>NC_132917.1:99027357-100367357 GCF_047675955.1 Chlorocebus sabaeus | reverse complement strand
CTGTTATCATTTGTTCTTCCCATTAGCAATACGTATAATTTTCCTGGCTGACAGCCACAATGAAACTGTTTCTCCTTTTATGGATATAGATATAATAGAATAACAAAGCACTGTTTCATATCCATCATATGGAGAGATAGATGTCGCATTCCAATTGCCATGTGTCCCGACTGATTTGAAATCCATAACAGTAAAATAAATATGCAACTCAAACAGCCACTCAACCGTCGAACTAAGAAAGTTGTGGAAAGATTCTTCAAGCTTGAAAAGCAAAAATAGGCCGGGCACAGTGGCTCATGCCTGTAATCCTAGCACTTTGCGGGACCGAGGTGGGTGGATCACTTGAGGTCAGGAGTTGGAGACCAGCCTGGCCAACATAGGCTGGTCCCATCTTTACTAAAAACACAAAAAAGAAAAATTAGCCAGGCGTGATAGCATGTGCCTGTAATCCCAGCTACTCGGGAAGCTGAGGCAGGAGAATCACTTGAACCCAGGAAGTGGAAGTTGCAGTGAGCTGAGATCGCGCCATTGCACTCCAGTGTGGGCCACAAGAGTGTAACTTCATATCAAAAAGAAAAAAAGCAAAAATAGGCATTGTCTCTTCCTTTAAGCAGTAAAAATAAGCAACCTTCAAGAGATCACTGGGCTAAGATGTTACCTAAAATTGGTAACAAATTTACCAATTACAGTAACGTCTCCCAGGTTCCATTTGGTACATATGGAGTACTTACTAAGTGCCAAGGACAGGCACAAGAGTTGAAGTATAATGATTAATTAATTCTCAGTTCTTCAGGGGAGAGAGAGGCACATGGTGACCTCTCCAGGAAGGTTTCCTAGGATTACTTAAATTTAATTCTCTACCTCCTCCCTGCCCACCTCCATTCTGTGCTGGCTTCCCCACCAGCACCCTCAGTGACAGAGGAGGACCTCAGCCCCATCACTTTCCTTGACTTCTCTTCACCCAGGGCGAAGAGTGAACTTTAGCCCCTTTTTAAAAACAAGCAGTGAAATGACCAAAGAGAGGCCACCAATGGAAGAAAAGAAAGGACTAGATAATTAGCACTGGAGTGATTTCAAGTTGATGAAAATCCAGTTACAGTGATCCAAAAAGTAACAGATGCCACACTGTCATTTAATTTTTAAAGCCGCATCGTGCAGCTTTTTAAAAAAAGTAAACTCATCTCTTTGTATTATAAATACGTGTTAATGGTTGAATAAACATGGGATTCAGACAACAGCTGAAGCCAGTAGGCTCTCAATAGCAAGTGTTGAATGAACCCAGCTGAATTATAAATGACATTCCCGGGAAAGAGTGCCTGCAATTTTTTCTATGACTGTAAGGAATCTACATGCAGGTAAATGTAAATTCATGGGCTTCCAAGCCCCTTTTCCTATGTTACTTACCAAAAATTAGCCGGATGTGGTAGGTAGCACGCGCCTGTAATTCCTGGAATGCCTGTAAACAGGCACCAGTTAGTTCCTTTGGGATAGACAGAACTGAGCAGAATAACATTTATTTTAAAAATGTGATCCAGGTCAGCCTGTCCTTTGTACATTGTAGGCTCGTATTGGTGGCAGTGCAACCTCACCTCCTCCCGTGACATTTAGCAAATACACAACATTCACTGCTTGACAGCTACGGTATTAAGGTGACACTCGTATGATTACCAAACATTTGTTTAAAAAACAGATCTGTAAGAATGTATGTCAGTGAATAGATAGCACTTGATTCAACTTGAGGCCTAGGAACCGATCTTACTAGTGCAAAGCCATGAGCTGTAAGTCACTTGGTACCATAATTAGTGACGGGGGAATTCTCGGCTGGGGAAAATGGAGAGCGACAACACCTGTGTCACGAAGGCCTCGCTACAGAAGTCCTGAACAGAGCTAAGTGGCGATGAGATGCTTGGCTGGAAAACCATCTCTTCCATCCTGCCGCCGTTCTGCTGTGCTGGGAAGCCAGAGAACCCCAGGTGCCAGGGCTGCCTGCCGCTCCCCGGAGGAAGCGCTGGCTGCTGCCTGTATGTCACATGGAAAAGTCAGTCATAATCAGCACATTCAGCCAAACCACCAAACGTCCCTTCTGTCCCCATGGTGCCCATAACAGGAGCCCGGCTACCTGAACCTCCTGACAGTGAGGAAAGACTGACTATAGACGCCAGGCACTGAAGGTCATGGCGTGTGAAATGTGGCCACGAGGAAGGAAGAGGGACTTGACATTTGTAATGTACTTAGCGCAGCAGTCTCAAAGCTAAAAGGATTTTAATTTTATAGAGGATGGGAAGACTCCCATATTGTAAAAGGTTGGATCGCTAGCAGCATGATTTAGTCAAAGGACACCAGTTGAGATCCTTGAGTAGGCGAAATTACAGCAGGGAAGGTGCTCCCACCCCCCCCCCCACCCAGGGCTTGCAGTGGGCATGTTCTCCTGAGGGTCTCCTCTCCTAGTCCTTTCAAAGCAGGACCCTACCTTTTTGTTTTCCTGATTAATCATTAAGCCTTTATTGGTCTTCATTTAGAATTTCTCCCATTATGAAATCCCTGTCTCAAGGCCAGGTGCTTCTTTTGTTCCAACCAAAACAGAGAGTGAGAGTAAGCATGAGTGAGAGAGAGAGAAAGAAATGGAGAGTAGGATTTGCCAAGGTGGGGTGCGGGGAGGACAAGGACATTCAGATCTCCTGGACTGAAATCTCAGCTGTCCGATCATTTTTAGGGTTTTGTAAGATTATTTTAAATGTCACGCAGAGAAAAACAACCATCAGATTGATAATTTCCCATTTCAACAGAAAGTTACTTTGGATTCAGTGACCCAAACCTGCCCCACTTAGCCTGAGCATCCCGCAGAGCAGACCCTGCCTCCTGTGCCCGACTGAGAGGGAAGCAGTCGCCTGCAGGAGCCTGTGGCCTGGAAGACACAGTGAATGACCACTTGTGCCTGGGAGAAGCCAGGTTCCAGGGACTCGGGGACTCCAGCCAACATCAAAGTTGTGGAAATAAAAGCTGTTTTGAATCCTTGCTACCCAGATGCAATCTACCTGCGTCTGTGGGGAAGGGCCTGGAAAGCCGGTGCCAGCATCCTGGAGCGGCGGACTCTGAAGTCCCCTCATCCGTAGTCATCACTGACTCTGTGTATTGAAAATAATTACTTAACTTCTTATGCATTCTCCTCAAAGCTTGGGACATATTAACACCTCTGGGGCTTGTCAGATGACAAGCTGACATATCGGATAGCAGATGATGAATTCATTTGGTATGCAGTTGCCTATTCGTCTGATTTGGATTTCAACTTCCCGAAGAAAACCATCCAATTTCTGCCGCGCCGAGGAACTTGTTGTTCAAACACATTGAGCTCTCATCCCTGCCAGTTTTCACAAAACAGGCTGGTTCTACTGAGGGCGGCATTTCACAGAGGTAGGAATTACAGAAAGGAGTCTGCCAGGCTCTCTGTGGGAGACCATTCAGCTCTATCCCAGTCACAAAGGAGAACAAAAAGCAAGGTTGCTTTCATATTCCTGTGCCAGAAGAAATATGGGGGTAGCTCAAACCCTGATGTTGCTGAGAACCAAGGCCGTGTGTTTCTAGGTGGGGGTGGCGGGAGGGGGAAGAGAAGAAAAGAAAACATTTCTATTTGGATCAAGTGCTCAGAATGCTTTTGTTGGAGAGAGCTCTCATAATGAAGATGCATGCGGCTAAGCTCTGGCTTTCAGATCACTCACGCCCCGTTTCTGAAAGAGCCCAAGATTCACAGTTAGTTACATTTATGGTGTTTAATTAAACTTTGATTAGGTTTGCTCGTGTATCATCATAAAATACCATCACCGTGGAAAACAATGGGAGGAATTTTATTACACAAATGGAAGACAAAAACTCTAGGTTTTCCAAGTTAAAAAAAAATAGAAGATTAGATGGAAAATCTGTTTGAACACTGAGATAAGATCTCATTTTAGTACCTTTGCTGTATTATATTCTATAACGGTCACAACGGTGGCAGCAATTTTACTTTTCCTACTGACTTGTATATTGCTGCCAGAAGGGATGCCTTTGTGAAAGCATGCGTTGGTGGCAAGGCTGGACACTGGGTGACATCCCACTGGCCCCACTGGCTTTATAATGATCTGCTCTGGAAGTACGGTACCAGAAATCACCCGAAAGGAGAAAATGGGCCAATCATCAGGCAATCTTCAGTGACTCATTACAGTGAGCCCTCCATTCTATGCAAAGATGAGAGTTCTAACAAATGTGTTCGTAAGTGGCCTCCAGATGGTACCTATGCTATTAGCATCTCAGGTTACTGCTCTGATTATAGCTGCTCTGATACAGTCAGAAAATTAGGTGTGTTACTTACCCACATGCGCTATTGTGCGAGTCTGTGACTCAGCCTCCATATCAGGATTTTAAAATATGCTCCTATGCTGCAGATGAAAACAATAGTGATTAAGGAGCTTATATTAGGAATTATGAGCCCCTGCCATCCATAAGGGTAACTTAGAAGGCTGGTGGAAACTAAGAAGCCATAGCTTATTACCAAGATAGTCCTTTAATGAAAACGAAATGCATTTGAAGTAGTGATGTGTAAGTGACAAAACAGGGCAAGAAAAAAAAAATGACCTAACTTATATACTAGAGTATAGAACAGATAATGATGTGGAGAATTTCAGGTTGCCATGGAGACACTCTCTGGCTCACTGGACGCAATGCTGCACCCCGTCGGAAGGCACCACTCTTCTAAGCTCAAAATGAATTCAATGCCATTCATCCAAGGGAGACCTGCTTACCTTCTACCGTGTGCCAAAAACTACAGGGTGGGGAAGATCAAAGAGGTCTACAGCATGGTCCTTACTACAAATGAACCAGCAACCAGGTTGCACACATGCCCAGTAGAGCTTAGAAGATAATGAAATACCAAGTGTAGTAAACAAGAAGTGCTGTGTGAGGTCAGGAAGGACAAAGGTGAACATGGACCAAGGTTATTCGGAATGCCTTACAGCGGGGGAAGTTGAGGGGCAGGCAACATTTGGCTCCTGGAAGACACTCAGTGAATGAAGAGAGAGGAGAGTGTTCCAGGTGGGGGAAGTGATGAGCAGAGCTCCTCGGACCAGGAGGCCATGTTATCAAGACAATGAGGAGCCACCTCTGACTTTGGTCAAGGGCCTTCTTGAATGAGTGACATAGTTAAGTGGGTTAGGCAAGATTTTTGGGGATCTGAACTGAGATTTGATCTCATAGACCCTGAAGACTGATTTTAGGTCTGTGAGCAGGATGGCAAGGCGATGAAAGCCATGGAATCCCAGCACTTTGGGAGGCTGAGGCAGGTGGATCACTTGAGCTCGGGAGTTCAAGACCAGCCTTTACAACATGGCGAAACCCCATCCCTACTAAAAATACAAAAAGTTAGCCAGGCATCGCAGCACACGCCTGTAGTCGCAGCTAGCTGGGAGGCTGTGGTGGGAGGGTCGCTTAACCCCAGGGGGCCGATGCTGCAGTATCGGTGATCGTACCACTGCCCTCCGGCCTAGACGACAGAGTGAGAACCTTTCTCAAACAACAACAATAACAACAACAATAACATCAATTGCCAGAGTTAGAACCAAAGACCAGACAATATGTGGACATTCTGACAATATGTGTCAATTTGTGGACAAAGAAGGAAAACTCACCAAGGCAACAACAAAGCCATTCATATGGAGAAAGCATGAATGTCCAGGAGCTGGAAGGGAGAAAATGGAGTGGTAGGAGCAGGGCCTTCCTAGGAAGGAGACCTCAGGCCTCACCCTCAGTGAAAGACCCAGCACAGTGAATGAACGGTTCCAGCCCTCAGTGGGGGGCGTGGGGTGGGGTGAGGAGCCATCTGGACCCCAAAACCATGCTGTGATTCTGGTTTGTTTGATTAAAAGGCAATGTCATTGTCACAGAAAAGCATTGTCACACATTGCGTTTCTAAGCATTTTGACCTCTCTGGATACACAAACGCTCTGACTACCTAATATTACAATAAGGTAAAAGATCCCATTAGGATCTGAAATAAGGCAGTTCAGAATAAGCCTGCAATAATAAGCTAAACAGTCCATGATGAATATCACTACTTCCGCCGTATCTCCCATTCAGAGAGTCCTGGCTTATATTTGATATTCGTGAATAGGTCAGGTTTATTGATTATATAAAGTTCATGCTGCTGGTGCCTAAAGGAGGTCATTTTTTTAATCTATCGGGCTAAACACTTAAAGGCACTGTCCAATGAGTACCTTAGCGTCACTGGACCTCATTACACACACTCAAATCAGTCTCTGGATGAGTTACCTTCATCTCCCGGCAGAGTCACCGCTGGCCAGGGTTATTGCTTCAATAATCCACATGTCTGCTGTTAATGTTTACCAGCTAGCTAATCAGAACTCTAGAGAATACATGGCATGTTTGCATTGTTACAAGGTAGACATCATTTGACAATTAACTTCATTACAACTGGAATGTAATCATCCAACACTATCTCTTTTTTTCACTGTGAGGCTTTAAGATAATTCAATATATATACATAAAACTCTGGGTACTAGATATGCATATAAATGCACTTATTTTCATAAGGATACATAAATATACTCACCCATATATATCCGTACAATTATTATGAGGTATATGTACAATCTTTACATTAAAAGGGGATTGTTTTATGTAAATATTGCATAAAATAAGATTTCTCACTTGTTTTTTTCGCCATACAATAAAAAATATATTCACAAATTAGGCACTAGGGGGTCATGTTAAAGCCACTGTAAATAGCGACTACTGGCATATGTTGAGTGTGTTTCGAATTGCTAACTTAAGAGAAAGTTTATTGTGGTATTTGACATATAGGCAGTAATTTGGAAAGGCAGAAAACACACTTAATTCTGCATTAAGCAGAGTTTTTAAATTGCGCCTTAAGTTTGAGTGAAAGGAAGGAATATTTTAAAAAGATCTTGCACTTAAGCCATAATGACGTTTAATATCATTCCCTCCTTGTAGGCCTCGCAGTGCCGATTATTTTATGCAAGAAGCTAAACGAATGAAGCATAAAGCAGATGCAATGGTGAGACCCTTTTCTTTCCAGATACGTTCTTCCAAATTACGTGTGTACTTCAGCTTCATCACTGGGACAATATAGCTAGGGTAATTATAAAATCTATTACAAGGATGGCTGGGTCTGTTAAATGGAGAAATGTTTATATAATCAAGTGTTCATAGCCCAATAAATTATGACTTCAACCAATAATGCCTGACTGGGAAAAAGCCCCGGATAAATGAATATTTCAATTTAGTCCTAAGGTTTGAATAGTAACTAGAGCCAGTGGAGGCAGTGGGTGGTAGTATTTTTTTTTTTTTCCTTCAAAAAGTGAAATCTAGATTTGCATTTTTCTCTTGTTAGCCTGACAAACCCTTGGCTCAGTCCCAGGATCAAATCTCTTTTCAAAAACACTTGTGTTCTTCACATGTATCTGCCAAAAATAAATGCTTTCTCTGAAACCGTACAACACGGGAACTGTTATCTGCGCATAAGACTCTAAAGTCACCATGATTTGATGTTTTCAAAGAATAACTTTTCTTGCTTGGATAATCTCCTGTTTTGGAAAGCTTGAAGCTCCCAGGCAAGAGATAGAAAACTTTTGTTTTGTTTTCTAAAAGAGATAATATGGTTGTTCCATCTTTTTTTTTTTTTTTAGACAGAGTCTCACTCTGTCGCCCAGGCTGGAGTACAGTGGCTGGATCTCAGCTCACTGCAAGCCCTGCCTCCCAGGTTCACGCCATTCTCCTGCCTCAGCCTACCGAGTAGCTGGGACTACAGGCGCCCGCCACCACGCCCGGCTAATTTTTTGTATTTTTTAGTATTGACGGGGTTTCACTGTGTTAGCCAGGATGGTCTCGATCTCCTGACCTCGTGATCCACCCGTCTCGGCCTCCCAAAGTGCTGGGATTACAGGCTTGAGCCACCGCTCCCGGCCGGTTTTTCCATCTTAAATGAATGAAGTCCAGAGGGGCTGCTTCCCACGTAGTAACTTGAGTTTTAGTCTCCTCCAGTGTTCATAACTGAGATTGAGGCAGGTGCTGGACATGAAGAAGGCATTTCCAGTGACCTTCAGACTACTGAAGATGTTTAAACGGTTACAGTACCCCTCTTCCAGTGCTACCGACGTCACCTATTAAACCCTTATTTACGTGAAGACCCCTGCCTAGGCACACTGGGATACAGGAGGAATAACCCCTACATATCAGAACACAGAGAAGGGCAGCGGAAGGTACAGCTCTTGTCCACACAGTCCGAGTCTGATGGACAGTTCTGGTCATCTGGAGAAGCTGATGTATGGCCACTCTTGGAGAAGAGCATCAGATTTTTAAGGAGAAAGAGATTTTCTGCGTGAATCCAGCATCTCAAGTTTACAGCATTATTCATTCACTGTCCTCTTGCCCAACCCTATCTTTCCTGTTGACGATTTCCCAAGAGGAGACACTGCTCCAGCCAGGCTGGTCCCCTACTGACCTCTAAGCACGCCTGGCTCCTGCCAGCCAGCGGGCGTTTGCAGGGATTCACTGTCACACACTCTCATGGGCATACTCACACCCTCAGTGTCCTCCCCAAATCTAACCAAACCCTACCATTCCTTCCTGGCATCATGTTCAGTCTCCTCCCTGTGGCCTTCCCAGCCTCTCCACAGCCCTGTCACTAGCTCCCTTCCCTCCATCTCATTTGCACTGGATGCCTCGTTTTGCATTTTGTTGGGTAATCACAGACTGCCTTGCACTTTGAGCTATCTTGTAGGTGTACATTTTCTCTCTCCAAGTATATTATATGTTACTGGAAAGAGCTTTGGCTTGTGGAGTGCACATACCACAGAATTCGGTGCTTTAGGAAATATTAATACTAAACGAAATGACTTCCTCTGAAAGTGTTACCAAGAAATATTGCATTACAGGCCAGACACGGTGGCTCACACCTGTAATCCCAGCACTTTGGGAGGCTGAGGCAGGCAGATCATTTGAAGTCAGGAGTTCGAGACCAGCCTGGCCAACATGGTGAAACCCTGTCTCTACTAAAAATACAAAAAATAAAAAATAAAAAAAATTAGCCAGATGTGGTGGTGCACACCTGTAATCCCAGCTACTTGGGAGGCTGAGACGAAGACTCGCTTGAACCCAGGAGGCAGAGGTTGCAGTGAGCCAAGATCATGCCACCATGCTTCAGCCTGGGTGACACAGTAAGACCCTGTCTCCAAAAAAAAAAAAAGAAAGAAAGAAAAAGAAATGTTGCATTATAACCTACACTAGCTTTATAAGCTGTTTACAAATTTGATTTGCTGGTAAGAGGAGGTTTTGCTCTGCATTTCTGTTTTTGAAGCTATCGTTACTAATGAAGTTTTTTGGTTTTTTTTTTTTTTGCATTTTTAGTGGCAAGACTTGGAATAGTATTTGAGTATTGTGTCATTCGGTTTTAATTGATGAATGAATCATTTGAAAATTGTGGAGATTTTGCAATCCAGAGTTAGACTATGTAATTACCTACAAAGAGTAGTAAGGTATGGAGCCAGGAACTTGATGTGTAAGTTTAGATTTATGAGATCTTAAGAATATAAAGCTGCTTTGTGGCTGCCCTTGCTGATGTGGGGAAAGAATAACACAAATTTAGACAGCTACAGATAATTCCATAGAAATTTGTTTTGGTTTGCTTTTAAGAGACAGGGTCTTGCTCTGGTGTCCAGGCTGGAGCACAGTGGGGTGATCATAGCTCACTGTAACCTCAAACTTCCAGGCTCAAGTGATGCTCCTGCCTCACCTTCCCAAAACACTGGGATTACAGGCATGAGCCACCATGCCCAACCAAAAATCATTTTTATTAATAATTTTCAACTTTTTGTCCCATTTTAGCAAAGCTGAAATAGCTCCTTGAGGTTTGTCTCCTCTCCTTTCCCCTACTCACTCTCACTCTTAAGTGAAGTTCTAAATATTAACAACAACAACAACAAACAAACAATTGAGGCCAGGCATGGTGACTTACGCCTGTAATTCCAGCTACTTGGGAGGCTGAGGCAAGAGAATCGCTTGAACCTAGGAGGCAGAGGTTGCAGTGAACCCAGATGGCACCACTGCACTCCAGCCTGGGCTACAGAGGGAGACTCTATGTAAAAAAGAAAAAAAAAAATTGAGAAGAGGAAGGCATGGAGATGTGAGTGTCACAAGTAATGTAAAAGATAATAACCAAGGTCTGGAACCATCCAAGTTGGGGATGTACCAAAAGAAGTATGAAAACTCTTATATGGGACCAGACCTATGAACTTTGATGCATATTTAGCATAGCATGGAGGAATAAGGAATGAAGTCTCCAAACCATTAGGGGTTAGAAAGAGGGAAACAGAAATCAGAGCAGCCATGCAGTTCTGAGCTCTGTTGATTGGCATCTGTCACATGGGTTTGATACAATTCTGTACGTAACTGTTTGCTCACTTACTCCAAGCCAGTAGCAGTTTGAGAAAATAACTAGAAAAAGAAGTATTCTATTTCTTTCTTCTCTCAGCTTCATTCACAGGATTTTAGAAGTCAGAGTTGGGTTTCTCAAAGTGTATAAACTACATGACAATGCCATTTTTTAAAAAACTGTTGTTTAGGAAAACACTGTATTAACTCTGTTGATTAGGTGGAAAAGTTTGGAAAGGCTTTGAACTATGCTGAAGCGGCGTTGTCGTTTATTGAGTGTGGAAATGCAATGGAACAAGGCCCCATGGAATCCAAATCTCCTTATACGATGTATTCAGAAACAGTAGAGCTCATCAGGTAAGCACTGTGTTTTCTTGCTGGATGAGGGGAGGAGGTGAGGAGTGTGTGGAAATACTATGGAAACAGAAAAGAATGTCAGCCTGGCCGGGCGCAGTGGCTCACACCTGTAATCCCAGCACTTTGGGAGGCCGAGGCGGGCGGATCACAAGGTCAGGACATTGAGACCATCCTGGCTAACACAGTGAAACCCCGTCTCTATAAAAATACAAAAAATTAACTGGGCGTGGTGGCGGGCGCCTGTAGTCCCAGCTACTCGGGAGGGTGAAGCAGGAGAATGGCGTGAACCCGGGAGGTGGAGCTTGCAGTGAGTCGAGATTGTGCCACCACACTCCAGCCTGGGTGACAGAGCGAGACTCCATCACAAAAAAGAAAAAAAAAAAAACAGCATGAATTACATCCGCACATTGCCCACCCTGCTGACCCTCCTCTCCCCTACTGAGACACTGAAGGGCCTGGAGCACTGGCAGGGGGTTCTCACCATCAAATATGACCCAGCCCAGGATGTACACTTTGTCCCTACAGACAGGAGAATTCCCTTCTCCACCAGGGAACTCCAGATGGCCAAGCGGGCGTGGGTCATTGGAGCACTGTTACCACAAGAGCCCAGCCTGGTGACCCCCTCTTCCCACCCTCCCGCTCTCCGCAGGCAGCACTATCAGGGATGAGCAGAAGCCCTGGTGGCACCAGATCAACCTCACAGACTAAAATAGTATCAGAAAGGCCCTGAAAATTAAATTATAATTGGAACCACGGCCCCCAAAGTAGGCTAGAGGCTTCCTGCTAGACCTAAACAGGGCAGCTGGATTTAAAATAGGACTCAGAGTCTCCTAACCTAATGGTCAAAATGTCCAGGATACCACAGGAGCTCCCTCATCATACCAAGAACCAGGACAGTCACCACTGGCATGAAAAAAGATGATCAGAAGACCTCAATGCAAAGATGAATCGGTTGCTGGAATTATCTGACAAGGATTTTTAAAGCAGCCATCGTAAAAATGCTTCAATAAATAATCACAGTTATCACTCGACAAACAAAAAATAGAAAATCTTTTCAAAGAAATGGAAGTTACTTTAAAAAGAACCAAATGGAAATTGTGAAGCTGTAGAATTGGATAATATAAACCCCAAAAATGGACCCAGTAGTAGAGTGGAGATGACAGGAGAGAGTCAATGAACTTGAGGACAAAAAAATATAATTTACGCAATCTGAGCAGTAAAGAAGAAATAGACTGAAAAAGCTAAATGAATACAGCCTCAAGCACAATAAGAAAAGATCCAACATTTGTGTCATGGAAGTCTCAGAGGAGAGGAATAGAGAGTGGGACTGAGAGAGTATTTAAAGAAATAATGGCTGAAACTTGCCAAATTTGTCAAAAGACATAAACCTACAGATTTAAGAAGCAGAGAAAAACCCAAATAAGATAAACCCAAAGAAATGCATGCAAAAACACACCATAATTACATTTCCAAAAACTGAAGACCAAATATCCTGAAAGCAGCCAGGGAGAAATGAGAATTATCTGTAGGGGAGAATCAATTCAAATGACAACAGGCTTCTCTGAAACTATGCAGGCTGGGAGGGACTGGCGTGGCAGTTTCCAAGGGTTGAAAGAAGGAACTATCAAGCCATGAATTCTAGAGTCAGTGAAACTGTTCTTCAAGAATGAAGGGAAATAAGATATCCTCAGATTTAGGAAAAGTACAAGTATTTGTCTCTAAAAGACCCACCCTTAAAGACTGACTAAAGGAAGTTTCTCAAACAGAAAGAAAATGGCAAAAGAAGGAATATGGGAGCATTGGGAAAGAAAGAAGAACAGACATATAGATATATACAATAAACTACTCTCCTTATGAGTTTATAAAGCAGGTTTGAGGATTGAAACAAAAATTATACCAGCAGGCCAGGCACAGTGGCTCACATCTGTAATCATAGCACTTTGGGAGGCCAAGGTGGGAGGATAGCTTGAGGCCAGGAGTTTGAAATCAGCCCTGACAACATAGTAAGACCCCACTGCTACAAAACAAAAAAATAAAAACTAAAAAATTATACCACCATCTGATACAATGCTATTTTTAAGTGGGGAAGGTAAAGGTATCTAAATTGAAGTAAGACTTCCATACTTCCAAAGTGATAAAATGTTGATACCAATAAATTACATGTATATTGTAAAACCCAGAGCAACCACTGTAAAAATTATGCAAAGAGATTACACTCAAACATGCTACAAGTCTGCATGTTGTGGAGATAGTGCGATGGTAACAGTATGTTTATTGAGTAATTTACAAGCTGGTCTGCTATCCCAAGAGCTTCACAAACACTATCTTAGTTAATTTTTACAACAATGTTATGTGATTGGCAGTATTAGTCTTATTTTATAGGTAAGTAAATGGAGGCTTAAATATGTTCATACATTTGTCTAAGCTCTTACAACTTATAAGTCGCTGAGCTGAGATTTGAACCTAGGACAATCTGATCATTACATCTATTGCCTCAGCGCTCTCAAAGAGTCTACATATGTAATTTGGTATGTTGTTGGGAGAAAGCAATGGCCACAGTCCCCTTGGTTCAGAAAAATAAATGGAATTAAGTGCAGCCCATAATAGCCACTAGTTTCTCTTCGCACCTGTCTGTAGAAGCAAATAGAGATTTAAAATGTACTCAGGACACTTACATAGCTGTCAGAAGTTACCTAACAAAGAAAGAGGGGTAAATCTAAGCATTCCTCTGCATACCCAGGGTGGAAATTCTTCCGGAGGTAAGCACAGAAGGATGGAACTTCACCTCCATCTGTCAGACACTCAGCCATAAATCAAAATTTGGAAAAACGGACATGTTACCATATACATGAATAGTTCTTGAACTGGTATCGCTCCCGACAATCTGTAGCATTCGAACTTGTATTGTTAAAGAGCAGAAAGTAGCTGTTCTAGTCATCACGGTACTGTAACACTTGGGAAAATGGAGCAGCACCAGCTAGCTTTTAAGAAAGAATAATCAGCAAGTACTATGCAAAGCGAAGGATCAGGCAGGAAGAACTCCCATCATAGAAGTTCTGTTAATAAGAAAGCTTGTTTGACAATTTCTTGGCTTTTTATATTTTTTATTCTATTCCTCCTCCTCCTCCCTTTTTCTAAGGTATGCTATGAGACTAAAAACCCACTCAGGCCCCAACGCCACACCAGAAGACAAACAACTGGCTGCATTATGGTGAGTGCCCCTCTCCGCTTAGAATAGCAGCCCCAGCCTCACATGCCGTCACTGGCAAACCAGGTGCTGAAATGCATAGTGTTTGCCCAATGTCTTCTAACACACAAAGCCCCAGAGCAGTTCTAATGACCTGGGAAAGTCCAGACCATTTTTTTGCTGCCGTACTATACATGATCTGAATTCACAGTGATTGAAAATCGACAGGCCTCCCAAAGTGCTGGGATGACAGGCACGAGCCACCGTGCCCGGCCTAATTTTTGTATTTTTAGTAGAGACGGGGTTTCACCATGTTGGTCAGGCTGGTCTTGAACTCCTGACCTCAGGTGATCTGCCCGCCTCGGCCTCCCAGAGTGCTGAGATTACAGGCGTGAGCCATCGCGCCCGGCGCAGCCACTTACTTTGAAAATGATGCCACAGAAAAAAGGGAACGATGGGGTCACCTATAGTTCCTTTACCTGTCAGCCCTTCCTTACTCATCAGTAGGTGGAAGGCAGAGAATGTTGATAGAATACATGTCTATCAAGCAGTGAAATAAAGACAGTTAAAAATAATAACAACAGCAACAGACACAAAAAAGGTCTCAGATTGTTACCTGTCCCGGGTTTAGTTTGCTAGGAGGAGATGGTGCCATTGTACCCAGAATGTTCACATTCTGGATGTCGAGCATGAGATGCGAGTTAGCAAATAACTGAGTGAAGAGCTGCAAGGAAGAGAGGACACGTCTCAGAAATGCCTTTTGTGCCCCTTTCAAACTTTAAGTCCCATCTTGGAATAATACACTAAATGACAATAATATTATGATATAAGATAGAATACTGATGGAAGTAAACAGAATAGTATAGGAAACAATAAAATGATGGCACCCATTGCCAGCGTAGTGTTTTTATTTATAAAGTACATTCATGTTTGTGACTTTAGTAGAGCTGGTTATGGTTCAGTAAAGTCAGGTGGCAGCGCGGTCCTTTCCGCAGAGCGGGGCTGGCCGGGGAAGCAGTGAAGGCTGCGTGCTAGAGCTACCTCTCGCCTCTCGTGGAGAGACAGTGCCCTCTCGTGGTGGAAGAGGGAAGCGGCCAGCCCCTGTGACCCAACAGAGTGATTCCGTCATGCTGTGAAATTACCTAGTGGTAAATGCATTTATGGAAAACCTTCTTGGAATGTTGAATTCTGTTTTTGGACAAAAGGCGTTCACTCACAGACATTATATGCAGATAGAGAAAGATTTCCTATATAGAAACAAGGTTTAGTTATTGAGTGCCTTAGAACAAACAACAAAAATGTTTAAGTCTTGTTTGCACAGGATGCACTCATTCGCTTCTGGGCCTGTTTCTCTTTTTGCCTGCAGTTACCGATGCCTGGCTCTCCTGTACTGGCGGATGTTTCGACTCAAAAGGGACCACGCTGTAAAGTATTCAAAAGCACTAATTGACTATTTCAAGGTACTGTCTAGTGAACGAGCAGAGTTGTTCCTTAAATTCAGTTGTCTCCATGTCAAGGTCATTTGTGGAGCACCTGGTAGAACCCATTGCTTTGGGGCTAATGCAGGTCACCTCTGGTCCCCAAGCTAACCCAACTGATGCCACCCTTGTGGCTTTCTGGACTCAGAATGGGCCTTTGAGAGGCCATCTAATGTATCTCCCTGCCTTGTCCAAGTATTTTTATTTTTATTTTTTTATTTTGTATTTTTGGAGATGGAGTTTCACTCTTCGTCACCCAGGCTGGAGTGCAAGGGCGTGATCTCGGCTCACTGCAACCTCCGCCTCCTGGGTTCAAGTGATTCTCCTGCCTCAGCCTCCAAAGTAGCTGGGATTACAGGCACACACCACCACACCTGGCTAATTTTGTATTTTTACTAGAGTCAGGATTTCACCATGTTGGTCAGGCTGGTATCGAACTCCTGACCTTAGGTGATGTACCCGCCTCGGCCTCCCGAAGTGCTGGGAATGCAGGTGTGAGCCACCATGCCCAGCCTTGTCCAAGTATTTTTATGACTTCAAGAGAAAGAAGATCCAGTTACTCTTTCCAGTGTCCTAGGAAATTCATCTTTATAGCTAACATAAATTCCTTGTGCTCACTTAGAGCTTCTTTTCCTTAGAAGTAACCCCTTAGAGCCATTCCCTCTTAGCTAGTCTCTGGTAGCTAATTTAATTTTTAATAGAGGCATTATTTAAAATGGTAAGAGATGGCTTGTTGAAAGCTGTAGATAGCAATGTGTAGCTATAGGGATAAAATCGCAAACCATGCCACCTTTTATTTTTCTCAGGGAATGAAATTATTTTCACTGGGAGAATAAATTTTTTAAAGCCTTCTCTGATGTACTGTTGTGAGGTTGACCTTACATTAATAATTCATTTGAGATTTCTGGGCCTCTTCCCTGTTTGTCTATAGAAACTAGCAATTATGCCATCTCTATCTCCAACAGCCCTTTGTCAGATACACAACCATCATCTGAGATCTGTTCATGCCCAGCCTCCTCTAGAGGTGATCTCTAATGGTCAGGCTGTGCTGGGGGTTCCTGGGGCGTGTTCAGCACACTGCCTTCTAATTGTCCATGTAGAGTAACCAGGTGCTAGGCCGTGGACATCTCTTCCTCGGCCCACTGACCCTGTGGTGTCGTCAGGACAAGCACCAGCACTGAGCCTTCCCTTTCCTTCAGGTGCCTAACGTCAACATCAATAGTGCTCAGAAATCCAGACCGTAAGAGCTAATACTAAAGAGAATTATTACAGTCAAGGAAAATGCTTGAATACAGAAGAAAGTTGAATTCCCTAAGCAGCCAGGAGCTACAACAAACTTTTAAGGAATACAAGTTCTTAATATTTTCTGCAGCCCACGAATACATACAGAATGTGTAGAAAACACACCGGGCCTGGTGGCAGGCGCCTGTAATCCCAGCTACTCGGGAGGCTGAGGCACGAGAATTACTTGAACCCGGGAGGCGGAGGTTGCAGTGAGCCAAGATTGCACCGCTGCACTCCAGCCTGGGCGACAGAGTGAGACTTTGTCTCAAAAAAAAAAAAAAAAAAAAATCAGAGTTTCTCTTCTGGGAGTTAATGTCATTTACCCTTCATCAAAAGCTATTTTTAAAATTTTTTTAATTAACCAACAACAAATTGCATGTGCTTATGATGTATAATGTGATGTTTTGATATATTTATACATCGTGGAATGATTAAACCAAGCTAATTAACATATCCATCACCTCACATACTGTTTTTGTGATGGGAACGTTTAAAATCGGTTCTTTTAGAGATTTTCAAGTATACTATACATTATTATTAATTGTAGTCACCATGCCTTACAGTAGATCTCCAGAACTTATTCCTGATAACTGAAACTTGGATAGAGTTTCAAGGGCTTTGTTTTGTGTGTGTGTGTGTGTTTCTTTGAGTCCTGTTCTGTTGCCCAGGCTGGAGTGCAGTCGTACGGTCGTACAGTCGCACCGTCATACAGTCACACCGTCGTACAGTCGTACAGTCGCACGGTCGTACAGTCATACCATCCTACAGTCGTACCGTCCTACAGTCGTACTGTTGTACAGTCACACGGTCGTACAGTCGCACGGTTGTACAGTCGTACTGTCGTGCAGTCGTACCGTCGTGCAGTCGTACAGTCAGAGCTCACTGCAGCTGTGAATTCCTGAGCTCAAGCAGTCCTCCCACCTCAGCCTCCCAAGTCACTGAGACCACAGATACACGCCTCCACACCCAGCTCTTTTTTTCATTTTCTGTAGACATAGAATCTCCTCATGTTGTCCAGGCTCTTCTCGAGTTCCTGTCCTCCAGCCAGCCTACCGCCTCAGCCTCCCAAAGTGCTAGGATTACCAGTGTGAGCCACACACCCAGCCTTAAGGGCTATTTAAATGCTACTTTGAGTTCAGAGACCATGGGATCTTTAGGTACCCAAGACAATGTGGCTATATGTGTTTTATCAGGACAGAGCTAGCTCTCAAAAAAAGAACTTTGTTCCTGCCAGTATTTCTTGGGCATGGGACTTAGTGGTAGAGGAAGAGAACTCAAGACTTCTTTTTTTTTTTTTTTTTTTTTTTTTTTTTGAGACGGAATCTCACTCTGTCACCCAGGCTGGAGTGCAGTGGCACAATCTTGGCTCACCCTAACCTCCACCTCCCAGGTTCAAGCGATTCTGTCTCAGCCCCCCCAAGTAGTTGGGATTACAGGCATGTGCCACCACACCCAGCTAATTTTTTGTATTTTTAGTAGAGATAGAGTTTCACCATGTCGTCCAGGCTGGTCTCAAACTCCTGACCTCAGGTGATCCACCCAACTCAGCCTCACAAAGTGCTGGGATTACAAGCGTGAGCCACCACCTTCTTCCTCCATTCAGTAGCCTTTATTGGACTGTTTCTGCCACCCCCAAGCCTGTCTCCCCTTCTGCCCTTAGTGTTCTTATATCCAGAACATCCATTCTATAGATCACGTTCTCAGAACCACAGGATGAAATGGAAACAAAGCGATCAGTCCAGTAGCACCAGCTTGAGAAGGGGTCAGTAACATTCCGTCAGGAAAGGGAGGATAAGCTCCCCTCTTCTGGAAGGTTTCCTAATTCTCCTCATGAAAATAATTGTATTTCCTGAGACAGGTAGAAGTGGCATGGTTTGCAATGCTGTCCTTACATGTACATCTTGCCATCGTAGCACCTCAGAGTTCTGACAGACCATTTCTTGCCGTTTTAATAACACCCACGCTAAAACCAGAAAAATCAGTCGCCACTCCATAAAGTCCTTTCTTACCAAAAGAAACGTGTTGTCTCTGGAGAAGCAGGCTGAGGCTGTTTTCTTGTCTCTGGAAAGGAAAAACTCCCATCAGCATCACAAAGACCACTTTCTTCTTTAAGAGTCCTACGAAGGCACGATTGGGTTCTGACAGGAAATCTAACTGTGCATTGAGCAGCTTCCCTAAGTAGAGGCCAAACTTTTAAATATCGATGCAAGCCGCTGGCTTGTGCAACAGAACTTCCTAAACCGGAATATTCAGATAAACCAGAATGTCTGAACATCCTGTCAGTTATGGAAATATATTTTAATCAATTCTTTTAGGAATATGCAATAGCAACTTCCTTCAAGAAGAAATACTTTTAAACTTTCTAAGTTAAAACAATGTAATCTGATGTCATATATTTTCAGGCACTAAGTAAATGTGTGTCGACTGTTTCTGCAAATATGTCCTACTTTTAAATATAAAGTATATAAGGGGGGATATGAGGGAGTTCCTGCTCTTTTTTCCTTTTAAGAAAAATTAATTTACAATGAAAAAATAAGGCTGCTTCAAGATTTAACAGACCCTTGGGATTATGACTTAATGTGGTACCTAAAATTTGTACATAAAAACCCAGGCTGTGGGTAAAGCCCTTCACTTACCTCACTGGGGGCTGATGCAGGCACCTTGTTCATGCAAAATAACTTCTAAATCGGAATATTCAGATGAACTAGAACTTCGGAGTATCCTGTCTGCTAGGGAAATACATTTAAGTATATTCTCTTAGGAGTATTCCAGAGCAAGTTCCTTTAAGGGAAATATTGTTAAGCTTCGGAAGTCCAGCAGCTTCCCTGACTCTCTTCCAGAAAGGGAACAGAGAACTGTGATGGAGACTTCCCAGGTCCAGTTTCTCTGAAGGGGCCTTTCTCCTGCAGTGTCTGCCTTTGCTTCTCTCTGCGGTCACCTGAAGACACATTCATGTCACCTGTTTCACCTCACTCAGATGGCACTCACTGTCACTGTTGTTATTTTCTTGCAGAACTCATCTAAAGCCGCCCAAGCCCCATCCCCGTGGGGGGCCAGTGGAAAGTAAGTTCACTTTTCCAAAGTCAATGCTGTAAGCCAGACAATGCATGGTGCTGGGCCACTGCGCTTTGCTTTCCGTTCCCCAAGGGGCTGCCCTGCCTCGCTTGCTCCCGACCTCGCCACTCTGGTTTTTCTACCTCTCCCCTTCCAGGAGCACTGGAACCCCATCCCCCATGTCTCCCAACCCCTCTCCCGCCAGCTCAGTGGGGTCTCAGGGCAGCCTCTCCAACGCCAGCGCCCTGTCCCCGTCGACCATCGTCAGCATCCCACAGCGCATCCACCAGATGGCGGCCAACCACGTCAGCATCACCAACAGCATCCTGCACAGCTACGACTACTGGGAGATGGCCGACAACCTGGCCAAGGAAAACCGAGGTGAGCGCGCCCCACAGGGAACCAGGAGCCCACCTGATCAGGGCAGCGGTGGGCGAGTATCAATGGCCTCTCGAAGGAGAAGTAGGAGGAGTTGTCGCCAGTGGTGGGAGACCCTTCCTGCCCTCTCCCTGACCGCAGGGGCTCCGATGCCTTGGTCTCCCTCTATCCTTAGTGGAAGATGGTGTGAGACAGACCCAGGTGCAGGTATAAATACACACACCTACACTTTTCCCTTTAGCCAGCGGGCTTCTCGAAGGGAAGAACTATGTTGTATTCAAGTTTGTGTTCCTAAGACCTAGCCCAGTGCCTAGAACACAGGTGGAGCTCTGAATCACTGAATAAATGAATGAATGAATGAATGAATGAATGAATGAATGAGAATGTTACTAACTCTGAGTGCCGGCTGCTTACAGTTGAAAAGAGTGTTTTATGTGTAAGCTGTATTTCTTTTTGAATAACATTTGTTTTTACTAATTATAAAAGTAATATAAAGCAGGGCACGGTGGCTCACACCTGTAATCCCAACACTTTGGGAGGCCGAGGCGGGCAGATCACCTGAGGTCAGGAGTCCAAGAGCAGCCTGGCCAACATGGCAAAACCCCGTCTCTACTAAAGATACACAAAATTAGCCAGGCATGGTGGTGCACGCCTATAATCCCAGCTACTCGGGAGGCTGAGGCAGGAGAATCATTTGAAACCGGGAAGCAGGAGAAAGACTTGCTGGAGGCAGAGGTTGCAGTGAGCCAAGATCCTGCCATTGCACTGCAGCCTGAGAAACAGAGGGAGACTCTGTCTCAAAAAAAAAAAAAAAAAAAAGGCCAGGCACGGTAGCTCATGCCTGTAATCCCAGCTCTTTGGGAAGCCAAGGTAGGTGGATCACGAGGTCAGGAGATCGAGACCATCCTGGCTAACATGGTGAAACCCCGTCTCTACTAAAAAAATACAAAAAATTAGCCAGGCGTGGTGGTGGGTGCCTGTAGTCCCCGCTACTCGAGAGGCTGAGGCAGGAGAATGGCGTGAACCCGGGAGGCAGAGCTTGCAGTGAGCTGAGATAGCGCCACTGCACTCCAGCCTGGGCGACTGAGCAAGACTCCCATCTCAAAAAAAAAAAAAAAAAAAGTAATGCATACTTACCCTGGCTACTTTTGTAAAGCACAGAAAACTTCAGAGAAAAAAACTTTTAAATCTTCAATAACCTTTTTTTTTTTTTTTTTTTTTTTTTTGAGATGGAATCTCACTGTGTTGCTCAGGCTGGAGTGCAGTGGCGTGATCTCGGCTCACTGCAACCTCGACCTCCTGGGTTCAAGCAATTCTTCTGCCTCAGCCTCCTGAGTAGCTGGGATACTCATACAGTTGTATATCCTTTCTTCATTTGACATTATATCAGGCATTTTCTCATGTCACTAACTAGTTCAAAAACACCCTCTATGGTGGTTCTATGATAATATCCTGATATTATCCTGATATGATATATTATGATAATTATATAGTCACAAAGTATCCTGATTTCTCAAACCATTCCCCTGTTGTTAGACATTTACGTTCCTTCCAGTTTTTTTCCACTGTGACGAATAATGTTGGGATAAATATCCCTACCTAAGTAATTGTTCATATTTCTGGTTATTTTCTTTTTCTTTTTTTTTTTTTTTTTTTTTTTTTTTTGATTTGAGACAGAATCTTGCTCTGTTGCCAGGCTGGAGTGCAGTGGCGTGATCTCGGCTCATGGCAATCTCTGCCTCCCGGGTTCAAGCGAGTCTCCTGCCTCAGCCTCCCAAGTAGCTGGGACTATAGGCGTGTGCCACCGCGTCCAGCTATTTTTTTTTGTATTTTTAGTAGAGGCGGAGTTTCACCATGTTGACCAGGATGATCTCGATCTCTTGCCCTTGTGATCCGCCTGCCTCGGCCTCCCAAATTACTGGGATTACAGGCATGAGCCACCACGCCTGGCCATATTTCTGATCATTTTCTTAGGAGGGAGTTGTGGAATAAAATTTGGGGGTCGACAGGTATACATTCTCTTTAAGATATATATTGTTCTCTATATTGACATATGCTGTTAACTCTTCTCCTGAAAGATTATACTAATTTATTATTGTCCCTGCAGCAGCAGGTAAGAGTGCAAATCTGAGTTCACTTTCAGCTCATGATATGCAAATCATGTTCCCGTGATAGCATGGAGGCATGATCGCTCCAAAGTCAAGAGCAAGATGTTCGGGATGAGATAAGGAATGTGTGGCAGAGTGCATGAGATTGTAAATAAAACCATATAGTACATAACATGTAGCCCAGAGAGAGTCCAGTGAGAATGCCATGGGGGTCAGAAGCCACAGAGAGGAGCTTGTTAGAGCATCTGGCATGGAATCATGGAACAGGGCTTTGAAAAGCACTTCGATTTTGGGAGGCTGAGGTGAGTGGATCACCTGAGGTCAGGAGTTTGAGACCAGCCTGGCCAACATGGTGAAACCCTGTCTCTACTAAAAATACAAACTTTAGCCGGGTGTGGTGGTGCTCACCTGTAATCCCAGCTACTCAGGAGGCTGAGGCAGGAGGATTGCTTGAACCTGGAAGGCGGTGGTTGCAGTGAGCCAAGATCGCACCATTGCACCCCAGCCTGGGCGACAGAGCGAGACTCCATCTCAAGGAAAGAAAAAAAGAAAAGCACTTAGCAGTTGAGTGACTGAAATGGGTGGGGTGGGTGTCACCAGTGGACAAAACAGAAAGGACAAATGTGTAGAAATACACGTGTCCCGTTTGGGAGACTATGAGCAGGCCAAGCTCCAGATGGCGCTGCCAGCTGCCTGCTAGATGTCTCCTACCAGGGGGCTCAGTGCCAAGTGTTCAGTGCAGACTTGGCATTGTTCCCCTGCCCCTACCTGCTGCTGCTCCTCTGTTCTACCCCTGGATCCCTGCCCCGGCCAACCTCCCAGCCACCTCCCCATCCCTGCCCCAGCAGGTCTTCACTCAACATGTATGTGAGGACCTTTGAGACCCTTCTCCCAGATACTTACTCCCGAGAAGTGTATTCAGTGACCAGCATGACAGTAGAGTAGCCATAAGAATGTGTTTGCCTCTACCAGACTATGATCTTAGAGACAGCAGAGCCCACACGATTCATCCTGCTATCCTCCCCTACCCCGCTGCACCTAGCAGAGTGCCTTGGAACATCATAAATATTTGTTTTTGAGGCAGAGTCTTGCTCTGTGGCCCAGGCTAGAGTTCAGTGGCACAATCTCAGCTCACTGCAACCTCCACCTCCCGGGTTCAAGCGATTCTCCCACCTCAGCCTCCGGAGTAGCTGGGATTACAGGTGTGCACCACCACACCCAGCTAATGTTTGTTTGTATCTTTAGTAGAGACTGGGTTTTGCCATGTTGGCCCAGCTGGTCGTGATCTGACCTCAAGCAGTCTACCGGCCTCGGCTTCCTAAAGTGCCGGAATTACAGGTGTGAGCCACTGTGCCTGGCCACATCATAAATGTTTGGTGAAAGGGCAAACCTAGGGAATGTTCGAAAGCTAGAAGGTGACTTCAGTCCAGATGTCTCATGGCGCATCTCTGAGTTACCCCTAGAAAGCTAGAGCCTCACCCCTTGGACTCACTCCAGGGGCTCAGCACAGGCCCGAATTGAGTACAGGGTGAGGGACGACAGAGCCACACTCACATTCAGGCGTGGGAAGCATTACTGGACTAGGAGAATGCAGCCAGAGGATGTGCATTTTCTTTGCGATTTGACTAAGCAAAGACTATTCATTTGACTTAGAAATGGCAGATATCATGTATTTATTTATTCAGATATAGGATGAGTTCCCCACCCTTGGATTTTATTTTGTTCAAAGGAATGCTAAAGTTCCGTGATGGAGCAGAGAACCCTTGATTTATATAGAGACCATGAATGCAATTTTTTCTTACATCGTTTGCTCAGGGTAGCACACCTCACATCTGTGGCATTCTTAACGACTCTCTCCGTCCCCTAGAATTCTTCAACGACCTGGATCTGCTCATGGGGCCGGTCACCCTGCACAGCAGCATGGAACACCTGGTCCAGTACTCCCAACAGGGCCTGCACTGGCTGCGGAACAGCGCCCACCTGTCATAGGGACCTCACCCTGGAGCCAGATCGGGCTCTGGTCTCCACAGATGGCTCAACACTTTTGGACACTGTGCTACTGAAATTCCCAGCCACAGCATTTATCAGACTGCGGTGAACATTTCCTCAGCATTGAACAATGGTCTTTTGCAGGGCATGTGTGTTTGTATGTGTGGGTATATAAGAAGCCGCCTGTGTATGTGTGTAAGAAACACAGCTCTTCAGAACACACCTTCTTTGTCTAGTTTCCATAATCCCAGGCTAGACAAAGTGATCAGAGGTTTCTAATTAGAAGAAATACGCACACACACACACACACACACCATACTCACACACAATCACAGACGCACACTTTCTATTCCAGTGCTAAACCATGACTTCTTAGAAAATTCAACCAAAATCTCATGGGTTAGTTAACCAGGTGCAATACAGCGCACCAAAAGCTTGACTGCTGGTGAAGATAGACCTGCTCTTATACTGTTGATTACTTTCGGTATTAATATACTATTCCCCAATTATTTTTTGATCGATATGTATTAATGGGTAATTGAATAATGAAAATAAGCCAGATATTTTTGTGCCAGAAGTTTCCTAGATTGCATGTTACCAAATACCGTGCTCTTCCTCTAATTCCCTTCCCCCATCTGACTTTATTGTCAGCTCAATGCATTCCAGGCAAACGGATGGACACTCACAGCCCTTCCCAGCCCCACCTCCAAGTGGTATGCAGATGGCACTGAGATTTAGCAAAAACTCCGCATCTTTGAAAGTTCACAGACACTAAAGCAGCAGTGCCTGTGTGTTGGAGCTCAGTTAGGAGTTGAAGGTTTCTGCACCTGTGATAACAAACCCACCAGCCACATGCATTTCTTCTTCCTGCCACTGTGACTCGGTGGCTGTAGAGCCACATGGCATTTGTCAGCCAATCTGTTGCAAGTCTTTTCTTTCCACCAGTAGCTTTCTTACAGATTTTCTTGGCTAAATGAGGCCATTACCTAGAATGTCCCTTCAGTAGGAGCCTGAATCCTTTGCTTACCGGACTAAGAGCTCTTTGCCATGATGATGCTGTCTGATTCTCTCACTCCTCGTGCAGAGTCTGCCACTGCAGCCCTGTGATGTGTTTTGATTTGGGGGCGAGTTTTCCGGCTTTGATTAGCAGGCTGCTTGCAGTGCGGACCACAGTTCTTTTCTGGGGCAGCAGCAACCAGAGCCTCTTCCTGTGTCGTGTGTGTCTGGTATGTTTACACCTTGCTCTGAGTTTTTCTCTTGTTTTCTTTTTTTTAATTAAGCTTATATTTTAGTTTCTTTGACATCTTGTTTACAGTTTTTGTCTGATGTTTTTTCTTTTATAGTGTCTTATGCCCTAGATTTAGTCATCTTGTTACATGTATTTGGATATGAAATCTTGGTGAAGAGAAAGTAACTCCTGAAAAAGAGGGTCTATCTTGCCACACTTTAAAAACAAAAATAACGTCCTTGAGGCCTCTTGCTTGATAAAGTTGCCCCAGGACGGTCTGAGAGAGGCAGGCGGTGCAACGTATGGAGCAATCCATTTTTTCAAGGTGATGACGGCACAAAATACTTCGACTAGCTGCTGGTCTCTATACATTCACTGATATTCTTTCAGGTTGGGTTGTACTGTTAACATTTTTGTCGGCCTGATCTGTAGGTGGGAAATAAGATCATTATGATTCCCTAGCTCTGAGCACTGATTCAAAATTGTATAAATGATTGAACAACTTAGATGATTTGAAATAAATTGAAAACAGCAAGTAGAGGGCTTGTGGGATTTGCATTTGGCTTTGGCCTTCAAGCATTTGGAAATATTAAGAGAATTTCCAGTTTACATGTCTCCAACTGGGGTGCTTCTTACAACCCTTTCATTTTTTTTTTTTTGAGACAAGTTTCGCTCTGTCACCCAGGCTGGAGTGTAGTGGCACGATCTCGGCTCACTGCAACCTCTGCCTCCTGGGTTCAAGCGATTCTCCTGCCTCAGCCTCCCAAATAGCTGGGATTACAGGCATGCACCACCATGCCCAGCTAATTTTTGTATTTTTAGTAGAGACTGGGTTTTGCAGTGTTGGCCAGGCTGGTCTCAAACTCCTGACCTCAGGTGATCCACCCGCCTCCACCTCCCAAAGTGCTGTGATTACAGGCGTGAGCCACCACACCCAGCCCTTTCAACTAATTTTTGGCAGAGTTCACAATCTCATCCTAAGTCGGAAGTTTGAACCTAACTTAAGAAATTTTGAGTCATTTTTTTGGAGGACTGAGACTGTTCTACTTATTCTTGAAGAATCCTGATGAAATATTCAAACACATAAAGGGATGGCCCTGGAGGTCTGTCGTGCATCCCTGGAGAGCTTCTCTGGTCTTGCCTACCTTGAAAGTTGCAGGCTTTGTTGTGGCATCTGTGTGATGAGCTTCCCTGTGAAGCCCCGTTTGACAGGTGGGCCAGCAGTGTTTTATCAGCACTCTGATGGCCCACGTTTCCCAGGAAAACTTGAAACTTGCCCTTGTGGGCAGTGGTCAGAGCATGCAGTTCCTATGACCGTCTCTCGTTTCGTCTGTGGAGCACAGCAGTTTCTGTGGCGTTTGGCATAGGTGATTTTGGTTAGAAACCATCCTCCGATTGTTGCTTGTGAAAGTCATTCATAACTTGTTCCTTTTACTTAGTTTTGTTGTTGCTGCTGTTGTTATTGGTTTGGTTTGGTTTTGAGACTGGGTCTGGTTCTGTGGCCCAAGCTGGAGTGCGGTGGCGCGATCGTGGCTCCCCGCAGCCTCAAACTCCTGGGCTCAAGCGATCCTCCTGCCTCAGCCTCCCAAGCAGCTGGGAAGATAGGCACATGCCACCACACCCAGCTAATTTTTTCTTTATTTTTTTGTAGAGATGGGGTCTCACTATGTTGCCCAGGCTGGTCTCAAACTCCTGGGCTCAAGCGATCCTCTGGCCTCGGCCTCCCAAAGTGCTGGGATTACAGGCATGAGCCACCATGCCTGGCCTGTTTAGTTTTGTTTCAAGTTGAAATATCTTTCTTGTGTTTTCTGATTAGAAAAGTAATACCTACTCATTGTAAGAATTCCAACAGTGCAGAAATGTAGAAAGTAGAAAGTGTAAGTCCCCGGTTGTCCCTTCTGCCTGAGACAACCATTGCTCGCAGTTTGATGTATATCCTTCCAGAGACTCTCACATTTAAGCAAATAATTTTTATTACCACATCTTTTTCTTTGAAGACGTACATTTGCCTCCGAAGTTCAACCCAAGTTCAACTGACCATATCCTTCCATGACCTGAATGGATGCTATCCTTTATCACAATGTTCAATTGCCTTTGAAAGAGAGTAGCCCAGGTATATTCCTGATCAAAATTTGGCATTTTTGATGATACTGCTCTGCACAGATCAGACTCACGTGCAGAATCGTGCCTGGAGAGAGAGGTTTGGTTAAGACAGAGATTTCTGGAAACATTCAAATTGCAAATGGAAACTTGAAACCCACGATCTAATGAGGAATGTACTGGAAAAATACTCTGAAGAGTTGACAAATTTATGTACTAGATTGAACACATGGAATGCAATGCAATGAGACGTTCTGCACTAAAACTTCTCCTAATATGTACAACAATGATATGTGTATTATATAACAGTGATGTGTACATTTCTGACACCCATACATAATAGACACAGTTTGTATAAATGCATACATTTAAAAATATATATGTACAATACAGCTAACATAAAACTGTAGTACGCCTGAAGGATATTACTAGTGCCTAATATTGAGTCAAAGTCACTGCGTGTTCGCATCAACTTGGAAGTGCAGTAATTGTTACAAAATTAATCAGTGCAGCCAACATTATTTATGAATCACATCTTTGAAACTGTGCAGTAGCATATACATATATATTTTTAAATAACATTTTTCACAGTTTTCCAGAGTTACTGTTGAAATCTGCATCACCAAAAAAAAAAGCAAGATTTTTTTAACAATGTAGACACTCTTCAGACCCAGTAATCTGCGTGTGATTTCTTATTTGTAGATTCCCAAGAGACTTTAGCAGTCACCAGCCTTAATGCATGTACAGGATATTATTGTGACTTAATTTATCTGCAGTTTTTAATCCATGTGAAATTGGAATTTATAAACGGACTTGGATTAAATATGTCTGCCTTTCTAAGGTTGCAAATGTTACATTAAATGATTTATGTTGTAAATGAGAGAAGTTGAGTTGTACGTAAAAGACGTCCACCAATTTCTATGAATATTTTTACAAGGAAACTTGAGAATCAAAATATGTTCAAGTCAGTTGTTCTGGCTCCCAGTTTATAATCTCTTTAGAAGCAATCTTTTTGTTTCATAAATGGCTTAAATGTAGCTCCCACAGATTATCAGTATGAAGTCTGACATTTTTCATGGAAAAAAAAAAGTATGTTTTTCTTCATTATAACTATAGTTTACTATTTGTCTTTGCTATTTCCTGATACATACACATACACACATACGCATGCACATGCATGCACGTATGCACATGCACACTCTCCAGTGTCCCAGTGAAGGCTCAACAGGAAGCTTGAGAAGGTCATCTCAATGGCCACAGGGTTCCTCTTCAACCAGTAGCCCTGGGATGCCTCTTTGCTTGTCATTCTTTAGTGTCACAAGTTACTTCCATGAACTTGTGTGCAGTCAGGCAACTGCGCACAACTGAAACGAACATGGTGGAATCATGTTTGCAGTATTTGGTTGAGTAAAATAAGAGAATTTTGAACTAAAGAAGACGGAGGTGTTAGACCAGTGGCTTGACATGAAGTATTCCCTATGTGGGAGGGTATGTTTGTTAACCTCATTTTTAGCCTTATCTCCGTCCCTTTTCCTTACCCTCCTCCCCAAACTAAAGAAGCAGAAACAGCAACAAAAGCAAAACCATCCCTTCACCCGATCCAGCCCATATCCTTAGATTCAAATATCCTTTGTCTTTTTCCCACTATACCATCTGACACAATTCACTCATGTCTAGAGAGAAAAATGCAGAAGGGGTTTGTTTGCAGATGGGCAGTTCAGTTGAGTCCTCGTTAACCAAGCAGAGGGGTGCAGAGGAAGCCTGACTCAGGGTCACCATGGGGAACTCCTCATCCCAAAGATGGGTGGGACAGGGACTTGACTTTGCTTCACCAACCGCTGAGCTTGATACTCTTTCAGAGGTGGTTTGTGCTAAGAAACACCCAGCCGTCTTTCAAGAACGTTCTCTTCTGCGGCTTTGCCTGCTACACAGCTGAAGTCTGTCCCTATAAGAATTATATTTTTAAGAAGTAATACGTTTTCGGAGAAACCCGGATCAAGTGGCATCTTGAAATTTTTTTAATGAAAGGGGAAAAACCACCTTACCACATAAACTGCACTTCCAACCATTTGGAACCGGAGTTTATGTCCTTGTTTTCCCGTTCGCAGAAGAGCACAGTTTTTCAATATCACAACTTCCAGCAGATAGCACAAGAAATGTTCAGACTTGAGATTTGTGTTCCTTTTGTCCAGATTATTCTGTATCTGTCACCAAAGGGGTTAACTTGTTTGCCTGGCATGAGGAAAATTATAAACTCGGTTCTCAAACTAATTACATCTGACCACGGTTTTGGTTTGTATTATTTTAATTGGCACTCCGAGGCAGCAAGGGGTAAATTTTGGGTCGGTTGCAGGGGGATTTAGGTTCACAGCTCTTACTTACAGTAATGGGAATCAAGGGATTAAATCTCTGTGTGTTACTTTGAAAATCCACCTCTTACAGCCAATTTTATAGTCATTGATCTGAGGGTTGAATTCAGGGCACTAATTGCAAGTCAACACAAGGGTCAGCATTTCTGTTGAAGCCCCGGGGGTATTGATATAGCCTGAAAAGCTGAATCAAGGACTTGGGTTTTGTTTGGTTTTGTTTTGTTTTTACCCATTTTTAAAATAGGAAAGCTCATCCAGAAATACTTGGATCTAGACATGATATAGCACCCATGTTTAGGATTTTCAGAGTGCTGTTGGGTTATTAAAATAATATCGATGTTCTAGTTTCCTTATCATTGCTTTTTCAATTTTCTATAAAACAAAACTGGATTTTCCCCAGTATTCAGGATCCCTTTATTTCTAGATGCCCACAGGAGCAAAAAGAACATACTCAGCAGCAAGGAATGTGCGTTACTTCACTAAGCAGCATTCCATCCACAAGAGCCAAGGATATCTGACTTTTCGAAGAACATTCTTGGAGTCTCCCATCTTACCTTCATCTGTAGCGTGAGTGATTACAAAGCCCAAAGGATGGCCATGTAGCTGAGATGTCCGTAATTCTAAGCATGCGTCACACAGATCTTTACTGATAGACACTTCCATAGCATCACCAGCCATCTCTGAGGCCTGTTTAAGTGGTGATGTAGCAGCATTGACACTTTCTTTTGAGTAATTTCCAAACTGATTATGAATTCCCTGAAGTTCCCAGGGCTTCACACACACACACACACACACACACACACGTCCTCCTCTGTGGACTGGCTTGATCTTTTGTTCCTTCAGAGTTTTTTCCTTGTAAGTTCTATAAGTCGGATTTCATTTCTTGACTCCTTACTATTAATAGAACAGTTGTTAGCAACAGTGGAGGCTTTATGAAAGTAGAGCTCCAGCACAATAATGCGTTCATGTTCAGGCCATGCAGTTGGAACGGTAGCTGGAGTGCCCAAGCACCCTCTTCCTTTGCCTTGCTGCACCTGGTCTTTGAATAAAGCTCCTCTCCATGCCTCAGTTGTCTCTATGTGAAGTGTAACTCAACATGTCAATCACCTTACTGAGCGACTGTGAGGATCGACAGATCTGGGCAAGCTTTTTGAAATACCTAAGTGTCACACTTGACAGGGTTTTAAACATTACTGTAGGAACAGAGGCAAAGGAAATGCATTGTGTCCGCAGGCACCAAGGTGCACACGTGTACAATGTGGGAGATGGAACTTTCTCCTAGGGTCTAGATCTAGCAGACCCTAGGGACTAGGATCTAGCAGACCAAGAGGGTGACAGCAGGGTAGCTATACCCACCCCCATGAGACGGGAGGGGACAGGAATAGCCAGGGAAGACACCAAAGAGGGAGTTCCTTCACCTGTGTGGCTACCACTTTGAGGCCTTCCTGGCTGCAGGCAGAGTTCTAACAGACCGAAGCGGGCAGGGCAGCAGGGCTACCTAGTACCCCACTGTGGGTGGTACACCCCATCCTCCTCTTTCTCATCACACCCTAGTTTCAAGAAATCAGAGGGACCAGGCATGGTGGCTCATGCCTGTAATCCCTACACTTTGAGATGCCAAGGCGGGCAGATCACCTGAGGTCAGGAGTTTGAGACCAGCCTGACTGACATGATGAAACCTACTAAAAATACAAAAAAAAAACAGCTGAGTGTAGTGGTGGGCGCCTGTAATCCCAGCTACTTGGGAGACTGAGGCGGAAGAATTGCTTGAACCCGGAAGGCAGAGGTTGCAGTGAGCTGAAATTGTACCACTGCACTCCAACCTGGGCAACACGAGCAAAACTCCGTCCCCCCCTCCACCCCCGCCAAAAGAAAAGCAGGGGCTATCCAGATGGGAAGGGGAAGAAGCACCATGGGGTCCAAGCTTCCAATGGCTGCCGTCTTCCATGAGAAAATAGCGTGTGTACTGCACACCACAGTACAAGTGTCACCAGAGGCCTGTGACACAGTCAGGCTTCCTGTGTCCCCGGGGTGAGTTCTCTTCATGTGGATCTTGTGCCTCTGATGGTAATTTTTGTTAGGGGGTGCGGGGGTAGGAGGTAGAGGACACCTGCTCAGGGAGGTTCATCTCTGAGAAAGGAGATCTGTCATAAGGGACTTAGGTATGGCACGCATGAGCTTCGGGAAAGAAAGAGGAAACCTCTCTTGAGAAAATGGGTGATTTTTTTTTTTCTCTCTAGGGGGTTAGGTGGTTGCATCAACATAATTATTTACTTGTGGGAGAAGCCTTAGTGTCTGTACCAGTAGAGAAGAAAATCAACATATGATCTCATCGATCTTTGTGATGCCCAACTAATGACTGGACCGTTAGCCCCACACATGCAGACAAAGACTAGAAATCCAACCAGTGATCTGGATGTTGCACACCACTAGGGTCACAGCCCTAAAGGCTGGATTGAAATATTTAGCTGTTATATTATTTAGGCCCAGGGCCAGTGTGTCTGTCTGCCTTGCATCGGTAAATCAGTGCTTTGAGCTTAACCAAAGTAATCGTGACATACTCAAGAGTCCCTTCTTTTCATACTCACTGGAAATCCCTTTCCTAACCTTTCTCCAGTTAAAAAAAAAAAGGAACCATGGCTGGAGATGATGAAAGGTTCAGCCTGATTTGTGCCTAACTCAGTGCTAATGTCGTTTTCACAGGAGCACGAGACCTTGCCCAGTGCAAGCAAATTCCAAGTAGTTGGCTAAAAACTTCTAGAGTGGCAGCACAGTCTTTTGTTTTTTGGTTTTTGTTTTTGTTTTTTTAAGAGAGAGGGTCTCATTCTGTTACTCAGGCTAGGGTGCAGTTGCGCAATCTCGGCTCACTGCAACCCCCCGAGCCCAGGTTCAAGCCATTCTCCTGCCTCAGCCTCCCGAGTAGCTGGGATTACAGGAGCCCACCACCACATCCGGCTAATTTTTGTATTTTTAGTAGAGACGGGGTTTCACCGTGTTGGCCAGGCTGGTCTCAAACTCCTGACCTCAGGTGATCTGCCCTCCTCCACCTCCCAAAGTGCTGGGATTACAGGCGTGAGCCACCGCGCCCAGCCTGGCAACACAATATTTATTAGCAGGAGGAAATACAGTAGGTGGACACTTGGACTTCACCCTTTCTCAGGCAGGGTGCTAAGGGGCAGATGCTCCTGTTACAGTGTAATAGTCTCTTGCTTGCACAGTTCTGCAAACGTTTAAAGTCCGTTGCATGAAGTCTGCCCCAGTCAGCGAAGGAATTTAAAGTTCCACCGTTTTTTTATGCTGTGTGTGTCATCTTGGAGGTTTATTCATGGAGCTAGCAACTCTACTTCAGTATTCTGATATCAAAGGCCTAGTGTGTCATATCAAACACCGTTTCAAATTCTGTGTTTCAGTCTTGGGAGAGCTGTCAGCGACTTGGGAGCCAGCTTATCTCCCTCGAGAATTTTCCAGTGATCCAGCTTTCGCAGTCACAAAAACAAATTATAGGATCTTCATCTTCTTACAGGCATCGATCTTAGGATGGTTTCAAGAATGGAAGAGGATTTTAAATAAGACAATTCTGTGTAGTAATATATGTCGTGAAAATGTACATATTGTAGCATTGATGAAAATGCGGTTTTATTAGGTCCGTACCATTTTCATATCTCTTCTAGTTATTCTCTATTAAAGCAGATCGAGTTCATTTTGTTGTCTAATACTCATTTGGGGCTTCTTCTTAGTGCATTTGGATGTGATTGTGGAGAAAATCCAGCATCTGTGTTGACAGTGACTTTTTTTTTTTTTTTTGAGCTGAACATAAACTCAAGATTTTATTGTCTTCATAATAAAAGATGACACTTAGAACTGGATCACTTGGCCCTTTCTCTTCTTATCTCCTCCCAGTTCAAAATGCTTGCATCTTTTAATAGCCAGCATTCTCTTAGATCTGCAGTTCGGCTCAACGCACTCAAGCCTTAGCACAATCTTCTTTGTAGTTTTAGTCTTTTTCCGGAAAATCGGCTTCGTTTGCCCACCATAGCCACTCTGCTTCCTGTCATAACGCCGCTTTCCCTGGGCATACAGAGAATCCTTGCCCTTCTTGTACTGTGTCACTTTGTGGGGTTGGTGCTTGCCACACTTCTTACAGAAAGTCTGGCGGATTTTAGGGACGTTAACCATGCTTGCGAGAGCGATACCGGCATGGGAAGAAAAAAAAGACGACAGTGACTATTTTAATCCAAGTCGCCGTAATGGCTCTGTTAAGCAGCAACATTACAAACACCACTGCTGAGAAAGTTGCAGGCTCCTATCTGTGTATCTGAGTATGTGGGGGGAAAAAAAAAGTTAATCCAAGCAATTCATTAAAGACCAGTGGCTTTAGTAAGAATCACTTCTTCCAGCCTTTCTTCTCAAAATCTGTGAATCCTTCTTGCAAGGAAACTTTAGTTTTTTCCTACTCCAAAACATTATATATGATAAAAATTTATTTGAAGGCATTCATATAAATAGACTGGAAAGTACATGCATCAAAATATTTCACTGTTTGGAAGACTGGTGTTTTCTTTTGTGCTTATCTCTGTGTTCCAAATTTTCTGCAATGAGCTTGTGATTTTTCTGAAATTAGAAATTCTAAACACCAGGCTGAGGCAGAAGAATTGCTTGAACCTGGAAGACGGAGGTTGCAGTGAGCCGAGATCGCGCCACTGCACTTCAGCCTGGGCGACAGAGCGAGACTCCATCTAAAAAAAAAAGAAATTCTAAAAACCTACAGTAAATGTTGTCTTCTTCCTGAAAGCGCATCTACACATAACTATGAGGACATTGCGCATAGTTCTAATGTAGTAATGTGCAAAAATAATTTGCAATCTGCAGTGAGGTTGCAAAGTATATCAGCTGAAACAGTGACCTTGTAAATCTTCCTAGGAAGTTTAAGTGGATCCCTCCCACTAAGCAGGCCAAATCTCTTATTCCTGTTTAGGAATCCCATGTCCCAGTCTGCTTCTAAGATACCTGGACACCCGGAACCAAAAGTCTTCACTTTGGGGGTTACCTATATCTGCATGAGGCAGTGCAAATGTTAAACCCCCTTTCTTTCTTTCTCTCTCTCTCTCTCTGTTTCTCTCTCTCTCTCTCCTCTCTCTCTCTCATGTCCCCACAGTTGCATTCATCATATTGCAAAGAAAACTCCACATTCAAATCATGAACAATTTAATAGTGAATTATTTTGGCATGATCTTAGGAAGGAGTGGAGAACACATCTAATGTTAAGAATTTGTCTAGAAGGATCTTTGTATTTTATCTGAGTCTAAAATTTACAAGTGCAAAGATGATGGAGTCGTTGACCACTTACTTCACTGTTTGGAGATTTTGCTGTTTCTATAATTCACCTGAAACTCATACAGCGCAGTTCTTGGGATGGGGAAACATCTTATTGTCCTGTAACAGAATGAGCCTTAAGGATTTGTAAGCATAAGCACTTTTATATTTAAAGGGAAATATGAATTCATCAGTGAAATTACTTTTTTAGTGTCTCAATAAACCTTGAAATCAACATCACTCTGTCTCTAAAACATCCCAGTGTCTCTTCCTTAAACTTCTTCCCAAGTAAAATGTTGTCCTTTCACATGTGTTACGTTTTATCTTAAATATAATCAACTAAGTATGAAAAAACTACCTTTTCCCCTACAAAAGTATGAATCCACCTGAACTACCAAAATGGGTAACATCGTTGTAAAGAAAGGAACAGCCAGGGGCAGTGGCTCACGCCTGCAATCCCAGCACTTTGGGAGGCTGAGGCAGGTGGCTCCCTTGAACCTAGGAGTTCAAGACTAGCCTGGGCAACATGGTGACACCCTGACTCTACAAGAAATACAAAAATGGGCCAGGTGCGGTGGCTCACGCCTGTAATCCCAACTTTTTGGGAGGCCGAGGTGGGCAGATCACGAGTTCAGGAGATCAAAACCATGTTGGCCAACATGGTAAAACCCCGTCTCTACTAAAATACAAAAATTTAGCCAGACATGGTGGCACACGCCTGTAGTCCCAGCTACTCGGGAGGCTGAGGCAGGATAATTGCTTGAACCCAGGAGGCAGAGGTTGCAGTGAGCTGAGATCGCGCCATTGCACTCCAGCCTGGTGACACAGCAAGACTGTCTCAAAAAAAAAAAAGAAGAAGAAGAAGAAAGAAAGACAAGAATTAACCAGGCATGGTGGCACATCCCTGTGGTCCCAGCTGCTCTACTCGGGAGGCTGAGGTAGGAGGATCGCTTGAGCCCAGGAGTTCAAGGCTGCAGTGAGCTATTATCACACCACTGCACTGGGCAACAGAATGAGACCCTGTTTCAAAAAAGAAAAGATAAAGGTGCACCAATCAGAATGCTCTTGGAAGAGAATGTTAAGTAAGTGTCACGTTAGAGTAAAAAAGAAACAACCTGTAATACAGTCTGGATTATTCTTGCTAAAGGGCTTTTTTTTGCTTTTTTGTTTTTAATATGTCTAAGCTTTATTTACTGTAAAGCAGTGTGCAAATATAAGCTGTTACTTTGTGACATAATTCAAACAACCAGCAGATATACATTTAAAATATTCAATGCTAAACCCTAACGTAAGCCATTTTTAGTTCACTACATTTCTTTGTCCTTTTCTTCTTTGAAATTTATTTTGAATCAAGTAATACAATACTATTTTTAAAAAAGTACAAAATATAAATAGATAAGCGTTCCCCTTAATCCCCATACATTTCACCCCAAAGAGAGCCACTCTTGTCTCGAGCTCCTTAAGTGATCCTCCACCTCAGCTTCCCAAAGTGCTGGGATTACAGGTGTGAGCCACGGCACCCACTCTTGTCAATTAGATATATTTGTCCATATTCATTTACATGTCTGTGTGTGTGTGTGTGTGTGTATTGAACACAAATAGATTCACATTATACATGCTGTTTTGTGTTCTGAAACTTGCTTTTATCATTCAGTAGGAAATCTGGGACATTGTTCAGTATCAGTACAGAAAGATCTACCTCATTGCTTGGGACTTCTGGTCAGTATCTCTGTAGTACAATTCATCCTGGTTTATTTAACATTCCCTATTGATGGATATTTAAGTTGACTCATTACGTTTTTCAAAGTTGATACGTAATTCACAAAGCATAAAATTTATCTTTTACACTGCAAAGTCCAGTGGATTTTAGTGTATTCACAAGATTATGCAACCATCACCACTGCCTAATTCCAGAAATTTTTTTTTTCTTTTGAGATAGAGTTTTGCTCTTGTTGCCCAGGCTGGAGTGCAGTGGTGCAGTGTCAGCTCACTGCAACCTCCGCCTCCTGGGTTCAAGCAATTCTCCCGTCTCAGCCCCCTGAGTAGCTGGGACTACAGGCGTACGCCACCACGCTCAGCTAATTTTTGTATTTTTAGTAGAGACGGGGTTTCACCATGTTGGCCAGGCTGGTCTTGAACTCCTGACCTCAAGTGATCCACTTGCTTTGGCCTTCCAAAGTGCTAGGATTACAGGTATGAGCCACTGTACCTGGCCAGGCTGGTCTTGAACTCCTGACCTCAGGTGATCCACCTGCCTTGGCCTCCCAAAGTGCTGGGATTACAGACGTGAGCCACCATGCCCGGCCTTGCTGTGGAATTCTAATTCAGGAGTATTTCCCTCAGAAGTTGGAAGAGATTGCTCCAGTTTCTTCTTGCATTCAGTACATCTTTGTAGTAATACGGTCTCACCTCTCCCCACTCCCCTGACCCCAGAAGCGTTTGGGATTTTCTCTTTATCCCTGATGTCTGAAATGTCACCATGCTGTAGCTTGTCCGTGATTCTGCTCAGCCATCCCCAGGCACTTTCACTCTGGGGCTGTCACCTGCCCTTGACCTAGGAGCCCATCCTCCATGATTGCTCTGAGCACACTCTCTCTTCCGGTCCGTCTGTCTTGTCTTCTGAAGCTCTGTTAGATACATGTTGGGAACTATAGGGTCTATCTTCAAATTCTCTTAACCATTTTCTCTACTCCCATCTCCTTGTCCATTTTTGCTATTCTAAGAGCATCCTGTGGCTCAGCCTTTCAATTTATTCTATAATCTTCAATGCTTCTGCCCATTTACAGAGATTTTTATTTCAATCATCAAATTTTTCATTTCCAAGATCTCTCAAACATTCGTTTTTATGGGTGCAATATCATTTTACTTCTCTCTGAGGATTCTAATTATATATATGCCAAATCCTTGTTCGTCCTCTATTAACACAACTTCTTTGGATGTAAACTTTTCCATTCGTTGGGATGGGTGCCTCTCTTTTATGGCTTTTCTCAAGTGTTGAGAGGTTATTGGTGTGAGCTCAACGCTGAGTTTCAGTTTGCAGCCTCTCCACCAATGCTCTTTCTATCGTCTGCATTTCACCTCCTGGACAGAAAGAGCATGCCATCCCTGCTGGGCATTGCTGGGGCCCCAGTGACCTCTCCATCCCAACCGTCTGAGCCCTCTGCTCTATACCAGGGGCCCAAATCTTGCTGCCTGCTTCCTGGCTTCCTGGCCCGAGGATGGAGCGGCGGCTGCTCCTCTGAGGATCTTACACGAGCACGAGCAGCCCATCCTTTGGGTTTTTTTTTTTTTCTTTTTGTGCCTCTTCTTTTTTTTTTTTTTTTTTTTTTTTAAAGAGACAGGATCTCATTCTTTTTCCTCAGGCTGGAATGCAGTGATGTGATCATAGCTCACCACAGCCTTGAACTCCTGAGCCTCCTGAATAGCTGGGACTACAAGTGTGCCTCCACTGTGGCCAACTAATTTTTTAATTTTGTATTTGTAGAGACGGTGTCTCCCTATGTTGTCTAGGCTGGTCGCAAATTCCTGGCCTCTCAAGTGATCCTCCCACCTCGGCCTCCCTAAGTGCTGGGATTACAGGCGTGATCCAGCCTGTACTCAGCCCTTATATTTTTCATTCTGCATAGCCCCTGGACTGTGATTTCCTTCTTCACGATGATCCCAGGCTTCTTCCGTCTCTTAGAGGTGCCTCAAAGCTCCTGGACCTTTTAAGGCACCCCTTCTTGATTTTTAGTGAAATCGTGGATATTATTATTATTATTATTATTATTATTATTATTTCTCTATGGCCATCTTGATCCTCTCTCTCCTTTAAAAACATCAGTCAAGCATGGTGGCTCCCGCCTGTAATCCCAGCACTTTGGGAGGCCGAGGCGGGCGGGTCATCTGAGGTCAGGGGTACGAGAATGGTGAGACCCCCTCTCTACTAAAAATACAAAAGAAATGAGCTGGGCGTCATGGCACATGCCTGTAATCCCAGCTACACGGGAGGCTGAGGCAGGAGAATCGCTCGAACCCAGGAGGCGGAGGTTGCAGTGAGGCAAGATCACACCACTGCACTCCAGCCTGGGAGACAGAGCAAGACTCTCTCTCAAAAAATAAAGAAATAAAATAAAATAAATCAAGCTTTAATGGTTGCCAGTGGCAGGAGAATTTCCATGTGAGACTCAGACGTGATGCAGCTCAGACTTTCCTGTGGGCTGTTGTGCACGCTGGTGGGTGGGTGCCTCCTTCTTCCTAACTTTCTTTTTTTTTTTTTTTATTCACTGCAACCTCTGTCCCCCAGGTTTAAGTGATTCTCCTGTCTCAACCTCTCAAGTAGCTGGGACCACAGGCATGTGCCACCACGCCCAGCTAGTTTTTGTATTTTTAGTAGAGACGGAGTTTCACCGTGTTGGTCAGACTGGTGTCAAACTCCTGACCTCCAGGGATCCGCCCGCCTCAGCCTCCCAAAGTGCTGGGATTACAGGCGTGAGCCACTGCGCCTGGCCCCGTCTAACTTGCTTTCTGAGAGTGGCTTGGCCATCTGGGCACCTCACTGAGGCTGCAACCCTGCTGGCTGCCACCCTACTTGGCTCTGGCTACTCTGGCCTTCCTGGTTCACTTTGCTGTGCGTTCCTGCCGGCTGCTTTGCCACGCCTCTGCTCAATACATCCAGTGGGACCCTGGGGAGCTCTCTTCTCCCTGTGAGCTGTGTTTGTCTCAGCCACAGCTGTGAGTCTAGCGTGAGGTGGATTTTTGGCAGGCACCCCTTATCTAGCCTTTAAAAATATCCCCTTGAGGCAGAAATATTTTATCTATCAGAGATCACGTTGAGACCATTTCTACTCTGGCCTTGAAACAGGTGCACTCAGAAGTCAGGCCAAATGGTTCCGACCTACTGCAGGTCAACACAGTACACCCTATGCTGGGTATGAACAAGGGCAGAAGCCACCTTTTTTTTTTTTTTTTTTTTTTGAGACGGACTCTCGCTCTGTCACCCAGGCTGGAGTGCCGTAGTGCAATCTCAGCTCACTGCAACATCTGCCTCCTGGGTTCAAGTGATTCTCCTGCCTCAGTCTCCCGTGTAGCTGGGATTACATGCCTGTGCCACCATGCCTGGCCTCAAGTGATCCATCCACCTTGGCCTTCCAAAGTGCTGGGATTATAGGCGTAAGCCACTGTGCCCGGCCAATGGCTGCTCTCTTAAGGGCACAATGACCGAATGTGGAACTGCCCCTCTCTGGTCAGCAGGCTCATTGAGAATGGGGCTGAGGGAGAGGACTGCACCCTTTTACCTGCTCCTCACCCCTCAGCCTTTTCCTGCCCACGGCTGATGCCATGCGCCCCAGGCTCTGGACTCTGGGCTGTCCTAAGTCAGGAGCCACATCTCAGCCCAGGTGGCTCAGTCCACTCCCCTTGTGCTGCTCCAGCTCATGTGTCCCCACATTAATAAGTGGCTTCTGGCCGGGTGCGGTGGCTCCCACCTGTAATCCCAGCACTTTGGGAGTCCGAGGCGGGCGGAGCACGAGGTCAGGAGATGGAGACCATCCTGGCTAACACGGTGAAACCCTGTCTCTACTAAAAATACAAAATATTAGCCGGGCGTGGTGGCGGGCACCTGTAGTCTCAGCTACTGAGGAGGCTGAGGCAGGAGAATGGCATGAACCCGGGAGGTGGAGCTTGCAGTGAGCCGAGATTGCGCCACTGCAATCCAGTCTGGGCAACAAAGTGAGACTCTGTCTCACAAAATTCAAAAAATAAATAAATAAATAAATAAATAATAAATAAGTGGCTTCTTGCCAGGTGTGGTGGGCAGATTGCCTGAGGTCAGGAGTTCCAGACTAGCCTGGCCAACATGGTGAAACCCTGTCTCTACTAAAAATACAAAAATTAGCCGGGCATGGTAGTGGGCACCTGTAATCCCAGCTACTCGGGAGGCTGAGGCAGGAGAATTGCTTCAACCTGTGAGGCGAATATTGCAGTTAGCCGAGATCGCACCACTGCACTCCAGCTTGGGCAACAGAGCGAGACTCCATCTAAAAAACAAAATGAAACAAAAAAAGCAGCTATTTAGCCTGAGACATTTCAAATGTGGTACTTGGAGACATCGACGTTGGTGGCTGATAGCATCACAATGCACTGAGGGTTATTTGTGCTTAAATAAGGCAAGATCGACGGCAGGGACCAGGGCGCTGAGTGGACAGGTGGATGCCTGAGCCTGTCCGCCAGAGCATGGGACCAGTCCCTTGGGGAGGCAAAGGCAGCAACAGCCAGTATGTGGTTCATAAAGTGCTGGAAAGACTGCTGCTCCTCCCGCAGGGACCAAAAACTCCTAGAGGTCCACCTCCATGCTCCTCTTTGTAACACATTCCCGGTTCACACACGAGTTCCTAGCACCTCCATGACATCTCACCACCCTGTCTTCTTTTTGATTGACAGGAGGAGACCACTGCCCCAGCACTTGCCCCCTAACAAGCCATTAACCTCCAGTCGTTTGGCTGGAAAATAGGACCTTGATCCTGAATTTTATTTTTCACACTCACTTTTAAGATGTTATTCATAAATTCATCCCAGAGGCCAGTGTCTAGAACAGTCCTTCCTAAATGTTCTCCTAGGATTTGTGTACCTTGAAGACTCACAGATAAGTCTTTAATCTATCTTGACTTATATTTTCTATATGGAAAGAGGTAGGGGTCCACTTTTTTCTGCATATGACTAACCAGTTTCCCCAGTACCATTTATTATTATTATTACTTTTGAGACAAAGTCTCACTCTGTCACCCAGGCTGGAGTGCAGTGGCGCCGTCTTGGCTCACCGCAACTCCTGGTCTGTCCTCCCTATGCAGGCAGTGCTGGGATCGAAGTGGAGACCCCCGCAGTGGGTGAACATCACAGCATCCCTGGGAGGGTTCAGCGTGTTTACCTCGGGCTGAAGGTTGTAATTATGATTTAGGGGAATGCCGCTCTATAATGACTTTTTCTTCATTTCATGTAAATTAAGTTCCTGGTGTGCGTGGGACTGCATGTGTCTCTATTCCTAAGGGGAGTTGGAGAATTAATTAGTTACTGTCTGGGAAGTGTTCTGCAAATAAAAAGCTCTCCAGAAATGCAAGGTATTGTTATTAGGTGTCTTCAATTCGTAAATTATCTTGAATGGGTTGTTTTATTCTGTTTTGTTTTGGTGTAAAAAAGATAGCTTCAAACCCTGTATTCAGCAATGGCCAGTACACATATCAAAGAAAACGTGGAAGACACAAATGCGTATTTCAATGGTTCTGATGTATTCACTCCAAAAAGGGTTTAGGAAGCACTGACAATTCCAGCTGAGGACTCTGACACCCAGGGAATGGTGCCGCGAAATAACACCTGTGACCTTGAAAAGTGCATTAACTTCTCTGGGCTGTGGTCTCCACATCAGGAAGGTCAAGCAGTTGGGCTCAATGACCCCTACAATCCCTTCCACACTGGCATTTCCTGTAATAACCCATTGCACACAGGCCTGCCATTGACCGAGCCCTTGCAACATGCGGGGCAGGAAGCTAGGGCTCCCTATTTGGTGTGAGGTTGGCTTACACATGGCGAAACTGGAACCGTGCGACTTCTTCACGGTCACACAGCTGAGGGCAGCAGGGATGGTGCTCAACCTCTCTCCTTCACTCTACTCATGGAGCTTCCAAATGATCCAGAACACGATGAAGAAATCACTGAGTAAAGCAGGGACAGGTTCTTCTCATCCCGTTCTCCTCTATAGCCATATAACCCAACCTCAGACTGGCCAGGAAAAATGAGGACTGTTAGAGGTTTCCGTGGATTCTCTTCCCTCTGCCCTCTTTTTGTGGTCCCAGCCTCTTTCTCTACAGCTCAGGGTAATAAGGGAGAGACCTGTTGACCATGTTGCACACCTGAGCCCTAGAGGGGGAGAAGAAGGGAGAGAGGAGAAAGGAAATGAGGGAGGCAGAAAGGGAGGGAAGGAAGAAAGAGAGAAGAAGCAGGGAGGGAAGAAGGGAAACACAGTTGAATTACGTCTTTAGATCTGCCTGATTTCTTCTAATTCACATGGATTCTTTAAGACGGGGAGGAGGGAGCCATCATCCGTGCTAAGATGAATGTCTATCAGAGGTCACAAAAATAATTTCCCACCTTCAGGGAGGCCCCTTCCGTCTGGTTAAATGATCCCGAGAGTCTGACAGATTGTGACAGGGCACACAGGCTGAATCTTTGCCCACCAATCCTTTCCCACTGGATTGCCGCTTCGTATCTTTCTATGAAAGACTCATTCTGAAAATGGACAGGTTTGGCCTGAGAATCTCCAAATAGTCAGTGATTTGAAAATTCTACCTCTTGGCCAGGCGCAGTGGCTCATGCCTGTAATCCCAGCACTTTGGGAGGCTGAGGTGGGCAGATCACTTGAGATCAGGAGTTCAAGACCAGCCCGGCCAACATGGCAGAACCCCATCTCTACTACAAATACAAAAATCAGCCAGGCGTGGTGATGCGCGTCTGTCATTCCAACTACTCGGGAGGCTGAGGCATGAGAATCACTTGAACCTAGGAGGCAGAGGTTGCAGTGAGCTGAGATGGAGCCACTGCACTCCAGCCTGGGTGATGGAGTGAGACTCTGTCTCAAAAAAGAAGTTAAAATGCATTACTTGAATATGTATTTTAGATTTAAATTATTTAGTACCTAATGCAGCATTTCACCTCTAAAAGGGTCATTAGACAGGTCAAGGAATATTTTTTGTTTTTATCTTTTCCCAGGTCTAACTATATTAGACGCCCTGGGATTTGAATGTGTCCCCGAGAGTTCCTGTGTTGGAAACTTAACATGCAAAAATGTTGGGAGGCAAGGGTGAATAAGAAGTGAATGGATTAGTGTTGTTAATGTGGGGGTGGGTTAGTTATCTTGAGGGAGCCAGATGTTATAAAAGGGAGAGCCGGGCACAGCGGCTCATACTTGTAATCCCAGCACTTTGGGAGGCTGAAGTGGGTGGATCACTTGAGGTGAGGAGTTCGAGACCAGCCTGGTCAACATGGTGAAACTCTGTCTCTAGTAAAAATACATAAAGTTAGCTAGGTGTGGTAGAACATGCCTGTCATCCCAGCTACTTGGGAGGATGAGGCAGGAGAATTGCTTGAACCCAGGTGGTGGAGGTTGCAGTGAACTGAGATCGCACCACTGCACTCCAGCCTGGGTGACAGAGCAAGAGTCTGTCCCCCCCAAAAAAATAAAAAGATGATGTTATAAAAGGGAGTCTGACCCTCATGCTTTCTCTCCTGCGCTCCCTTGCCCTTCTTTCTATCCACCATGGTATAAGGCAGCAAGAAGGCTGTCACCAGATGTGGCCCCTCAATCTTGGACTTCTCAGCCTCCAGAACAGTGAACCAAATAAATTTATACTGTTTATAAATTACCCAGTCAGTGGTATTTTGTTATAGCAATATAAAACAGACTAAGACAGCCCCTTTGCCTATCAGGGTTACTAAGTGCCTGTTCACAAAGCCATAATTGTGCCTTTCACAATTTATAATTTTTATTTTAAAAAATTTTTTTGAGATGGAGTCTCGCTCTTGTTGCCTAGGCTAGAGTTCAGTGGTGCAATCTTGGCTCACTGCAATCTCTGCCTCCCGGGTTCAAGCGATTCTCCTGCCTCAGCCTCCCGAGTAGCTGGGACAACAGGTGCGTGCCACCATGTCCGGCTAATTTTTGTATTTTTAGTAGAGACGGGGTTTCACCATGCTGGCCAGGCTGGTCTCAAACTCATGACCTCAAGATCCACCCACCTCGGCCTCCCAAAGTGCTGGGATTACAGGCGTGAACCACTGCACCCGGCCTGAAAACCTTAACAATGATTGGAAACCAAACCTATTCTTAAGGATCTTACTGGTTTTTGTATATGCATAGGAGGTATGTGATCGCTCCCACACCATTGGTCTCAGCTTTTAAAGAAAGAAAATAGGCTGAGCATGGTGGCTCACACCTGTAATCCCAGCACTTTAGGAGGCCGAGGCGGGCGGATCACCTGAGGTTAGAAGTTTGAGACCAGCCTGACCAACATGGTGAAACCCCACCTCTACTAAAAATACAAAAATTAGCCGGGCGTGGTGGTGGGCGTCTATAATCCCAGCTACTCAAGAAACTGAGGCAGGAGAATCGCTTGAATCCGGGAAGCGGAGGTTGCAGTGAGCTGAGATCACACCACTGCACTCCAGCCCAGGCGACAGAACGAGACTCCATCTCTAAATAAATAAATAAATGAAAATAAGATGCCAGACATACCTCTTAACCTGAAATATCCTCCTCTTCAACCAGGTGCCTAAAATAGAGATTCATACATTTGCATGTTTAAGTTTGTCTACCTCCAGAGCTCCTAATTAAAAGCACTTGAGGAATTACTAGCTGACACCTTAATGGAGTGTATTAGTTTTCTGTTGCTTTGTGATGAATTACTAGAAATGTAATGGTTTAAAACAACACCCTTTTATTATCTCACAGTTCTATGGGTCAGAAGCTCAGGCAAACTCTACTGGGTTCTCTACTCAGGGGCTAAAATCAGGAGGTCAGTTTGGCTGGGCTCTTATCTGGGGTGCTGTGGGAAGGAACACATTTCCAAGTTCTTCATGGGTTGCTGGCAGAATTAAGTTCCATGCAGCATGGGCTGAGGTCCATTTCCTTCCTGGCTGTTGGTGAAGGGTCACCGTCAGCAACTGTGGCTTCTCTCTGGTCCTTGACTGTGGTCCATTTTCAAAGCCAGCAAGGACATATCAAATCCTTCTCATGCTTTGAATCTCTCTGACCTCCTCATCTGCCACCAGCCAGAGAAAACTCTGCTTTTAAAAAGGATGTGATTAAGTTAGGCCCACTTGGATAATCTCCCTTTTGATTAACTCTAAGCCAATTGACTATTAGCCTTAATTACATCTTCGAAATCTCTTTTGCGAGTAGTAACACAACATAATCATGGACGGATAATCTCATTAAAGTCACAGGCCCAGGGATTAAGGTGGAAAATCTTGGGGAGCTAATTTAGAATTCTTCCTACCACATGGGAACTGGCTAAGAGCAAAGCAGAAACCAGAAGAGAGGAGGAGTGTTGGCTGGGGAGGATAGAGGAGTTCTGACTACTCCAGTTCACACTAGACATTGAGTGTGCCCTGGCTCATTATGCACAGCCTTCTCACTCATGCATTCTAAGCCTCATCAATATTACTTTGCTGTGGAACCCCAGAACCATCAGACCTCTGGAAGTCATCTGCACGGGGTGATACAGTCATCTTTATTCAACTTCACTGTGGCAGTGGGTAAGTCATAAAACCTCCCACAAGATGGATACAAGTGACAATACACCCCCAAAGGGAGCTGTTATGGGTATGAGTCAACTGAGAAGGCCTAGCAAAACCCCTTTCCCCCTTCTCTAAGAGTTCATTCTCTCTGTTCCGTAACAAGACGGCACACCTTTCATCTTGTGTGTGCAATGGGGTCCTGCCTAAAAGGCAGGATGCCTGTACTCGAGAACGTCACAAAACTCAACTTCCGTTTACTTCAAACCGGAGTAAGCCATAAAGAGGATTGTAACCCAAAAGTTAAGAGCTTCATGGGAGGAGGTTTCAGGTGTAATTCAGTCAATGATTTGGCTTCATTTATTGGCAGTTCTCTCTGACAGAGCAGGAGTACCATTATCTTGGACAAACACCACCACTTTAAATTCCAGCTCCCTTTCTAGCCTCATCCATTTCAAGGAAATCACTTCTCTCTCTCTCTCTTTTTTTTTTTTTTTTTTTTTTTTTTTTTTTTTTTTTGAGATGGAGTCTCGCTCTGTCACCAGGCTGGAGTGCAGTAGTGGCTGGATTTCGGCTCACTGCAACCTCCACATCCCGGGTTCAAGCGATTCTCTTGCCTCAGCCTCCCAAGTAGCTGGGACTACAGGGGCACACCACGATGCCCAGCTAATTTTTGTATTTTTAGTAGAGACAGGGTTTCACCATGTTGGCCAGAATGGTCTCGATCTCTTGACCTCGTGATCCGCCCCCCTCAGCCACCCAAAGTGCTGGAATTACAGGCCTGACCCACCGCACCCGGCTGGAAATTACTTCTCTTTTAACTACAAGGAGCCAGAAAGAGCAGGTAGTGTCTCCTTGGGAGGTGGGAAGAAAGTCTCTTGGGTAACTGCCAAACTTCACCCTCATACAATGGGCCCCAGTAAAACAGTGGGCCTTAATAAGCACATTCCTTTCCCTTCCGGTGCACTAAGATAGGGAAGCTAAAAGCAGACTCGGGGGATATGCCTGCAGCTACCTCAAGATGTATGGGAACAGATATACAATTCTGCCTCCCAGATAAGCACAACAAAGAGACACAGAAGCAGTCCAAGCCTCTAATACACTCTCCCACCAGGAATCCTTAAATACTCTGAGTCTGGGCCGGGCGCGGTGGCTCAAGCCTGTAATCCCAGCACTTTGGGAGGCCGAGACAGGCGGATCACGAGGTCAGGAGATAGAGACCATCCTGGCTAACACGGTGAAACCCCGTCTCTACTAAAAAAATACAAAAAACTAGCCGGGTGTGGTGGCAGGCGCCTGTAGTCCCAGCTACTCGGGAGGCTGAGGCAGGAGAATGGCGTAAACCCGGGAGGCGGTGGAGCTTGCAGTGAGCTGAGATCCGGCCACTGCACTCCAGCCTGGGTGACAGAGCAAGACTCCGTCTCAAAAAAAAAAAAAAAAAAAAAAAAAACTCTTAGTCTGTAAGAGGGTGCAGCTCCTAACCGAACTCAGAAGTCCCTCCCAGGTTTGTTTTCTGAAATAAACCTGTTGACTGTCAAGCTGCCCTTCATGTTTCTCTCCTCTTTAATTCTTACACTCTCAGCTCTATCTTCCTTCATGTGTTGGCTTTTTTGCCCACATGGCTTTCCTCATCATGACAATATGGCTTCCAGTGGCATCTGGGACTCCTTATTTACACCAAGAAGGAAAAAGCAAGCAGGTCCAAATCATGGAACAGAAGTCCTGACTTCAAGTCACTTTGCTGTGACCATGGGACCACCATTGTCTGTTGACTTAGGCCTGAGTTATTTCAGCCAATCTCACTGTGGCTAGGTGATAGAATTAATCTGGTTGGCTTAGACTAGTCCTAGTCAGGACCCATGCCTAGGCCTGGGGTTGGGGTCAGTTCCCCACACAATATGACTGCTAAAAAATGGGGCAAGGAGATCATAGATGCTGGAGCAGCAATTTAAATGGCACTGCTAATTCCACCCACCAGTATGTACGGTGAGCCAGTGACTGGCCACTCTAGAGTGAGCAGGGTACAGAGACCAGTGTCTGCTCTCCTCCCAGTCAGTCTCAGTACCTGTAGGCTGCTGGTGGCATGAGCATCTCCCTACCTTGAGTGCAATTCCAGTGTTTAAATGTTTTTCATGCAACACAGATGCTAAACATAAGCTCCCAACTTCACACATCATCTGCACAGAAGCTGGAGGAAACCTGGTTGGGTGCAGCACATGGCAAGCAGGTGTGACTTTCACCACCCAGCACCTTCCTAAGGGATTTTAAGGGCATTTGACTGCACACAATTGTTTCAATTCACACTTTTTAAACTATATTAATGGCCGGGCACAGTGGCTCACTCCTGTATCCCAGCACTTTGGGAGGCAGAGGCAGGTGGATCACTTGAGGTCAGAAGTTCGAGACCAGTCTAACCAACATGATGAAGCCCTGTCTCTACTAAAATACAAAAATTAGCCAGGCGTGGTGGTGGGCGCCTGTAATCCCAGCTACTCAGGAGACTGAAGCAGGAGAACCACTTGAACCCGGGTGGCAGAGGTTGCAGTAAGCTGAGATCGCACCACTACATTCCAACCTGGGTGACAGAGCGAGACTCTATCTCAAAAAAATAAAACATAAATAAAAGATATTAAACCTCTCCCCTGCAAGAAAGATGCAAGTCCACTCTTCCCCTACTTGGATCCAAATGCTACACTGTCTGTCCGAAAGATTCTTCTAAAGCATAATCTGTTCTTGCCACCCGTCCCCAAACTCAGTCTTTTCTAACTTTTTAAAATCCTTCAGTGGCTCTCTATTTCCTTTAGAACAGGGTTTCCCAACCTCAGCAGTATTGGGCCACATACAGGGCTGGACTCGTGGGCATGCAACTCACACAGTCCCATAGGGCCAGGTGCTCAGAAGGGCCCTCTACCTGGTTTCCTGCTCTGCTTCACCATCTTGACGTACTTAATAAGCTTAACTTTAAACCTGTGTTTTGTGGCCAGGTACAATGACTCACGTCTGTAATCTCAGCACTCTGGGAGGCCGAGGGGGGAGGACCACCTGAGGTCAGGAGTTTGAGACCAGCCTGGCCAACATGGCAAAACATGGTCTCTACTAAAAATACAAAAATTAACTGAGTGTGGTGGTGCACACCTGTAGTCCCAGCTACTTGGGAGGCTGAGGCAGGGGAACCATTTGAACCTGGGAGGTGAAGGTTACAGTGAGCCAACATCATGCCACTGCACTCCAGTCTGGGCGACAGAACAAGACTCTGTCTCAAAAATAAATAAATAAAATTGTGTTTTGTAAAATTCAATGGGACAATCCAGTGTGCCCCTGAGCAGAGTAGATACATGCAGTATGCATGCCCATGGCCATTGATGCCCTATTTGCAATATCATGTTCCCAGTGCCCCACAGCACAGAATTTGGGTGGACCCATGATGCATGGAAGTTCCGTGAAAATCAAAGCAAGTACAAAATAAGTGTGTTGAGTTTGCAGTTGAGTAAACAGCATCCCTGATAGCCCCAAGGTGCTTTCCGACCACAACCTGCTTCGAATGCAGAAAGCAGGCAATGGCTACTAAGAAATGCAAATGACCAAGAAACTCTAACATACTCTCTTACTAATGTTACTTCCCTGAACTTGCCAACTACTTATGCTGAAAATGATGTTACAGAAGTAGGGTTTAATTTAGCAAATAAAATATAAGATACCTGTTAAATTTGAATCTCAGATAAATAGCAAATAATTTTTTAGTATAAATATGTCCCAAAACATATAATGGCACATACTTAAAATACATTTTTATTTACTGTTTACCTAAAATCCAAATTAAACTAGGAATCCTATATTTTATCAGGTAACCCTACATGGAAGGAAAGGGAAACTCCGTTCCTTTTCCTTTCAGCCTTTCCTCCCTCATTACTAGGCAGAAGGTAGAGAGTATTGGTGGAATGTGCCAATATGAAGAAGTCAAATAAAAACAGGTGGCTGAGTTTTGTGCACCATTTCTACTGTTCTCGTAAGAACAAAATACATATGTATGTACGAACTATGACATACAAATAGCATAATTTTGGTGTTTCTGCAGATGAATTAAATATTCTTATGTTTGCAATTTAAAACTGGCATTGAGTGGTAAAAAGGTAAAATTCGTGCTCATAGTTTAAATTTTAAAATTTCTATTTACTTAGAATGACATTAAATAGTAAATAAAATACACCGTGACAAATAAAAAGAGACGATGGAAAAAAGGGAAAAAAAAACTTCAGGTTTTAAAACATTTTTTTAAATTTTAGAGCCAGGGTCTTGCTCCATCGCTCAGACTGAAGTTCAGTGGTGTGATCACAACTCACTGTAGCCTCAAATGATCCCCCTGCCTCGGCTTCCTGAGTAGCTGGGACGATAGGCATATACAAATTACCGTGCTGGCTCATTTTTAAATTTTTTGCAGAGACGGGGTTTTGCTATGTCGCCCAGGCTGTCATCAAGAGATCCTCCTGCCTCCCAAAGCACTGGGAATGCGGATGTGAGCCACCATGTTGGCCTTATATTTTAATACTTTTTGTTGTTGTTTTTGTTTTGTTTTGAGATGGAGTCTCACTCTGTCGCCCAGGCTGGAGTGCAATGGGGCAATCTTGCCTCACTGCAACCTCTGCCTCCCGGGTTCAAGCAATTAGTCCAGCTAATTTTTGTATTTTTTAGTAAAGATGGGGTCTTGCCCTGTTGGCCATGCTGGTGTCGAATTCCTGACCTCAGGGTGATCTGCTCAACTTGGCCTCTTAAAGTGCTGGGATTACAGCCACGAGCCACCGCACCCAACCCAGGGTGAGTTTTGAAAGCTGATAAGGAATCGACTGAGTGAAATTGGAGAAAGGTGGTCTAGGGAGTGGGAAGAGGGTACACCAAGGCATGCAGTCATTCAAGTGTGGCTTGTTCAAGAATCCCCAAGTAGGCTCAGCCTAATGGGAGCCCTCCATGGCGAGAAGTGAGTGGGTTAAGAGAGGCAAGGGCCACGTCACTAAGGGCCCTATGTATCAGAGAGGTTGGATTTTCTTCTAAAGCAGTGGTTCTCAATGTGGGGTAATTTTGCCCCTCAGGAGACATTTGGCAATGTCTGGAGACAGTTTTCATCGTCCCATCATGGAGACAGGTTGCCGCTGGCATCTAATGGTCAAGAGGTTAAGGTCAGTAAACATCCTCCAATGCACAGGATATCCCACCCCCCCACCTCACCCCCAGGGTTGGCTACGTAATTTGCAAGGTCCAGTGCAAAGTGAAATTATGGGACCCCTTGTTCAAGAAGCAAGAAAAAGGTGCCTTTGAAAGCATTAAAGGCCGGGCACGGTGGCTCACGCCTGTAATCCCAGCATTTTGGGAGGCCGAGGCAGTCAGATTGCCTGATGTCAGGAGTTTGAGACCAACCTGGCCAACATGGTGAAACCCCATCTCTACTGAAAATACAAATATTAGCCAGGTGTGGAGGCGGGCGCCTGTAATCCCAGCTACTCAGGTGACTGAGGCAGGAGAATTGCTTGAACCCGGGAGGCAGAGGTTGCAGGGAGCCAAGATCGCACCATTGCACTCCAGCCTGGGGGATAAAAGGGAGACTCCATTTCAAAACAAACAAACAAAAAAATAAACAAACAAAAACGAACAAACAAACAAAAAACTTACTCTGGCATCATCCAGCCAACCCACACCCAAAGCCAACCTTTATTGACTGCTCCCTGTCCGCCACCTGGGTGAGGGGAACTGCCTTTGAACTTCAAAGCATTTTTGCATAGATCTCCATCCAGACACTTCCTGTACTACCTGGTAATCAGCTGCACGCAAAACTTTGATGGCACCAGACTGTGAGCTAGACTGTGAGGGCAGCGGGGTCTCTTTTATTTCACTTCGCAATACCGAGCCTACTATGTCTAGCACAGAGTAGATGCCCAATAAATAAATGTGGGAGGAAGGAAGGAGTCAGGGAGGAATAAAGGAAATGAGAGAAGGAGGGAGAAGGAAGGTGGAAGAGAGGGAAGGGGGAGAAAGAAGAAGGGAAGGCTGTTAGAGATTTTTCTAGTGTTATATGAGTAGTAAATGTTGCTGTCTATATGCAATTTTTATTTCTAGGAGTCCATTAACTAAGCCATAAAAATAAATGCTGGTCTCTAATAAAAATGATGTCTGTCAATAAAGTGAGGTCCTTAGTACTTAGATCCTTTGCCGAAACTTTTCTGAATCCCAGGCAAAGTATTTTATCATTTCTCTGATGATGACTGCTTATTCCAGATGGTCCTTATTCAAACACTGGCCTTTCACAGGTGTCCCTTCTTGCCTAATGCGCTCCCAGCAGTGACTGGCCTGTGACTGCCCCTGAGTGTGAGGGGAGGAAATGCTCAGTGACCTGCCCAGCCATGGGAGCCCCTCAGACCTGCTTCCCAGGTGGAGCACACCCTGCTGTCAGCCTCGCTCTGCACTCTCAGACAAGCCGTCATCCAGAGTGGCATCAGCCAACTGCTAGCTCTTTTCCTCTTCTTTTTTTCTTTTCTTTTCTTTTTTTTTCTTTTTTTTTTTTTTTTTTTTGGTTTTCTGAGACAGGGTCTTGCTCTGTCACCCACACTGGAGTGCAGTGGTGCTATCTCGGCTCACTGTAACCCCTGTCTCCCAGGTTCAAGGGATTCTCCTGCCTCAGCCTCCTGAGTAGCTGGGATTATACACGCATGCCACCACGCCCGGCTAATTTTTGTATTTTTAGTAGAGGTGGGGTTTTCACCATGTTGGTCAGGCTGGTCTCAAACTCCTGACCTCAGGTGATCCGCCTACCTCGGCCTCCCAAAGTGCTGGGATTACAGGTGTGAGCGACCACACCTGGCACTAGCTCTGTCTTTCAATTGAGCAATCGAAATTCCCTTAAAGGTGGCCACAGAGCTCCTCCTCCTCCTCCACCTGCCCACCTGATCCTGCGAAACTGCAAGGAGGCCTCCAGAGTCCGCTGAACTGAAGCACTTCTGAAAGAAATGCTGGTCCCTCATAAAGCTGGCACGTAAGTACAGGCACTTAATCCCCTGGCATGCCTGAAGCTGAGGGTCATCTTCCTATTGGAAGTGAAATAGCACAAAGCAGTATGAAAATAAACTCCAGCGCTGACTATGCTTAGGATTAAAAAGTCATCCTGAATGAGCCAAAAAAATAAATAAATAAAAGAAGGAAAGGATAGAAGAAAGGAATGAAGGCTGGGCTTAGTAGCTCACACCTGTAATCCCAGCACTTTGGCAGGCAGATCGCCTGAGGTCAGGAGTTTGAGAGCAGCCTGGCCAACATGGTGAAACTGTGTCTCTACTAAAAATACAAAACTTAGCCAGGTGTGGTGGCCTTCACCTGTAATCCCAGTCACTCGGGAGGCTGAGGCAGGAGAATCGCTTGAACCCAGGAGGCAGAGGTTGCAGTGATCCAAGATCACACCATTGCATTCCAGCCTGGGCAACAAGAATGAAACTCCATCTCAAAACAAAAAAAAAAAAAAAAAAAAAAAAAGGAGAAAGAAGGAACGGAAGAAGAGAAGGAGGAGAAGAATTAAGTAGAGTATACAGAATATTAGCAGAGTCAATAAGGAATTAATATTTCCTCTTGGGCTAGAATAATACTTTTTGAGGTATTTGCCAGTTGTTTTCCCACATTTTTAAACTTATCACCAGTCCTCACCTTAGAATTCAAGCACTCTCAATATTCTGTGCTCATTGTCTTAAGAGAAAGATGTGTCAGGCTAAAAGAGAGGGAAACCCGAAAGCCAAAACCCCCAGGGAAGGGGAGAGGACAAGAGTAGGAGTGTAGGCGTTCAGGACACTAGACAGTGATCCCAGGCTGACTGAGGGAAGTGTGGCTGAGGATATGGTATGAATGTTGACTTACACGGGTTCCAGGGAAGGCCCAGCAACTGGCTCCAGGTCAGAGCCCTACAGACAGTGTAACCCCTAGATACGTGTGTGGGAGCCAAGAGCAGAAAATGGCCACGCCCTCCTCCCCAGCAGAGCCCACGAAGGCAGCAAACCCAGAGAGGAAAAGTGTGGAGGTGCCTGGGCTTCGGGAGGACATGGATGTGGACCGGCAGCCAACGTGGATGACAGCAGGATCAGCCTGTGTAGATGGACACCGTCAGGACCCTGAAGTGCCCAGGTCCCATGAAGACCCTCAAATTTAGAAAAAAATTGAGGAAAAGTAAGTTGACTGAGGCAGAATTTCTGTCACTCACAGGCAAAGATGGCTCAAAACAAAAATTAGCTATATCTTGCTTCAGCTGCTTATGACAGAGACTCAAAACTAACAATGGTTTCATCAGGAAATAAGTTGATTCCTCAGTGGTTCACACCTGTAATCCAGCACTTTAGGAGGCCGAGGTGGGCAGATTATCTGAGGTCAGGAGTTGGAGACCAGCTTGGCCAACATGGTATAACCCCATCTCTACTAAAATACAAAAATTAGCTGGGCATGGTGGTGTGCACCTGTAGTCCCAGCTACTCTGGAGGCTGAGGCAGGAGCATTGCTTGAACTCAGGAGGTGGAGGTTGCAGTGAGCCGAGATCATGCCTCTGCACTCCAGCCTGGGAGACAGAGAGAGACTCTGTCTCAAAAAAATATATATATATGAGCAGGGATGTGGAGAAACTATATCACTCATACATTGTTGGTAGGAATGTTAAACAGTACGGCCACTCTGGAGAACTGTTCAGCTTTCTTATAAAACTAAGCATGCAACTACCATACGATCCAGTAATTATATTATTGAGCATTTATTTAAGATAAATGAAAATTTATGTTTGTGCAAAAACATGTACATGTATCCTCATATCAAGTTTTCCTCATTAGAGCCAAGAACTGAAAACAGCCTAGATGTCCTTCAGTGGGTGAACAGGTAGAAGTGGAATACGACTCAGCAATAAAAAGGAAGAAACTATTTGATACATGCTACAACTGGGTGAATCTCCAGAGAAGTAAGCTGAGTAAAAAAGGCCAATCTCAAAAGGTTACACACTGTAGGATTTCATTTATACAACATTTTTGAAATGATGCAGTTTTAGGAATGGAGAATGGATTATTGGCTGCCAGACATTAGAAGTTTGGGGAAAAGGGGTGGGAGAGAGGTGGACGGGTTTATCCAGGAACAACAAAGGGGGTCCTTGGGATAATGGAACTGTTCTATATCTTGATTGCAGTGGTGAATACACAAAACTACACCTACCCATAAAATCATATAGAACTAAGTACACACACCCACAGAAATGCATATAAGTAAAACTGGGGATATCTGAACAAGATGGGTAGATTGTATCAATGTCAGTATCTTTGTGAAATTGTGTTATAACTGCAAGATGTTGCCATTGGAGGAAACCAAGTAAAGAATACATGAGATGTATCCGTATTATTTCTCAGAATTGCATGTGAATTCACACATAAAATTTAATTTTAAAAAATCAAATGCATTTTACTCAATTGGGATTACTTAAAACACAGCAGATGGGTGACAACCTCTTGGAATTATAACACAAGACCTTCCTGCTAAAATAAAATGGTCACACTATTACTGTAATGATTTTGTTTTAATTTTAAAAATAAAAATAATAAAGAAAATAAACTGGACCTTGATTCAATCTTGCAAATAGCAAAAGAGACACCAAAGAGACTTTGGTTACAGACTAATGAGCACATTCAGATAGTGTTCTAAGTTAACACCTGGTGTTGGCAATTCTAGTGCCCTTTCCACCATTTTGTTGGGCAGATATGGAACATAAACTCAAAAAACATAGCTTACAAATTACCATATTGCCTGAACTTCAACGTTTGACCAAACACTTTGAAGAGGCTTTAGATACCCAAAAGGAAAACAAACACACAAAGCACATCATGTAACAATTAAAGCAATTATTTCTATCCTCCTGTACCTCAAGAGACAGTAAACTTTCCCTTTGACAAAAACACTTACTTGCACAGTCCGCCCTTGATATCTGAGGAGGACTGGTTCCAGGACCCACTGCAGACACCAAAATCCACAGATGCTCAAGTCTCTAAAATAAAATGGTGTACTATTTGCATATAACCTACACAAATTCTCCCCTATACTTTAAATCATGTCCAGAGTACTTATAATACCTAATACAATGTTGTTATACTGCATTGTTTTTTAATTTGTATTATTTTTTATTACCGTATTATTGTTTTTCATTTTTTTCCAAATATTTTTGGTCTGAGGTTGTTACATCCATGGATGTGTCATCCACAGATACAGAGGGCCAACTGCTCTTAACAAAGGGCAGAGCACTAGGAAAAGTAACCCATCTTAACTAAAACAAAACAGAAGTAATGTTTCTTCCCTGTTATTCTAAATAGGAATAATGAAGGGACTCTGGGCAATATTATAGTGCCCAATTTCTCCTTCAAATCATTAAGGAGGATTATCTTTAATAATAGAGGGAGAAAGCAAATCTTTCTGATAGGTACAGGTGCTACTCTGTCAAATACAAATTCTACCATGATTCCTACCCATCTTCCTTAAAGTCACTAAACTATTTTGGAATTTCAAAACAGCACTCAAATACTTCCCATTATGCACCTGTGACTATCACTCTTGGCCCCTCCACCAGTCAGCATGCATTTCTTCTCTGTGACACCACCCAAGTACATTGCATTGGGAGGGATCTTCTTTTTTTTTTTTTTTTGAGATGGAGTCTCGCTCTGTCACCCAGGCTGGAGTGCAGTGGCGCAATCTCAGCTCACTGCAAGCTCCGCCTCCCAGGTTCACGCCATTCTCCTGCCTCAGTCTCCCAAGTAGCTGGGACTGCAGGTGCCCGCCACCACACCCGGCTAATTTTTTTTTATTTTTAGTAGAGACGAGGTTTCACCATGTTAGCCAGGATGGTCTCAATCTCCTGACCTCATGATCTGCCCGCCTTGGCCTCCCAGAGTGCTGGGATTACAGGCGTGAGCCACCACAACCAGCCGGGAGGGATCTTGTATGTAAATGGAACTGCCAACTCAAATGTTCCTCAGATGGGCTATTTCCAAAAGCACCTGAAAACTCTCCCAGGCATGATCTTTTAATAATGCAATTTATATGGCACTTTGTTTGTCCCTGTACATTTAACCCAATGTCTATTTGAGGTAAGGTCCAATGTAAGGTCCTTGATTTTGCCTTGGACAAGAGTTCTGATAAGGGAAGCATTCTGGGGACCAAGCCCATCAAAGCAGAAACTGACTTTTCTAAACCTTAACCTGTTCTTGCTCAATACCCTTCAAAGCCCGAAGCTAAGAAAACATTAAGGCCCACGATGGAAGATTTTATAAGCAGGGACTCATTCATTATTCCTTGCACCAGCCCTTGTAATGCTCCAGTGTTGCTCTGTAAAAAGCCTCGTAGGCATAGATATTGATTTATGCAAGACCAGAGGGTCATAAATAAGATCGTGATTCTTCTTTTCCCAGTGGTTCTTAATTCAAATTCTATTTTGTCTTCAATACTACCTGAAGCCACTCACTTCACTGTGATGGGCTTATGTTTTTTAGCATCCCATTAGATCTAGGCAGTCAATATTTATTTCCCTTCTCATGGGAAAATCAACAATATACTGTACCTGGACTGTTTTGCCTCAGGGATTTACTGAAGATTTTCTCTTATTTCTCTCAGGTTCTTAATTGGGACCTCAAGGATTTGAGATTTCCTTGTGAGTCTATTCTAATATAATATGTAGATGATCTGTTACCATGTTCAAAAAAAACAAGCAAAACTTTAAGACTGATTTTGCGTATTTATTAAAGACCTTAGTTCAGAAGAGACATAAAGCCTTCGAAGAGAAATTAAAATTCTGCTGCAACAACAATAGCAACAACAAAATGTTCATTATTTAGGGCACACACCATCGCAAGAAGGCAAATCTCTCGCTGCATAAAAATTACAGATTATTCAGTTTTCCCAAACCAACTATTACAAAACAACTTTGAGGGTTCCTAGGGTGACTGTATGTTATGGGTGATGGGTGCCAACCTCTTCTACCATTGCAACCCCTTTCCATGAATTAAGTCCTTAGATCCTGAACCTCTTACCCTAGGAAGATTCATATAATACTTCTGAAACCTAAAAAAGTTTCTGCAACAGTCCCCAAATGTGGGGTCACCTTTTTATCATAAACCCCTTTCTTATGTTGCTATAAAAAGTCTAAACACTAGGAATACTAACTCAATCACCTGACAACCATCAGAAGCCCTTTGCTTATTTCAGTCTTCCCATTAGATCCAGCAGCTAAGACATAGTCACCTTGTCTAAGAACTATAGCAGCACCTGTATATTTATGGAAGCCTCAAGTGGCTCAGTTCTAGTTTCTCCATGAAACTTAATGGTTTCCCATGTACATACTCCTTTGTTAATGGAAAATACTTAGCATTTCTCAGCTAGCTGCCTGACATCCTATCAAATGCTATGCTTTCACCTTCAAATATCACTATCACTGCAACACACCAAACCTAGCCACTCCCTTTCCTTTACCTGAAGGAGAACTTCACAGTTAAGTCTGTCTTACAGATTCACCTGCATCTTATACAGATTTGTTACCAATTCCCCGGATATCCCTGACATAATTTTTTTTTTTTTTTTGAGATGGAGTCTCCCTCTGTCACCCAGGCTGGAGTGCAGTGGCACAATCTCTGCTCACTGCAACCTCCACCTCCCAGGTTCAAGCAATTCTCCCTGCCTCAGTCTCCTCAGTAGCTAGGATTACAGGCACTTGCCACCACACCTGGCTAATTTTGTATTTGTAGTAGAGACAGAGTTTTGCCATGTTGGCCAGGCTGGTCTTCAACTCCTGACCTCAGGTGATCCGCCTGCCCCGGCCTCCCAAAGTGTTTGGATTACAGGCATGAGCCACCGCACCCAACTGTCTGATGTAATTTTATTCGTAGATGGTTTCTTTTTAAAAACAGAAACTTTTAGGGCTGGACCCTAAATTTATGACCTTCCACTTTTACGATAGTTATTTCCTTGCTTATAGAATGCAAGAATCCCAAATCTCATGGTAATGCTTTAGCTGACCACTATGCCAAAAAAGGCAACATTAGCCAAACATAATTGTTCCTGTAATAACACAGAAAAGAGAGGCCTTGAAGAATTCAAAAAGGCTATTATTGACTGTCAGAGACAAACTCCTGGTTTGGAAAAAAGCAAATGGAAAAAATTAGGATGCTCATTGCATACAGATAATATCTGGCATTTGCAGGATGATCCACCAGTAGTGCCAAAAAATGGAAAAAGGAATTTAGTAAAGATGCTTCATGATATTACGCATAATAGCAGAAATAAATTGGCAACAATGTTAGACTAACATAAGCGGGCTAAATTTAGAGGTATTGCTGAGGATGTTTCCAAAACATCTCCTACCTTCCAGTGACACAATCCTGGCAAAACTGTAAAGATCAGACATGGACAGGAACCAAACCTCGAGGGCCCCTTGAACACTCCAGATGGACTTTATATAAATGCCTCCTGCACTGGGTTATGAATATGTTCTGGTTATTGTCTATTTATTCTCAGAGCAGGTTGAATCTTCTCCTTGCCAGAGAGCTACCCCTCTAACTATGGCAAGAAAAAAAAAAAAAATCTTGCTTTTGTTTTTCCAACTTGAGAAATTCCCACTTATTTCTCTAGGGAGAAGGAGATCTTTTTATTAGTACTATTAATACAACACACTGTAAAGTTTGGTCTTTTACTCAAAAATGCATTATCCATAATCCTCAGGGAACAAAGAGAACTAATGGAATTCTAAAATAAAATTAGCAAAACACTCAGGAACTCTTAATTCCCATGGCTGGAAGTATTACCATTAGATTTAATGTCTATAAAATGAACCCCCTCTGAAAACCCACAGATTATCTCTTTATGAATTAATAACAGATTGCCCCATGTATTTGGGAATTTCACCCCCAATCTTATATTCTACCTTAATTGTCTCCCCTAAAATTTATGCTCAAGTCCTAACCCCTGATGCCTGTGAATATGACTTTATTTGGAAGTAGGATCTTGGTAGATGCAATCAAGATTAAGTTACAATGGATCACAGTAGGCCCTAATCCAATTACAAGGTGTCCTTGTGCTTTTCTTTCTTTCTTTCTTTCTTTTTTGATATAAGGTCTTACTCTGTTGCCCAGGCAGGAGCGCAGTAGTATGATCTCAACTCACTGCAGCCTCGGCCTCCTGGGCTCAAGCAATCCTCCTGCCTCAGCCTCTGAAGTAGCTGGGACTACAGGTGCACACTGACACGCCCAGCTAATTTTTGTACTTTTCGGTAGAGATAAGGCTTTTCCATGTTGCCCAGGCTGGTCCCAAACTCCTGGGCTCAAGCTATCTGCCCACCTTGGCCTCCCAAAGTGATGGGATTACAGGCGTGAGCCTGGCCATCAGACGTCTTTTTAAGAAAAGAGAAATTTGGGCTGGGTGCGGTGGCTCATACCTGTAATCCTAGCACTTTGAGAAGCCAAGGTGGGCAGATTGCCTGAGCTCAGGAGTTCGAGACCAGCCCAGGCAACATGGCAAAACCCCGTCTCCACTAAAAACGCAAAAAATTAGCCAGGCATGGTGATGCGTGCCTGTAATCCCAGCTACTAGGGAGGCTGAGGTGTGAGATTCGCTTGAACCCGGGAGGCAGAGGTTGCAGTGAGCCGAGATCACACCACTGCACTCCAGCCTGGGTGACAGAGAAAGACTCTTTCTCAAATAAATAAAAATGGGATACAGAAACACACACAGAAAGAAGGCCATGTGGTGATGGAGGCAGAGATGGGAGTGATGGTTCTACAAGCCAAGGAAACCCAAGGGTTGCCAACAATCACCAAAAGTTAGGGTGAGGAAGGATTCTTCCCGAGAGCCTTCAGAGGGAGAATGGCTCTTCAACACACTGATTTCAGGCTTCCGGCCTCCAGAACTGTATTCTGTCATTTTAAGCCATCCAGTTTGTGGAACTCTGTTTTGGCAGTCCTAGGAAACTAACACATTATCTTTCTACAGGCAGATATGATTAATTACTTCATCAACAAGCAAAAGGTGCATTTCCAAACCACCTTCTGAATAACCTCTATATTATCTGCAATATGGAGGTTTAGTCTTCTGGAAAAGACACTAGAGAAAGACTGCCCTTGAACCACAATGAAAGGATCTTACCAGGTACTACTGCCAAATAACATAGCAGTATAACACCAAAGTAATGGTCCTCTGATTCACATTTCCCAGTTCAAAAGATACACATCTCGGCCGGGCGCAGTGGCTAGTGCCTGTAATCCCAGTGCTTTGGGAGGCTGAGGCAGGCAGATCATGAGGTCAGGAGATCGAGACTATCCTGGCTAACACTGTGAAACCCTGTCTCTACCGAAAAGACAAAAATTAGCCAGGTGCGGCGGCACGTGCCTGTAGTCCCAGCTACTCGGGAGGCTGAGGCAGGAGAATCGCTTGAGCCCGAGAGGTGGAGGTTGCAGTGAGCTGAAACTGCACCACTGTACTCCAGCCTGGGCAACAGAGCAAGGTTCTGTCTCAAAAAAAAAAAAAAAAAAATACACATCTCTTCCTCCTGACTACTAAACATCCATTTCATCTGAAGCCTTAAAGTGAAGATTCTTAGGAATTCTCTAGAAGTTGTCAACTTCAGAAATGGACAGCATTGACCCCAGAATACAGAAAAAATAATGGAGCTCCAAAGTGGACACCTTCTCCTGAAGATGAGGGAACAAGATGCATTTTCAGATTTGTCATCAATTTTCTGATTTCCCTTAACAATACAATGTTGTCTAATGTGCCACTTCAACACCTTCTAGAATACTAATATTTTCATCTTAATTTTTTTTTTCATGCACCACCATGCCAGGCTAATTTTTTTATTATTAGTAGAAATGGGGTTTCACCATGTTGGCCAGGCTGGTCTCAAACTCCTAACCTCGTGATCTGCCCAGCTTGACCCCCCAAAGTGCCGGGATTACAGGCATGAGCCACCGCGCCTGACCCATCCTGATATTTCTGACCCTTGTGATCTTGTATTCCTTAATGAAAAGCAAAACTCTCATATGTTTTTCTCAGATCGCAGCTGTGGCTCTGAAGCCAATGGATTGCTGAATCTGTAATCCCCTAACTGACCCTGTGGACAAAAATATAACAGCTGTTCCTTTAAATACTTTAGAAGGAAAATTCCCTTTTACAGAACGCTTCTGGTACTTGAGTTTTCCTCAAGTCATTAATCCCAACCTCTCATCTTGCAAAAAATTGATCTTAACTTTATATCAATGAAATGTTTCTACGGAGATCATTACAATCCTATCAGCAAAGTCTAGTCAATAGGTAATAAGCACTAATATTGAGCTATGCCTGATCGTGATAGTTTGTTCTCTTCAGAGATACTTCAGCCTGCCTTGCAGGAACTGTTTAATTCCACTCAAGGGATTTGTTAATCTAGAGGGAATTCAGTTTGTGTTGCACTAAGGATACTACTCCTTAAAGGGACATCAGGCATAGACCTCCCTACCTCACACTCACTGATCCTGTGTGTTCAGAGCAATTGTCAGAGATTTCCAAATATTTAAAACTATCGTCCTTCTATTGGATCCTATATCCTTGAGAAGGATATCCAGAAGCCTCCAAAATGAAGCAAACACAAATTATTGGGGGGAACTTTCAGGAGCAATACCCATTTCCTCTTCATGTATACTCTGCAAGCTGTGATTTCTATAACGGGAATAATACAATTAGAAAAGTGGTTTGAGGCTGGGTATGGTGCCTCACGCCTGTAATCCTTGCACTTTGGAAGGCTAAGGTAGGAGGATCACTTGAGCCAAGGAGTTGAAGACCAGCCTGAACAACAGAGTGAGATCCTGGTCAGGCGCAGTGGCTCATGCTTGTAATCCCAGCACTTTGGGAGGCTGACGCAGGCAGATCACCTGAGGTCAGGAGTTCAAAACCAGCCTGGACAACTTGGCGAAACTCCATCTGTACTAAAAAATACAAAAATTAGCCAGGTGTGGTTGCGTACGCCTGTAATCCCAGCTACTCAAGAGGCTGAGGCATGAGAATTGCTTGAACTCAGGAGGCGGAGATTGCAGTGAGCCGAGATCATGCCACTGCACTCTAGCCTGGACAGCAGAGCCAGACTTCGTCTCAGGAAAAAAAAAAAAAAAGTGAGATCTTACCTCTACCAAAAAAAAAAAAAAAATTAAAATTAGCTGGGTGTGGTGGCAAACACCTATAGTCCCAGCTACTCAGGAGGCTGAGGTGGGAGGAAGAGAGAGAACCTAGGAGTTTGAGGTTACCGTGAGCCATGATCATGCCACTGTACTCCAGCCTAGACAACAGGGAGACCCTGTCTTTTAAACAAGAAAAAAAGTGGCTAGAAATTTGTCCCTGACTTTAGCAAAAGTTGTAAACAATACTACTCCTGCTATTGGAGCCAAGCGAACTCATCTAAGTTCATTAGCTAGAGTTGTCCTGAATGATTGTATAGCCCTTGATTTTCTCTTAGCCAGCCAAGCAGGAGTTTGTGCCATGGTAGACACTTCAGCTGCACCTACACAAATATTTCTGGGTAAATAGAACAGTATATGACTAAGCTAAAAGAAAAAGCCATCTGGCTCTCTCAGATGGATTATGGGACATGGTTTCATTGCCTGGGTTTCATGATCTAGGCTCTTGGCCTCAAACCGTAATGTAAAAACTAATTGTCATTTTGCTTCTGATAGTGGCCTGTGGAGGAGTTGGCTGACGGATCCTGTCCAGAGTCTTAAATGCTTCTGTGTAGCCATTATCTCATCAGAGGTTCAGCCACTCATCCTACAACAGAAGGTAAAGGAAAGATTAACTCTAGATCAATCAGAGGCTACATTCAACGGGCAATCTTCTGATCTTAATCAACAATATCTTGGCAATGGTGAAAATCTGGATATAATCATTAATGTCCTGTGGTCTGACTTTGTCTGCCATTGGCCAAAAGGGAAATAAAAGGAATAAAAAAAGAAAGAAAAAAAAGGCAGCCCCTGACATTCAGAAGCAGGTCTGACTCTCCCAACTAAACATGTTAATCTCCTGTTAGATAGGTATAAACAATCTCATAGAATCCCAATCTCAGACAAAGCTATTATGAGATCGTGATAAAATGAGAAAAAACAAGGCCACTTCCTAATCTGATCTAAGCACAGGCAAAACAAGGTCACTCTCCCAATCACAAAATACCAAACACCCCCTTTCCCATCCCAAAGAGTGGCTGTTGCTTCTTTACCAATTATAACTTTATCCTAGTTCTAAATTCCTCTCCCTATAGATAAGATGTACTGGCCAGGTGCGGTGACCCATACCTGTAATTCCAGCACTTTGGGAGGCCGAGGCGGGCAGATCATGAGGTTAGGAGATCAAGACCATCCTGGCCAACACGATGAAACCCCGTCACTACTAAAAATACAAAAATTAGCTGGGCGTGGTGGCAGGTGCCTGTAATCCCAGCTACTCGGGAGGCTGAGGCAGGAGAATTGCTTGAACCTGGGACCTGGAGGTTGCAGTGAGCCAAGATCACACCACTGCATTCCAGGCTGGTGACAGAGCAAGACTCTGTCTCAAAAACAAAAACAATAACAACAACAAAAACCAAGATTTATTAAGACACGAAACCATAGAATCACCCCTGCTTTCTGGCAACATCCAATCTAGAGCATACCCCACTTCCTTGGGCCTTTCCTCAAATCACTCAACCAAAGTCAAGTCACATAATAGGTTATTTTTTATTTTATTTTATTTATTTATTTATTTATTTTGAGACAGAGTCTCACTCTGTTGCCCAGACTGGAGAGCAGTGGCATGATCTTGGCTCACTGCAACCTCTGCCTCCCGGGTTCAAGCAATTCTCCTGCCTCAGCCTCCTGAGTAGCTGGGACTACAGGTGTGCACCACCATGCCCGGCTAATTTTTTTTTTTTTTTTTTTTTTTTTTTTTTTTGCATTTTTAGTAGAGATGGGGTTTCGCCACGTTGGCCAGGCTGGTCTGGAACTCCTGACCTTAGACAATCCACCCACCTTAGCCTCCCAAAATGCTGAGATTACAGGCATGAGCCGTCATGCCCGGCCAAGTCACATAATACTCTTTCTGACGCCCTTTGTCTGAGACACCCATAAGTCCCCATGGTGTATGTTCTCCCTCACTGCCATGAGTAATAAACCCAACTTCTTCAACTACCAGTGTGTCCCTGGTGGTCTCTGACTGACAGGCATTGACAACACCATCCTAGGGAGAGTTCGCAACAAAGATGATGCTTTAGGAAGAATCACCTGGAAGTAACGTGTGGGGTTCTGGGTAATTAGGAAACAACTGTACTTACCTCAGAGTAAAGAGATGAGGGATTGTGCCAAGACTGTAGTTATGGGAATAAAGATGGCGGCATTTTGGAAGAAAAGACATTTTGTAAGAACTAGTAGGAACTAAATAATTGTCATGAATTCATTCACTCAAGCAATGCATACCAGGTGCGGGAACATAGTGCTGAACAAGACAACTGAGTCCTTCTTTGAAAGGAGTTCATATTCCCACAAGAGAAGACAATGACAAAGACCACCAGTGCATGTGTAAGAGGAGAGACAGCAGATAGGGATGATGGTGTGATGGAGAGTGAACCAAGGGGTGGAGGTGGCAACTTCAGACAGAATGGTGGGGGAAGCTGGCTCTGCTGCAGTGAGCTGTGAGCTGAGACCTGAGTGAGAAGCAGGAGCTGGCCAGAGAGCCTGGAAAGAGTATTCCAGGAACTGAAGGGCGAAGACCCTGAGATGGGACAAAGGCATCGAGCTTGGTTGCAGAGTGGTGAGAAAGGAGGCACTGGACAGGATGCGGGGTCAGATCTCACCGGGTCTTAGACGCCAAGAATAGAATTTTGCTAAGGAGGAGGAACCAGATTGCACAGATATAGGCTGTTCACCTCAAAATCTCCTTTCTTTGCCCTTCCCTCACTCTTTCTTCCTTTCCTACTGCCCTTCCCAAGTTCCTCTCTTAGTGTCTAACGTTTTATTTTTTTGTTTTTATGTTTAGACGAGGTCTCACTCTCTCACCCAGGCTGGAGTGCGGTAGCACATTCTGGGCTCACTGCAGCCTCATCCTCCTGGGCTCAAGTGATCCTCCCGCCTGAGCCACTCCCCGGCCCCCACCTCCTTGGTAGACTTCAGGAGCCCAACACCACACCTGGCTAATTTTTGCATTTTTTAGTAGACACAGGGTTTCACGATGTTGCCCAGGCTGATCTCAATCTCCTGGGCTCAAGCGTCCTGCCCACCTCGGCCTCCCAAAGTGCCGGGATCACAGGTGTGATAAAGGAAAAACTTTAGCTGAATTAAATTGAAAGGCATTTAATTGCGCGATTAACGATTCGCAAATTGGGCGGCCTCCCGACCCAGAATAGGCTCTGAGACTCCAGTGTAGCCAGGTGGTGGAAGAAGATGTATGGACAGAAAAAGTCAAGTGACCAACAGAAAACAGAAGTGAGGTACAGAAATGGCTGGATTGGTTACAGGTTGGCTTTTACCTTATTTGAACAGTTGGCTACATTCGATTGGTCAAAACTTGGTGATTGGCACAAGTGTAGGCTATGGTCTGTTCACACCTCCACTTGTTAGAGTTCACCATGCGCAGAGAAATGTTTCCACCAAACTTAAAATATGTGAGGAGGCAGCCTTAGGCTAAATTTGATTTAACAGGCATGAGCCACCATCCTCTGCCTAACAGACTTTCTCAGCAGTGATGTCCTGGTCCCAGGTCCACTGATGGGCCACCTCCGTACGTCTTGCTGACTCTTAAATTGGGCAACTTCTGCCTCTGACTCAGCATTTGAAATTAATTTCCTGTGTGGGAATTTGCAAATAATCCTTACTAAGAATCGATGTGTGCAGGACAGCCCAGCCACTGGCTTTCCCTCGTCATCACAGCGATTACTTCAAGAAGTGCCCGAAGTTTGGTTATGTGTGACTACTTTGTGTCTAAAATGAGACCAAATGGTGCTTCTAAAAAATTCCGCTGACTTTCCCAAAGTTTTCTTGCTGGCCATTTTCCCACAATAGGTGTTTCGTTTCTAAATTGTTATGTACTCTGATTTGGTCCTTCTGTGTTCTTTTGTTTATCTTTTTTTTCCCCCTCTTCAAGGTAAACGTGCTTCTTCCTATTTTGAAATCTTTATTCACATGGGTTGTTTGTTTTTTCCCATAACTTTTTTTTCAAGTTTCACCTATATCTCTGTTTATGTGCGGAACACTCCTGAGACTATAATATCTGGGCTTGGCACTCTGCTTGGCTGCCATGTACAGAGATGGAGAGGATGGAGAGGAGCAGACTTCCAACCCATCCTCCTGTTTACAGTCTCACCTCCATCACTGCCTTCAGAGGGACATGGCACTTCCAATTTCTGAGAACCCTCCTGTTGACTCACCCCACTGGCAACTGGCCTTCAGCTTCTCCTGGTCAGTCAAGTATATGGCCACCCACCTTCTGATTTCCAGCTTCCACACTTTTGTACACATTTCCTCCCCTTTCCCAGTCTCCTTTCCTTGTGTATTTAAGTCCCTTTTATTTAAAAAAAAAAAAAAATTCCAGTAATTTTTATATTTGAAAAGTTCCAGAGAAACTAATGTGTGTTCAATCAAGAGTTTCACAGGAAGTCACCTTGTTTGGTTTTTTCAAATTAACAAATGATTATTTTCATACTTAGGTCAGTTAATTATAGGTCAGTCCTTTGTAACACATCAGATGTTCCAGATTCTGTGCTTTCTGGCCAAGATAGATCAATAATTACGTAAGTGATGACTATACTTAGGAGGAGAGGCTTAGAAATATACCCTTACCTACCATGAGAGACAGGAGGATCAAGTTTCTGGATTAAAAGTAAGTGCACTTCCTCAAATGTAATGTCCTAAATGATGCTGTGTATCTTGTTTTTTGACAGTCTTTTTTATTTTCTATTTTTCATTTTAGCATACACATTTTTTCTCAATAGACTGACTTAGATGAGGGCTTTCAGAGATTCTGCCTATAACTGGAATCCAACACATTAGGAAAGCCCAAGGGGGAAATAATCTCAAAGTGATACACCAAATCAGTGGCAGAACAGAACATAAAGCCCAGGGACTTTCACTGCCCACGCCGTCAGTAATAACTCTGGGGACCTGTAGGGACATCGAATTTTATTGGAAGACTTCTCTTTTGTGGGTGTTCTAATTATGAATACTGAAGGGGAAAAATGCACACAATGTGAAAATGATGACTTATACTCATGGTATTCAAATATAAGTGACACTTTAAATGGAGATGCAGTCCTGCTATAGAAAGAGCACTGGACAGAAGTCAGGAACCAGGTTTCTTGTTCTGACATTGTAACTAATGAGCTGTTTAATTTTGGACAAATAATTTAACTTCTCTGGACCTCGGAAGTGTCGAAGTACACAATGTATTCTCTAGCTCCACAATTGTATGACAACCTTCATTTTAAGGATTTTGAAGGTGAGTGGAAATGATGATTATATCATGTAGTCTTGAAACATTAATAATACAATTCATTTACTATAACCTTAAAAAGATAAAATGGTTACAGAAATATATTCAATTAAAGAAAGATAGCCCAGATGCAGTGGCTCATGCCTGTAATCCGAGCACTTTGGGAGGCCAAGGTGGGTGGATCAACTGAGGTCAGGAGATCGAGACCAGTCTGGCCATCCTGATTGTTTTATATATAAAGTTTTGGTGCCATGAAAGAAATAGCACTCGAATATAAAATTTTCTTTTGAATTCTCAGCAAGGCAACGTCCTTTTTTTTTTTTTGAGACAGAGTCTCGCTGTGTCGCCCAGGCTGGAGTGCAGTGGCACGATCTCGGCTCACTGCAACCTCTGCCTCCTGGGTTCACGCCATTCTCCTGCCTCAGCCTCCCAAGTAGCTGGGACTACAAGTGCCCGCCACTATGCCCAGCTAATTTTTTATATTTTTAGTAGAGACAGGGTTTCACCATGTTAGCCAGGATGGTCTTGATCTCCTGACCTGGTGATCCGCCCACCTCGGCCTCCCTAAGTGCTGGGATTACAGGTGTGAGCCGCTGTGCCTAGCCAAGGCAAGGTACTTCTATAGAAGGGTGTGCCCTTACAGATGGAGCAATGGTGAGGCACACTTGGAGGAGAGAGTGGAAGGGGTTCTTATCCCCGAGGCAGTGGCAGCTGCTGCTGTCTTTCGCCTGTTGGCTAGGGTTAGACCGCACAGGCTAAACTAATTCCGACTGGCTAATTTAAAGAGAGTGATGGGAGGGGGGGTGAGTGGTTTGGTGGGAAAAATGCTTATGACAGAGCAGGTAATCCGAATGAGTCAGGGTGGAGCAGGTGATTGAAAAAGGTTGCTTTATGAGAAAATTAAGTTTAAAAGCAGAAGGTAAAGAATTGAACATACTGCCATATTGATTCTTTGAAAAGAAATTTAGAACTCATATCTAACAGTGATGAAACCCCATCTCTACTAAAAATACAAAAATTAGCTGGGCTTGGTGGTGTCTGTAACCAAATTTCAACATGAGATTTGGAGGGGAACACCTATTGTCTCCCAGGTGTCTGTAATCCCAACTACCTGGGAGGCTGAGGCAGGAGAATCACTGAACCCCAGGAGGTGGAGGCTGCAGTGAGCTGAGATCATGCCACTCACTCCAGCCTAGGCCACAGAGCAAGACTTCATCTCAAAAAAAAAAAAAAAAAAAAAAAAAAAAAAAAAAAAAGAAAGAAAGAAAGAAAAAGAAAAAACAATAGAGAAGACTTTTGTTTCTGGTCTTTTAAGAAAAATAATATGAAGAAGCCAGAATAAAGATAAGAGAATTATAAAACACAAGCAGAATTAATCATGATATGAGTTTAATCAGGAAAATATTTTAAAAATCAAGGGGCTCAATATTGCAAGCAGTATTCATCATCATAGGCTTTTTAACCATATACAGACATAAAATATTATTACACAGGAAAATAGAAGGGTTCAAAGTACAAAAGAGATAAAGACAGACTAGATTTTGAAAAGACAATTTCATTATTCACAGAGGGAGAGAGTAGAGAATTGCCAAAATGAAGAGTCCCATCTAGGAGCAATAACTGATATCCAGGAGGCTGAGTTAAAGGGTGCTGATAGTAGAAATGATTAACAGGCAGAATGCATTTCAGCCAAGCAGAGCGCCAAGCCCAGATATTATTGTCTCAGGAGTATTCAGCAAATAAACAGAGATATAGGTGAAACTTGAAAGATTTCAAAATAGGAAGAAGCACGTTTACCTTGAAGGGAAAAATAAATGATAAACAAAATAACACAGAAAGACCAAATCAAAGTATACAACAATTTAGAAATGAAACACCTATTGTGGGAAAATGACCAGCAAGAAAGCTTTGGGAAAGTCACCGGAATTTTTTAGAAGCACCATTTGGTCTCATTTTTTAGACACCAACTAGTCACACACAACCCAACTTTGGGCACTTCTTGGGGTCATTGCTGTGATGATGGGGGAAAGCCAGTGGCTAGGCCGTCCTGCACACATAAATTCTTAGTAAGGATTATTTGCAAATTCCCACACGGGAAATTAATTTCAAATGCTGAGTCAGAAGTGGAAATTGTCCAATCTAAGAGTCAGCAAGAGGTAGGAAGGTGGCCCATCAGAGTCACATCTAGGAACAAGAGCTGATATCCAGGAGGCTGAGACTCTGCTTGGCTGCTTTTTAAGGAGAGATTTTATAGTTTATCCCAGTTAGTATGGGAGGTTCTTTGAAGAATGCCAACTAATAACTGCAGAAGGAACAATGGAATTAGGAAAACATCCTTTGCAACCCACTAGATACAGTTTGGATGGGTGTCCCCTCCAAATCTCATGTTGAAACTTGATCCCTAATGCTAGAGGTAGGGCCTAGTGGGAAGTGTTTGGGTCATGCAGTTAGATCCTTAATGAACAGCTTGGTGGCTTTGTGTCATCCTGAAAGTAATGAGTTCCTGCTCTATTAGTTTTTGAGAGAGCAGATTGCTGAAAAGAGCCTGGGACCTCGCTCTCCCTTGCTTCCTCTGTTGGAATGACATGCTGGTTCCCTTTTGCCTTCTGCCATGACTGTAAGCAGCCTGAGGTGCTCCCCAAAAGCAGATACCAGAGCCATGCTTCTCGTACAGCCTGCAGACCTGCGAGCCAAATAAATTTATTTTCTTTTTTTCTTTTTGAGACGGAGTCTGACTCTGTCACCCAGGCTGGACTGCAGTGGCACGATCTCGGCTCACTGCAAGCTCTACCTCCCGGGTTCACACCATTCTCCTGCCTCAGCTGACCAAGTAGCTGAGACTACAGGTGCCCGCCACCAACGGCTGGCCAATTTTTCCATCTTTAGTAGAGATAGGGTTTCACCATGTTACCTGGGATGGTCTCGATCTCCTGACCTTGTGATCCGCCTGCCTCGGCCTCCCAAAGTGCCGGGATTTCAGGCATGAGCCACCGTGCCCGGCCACTTCTTTTCTTTTCTTTTTTGAGATGGAGTTTTGCTTTTGTCACCTAGGCTGGAGTGCAAAGGCATGATCTTGGATCACTACAACCTCCACCTCCCAGGTTTAAGCGATTCTCCTGCTTCAGCCTCCCAAGTAGCTGGGATTACGGCGCCTGCCACCATGCCCAGCTAATTTTTGTATTTATAGTAGAGACGGGGTTTTGCCGTGTTGGCCAGGCTGGTCTCGAACTCTTGACCTCAGGTGATCCACACGCCTTGGCCTCCCAAAGTGCTGGGATTACAGGCGTGAGTCACCGTGCCCAGCCTTTCTCTTCTCTTTATAAATGAACCAGACTCAGGTATTCCTTTACAGTAACCGAAATGGACTGAGACATCAATAAAATGGTTTATTCAGGCCAGAATCATTAACAGATGCTGAAACCATATGGTGAAAAGGTTGCTGAAGAGGATATCCACTTGGTAAAAAAAATTACCCCTCTAGAGCTCACATAAGGGAAAATGTAGTTTGGTTTTTTTTTTTTTCTTGAGACAGAGTCTTGCTCTGTCGCCCAGGCTGGAGTGCAGTGGCACAAGCTCCACTCACTGCAAGCTCTGCCTCCTGGGTTCATGACATTCTCCTGCCTCAGCCTCCTGAGTAGCTGGGGCCACAGGCACCTGCCACCACGCCTGGCTAATTTTTTGTATTTTTAGTAGAGACAGGGTTTCACCATGTTAGCCAGCATGGTCTCGATCTCCTGGCCCATTCTAGGAACTCCTGCCTGCCTTGGCCTCCCAAAGTGCTGGGATTACAGGCGTGAGCCACTGCTCCCGGCCCTTTTTAAAAATTTTTATTTTTGACACAGAGTCTCCCTCCTTCATCTAGGCTGGAGTGCTATGGTGCCATCTCGGCTCACTGCAACTTCCACCTTCAGGGTTCAAGCAATTCTGATACCTCAGCCTCCCAAGTAGCTTGGATTACAGGCACGCGCCCCTATGCCTCACTTTTGTATTTTTAGTAGTGACGCAATTTCACCATATTGGCCAGACTGGTCTTGAACTCCCGGCCTCAAGTGATGTGCCTGCCTCGGCCTCCCAAAGTGCTGGGATTACAGATGTGAGCCACCACACCTGGCCTGGTCCTACCTATTTAAAAAGCAAAACTGTTAGGTATAACTTTTGGCCAAACTCTTAGGGATGTTGAGAAAAAAATTACTGAGGCACTAAGGATGCCATGAACAGAGAATGTTTGGGAACCTCTGCCCTAGGACCACTACTATATTATAATGGAGTATACTGAATGATGTTCATCCTTCTGACCTGGAGCCATCAAGATAGTATTCGGGCTCACTGTCCCTTGTTCCAACACGACTCCAGTCTTTATTCTTGATTATTTCAATGTACACAGAGATGATCCTTCTCTCACTGTGGCCTCTTATATCCTTGAACTTCTCTCTTCCATGACTTTGTTCTCCCTTGTATCTCAGCCACTAACTCCTTTTGCAAGCTTGTCATTGCCACATGTAATGTAATGTTAATGCCTGACTCCAAAGAGCCTTTCAAACAACTTCCATACCTGCCCTTCGCCCCCATCCATTGATACCATCTTTCAGCAACCTCCACCTACCCTTGGCATGTGCTCTTCCCCCTTCAGCTTAAGTGCCACAATCAGTCATTATGATTCCCCCCTTGCCTACACCCTCAACTTTCTTGCCCTCTTCTTGTTTCATGATATTGCTTTACGGACGCCCTACCCTGGTGAAATCTAGCCCCCTGCCTTCTCTGGGCTGCACCTGTACTCCAGGACTATTGCAAGACCCCGAGACCACCTCTCAAACCCATTCTCCATGCATCAGTCAGAGAGACTTTCAAAACTCACTTTATTGCTTAAAACCTTTCAAGGGTTTTAAGCATAATGCACGGAATCCTTATAACAATCAGCACACTCTTTACTATGGAGTAAATCACATGTTACTGTGTCTACATCAGCCAAGGGACTTGAGTACAGACCTCTGTTTTTAATAGTTTCATGCTGTTTTTTGATTTTTGTTTTGTTTTGTTTTGTTTTCCGGTATTTGAGAGACTAGGTGGACAGAAGAAGTCATGTCCTTACCCATGGCTGTCCCTCCAAAGGTCACTGGTCGGCACTTTCATAGGCCCCTTGAGATAGCAGTAATGATAGAATTTTCAAAAATGAATTTTAATGAGGTTCAGAAAACAGAAATAAGGTACAGTGCCTCAAAGCACTCCCCCAAGTGTGGGGGTCCAGAGTGGCCATCTTTAGACCCCCCAAGTGGCCCAAAGGTCAGCCTGACTCCCCTTACATGAGAAAGATAATCCTATGAGAATAAATATAAATAGGTAAGTGGGTGAATAAATGTAGGTGCATGAAATTGAAACAAGAGGACTTCATTATGTGATGGCATAAAACAGAATATTCTGGAACGGACAAAAATAAAACTTTGGACTGGGTGAGGTGGTTCATGCCTGTAATCTTAGTGCTTTGGAACACCTAGGCGGGAGGTTCGCTTGGGACCAGGAGTTTGAAGTTACACTGAGCCATGATCTTGCCACTGCACTCCAGCCTGGACAATAGAGCAAGACCCTGTCACAAGGATGCTAGAATTTGTCGATAAATACACTTTTATTTATGTATTCCCCATCTCTCTTTTTATCCTATTTTATGTAGACAGCAACGTGATTTTTTTCCCTCCTTTACGGAGGCTGCCTACTAGTTTGCAGTTAATACCATTTTACTGTATTCTATGTAGGTATTGCCAAGGTCAGTTGGCTGAAGGTTTATGTTTCTTCCTTGAGAAAAATACAGAAAAGAAAAAAAAGATCTTCGGTTTGAGTAGGAGAGTGGAAAAGAAAATTGAAATACAATCGTACATTTCCGGCAGAGTTCACCCATTATTTTTCATTTTCAAATCGAGTTTTGCCACTTCTCATTAATGGAAATGCTGCAAGACATTTAAAACCAGAACAGCAACAACCACCACCAAAACAAACAAACAAAACCACCCATAACAAGGGGTTGCCACTGTTTTTCTGTAGCATCTCAGCAGATGACCTCCTGGTGTTGCAGTCGGCAACTGGTTGTGAGTCTATTGAAATTATGGGCAGGTGCGGTGGCTCACGCCGGTAATCCTAGCACTTTAGGAGGCCAAGGCGGGTGGATTACCTGAAGTCAGGAGTTCGAGACCAGCCTGACCAACATGGTGAAACCCTCTCTCTACTAAAAATACATAACCCCGTCCCTACTAAAAATACAAAAATTAGCCAGGCATGGTGGCCATGCCTGTAATCCCAGCTACTCGGGAGGCTGAGGTGGGAGAATCGCTTGAACCCGGGAGGCACAGGTTGCAGTAAGCCAAGATGGCGCCATTGCACTCCAGCCTGGGCAAAAGAGCAAAATTCCGTCTCAAAAAAAAAAAAAAAGAAAAAAAAATTACGCCATTTGTTTTAACTTATGACGTCTTTGAAAAGCATGCAATCTGAATTCGTTGGGTTAGCGAGGAGAATACTGAAGTTGAAGGGCATTTATAGAAGTCTATAAAATGGCAAAAACCGAAAGGGAAAGAAATGAGCTATGAGTATTCTGTCTTGCTAGTAAACAAGTTCCAACTCTGCAAATCAGTTTTCAAAAGAAACTGTTTCCTAAGTACCTGTACACTCTGAAGCATTTTAGGCAAGAGAATGAGGGGTAAAAAGTATCTTCATGTTGTGCATTACAATAAAGACTATTATGTAACAACGTCGCGTCTTCAAAGCAACCCTGCCAAGAGGAAGAAAGTGGTCCTTATGAGACGGATACTTTCCTGCTGGAAGGCCCTCAATTAGAATTGTACATATGCATTCATAATACAGGATATTATTTCTATATTCGTAGAAAATTGCTTTCTCATGTAACTCCAGTGCTGTACGTGGGCTGGGATACCGGCCCTCTGTTTACAAATACCCAGGTGCAAAGCTGCGCGGGCCCTCAAAGGACAGAAGTGTCTGTGCCCTGCGGGAGCGGGCCACAAATCCCGAAAACGCCGTGGCGCAGTGCTCCTTCCCGCGAACCTGCGTGGGCTGTGGTTCTCTGTTGCTCCCGACATAGGAATGTCAGTTCATATGTGTACCCTTCTCCACTAGATGTCACTGTAAATCAATTGCTTAAGGAGAGAACCCGGGTGTTTGGCGCATCTCCACACAGTGCCGGGGTCTGAAGCCCGGTCAGTGCCTGCACTTGTGTCCTTCCCGACTGGGCAGCCCCCAGGCGGGGCGGACGCGGAGACTCGCTGTGCACGGAGCGGCGCGCTGTCCCAATGGCAACCTAGGCGCCGCGACCCGACCACGAAGCGAGGTGGCCGGGGCAGTGCGGGCGGGCGGCGCAGTGCGGGGGCGGGCCCGCGCCACGCTCCCCTCCGCCCTGCTAGCGAGACGGTCACGTGCCGCCCAGGCGCTGCCCCCTGCGGGCGGCTGCAGAACAAGAGGGCGGGGCCGGGGAGGGGAGGAACACGACGGCCCACGCCGGGCTCCGTGGTGCCACGCCCGAGGCTGGGGTCGCCCGGGGCTGGGGGCAGCAAGGCGCGTGCGCCGCGCGGCTGTGAGCGCGAGCGGGGCCTGGGAGGGGGCGTGGGCGGGGCCAGGGAGCGCGCGCGGGACGCTATAGGGGGCGTGGCTGCGGCGCGCGCGCCAGCCGGAGGGGGAGGGGCGGAGAGGCACCGCGGAGCGCGCGCGGGGTTGGTTGCCGTGAGCGTGGCGGTTCGTGGAGCGCGGCGCGGCGGTGGGTCTGCCTTTCCCCGGCCCTCTTCCCTGGTCCCTGGCGGGGGCACTGGCGGCGGCGGGGCCGGGGTCTGCAAGGCCGGAGGAGGCGGCCGGGCCCGGGCATGGTGGTCTGGGGCAACGCGGAAGGTGAGCGACCCCCGGGCCGGCGGCGGGTGGGGGAGGGGCGGTACCGGACACGCGTCGCCCGGAGGCGCCGCAGACACGCGCGGCAGCGGCCAGAGCGCGGCCGGCCTGAGGTGGGCGGGGGAGGGGCGCTTAGCCCCGGCCCGCAGCCGTCCTCTCGCGGCCTGGGCTGCCCGCGGCGCCCTCCTCTCGTGCCCGCAGCCGCCGGGTTATGTAACGTGTGACCTCCCCTTCCCTTTCGTCATGGCGCGGCCAGCCCCGCGCCGCCGCCGGCTCCATGGCCGCCCCGCGCCGACCCCTGGCGCTGCGGCCCTTCCCCCCGCGCTCCCCACGTCCCGCTGGCCCGGCCAGACCGCGCCGCAAACTCCTTCCTCCTGCGCCGGCGCCTCGGCCGCCCATTCAGTTCCGCGCCATTCATTCGCGCGCGCGTTCGGGCGTTCGTTCCCCAAGCGTTTGTAGAATGTGGACCCGGCCGAGCCGCCGCTCCCAGCCGCACTCCAGCCGCGGCGTTTCCCCGCACCCCGGCTCCGACGCCCCCGGGGCGTCCCGGAACCGGTCGGAGCGTCCGAAGGCGGTTGCTGCTCGCTTGTTTTTCCTTGCCGCTTGTCTGTTCCCTTAATACGCAGGGCGCCGTTCCCCAACTGTCCTTCCGAGCGCCCCTTGCCCACTTGCGCACTGTTACAGTGATGCCACTCTGTGTTTCGCTGCTCTTCCCACCTCTTCCCAGTTTGTAAAGAAAGAATCTCACATAACACTTCTTAATGTATTGCCCCGTAAAATAAATTGCAGGTGTGTACGTCTGCTAATTCTCTTTATCTCCACGTCTTCTCACGCCATGTAGTAAGTAGAAATGGTTTCATTTAGGTGAAAATAATGCAGACTAGCACATAGCACAACAAGGTCTTGTAACTCTTAAGGAGTTTATGTAACAGTCCGTAATTCTGTGTATCTGTCTGGTGTTTTCTCTTGATTTTACACTTTAGTCTCCGAGAGTAAGCCATTTCCTGTTTAGGTAGGGTAGGACCAACCATAACCTTGGTTCTCTCTATGGAGTGCTGTATATAGCCAATAAGCCTCTGGGAACCATCTATCTGTCCGCCAACTTTTCACACACATCCTTGCGTTTGCCCGTGCAAGCACAAGTGCTGCGTGTTGTTCCCTGCCTTCCTGTTCTGGACCCTTAAGAGCTCACCTAAAGTTCCTCTTCTTCCAGGAATCATATTCCGGTATACAAGGCTCTCTTACATTCAATTCTGAGGCTCTTTGCCTCCTTTGCTGTGTTATGATTGTCTTTTTGGCCCTGTCTTCTCTTATTTTGTAGGACCTTTGAGGGTAGAGTCTGTACCAAACTCCTATCTTTCGTTGTAGACCCTTAACCGCTATTTTATGGTAAACAGTACGTATTTAATATTTTTTTCTAAAGATGGGAATTGCTCTTTTAGGATTAATTTCTAGGAAGTCTCAAGTAGAACATAATTTTTTAAAAATAATGTGCTTGAGTGTATAAGATCACTACATTTCCCCCACTCTCAGCCTCAAAACTCTGATTCTACGTAAGAGAATTAAACCTTGTCCTCACCAGCAACAAACTGGTCATTATTCGTAAGAAGTTGCAGTGACTACATATAATATATGTTTGAAAGCACTTTCTTTGATAGCAGCTGTAGTGGAAAGACAGGAACTTCACAGTTAGATGGAGGTTAGATTTCTGGCCCTGCAAATTGTTAGCTGGTGACTATAGACAAGTTACTAGTATCTCTGATTTTTTCTCGTTTGTAGAATGAAGATATCATTTCCCACCTTGGGTAGCGGAGAATTAAATGAGTTCTTAAATGTGAGACATGTAGTAACACCATAGTACTAAGGAGGTGCTCAGTAAATACATACTCCCTTTGGTATACCAGTTTATTGCGGTTCACAATCTAGAATGAGCCAGGATGTGCTAGAGACAACGCGTGAGAGGAAAGGTAATCAGAAGAGGTGACAGGTACCTCTTCTCTCCAAATAAATGAACAAGTCCTACACTGAAGAGCATTGTGGCTCTTTCTGCTTTTCAAGAATGTGTAGGTGTGTATATGTGGCATATTACTAATCATAGGGTATGTTAAACAGCATTTAAAAATGAAAAGTTTTTTTCTGTTACTGTAATAGCACCAACTGAAGCGCTAACATGGACATTAAAAAAGAATCTTACTTTTTTCCAAAAGCAAGTCAGGAGAGGAGACGGGAAAAGGCATATTAAAAAGGCTCTTTAGAGGCAATTAGATAGCAGGCTCTTCTGTTAGCATCTACTTATAAACAGTACATGAATCCTAGTCTGAGTTCCATTATCTCTTGGTTGGACTGTTGCCATAGTGCCTTTACTGGTTTCTTTATTTGTCTTGCTCCCTGACTGTTCCCTAGGGATTCCCCTTGACAACCAGAGGGATCTTTTTAAAAATGTAAATCAGATTGTCACTTTCTTGCTTAATATCCTCCAAAAGCTTCCTGTTAACACTTACATTTCAATCTTAGCCCTTAGCACATCCCATCAGGGTATAGCATGATTTGGCAACTTCCAGCTTACCTCTTATTAGGTGACAGACTTTCAGCAACCTACCCCAGTCCCATAGTCATTTTGCCGGTTCTTGAACAAAGTGTTTCTACCTTGGGGTGTTATACTTACTATTCTCTTAGCATGACCCCTTCCTCTAAGTGGTCATGGCTCTTTACATCTTGTGTTTCAGCTCAAATGTCATCGCCTCAGAGAGGCCTTTTCTAATTCTAAAATAGGAATCAGCTCCTTCTTTTATAATCTTTTATTCTTTAGTCTCTTTTTCTCTATAGCATTTATTACTAGGTGAAGATAACACTGTTTTTTTCACTTATTTAGTTATTTCCCCGCTTAGACTTGTTTGCTGCCAGCCCTCTTCTCAATAAGAGAGCAGAGGCCTTGTCTGCCTTGTACACAGCTTTATCCCCAGTGCTTAGAACTGCGCCTGGTACATAGTAGGTTGTCAATAAAACTTGTTGAGTAAATGAATAGTATAGTTGATTTGAATATTGGTTCTGGAATCAGACAGCTGGGGTCACAATTCTCTGGCTGCTACCATTTACTAATTGTGAGACCGTGGGCAAATTAGTAACTTGGTGGTGCCTCAGTTCTGCTCATCTGTAAGATGACTATGATAATACCTACCTCACAGGATTATGGTGAGTAATAATTGAGTTAATATATGTAAAGTGCTTAGAACAGGGTAATTTTAGACCTTCTAAGAACTATTTGAAATTAGCTTGTTCACTTAGGATTTTGTATTTTGGCATGAGATAAAGTTGGATTAATTGAATTTTTTTCTTTTTTTAAATTTTTTGGGACAGGGTCTTACTCTGTTGCCCAAGCTGGAATACAGTGGTGTGATCATGGCTCACTGCAACCTCAACCTCATGGGCTCAAGCCAGCCTCCTGCCTCAGACGCTCGAGTAGCTGTCACTACAGGCGTGTGGCACCATGCCTGACTAGTTTTTTAATGTTTTGTAAAGATGGGGTCCTACTATGTTGCCCAGGCTGGTCTCAAACTCTTGGGCTACAGTGATCCTCCTGCCTCATCCTCCTAAAGTGGTGGGATTACAAGTGTGAGCCACTATGTGTGGTTAAATTTTATATGTATTACTTTGGTGCTGAATTTTTGTTAGCTACCAAAATTATATTTATGGAACTCCTTTAAAAAATACATTTTGTGGATGTCTAGAACAAATTAAAAAATGAACTGCTGAGAGTGGTGACTGGTGTTTGGTCTTAATGTGTAAGTGAGGTTTTTTTAGTCTTCAATCTGTAGAAGATGCTAAGAGTGATTATCTGAACAACTGCCCACCAAAGTGGCTTTTATATAGTTCCCTTTGAAGTTCAGCTGAGATCCAATTGTGGTGATGAAAGGACTTGCTAGAGGCTTCCTGTCTTCAGTTGAAATATGAGTCTTGTAGTATCTAGGAAGGAAATTTTTTATCATCTTTAGTTGTGTTCAGTTTCTCCCTTCTTTCAGTGGGTTTTTCCCCTCAAATTGTATTTGGTTATTAATTGGAACTTAACCCAGCTGTGCTTTGTATCTTTCTGTTCTTTTCATAATATGATTTATTTTTCTTTAGCAGTTACAGAAATAGGAGAAAGAATTGATGGAGACAGTGACTTTGTAATAATAGATACTTTGAGCTAATACAACTTGAATTATTCTCATAAACTAAAATTCTGCCTGTGGTAATTGAATTTGCATAATACCAGTTATTTTAAATTTTAAATTCACTTGTCCTTAGTAAAATGCTTCTTTGTAGGCTTGTTATTTTCTCAGGCTGAACTTTAACAAGCAATAGGATCCTAAACCCTAGGCCTAAATTTTTTTTAAAAAAAGTCAAAGGGCTGCTGCTTTGGGTAACATTTCTTCCAAAATTTATTAATTGTAAGTTATTAAATATTTACTGTGTGCTAGGCTCTTTGCTAGGTGCAGTGTCTTATTTAATATCTACAGCTACCATATACGGTTGGCACCTTATAAAGAAACAGATTTAGAGAGATGTTGTTACTTGGCTGGTTGCACAAGAAAGGAGCCAAAGTTTCAGGCTAGTTGCTGAGGTCATACCCAGTCTGCTGTGAGGCATGTTAAAAATGACAAGGTTTTTGTTTGGAAGCTTGCCGTTACAATTTATCACATTATTTGTGAATGTATGTAACTACTGGCAGCTTAATCATTATGGCTAATATTTTGATTTTTGGTTTTTTTTTTTAAATTTAACTACTCTACTTAAATGCCTGTGTTATAAATGTGAAATGTTTTAATAGGATGACTTGCATCATAATTAATGTTTTTCTCACATTTAAAAGTCATTAAAAATAAGTCAAAGAATTGTGTCTTGGTGCTTCAGCTTTGTAAATAGTTTGAAAAGGTTTTGCATCTAATATGTTAGACTTAAGAAAACATAAACGTCTAAGTTTGCTTAAGGCTAAATTGGAGGTAGCAAGTAAATATTTAATGAAAGTTCCTAGTGATGTGTTCCTGCTGATTATGGGGCAATTTTTTTTTTTAAGCTTCTATCTTAGGTTCTAGGGTACATATGAATGTTTGTTATATAGATAAACTCATGTCATGGGGGTTTTTATACAGATTGTTTCATCACTCAGGTATTAAGCCTGATACACAATAGTTACTTTTTCTGCTCCTTTCCATCCTCCCATCCTCCATGCTCAAGTAGACTCTAGTGTCTGTTGCTCCCTTTTTTGCGTTCATGAGTTCTCATCATTCCGCTGCCACTTACAAGTGAGAACGTGTAGTGTTTGGTGTTCTGTTCCTGTGTTAGTTTGCTAAGGATAATAGTCTACATATCTGATCTTTACGTGGATCTCCTTCAATAAGGAGGAACACATAGGTGGGATGTTTTTACATAAATTTTAATGGTTTCTGACATTTCCTTGCAAGGCTTTTTTAATTTGTAAGAATATCTAAATTATGAGTTATTGGCTTCTCAACACCTCAGAATGTCAGCGATAGAAAGAATCTTACAGATTCCGTAGGCCATGCTGTTATATCTTACTGTAGGAAAGTGAGACCCCAAGGGTCATTTGCCTGCTAAAGAGGAGAACTAAGACTAGAGCCTAGGTTTTCCCCCAAGGCCATTTTTTCCCCTGCTACACTAAACTGTTCCTGCATTACTGAGGGAAAGAGCAGCAACACTTAGTATCTCATATGCAAGAGGGCAGAAAATAAAATGATATGTTCTTGTAAAATTATGATTTAAAGTCTTGATTTTATCATTGGAACATAGTAGAAAAAAATTTTTTCCTCTATTATAATGCAATTGAAAGTGATGCTTTCTCATGTAGGCAGGTAACTGCCTTGTCTACGTAGGATGCTTTGAGAAACCTTTTAAAGACCAGTTGGGTCCCATGACTTTGTGCTTGAATTAAAATATTAGGTAGTGATGGGCAAGAAAAGTTGGTTGTGATGTGAGTAGTTCGTATTCAAACTCATATCTGATTAAGCAAGGTGTTGCTTACTGACCTCAGTCATTCCTGATCATACCCAAGGCTAAAATGAACTTTTTGGAGGTTTAGTCACAAAATAATGGCTGCATCTTACATTCTCTAAGCTCCATCATTTCTACATTTGCGATTTGTAGGAATGGACTTAATGCATTTTTATCTTTTAGGCACTGGTCTGAATTATGTAGTTGAAGCTCTTATTTAGATATTTTGTTCTTGTAATTGGTTTTCATTAAGTTTTGTATTTTACTCTTATAAATTCAGTTTCTTGATGACTCCTTAGCTGTTTATTTATTTATTTTTTTTTTTGAGACGGAGTCTCGCTCTGTCGCCCAGGCTGGAGTGCAGTGGCCGGATCTCAGCTCACTGCAAGCTCCGCCTCCTGGGTTCACGCCATTCTCCTGCCTCAGCCTCCCGAGTAGCTGGGATTACAGGCGCCCGCCAACTCACCCAGCTAGTTTTTTGTATTTTTAGTAGAGACGGGGTTTTGCCGTATTAGCCAGGATGGTCTCGATCTCCTGACCTTGTGATCCACCCGTCTCGGCCTCCCAAAGTGCTGGGATTACAGGCTTGAGCCACCGCGCCCGGCCAGCTGTTTATTTTAAGCCTTTTTTTTTTTTTAAAGCCATTTAACCTGGACAGTCCTGAACTTTAAAAAATATTTTAACAATTTCTTCTTCAATATTTTAAAGACCCTAACAATTTTTTTTTTTTTTAGATGGAGTTTTCCTCTTGTCACCCAGGCTGGAGTGCAATGGTGTGATCTTGGCTCAGTGCAACCTCCTCCTCCCGGGTTCAAGCCATTCTCCTGCCTTAGCCTCCCGAGTGGTTGAGATTACAGGTGCCTGCCACCACGCCCAACTGAGTTTAGTATTTTTAGTAGAGACGGGATTTCACCATGTTGGCCAGGCTGGTCTCGAACTCCTGACCTCAGGCGATCCCACCCGTCTTGGCCTCCCAAAGCGTAAATTTTTTAATACAGAATTTTTTCCCATGATAATCTTCTCTGTGTCATTCCAGTTTTAGTACATGTGCGGCCGAAGCAAACACAACGCTTTATATCTTAAAGAGTGCTTTACCTAACTTTTTTCTCATTTAATTCTCTTAAGAGTGCTGGGAAGAGAGGTCAGGCAGCGTATCCTATTTTATAGCTGTAGTGTCATTTGGGCATCCCTTACCCAGAGTGAGGTAAGTCATCGTAAGTTAAGGGTACCGTCTACAAGACTCTCCTCACTTCGTGTATTAGCTACAAACTCTACAAACTTGCAGGCTGTCCACACTCTGACCAGCTGGCTACGACTTCGGCAGTTCCCACTACACCTCACGTTTGATAATTTGTTAGAATGACTCACAGACCTCAGGAAAGTGCTTTCCTGAGGTTATATATAAAAAAGAATTATAGTTATTTTTTAAAAGATACAAATCAGGACCAGACAATTAAAGAGACACATAGAACAAGATCTGGGAGGGTCCCAAAGATGAAGCTTCCACGTCCTCAGGACGTGTCATCCTTCCAGTACATCAGTGAGTGATTGCCAGCCAGGAAGCCCCACTTACTCTACAAGCATCTAGAGTTTTTGTGGGAATTTTATTACATAGGTATGATTGAACTCAGTCGCCAGCCCGCTTCTCCCTGGAGGTCAGGTTGTTAGGCTGGTGTCAGCTTGCTCAAAGCCCCAACCCACTATTCACATGGTTGGCATTTCTAGCGTGGCCAACCCCCATCCTGAGACTAGGGGCTTACTGGGCGTCACCCTGTTAATAGAAACTCAGTTGTGCGCCAAGAGGGACCCATTATGGATTCATGGATAGCAAAGACACTCCTATCAGTTGGGAGACTCCAAGAGTAGAGTTTTCCAGGAATCAGACAATGGCCAATTTTTTTTGTTTTTGTTTGTTTAGGGACAGGGTCTTACTGTGTCACAGTGGTGCTATCATAGCTCACTGTACCCTCCAGCTTTCAAGCCACAGTGATCCTCCTGCCTCAGCCTCCCCAGTAGCTAGGACTACAGGCATGCATCATCGCACCTGGCAAATTTAAATATTCTGTGTGTGTGTGTGTAGGGATCTCCCTATGTTGCCCAGGCTGGCTTCAGACTCCTGGCCTCAAGTGATCCTCCTGCCTTGCCTCCCAGAGTACTGATATTACAAGCATGAGCCACTGTGCTTGGGCCCCAAATTCTTTATTACACAATGCTAGCTAAATAAGTGAGAACAGATACTTGCTCAATTGTGACAGCTAAAACTAATGGTAGTGATAGTAACCCAGTTACCTGTGTTGTATTAAAAATTGGAACAGGTTGTATTTAAATATATGTAGAAGCATTGCCTTCTGTTGAGAATTGCTACATAACATTTTCTTTTATTGATACAATAGAATTTAAAACTTGGGTTATTCACTTGAGTTAAATGTTTTAATTACATAAATTTTATTGTAGCTTGGGTTATAAACTATATATTTGATACTTTAAAGCTTAATAATTGGCTGTAAAAAGTTTGAATTTTGGTATTGCTCTTGAATTTGTACTTTTAGATGTACGTAATTATTCATTAGTTATTTGGAAGAAAAAATATGAAGTGAGATTTTTATGGGTGGGGTAGAGGCATTGATAATCTGTGTTAGGGTTGTAAAATGTTTCAGTAACTTAATTGCTGTTTTGAATTTTAGCACTTGAGTCAAAGTTACTAACACTTCAGGTTTACTGTGTTGGAGGTTAATATTCTTTTGCATATTGTTTATGCCTAATCTTATTTCAGATTGTCACTTTAAAGATTAATTAAATTATCTTGGAACTCACTGTTTCTCAGAGATTATAGTGTGCTAAATTGTTACATTGAATAAGACTTCCGGTATCTTGAAGAATGTAGCATGTTGTACTGTTATGTTTTTTGTTTTTTTAAAAGTATATAATTTTAAATATATGATATTATTGGTGTAAGCAAGGGAAGATTCCAGAAGCAGTGGCAGCTTCTGCTCCCTTTATGTTTACTTGCAATTATATTTAATAGAAAGATTTGTGAGAAAATGGATTTATGAATGCTGGAACTGATAGCAGGTCCAGAAAAGAAGAGTTTGACTATATTTTTGAAATGCAGTTGCTCTGAGGGATTTGTTATTAGTTATGTATCATTGTTTATGCCAGTTAAACCTTATGAGTTCAGAGATCTAATGACTTGTGTGGCTGGAATGCACAAGGTGAGGACTTTAAGATTTATAGGTTATGGTGCAGGCTAGGCTCAGGAGCCAGACACTCTCCCACCCAATTTACACTTGCTTAAAACTTAGAAAGTAAGGTTTAAACTTCTTAGTATGATATATTCAAGGCCTTCTGTTATATTTTACCACCTACCTTAGTTGGTCTACCTCTACATCTGGCCATGTTCCTACATACCAGTAAATTCTAGAATGTTGTCCTAAACATCTTTTAGTATTTTTCTTTTTATTTTTTATGAGGCAGGGTCTTGCTGTATAGTATAGGCCTGAGTGCAGTGATGTGATGACAGCTCACTGCAGTCTTAACCTCCCAGGCTCAAGCAGTTCTCCCATCTCAGTCCCCCAAGTAGCTTTGACCACCGACGTGCACCACCATGACTGGCTAATTAAAGAACTTTTTTTTGTGGAGACAAGGAGGGTCTCACTTTGTTGCCTAGGCTGGTCTCAAACTCCTGGGCTTGAGCAGTCCTCCTGCCTTCAGTCCTCCTGCCTTAACCTCCCAAAGTGCTGAGATACAGGTGTGAGCCACTGCACTTGGCCCTTTTAAGTTTTTGATTATGAATTTTTCTTCTTCCTGAAATCTTTGCCTTCATGTCACCCCTTCCCACCTACCTTCTATCCCATAAAATCCTACTGATTGTTCTTAGTTTAGATCTGCCTCTCAGTGATGCTTTCTTGGGTGTCTTCTCGAACATGAGATTTATGGCTGTTTTCTCTGTGCATTTATTTAATTCCATTAGTGCCTATAATGCAGGATCTTTTATTAGTAGTATTATTTTTACTTTTTTGGTCTTGCTTTGTCTCCCAGGCCAAGTGCAGTGGTTCACTGTAGCCTTGACCTTCCAGGCTCAAGTGATCCTCCCGCCTCAGCCTCCTGACTACAGGTGTGTGCCACCATGCCTGGCTCTTTTTATTATTTTTATTTTTTTTTAGGGATGAGGTCTGCTGTGTTGCTCAGGCTGGTCTCACGCAAGAGATCTTCCCACCTTGGCCTCCAAAAATGCTGGGATTACAGATCTCATAGTTGTATGCAAATCTCTGATAACCTTGGATTGTGGTTTATACTCATTTTACTCACCTTGAAAACTGAAGATTATAGTAAATGCTAGGTGAATGGAGAAAAACCATTAGCTCAGACCTGGAATTTGGGGTAAGGGGAAGTGGGGGGCAGGACAGGAGAGATTTTGTCATCTGTCATCTTTTTTTTTTTTTTCTTTTTCTTTTTTTGTTTTTTTGAGACAGTCTCGCTCTGTCACCCAGGCTGGTGTGCAGTGGCGTGATCTCGGCTGACTGCAACATCCCACTCCCTGGTTAAAGCAGTTCTCCTGCCTCAGCTCCCAAGTAGCTGGGACACTGGTGAGTGCTACCACACCCAGCTAATTTGTTGTGTTTTTTTTTTTTTTTTTTTTTAAATTCTTTTTTTTGAGACGGAGTCTCGCTCTGTCACCCAGGCTGGAGTGCAGTGGCCGGATCTCGGCTCACAGCAAGCTCCGCCTCCCGGGTTCACGCCATTCTCCTGCCTTCGCCTCCCGAGTGGCTGGGACTACAGACGCCCGCCACCTCGCCCGGCTAGTTTTTTGTATTTTTTAGTAGAGATGGGGTTTCACCGTGTTAGCCAGGATGGTCTCGATCTCCTGACCTCGTGATCCGCCCGTCTCGGCCTCCCAAAGTGCTGGGATTACAGGCTTGAGCCACCGCGCCCGGCCTGTTGTGTTTTTAGTAGAGACGGGATTTCACCTTGTTGGCCAGGATGGTCTCCATCTCCTGACCTCGTGATCCGCCCTCCTTGGCCTCCTAAAGTGCTGGGATTATGAGTATGAGCAACCGTGCCCAGCCTGTCACCTGCAATCTAATTAAAATCTTCACCTGGTGAATTGCATTACTCCTGATGTGAAATTCATTCTACTTAGGACACATTGTAGCATCATTCCCTCTACTGTATGTAACCTTTCTCATTGCCACTGAACTGTCCTTTTCTCTGTTCTCACCAGTATAGATACATTTTTAGGTACAGGCAAAACCAGTGGTTCTCAAAGTGTGTGCCACGGTCCAGCAGCATCAACATTCCTGGGAACTTTTTAGAAATGCAGATTTCCAGCCCTACCTTAGACTCACTGAATCAGAAACATTGGAGTTGGGGCCAGCATCTTGTCTTTTAACAGGCCCTGTGCTGGTGATTGCGATGCATGCTCAGGCATGAGAATTACTGCTTTAGATACATTTCCCTCTTCTTTGATATTACTTCCTTTATTCTTCAGCCAAGTTCTGTTCCTGTTACTAGCTCTTCTACTGTGGCCTTTGGAATCCCTTATTTATTGCAACCTTGAACTTTCTACAGGTAATCATTTGGCTTTCCTGTGAGATTATACCACTTCTCCTTAGTGAAGATCAGTGGCTTCTTATCTCCTTCCTCTAGATTTTAATTTTTATCATGTCATCTCCAGAACATACTTTGTAGCTTGATCCTACTTATGGACGTGCTGACTTTGAGATGTGTAGAACATCCTAGTGGATGGAGGTGCTTAATAAATGCAATTGGGCCACGTGGTTTGGAACACAGGAAAGCAGGAAAATTGAGGGGAAGGTGTTTGGAAACGGGGTGATTTGGCTGCACTCTGGAAAACTAGGAAGGCAGTTCTCCTTGGTACTTCCTTTTTTAAATTTTTTATTCTTTTGAGATAGAGTCTCAGTGTTGCCCAGTGCAGTGGTATGATCTCAGTTCACTACAACCTCCGCCTCCGGGGTTCAAGTGATCCTCCTGCCTCAGCCTTCCGAGTAGCTGGGACTACAGGTGTGCACCACCACGCTTCACTAATTTTTGTATTTTTATAAAGATGGGATTTTGCCATTTTGGCCAGGCTCTTATCGAACTCCTGACTTAAGGTGATCCACCTGCCTTGGCCTCCCAGAGTCTTGGGATTGCAGGCATGAGCCCCCGTGCCCAGCCTCCTAGGTACTTTATTAAAACAGTGTCTCTACTTCTTTCCTTTTCTGTGGAAATCTGATTGAAGGGAAGAAAAGCATTAGTCATTCGTTCAGGAAGCCCCCTTCAGTTTGTATTAACTATTGATTTTGTTAAATCAAGCATCTTTTTTTTGGTAGTTATGAATAGCAGGAAGAATAAGAGAAAACTCTTTGTTATATTGAATTGTTTGGGATAGATGCTTTCCTTTTAATCAGATCAGCCTCAAACTGGGACATACAAATGTTTGTTATGCATTTTCAAGTTTAATATATCCAAATATTTTTTATACAGTACATCTTATTGTGTGTCTTTCTCTTTATCTCTGATTTATGTAGATACTGAATCAAAATCATATTAAAATGCTCAGATGTACTTATACATTAGGGTACAGGCCAAGCTGCTGTAACAGGGACTTCAGAATACAACAGGATTTAAGTTTTTCTTTCTCCTGTGATAGTCCAGAGGTAGACAGGCAGTCCGTAGTGGGTGAGCACGTCAGTGTTTTTGGGGTTCCACATTTCTTCTGTGTGCTTAGCCATTCCGTAGGGTATTGTCCTTATTCCCATGGGTGAAGCTGGATTACCTTACAACCGCATCACAGAAAAAGAAGTAAACAGCTTTCTTTAGGAATATGGCTCATATTTTTGTACACATCACTCTGCTCATACCTCCTTGGCCAGAACCGAGTCACGTGGCCACCCCTGATTTTTAGAAGAGCCTGAGAAATGTAGTCTCTGTTTGCCCACTCTGCCTCCTGCTAAGAGGGGCAGGGGAGGTGTTCCATTACTAAAAGTAAGAAAGAAGAATGAATACTGGAGGACAGTGCCATTTTGCCATCGCGGAGTTGGGGGTCCCAAGACCACCCTCATGAAACCAACTGCAAATCTGGGGATCCACACCATCCTTAGGTTAAATAATTAGCTAGAAAGGTTCACAGAACTACTGAAAGGGCTTTTACTTATGGTTGGATTTATTACAGTGAAAAGATACAGAACAAAATCAGCCAAGGGAAGAGGTGCATGGGGCACACAGAAGAGTTCCACTTATGAAACTTCCAGTTATCCTCTGCTGGTGAAGTTGTGGACAGTGCCAACTTCTGACAGTACTTATGGAGATTGCCAATCAGGGAAGCTCACCCAAGCCTTGGTATCCAGCATTTGTACTGGGGCTCGGTCACTTAGATATGATTGACTGTTGGCGTGGTGACCTTTAGTTTTCAACCCTTCAGGAAGTTGATAATACATGGCTGAAAACCCTTCACCGTAAATCACAGCGCGAAGCTATCTGGAGTGGCTCAAAGCCCCCAGTTAACAAAAGCACTTAACAAGGTGGACATCCTTTTTTGTGTGTGTGTGACACCAGCCTGGAGTACAAAGGCACAATCTCGGCTCACTGCAACCTCCGCTCACCGCAACCTCTGCCTCCTGGGTTCAAGCAATTCTCCTGCCTCAGCCTCCTCAGTAGCTGGGATTACAGGTGTGCGCCACTGTGCCTGGCTAATTTTTGTATTTTTAGTAGAGACGGGGTTTCACCATGTTGGCCAGACTGGTCTCGAACTCCTGACATCGTGATCCTCCCGCCTCGGCCTCCTAAAGTGCTGGGATTACAGGCATGATCCACTGTTCCTATAGAGTGGACATTCTAAGGGCTTAGAGATTACCTCCCAGTCTCATCTTGGACCATGTGAAGGTAGGGAAAAGAAAGGATTACCTCCCAGGAACCAAGGGCAAAGGCCAAACCTCTGGGTTAGGATCTTTACTGCACAGCCACATCTGTGGATAGGCGCATCTTGTTGTGTTTTGGAAAGCATAGAAAAAGTTATATAAAGTTGCCTAATATGTATGCGTTTGTTGAAAGCTCTTTAAAAACTAGATGTATATAATCACATACATTTATTTATTTATTTATTTATTTATTTATTTTCATTTATTTTTTTGAGACGAAGTCACCTGTTGCCCAGGCTGGAGTGCAGTGGCGTGATCTCGGCTTGCTGCAACCTTTGCCTCTTAGGTTCAAGCAGTTCTCTGCGTCAGCCTCTGGAGTAGCTGGGATTATAGGCGCCCACCACCAGGCCTGACTAATTTTTTTTTTTTCTTTTTTTCATTTTTTATTTTGAGACGGAGTCTTGCTCTGTCGACCAGGCTAGAGTGCAGTGGCGCGATCTCCACTCACTGCAAGCTTCGCCTCCGGGTTTCACGCCACTCTCCTGCCTCAGCCTCCCGTGTAGCTGGGACTACAGGCGCCCGCCACCGTGCCCGGCTAATTTTTGTATTTTTAGTAGAGACGGGGTTTCACCATGTTAGCCGGGGTGATCTCGATCTCCTGACCTTGTGATCCGCCAGTCTCAGTCTCCCAAAGTGCTGGGATTACAGGCGTGAGCCACCGCCTGTTTATTTTTGAGACGGAGTCTTGCTCTAGCACCCAGGCTGGAGTGCAGTGTCACGATCTTGGCTCTCTGCAACCTCCGCCTCCTGTATTCAAGCATAGAATCATGTACGTTTAAACAGTTGCAAAAGACTCTAGAATTTGTCAGGTCTGTAAAAAGTAAAAGTAGAAGTTCGTTTTCAAAGGCTTTCCTCCCCATCTGATTAACTTATCTTAGAAGCAAAATTTATGCAAAGACCTCTGCTCCTAAATATTTGCCCTGGCATGCTTATAGTGGTCCAAGCAAGCATTAGGTCATATCCTTTTCCTCTTCCTTACTTAAAAGTGTTTTTACCTTTCTCAGCATTCCACAAGTTACTTCCTCCTTCCTTTGTTCTCTTCTGCCTTTGCCTCTTTTAAAAAGTTCTAAGTTGTTAGCCAGTCGGAACAAATACAGAATGTGAGGTCCCATTCTAGCCAGTGGAAACCGGACACAGCAGTGGGATGGACGCATCAAGTTATAAATGACCCTGTCTCCTTTGGTGTACTCTCATGGCAAAACTGCTGGCAAGTGTACCCTTTCTGCAGGAAATAAAAATGGCCTTACTAAATAAATTTATGTTCAAGTGCTATTTCTTTATGGCACCGGGGAACAAGCATTTCAAACAGGTCCAACTCTTTCCACATACAGAGGAACTAAAATATGACTGATTATGACTTGCTTAAGTTCAGAGAACTGCTTAGCAACAAAGTTGATGCTGTCTTTGAGTCTCTACTTTTTTTTTTTTCTTTTTTGAAACGGAGTCTCACTCTGTTGCCCAGGCTGGAGAGTAGTGGCACAGTCTCGGCTCGTTGTAACCTCTGCCTATCACATTCAAGTGATTGTCATGCCTCAGCTCCCCCAGTAGCTGGGATTACAGGTGCCTGCTACCATGCCTGGCTGATTTTTTTCTTTTTAGTAGAGACAAGGTTTCACCACGTTGGTCAGGCTGGTCTCAAACTCCTGACCTCAAGTGATCCGCCTGCCTCAGCCTCCCAAAGTGCTGGGATTACAGGCATGAGCCACCACACCCGACCTCTACTTATCAATATGGACTAGTTGGGGTCTAGATGGAGCTTATTTGTAGGACCTGTTTTCTTCCTTGGTCTTGTTACATATATGGCTATATTGTAATCCAGACTGTTGCTAGATTTCCTGGTGAAGAATCTGTTTTGTGTTAGGTTACTTCAGTTCAATAGGAGTGTTCTTAACTTTTTAGCAGTTCGTATTTTTTCCATTGAAGATTTGGGAACATAATTTTGTAGAAGATGAGTATGATTTTGTACCACGAGCCAGCAGTGCAGCCTTATAGAACTTTTTAGCTTCTCTACCCTAGAAGGCAACTGTTGTGTGCAAAATAAATAGTACTTGGCTGACTTACTCTATGGGTGAGTTGTAAAGATAAATGGTAGATGTAAAGGGGTCTTGGAAAACTAAAGACACTTCAGAAGTGAAAGGTATTACTAGTAATGTATTTAAATGTAAAGAAATTAAATTTGAATGTTAAAAATTAAAGGAACACTAAAAGGAAGGAAATATAAAGTGTCAGTTAATAGGTGAATTTTTTAGGTGGTAGGAATGTGGGTAATTTTTTCCTTTCCTTTTCTGTTTTCTGTATTTTCCAATTTTCTGCAACAAACACGAATTGCTTTTATAAATACAGCAAGAAAAGCTATTTTTGAAAAGGAACACCTAGCAGGATTGCATAATGTACTTAGCATTACAAAGCAGTGTATAAACACAATTCAGTGATGAGGGAATAATAGAGAATGTCCCAAGAAAAGACTGAAAGATCATACTGACTTCAAGAAAAGGCTTACCTACCAACACCTATAATTTTTTCTATGGAGAGTGCTGTGTGCCACTTTGATAGATTGAAGTTCTTTGAATTCTGCGTTTATCAAGACAGTATGTCATCTGGTACGGAAATTGTTTTATTGCAGCAGAAAAAATTAGTAACAGGAAAATGTTTCAGTATGCTGAAGGTGTAAAAAAACCACATAAAGTGGCAAAAATGGGTTTTATTAGGTTAGGAATAAAACCTGATCTAAATATCTTGGACTTGTGTATTTTTAAAAGATATCTTAAATACATGAAAGACTCACAGCGCTATGCTTAGAATGTGAACTGTTGGCTTGGTTTAAAATCAGTTGCTAAAAGCAAGTACAGGTTGTAGATTAGAGCCAGTACTTGTACTTCTGGGAAATTGCGCCCTTCACCTAGGTGTCTGAATTCTTCCCTTCCCTTCCTGTCCCGTCCCTTCCCGTCTCACTCTGTCAGACTGGAGTACAGTGGCGTGATCTTGGCTCACTGCAACCTCCACCTCCTGGGTTCAAGTGATTCTCCTGTCTCAGCCTCCCGAGTAGCTGGGACTACAGGCATGCGCCACCATGCCGGGCTAATTTTTTTTTTTTTTTGTATTTTTAGAGATGGGGTTTCACCAGGTTGGTCAGGCTGATCTCAAACTCCTGACCTCAAATGATCTGCCCACCTCAGCCTCCCAAAGTACTGGGATTACAGGCATGAGCCACCAGACCCGGCCTTTTGTTTTATATACCTTGGTGAGAGTCCCTTCACGATCAAAACCTGACTAGTTTGTGGGATGTGCATGTCTGTAGTACCCATACAACTTCAGCAGTTGTTTGAGAACTGTAGCCTTAGACAATGATGGTCTCTAAGGTTGAATCAAAATAAGATCCACAAACAGCTGTATTTTTGTATCTAAATGTTACATAAAAAGCTGTTTCTGGTGTTAAAACTTTTACCATTAAAGGACAGAATAAGAGCATATTGGAGCAGACTGTTACCAAACTTTTTTTAGGGCATGTGTGCTAGCTAGCACTTTATGTACTTAGTTACTCATAAAGACAATACCTGGTTCTTGTAAATTCTCAAATGGCCTCCCACTGCCCCCAATTCAAAGTAAAAAATAAACAAAATACCCAGATACTGCTGTACAGTTTTCTTGAAGTAGGCTTCTTCCCAGCTTTGCACCCCACCTGAAGATCCTGTCTACTGCAGCTTGCAGGTGCCTGTGGAGTGTTTGCAGCTTCAGAAGTACTTTTTTTTTTTTTTTTTTAACTCTTCTTAATTGTGGTAAGATACATGTAAAAGTTTACCATTTTAGCTGTTTTTAAGTGTACAGTTCAGTTGCATTAAGTACATTCACACTGTTGTGCAGCCATCGCCACCATCCGTCTCCAGAACTCTCTCATCTTGCCTGAGACTACCTGTTAAACAGCGACTCCACCCGCAACCGCCATTCCGCTGTCTCTGAATTTAACGCCTGAGACTACCTGTTAAACAGCAGCTCCACCCGCAACCACCATTCCGCTTTCTGTCTCTGAATTTAACGCCTGAGACTACCTGTTAAACAGCAGCTCCACCCGCAACCACCATTCCGCTTTCTGTCTCTGAATTTAACGCCTGAGACTACCTGTTAACCAGCAGCTCCACCCGCAACCACCATCCGCTTTCTGTCTCTGAATTTACTTTAAATACTTCATATAGGTAGAATCATACAGTATTTGTCCTTTTGTGAATTAACTTACTATAATGGCTTCAAGGTTCATGCAAGTTGTAGCAAGCTTTGGAATTTCCTTCCTTTTAAGGCGGAATAGCATTTCATTGTACGTATGTGCCACGTTTGGTTTACCCGTTCATCTGTGGATGGACAGTTGGGTTGCTTCCACCTTTTGGCTATTGCGAATAATGCTTATTAATATGAATGTACACATAAATATCTGTGTCCCAGGTTTCCGTTCCTTTGGATATATTCTCACAAGTGGAATTACAGGATAATTCTATTTCTGATTTTTTGAGTAACTGCCATATTGTTTTTCGTATCAGTTGCACCATTTTAAATTCCCATCAACAGGGCTCACTGGGCCCAATTTCTTTCAGTCCTTATCAATACTTTTTTTTTTTTTTTTTTTTTAAATAGTCACTATCCTGCTGGGTGTGAGGTGGTATCTCATTGTGGTTTCTATTTGCATTTCCGTAGTGATTAATGACACTGAACTTTTTTTGTGTGCTTATTGGCCATTTGTCTATCTTTAGAGAAGTGTCTGTTTAGATCCTTTGTTTATTTCTTAGTGGTTTTATGTGTTTATTGTTACGGTTTATGGTAGGAGTTGTTTATAATGGGAAGTGTATGAACCCCTTATCAGATGTATGATTTGCAGATATTTTCTCCCATTCTGTGGATTGCCTTTTTACCCTTTTTTGCCCTGTGATTCACAGAAGTTTTAAATTTTGATGTAGTTCAGTTTATCTGTTTTTTTCTTTTGTTATGTTTTCCCCAAGAAGTCATTGCAAAATCCAGTGTCGTGAAGCTTTTATGTTTTCTCCTAAGAGTTTGATCGTTTTAGCTCTTATATTTACGCCTTTCATACACTTTGAGTTTTTTTTAACATGGTGTAAAGGTCCAACTTCTTTTGCATGTGATAACCAGTTTTCCTGTCACCATTTGTTGAAAAGATTGTCTTTTCCTCATTGAATGGTCATGAAGAAGTTCTTCTAAACACAGATGACCCTGGGTTGCATCATACCTTAAGCCAGTTTTTAACCAGTTCCTTAGTTGTCAGTAAATGCCTTAGCAGAGAATTGACAGCTAAGTAAGACAAAGAGGCCCTGAAAACAAAGAGGTATGGAGTAGAGAGATGGCAGGGTGCCAAAGGCAAATTTTGTTTCAGCCTTGCTGGATAAGGGGTGGCCACAGGCTGCTTTCTTTGCGTTTGTGTCACATTCATGAATTATGTTATGCTGCTATAATGTGCACATTCATTCATTGCATATTCTTTGCATGTTGATTCTCGCTACATTCAGCAAATGTTTTTTAGGTAACTATTACATAAAGATAGGATAAACCTGATTGAAATACTTGTTCCCTGGTGCTGTAAAGAAGTAGCACTTGAACATAAATTTAATTTCCTCAGCAAGGCCAGTTTTATACTTTCTGTAGAAAGGGTACACTCGCTAATAGTTTTGCCTTGAGAGTACACCAAACAAAGAAGGCAGGGTTATTTATAACCTGATGTGCCCACCCTACTGCTATGTCCGGTTTCTACTGGCTGGAACAGGACCTCACATTCTGTATTTGTCCTGATTGGCTAACAACTTAGAACTTTTTAAAAGAGGCAAAGGCAGAGGAGAACAAAGGAAGGAGGAATTAACTTGTGGAATGCAGAGAAAGGTAAAAACACCTTCAGATAAGGAAGAGGAACAGGCTATGACCTAATGCTGACTTGGACCAGTATATATACGTGTGTGTGTGTGTGTGTGTGTGTGTGTGTGTGTGTGTGTGTGTGTATGTGCCAGGGCAAGTATTTAGGCTAAATTGTGGGAGCTAAGAACGTAAAGTACATTGATTTCTTTGTTACGGCTAGCAGATGTTTTAAGAATGTTAACACAGGTCTTTAAATTTTGCTTCTAAGAGAAGTTACTATTTATTCCTAATTAGATGGGGAGGAAAGTCTTTGAAGAGGAACCTCTACTTTTTACAAATGTATACATTGATATATGACTGTAGTAATAAAGACTGATTAAAAGCCACTCAATCAGTTTCATTAATCAACAGACTTTAGAGTTACAGATGTGTAACCATCAGATTAACACTGAACATTTGAACATTTTGTGGGTATGTAGTGGGAGTTTTTCTTTTTTCTTTTTTTTTTTTTGAGACGGGAGTCTCGCTCTGTCGCCCAGGCTGGAGTACAGTGGTGAGATCTTGGCTCACTGCAAGCTCTGCCTCCCGGGTTCACGCCATTCTCCTGCCTCAGCCTCCCGAGTAGCTGGGACTACAGGTGCCCGCCACCTCGCCTGGCTAATTTTTTATATTTTTAGTAGAGACGGGGTTTCACCATATTAGCCAGGATGGTCTCAATACCCTGACAATGTGATCCACCCGCCTCGGCCTCCCAAAGCGCTGGGATTACAGGTGTGAGCCACCGCACCCGGCCTGTAGTGGGAGTTTTTCTAGTGTGTAATGAACTGTTTGGAACCTTGTAATGTTAGTAGTTCTTTTGAAAATAGATGAAATACCTTTTTTTTTTTTTTTTTTTTTTTTGAGCCGGAGTCTCACTCTGTTGCCCTGGCTAAAGTGCAGTGGCCCAATATCAGCTCACTGCAAGCTCCACCTCCCGGGTTCACACCATTTTTCTGCCTCAGCCTCCTGAATAGCGGGGACTGCAGGTGCCTGCCATGATGCCTGGCTAATTTTTTGCATTTTTAGTAGAGATGGGATTTCACTGTGTTAGCCAGGATGGTCTTGATCTCCTGACCTCAAGATCTGCCCGCCTCGGCCTCCCAAAGTGCTGGGAAATATCATATTTACATGAAAATGAATGTTCCTGGTGATAAACATCATTCTTGGGCTAGATAGTAAAATCCACCGATAACTATGGTAAAAAGAAAGAATAAAGTTTAGAATGAACTGAGAGTAGCGTGTTCCAGCAGAAGATAAACATTAGGAAAAATACATGCATAAATGATCTTGTTATATTTTTAAATAGGCATGTCCTTGGTGAAACCCTTAATAGAGTTTTGAACATCCCTGTTGAGAGAGTAGAGAGAGGAAGCGTTTTGTGTAGGCGTTCAGGATCCCTGGGCTCCTTGTAGACAGAGTTACTCTCCCATTTGCCTTCACCTTACCTCACCTGGCTAGTTGTTACTGCTTGTTAGTACTCGGGACTGGGCATGGCTGTATTGACAGCCTGTAATTTAGTTGGTTTGTATAATTTGATTTTTAGCTTGTAGGTGAGTTTTAGCTTGTGAACCTTTCGAGGGTTGGGAGATTTCCACATATGACTCTCGTAGAGTCACATATGGAAACAGAAAAGAACGAAGAAATTTTGTACTTAGTTTTTAGTTCATTACTCTTAATTATCAGTCTTTTTCAAGTTGTTGTGCTTTTTCTTCAAGAGCAATCTTGTTCAGACCCTAAACCTAAAACTCACGGGGGACAAAAAAAAGCGTGGCTGCTAAAATTGAAGGTGGGTTTGGAGAGTGGAACCTTGCCTGCTTGCTGTTTTTACCCCCAACTCTCTTCTTCTGCCCGCCACATCCACCCTGCATCCAGTCATGGCCCCACAAAGATTCTGCAGTCAAACTTTCTGGTTTTATAGGTGAAGAAATGTTAGGCCCAGTGCTGTTGGACTCACTCCAAATCACACTGTTAGGCAGTCGTGGAACTGGGCTTTGAGCCCATCTTTTATCACCAAATCTACTAGTCGGCTGTTATCGTTATGTTGTAGACCATGGATAACTAACTTAAAATAACTATGTTCCTTGTGTTACAGTTTTCAAAGGGTTTCCACATACGTAGTCTCATTCGATTTTCACTCTGCGGACTGGCAGAGTAGATGACTGTAACAGTAGTTCTTGTTTATTGAAGGCGTACCCTAAATGTGAAGGATAAGGGTACTTTTGCATTCATGTATTCACCCTTCATCTGTCTTTTTTAAACGGATTTTTTGAAAGACAGTAATGGGCTGCCCTGTTAACATGACTGGATAAGGAGAGACTGGCAGGTTGTTTTAGGTTGGGAATCACAGTTTCAGAAACCGTTAGCACGTTCCTCAAGGTCATCAAGTTCTGTGGAATTAAACTGGGAGCCTGGTCTGCAAGAGTGCCTCTGAAAACTGAAGGCAATTTTTGTTTACAAGTCTAGCTTGGTAATTGGATGGTTTGTCAATGCAGCACAGTCACTTCTCAGTGAGCACCTTTAGTCAAGAGGACATGTTGTAATTCAGGAGGTTGCTTGGAACAGGAAAAAAACTGAGGGAGTGTGTTATTTCTGAAGGATATTTCTGTCAAGTAGTGGTATCCTGATTAAATGCCCTCCTCCGTTCTAGGGAATGGAGCAAAATTTGAACAGAGTTTAAAGAAGCAAATCAGTCATCTAGAGTGGAGAACTCTTCCCTGGATGTGAGTACAGAGGCATTGGCGGAGTCTCTTTTTCGAAGATCCCTGCTGAGTAGCAGAAACAGCCACCGTGCCGGCTAATTTTTTTTTTGTTGTTTTTGAGATGGAGTTTCGCTCTTGTTGCCCAGCCTGGAGTCCAACGGTGCAATCTCAGCTCACCGCAACCTCCGCCTCCCGGGTTCAAGCGATTCTCCTGCCTCAGCCTCCCGAGTAGCTGGGATTACAGGCACGCACCACCATGCCCGGCTAATTTTTTATTTTTAATAGAGACAGGGTTTCTCCATGTTGGTCAGGCTGGTCTCGAACTCCCCACCTCAGGTGATCTGCCCACCACAGCCTCCCAAAGTGCTGGGATTACAAGCGTGAGCCACTGCACCCAGCAGTCTTGTATTTTTAATAGAGACAGGGTTTCGCCATGTTGGCCAGACTGTACCTCAGGTGATCTACCCACCTCAGCCTCCCAAAGTGCTGGGATTACAAGCGTGAGCCACTGCACCCAGCAGTCTTGTATTTTTAATAGAGACAGGGTTTCGCCATGTTGGCCAGACTGCGCCTCAGGTGATCCACCCACCTCGGCCTCCCAAAGTGCTGGGATTACAGGTGTGAGAGGCCCACGATCACTTTAATCTGTTTTCAGAGATTGAAATAATGTAAGGCAGAATACAGTTTCTGCAAAGTTTGGTCTGTCTGCTTCCCATTTCTTGTTACTCGTGGGGTTCTAATACCAATTGTGGGAATCTGTATCCTTGGAAGACCCTTGGACTCCACTTTTTCTCTCTCAGCACTGTTTGTCAGAAACTTTGCCCAGTCTCTCAGCCACTCTTCTAGGATTGCCAAATATTCTCAGAGGGAAAAATAATCCGGTTTGGGGAAGAGAGGTGAGGTGGCAGATCTCTGAAGATTTTTGTCGTCTTTGGAATGTTGGCTAGTAATTTTTGACTATTTGATTTCTGGATCAATAGGAGTTTGTTGTTCATGAGTCAAGTTATTGGAAACGACGAAACTAAAATGTTCAGTCCTTCTTTCCTTTTCCTTTTAAAGTTTTAAACGTTTGTCTGGAGCGGTTTTGTTACTTTGGAGTTGGGGGAAAGAACCCTTAATACCTGTTTTATTTTTTGTTGTTGTTGCTGTTGTTTTTGTTTTTTGTATTACAACTGTGCTTCATGCTTCTACCCTCATTAAACCATCATTAAGGAATTTTATTGGCCTTATGCAGTAGGTATACAGTTAAACCCTGGAGCTCTTAAATGATTGGGCCACATGTATAAAATACACTTTACTCCTTGTTTACCTTTGTTTAACAGTTTAATAGCTGCCTTTAATTATCGGGGTATGTGTTTTTAGTGTATAATGGCTAGAACTCCAAACTCTTTACTTGTTCCAGCAGGTGTATGGATTCAGTTTACATGTAGTCCAGAGCTGTGTGTTAACGTGTCTCCTAGATTTCCTTTAAGGGCTGAAGTCTGTTGGGACTGGACAAAGTGAGCCTCGAAAACAGAAGAAATATTTAACAGAGCCTGTGGCATTTCTGGGACTGGATAATGAGCACATTGGGTATTCATGTCCCCCTACCTTGGGACTTAAAAACAAAATCTCTCCTCAGGGTTAATCAGTTTACCACCTTTTCTCAGAGCACCTTGCACATGCCCCTAAAACATTTGTATTATCTTGTCTCTGTTGGGACTTAACCTTTTGACAACATTTCTGCATGTCTTTTAGGTATCTTTTAAGGGTGACAGTAAAAATTCAAATTGTTATAAATGTCAACACAGAAAAACTAAATCCTGCAGTATACTAAGAATAAAAATATTTAAGAAAATATCTGCTGGCTAGGCCTGGTGGCTCATGCCTGTAATCCCAGCACTTTGGGAGCCAGAGGCGGGCAGATCACTTGAGGTCAGGAGTTCGAGACCAGCCTGGCCAACATGGTGAAACCCCATCTCTACTAAAAATACAAAAATTAGCCAGGCGTGGTGACAGGCACCTGTAATCCCAGCTCTTGGGAGTCTGAGGCAGGAGAATCACTTGAACCCGGGAGACGGAAGTGGTTGTGAGCCGAGATGGTGCCACTGCACTTCAGCCTGGGTGACAGAGCGAGACTTTGTCTCAAAAGAAAGAAAAAAAGAAAATATCCGCTAATGTGTGTGGGGTAAAGTGTCATGGTTTAAAGTGTTGTTAAGTAAAAAATTCTCATAGATCATGTCAGAGCTGATTTGACGTGGATAATATATAAGGCTTCATATGGTAACCATTTGATATACATATATATAGTTACTAGAAGAAAATTATCTAAATAGAAGTTGTATTAATTTTGTTAAGGATAAATGTAGTCATATCCCAAAATGTAGTCATTTGTGTTAGAAGGTTTTGACTTTACAAGGGGTTTCATTTAGCCTCTTTTTATGAGTTATATTTTATATTTTGCTAGCCACTAAGCCAGCTGCCACTTAATATGAACCATCATTTGGTCATCCTGGTGGTAGTATAGTTAGTTAAGTAAGTGTTGCCTTAAGGAGAATGATAGATTTACTGTTATAGTTTATTATCAATGGTAATTTTTTCTGCATCATTTTTAATTGACTTCTTCTAGGGCTTTGGCAGAATATGTGAATCACACTATGACTGAACTCTTAAGTGTCCAGTATGTAAAGCAAAGACAGAGTTTAAGAGCCGTGCTGTAGGACAACTCATGAAGGGAAATATTTTGTTAGATTACCTTATAATGGTAACAAGTAAAGTAAGCATGGCTATGTTCGTTGGATTTGGTGATGTTTTATGTAAGTGAGGGTTAGGATTGGTGCTCAGGAATACATAAAGATATTTTTCTATTGAATTTTAAATTTAACAGTTACAGTTTAAACATATCTGTAGGAGGGTGTTTTATAGACAAATTTCACTTGTAAAGCTGGAGAATGGAGAACTTCAGAAAAAGTTTACTTAGTATTGTATTCTTGACTTTCATCAATTGGACATTTGAATTTATTTTATTTTCTTGATATTGAAATAAAATGTCAATTAGGAATACATTATGTTATAAAACTGACGTATTTTTTTTCCTCCCCAGTACAGAAGCTCCACCATGAGGCGAGGTGGATGGAGGAAGCGAGCTGAAAATGATGGCTGGGAAAAATGGGTGTGTTTTAAAACAGTAAAAATAATTATATCGAACTGTCTAGATATTTTTCATTCTTCTTTTAGTTTATAATGTGTTTTCTAAATTGTAAATTACTTTAGACACCAAATCCTTGAGTTTTCATAATATATTGAAAGCCTTATGATGTTTATAAACTTTATCCCCTAAGCTTTACTCTCAGGAATTTTACCCTGAGGAAATAAATACGCCTAGTGCACAATAATTTACTGTATGATGATTTTATTGCAGTATTGCTAATAATACTGAAAAACAGGAAAACACATAAGTGTCCAATAATAGAGGATTGGTCAAATAAGTTCTATGTGTATAGTGGAGCACTGTACAGTCATTATTCAGCTTTATATATCTTAACCTGGAAACAGTGTGTTACAAAGAAATATTCTGCATGATTATATTTTTGTAAAACCTCTATGCTCTGAGATACAGAAATAAACTTTGAAAACAACACCTCAAGGTTTTAATGAATAGGATTATACCAGTTTTAATTTTCTTCCCTATATTTCATGTATTTTCTGAAAAGAGACTTCATAGTGAGCATGTAATATTTTAATAAGAATCAAAAATTATGCAGTCATTTCCATTTTGGGAAAAAAAACATGTAATTCTAGCCACCTACAGCTTTAAAGACCTAAAAATTGAAATCAAGCTTTAATTATATCAAAGTTCAGGAAAAGTATAGTTGAATCCCTAGATCTGTCAAGATGTTTAGCAAAAAAAAGTTATTTTTTAATATTTATTGTGAGGTGGATGTTATCTAATGAAAGTTAATATTACTGTCAAATAGATTGATTAGATCCAGAATTTACCCACTGGAGCATTCATTGTATTCTTATCCATGTGTAGGGAGGACTACACTGGTTTATCCAGTTGCCTCATTTTTACCTGAAATAATTCATTTTAAGCTCTCTGTATATGGGAGATAGTGGAAACCAGTCTAAAATATGCTCTGAGGCTGGGCACGGTGGCTCACACCTGTAATCCCAGCACTTTGGGAGGCTGAGGTGGGTGGATCACCTGAGGTCAGGAGTTGGAAACCATCCTGGCCAAGATAGTGAAACCCCGTCTCTATTAAAAATACAAAAATTAGCTGGACATGGTGTTGGGCGCCTATAATCCCAGCTACTTGGGAAGCTGAGGCAGAAGAATCACTTGAACCTGGGAGGCAGAGTTTGCAATGAGTTGAGATTGCACCACGGCACTCCAACCTGGGCGACAACAGCAAGACTCTGTCTCAAAAAAATGAAATGAAGTATGCTCTGAGACCACTTGTCAAATTTGTAATTGGTTTAAACTTTGGTGTAACTTGCTCAATTATGTACATAAGAACAATATGTTGTGATATTATTACTATTTTTTGAGATGCGGTTTTGCTCTTGTTGCCCAAGCTGGAGTGCAATAGCGCAATCTCAGCTTGTTTGCAACCTCCAGCTTCTGGGTTCAAGTGATTCTCCTGCCTCAGCCTCCCGAGTAGCTGGGATTACAGGCATGCGCCACCATGCCCGGCTAATTTTGTATTTTTAGTAGAGACGGGGTTTCATCATGTTGGTCAGGCTGATCTCGAACTCCCGACCTCAGGTGATCTGCCCTCCTCGGCCTCCCAAAGTGCTGGGATCACAGGCGTGAGCCACTGTGCCCAGTCGGTATTATTATTATTATTGACCTAGCTTTTTTTAAAAGTAACTTTTATAAGAATGTAATAAGGTTAAAATGAGTTGATAGAGGGAAAATTCTTCTTTGACCTACCTGTTTGTTTATTTATTATTATTTTTTGAGATGGAGTCTTACTCTGTCACCCAGGCTGGAGTGCAGTGGTGCCATCTCGGCTCACTGCCACCTCCACCTCCTGGGTTCAGGCAATTCTCCTGCCTCAGCCTCCTGAGTAGCTGGGATTACAGGTGCTGGGCACCGCACCTGGCTGATTTTTGTATTTTTAGTAGAGACAGGGTTTCACCATGTTGGCCAAGCTGGTCTCAAACTCTTGACCTCAGGTGATCCGCCTGCCTCTGCCTCCCAAAGGTGGCTCCTTACAGGTGTGAGCCACTGCACCTGGCCCGACCTTCCTGTTTTACTTACTGCCTTGCCTATGGTTTACGTTTATGAGGTCGTCATTATGTTCTGATCACTAGCACAGAATAAGGTCCATTTATTTAGTTTTTAAAATATAATTTTTATTTTTTTCAAAAAAGTGGGGAGAAAATGTAACCTTTGTGATTGGTTTATCTTTCCTTTAATTCTAGGGTGGGTATATGGCTGCCAAGGTCCAGAAATTGGAGGAACAGTTTCGATCCGATGCTGCTCTGCAGAAGGATGGGACTTCGTCTACAATTTTTAGTGGAGTTGCTATCTATGTTAATGGATACACAGGTTGAGTACTTTTTACTTAACCTTATTTTGGCATGTATTTTTATTAGGATTGAGAATGATTTGTTTTAAAATTCTATTTTTACTCATTATAAATAAATGATTGTAAGATGATAAAAAATAAATCATCTGCTTAGATACTTCTTTTTCCTTTCCATGTTGCTTTTACCTGCCATTGTCTTTAACTTTTATCAAAGTACGTAGTTTCAAAAAATCACATGAGGTTTAAAATGTGTAAGCTAACTGGGAAATTACTGCATATGGGTCGTAGGACTTGTAAACTGTGAGCTTCACTGTAGGTCCATTTCATTGGTAACTCTCTAGATGTCATTATCCATAGGTCCTTTAGGGTGGGGTGGTGTGTGGGTGTGTGTCAGTGTCAGATTTCCTAGAGAAGAATCTTTTACTCTCTTGTCTGGAGAAGAGTGTAAACTGCCAGCATTTGGGTCACCAAGCAGGGAAGGAAAGGACCTGAATTCTCACAGTTTAGGAAGTAAAATTTCACTTAATCTCTCTATTCATTTTTTCATTCCTACCTCCTCCCCACCAGCTGTGCCTGTTGTCATTGAGTCCGGTATCTGGAAGGAGTCGTGTAGTCTTTATTCTTGGTGAATGAGGAAAGAAATCTGCGAATTCTTACTTGTCTGTTGCGCAGTTTCAAGGATGATTTTATCCACACATCCACTTTTGAAGGTGCCTGTGTCTTTATTTCATGACTTTCTCTTTGTTTTACTGGCAACAAGCAGCTTCTTTCCGAGCTTCCATATGGCCAGCTTCAGTTTTATCTTTCTCTGAACTGTAAAGTCAGCACTTGTCTGTTAGTTATCAGGTTTTCTGCCTAAATTTTTCTCTTTATTTTCTTGGGGGATTCTTCTCCTTATTATCATTTCATTGTATTTTTTGAAGTGAATAGCTGTAAATATTTGTGTCAGTCTGTTGCATATTCCCCTGTCCCCTTCTCAGCTGGCTGATACCTGCTATCTTTCAGGTCTCCATGCCTCACTTCCCCTTGATAGTTTGACCCTTCATACTGGTTTAGGTGACTTGTGCTCTTCTGGAGCTACGGCTCCCTAAATGAATCTGCATCTTAGAGTTCTTTAGACCTTTCCTTAGTTGTCTGTTTACTGGACAAGAGCTGGAGCTACATTTTCATCACTCTGTCCTTAGTGCCTCTACAGTGACTGGACACAGTCATTCAGGACATATTTATTGAATTGGAGTTAAGTATTAATTAACTGGTACATTTATCTGGTTTAGTAAGAGAAGAGTGTGTTGCTTGTAATTAAGGGTTTTATTAGACATCATTGATGATGAGTTTAGTCTAAGAATGTCACCTCAAAATAAATGCTGGTACAGCATTGGGAAGTTCACATGCAGAAAGCTTGTAACTTTTCTCTGTAGGTAGGTATCCTAACAAATTCAAGCTCTGTGGACTTCTGAGATGTGCTATGAAAAATAAAAAGTGTTAATGAAAACAGGTAGGCATTGCTTCTTACATTAGCCCGTCATGGAAGTCTCCAGTTCAAGAGAGCACCCTTATTCACATAGAAGGAAGAAAAAGAGATTCTTTGTGTGAGGGAGGAAAAATTAATATTGCAGTAATCACTTTTTTGATTGAGAATCTGGAATTCTAAATCTGCTTTTATCACTAATTTTTGTGACTGTAAAACATTTTCTGTTTGGATCTATTATCTCTATCCTTTTCTGTAGGATTGAGATGATAATATTTTTGCTGTTGTTATTAAGATTTCGTTATAATTGTACAAGTAAAGTTCCATTATGCTGAATTTCACAGAGACATCCAAACTGTGGTGCTATAAAATAACTGTATTTTTAGAAAAATTCAGTTTTAGTGAAGACAGCTTTATAGATAAAACAGTATTAACAATTAGCAGGTAAAGAATAACTCTTTAGATGCAGTAAGACAAGTTGGGGGTGCTATTTTGTTTTTGATTAAAAAAAGCTTTATTTCACAGTTTGAGGTGTACTGGTCAGCTATTTTGTAGAATGCCTATATATATATATTTTTATTTATTGTATCATCTTTCTTCTCCATTAGCATGTAAGCACCAAAGCTACAGGCTTTGTCAGTTTTGTTCATTGCTATTGTGAAAGAAAGTTCTCAGGCCAGGCATGGTGGCTCACGCCTATAATCTCAACACCTGCCGAAGCAGGTGGATCACAAGGTCAAGAGATTGAGAACATCCTGGCCAACATGGTGAAACCCCATCTCTACTAAAAATACAAAAATTAGCTGGGCGTGGTGATGCATGCCTGTAGTCCCAGCTGCTCGGGAGGCTGAGGCAGGAGAATCGCTTGAACCCGGGAGGTGGAGGTTGAAGTGAGGCGAGATCGTGCCAGTGCCCTCCAGCCTGGCGACAGAGTGAGACTCCCTCTCAAAAAAAGAAAATAGAAAGTTATCTGAAAAGGAATTTGGAGGAAAGAGACTTCATTCTAGTGAACAGTTTGCAAACCTGGGAGTTGCAGCTTTCACTGTAAAAGAAAGTGTGGTCCTTTCTTGTTGATTCTTAACCCTGCTCCCCACAGACTTTAATAATCCAGGTTTTTCTTGATTCCTTTAAAGCTCCCAGTTCTGCCATCTGAGCCTCTCATGATTTCATGTTCCCTGTCCCTTCCAACCCCGTTAACATCGAACTTGAACTTGGAGAGAAGACCCTCTGATAGTTCACCTGTCAACCTATTCGTCCCTCCACCTGGACCCAAAAATGTTTTTTGCTTGTTAAGATTGACTTCTTTGCCTTCTATCCTTTTTGTTTGTTTTGTTTGTTTCTTTGTTTTGAGATAGGGTCTCCCTCTGTCACCCAGGCTGTAGTGCAGTGGCACTATCACGGCTCACTGCAGCTTCAACATCAGGTTCAAGCCATCCTGTCTCCTCAGGGTCCCAAGTAGCTAGGACCTCAAGTGTGTACCACTATGCTCAACTAATTTTTTAATTTTTTATAGAGGTGAGGTCTTGCTGTATTTCCCAGGCTGATCTGAAACTCCTAGGCTCAAGCGATTCTTCTGCCTCCCAAAGTGTCAAGATTATAGGTATGGGCCGCCATGCCTGGCCCATCCATTTTTTAAATTAAATTTTTTTTTTAGATTGTAGATTGTAGATTCACTTGCAGTTGTAGATTCACTTGCAGTTGTAAGACATAGCACACAGTGATACTGTGAACCCTTTACCCAGTTTCCCCAAATGGTAGCATCTAATAAACTAGCAAACAATATCACAACTAAGAAATTAATACTGATGCAGTTAATATACAGAACATTTCCACACTACAAAGGTCTTTCATGTTACTCTTTTATAGTCACACCCACTTCTGTTCTCCGCCTTTCCTTAACTCCTGGCAACCACTAATCTGGTCTCCATTTTTATAATTTTGTCATTTCAAGAATGTTATATAAATAAAACATACAGTATATAACCTTTTGGGATTGGCTTTTTTCACTGAGCATAAATTTTCAGGTCATCAAAATTGTTGCCTTTTTATTGTTCAGTTGTATTTCATAGTGTGGATGTGTATGTTAACCTTTCATCCGTTAGGGACATCTGAGTTATTTCTTGGTAGGCTATGAACATTTGTGTATGAGTTTTTGTATGAATACAAGAGTACAGTTGTTGGTTCCCATAATAGTTACGTCTTTAGTTTTTGTAAGAAACTGCCAGACTGTTACCCAAAGTGGTTATACTATTTTATACTCCCACTAGCCTTGTATGAGGGATCAACTTTCTTTGCATCCTTGCCAGCATTTAGTGGTTTTCATTTTATCCATTTTAATAGATGGTGGTGTATCTCTTTGTGACTTTAATTTGCATTTGCCTGGTGACTAATAATGTTGAATATTCTTTCATGTGTTTATTTCTCATCTTTACATCATCATTGGTGAAACGTTTGTTCATGGTTTTTTGCCCATTTTCTAACTGGATTTAGTTTTTTTTACTGTTTAGTTTTGAGATTTCCTTATATATTCTAGATACTACTGCTTTGTCATAAAAGTGGTTTGCAGATATTTTCTCCCAGTCTATGGTTTTTCATTCTCTTGAAATGGTGTTTTGCAGAACAGTGTTTTTAATTTTGATGAGATCTGATATGTCAGTCTTTCCTTTTACGAATTGTGCTTGCAAGTCTAAGAACTTGTCGCTTTGGTGCTAGATCCAAAATATTTTCTTCTATATTTTTAAATTCTATAGTTTTATGTTTTACATTGAAGTTCATGTTTCATTTTGAGGTTTTAACATTTTTTTTTTATTTGTGTAGTTTTATGTTTTACGTTAAAGTTCATGTTTCATTTTGAGGTTTTAACATTTTTTTTTTTTTTATTTGTGTATTTCTGGTTGTTTCAGCACAGTCAGTTGGGCATATTTGGGTGGATCTGTTTCTGGGTTCTCTGTTCTCTTCCATTGATGTTTGTGTCTGTTCCTTCACCAGTACCACACTATATCAAATACTGTACCCATGTGGTAAGCCTTGATATCAGGTAGAGTGATTCCTTTCACTTGTTTCTTCTTTGTCAAGATAGTTATGGCTATTCTAGGACCTATGCCTCTCTCTTTTTTTTTCTTCTTGAGACAGGGTATCACTTTGTCACCCAGGCTGGAGTACAGTGGCGTGATCTCAGCTTACTACACCCTCTGCCTCCCTGACTCAAGTGATTCTTGTGCCTCAGCTACCCGAGTAGCTGGGATTACAGGCACGTGCCATGACGCCCTGCTCATTTTTTGTGTGTTTTTAGTAGAGATGGGGTTTCGCTATGTTGGCCAGGCTGGTCTCGAACTCCTGACCTCAGGTGATTTGCTTGCCTCAGCCTCCCAGAGTGCTGGGATTACAGGCATGAGCCAGTGCACCTGACTTGTATAAATGTTAAAATAAGTCATTTATCTACAAAATACCTTGCTGGGATTTTGATAGGAATTACATTAAACCTGTAGATCAGTTCGGGGAGAATTGGCACCTTTACTATGTTGAGTTTTCTAGTTTACAGACCTTACAACCCATTTTATTTTACTTTAGTTGATTGAACAGATATATTTTGGATGCTGCTTGTGGGTTAGGAACTATGTTTGAAAAGAGATAGCAGTTGATGGAGAACATAGATTTTGTGATGAAAAAGTAATCTCTAAGCCTTAGACATGAACAGAGGAAGGTGAGTGCCAACACAGAAGAGAGGAAACAATTGCCTTTGGGAGTGGGAGTGAATACTTCATAAAGGAGTTGAAATGTTTAGCTTGGTCTAAGATAAATAGGCATTTTTCAAATGAAAATGGGGAAAACATTCTAGTCCTAATTCTAACCTACATTTCCAACCTCATGTTCTAAAATTTTGCTCAACAAGATTACTCTGATATTCTAGATTTGTCTTTGTACTTTTACAGTTCTGTGTTTCTGTTCTTTTGCCTCTGAGGAAAAACTCCTTCCCTCCTCACTTCTGTGAACTGGAATTAAATTCATTCATTAAGATCCAGATAAAGTTAGGTTTTGCCTCCTTCCCTGGCTAAGCTAGTCCATAGTAGTAGTATTTTATATATAGAGATATATAGTTCATAGCATTATTGCTAGAAACATTTATTTTGACACCTGGTTTTTGTCTTGTGTTGTTAGGTCTTAATTCTATATTAAGTTCTCTGGCGTTAGGAAGCCTGTTTTATGTGTAGTGATCCCTTGCCCAACATGGATTAGAGATAACACCTCAGGGCCTTAAATTTGCTGTTCCTTCTGCTTCCTCAGGTCTTCATCATTCACATCTCTGCTCAAATGTTACCTTTTTACGAGACCGTCCCTGACTTCGCCTGTCTAAAACAGGTGTACTTTGCCCTCCAGTCGCTCTCTAACCCTTTATCTAACTACTTCATTGCATTTATTTGCACCTAAAGTGGTATTACTTGCATGACTGGCTTTTGTCTCCTCAGTGGAATACAAGAGCTATCACGGGGCACAGATTTGAGTCTTGTTCATTGCCGTATCTCCAGCACCTACCTTGCCTGGCACATTGTAGATGCTCAATAAACATTAGTTGAGTAAATAAATAACAGGTTTTGTATTTGTACATCAGAATGTTAAAATATTTTCACTCAGATGCTAAGTCAACTCAGTCTTAAGGAATGGGCCACATTTGAGGCCTGAATTGTAATCTCTGGGAGGTAAGCTCTGGGCATGTTTATTTTTGTGAAAGCTGCCTAGGGGAGTCAGTGCTTCAGACCTAGTGGACAGTGGTTGCACTCTAGTGGTATGAGATTGGGACAGTTCATATGGAAAGAGGTGTTCGGGTTATCTTCTGCTTCCTTTAGTACGTGGGTAAAAGACCAGGTCTGTTGATTTTGGCACTGCTGAAGTTTGTGAAAAAGCAGATGGAGCAGGTGGCGGGGCAGACAAGTACTTTAGCACAATTCACAAATGAAACAAGGGAATATGCAAGTATAACAGACTTACATTTCAAGTGATAGGGATTTGTTTGAAAGCTGACAGCTTACATTGATGTTTTCTAAACATACAAATGTGGTGATTTAGGAGAGGATTCTCTTTATTGTTGACAAGTCTAAATTTTTGGAAATAAATGCCTCCCAGATATTATTTTGTATGGATATATATCTCTCCTTCCATTTCCTGTAAGACTCTGATCCTGTAGATCAGAGGTGGAGGAATTGAACCTCTGACATAGGAGAAGACTTACTGTATTAATTTTTGCCACCTCCTGTAATTTTGCTAGTACCTGATGTGAAATTTGCACCTAGTTGGTACTCAAAGATTTGTTCCCTAAGCATTTGAAACTTTTCTTCGGTTTTTGTTTGGCTGAGTGTGGTGGCTTCTAGTTGATTGTGGTCTTTGTTGGAAGTCTGAGGTAGTTAGGGGAGAGAAGAGTCAAGAGACTCTTGACTCTTGACTCAGTATCACTGGTGTGGAAACTGGGGGACAGGAGTCCAAAGACGGGTGTGCACAGTAAATTTTCTGTTTCCTCATCAATAAGTTATCTTTTCTAATTCATAAGATTGTGAAACTCAGATGAAGTGATGATGGTCTTGCTATGGTAGGACTACAGGAGGTATAAGCAGCCATTCACCTCACTTTTTTCTGTGATTTATATAGCACAGCCAACAGTTAAGTTCTTTGGATATGCAGGGTGAAATGGTGCTTATAGTAAATGTTTTCTCAGTAGAAATCTAGCTAGGAAAGCTTTTGTGCAAGATTTTAAATTTTTGTTTATAGAATTTGTTTTAACCAGATGAGCAACACTTTCTATAAGCTGGACCTACAGACATGAAAGTGGTCTTCATAGGACTGTTTTGATGTTAGGTGGTGGTATTTGCTGTTGTGACATTTTACTTGTAGAGCTTTAGGCCTAAATGTGGGCCAAATTGTGGTCCTTGTATATGGCTTTTACTTTTACTGTGCTTTCAATTGTCTGTCCCTATGTCTGGTTTTAGTTAAACCTCAAATTTAGTTGCATATAGAATGTTCTGCAAAATGAAACTAATAGTAGGAGTATTGTGGAATTTTATTTATTTATTTATTTAAGATCAGCTCTGTCACCCAGGCTGGAGTGCAGTGGACTGATCATAGCTCACTGCAGCCCCAAACTCCTGAGTGCAAGGGATCTTCCTGCCTCAGCCTCCTGATTAGCTGAGACTAGAGGTGTATGCCACCACACCTGTCTAATCTTTGGATTTTTTTTGTTTTTTGAGATGGAGTTTCACTCTTGTTGCCCAGGCTGGAGTGCAATGGTGCGATCTTGGCTCACTGCAACCTCTGCCACCCAGGTTCCAGCGATTCTCCTGCCTCAGCCTCCCAAGTAGCTGGAGTTACAGGCACATGCCACCACATCCAGATAATTTTGTATTTTTAGTAGTGATGGGGTTTCTCCATGTTTGTCAGACTTGATCTTGAACTCCTGACCTCAGAGGATCCACCTGCCTTGGCCTCCCAAAGTGCTGGGATTACGGGCGTGAGCCACCGTGCCCAGCCTGTTTTGTTTGTTTTTTGTTTTTGTTTTTGTTTTTTTGTGGCTTTTTTTTTTTTTTAAGTCGGTATATTGCTTTGTTGCCTAGGTGGTCTCAAACTCATGGCCTCAAATGATCCTCCTGCCTCAGCCTCCCAAATCTTTCAGATTACAAGCATGAACCAGGAGATCGAGGTTATAGTGAGCTATGATAGAGCCATTGCAGTCTAGCCTGGGTGACAGAGCCAGACCCTGTCTCTAAATAAAAAATAAAAATGGAAAGAACAGTGAAGAGAAAAGCACTCACTCTAACATTTCAAAACAGTGACATCAATTGTAAAAATTTGGAGGATAGAATTTCCCTGAATCTAGTTTTGTTTTGTTTAGATTTTTTTTTTTTTTTTTTTTGAGACAGAGCCTTGCTCTGTCACCCAGGCTGGAGTGAAGTGGCGTGATCTTGTCTCACTACAACCTCCGCTTCCCGGGTTCAAGGGATTCTCCTGCCTCAGCCTCCCAAGTAGCTGGGACTACAGGTGCATGCCACCATGCCCAGCTAATTTTTGTATTTTTAGTAGAGATGGGGTTTCACCATGTTGGCCAGGATGGTCTCGATATCTTGATCTTGTGATCTGCCGCCTCGGCCTCGCAGAGTGCTGGGATTACAGGTGTGAGCCACCGCACCTGGCCACATAACTTTTACTATATGCAAGATACTTTTCTCAGTAATTTATAATTTTTAGCTCTTAATTCCCTCAGAAGTCCTTTGAGACACTATTATTATCCCCAATTTACATGTGAGGAAACTGAGGTTCTGAGAAGTTAAATAACTTGCCTGAAATCCACATAACTAGCAAGTGATGGAGCCAGGATTTGACCTTAGTCATTCCCGCTTTGGAGTCTGTCCTCTTAATACATTGTATGGCCTCTCTGATTTGTGAGTGAGTGAATAAGTGTTTTGAGATTTTAAGTATTGGTACCACTTGTACTCCACTTTTGCTGGAGGATGGATTCTAGGCAGGAGTCTGATGCATTGAGGATGTTAATGAATTGAGCAAATACTCACTGAGAACCAGCTGTGTGTCAGGGATATGAAAGTGCTTGACAGACAAGGTTCCTGCCTTCAAAGAGCATATGTTTCAGGGGGGAATCTCACAGTAAACAAGTAAAAACAGACATGGTAATTTCAGATTATCAGTGCTATGGAGAAAGTTAACTGTTACAGTACATTGCAGGGATGGGTTCTATAGGCAGTTTGTCACACAGTGTTTAATGTCATAGCTTTCATGGTTGGATATTATCTCCCCATTTTTTTTTCTTTTTTCCATTTATTTCTTTTCTTTTTCTTTTTTTTTTTTGAGACAGAGTCTGGCTCTGTCGCCCAGGCTGGAGTGCAGTGGCTGGATCTCAGCTCACTGCAAGCTCCGCCTCCCGGGCTCACGCCATTCTCCTGCCTCAGCCTCCCGAGCAGCTGGGACTACAGGCGCCCGCCACCTCGCCCGGCTAGTTTTTTTGTATTTTTTAGTAGAGACGGGGTTTCACCGTGTTCGCCAGGATGGTCTCGATCTCCTGACCTTGTGATCCGCCCGTCTCGGCCTCCCAAAGTGCTGGGATTACAGGCTTGAGCCACCGCGCCCGGCCCCTTTTTTTTTTTTTTTTTTTTTAAAGACTGGCTCTGGCTCTGGCTCTGTCACCCAGGCTGGAGTGCAGTGGTGCAATCTCAGCTTACTGCAAACTCTGCTTCTCTGGCTCAAAGTATCCACCTCAGACTCCCTAGTAGCTGGGACTACAGGCACACACCACCACACCTGGTTAGTTTTTTTCCATATTTTGTAGAGACAGGGTCTCACTTTGTTGCCCAGGCTGGTCTGGAATTCCTGAGCTCAAGCGGTCTGCCCACCTTGGCCTCCCAAAGTGCTGGGATTACAGGTATGAGCCACTGTGCTTGACTCCCAATTTTTTTTTCTAATTAACCCATCTGCTGAATTAAAGGGGAGTGTTAAATACAAAAATGAATTTATTATGCAAATCTGCAGTTATCGTGTATGTTCCTTTGGACTTGTAATAAGGAAGTATGTTCTAGTATTGAAGAAATAGAACCAGAGAGAAATACCGCTCTAAAAATTTAAAAAAACAAAAACAAAACAAAAAAAAACACCAAAATAGGGTAGCTTCCAGCTACCATACACGCCAAGAGTTAGCATGCCAGGCTGTTGGGCCTGACAAAGTGGTCCCTGGCTGCTGTCCATAGTGCACTATTGGCAGGTCTGTTTTGTTGAAGCTTCGGGTCACCGTGTGCCAGCCTATGTATGTTGTCTTCTGTCTTTTTTTTTTTTTTTTTTTTTTGTAGAATCTAGGGCAGGATCCTGAGGTCATATACGTTACTCGAAAGGGAGTTCTAGTGTGATCATAGTTTATAATAACAGCAGTTTTCATATTGAGTGCCTTCTACGTGCCAGACTCATTTCATGGTAACAGCTTTGTTTATGGAGAAAGAGGAGAAAGCCTAAAGAAGTTAAACAACTTCTCCAAAGTCACACAACTCAGGAGTGTGAAAACTAAGATTAAACTCAGTTCAGTCTTATTCCATAGTTTATATGATCTTATCTTTTAACTAGATTGGTTTTCATGCTTCACTTCACACTGAAGAATATGTAAGAGCTTTCAAAAGTGAACTTCAAAGAGCCCTCTTCGCTTCATCCAGTAGAAGGGCAATGTATTTTCCAGTTCCAAATTTTTGCAGTAATTAGGTTTCAAAGAGCAGCTAGTAGAGGGGGGAGTACTTGATGAGTATGTATATGGAAAGTTAACGTGTTCTTGACATGTCTTTTTATTTGGTAAAGGACAGCCATTTTCTCTTTAAGTCATTAAATAGAATTAGTTTAGGAAAGTTACAGATTAACTTGCAAATTAATTTTTTAGATTTCTGTGACTTCATTGGATTTGGTGCCCATATTAATGCATTATAATATAGCCTTTAATTTGATATTTCTCACTGTTACTTTATAAGATCAGCCAGGTTCTTTAATATTAGAGAAAGAAACTGAACTGTAGACTCCTGACTGGCTAGCTGTTTAATTTCCACTGTTTTACTTTAAATCACTCTGATGCTATAGTTCAGTTTTTAACTTAACCTTAACCCTGAAAACTTCCATTATTAATTTTGGATTCATTTTGTTTAAAAGGATGCTTTTAAATCTCTTTGTATGACACTGCCCAGTTTGGTAGCTACTAGTAACATGCATTAAGCGCTTGAAATACAGCTATTTTAAATTGAGATGTGTTGTAAATGTAAAATATGCACTGGATTCCAGAGATTTAAGAAGAAAACAGAATGTAAAAGTCTCATATTTTTTCTATTGATTACATGTTGAAATAATATTTTGGATATATTGGGTTAAATAAAGTTAATTTCACCTTTTCACTGTAATGAGGTTACTAGAAAATTTTTATGTGGCTTGCATTTTATTTTCTGCTGAATAGTGCTAATATTTGTAATCAGTAATGTCAAATTATGTGCTGTAAAATTTAGACAAACCTAGTATGTCTGTATGTGCTGTTAGTTTTTTATCTTCTAGAAACTAAAGCTAACCTAATTATTGTCATAATGAAAATGTTTATTTAAATACTTGGACCTATATTGCTTGGGATAAGCCACATGTGGAAACTCCTGGGTACAGCTGTTGTTAGGGGAGGTGTGAGTTAGAACATTCGTTAGGATGATAGGTGAAAGGAAGAGAACAGTGATGATTAATGGGATGCTAGTAATGCAGGTCATAATATGACTTTAGTGAATCAGACATTTCTTTTTAGGGGGAAGCATAAGTCACATTGCTTCCTTAAGATATTTTCTTAAAATAGTTCCAGTATTTAAGACATTTAAGATATTTTCTGTAGTTTTATTAAGAATAAATCATTTGAAACAATTGAAGAAAAAAATGGTGTTTCTTGGTTTGCAATCCTTTTTGTATTGCTGGACTTTATTTTTTGGCCTTTATGAAATTTCATATTAGGGAACTGGATAATATTTACTTTTGATTAAGTTTTAAGGTATTTTCTTAAATAAAAATAAAAATCATAAAGCTTTCTAGAAGTAAAATCTACTAATAAGCCCTACAGTAAGTCTCCTTTATAGTAAGTGTGAGTAAGTATTATTTATCTGACTCCTCTCGTATAGTCTGGAGGAGCTGAAGGATTAGTCTTTGTAAAATGATTCATAAATGGGTTTATAGTTAATTTTTGTAAACAATATCAAGGTCATATGCTAAGTAACGTCAAAAATGTAAAAATATTTGTTCTGTTATTAGTATTTGATTCATTACTTGAGGTCCCTATTTGCTGTGCTAGGCACTTCTTAGATGTTTTTGTATTAGTTGGCTGTCCGGCAGCTAGGGAAGGAGGATGTACTAAAGCAATATAGCTTTCTCACTTTGTAATTTACCTCCCAGCTTTGTTTACCTGGCAGCACAGCCAAGGAGAAGGTGAACCAATGACATTCTTAAAGTTGACCTATTTAAGGAGTTATTCACTAGGGTTCTACTTTCTTACACGTAAGACTCTTAATATATTTTAATATACATTTTGCAGATCCTTCTGCTGAGGAATTGAGAAAACTAATGATGTTGCATGGAGGTCAATACCATGTATATTATTCCAGATCTAAAACAACACATATTATTGCCACAAATCTTCCCAATGCCAAAATTAAAGAATTAAAGGGGGAAAAAGTAATTCGACCAGAATGGATTGTGGAAAGGTAAGTTTAATTTTTTATTAAATTTAATTAATACGTTTTTAAAATTGGAACACTATTTATTTATTATTTATTATTTTTTTTGAGACAGGGTCTTGCTTTGTTGCCCACGCTAGAGTGCAGTGGTGTAATCACTGCTCACTGCAGCCTCCACCTCCCAGGCTCAAGCAACCCTTCCACTTCAGCCTCCTGAGTAGCTGGGACTACAGGCATACGCCACCACACCTAGCTGATTTTTTGTATTTTTTGTAGAGATGGGTTTCACTATGTTGCCCAGACTGGTCTCAAACTCAAGCAGTCCTCCAGCCTTGACCTCCCAAAGTGCTGAGACTACAACCACTCTGCCTGGCCTTTTTATTTCTTTTATAAGTATGTAACTAATGTATTGCCTCCTAATTGACAAGGTGAAAAATAATGTCTTAACACTACCCTTTAACCTCATGTTGATAATACTATAGCCTAGGATTTGGCATCCTAATAAAAGTAGCATGTTAATGTTTTTGCCAGGAGTTAAGGGTGGTGACTCAGGAAAGTGTCAGGAAGCAGTTATTGGAGAAGGTGGATCAAGCATGTTATTCAGCAAATATATGTGCACCTCCTACAGACTAGGCGGTGTTCTGTGTTCTTGGGAAATAACAGTGAACAAAGCAAAGATCCCTTCACTACCTCATGGAGTTTATATTCTGCTGAGAGAGAAAGAATGAGTAATGTATGAGTAAATTATACCATGTTGCCTATTATATGGGTTTTTAGCATATTAATACATCAAGATAATGTGGACCTAGAATGCTAGGAGTAGGGGAAAGGAGGGAGTACAGTTCGCAGTATTATTTACTGTTTTTTAATGATTATATTGTGGTTTCTCTGCTGTTGGTTTGGAAATGATAATTGTAAATCAGTGGTGGCCATTCATACTGACTTCCTAAGTTTAAATATATTATCTGAAACCTTGGGGATGAGCCAAAACTTAAGTGGTTTATATTTTTAAATGACATGAGGTATACAATACATATGAGCAGTTGCTGATTTATAAAGATAGAATTAAAATATTAAAATAGTAATTTTATGTATGGATAGTTTATAATCAGTATATGAGAAATTGCTTATCTTTTTAAGTCAGTTGCTGAATTTTTTTCCTGGTTCTTGCTTTTATTAATTATAACACCCTCCATTAACTGTTCCACAAGTTATATATTAACTCCGTTCTTTTGTATAGTGTATTTAGCTGCATAAATTCACGGAGAAGCAACATGGTGGAAAAGGCTGCACCTGGGCTCTGGAGACATACTTGGCTTCACATCAAACTCAGCAGTCCAGTATCCATGTAACCTGGTATAATTTTAGAAACTTTATGCTTGGCCGGGTGTGGTGGCTCACGCCTGTAATCCCAGCACTTTGGGTGGAGACCAGCGTGGCCAACATGGTGAAACCCCGTCTGTACTAAAAATACAATTAGTTGGGGGATGGTGGCTTGCGCCTGTAATCCCAGTTACTTGGGAGGCTGAGGCAGGAGAATCACTTGAACCCAGGAGATGGGAGGCTCCAGTGAGCTGAGATGGCACCACTGCACCAGCCTGGGTGACAGAGAAAGACTCCATCTCAGGAAAAAGGGAAAAAAAAAAAACTTTATGCAGTCACTCAGAACCTTGTTTCCTCATTTGTGAAAGAAGGCTAATATCTACCTGCTGTGGTTATGTGAGAGATAAAAATTGTTTGTCTGTACAGCCTGGCACAGCCTGGCGTGTTGTAGAGGTGTAATATATGAGAAGCTCCTATTACTGTTTTATTTTTATTCTGTAACATTAACAATTAGAAAATTCCAAAAATTCAAAAGTACATTACTACCTCTAGAAAGTCAAATATATTGGCTGGGCGCAGTGGCTCACACCTTTAATCCCAGCACTTTGGGAGGCCAATGCAGGTGGATCACGAGGTCAAGAGATCGAGACCATCCTGGCCAACATGGTGAAACCCTATGTCTATTAAAAATACAAAATTAGCTGGGCGTGGTGGCGCGCGCCTGTAGTCCCAGCTACTCGGGAGGCTGAGGCAGAATTGCTTGGACCTGGGAGGTGGAGGTTGCAGTGAGCCAAAGGTTACAATGAGCCAAGATTGTGTCACTGCACTCCAGCCTGGCGACAGAGCAAGACACTGTCTCAAAACAAAAAAACAAACCAAAAAAAAGTCAAATATATTTGACATATTAAGGATTTTTTAAACTTTGAGGGATAAAGTTAAAGGTCATCCATATAACATCCCACTGATTCCTTCCTTTACACTGTGATCTCATGACCTAGCCACTGTCTATCAGTGATATAGTATTGATTAAAATGGCTTTTAGGGATGTGTCTCTTCAGAGGACTTGTTCTCAGTATTTGAAGTTGGATCACTCGGAGTTGAGCTGTGTTGTCACAAGAGCTAGAGTTTTTATCTGGGAGCAATAGTTAGGCTTTGGAGGGAATGGGGGATTTCTATGAACCGGAGGAGTGTCGAGGGGAAAGGGCTGTTGCTGGGGGGTTTTGATTTATGTAGAAAATGGTGTTTTCCTGCCGGGTGCGGTAGCTCACACCTGTAATCCCACCACTTTGGGAGGCTGAGGTGGGTGGATCACAAGGTCAGGAGTTCAAGACCAGCCTGGCCAATATGGTGAAAGCCTGTCTCTACTAAAAGTACAAAAATTAGCCAGGCGTGGTGGCGGGTGCCTATAATCCCATCTACTCAGGAGGCTGAGGCAGGAGAATTGCTTGAACCTGGGAGGTGGAGGTTGCAGTGAGCCGAGATCACACCACTACACTCCAGCCTGGGTGACAGAGCGAGACTCCATCTCAAAAAAAAAAAAAAGAAAATGCTGTTTTCCATTACAGTTGAGTTTTTTGCACGTTTTCTTTTTGCCAAATGCAGCTAGGGAGATAATAAGATAGAAAAAGCAACTTCGATAATACATTTTAAAATTCACTTTAATGGATTTTATCTTAGTGTGGACTGAGACTGAATCATTTGTCTTTAAGAGTGACTTTGGACAGCATGATTATATATCCTATTGGCCTCATTTTGTATTTGAGGAGACAGGGCCAGTAGGGTTCACCGACTTGCCCAAGAACAGAGTCCGTTTTAGAGTCCAGGTGTTCTGAATCCTGTTTTTGTCCTCCTTTACCATTAGATTAAGCTTGTTATAGATGGCCCATGGGGAAATGGATCAGTGTTGGCATATGTCTCAGATGTCTTAAATGCCAGGAGTCCGTTATGTCATTGTAACATGGAATCCTTTTGGTTAAATCATGGCACTGTTTTTATTCACACTCTAATCCCTGGTTGATCTCTTCTTAGCTGTGTTTTAATGAGATTTTATTCTACTTAAAAATCTTAACATGTATTAGCTATTTAATAAATGATACATACTATTCTGAATAATTAGTTTTTGTTTTCATTCGAGCAGTTTGAAAAGAAACTGCCACTTGTAAGTACGTAGGGTGTTGCTTTCATTTCAGTTCCCTGAGTCTGTATGTCAGTAGAACTGAGTTAATGCAGGCATAATCATTGTATTATAGGGCCCTGACTTTGAAGAGGCAAGGGAGTCCTTTAATGAGGAGCCTGTGTACGTTAAAGTCTGAAATTAAATGCTAAACGCTTTGTTTTGTAAATCTCAAACTTGTACATAGTGTATTGAAAGTAATGGTTTTAAAAATTTTTGTCACAGTCTTTGTCTTGAGACAATTTTACATTGAAATTTGAAATGTGGAATAGATGAGAAGCTGCTATGATATACCCCACTGGCCCGTCAAGCTTGAGGAGTGTCATGGAGCGTAATTTAAAAATATTGTCCTAAGTTACTACAGATTGTTCTTGTTTTTGTTGTTCTTGATTTTGTGTTGATCCTTGTAGATTGAGAACCCCGTAGCTTGGCCTTTTTATATTTGTATATCCCGTGATTAGATGGTCACGTAGATCTGTTGGGAGTTGCGACAGAATGATAATTTATTGTTCCAGTTCATGCCAACTCAGTGGGATCTACTAGTAGAACTTTCAGTTTATCTTTTCTTTCTAAATTCCCAAACCGTTTACATTTGTCATGTGCTTACATATGAGCCAAAACTTTGGTTTCTAATTACATTCAGTGTAAATATTAGAGTGCTTATTCAACTCATTTAAATAAAAATTGATGGCAATTTTATTTCTCATTAGTTTTTTTGCCATTCCTTGTGTTTTATTTTGTTCTGCCTGAACACAGAGGCTATAGAACAAAGCAAGAGTAAGACTTCCCAAAACAGGTGAATATTTCACTTGCTATGACTATGTTTTGATTCGTTGTGTAGAATGTAAACTCTTTCATATATATATATATATCAGAGTCTAGTTTCAGTGTACATGAAAAAACTCAATGTATAAGGAAATCGTGTAGTATTATAAAGATGGATTTTTTTATTATCCTCTCCTTTTGGTTTTGAAAGAATAGTAGAAAATGTCAGTACAGTTTCTTTTGCGCTTAGGACAAGAGGGGAAATTAGTAAATGTGAGAAATTAATCGCAGAGAGATTTTTAAAAAGGTCTTATACAAATATGCTTTCAGATAATATTTCTGTCTATATATCTGTAGATAGATAAATGGGTAAGCAGGGATAATTAGGAGTATACAACTGATAGATCAGTGGTTTAGGCTTCAGATTATAACTGACATTACTTGGCTAACATTACTATAGTGTGTTGGGCTTTAATTCTTTTTACTGAGTATCTCTGAGGATATCTGAGACTTGGAGTATTCAAATTAGCTGTCTAATTTTGTAGCAGTCGGCCGGGCGCGGTGGCTCAAGCCTGTAATCCCAGCACTTTGGGAGGCCGAGGCGGGTGGATCACGAGGTCAGGAGATCGAGACCATCCTGGCTAACACCGTGAAACCCCGTCTCTACTAAAAATACAAAAAACTAGCCGGGCGTGGTGGCGGGCGCCTGTAGTCCCAGCTACTCGGAGGCTGAGGCAGGAGAATGGCGTAAAACCCGGGAGGCGGAGCTTGCAGTGAGCCGAGATCGCGCCACTGCACTCCAGCCTGGGTGACACAGCGAGACTCTGTCTCAAAAAAAAAAAAAAAAAAAAAAAAAATTTTGTAGCAGTCTCCATGGACTGGCTTATGTAAGCCTAGGAATTCTGCGGGTGGCCACATGGCTCTTGTTAGGAGTTGGACAAGGCCTGACAGTCTTGTATATGATGAGTGCTGACCATAGAGAGCACCTGTAGAGTCTGCATCACTCCAGCATGCTGTCAGTAGTCAGGAAAAGCGAGCATGATCATAGGGCACTTTGTTCATTGCACTTTGGTTTTATCTGAGATGTGCAGCTGGCACAGTGGGTGTAGTTTCACTCTCTACTTACTTCTTAGTTACCGCTATCTATGATAAAGGATGGAAAGCTAAGGTTGGGATTTTATTTTAGGTATTAAGTGTCTGTACTTCTTTTGGCGGGGGAAGCAAGTGAGTTGATACACATAATACCACAGAACAAAGATTTATAGTTAGGCAATTGAGACCAACTATTAAAGGAAGAAAAGGGCCAGGCAAGGTGGCTCACGCTTGTAATCCCAGCACTTTGGGAGGTGGAGGCGGGTGGATCACGAGGTCAGGAGATCGAGACCATCCTGGCTAACATGGTGAAACCCCGTCTCTACTAAAAAAAATACAAAAAATTAGCTGGGCCTGGTGGCAGGTGTCTGTAGTCCCAGCTACTCGGGAGGCTGAGGCAGGAGAATGGCGTGAAGCCAAGATCGTGCCACTGCACTCCAGCCTGGGCGACAGAGTGAGACTCCATCTCAAAAAAGGGAAGAAAAGTTGGTTTGAGGAAGAATAAAGTAAAAAATAGTCTAATTTTAGGATTTTGATTCTGATATTTGAATGTAACCTGAAATTTTGAATGTATTTGAATGTATTTTGAAGGTAACCTAAATTTTGATAAAACATTTAGCCTGCTAATAAATTCACTGGGTACATGTCTTGTGACTAGTATAGTATGTTCTTTACTATCATAATTTAGTAGTTATAGCATTTGATATAGTTTAAGGTACTTTAGGTAGAATTTTTAAATCTATATTGACATAATTATATAAAGGACATACTCTGTATCGTATATAGTTCAATTTTTAGAATCTGTTAGTATGTTTTCCTGTATTCCAAGTTGTTGACTCAGTTATTTTTAATTAGTATTCTGTAAGCCAATTCAGTCATTTCTTAAATGATTATTATTTTTTAAAAAGTTTTGTGAGGCACTATTTAAGAAAATGAAAATATCAAGTCTTAGATTTATGAGACAATAAGAAATGTATTTTTATCATGTTATCAGTCTTTTTCTAAATAACTAAGTGATGATTCCTTGGTATATATTTTAGGTTTAAAATCCAAATGTTGTTTTGAAATATTTTCTAATTTGTTAAAGGAGCTTGTTTTGAAATTTGGATGATAGCCTAAGTATATTGATTGGTTGTTTTTAAATTTGAAGTTAAATGATAATTTTAAAGGTAGAGTAGCCATATATAACTCAGTTTATTAGCAAGAAAATATCAGTTTAAGATACTGCAGTCAAATTAGTTTTAGTTCTGAAGTACACAAGGAAGCAGACATTTGGGAGCTTCGGTTACAGTGCTAGTACCACCTAGCATTGTAATACTGGTGTTCCCTGGATTTGAGTGGTGATGTGTGATACGCTGTGAGGATGTACATGGTAGTTTTGGCCCCTGTAGAGTTCATATCTTCAAATGGCCTTGGCTCTTACCATTCCTGTATACATAAAAATAGTATAAATTATTACTCTTGAAGTTGAGATTCTTTAGTTTGTCCTATATTTTTATTAAGTTTCTGACATGAATTTGGAAATTGAGAATCCTTATTCAGTTTACTTATCCTGGAAAACCTTAATATATGAGATGAGATTTTGGTGAAGTCTTAAAGATTCTGTCTTAACTGTTGACAGGGTGGTAAATATAAAGTCATGAGGATTAAAATATTGACTAGTTCAGCTCTGTGCTTGCAGTTTTTCCCCACTCTAAGATCATATTGTATTGGGACCACTAAAACTGAGCAAGAAGGAATAAACTAGGAAAACAGATGATGGCCTGTTGTTGGTGAAATACTGTATCTTTGAAGACATTGATTTTTTTTTTTCATGAAGCTCATTCATTGTCACCAAGTATGGAACTCTAAATTGATGTTGCTTTTTGTTTCAGCATCAAAGCTGGACGACTCCTCTCCTACATTCCATATCAGCTGTACACCAAGCAGTCCAGTGTGCAGAAGGGTCTCAGCTTTAATCCTGTATGCAGACCTGAGGATCCTGTGCCAGGTCCAAGCAATATAGCCAAACAGTTCAACAACAGGGTGTAAGTTTGTCTAGTTGGGGATTACTGCAAAGCTGGGTTTTTTTTTTTGGTTTTGTTTTGTTTTTTTTTTAAGACGGAGTTTCGCTCTTGTTGCCCAGGCTGGAGTGCAATGGTACAATCTAGGCTTATTACGACCTCTGCCTCCAAGGTTCAAGTGATTATCCTGCCTCAGCCGCCCCCATTACTGGCGTGTACCACCACACCTAGCTAATTTTTGTATTTTTAGTAGAAGTGGGGTTTCACCGTCTTGGCCAGTCTGGTCTCAAACTCCTGACCTTGTGATCTACCCTCCTCGACCTCCTAAAGTGCTGAGGTTACAGGCATGAGCCACCACGCCTGGCCGCAAAGCAGGTTTTTATCAGTAAGCATGGCCCCTGCTCTGTTACAGACAGACAGAAGCAGATACGAACCCTGGCTATTCACTTATAATGAGTATGTTGAAATATATGTGTGTGAGTGTCTTATCTAAAAATGAATTATTTTTATGAAAATTTCATATATGTTAGTAAGATTTTACATTCATACTAGTTTCTCACCTTAAGCTAGTGGATCTTAATTGTTAGTAAGTTTTTTCGTAGATTTTCATGAAAGTAATTATTTCCTCACAAGTAATTTGTATTGCTTTCTCAAAAACTGAACTAACTGCACCAGCTATATTTTTGTTGTGTTCCATGCATAAAAAAACAATGAAAATGTTAACACTTCTGGGTTATTTTTGAAAAATTCAAAATTCATAACTACAATTCTAAATATGTAAATATATAAGTGGAAGTTTAGTTGGTGACCCTTGGTTATAGAATTGAGAGTGAATCTAGACTTTATTCCGTGTGGCTGCCTTTTTTTTTTTTTTTTAATATTGATGAAAGCTTTAGTTGCAACCCTGGATAAATTGGTTTCACAATTAATTGGTGGGTTGCCTTACCTTGTATATCAAGTGGTTCATTTTTGTTAGCCTTCTCTTTATTAAATTGCTTGCTTTGGGAGTTGGATATATTTTTTTTTTCCCAAAAAGACCAGGAGTCTAATTAATCTGAGAGGATCCAGTATCACTGCCTTCTGTAATTTTTGTTGTCATTTGTTATTTAACTTGTACTCACAAACGTATTCAAATATTTTTCATGTTATGTATAGCTTTTAATTTTTCTAATGTGGTATCAAGGTATATAGCAAATAATACCAGAAAACCTTTTCACAGAATACATAGCTTTATCTTTCTCTTCTTACCCACATTAATAAAAGTAGAAAATAGATATGTTTTTTTAAGATCTTCTTTGTGACACTTTTAGGAAGAAATTACCCATTAGATTTTACTTCTTAATACATTTATGCCATTGCCTAAGAAATGTAGCTCCACCCGTGATATTTCCAGTACAGCTACTTTGCAAATGTCCATTTGTCTAGGCTGAGAAACTGTATAGTACAGGAACAATGTATGTTAACAATGTATTTTCCTGCCAGTATATGGATTTCTGTTGGATGTGTTGCTATAATGCATGTAAAGGATCTTAATGTTTTTGACACAAAACTAGATGTAAGACTTTCTGACGTACATCACTTTTGTTGTTTTCTGGGGTTTTTTGGGGGGTATATTCAGTACATTTTGTACATTTCTTTTTGCTCCCTTGTATTCTCTTTATCTCAAGAGGCTTTCTCTGCATGTGACAAATTAGGTTTTCTTTTTTTCTTCTTTTAATCATATCCAGTTTGTCTTTTTCCCCTTCATTGGCATGATCGTCTGTGAGGATGGCATCTACTCAGAGTTGCCTGTCACATTCCATGTGATGTTTAGCCAGGGTCTGAGCTAGCCCTGAAATGGGTGATCATCCAGCTTGTGGAGATTTTCTGTGTAGTCAGGCTCTCATTACTGAGAAACCAAGTTGGTATTAGGATGAGGGACTTTTGGTGGAACCTGGTAATACTGTGGTAATTTCACCTGTGACTTACTACTCTGTAGGGTAGCGCCACATCTGGAGCCTGCACTGTAATTGAATTAATGCTATGGACATTTGGACATTTCTAAGTAGAGTGAATTACTGCTTTGCAATTCAGGTTTTGGTTTTGTTCCTTAGATGATTCTTGTGAATGCATTTCTAAACAGACGTCTAGAGGAGCCAGGATGTGGCTTTAGCATGACATTTGTCATAGGCTCTACATTTAAAGCTGTCATCAGGAAGCTTGGTCCAGATTGCCTTGTACCACCCTGGCATCTAAATGTGCATTTCTTAAAATGAAGTGCAATTTCCCTTGTCAATAAGGCAAGTGTCCTCGTTTTTCTGGGTGTAAATTTTACTGAATTACCCCCACACATTGACATGGCTTTACTTTTTGTCTGCTTGTGCAACAATTAGCTCATTAATAGGTTAATCAATACAGTCACTTTTTTCCTACTGAAACTAGCTGGCTTCATACTGGATTTAATGTGTCGAATAGTACCTTTCATAAAAACTAAAACTAGGAATAAGAATTCAAGTAAGGTTTTAAAATCCATTTTTGTGAAAGTTCCTTGTAGTATATTAATTCAGCAGATGTTTATTGGCCATGTAGTAAACGCCAAGCACTGTGCTTCAGAACTGGATATTTAGAGCTTATAGATTCCAATGAATTCTTTATGGAGAAAATACTTGAAAAGTTTTTTGGGTTTTTCTTCAGCCATGAGAAATATTCTGTTTTATTTCTTCTTTGGTACTATCTGAAGTGAAAATAAAAAACAAACAAAAAACACCTAAAGGGCTGTTAATATTCTAGAATTTTTCTAGTTACCTTGCTACTTTTGCAAAGAATGATCTTTTGTCAAATCAGAATATAAAGTTTGTGGTTTAATTTTCAGGGTTTTTTTGCATTGTCAATATTCAGTATAAGAATTTCCTGGCTGGGCGAGGTGACTCAGGCCTGTAATCCCAGCACTTTGGGAGGTCGAGGCAGGCGGATCACAAGGTCAGGAGATCGAGACCATCCTGGCTAACACGGTGAAACCCCATCTCTACTAAAAATACAAAAAGAAATTAGCCCAGCATGGTGGCGGGCGACTGTGGTCCCAGCTACTCCGGAGGCTGAGGCAGGAGAATGGCGTGAACCTGGGAAGCCGTACTTGCAGCGAATTGAGATTGTGCCACTGCACTCCAGCCTGGGCAACAGAGTGAGACCCCGTCTCAAAAAAAAAAAAAAAAAAAAGTTTCCTGTTTCTAAAGAGAGAAATACCAAAGTGTGTACCACTAAGAAAATGTTGAAATGAAAAAATTGTTTTAACCTAAAAGTCAGACAGTATTAACTTAAAATTTTTTTCCTGCTTTAGAAATCACATCGTTAAGAAGATTGAAACAGAAAATGAAGTCAAAGTTAATGGCATGAACAGTTGGAATGAAGAAGACGAAAATAATGATTTTAGTTTTGTGGATCTGGAACAGACCTCACCGGGAAGGAAACAGAATGGAATTCCTCATCCCAGAGGCAGCACTGCCATTTTTAATGGACACACTTCTAGCTCTAATGGTGCCTTAAAGACACAGGATTGCTTGGTGCCCATGGTCAACAGTGTTGCCAGCAGGCTTTCTCCAGCCTCTTCCCAGGAGGAGGATAAGGCTGAGAAGAGCAGCACTGATTTCAGAGACTGCACTCTGCAGCAGTTGCAGCAAAGCACCAGAAACACAGATGCTTTGCGGAATCCACACAGAACTAATTCTGTCTCATTATCACCTTTGCACAGTAACACTAAAATCAATGGTGCTCACCACTCCACTGTTCAGGGGCCTTCAAGCACAAAAAGCACTTCTTCAGTATCTACTCTTAGCAAGACAGCACCTTCAGTGCCATCCAAACCTTCAGACTGCAATTTTATTTCAAACTTCTATTCTCATTCAAGACTGCATCACATATCAATGTGGAAGTGTGAATTGACTGAGTTTGTCAATACCCTACAAAGACAAAGTAATGGTATCTTTCCAGGAAGGGAAAAGTTAAAAAAAATGAAAACAGGCAGGTCTGCACTTGTTGTAACTGACACAGGTAGATACTTACTAAAATTGTTTTCTTAAGAAACAGTCACGCTTGATCATTTTGCTCTTACGCTATTATTGGTATTTCTGGTCAATATGAAGTTTTCTTAATATAAAAGTCTCAGAATGTCAAGTCATGTAATCTACAGGAAGCATAACATTATAGAAAGCTTATTTATTAAAATGTTTTTAAAACAATTAGATTTAATTGTGGCTGACTGAAAATTTTCAGAGAATTTAAACAGTAAGATGGTTGGGATTCTGAGCATTCATTCCTCATGTAGACCTTATCGGTTGGTGAAGTTTTGAACTGTGTTAATGTAACATCTATCCAGTGCTTAAACCCCTGTAAGAATGCAGTTGGTTTGATAAGAGGAATTGTTAAATTTCTAGAAGCTTGCATCATAATGATTTTTTAAATCAGTTTTGACATAGAGCTGTTATAATTAACAGTGGTAAACTTTCAGTGAGGTTATTTGACATCTAAGTGCATTGGTTCATTGTATTTTGAATTTTAATACTTGTTATCAAAAACAAATACACAGTAGCAGACTGTGTTTCTGTGCCAGTCATAAATTAGTATCTGGTTTGAAGTTTTAGTTCCTTTTACAGATTATAGGATTTTTTTATGGGGAGAGACCTCAGAGATTAATACTATCCTTTAATTTATAGCTGTGGAAACTGAGATATAGAGAGACGCCCATGGTTCTGTCCTAGAAAGTGATAGAGACTCTATGTGGGGTGTTTTCTGTTATGTTTTACTGAGTTTGATGTATTCCTACGTACTTTTAGTCAAAAAATGCTTTTTGGTATTTAGGAAATATTTCAGAATAATATAGATACTAGATTATCCTTACATCATGTCTTAGCCTTGTTACCTGAAGGTTATTTAATTCTGAATGCTTCAGAGAACTATGATTAATTAGTTCTATGAATGGGAATAAAATGAGAAATTTTGTTATTGTGTGAAAGCATTTGGTAGATATTTGGCTTATGCATTCTGTACTACTTGAATGTTTAAAAGCATTATTTTGAGTTGCTTGCATTATGTTTATGTGATACTTTGAAAAATACTTCTATACAGCAGAATTGTGATGATTTTATGAATCATTTGAGATAATATAGAGGGCAGTAAGGAAGTGCCTGGCTTTGGAGTTAGATAGTGTAGCATGAATCTGAATCCTTCTGCCTCTCTTACGTTGCAGGACTATGGACAAGTTAGTTCACCTCTCTGAGTCTTAGTTTTCTTTGTGAAGAGAAGTGATAGATAGTCCACGATGTTTGCCTCGTGGGGTTGTGAGCTTAAGAATACATGAGCAGGCTGGGCACAGTGGCTCATGCCTGTAATTCCCACACTTGGGGAGGCTGAGGCAGGAGGATTGCTTGAGCCCAGGAGTTCAGGACCAACCTGGGCAACACAGTGAGACCCTGTCTCTATCAAAAAGGAAAAAAAAATTAGCTGGGCGTGGTGGCACGGGCCTGTGGTCCCAGCTACTTGGAAGGCTGAGGCAGGAGGATTGTTTGAGCCCTGGAGGTTGAGGCTGCAGATTCCACCACTGCACTTCAGACGGGGCAACACAGTGAGACCCTATCTCAAAAAAAAAAAAGTAGTGGGGAGAACTAGGTACATGCTATCGCAGGCACAGTTTGGTAAATGGAGTGGTCCAAAACTGTTAGGGGATATCTGTTTTTGGAAGCCTATTATAAAGACTAACCCTCAGTACTAATATTTTCAAGCCTGAGAAAAACTCCTTTATGAGATCAGAACTTTTTACAAGCTCAGGGTTCTTATATCCAGAACTTGTGTATCTTAGAGGACCAGAGGAAAAGGCTAAGGATGAGACTGATAATAGAGGAAAGCTCTGCTTGTGCCTGGATTAGGGTTAAAATGACCCTGATGAATCTCAGTGTAGCTCAGGATGATTAGAAGCTTTTGTCCTTAGGTGAGGACACTCACCTTTATCTCCTTAAATGTGGTCTATGTCATTCAGCTCTGATCTTTAATAGTATTTAATGGCATAAGGGTAAAAATTTACAGATTTATGTTTTATAGACTGTTTTTCAAGTACTTAGAACAGCAACATGGTAGTTTTAAGGCTCAGAAATCAGACTGCTTGGGACAGAATCACAGCTCAACCACTTAATAATAGGCTGTGTGACTTAAACTTTTAGTCTACAGAATGGAGATGATACGGTTACCTACCTCATAGTTGTGAGAATTTAAATAAATACGTACATGTAAACCTCTTAACAGCAGTGCCTAACACCTACCAAGCACTGGTAGCCATTTTTATTGTTGTTATTTTATCCAGGTGTGTTTGTAGATTGCATGGAATAATGATCATCAAGATAAGTTTTACTTAGCTTCATGTAACTAAATGTATGCCAACACCTTTGTATTTTTATAAAATAATCAGCACAATGAAATAATTTTAAGATGTACTTTTTGACAAACTAATTAGAGACTTAATTAAATTGGGCTTCTCTTGAGGTGATAGCAATAATCTGTAGTCATTTCTGGTTTTTTAAAAAGACTCCATTCTGGGTGTAAGCATGTTTTAAATATAGTTTCTGAAATTAACTAGACCTGATGTTTTAAATAATAAAAATGAGCTTGGGGTTTGAATGCTGTCTTTTTCCTTCTAGGAGATGTGTCAGTGTTGAGTTCTCCCAGACATCAGAGCTGTATCATGCATGTTGATATGGATTGCTTCTTTGTGTCAGTGGGTATACGAAATAGACCAGATCTCAAAGGTCTGTATTCTTGCTTATGTTTTAAGAAAATTGATATATTGTTGTAAATACATATTCAAAGAGATTACGAAATCTTTTTTTAAAAAATTGTGATTTTTCTTGGGAAAATCAGTTTTTCCAAATTTTCTGTATTTGATTATCAAGGAAGGTATAGGGGAATTAGAGTTTTTCTTTCTCCCTGTAGAGATCTTCAGGGAACAATATTCATCTTCAGCTGAAGGATATGTCATCGAAGACTAATGTAGGCAGGATCTGTATTGGGCATTTTCTAAATTTGTATCTGTATTCCTTGTTAATGAATGGAAATTTTATGGTGGCTCTTGTTTGTGAGACTTGGGTCATTATGCTTTCTCTTTTGAGCAAATAACTTGATTAACTGTCTTGATGCCCATGAACATCCCAGCGTTTTGATTGTAGGATAATTTTGCATTATTGAATATTGCTAAAATATGTTAAGTCATGTGGACAGTCTTTGTCTTAGTGAAATTGCAGATATTTGTGAACTAGTTAGTACTTTGAAAAGCATACATTCTGGGTTTTCCAGTGTTTGCCTCTGTCTGAAAGAGACAACTTAGTGTTTTCTTCCCTTAAATAAGGAATCACTGTGGCACAGAAGCTGCTGTGATAAAACCAGGACTTTGTTTTTGTCGTGGGTAGTGGTTCCTCAGCTCTGAAAGGAGTTATTAGAATGTTAAATAATTGATTTTCATAGAGTAACTTTTTAATGCATTGTTGATTTTATTTATTGGTCCTCAAAATAATGCATTCAGTAAATACATATTTATCCATGCTGTAGCTTTACAAAGTTAGAGTAATCTTGTAACTTAACACACATACAAAAGTAAATGATACAGGAAAGTAAGTTTATACTAAAGCAAAAATTGAGGGGCTGTATGCTTATGTTTGATAATGTGGTAGGTCAGATTGTGATTCCAATGTGTAAGTATTTAGTTTCTGTTGCTGTAAAATTGAGAGAGAAGTATAGATGTTAACTCTAGAAGTACAAAAAAAGTATACTTAGTTTTTCTTTCCCCACCACTTAATGTCTGAATCTAGAGTCTTGAGTTGCCTGTTTTCTACAATACGAAATCAAACAAAAACCCTGGAAGGCTGAGATGACTGCTGCTTTCAGGCTGAAAAAATGTATCAGAATGGTCACAAATAATTGGCTTTTTTGGAGGTGCTGAGAAACTTAGATGACATTTACATGGTGATTGATAGTCTTTAAAGTATTAGCTTCTTTAAGGATTAATGTCATAAGTAAAGGTAAAGAAAAAAAAGGCATGTTTTAAAAATCATTTGAAAAATTTTTGCTTACATGTTGTTAACATTCCTGTACCCATATGCAGAAATAATTTAATATTTTTCTCACAGGCAAACCAGTGGCTGTTACAAGTAACAGAGGCACAGGAAGGGCACCTTTACGTCCTGGCGCTAACCCCCAGCTGGAGTGGCAGTATTACCAGAATAAAATCCTGAAAGGCAAAGCAGGTACAAATGAGCTGTCTTTGAAGTCTTAGTACTCCTGTGGACGGCTTCTGGATTTTGCTATTGGCATGGTTGTTACAGAAATGAGAGCAGAGTTGTAGCAATTAGCTTTTTCATTCAGGGCTTTTAAGGATATCAACAGTTAGGTTTTGTTGAATTGGAGGGTGACATTTTCCTGAAATAGAGAGTGAGGAATGTTTTACAAGATATGATTCATTTGCTTTGTATAAATTTAGATTGGGGATAAAAATCATGGGCATAATTTAAAGAAGCCTCTGTCTATTGTGAGAGTTAATTACTGGTCATTTGGTTACTGCATCACAGTAAGAATGTTAAAGTTTGTGTTGCTCAAGATATTTGTATGAGGAAGTAGGATAACAAACAGTAGAACTTTTAATTTATTGGAATTAAAAGTGAACACCAGTAATCATTCTCCATATCCTTTAGTGAACCTATTTGTTATGAGATATAACCTTGTTGCCTCTCTTGACTTTTTAATTTTGGATATTATTAAGCAAAATCATAAGTTGTACTAGTCATGATACTTATTAAGATTTTCATGTGTCTATTACTTTCTTCTCCTGAGTAAATTCGCTGAGAAATATTTTCTTAGAAATTAAATTTTTTAAATAATTGATTCGTTTTCTCATGGTTATTTTGCAAAGCCAAAGAGAATTTTTTAAATTAGTTTCTCAGAAATATATTACCCAGAGTGTAGTCAGAAGTTAGATATACAGTGAAATGGAAAGCATGCAGTTTAGTTTTATTGCAGTTATTTCAGTGCCCTTGTTGTCAGTTATAAAATGTTGGGCTTACTTGTCACAATGACTCCAATGAAATTAAGGCAAAAGGAAAGCCAGCAAACATCTCTGAGGACCGTTTTTGGGATTATAGTCTTTTTGTTGGTTTTGATCATCTGTTCATGTGGTCTTAAGTATGAAAGAACATAATTGTAGATACATGTTTACGCTTTGTGTGTACATTTATTTCCAAGTTTTATAAATGTTTTCTTGGTCTTTAAATCTTTGCAGAGATTTTTGAGATTCTAGAATTTTGTGTGTCATGAGTAGGTGTGGAGTAGCTGTTACTGAACTTGACATTTAGTTGTATTATGGTATATAGGTAGTTTAAGTATTGGTAGTATGGATTTTGTGGTAGGTTGGTTTTTCTTTTTGTATTTTCTATGTGCTGTTAAACAGGTGAAATCTTAAGTTCTAGAAAATAAGAAATAAATAGCTTAAGGAAGTACACAATACTTGTCATATATTAGGCTTTATGAAATACTAAAGAAAGTTGAAAGAAGAAAAACCACCATGTATATACGTGCAGTAGCATCTTCAGTGCTCAGAGTCTCTCTGGTGGGTAGTCTTGTTACACACGTCCTTTTATCGGCAGTCTACATTTAAAATTTTGACCTTGACAAGCTCACATTCCTTAGGAGTAGCAGAGAGCTAGTTCTCTTTTGTCTTTTCTTCTGTTACAGACAATCTTACTATAAATGGTTTATTAACACAATACTGTCATTGGTTACTTAATTGTCTTCATCAGTTTAGTCACCTAATTTTTACAACATTTTAATGACCTTCTATAATCACATCCCCTTCGCATCTAAATGTGGGTGGTAAACCAGAAGGGAAGTATTAGGAGAAATATTTAAATTTCACTTGCCATTGAAAACTGTCAAAAGGAGATTGTCTCGTCACTAGAAAAGGTGATATGACAGTTTGTATTTTATACTCTTACTTTAACTTGATGCCATTTACTTTTATATGCTAAGCCTTTTCATGCATTAGGAGCTCACCAGATTATTTGGTACATATAAAATGAATAGATTATCCTTTATTATAAAATTTGATTACAACTAAGCTTGTGCTCAGAACTTTTTTCAGTGCTTTTGTTCCTCTTTGCTTGTTATTCCCTGATCTTTCTTTCTCTGGGTCATTATCAGACATGGCACCAAATAGAAAAATATTGAGGATCAGTTTAGGAATTAGAATCTTTGGCTTCTGTGCACTAGCTTTGAAAAAAAAGAAAAAAGATCAGTCTAATGTTTGGCTTATATGTCTAGACAACGTATTAGGACAAATAGCATCCTTAGTCCTTTTTGAAACTTTAGTTTCTTAGTTGTCATATCCAAAAGCTCTTTAATTAGACCAGTGCGACCAGGGTATCTCATCCATCCATGACTTCTTTTGGAGGCTGCTTCCTGAGCAGTACTCAGTAGTGGCACTTCTCATTGATGATCTCATTGTTTGGAACAATTTATGCTCCAAATTTCATGGTTGGGGCCTTTTACTCCTTCCTGGATTTCCAGGATACAGATGTTTTCTATCCCATCAACAGCTTCAGTTTTCATTCTAAAGAACAACAGTTTTAAAAATCGTATTAGTCATAGATTTATTCTCAGCGATTTCTTTTTCACAGACTTGGGTCCTGGCCTCTGATTTCTCCAACCGTTCCTCCACATTCTCCATGTGCCCGTCTAGTTTGTCAAGTTTTGATGAGCAGTTCTCTACTTTGCCCTCCAGTGAGGACAGTGTGTCCCTGCATTTCCCTGAATCTCACATGAAGCAACTCACTCCGCTCGTGGAGGGACCCACGCATTCTGCTGCACTGTGGAACAGGTCAGCCAGCCCAATGGAGAGGAACACGATGGTGCTGCCTCTCAGGCCAGGGCATTGGGGGCGCATGGACCACAGAGACTGTTCTCTCCTCAAGCATAAGTTTTCTGTTATTTTCAAGACAGTGTCTTAGATAACTAGCCCTTCAGATATCAAAGTCAGGTAATTCTCCAACTTGTAAGGCATAACTCATGGTTACACCATGGTTACAAGACGGTTGTGGCTGTTCAAGCTTCAGCACTCCTTTTTTGGGGGTCTAGTAGCACCCTCTGTTGAAGAGTGATACTGACAGTCCTGAAATTCTTACAGTTTTTCAGCTTAGATGAATGGACTATTAAAATTTATATTTAGCCTTTTAAAACCGTCCAGAAACACTGGGTAGTCTGCTTGGGATTCTGTCTTTAATTTGTAATAGTATAGCTAGCATATGTTACTCATATGTCAGAAACTGTAGCTCACATTACATACTCAGCTGTTTTGAAGCAAGTAGGATTTGACCCCACTGAGATGCCAGTCAGTTTGATTTGCATTTACGCTGTGTATATGTGGTTGCTGAAATCCAGAAATGCTTGTGTGAGTGGCATAGTTAGATGAAAGATGTTGATGATTACTAGTCAAACCAGGAAGAGTTGTTTAAGCCCATGAAGCCAGAGACTTTGCCAGTTTTCCTGGTGGTGCATTAACTTGGCTGACTTTTCACAGAACAGTAAGTCTGAAATAAACAGAAGAGAAATGCTGGGTTTGTTAGTTATGTATTGTTACAGTGTACTCACAATAGATTTGTCTGGAATAGCTGAAGTGATATATTTTGGCTTTGTTTTACTAATGGTATTTTTGTTTATAATAGTAGAGATGTGGCTGAGATTGTGGTTTTAGAATGTGGTTTTTTTTTTTTTTTTTTTTTTTTTTTTTACAGCATACTCTTCTTGGAACCTAATAGTAGTATCCCAAGAGACCTACGATAAAGTTGTGTTTTAATTTATTTCTTAATTACTAGTGAAGCTAAAGGTGGCAAAGGAAGTAAAGTGGCATGCAGCCAGTAGGCTCTCCAGAATGTGTGCTTTTGTATTCTTGTGTAAAGTTGTAAATTTGGTTCGGATGTTAAGACATGTTGGTAAGCCACACTGAGCTCCAGTTGTGTTTTCTAAAGCATCGATACTCTGATCACACTTGAATGTTTTTAATTGAACATGCATTATTAAACCAAAATACAATTACCTGTAGCAGGGGATAATGTGACGTGTGTTCAAAAGAAAAAGCTTGAATTTAGAATGAAACCTCTTCATGGTTTGTGACCTACTAAATTATTGTTTGATCAGATAGATGGTAGGAATTTCATGTTTGTTGTACACGTTAATTAGCTTTAAGTTTTGCAGATAGTTCTTTTAGGAAACAGCAACGAATATTCAGAGAAATTTATATTTTTCATTAACTTTTCCCCATTACCGAGAGCTGTACAGTCCTTGTAAGGTTATAGGAGGGAGTTCATCTCCCTGATCACTTCTCATCCATGTCCACCTCAAGGGACTGTGTGTTATAGGATATTCTATATTTATCTTCTGGTGTATTAAAAAAAAAAAAAACTCCCAGGACACTTTGAATTTATTATAAGTTTTTATCTGCTGATGAAGAATATAATGGAAGCAAACCATTTTAGAGTTACAGAGTTTCCTTTTATTAGATAAGGAGATAATGCCAATAGAGATAACTGTATTTGGAATTTACTAAACATTTTTATATGAAAGTAATGGAAAACAAATTTCTTGAAAAAGTTACGGAAAATCAGTTTATAACAAATAACCATTAATTTTTTTTAATTTTTAAAGCAGATATACCAGATTCATCACTGTGGGAGAATCCAGATTCTGCACAAGCAAATGGAATTGATTCTGTTTTGTCAAAGGCTGAAATTGCATCTTGTAGTTATGAGGCCAGGTATGTAGAAGTTATGTATTATAATTCTTAATGAATAATTTGGTTAATTATTTTTATATAATTTTTTGAACTGTAATCTTTTGAAGTGGATTCAGACCTGCCAGTCAGGCCAGTGATTTAAACGTTACAGACGTGTTATGGAAATAAAAGGGTTTAGCCTTAAATCATTTCGTTTATGCCCCCCACAACCCCTCACCAGTGCTAGATAACTTTAAACCAACAGCTTAGTCGTTCCCTGATGAGAACCAATAGGTCCTGTTCCTGTAGTAGGAACCAAAAGACATTGGGGATTGTCATTTTTATTGTCTTTTGAAGCATGAAATAAAAGAATTAGATTGTTTTTGAATGGAAGAGGACTTTAATATTTATTTACTCTAATCTTTTGTTTTTATTGCTAAGAAAAATCTCTTGTAATCCATTCTTCCTGATACTCAGTTTTTTTTAATGTTAAAACCCAATTGCCTATTCAATTGTAAGTAATTTAATTATTAACATTCTTAATATCTCTTCACTTAAAAGTGGTAATAGTGTTGTCAGCTTGTTAGCACCAACTTTTTGAATAGGTGTTTATCTTATAGTGATCTGAAACCATAATTATAATTGGCTGTTTCAGTATAGGAAGAAACACACACACACATATATATATATTCCTCATATTTAAAAAAATCTTTTTGAAATAATTGGAATAGTTGTAAAAGTAGAGGGAGTAATAATTAAAAAGAGAAGTCTTAATTTTTTTTTTCCCTGTCGACCGAACACAGACATTTTTACCTGTATAACACAGCAAGCCCTTACACATAGCTGGCAAGTGTTAAAGTATTCAATAATTTCAAAACGAAACAGTCTTAGATCAGTTACATTTTTTTTTTTTTTTTTTTTGAGACAAGTCTCACTCTGTCGCCCAGGCTGGAGTGCAGTGGCACCATCTCAGCTCATTGCAAGCTCTGCTTCCAGGGTTCACGCCATTCTCCTGCCTCAGCCTCCCTAGTAGCTGGGACTACAGGTGCCCGCCACCATGCCCAGCTAATTTTTTTGTATTTTTTTAGTAGAGACGGGGTTTCACCTTGTTAGCCAGGATGGTCTCGATCTCCTGGCCTAGTGATCCACCCGCCTCAGCCTCCCAAAGTGCTGGGATTACAGGCGTGAGTCACCACGCCCGGCCCAGTTACATCTTAATCTTGATTCAAAGTTGTGGCTATTCAGGCATCTAATCTGAAGAAAAGATATTTAAGCTCAGCATCGTCTAATCATAATAGTTTTTTTTTTATTTGCTAATTATTTTATTTAAAGTATATTTAAGTAAAAGCATTAAGTTTAAACATGCATGCTTATATTTTAAATTGTTTTCCATTCATGACCTGCCAAACTTTTCCCCCCAGGCTAACTTTGCCTTTCTCATTGACAGAATTATGTTTTAATGGTTTTCCTTGTCAGTTGATGCTGTGGCCAAGGAATTGAAACTCACGTTAAATGATAATTAAGTCAAATACAAATACGTTTTGAATTGTTATACTGCTTTTTATTAGCCCAGGCGCTCTAGAGCTGAGTTTATGTTGTGCTCAGTAGGCTAGTCTCTTTTTTCCTACTAAGTTATTGAATGGTGGCCTGGACTTCAGATGGCTAGACAGTTACGTGCAGTATCTGGAGGGTGTGATGAAGCCCAGAAATATTCTCAGTCCTTGAATTTCGCTAGTTGGTAAAATGCAAGCTCCGTTTACCCTTGCTAGACTGCCTCTGCAGGGTCTCCCTTTATACTTTCATACCCAGTCCCCACCAAGATGAATGCTGGCTGGGAAGCAGGACTGCCTCCAGGTGAAAGTGTCGCCAGCTCTGGTGGCTTTGGACTCCAGGAGCCACATTTGTGTCTAGGCACTAGGCTTCTGTTGGGTCTTTGGATGGTGCATTTGTATTTATCCACGGATGGTGACTGTCAAGCTTCATGCCTTGCAAAATAATTGGGGTGACAATATATGAGGACAGAATACTATATAGTGAGCCATTCAAGTGCCACTTAAGTGCAGATGTTTAAGAAGATGCATAAAGTGATGAAAATGAATTTAACTTGAAGAAAAAAAGTGCAACCATGAGATTTTTGTCCCTTAATTGTAATTTTCTGTTTTCTAGAAGACTATTCCTAATGAAAGTTTCTAGAAAATAGTTTCTGGATACTTGTTTTGTGGCCATCCAATGGGTTATATTTTCCTTATCTGAGGAGAATTTTTGTAACAGGTACAAGTAGTTGCATAAGAGAAATGTTTCTGAGTTTGGAGTGGGGGCTGGATTGTGGGGATCATCTGCTCAGTTTTATGCACTGGTGAGTTTTCACTATACATAGCCTAATAACGGGGCCAGCAAAGGATAGAATGTGAATATGAAATGGTAGAAATACAAGGTAGAATGTGTATATGTGGGTCACAGTTTGCACTGCTGTTAGTAGTTGGCCTATACTTACAGTAGAGAGCAAACTTTGTATGGAATAAATGAGAAGAAGGCAGATTGTACATGAATAGGTAATGATACACAGCTATCCTAGAATCATAGATTTTTAAAGTCAAATAATTTCTAAACCCTGTTTTCATGTGCTTTTGTAAGGACCCCTACCTTTCTTACTTTATGGATGTATTTTAGTATGTAGAATGGACAGTGACAGTGGTTTGATGGCAATTTTTTTTTCCTCCTGGAGACAAAGTTTTGCTCTGTCGCCCAGGCTGGAGTGCAGTGGTCCTTTCTTGGCTCACTGCAACCCCTGCTTCCCAGGTTGAAGCAATTCTCCTGCCTCAGCCTCCCGAGTAGCTGGGATTACAGGCTCCCGCCACCACGCCTAGCTAATTTTTGTATTTTTAGTAGAGGTGGGGTTTCACCATCTTGGCCAGGGTGGTCTTGAACTCCTGACCTCGTGATCCGCTCGCCTTGACCTCCCAAAGTGCTGGGATTGCAGGCGTGAGCCACCGCACCCGGCCAGCAAGTTTTTAATATTGTTGAATCCAACACCAAATACAGCTGTCTGAACAAAGCATATTGCCAGACAGAATATGTCCTCTGTGCTTTGAACGTGGGAATAAGCTGTTTTTGCAGCATACACTTAACGAAGTTTTGGTAATTTGTCCTGCATGGGATTTTAGTTGTAATAGATGAGTCATGGTAATGAAGAGTCACTTTGGACTTTCTTATAATTGTCTTTACTCGTTTATTTTCTATGGAACAAACCTCATTTCCCAGCCATCTTCAAGGTATTTGGCTTCCCTTAGTATGGCAAACCTAAGGCAAGCCAAAGGAAAAAGGTTTTCCTTTTTTGTTTTTAACTTCCTTATAGTGTCTAATGGCTTTTAAACAGTTTTCTCTGGGTACATTTTGCATGAGTACCTAAGTAGATGTACCATACTTTACTAAGTAATGTGCCTCGGAAAATTTTTGCATAAATAAATGTTTTGAAAATGAAAATATTGTAAATATAAGAACATTATCTTTACAGGGATTATAAACACATTTCTTTTTCTTTTTTTTTTTTTTTTTTTTGAGACCGTTTCACTCTTGTTGCCCAGGCTGAGGTACAGTGGCACAATCTTGGCTCACCGCAACCTCCACCTCCCAGGTTCAAGCAATTCTTCTGCCTCAGTCTCCTGAGTAGCTGGGATTACAGGTGTGCGCCACAACGCCCAGCTAGTTTTTTTTGTATTTTTAGTAGAAACAGGGTTTCACCATGTTGGCCAGGCTGGTCTCAAACTCCTGACCTTAGGTATCCATCCACCTTGGCCTCCCAAAGTGCTGGAATTACAGGCGTGTGCCATCACGCCTGGACTGTAAACATATTTGGTTTTTTTTTTTTGAGGTGGAGTTTTGCTCTTGTTGCCCAGGCTGGAGTGCAATGGCATGATCTCGGCTCACCGCAACCTCCACCTCCCAGGTTCAAGCGATTCTCCTGCCTCAGCCTCCCGAGTAGCTGGGATTACAGGCATGCACCACCACTCCTGGCTAATTTTTAATTTTGATTAGAGACAGGGTTTCTCCATGTTGGTCAGGGTGGTCCACCTCAGCCTCCCAAAGTGCTGGGATTACAGGCGTGAGCCACCGTGCCCGGCCTTATAAACACATTTTTAAAAAATGAGTTATCTTTAATTTGTAAACTCAGCTTTTACATGCTGAATCTATATATCTGGCATAATTATTACCTGAAGTTTACCCTTTTCAACACTAGACCTTTTTTCTGCTTTGTTTCTGATAATGTTTCTGAACTATTTTATGTTTCTATATATATGTCTAAACTGTCAGGTATCTACTTTCCTGCATTAGTGGACAAAGCTTGTTGACCATAGGCCATCTTTTGTAGGCGAGTGCAGGGTTGTCCTCATGGACATCGTGGAGTTTGCTTTATTTGCCATCCTGTACCCAGCACCTCGCTGAGTCCTCGACACATTAAGAATTGTTTTCTTTACGACTCTGTCATTTACCTTCCACTTAGGTATTTCTTATCTACTAGGGACTTAGCACTGAGGCCATTTATAATATTACTATTTTTAGAAACATAAAAAGTGCATGTGATTTTGCATCTACCGCTGAGTCTCTTGGAGGACTCTTCCTTCTTGGCTCTCAGAGTCTGAATGTTGGGAGGGTGCCAGAGGCCTGTGAGTAATTGGCGATTCTTTGTATATATATTTCTTAAAACGGGGAACGTCTTCATGCTGTGTAGTTAGTAAATATTTATTGAACAGATACATCGAATGACCATTATCGTATTACATAATATGTAATTTAGTGAAACATTGCTTTATTATTTTGCTTATTTTTACTCTAATTTTTTTTCTTGATTCTTTACAGAGTGGTAAAATAGAATTTTATTAATTATATATAGTTCCATAGTTATAGTTTTGTGGTGAATGCTCCAAATATCAAAGGTAATGTGGGGCATTGAGACACACAGATTTAAAATTTACCATTTTCAATTAGGTCCCTCAAAGTTCTGGAACCCTGGCTCCTGCCCAGAGTGATGTCCTACCATGTACAATGCTGTTGGCATCTCAACCACTGTGGAGCCACTTCAGGAGCATGGAATTGGTCAATTGGGAATTGGGTGGTAATAGGATGAGTACATTTTGTCTGTTTGTCACATAGCACTGTTTTGTGTAGTTCTTTTGTTTATATTCTTTGTCTTTGGGGGATGAACCCTGGCCAAACTGTGCCATGTATTAGGGGAAGAAAACCTCTTTTTGACAGCATATTCCTGCTCTGTGGTGGTTGTGATATCACCAGCATATGGCATGCTGGCATCTCTGCAAAGGGGCCAGAGGTATGAGTTTTATGAGAAAGCTTCAGATACAGATAAGAGCCAAACCTGGTCTTTTAATGACATGGTTGGCACATCTACTGTGTCATGTTTGCACTATTGAGACAGTTGTGACTTTATTTGGGGGGAAAACAAGCCTGTAAATTTTAATGCCTATCTTTAACCCCTATTGAGAATGGAGTTCAGTGGAAATTATAAATTAGTGGCATGGGGAGATACCAACATATTTGATAAATATTTGACTTTAAAAATTCCTAGAATAACTCCATTTGTGTTTTGTTCTCTCTCTAGGCAACTTGGCATTAAGAACGGAATGTTTTTTGGGCATGCTAAACAACTATGTCCCAATCTTCAAGCTGTCCCATACGATTTTCATGCATATAAGGAAGTCGCACGAACACTGTATGAAACATTGGCAAGGTACAGTGTATCAAACTGTCATTTTGTGTTTGTTTTCCTTCTCTTAGCTAATAGTAAAGATAGTTCAAGTTTTCTTTAGGATTGTTGGGATCACTTTTGTTAGACTTTTCTCTCTCAGGAATCTCTCCCTCAGCATCCCAGGTTGAGACCTTCTTTCTTTGAGCAGTTTCCAGGTAGCTCAATCTCAAAGGATAGTTTTGTATTGCCAAAATTGTTCATGTGCTTCCTTGGTTGATGTAAGATCTGATTATTCATTTACGTTACTTCTAGTCTGTGGTTCTGGTTTTCTTCCCATGGAGCCAAATAGATGAAGGATGGAATTTTTTAACCTGGTTATTCTCTTTTATTTCATTTTGATTATGGTTTTATTCAAACTTAGAACTGATGGGTTGATAACAAGTGGAGACACTTTAAAACCTTTATCTTCTTAAAAATCATTGGATATGCCAAGAGTTAGTTTTCATAAAAGTGGGTCTTTATTAATAGTTTCAAAATAGTTGATGAGTTGGCTTGAGAAAAGGTGATTAATGCTAAAAATATTTAAAATCGTAGATGTATTTAAAAATATTTTAAAATGTAGATATATTTTGTATTAACTCAGAACTGAAATTTGTTAAAAGTATAACCAGCCTATGTATGCTGTAAACCAGGGGTCAGCATAGTTTTCTGAAGGGAGCCAGATAAAGTTTCTGTCACTCAACAGAAGTGCTCCATTCTGCGTTGTGAATGGAAAGCAGCCATGGGAAATGTATATGAATTGGCTTTGTGTGGTTCCAGTAAAAATGCATTTACTGGATGTTAGGCCAAGGTTTGTCAACTCCTGGGCAGCATTAATGTTCCAAGAGATAGACTTCTTGCCTCTGTCTTCACCTCTGCCTCTTCCTTTTTATGCATTAATTTGAACACCAGTACTGCTAAGTACAGGTGACTGCTAGATGCTACTAGTCTCAGAAAGGAATATCTAATCCTTGCCCTTGTGGGAGCTTGCTTTAGTAGGAGAGAGAGAAAATATAAAGGAACTGATTGTTTCCTGGCATCAGTATATAGGAGGGAGTGCTGAATGTTAAGCCACTTATTATAGCTATCCTATTAACACAAAGAAAACACACTAATTAACTTTCCAGGTATGAGTTGGGTAACTAAATAAATAAATCCCAAATACAGAAATGTTGGTATTGTCAAGTGGAATGTGCTTTAAATCCTCTTTGAAAGGTGAAGTCAGTGGTAGCATCCAAATGAGGGCTGGATAGGGATGGGTGACTGAGGTGAGTACTGTGGTGCTCCTGTGTCCTGCGTGTTGAAGCCCTAGAGCAAACCATCAGCCTGTGCCTGAGGTTAGGAGGATGTGAGAGAGAGCTGTGACCATACTCCTACACAGTCACATGCACACGGTCCTGGTAGAAGGCTGGAGACAGTTTCAGTGGCATGTTTCTGTTCTCAGGGGAAAAATATCCAGTGTTGTTATTCTGCCACCCTTGGGAAGTCCTGTCTCAGCTTCATATTCTCCCTGCCTCAGGGCAACTTTCACTCTGAAGCAAAATACCTCATACCAGTCATACCCTTCTGTTCTTAAAAATGTCACAGTTTAAGCCTTAACAAAACATACCTATTTCTTTAATATAGGGAGATTATTTCTTAATAGAGATATTAATCTGATTGTAATCTGCCCATAGAAAGGTGTAGGTGAGAGATGAGGATTGCCCTCCTAGTGTACATTACCAAGTGGATTATGAAAGACATAGTTTTGATCCTTAGGCCTCTTAGGTTTCCTCCCATTTTCGGTCCGGTTCTATTTTTTGGTTTCCTTAGTCCTTATATTACTCTGGGGGCCACATAGGAACTCTTGTCTTCCTTTTTCTTTTCTCTAATTACAACAAATCCTTTTTGTGGATAGATCCTATGAGATGATTTTTTAAAATGTATTTCCAGATGCAGAGAGTGTAGATGCTATTCTGAGACAAGCAGTTAGGATGACTGGCCACTTTTTCCTTCTGTCTTCTAGGCCTGCTACAGTGAACGGAATTTAACTGATATTTTGTTTTAGGAGAGCGGGAATTACTTATTTGACTGATTTGTCTCATTTTTCTGTTCCTTAAAGGAGTCTCATAAACCATTAGATTAAATGTTTTGACAGTTCAAATTCACCCACCAGTTTTCAGCTTTTCAAAGGTTTATAGAAGTATTGTCAGTATAGAGAAACTGAAATAATAATTTATGCTGTATTTTTGTTTTTTTGTGTTTAAATTTTTTTTGTTGGTTATTTTACTCCTCAAACGTTTTCGTATCCTATATGCTGTATTTTGGTAGTTATTAAGGAGAAAGAGAACGCACTAATTAACTTTGTAGTTAAAAGTTGGGTGACTAAAATGGTACTTCAGCCAATTCATTTAAAATGCCTTGTGAGGAAATAGAAAAAAGATAGGGTAAGAAGCCTTTATTTTGCAACATTGGGTCTACCAGATGGTGGCTGTGGCTGTGATTCGTTGCCTTTGCTCTGTGTTGATAGCTACACTCATAACATTGAAGCTGTCAGCTGTGATGAAGCACTGGTGGACATCACCGAAATCCTTGCAGAGACCAAACTTACTCCTGATGAATTTGCAAATGCTGTTCGTATGGAAATCAAAGACCAGACGAAGTGTGCTGCCTCTGTTGGAATTGGTTAGTATCTAGCTTATCTTGTACTCAAAAGAGTTGCTTTAAGATTCTTGAATTTCAGTTAATTTTAAGGAGTTTTTGTTTTTATTAGCTTCCTCTCACTTGTAAAAGTTTTTAGCATTGCTTGCAATTGTGTGATTTACGAGATAAGTGTTGGAAATATAAGTAAGTGGTTGATAATCTTCACAATAATTAAGTTGGAATATTTCTTACTTGTTCTTAAAAGATTGGAAAGGTTTAATTCAACATTTGTAAACAATTTTTTTTCCCCCAAAAGTGAACGGAAGTTGTATTGAAAGCTAGGTGGTGGTATGGGTTGAGAGTTACATGTTAAGTCTGAGTCTTGTTACTCTCTCCACCTTAGCCTCCCAGCACATGGAGCTGTTCCTGTCTTCACTCAGTTCTAGAAGTCACCCTGACTCCGAGTGCTCTCAGTAACTATTCCGTCTCTTCTCCATCTGCATCGTGCCCTCTTTAAGCCTTGCATTTTGTTTCCACAGCTACTCCCAATACTTACCCTGCTTTTGTTGATTCTTCCAGCCGTGTCCTCTGGAACTCTCATACTTAAGCTTCCCCGAGTCACCTCTTCCTTTCTTAACCCACTCATTACCTTCTGGCAAGATACCCCTTTTCTTGCCATTCTGTTACTAGAGCCAGTTGGTCGCTGCCATACTCAGTATACCACAGGCTTGGAAGGTAAAGTTAACTTTGTCTTGGCTTGCCATTGTCACTTTCAACTATTATTCCTCCATCTTCATCCATAAACTCTTCTTCCTCCAAAGTTCCCTGTCTCCTTTGTACCCATGAAATTTACTGATGACTGAGTGGTGATGCAGAGAGGCTAATGCCATGGAAAGAAGAATTTGTTACTTCCGTTTCTCGAGAGGAGGGGGCATACCATGCTACACAGGACTACCGGGGAAGCACCAGGGTGGTTAGGAGACAGAAGCAGAAGGAGTAGTGGAACGAAAGCCTAGGCTCCAGAGCCTTTGTTAGCGTTTTTTGGTTTGTTTGTTTGTTTTCAGAAAGGCAAGGCAGGGCTGAGGAGACACTTTAGGAGTGGCTAGTTTGAGTAATTCTGGTGGGCTGTGGGCCATAGGGTGGTCCCTAGTTGCCTGGTAGCTGGCCCTGGGACAGTTTGGGGCAGGAGGTGGTTAGGTTAGGTGACAAGTGTGCTTCCATGTAAGAGGCTTACTGTCTTTAGGAATGAGCCAGCCCTGGGAGGGCAGTCTCCTCCCAGCCAGCAGGATTGTAAAGATTTCAAAACACCACAAGATACAGAAAAGTATGATTAATACATTCCCGGCATTCCTACAGCTACTGGCTAGCTTACCTTTTACCCCCTGATGTTGACCCACAGACGTTGGTAACATTTCAGTTAGGAATTCTGTATTCCATTGTCAGGCACCGTTTTATTTTTTTGTTTTTAATTGTCCTTAATTTTCATTTATAAGTGATCATATGAATCCATTCTTTTAAGTTCAAGCATATGTAATGCCAAAGTCCCACTTTATATTCCCACTCCTCAGTTCCTTTCCCTCCCTTGAACTCACTACTTGTATCATTTTGGTGTGACTTCCCAGAACTTGCCCTCTTCGTGAATCTCTGTATTTACTTTAGGAAAGTGCATAGTTTTTACATAAGTCTTCTGTAAAACCAACATATGTCCTCAATATTGGTCTTCTCTGTGTCTGGAGATTTTAGTATTCACAGAGAAGCCCACCTAGCGGCTGAGCTCTGCAGGTCCCTGCCCCTTCCTCAGGGCTTGGTGCCCTTTTCCTCCACCTCTTCTGTGGCCCCTGCCCACACTCAACACCGTGAACCTCACTGCCTGTCTCTGCGTTTTGAAGAGTCTTCTACCCTCAGTTCCTGCTGGTTCTTTGGGCTTTCTGGTTTCCCCAGTCCAGTAGCACTCTTGTATTCTCGTTTCCCTACAAGTCCTGGCTCCTGTGGTTGGGAACATGAACTACTCTTTGATCGTGACCTTCACTTCCTACAAACACCCACTGTTAAGATCAGGACTGCTCACGCCTGTAATCCCAGCACTTTGGGAGGCGGAGGCGGGTGGATCACGAGGTCAGGAGATCCAGACCATCCTGGCTAACACGGTGAAACCCTGTCTCTACTAAAAATATTAAAAAATTAGCGGGGCGAGGTGGCGGGCGCCTGTAGTCCCAGCTACTCGGGAGGCTGAGGCAGGGGAATGGCGTGAGCCCAGGAGGCAGAGCTTGCAGTGAGCCGAGATCGCGCCACTGCACTCCAGCCTGGGTGACAGAGAGAGACTCCGTCTCAAAAACAAAAGCAAAAAAAAATAAGATCAGGATTGCTTTCTCCATTCCTGCTTCTGGGTAGTTGCTGAAATGGCACTTGTGTCAGAGCAAAGAGAAGCCTCTGTCCAGGTACTCCGTTGGTTATGATCTAAAATACTTAGCAAAATTCTACACCTTATTTAAAATAATCAAAATTTATTTTCATTGTTTTTAGAAACCTGATAGATAACCTGTATGAAGAGATCTTTGTCGGGAAATTTAAGGAATAATTGTAACTATTTCTTGGATGACTTTTTTTTTTTTTTTTTTTAAAAACAGGTTCTAATATTCTCCTGGCTAGAATGGCAACTAGAAAAGCAAAACCAGATGGCCAGTACCACCTAAAACCAGAAGAAGTAGATGATTTTATCAGAGGTCAGCTAGTTACTAATCTACCAGGTAAATATAAATATTTTAACAATACTTTTATTACAGGCATTCTAAGTCCTTTTCATATCTATAATATAGAACTATGAGACCTCTTTTTGCCTAGACATGAATATTATAAAAATTTTTAAGTCTTACTGAGTGCCATGAAAAACAAAATTTGGAATTCTGCATTGAATATCCCCTCAAATGATTTGTCAGGACCCTAATGTTACATTTTTGTTTTGCTTCTAATGGGTTTTTACTTTAGGTATTTCTCAAGTAGCAAGATTCTAAGAAACAGTGTTAAAAGGGTGGTTGATGAAATTGACTTTGAGTCCTTTAAATAAACAATTATTGAAATAGTTTACTCCTGGGCCAAAGGTAAAAGTTTTGAGCATTGATTCTCCTATTTCATGCTGCAGGACTAGCGACATTTTTCTGGGTTTATTAAACAAGTAGTGTAGAAGTAAAGCAGCGTGTATGTGAGCTGTGTTAGGAAAAAGGAAACCTAAAGAAGGATTGTGTTTTCAGTTGACTCACTCATGGAAGAAAACCTTCCATCTTAACCTTTCTCACCTAAGGGGCAGGATGTTGAATTATTTCATATTTTTGTGTAGTTACCTATTTATTATAAAGTACCTGTGTCAGCTTTGTAAAGTCTTCATCTTCATTTATAGTGAAAGTTTTAAAATTCATTTGTTAAAAGTAGATTTAGTGGCATTTTTAGATGCCTATTTTTAAGCCTAATAAAAATGTCCGAACTAACTTAGAAGTTTCTGTTAACAGGCTATAAATATTAAATGACAGAAATGGGATTTTATGGTAGGTTAGTTTTAAAGCTTCCTGACCCCCTTAGTATATAACTTAAAATGATTTATTAGTGTCAGAAATGTGTAATATGACATTTTTGATGGTTAGTTTTACATTTAATTTGAGAATACTTTATAAAATCAAACTAGCAAATTATCTTAGTAGACAGCACAGTTTGAACAGTTTTAATAAGAAATCTTACTGCAGTTTTCTGTAAGAAGGAACTGGTATATTTAAAGCTGCATGTAAATTTTGAGTTTTAAGTTTATTACACTAGCCATCTCTATTAGTTTTCTAGGGGTGCCATAACAGAGTACCACAGACTGGGGGGCATAAACTACAGAAATGCGTTGTCTCACAGCTCTGGAGACTGGAAGTTCAAGATCAAGGTGTCAGCAGGGTTGGCTCCTTCTGAGGCCTCTCCTTGGCTTGTAGGTGACCCCCCTCTCCCTGTATCTTCACATGGCCTTCCCCATATGCATGTCTCCGTCGTGATCTCTTCTTTTGAGGATACCGGTCATGTTGGATTAGGCGCATCCATATGACCTTGTTTTATCTTAATTACCCCTTTAAAGATTCTGTGTCCAAATACAGTCACACTGTGGCTGGGCGCGGTGGCTCACACCTGTAATCCCAGCACTGTGGGAGGCCGAGGCGGGTGGATCACTTGAGGCCAGGAGCTCAAGACCAGCCTGGCCAACATGGTGAAACCCTGTCTCTACTAAAAATACAAAAAAATTAGCCAGGGGTAGGTGGCACATGCCTGTAGTCCCAGCTACTCGGGAGGCTGAGGCACAAGAGTCGCTTGAGCCTGAGAGGCAGAGGTTGCAGTGAGCCAAGATCGCACCACGGCACTCCAGCACTGGTGACAGAGTGAGACTATGTTGAAAAAACAACACACAACAACAACAAAAAAAAAACAAAAATACAGTCACATGGTAAAGTACTGGGGTTAGGATTTCAGCATATAATTTGGGAGAAGACACAATGTAGTCGAAAAACACCATCTTTAAATTGAATGCTTTTTGTAGTTTTCTTTGTGTTGTTGTTGTTGTTGTTTTTTAATAGGGACGTTTTAGCTACTTGACCTAGTAATCCTACCATTCACCTTCATTTGCTTCATGGCCAGAAAGACTTTATTTCTTGAAGGGCAAGTGTGAAGTTACATGTCCTGGCCAAGCTGAGGCACAGCCTTGAATTTCCTAAGGGATATTTGAAAGGGCAGCAGAGCTGGCCTTCTCTTCTTCAGAGCCACGGTCTGCATCGCTCAAGTGGTCCATGTGGTTTTCGTAAAATCCCCAAATCCTTAACCTGACTGTTACAGAGCATTTCAGGTCTGTAAAATATCTGCCTTCTCCATTGTTACTCCTGTCCTGAAGTGTGTTCCACAGATTATAAGCTGTTCCTTTAAAAAGGGGTTTCATACACGAGAGGGAACCTTCTGTGGTGGAGGGGTTTGTACAGTGAAAGACCTGAGAATTACTTTAGTAAAGAACCCTGTTTATCTTTGTTAAAGACTAGTAATTTCTGAAAGATATTTGGTGATAAATTTATAGTACCTATTTATAGCTTACGGAACATGCTTTGGGGAACTTGGTCCTGTAACCAATAACCAGGAGAAATTCAGTGGTAACTTGCCCTATCTCCAGCCTCTTTAGTCCCTTGTACCCATAAATGTTTAGCGACCACACACGTGCTGCGCACAGTAATACACAATTAGAATAGCTACATAAGAAGGAAATACACAATAATAAGTTTTTGCTTTAGGAGACTATGATCTGGTGACCTAATGAAAGAAAGGATGGACCCCAACAACTGTTACAGTTTGAAGAACCGTGTCTACTTTTTCTTTGGATCTTTGCAGGGCTTTTCACCCTTGCATGCACTCTTGAATGAAGGACCCTCTGCACCTCATTCAGCTTCTGCTGGGTTTGTGCATCCAGCATATGAGTTCCATCTCTGTCCCATTTTCACAGAACCACCATGATCACGTAGGTGTTCATAAAATCTGCACTAATACAGTAGCTACTTAGCCAAATGAAGCTAGTACAGTTAGAGTTAAAGTTGAATAAAACTAGCAGTTCAGTTCCCCACTTGCCCTAGCCACAGTTCAGGTGCTCAGTGGTCACATGGAGCAAGGTTCTCCTGGATTGGATAGCAGATGAGAACATTTCCATCATTGCAGAAAGTTCCGTTGAACAGCACTCATGTAGATGGTGAAAACTTTATTCTTGGACGTTTCCTCCTCTGTGTCTGTATTGGATAGCCAAGTTCCGGATGCCAAGGAGGGGACGTTGTTGCCACTTTTAACCTAGGGTAATAGTTCCCCTTCAAGGACAGACGCCAGGTCTTTGTCCCAGTTGCTTGACCAGGAACCTCCTTCACTCTTTCTTCTCTTCTTTGAGATTTGGTTCTAAAGGAGCGTGTTTTCCTTCACCTTTTCCTTAATAGGTAGCTGCACTGTTTGGGCCCGGATCCCCCCTTACTTTGTCCATAAAGTTGCCATCTTTCCCTTATAAAAACCTACTTAATTGACGCATTTAGTTAAAACTAGCAGCCTTCTTCAAGGTTTTGGTCCTGGCTCCAAGTTTAATCTTCCCACCCGCACTCAATAGGAGTTGGAGGTACACCACACCCCCTGCCTCCCTCCTCCCCCACCTCCAGTCCAGGCCGTTTCATTCCATCAGATGAGCTTGCATGGAGAAGAGCTGTGCTGCTTTCACAGAGGGACGTCCACTTAGATTAGACTGATGATGGTTAACTTGGTGATGTTTAATAGAGCCTTTCCTTTGCACCTGTAGTGCCTAATAATTTTGTTCTAGTATACTCAGGATACTCTAAAATTTTAAACTATGGGTTTCTCCCCACGCCCATCCACCCCAACACACATGCACACACTGACACAACCCAGGATGATGCTTGTCTCTTGCTGACCTTGCAAGTCCCTGAGAACAGATTGGTTCCCCAGAACTGTAAGGGAAAGATCATGGTCAGATTATGGGAGTGGGAAGTGGGGCAACAATGGGAGGGAAAAAAGAGAGAAAGTCTTCCCTGATGTTGAGAAGTCTTATGACAAAAAAGAAATACAAAAAGGGCAAATAGAAGAAAAAAGCCTTTCCTAAAAGCAAATAGCTGTGTAAAGTGTCTACCTTTGACCAACCAAGTGTGTAATTTGTCTATTCCCTTGTGTTTCTCCTCCCCATTTTGAAAAGCACTTAGGTTTCACTTAAAATTTTACCTTTTGGTGAATGATACTTCTCTGGAGGATTTTTTTTTTTTTTTTTTTTTGGTCAATTGTTAGCTTGAGGTCTTTGGTATTTACTTGCCTTTTGTTCTGACTTGGACTTCAAAATGGCACAGATGTGAACCAGCACCCTTAATGCCTTTCATCTCACTTCCATTAAGGAATAAAGTATCTGGGTTTAAACTTGTCGGACCCACATTGATGACTTCCTAACCTTGTGTTCCAGAGGTTTTCCTGGGAGAACTTGGACTAGATGGTGGTTCCTGCTACTGAAGACCACTCAGGAGGATAGGAGCTAGAATTAACAATAGTAACAATGAACAGAAGTTAGCAGACTTCACTCTGAGGTCTCTTGTCTAAAGACAGGGTCTTGCTCCGTCACCTAGGCTGGAATGAAATGGCAGGTTCATAGCTCACTATAGCCTCAAACTCTTGGGCTCAAGGGATCTTTCTAACTCAGCCTTCCAAGTAACTGGGACTACAGGAGTACACCACCACACCCAGCTAATTCTGTTTTCTATTTTATAGAGCCAGGGTCTCCCTCAGTTGCCCAGGTTGTCCTCAAACTCAGACTGTTGGCCTCAAGAAATCCTCCTGCCTTGGCCTCCCAAAGTATTGGGATTACAGGTGTGAGCCACCACACCCAGCCTGAGTTCTCTTTGGATAAGTTCCTACAGAAGACCAGAAACACAACGCTGTCTTTTCCTCATTAATGGAAAAGTTTTACTTGTTGGTGTGGAACCATTTTAGTAAGCATTATAGTTACCCTCGGTTACTCCAAACCTCTTTCCCAAATCTGTGTACCTCTTTAAAGCATTTAGGGCAAATTGAAGAAAACCAAGACTCCAACTTAGAGCAACAGAATCAATCAGTATCCTTTGGGTGGGGCTCAAACCTTGCAGAATAGGACATAGGGACTGCTGCCTGCTGACCCAGCTGTAGGAGAGTTAATATCTCTTCAGAGAGATCATCCTTTCGATTAAAAAAAAGTCTGTTTTCTACCCCACCACGAGTTGGTTTGGTTAGGATCCTTCATCCTCAGGTCAGTGGTATGTATGATAGCATGTAACACTTTTGGACTTGGGCCCATTTTGTGAATTCTTGTTCTGTTTTTCACTGAAAAAATACAGCTTACACCATTGTGAGATTTGGTGATGCCCGAAATCATAATAGAGTCCCTTACATTTCGTGAGTCGGCTAGTATGTCTGTAAGTCACACTATAGACTTGTTTAAATGACAGTTGATTCCTTAGTTGATTTTGTGAATAAGATAGGTATGTTGATATTATTCACTAATAAAGGACATTTTTGATAGCTTGAATTTATACGTATTTTAAAAGTTTCTTGTTCATCTGTGTGTGGAGTCCGAATTGAGAAGTAGAGTCTAGAAATACACCTACTAGCATGATTTTGCACCAAAAAATTCTTCAACCTGTGGATGCTTCAGTTACGTCACCTAAAGACTTTAAAGATTATTTTAAATTAGTTGTTTTGTGCATAAATGGTGGGTATTTTGTGTTAATAAACTTGTTATTAGTAGCTTAGTCTGCATACTTAAAGAACTATATATATTCCTTTTCCTAGGAGTTGGATGTTCAATGGAATCTAAGTTGGCATCTTTGGGAATTAAAACTTGTGGAGACTTGCAGTATATGACCATGGCAAAACTCCAAAAAGAATTTGGTCCCAAAACAGGTCAGATGCTTTATAGGTTCTGCCGTGGCTTGGATGATAGACCAGTTCGAACTGAAAAGGAAAGAAAATCTGTGTCAGCTGAAATCAACTATGGAATAAGGTTTACCCAGGTACTGATCACTGAACAGATTTTACCGTCTGTTGTTCCTTTACATTTTACATAGTCCTACCTCTCCAGCTAAACCGTAAGACCCTTGATGCTTGAAATTAAGTCTTAAAACTGTTGTATCCCCAGAGCCTCAAGAAGGCCTTTTAAGGCAGTGTGTGGTAAGGTATAGCCCCAGATAAGGCTGAGACTGAGGAAACTTAGCTCTTGAGGAAATATACTAAAAGATTATGCCTTGGGGGCCAGTTATTAGAGAACTTGAGATTATAATCTAATTTACAGTGGAACAATAACAAAGATGAGAAAAATTGGAAATACTTTTTAAGCTGTAGTTAAATTAAGTTTCAACAAGCCCCTCCTTATGCAGGCTTTTGGAAAGCTGCAGCACAGATGAGTGGTTTCCATTTTCCTTCAGATTATGGATTTGGGTATGTCTTGTCTTTCTGAGATGGAGTCTCGCTCTGTTGCCGTGCGTGGAGTGTAATGGCGCAGTCTTGGCTCACTGCAACCTCTGTTTCTCGGATTTAAGAGATTCTCCTGCCTCAGCCTCCCAAGTAGCTGGGTTTACAGGCACCTGCCACCACGCCTGACTAATTTTTTGTATTTTTAGTAGAGACGGGGTTTTGTCATGTTGGTCAGGCTGGTCTCAAACTCCTGACCTCGTGATCCGCCCGCCTCAGCCTCCCAAAGTGCTGGGATTACAGGCATGAGCCACTGCACCCGGCTGGATATGTCTTGAATTTGTATGTACGAACACCACCATATCCTAAGGATTTGAAATGTGATGAGTTAATTGCCCTCTCTGCCTACACTGTGGACCTCAGAAGTTTGTTTCCTTAGGCATGGACATGGATGATGTTTGGGCTATAAGCACAGTGTTGGAACACATTTTATTAGCAGAACTTACTAACATAATTACAAAAAAAATTCAACAAGTCAATGATGGCATAGAAAAGAAAGAAAGGGGCCCGACACGGTGGCTTACGCCTGTAATCCCATCACTTTGGGAGGCCGAGGTGGGCCAATCATCTGAGGTCAGGAGTTGGAGACCAGCCTGGCCAGCATGGTGAAACCCCATCTCTACTAAAAATACAAAAAAGTTAGCCAGCCATAGTGGCAGGCGCCTGTAATCCCAGCTACTCAGGAGGCTGAGGCAAGAGAATCGCTTGAACCTGGGAGGCAGAGGTTGCAGTGAGCCAAGATCATGCTATTGCACTCCAGGCTGGGGGACAAGAGCAACACTTTGTCTCAAAAAAAAAAAAAAAAAAAAAAGGAAAAATATCTTTTAAAAGTACTCATTTCATTCACTTTGTTGGGAAGGTGGGTATTTTTATTTAATAGTGAGGGTATACCAAACGGTTTTTGTTGTTGAAGTTTTAGTATTTTGAGACAGAGTCTCCCTCTGTCGCCCAGGCTGGAGTGCAGTGGCGTGATCTCAGCTCACTGCAACCTCTGTCTCCTGGGTTCAAGCAATTCTCCTACCTCAGCCTTCTGAGTGGCTGGGATTACAGGCGCCCGCCACCACGCCCAGCTAATTTTTGCATTTTTAATAGAGACAGGGTTTTACCACGTTGGCCAGGCTGATCTCAAACTCCTGACCTCAGGTGATCCACCAGCCTCGGCCTCTCAAAGTGCTTGGATTACAGGCGTGAGCCACCGCACCTGGCCACGTTTCTTTTTAATAGATGCTGAGCATGATAATGAGTAACCAACATGTTTAATATTCAGAGTTAAAATACTTGAGAACAATTATTAGGTATATAGGAAAATGGAATGGAAGTTTCTCCATGTTTGTCTTTCCGTAGCCAAAAGAGGCAGAAGCTTTTCTTCTGAGTCTTTCAGAAGAAATTCAAAGAAGACTAGAAGCCACCGGCATGAAGGGTAAACGTCTGACTCTCAAAATCATGGTGCGGAAGGCTGGGGCTCCTGTAGAAACTGCAAAGTTTGGAGGCCATGGAATTTGTGATAACGTTGCCAGGTAAGCTCACCTCAAAAATGATATTGGTAATTATATTTCAGTACAAATTGTGTAAGTAATAGAAAATGAAGAAAACCAAGGAGGAGTTTGAATAAAGACCTGTAAGCCCATGTTATCTGGTATTCTGTAGAAGCAGGCATCAGCCTAAGGCATTCAGCTTAGGTTAATACACTTGGTTTCAGCCAGGCCCACACACAGGAGGTTGGTTTGACAGCATTCCAGACCTTGGCAGCCTTTGCTTGGCATCTTTGGGCTGTTAACTTTACTGCATGGACAGAAAGAAAGGGCAAGGCTGCAGAACAAAGGGACTGCTATAATTTTTGGACTTGGTGAAACTTTTTTCCTGAGGGAAATTTCAGTGTAGTTCTTAAAAACAGTGATACAGACCAGGTGTGGTGGCTCATGCCTGTAATCCCAGCACTTTGGGAGGCCAAGGCAGCTGGATTACTTGAGGCCAGGAGTTTGAGACCAGCCTGGCCAACATGGTGAAACTCCATTTCCATTAAAAGTACAAAAATTAGCCGGACATGGTGGCGTTTGGCTGTAGTCCCAGCTACTCAGGAGGCTGGGGCAGGAGGATCGCTTGAACCCAGGAGGCAGAGGTTGCAGTGAGCCAAGATTGTGCCAATGCACTCTAGCCTGGGCAACAGAGTGAGATTTTGTCTCAAAAAAAACGATACACAAAGGCAGACTAATAGTAGCTAGAAAAATGCTGGTGAAGGAGAGCAACTTCATTTACATAGGTGTATAAATGTAATTGGTAAAAAGATGAGTGAATCACTGTAATGTCTGAAAACTGGTGAAAGCATTTAAAAACCTGGTTTTTTTTGTTTTTGTTTCTGTTGAGATGGAGTCTGACTCTGTCACCCAGGCCTGAGGGCAGTGGCGCGATCTGAGCTCACTGCAACTTCCGCCTCCTGGGTTCAAGCGATCCTCCTGTCTCAGCCTCTTGGGTAGCTGGGATTACGGGGCATGCCACCATGCCCAGCGAATTTTTGTATTTTCAGTAGAGATAGGGTTTCACTATGTTGGCAAGGCTGATCTTCAACTCCTGACTTCAAATGATCCGCCCACCTCAGCCTTCCATAGTGTTCGGATTACAGGCGTGAGCCAATGTGCCTGGCCTGAAACCCTCGTTTTTTATGTCAGGACCAACTACTTAATATTAAACTTCATGTAAGATTTGTGACCAATATGAAGATACGTGGTTTTATGTGTCATTTTGTTATACTGTATGTCATCTGTGAAACCAACGTTTTGAGGCTTTTGACACTTTTGAAAGCTACTTATAAGGAACTATGAAGTACAGTTTCATTGAAGATTAGCTCATGCCAACCATACATGGTGCATTCATGTATATGATGATATTGCTAAGTCATGAGATGACGGCTCTTAAACAGAGGAACTCCCAAGTTACCGTGAAAGCAGGAATTACAAATTACAATTAGACAACATGATTTATGAAATACATTTTTTATCAGTTGGTTATCTTGAATTATATTTACTGAAGTGTTACGATATATACATGTATCTCAAATAGTAAATAGTGGTCATTTATTTATTTAAAAACTTATTTATGTAGAGATAGGATCTTGCCCTGTTGCCCAGGCTGGCCTTGAACAATTCTTTTGCCTTGACCTCCCAACGTTTTGGGATTACAGGTGTAAGCCACTGTGCCCAGTTTTTAGTGGTCATTTCTATAAGCAGATGAAGTAATGCGATTGTCTTCTTAAACATTTCTATGGGAAAATCAGATTCAATTTATAGTATTTTTTTTCTGGGACTATTTCTTGTTTAAAGGCCTGGAACTTCATTTGTTCATTATACATGGAAAGGATCATCCAAAACACGAAATAACTTTACTTTGGAAAGAGAACTGGTAGTAATTTGTAATCTGTTACTGAGTGAGTAATTCTGTTTGTAATGGGACACCCTGCTCATGCCAGAGAAGCTCAAACGGCTCTGAAGGAAATGGTGGGTGAGGTCATCACATCTTTGGGACCAAGTAATGCTGATGGATCATTTGGTCCTCTCTCAAGAGTTCTTAAAGATCTAAGAATTGTTTATTGGCTTTACTGTAAACACAATGAAAGGAGAGTCAGGAAACAACATACCGAGAATTCATCTTTCTCTTCTGAATATTTGCTGTACCTCAGCATACATAATCTTGGAACCTAAAACTTCTCTTGGAATCAAGAACATTGTGTTTACCATTCATTTGTGCTTTAGCTGGAAAATATGTATTCATTTGTGCATGTGTTAGCTAAAATATACCTTTTTCTAAATTTCTCAACTGATTTTTAGTTGACCCAGGTATCCATTATCGTTTTTACCTTGAAGTTCCAGTGTTCCATAATTTTTCTTTCCCCTTCTTTGCCAATGTAACTAATTTGGTATTTCTGGCTTCCTTGAAGGGGGACTATGGCATTCACTTTTATAATCTTCTTTGTAACTGTTTACAACTTTTCTATAACTCTTTTAAACCATTCCATACTACTTTAGTACTAGTGAATACATATGGAATGAAGCTTTTGTTTTATAATTCTATCACTTACAGGACTGTAACTCTTGACCAGGCAACAGATAATGCAAAAATAATTGGAAAGGCGATGCTAAACATGTTTCATACAATGAAACTAAATATATCAGACATGAGAGGGGTAAGTGTATAGTAACATTGTAAATTCTGACTTTCTGTAATTTTTGTGTCATTTGAGGCTTGCTCTCAGAATGGTTATTGCTGGCATATAGGGACTTTACATGTAGGTCTTTAGCTGCTTTGTGATACAAGGAAAAGAGAAACAAAAATTCTTGACTTTCTTCATTTTGATCTTCTTCATTTTAGAATAATTTTCTCAGATTCTTACTGTACTTTTCCAAGGTATCCCTAATCAGGGGCTAATATACATGTCCTCCCTGTTCTTGTTTCCTAGAAGTAATGATATGACTGTGAGGAGTATGAATACATAAATTTTGTACCTTTAAGTTCCTTTTTAATCAGAAACATACTCTGCTGTCTGCCATATGATGACCTAGAAGGGAGTGAAACCACAGGCACATCAAGATGCCTTTGAAACAGGCAAGAGGCATCAAAATGTCAAAACCATAGTTTTTTTTGTGGGTTTTTTTTTTATTTTTTATTTTTGAGACGGAGTTTTTGCCCTGTTGCCCAGGCTGGAGTACAGTGGCGTGATCTCGGCTCACTGCAACCTCCACCTCCTGGGTTCAAGCAGTTCTCCTTCCTCAGTCTCCCGAGTAGCTGTGGGTACAGGTACCCGCTACCACGCCCTTTTGTATTTTTAGAGACGAGGTTTCACCATGTTGGCCAGGCTGGTCTCAAACTCCTGACCTCAGGTGATCCACCCGCTTCGGCCTCTCAAAGTGCTGGGATTACAGGCATGATCCACCGTGTCTGGCCCCCATCGCTACTAAAAATACAAAAATTAGCCGGGTGTTGTGGTACATGCGTTATAGTCCCATCTACTCAGGAGGCTGAAGCAGGAGAATCACTTGAACCCAAGAGACAGAGCTTGCATGAGCCAAGATCATGCCATTGCACTCCAGCCTGGGTGACACAATGAGGCTGTGTCTCAAAAGAGGAAAAAAAAAAAGAACCTTTGTAGGTTTAGTTTATTGTGTGCATGTGTAAGTTAAGGGTTGTTCTGGCTTGATTGTGGACTTTGTTGAAGGATTAGTCACTAAGCCAGCCGTAATTGTAATTTCTCCCTGAAATACTGTTACAGTGGCACTTTATGGAGGGGTCTGCAGTGTGCCTGCTCTTCACCAGTCCCACCAGTATTTTTTGAGAAGTATTTCATTTTAAAAAGATAAAAATAGTTAAGTTTCCAAGTAGCCTGTCCTCTCTTTAATTTTTTTTATCCTAATTTAAAACCTTAGTTGACCAGAACATCAGTGAAATACAGTATTCCACTTGTTTAGATTTTCTGATTTTAAAGACGTTTTGGTATATTTTGGGAGAATTGGATACTCTGAAGTTTGAGATGAATGACCACTCACTAGCTAGTCTAGAAATTGTTTTTGTAATAAGTCATATAGAATGCTGTTGTTTGAATACTTTCATTTACCTTTATTCTAGAAACAGGATTTAGGAGGTAGTGAAAAGGATTTGCCGAGGATTTTGCTTAGCTGAATTCATATTTTACTTTAGTTTTCCTGGAAGCATACTCTTTATTCTGGGTTCTAGGTTGGGATTCACGTGAATCAGTTGGTTCCAACTAATCTGAACCCTTCCACATGTCCCAGTCGCCCATCAGTTCAGTCGAGCCACTTTCCTGGTGGGTCATACTCTGTCCGTGATATCTTCCAAGTTCAGAAAGCTAAGAAATCCACAGAAGAGGAGCACAAAGAAGGTTGGTGGTCATCAGTGGGGTTCTCATTTAGGTGCTGCTTTTGTCCTTGGAAAGACGGCAGTTGGTTTTAAACTTGACACAGCTTTATGTGATTTTAAAAAATTATATTCTTCATTATGATGTATCAATAATAAAGTTTTTTATTTGTAATGGACAGAGGAAATCAGGGATTAAAGGCCCTGCCCGATGATCCGAAGAGGCTATTTTATGTATTTTCTCTTCGTAGTATTTCGGACTGCTGTGGATCTGGAAATACCATCTGCTTCTAGAACTTGCACTTTGCCACCTTTTCCCACACATCTGCCGACCAGTCCTGATACTAACAAGGCCGAGTCTTCAGGGAAATGGAATGGTCTGCATTCTCCTGTCAGTGTGCAGTCAAGACTTAACCTGAGTATAGAGGTCCCGTCACCTTCCCAGGTACATTTTTATAGTCCTAAATATAAGTACATTTTATACTCTTAAATATAAATTTACAAATGAAAATGACATTTTTATTTCTTCATCCATTTAACCAAGAAAGGGAGAATGGGACACTTGTTCGGGTAGATCATGATGTTGGATTCTAAATAAGCAATAATTGGGTTGAATGAAAGTGCTTTTGCAAAGATTTGCCACTCTTGCAAGTTGTAAAGCATAGCTGAAAGGCAGTCCTCCCGTGCACTGCCATTGTCTGTGACAGTGGTCATCGTGTAGACTTACTGTATTCAGCAAGGCAGCTTTGGTGATTAGTGGTGAAGTAAAGGCCTTATGTCGAAGGGCTTTTGCAGTATTTGCGAACAGGTCTCTGGAGTTTTGGATGGTTTAATTCAGCTTGTGTGGGCCGTACATGAGATATGCTGCTGGCATCCCTTGGTCCTTGAAAGTAAGGAAGCACCTGAAGCTATATTGGGCAAGTTCATTTGTGCCCCCGCTCCCCCTGCATGGAAGGAGGCAGGAGGTGTTACATACTGGCTGTAAAACTAGGGGAAGGGGCAATGCTGATATGCTTGTATGGTGACAGATACCCACAATTAGTTCCTCACTCCTGGCAGGTAAGATTGGCCTACCCAAGTTGACGGGATTGCGTGTTTCCAAAGGGCCAGATGTGCATGGACAAGTGGAGGGAGGCCCTGGTCAAAGGAACAGTGGGCTCTGTCCTGCAAGTTAGAGAATATTCAGCTTCTAGAAACCCTTTCTTCCAGTGTGCTGCTCTCAGAGTAGAATTACCTGTAGTTTTGGGCAGTCTCTCATCTGAGAGGTGAACTTTTGACTCAGGACTGTTAACCTATCCAGAATTTTAACATGTGCCTCAGGCCTTCACCCCTCCCCAGGGGTGGGATCTAATTTGAGCTTCACCAAGGTATCCATATCTGTTGGCCCCAATTGCAGGACATTCTGTGAGTATATTTGGACTTACCTGGTCATGTGGTAGTGGCCAGTAGTAGATACACTTTTCTCCAGACTACACATACTTCAGGCTTCAATGACAAAAGGCCAAGACGTTCCAAAAATGTGCTGATTTGGGGGTGGCTTTCCTAGCTTGATGGTCTGTCTGTACCTTACATTGATTATCCAGTGTTCAAATTGAAATGGAAAGTGGCATGTTAACTCCCAAACACCTCATCTCTGAGCATGCTTTAATAAACTTCAAACTCATGTTTGGCATTTTATAGCTGGACCAGTCTGTTTTAGAAGCACTTCCACCTGATCTCCGGGAACAAGTAGAGCAAGTCTGTGCTATCCAGCAAGCAGAGGCACATGGCGACAAAAGGAAGGAACCAGTGAATGGCTGTAACACAGGAATTTTGCCACAACCAGTTGGGACAGTCTTGTTGCAAATACCAGAACCTCAAGAATCGAACAGTGACACAGGAATAAATGTAATAGCCCTTCCAGCATTTTCACAGGTAAGTTAAATATGGGGAACCCTCTGCTGTAGTTTCAGTATTCTCACCCCCCTGCTCCAGCTCAGGACCTGTCTCACTTCCCTTTCTCCCGTATCTGACACCACTTCCACTGGGGAGGGGAGGGGAGGGAAGAGTGGGCTTGTCTCCATCTCCTGCATCTGCAGGATGTAGACACTCAGAGCAGCCTCCCACTGAAGCCAGCAGAGGGAAGAGACGGGGGAGGGCACGATAAGACAGAAGCACATTGATCTGACGCAAACAGATCAGTGGCCACACTTGAATACGGCAGAGTGGAGATGTGTAATCCTACGTGGGGGCAGCAACAACCCGAGTTCCTGTTTTAATGTTTTGCTTCCCATTTTCTACTAGTGCATTTTGCCCAGGTTGCTCTGCTGTTGTAGTGGTTTTTTTTAAGTTAGTACTCTTAATTCCTTGTTCTTGCTCTAACCATTTTGAAGATTTAATCAGCTTTGATATTACAGAACTGTTAAGAATTCGTACAGATCAGAAAAGTAAGATTTGAAAACAAAATCTATTTTGTGAAAAAAGATAAACCAGCCACCATCTAGAAGGGAGTTCAGGTTTGACTTTGACCTTGTCTTTTCCACTAGGTGGACCCTGAGGTATTTGCTGCCCTACCTGCTGAACTTCAAAGGGAGCTGAAAGCAGCATATGATCAAAGACAAAGGCAGGGCGAGAACAGCAGCCACCAGCAGTCAGCTGGCGCATCTGGTGAGCCTTGGAAGTGGCATGTAACAGAAATGAAGATAAAAGAGTAATGGAGTCACTGTTGTCTAATTATTGCAGTATATAATGGCCAAAGTCTAAGCTGTTCGTTGCATTAAGAGCTCTTCATATTGGGATAATATCTGAAGTATACAGTATGAGTAAATATCATCATATTTTAGTTGGATTTGTGTCTGTACTTTCAGGATTTAAACACACCACTTTTTACTCTTTTAAAAAAGTTGGGATAGGACATTACCAGAAGTGTCTTGAATACTTGTTCAGCTAGTTGTCCTTTGAGATGAATAAATCAAAGGATGTGGGTTCAAAATGCATCACAAACAGCAAACCCACATTTATTACTACCCATCATAGATGAGCAACATGCCAAAGGCCGAATTAGTAAGTGACAAAGCAAAGAGAGAATTGGAGAGCCTGCACTTTTGGCGATTGCCCTTCACTGCCTCTCACCTGGGGCAGGAGGGGAGGTGTAGGCTAGGGAGCCTGTTGTATTCGGGAGGAGAAAAGAGAACCCAACCTACTATCATCCAGACTATCTGTACTATCAATTTGTTGAGGATCTTGTATCTATCTTCTCTTAGTGCCAAAGAATCCTTTACTTCATCTAAAGGCAGCAGTGAAAGAAAAGAAAAGAAACAAGAAAAAACCCATCGGTTCCCCAAAAAGGATTCAGAGTCCTTTGAAAAACAAGCTGCCAAACAGTCCTGCAAAAACTCTGCCAGGGGCCTGTGGCAGTCCCCAGAAGTTAATTGATGGGTTTCTAAAACATGAAGGAACTCCTGCAGAGAAACCCCTGGTAATTCTTTAACTTTGACCTTTATGAGATCTTAATGTACCCGGATGATGTGTGAATATAGCGATTTTATCCTTTGTTTTCTTAACAGGAAGAACTCTCTGCTTCTACTTCAGGTGTGCCAGGCCTTTCTAGTTTGCAGTCTGACCCAGCTGGCTGTGTGAGACCTCCAGCACCCAATCTAGCTGGAGCTGTTGAATTCAATGATGTGAAGACCTTGCTCAGAGAATGGATAACTACAATTTCAGGTTGGCTTGGCCTGTGTTAGATGGCCCAAGGCTGAGATGTAGTCGTCTCATGATTTGAGAACATAAACAGACTAAACTATGTAGATTTAACCCATTTCTCTAACTCTAATAAGCTTAAAGCAGCTACCCCAATATCTTTTAAATTCTGGGGCTTGCTTTGACAAGTAACAAAGCCCATTCCTTTGATAGCTGTTAGCGGCGTACTTGTAGAAATGCAGTTTTCCTTTATCCGTGTAGATTTCTGACTTTCTCCTTCAAAAAGATATACTGGTCCTCATTTGAAGTTTTTCCCCTTCCTAGATCCAATGGAAGAAGACATTCTCCAAGTTGTGAAATATTGTACTGATCTAATAGAAGAAAAAGATTTGGAAAAACTGGATCTAGTTATAAAATATATGAAAAGGTAGTAATTCATCACTTTTATCAAATGGGAAAAAATGGCATGTCACAATGGCTAATTGAGGATGTACTGAGAAGTTTTAAACTTTCTGGGAAACTGTCCTCATTAGGGTTAATGAAAAAGTGATATCCATTATTTTGTCATGTTGACTAAGTAGTAAATAAGGTTCCAAGTGTGTTGCCCTCAAAGTCTTACATGTGATTAGAAGACCACAGGAAGTGGGCTGGGCGCAGTGGCTCACGCCTGTCATCACAGCACTTAACTTCGGGTGGCTGAGGTGGGTGCATCGTTTTGAGACCAGCCTGGCCAAAATGGCATAACCCCATGTCTACTAAAAAAAATACAAAAAAAAAAAAATAATAACCTGGGGGTGGTTGATGCCCACCTGTGGTCCCAGTTACTTGGGAGGTACAGGCTGCAGTGAGCCATGATTGTACCACTGCACTCCAGCCTGACAGCTTGTTTCAAAACAAGCTTTTTTTTTTAGTGTTCTAGGATTTTATTTTTTGAGATGAAGTCTCACTCTGTCACCCAGGCTGGAGTGCAGTGGTGGCATCTTGGCTTACTGCAGCCTCTGCCTCCTGGGTTCCAGTGATTCTCCTGCCTCAGCCTCTCGGGTAGCTGGGATTATAGGCATGTGCCACCACGCCCAGCTAATTTTTGTATTTTTCTATAGAGACGGGGTTTTACCATGTTTGGCCAGGCTAGTCTCAAACTCCTGACCTCAGGTGATCTGCCCACCTCGGCCTCCCACAGTGCTGGGATTACAGGCATGAGCTTTTTTTTGTTGTTGTTGTTGCCAAAATCAATTTTTATTTTTAAAAAGGAATAGTCTTAAGGACTTTTCCTGATGGCATTTCTTCTCTCCCCACCTTTAGGTTGATGCAGCAATCGGTGGAATCGGTTTGGAATATGGCGTTTGACTTTATTCTTGACAATGTTCAGGTGGTTTTACAACAAACGTACGGAAGCACATTAAAAGTTACATAAATATTACCAGGGAGCCTGGTGCTCTCCGATCGCTGTGCCATAAGTGCTTGTGAGGTATTTGCAAAGTGCATGATAGTAATGCTTGGAGTTTTTATAATTTTAAATTTCTTTTAAAGCAAGTGTTTTGTACATTTCTTTTCAAAAAGTGCCAAATTTGTCAGTATTGCATGTAAATAATTGTGTTAATTCTTTTACTGTAGCATAGATTCTATTTACAAAATGTTTGTTTATAAAGTTTTATGGATTTTTACAGTGAAGTGTTTACAGTTGTTTAATAAAGAACTGTATGTATATTTTGTACAGGCTCCTTTTTGTGAATCCTTAAAAACTCAACTCTAGGAAGCAACTACTGTTTATTATACTAAAAGGCTGAAAAACCTCCAGGCCAGACTGCTAAGCTCTGAAATTCCTGAGAGGTCTCAGACCGGGATTCTACTTGTTCCAAGAAAGGGTAAAGCTTCTAAACCATCTTATTCTTGTCTCCAAGCATGAACACAGGAGCATGTTAAGAAAATCTTTACTTCTTCCATGTGGAGAAATCTACATATTTTGAATTAGAAACACCCTCACACCCACTTGAAGATTTTTTCCTGGGAACATTATGTCCCATAGATCAGAGGTGATGTTGTCTTTGCCTCTACTGGCCATTGAGAAACTTTGATGATAAAAAAAGAACGGTATAGATTTTCAAACAGATATAAAATATTTTTATGCTATATGTTATGCCGTAACTTTAAAATAAAAATGTAGTTTAAAATTCTGTGCTAGTGGATATTTGGAACTTTTTCCTCAAACACCCCACACTGACTTCAACAAAACCCTAAAACTAGCTACAGATTACTACTATGAATGAATCATTAAGTTGTGTCCGCAACAATTTAGAAGCACTAAGCCCAAATATCAGGAAATGTATGTATGATGGAATTTTCTAGGACAAAACAGATCCAGATTAATGTATAAAAATCTCGACTGTTAACCAGGTGCTGGCATACAAGGTAGTGTGATAGTTGGTAAGATAATTCTTGTCCTAGGAGGACAACTTGTGGGAGAGAAGCTACACTAACATGGAAGCCTAACAGAGCTTGCTGGTGGATGTCTGTTTTCTTTATTGGTAGTTTGGTTTGGAATTGTGATGATTACAATGGACTCATGACTACACAAGCAGTAAAAAGCAGCCAGCTGTGCTTTTACACCATGGTTTCACACAAAGCAGATAAATACCAGAATGCCTAATTTTCTATTTTATAAAAGCCCTAAAGGCATATGGCAGAAGAATGCTGGAAAAATCACTGTGGGAAGAATATGCATAAATAAAGAAGTATTTCTTACATCAAAAAAGTCCCAAGAATCACAAAATCTGCAGAAGCTTGGTTAATCAAATACTGCAGTACTGATTTAATCAGTATAAAATCGAAAGAGCTTTAGATCTGTAATAAAAATCCAAATTTGGGGAAGGGCAAACTTTAAAACAGCAGCCAAGTAGAGAAGGGTTGGGGAAAGGAGAGGTGAGTGAACAGGCACGTTGGAACTGTGGGGACATGTAATTGACCACTGTCAAACCAGTGTAAGTTTCTTGGTTTCTCATGGAAAACATTTTATACACCTATTTTTCTTCCTTCCATACTTAAGTCCATCAGTGTCCAGATACGTCTGCTCCATTTTTTGGTGGGATATTACAACACAGTATTGCATTTACTCCAGTTCCTGCTCCGCGTGAAAACAATTAGATGATTTCAAATACTTTCTTCAGCTCCACAATAAGCTGCCAGTCACTCTTCTGCATTTCGTCTCTGAACCAGTCTTTGAGTGCATCAATAGACTGCCGGCTGATCTGCAATGCCCGAGGCACAAACAGGGTAAACAGAACATAACAAACATGTGCCAAAGAAAGCTGTGGCCCCAGACGCCCGCTCTCACCGTAATAAAGCTTATGCAGGGCTTGCCTGCCTAAGGGAGTAGAATTCCGAAATCACCTCTGGTTGGTACGTCAGGCACAAGGGGATCTAAAAGTCCTAGCTTTCTCTGTTGGTGCTGCTTTCCTGATGGGGCAACTTCCTCAAAAGACAAGGCCCAGCTAGAGGTCAGGCCCTAATGGGGGATCCAGTCCCATCAGATACTACAATCAAACTGAAGCCCAAGGAGCTTCTGGGCACAGGTGACCCGAGAAGAGTGATTCCCCATTTCTTAAAGTATGCCACTTTTGCCGAAATAACTTACCTTACTGACAAGAATGTCTGTAGCTTCAAAATGTCTTCCAAACATTTTGGGTGACTCACCAGGGATAGGTTCTATTTTTACACAGACTTCTTGTCCTTTTTTTGCAACATCTACTTGTTTATGGTTTATTTCAATACTTGTTACTATTCCGATGTCAACAAACTGTAAAATAACATATTACAATGCATGCTGAAGAATTCATGCCAATCACAGGCGCCATGGCTGGACAACTGAAATAAGAACTGAAGCAAAAGCCTGTTTTAAAAGTCATAGCAGTGCAATCTTTCATTCATCCCTTAAGGTCTCACAGTGTAATGTTTTGGTAAATTAGGCTGGCACCACCAACACCCTGTTCCCTTCACGACGGCTCTAAGAATGACAGGAGATAATGTGTTTTGCAAAACATTCCAAGTGCCCTGTTGACCCAATGTCATTTCGTATTTTTGCTCTACCATTTCACATGACAGGTGCCATAATAGAAGGGATCAGCAGGCACAACGGGTCTGAGTCAGGAATGAGCTTGAAGTGGCTGGTGGGAATGAAGTGAGAGTGAGGACCGATCCTGAAATTTTAAGAATGACGGCCTGTGAGCAGATGAGTGATGTGATCTCAGAGTTTGGGGCAAAAAACCCTGACTCCTTTGTGGAGAAAAGGATTCAGGAGAGTAAGAGTGAAAAGAGAGAGAGAGCTCTGTTTGATTTAGGAGGCCAAAGCCACATAGAAAATAACACAAATAAATGTCCTGGCTTAGTCCACTGAAATGGTAGAGAATCAATGACAACTTCTAAGTGCCACTGCCCATTACAGGAACCAGGTTTGGGGCAGGGAAAGTACTAGATGAGGCTGGAACATCTCACTGCACCAGAAAGGAAGATGATGCTCAGACTACTGTGTGTCAAGGATATAGGAGCCAGTTTAAATGAGCTCCTACTGACCACACTGGACAATCTATCAAAAGAATAAAGGTAATGGATTATATTTAAAAAACAAAACCAATAAAACCCTGCTAAGTCTATGACTCAATAAAAAGGTCAGTGGGAAGAGGTTCTTTCTAAGAAATGGGGGGACAGGTATATCCACAATTTTGCCACCATCTATGTAACAGCTGACAGGCAAGGCTTGCCAGTGGGTACGAAAGCCACTGGGATAAAGGCTGTTGGGAAACAGGATGTCCATTGGGAACTCCAGGTACCAGATAGATTACAGAGTAATTACAAAGGGCAAGTTTCTAATGGAGATGACTGGCGGCTGGCACCTCCCCGGGAAGAAGAGCGTCAGCAGCAGTGAGACAGGCTGGCTCATGCAGGACGCAGGCACACAGGGAAACTGCATGAGTCTTTGCAATAATGCTAACCTGTGTCGGGAGGGAGAGACAGATAAATCCAAATGGAGAAGGAATTTGCAAAACCACTGGGACACTTCAAAAAGGATGGAGGACTGTTCTTGACTGAGGCTCAACCACAAAACAGCCCCAGTACAATGCAGTTTGCAGGGCACTGAGCCAGATCCGTGGGGAGAGTTACCAAGACATCTTTGGGATGATTGGTGAAATGTTGAGGGCTGCAAATTGTAGGATATTGTTGAAATATTATTAATTTTTCTTAGGTATGCTGATAGAAGGGAAGGTAAACATAGGTGTTCATTATACTAATTTTTAAGCTTTTCCACAGGCTTGAAACCTTTCAAAATAAAATAAAAGGCAGTAATTTCAAGTGCCTTGGAGCCCAATTAACTGAAGCACGAGATCAGGGCTGAGTCAACACTGACTATGGAGCACTGGTATTTACCAACACTGAAGCACAGCAGGTGACAGGCTCTGCTTGTTTTCAAGTTACCACATTTTCTTCCTACTGAGGTAAAACACACTGAAACATTTGTTAAGAAGGTGGAGACCACACTAAATACACAGCCCAGTACTGTGACCTACAGGCACAAAGCTGTGTTGCTACGACTCTTGGACACCCATTTACTGCTTTAAGAAATGACCCACAAAATGTACAACTAGAACTTACATTTTTGCTTGGGACACACATGGGTGTCCCCTGTTTCACCTGACCTGCTTCCACTGTCACCCCCATCACTATCGGATCTCGAGAATTAAAAATGTACTGAGGGAGGATTTTCATCTTGCAGGGAAATACTGCTATGTGCCTGTAAGAAAAAAAGAGAAGAATTAAGCTTACAGAATCACTTAAACATAAACAGAAAAACCGCAGCTGAACATCAGGCTTCTCGCATTAGAGGAAAGCGGCTTTCCCCAAGGCGCTTCTTCCTTTTCTTCTTAACCTCCTCCTCCCCATTCTACTGCTTCCCAAGTCTTGGCTTTCTTCCTCTTTTAAAGCCCTACCTCCAACAGAAGCTGCATCACAGGAGCGTTCTGTTCCTAGTCTGAAACACTGAGCTTGGCTGCTGACGATGTCAGCCAGTCTGGGGCTTAGAACCTAGGCAGCACCTGGTGACAGGCAGGGCTTCGTTGGGCACGTGTAGGCTACTGGGGGACCACAGAGGCATCAAACCACATTATCACCCTGCTTTTCTCCACCACATTCCCAAACCATGGATCCAGAAGGCCACTACATGACGACCCCGCTTCCTGAGCACACGCTTAAAGTGCGGTAAACGTTTCCGGCCGTCGTCTTAAGCAGAGTTCTTCTCACTTCAGGTTTCATGATCTAAAGTGAGCACATACCAGTCTAAATCCGAATATTTACTAGTAAGCGCCACTTAAAAATGTATCCCAAACTACACCATCACTCCTACCATCACTGTGGTCTGAATCACCTAGACCTCTTGCTTGGACTATGGGAGCCTCCTGACAGGGTCTTGCCACTGACTTCCTAACAACCCAAGGTCCACATAACAACCCAGTGAGCCAGTCTGATGGTGAACACAGCCTTGGCAATGGCTTCTTGCACAACTCAGAGAAGCTCAATCCTTCCCATGGCCTGTAAGATGCTTGACGATACAGGTCCCACCACCCTCTCTGACCTCATTTATCACTGTCCCCTCTGGTCACTCCGCCTCACACTGCTGTTCTCTCTGGACACTCCCCATGGGCGCTCTGTCTGAAAAGATGAGATGCCTTCCTCAACCACATCATTAATCACAGTCTCTCCTCTCCTTATCTAGGCCCTTCCCTGCTTTATTTGGTTTTTCAGCACTTCTCAACATGTGTTGATTGTCCTGCAATAAGAGCCTGTCCCAGAGTAGGCACAGTGGCTCACACCTATAATCCCAGCACTTTGGGAGGCAGAGGCAGGTGGATCACTTGAGCTCAGGAATTCAAGACCAGCCTGGCCAACATGGCAAAACCCTGTCCTACCAAAAATACAACAAATTAGCCAGGCATAGCGGCGTGAGCCTCTAGTCTCAACTACTCAGGAGGCCGAGGTGGGAGGCTCACTTGAGCCCAGTAGGCAGAGGCTGGAGTAACCCGTGATCATGTAACTGCACTACAGCATGGGTGACAGAACGAGACCCTGTCTCAGACGAGGAGGGAGGCCGGCCTGGTTCTCAGCTGATGCTTCCTCTACCACCGCAGCAATGTAGTTAATTCCTGCACTGTGAGTACTTGGAAAGTTTGCTACAGGAATGGACTTCTCTCCCACAGAATCTCTCACCTTATTTCCCAGTTTTCCTCACTCAAGTTTTGTTACTTCCAATCTGTGTAATCCCAGATGAGCAAGATAAAGTCCCGAAATTTAATAACTACTAAGCCATTAACAAGACCCAAGTCTGCTAAGATTATATTAAACTGAAGTCACAGACAAGACTTGTTTGCATACTGCTGGAATGTCCCCAGTATGTTGGGTTTCTGGTTTGCAACACACCATTTCAGGATGCAGCCTCTGGTAGATGAGTAAATGCCATGATTTTGCTGTTTACAGCCCTTTCTAGAATTCAGTAATTCTCAATCATGTTCATTAACAAAGACTCGAAGTAAATAAAAACAGTAACTTACTTAAATTCTTCTTGTTTCTGTTTCTTGTAGTCTTGTCTATATTTTGTAAAGGCATCAAATAAATGATAAATAATTTCTGCACTAAAAATTCTAACTCCTAAACTATCAGCCATTTCTTGTGCATCTCGTTCAATTCTCACATCGAAGGCCAAAATTACTGCATACCTAAAAGGTTAAAACACATCAAAAACCATTCAATGAAAAACAGTATGTCACAGAGGACAGTTTTTAAAGATAGGACAGTTTTAAGATAGGTAAGTAACATGAAACCCTTCATAGCAAGAGAAATTACTTACTGAGGGTCATGTTCCAACATCACTGAAGCCTTCATAACATCTTTTTTATGCACTGGGCCAATGTTAATTCCTGCATACTGAAAAAATGGGAGTTTCCATGTTTATCTCTATGTATCAGGTAATGGTAATGGCACCAAAAACCACGACCAACCACCACTCACTTGTGGAGCTAGGTGTAATTACTTACGGGCACTTCTGATGTTTTCAGAAATTCAAGTAGAGCTTCCAAAGAACCCAGTGTAGATGCCTGGACATAGACTCCTTTTTCTTCTAATTTGATAGCATTTAGTGTCTGCTTTAACTCATGGATCAATTCATCCTTGTAAAGAAATCAGATTTGATAAGGTTGTCAACACACCTCTATCCTCAGCAGTCTAGAATTAAATTGTGTTTCTCTCTTTGGTCAAGTACTTATCTGCAAATATGAAACTAAGGCTTAGATAGAGCAGGGCATAACAGAACCTGTGCTGGAATGGAGGAGGAGATTTGGGGGCCACGCCCTGACTATCTCGCTTCACCTGTGTCTTAAGTTTGCTGATTTTGACATGTTTAATCTCTGCTCCACTTGGCAAATATAATAGATGGGTGGGCAGAATTAAACAGTAGAGAAGAAAATTTTTTTGAAGTTAAAAAAGCACCACATAACTGTAATGTGTTACGATAGCCCAAAAGCTCAGCTCGACTGTGTTAACTAGGAAATACCATAATCTCACGATCAGCAGCTCCTTCCTCCATCACTGCTCGTCTAGAAATGGAAGAAGAGATTTTAACCAGAAGTAAGTAAAACAACTTTATCAATGCCACTGAAGGGACATAAGTCCACTCCATACTCAGGACTGGCTGAAGAAGCAGGCCTGTCCTATTCTCTCACTGGCCCTGAGATAGCGTATTCCCAACAGCATGAGTTGATGCTGCCTAATAAACATGGCCCCAGGACACAAGAGCCATGTGCTGGGAACAGTGCTATTTTCTCTTTGGCAAGTGAACAAACTATGGCTCAAAGTCCACTTTTATGAAACTACAATGGACATGGGCCAAAAAAGAATATACAACTCCTAGCTTTTTTTTTGAGACAGGGTCTTGCTGTCGCCCAGGTTGGAGTGCAGTGGCACAATCTCGGCTCATTGCAGCCTCTGCCTCCCAGGTTCAAGTGATTCTCCTGCCTCAGCCTCCCAAGTAGCTGGGATTACGGGCACGCATCACCATGCCCAGCCAACTTGTAGCTTTTGACTCATTTTTTTATTTGAATAAAATGCATTATTTTTATAATTCTAGTACACATAAAAATCATATCAATTCCTATGACTATACAAACTGAAGTAATTCAAAAGCGTCAAGTTTGCTAAGAGGCCAAGAGACGGCAGGCTTCACAAAGACAAAGCCAGTTGTGGTCACCATCCCTAGCATGTGCAATGCTGACACGTGCCAGAACTTTTGAGGAAAAAAAATTTTAAATGAACTTACTTTAAGAACAGGGATTTCATCTTCTTTATAAGCCACGAGAAGGGGTAAACCAGCCAATGTCTTCTCCAGGTCTTTTCCAAGAATCTTTACCCCCTGAGCTGCTTCTACTTCTTTATGCTTTTCATACTGGTTCTATAGAGAGAAAAACATTTGTTACCAAATGTACTTTAAAAGTGGTTAGCAGTAGGAGATGATATAAGAGAATCTCATCATGATCTTAGAGGTTTCTTAAAACTAGGCACAAAAAGCAATAACCACAAAATAAAAGATTGATAAATTTAACATTAAAATGAAATATTTCCATTTCTCAAAATACCACAGGAAAAAAGTCACAAGAGTAGAAGATATTGCAAAACACACCAACTAACAAACCAGTATCCTGAATATATAAGCGCACATACATCTGTAAGAAAGATAATGCAGAAGAAAAACGTACATCTCACGAAGGAGGAAATAAATGGCTAATAAACATTTTTAAATGACCAGCCAGGTTAACAATTAGGCAAATGCACACTGAAACGGCAATGAGCTACACACCAGAATGGCAAAAAAATTTTAAATCTGACATCCAAGAACTGATGAAGATGTAAAACAATGAAACTAATACTGCGGTTGAGAATATAATTTGTTACACCCACCGTAGGCAAGTGTGGCCTTCACGCCTAGGTATACATACCCTGGGAAACTGGCACAAACACATCAAGAGATATACACAAAAGTTCACAGCAGCAGCATCGTTAGTAAGAACAAAAATAAAAAACTGGGCTGGGTGTGGTGGCTCACACCTGTAATCCCAGCACTTAGGGAGGCTGAAGTCAGGATTTCGAGACTAGCCTAGCCAACATGGTGAAACCCCATCTCTACTGAAAATACAGAAATTAGCCGGACATGGTGGCGTGTGCCTGTAATCCCAGCCTGGATGACAGAGTGAGACTCCGTCTCAAAATAAATAAATAAATAAAATAAAATACAACTGGAGATCACCTACATTTCCCATCAACAGAACAGATAGATATGTTGTGATACAGTCACACAATGGAAAAGAAATCTTAAAATTATATACCTTTTTTTCACTAAAGGAAGCCAGATATAGGCCAGGCATGGTGGCTCATGCCTACAATCCCAGCACTTTGGGGAGATGAAAGTGGGTGGATTGCTTGAGCCCAGGAGTTCAAGACCAGCTTGGGCAACATGGCAAAGTCCCATCTGTAAACAAATTAGCCAGGTGTGGTGGTGTGCACCTGTAGTCCCAGCTATTCAGGAGGCTGAGGTGGGAGGATCGCCTGAACCCCAGGGAGGTTGAGGCTGCAGTGAGCTGTGACTGCACCACTGCACTCCAGCCTGAGCGACAGAGTGAGAGCCTATCTCCCAAAAAAAAAAAAAAAAAAAAGGCCAGCTATAAAAGTACACACTTAGAATAACTCCATTTCTACATGAAGTCTACAGACACGTCTAAGGGAAGTACTCTCAGACACAAAAACAAAGCAAAGCAAGGATATCTGTTACTATCATAAAATGCAACCATGGTTAACTCTATGAAAGGTCTGGGGGTAGGAGGGGAAGGTGGGGAGGGTTGATCAGGAAGAAGCACACAGGAAGCCTCTGGGTACCAGCAGCATTCTCATTCTCCATCTGGTTGCTTCCCAAAAATGTGTTAAACTTTTCTGCTATGTTTTGTGTACTTTTCAGGAGCAATTATTTTATTTCACAATTAAAAATGTTAATAAAAAACTACAGTTGACCCTTGAACAACTGCGTATGTCCACTTACACTCAGATTTTCTTCCACCTCTGCCACCAAAGACAAGACCAACCCCTCTCCTTCCTCCCTGTCAGCTTACTCAACGTGAGGATAAGAATGAGGACCATTATGATGATCCACTTCCACTTCACAAATAGTAAATCTGTTTTCTCTTCCTTATGATTTGCTTAATCACGTTTTCTTTTCTCTAGCTTGTTTTATTGTAAGAATGCAGTATGTAATATATAAAACATACAAAACGTGTTAACCGACTGTTTATGTGATCGGTGAGGCTTCTGGTCAATGGTAGGCTATTAGGAGTAAAGTTTTTGGGGAGTCAAAGAATATATGTGGATTTTCAACTGGCCAGGGAGTCAGTGCCCCCAGCCCTCATGTTGTTCAAGAGTCAACTGCAGTTAGCAGTGCAGAACCAAAACAGTGTAGTTCAGTATCTGGGAAAGGCCTAGTCTGGTAAGCAGGTACTTTCACGCATCTCTACTCTTGACAGATAGGCCTTCCAGTACAATGACATCTAAGATAAAAGGGAGAGCGAGGGATGTTATGTGTTCTGTATTAAGTCAAACAGCTTTAAAGGTGAGGAAACAATCTCAGCAGAACTTTACAAGTCCCCCTGTGTCAACGCTTACCACCTCAGCATACCTTCACTCGTAATTCCTTCATAGGAGGAGGTAACAGGAGGCCTCGGATCTGAGTTACGATGGGCCCTTCCACTCCAGGAACAATGATTGTATCTCCTTCCTTCAAACGCCCATTGATCAAGATGACATCTATCGTGGTGCCCATCCCTGGGAGAGCTTTAACCTACAAGACATTATTACAAAGAGAAAGACGTACATACAATGCACCATGTTCATTAAATCTGAAAGTAGTCAATATCCTCCACTCAAGGAACTTGCCATTTAAAAAAAAAAAAAAACAATAAACTGAAAAATTGATCATTACCTCCATCACCTGTGCCCTCAGCTCTTCACAGTGCGCAAGCCTCTTGCTCAACATGGTCTGAGTTAACTCGACAAGAAGGTAGATCAGACTTCCCATGCCGTCACCAGTATGTGCAGAGGTAGGTACCAAAGACACAAAAGTGCGAGGATCTTTATTCTCATAAAACAAAGCAGCGTTCAAACCCTAGGAGCAAAAATCATCCAAAACGCCAGGCTGTAAAGAAACGTATCTGGAATAGGTGTGACTAACTAGAAGGCGAATGAGCAAATGGCTCGTCATTTTGAAACTCCTCATAAAAACGAAAAATGATCATGTATATTCTATAAGCATTAAATGTATTACAGCAAAGTAGTTCTAAGTCAACTCAGTTTTCTAAATTAAAGTATTCAGACTGCAAAGAAAAAGGAGAAAAAGGAAGAAGAATTTTAAAAAAGTAATTGCTGTCAACAGAGGAAAAGAACCAGTATTAACGAAAACACTGACTTCATTATAAAGATAATATAATAACTATTCTGAAATAGGCTCTTCGGAAAGAAGGAAGCCTTCTTACCTGCTGTGCAAATTCTACAATAATAGCCTTTGCTCGCTCCTCAAATTCATCTTTTGTATTCTTTTTCTGCTTCTTTAAAGTAGCAGCCACATCAGAGTCGGGACTCTTTTTCCAATCATATAACCTATCAATCTGAAAAAGTTTTTTCATGAGAAAGAGCTCTAAAAAATTCAGAACATTCAAGAATTGCATTAATAGCTCCAGAAAATTCCTCATGTATGTCTCATCTATACAGAACAGTGTGACTTACTTACTCATACACTTTATTGTACCAAAAGCTCCTTTCAGACTGCTTATCGGCACCTGCTCTTAAATTAGAAACTGCTGCAGTGCCATGCTGCCCTGTCAACCTCCATGAGTTCCTAAGTGGCTGCCATTTGTTTGCAAATATCTTAGAATTATCCTAAGACTATTAATGTATATTGTCGAAATTCCAAAACAGTTTTTGTAACAGGAACAATCAATTCCAGCAAGTACCATCACTATAAAATTATATACCAAAAACTTAAAAATGTATATATATTTTCTGTCTTAGGGAACAGCCTATTTTAATTGTTTTATTGCTCAAATTAGGATTAAACCTGTTTTGTTAATGACATAATCCATTTTCCCTCACTTTTCAACAAGAGAGATAAATGAGCATAGAAGAAATGAAAAATACTTACTAGCCAACCAACCAACCAACCAAAAGCATAATCTGGGGACTGAGTTTAGGGTGATCAAATAAAGAAGCAGATGAATCTGAATGCTACTAAGGAGACAAATCAGTAGGAAATGATAGATGTTAAAATTAGAATATGAGGTCCTTAGAATATTTATAAACATGTTCAACACCTTTAAAGGAAAAGCCTGAAGCTTGTAAAGCTAAATAATAAAAACATGTCTAACTAGTACTTAGAAATTAATACCTTTAAATGCTTATATCAGAAAAGAGTATCAATAAAACCAAAAGCTAATTCTTTGAGGTAATTCAATTCCTGCACATTCTTTCAGAAAACAGAGGAGGAAATACTTCTCAACTCATCTTATGAGGCCAACATTACTCTGATATGAAAACCAGATAAAAGGCATTACAAGAAAACTACATATGCATATCACTCATGAACACAGACACAAAAACAACAATGAAACATTACAAATCAAATCTAGCAATATATCAAAAGGATAACAAATGACAACCAACTAGGGTTTATTTTAATAATGTAAAGTTGGTTTAACATTTTTAAAATTCAACAGTAATTATGTTGTTAACAGAACGAAGGAGAAAATCCACATGAACATCTCTAAATATGCAGGAAAAGAATTTGACAATATCAACAACCATTCATGATTAAAGAAATAAAAACATAAAGCACTCTAAACAACCTAGAATAGAAGGAAACTTCCTCAAACTTAATAAAGGGCATTGAAAAAACACAAAAAACCTACAGCTGACATCATACGTAAGAGTGAAAGACTGAGCACTTTCCCCTAATATCAGGAATAAGGAAAGGATGAAGTCTACTGTCATTCCTTCTATTCAATATTATTTAGAAGGTCTAGTTAGTACAATAAAGAAAAAGAAGTAGAAAGCATGTAGATAAGGGGGAAAAACTGCATTTATAAGCAGATAACATAATCACATACATAGAAAAATCCACATTATTTACAAAAGAAGATACTAGGCCTAATCAGTGAATTTAACAAGGTCACAAGATACAAACTGAATGTAAATGTCATAAACAGCTGGAAATCAAAAAAATGTTCATGCTATTTACAATAGCATTAAACCATGAAATACCTAGGGATAAATTCAGAAAAATATGTCCAACGTGTGGACAATAAAACTACAAAATAGTGCCAAGAGAAAGTGAAGAAGGCCTGGCCAGGCATGGTGGCTGTCTTAAATCTTAATACTTTGGGAGGCTGACGCAGGCAGACTGCTTGAGCCCAGGAGTTCGAGACCAGCCTGGGTAACACAGTGAGATCTTGTCTCTATTTAAAAAAATACAGAAAATAAAAAATAATTTTAAAAAATGGTAAAGAAGGACTAAGTAAATGTACAGAGATACCAAGTTCACTGATCAGAAAATGCACTATTGCTAAAAGAACCAATTCTCTCAAAATTTATCTACAGATTGAAAAGCAATCCCAATCAAAATCCTAAAAGGCTTTTTAAAAAAACTTTATATTGAAATCCAAGGACCTAAAATAGCCAAAACAATATAAAGAAAAACTAAGTTGAAGGATTTACCACTACCAGTTTTCAAAACTTTACTATGAAGCTATAATGAGACAGCATAGTAGTGGCATAAGAATGTATACAAAACAATGGAACAAAAGATATATTCTAGGAACAGACATACATGGTCAACTAATTATTGACAAAGATTCCAAACTAATTCCATGGGGGAAAAAATAATCTTTTCAGCAAAGAGTCTTTAAATAACAAAATTATTTCTATGGAAAAAAAGTAAACCCTGATCTCACACTATATAAAAAAAGATCATCAATCTCAATGTAAAAGCTTAAACTATTGAACATCTGGAAACACCCGAGAAAAATGTAATGAACGTGGGATAGGAAAAGCTTACATAAAACACACATCATAAAAAAAATTAATGGGGGCCAGGCATGATGGCTCATGCCTGAAATCCCAGGACTTTGGGAGGCCAAGGTGGGCAGATCACTTGATGTTAGGAGCTCAAGACCAGCCTGGCCAACATGGTGAAACCCCGTCTCTACTAAAAATACAAATTGGCTGGGTGTGGTGGCGTGCACCTGTAATTCCAGCAGTACTTGGGAGGCTGAGGAACAAGAATCACTTAAACCCAGGAGGCACAAGTGCAGGGAGCTGACATAATGCCACTGTACTCCAGCCTGGGCGACAGAGCAAGGCCCTGTCCCAAAAATAAATAAAATATAAAAATTAATTGCATTTCACCAAAATCAGAAATTTCTTCTCTTCAAAACACACTATTAAGAAAAGGAGGCTGGGCGCAGTGTCTCATGCCTGTAATCCCAGCACTTTGGTTGGCCAAAGTGGTGGATCACTTGAGGCCAGGAGTTTGAGATCAGCCTGGCCAACATGGCAAAACCCCATCTTTACTAAAACACACATACATACACATACACACATACATACACACAAAGAAAAAAAAAGAAAAGAAAAGAGGCCCTAACCGAGTGCGGTGGTGCATGCCTGTAATCCCAGCTACTGGTGGTTCAGGCACAACAATCGCTTGAGCCTGGGAGGCGGACATTGTAGTGAACCAAGAGTGTGCCATACTGCACTCCAGCCTGGGCTATAGCGAGAGACAGTCTCCAAAAGAAAAACACACACACACACACACACACACACACAAAAACAAAACAAAGAAAATGAAAAACCAAGTCCCAGACCATAAGAATATATCAGCAGTATATACAAGTGAAAAAGGAGTTTTTTGTTTTGTTTTTTTTTTGAGACAGAGTCTGACTCAGTCGCCCAGCCTGGAGTGCAGTGGCGCGATCTCTGCTCACTGCAAGCTCCACCTCCCGGGTTAAAGCCATTCTCCTGCCTCAGCCTCCCGAGTAGCTGGGACTACAGGCGCCGCCACCACACCCGGCTAACTTTTTTGTATTTTTAGTAGAGACGGGGTTTCACCATGTTCGCCAGGATGGTTTCGATCTCCTGACCTCGTGATTCGCCCGCCTCGGCCTCCCAAAGTACTGGGATTACAGGCGTGAGCCACCTCGCCCAGCCAGGAGTTATTTTTTTATTTTCATTTTTTCTGAGATGGAGTCTTGCTCTGTTGTCCAGGCTGGAGTGTGGTGGTGCAATTTCGGCTCACTGCAAGCTCCGCCTCCTGGGTTCACACCATTCTCCTGCCTCAGCTTCCCCAGTAGCTGGGACTACAGGCGCCCGCCACCACGCCTGGCTAATTTTTTGTATTTTTTGTAGAGAGGGGGTTTCACTGTGTTAGCCAGGATGGTCTCAATCTCCTGACCTCGTGATCCACCCGCCTCGGCCTCCCAAAGTGCTGGGATTACAGGCGTGAGCCACCGTGCCCGGCCCAAAAAAAGGAGTTATATACATAGAACCAGAAGTATAAAGAACTCTTAAAACTCAACAGTAAAACAACAATCTAATAAAGAACAAAGGATTTTGAACATACTTTTCAAAGACACAGATACTGTCATCTCTAGGCATAAGTACGTGAAAAGCTGCATAAAGCCATTAGTCACTGTGGAAACAAACTAGACCACAATAATTTAGCACTCAACTACACACCTACTAGAATGCTGAAGGTAGGGCGAGTATTCACAAAGATATGCAGAAACGGGAATTCTCAACAGATAAATGGATGAAGTGCAGTATTATTTGGAGAGTGGACTACTATTCAGCAATAAAAAGGAAAAACCTTTTATACATATAATGACAACATGAATAAAGCGTAATAACATAACAAAAAAATGCCAAACTTAAAAAATTACATACTATATGATTTCATTTATATGAAATCATAAAACAGGCAAAACTAGTCCGTATGACACAGAAAGATCAATACTAGCCTGGGTTTAGGGAGGGCAGGAGAATGACTGCAAAGTAACGTGAGAGAACTTTTTTGGAATGACAATGGTTGTAAATTTGTCAAATTAAAATAAACACTTACCATGGGGTGCATTTTCTCATACATATGCTTACACTATACTATATTGTAGTCTATTAAGTGTGATAGCAGTATATCTTTTTTAAAAAAGCAATGTATACACCTTAACTTAAAATACTGCTAAAAATGCTTACGAACTCCTGATTCTTCAACAAGTCATAATCTTTTTGCTGGTAGAGGGTCTTGGCTCAATGTTGATAGCTACTGACTGATCAGGATGGTGGTTGATAAAGGCTGGGGTGGCTGTAGCAATTTCTTAAAAGAGACAGCAAAGAAATCTGTCCCATCAATTAACTGATTCTTCCTTTCATGAAAGATTTATTGGCTGGGTGCAGCGGCTCACGCCTGTAATCCCAGCACTTTGGCAGGCCGAGGCGGGCAGATCACCTGAAGTCGGGAGTTCAAGACCAGCCTGACCAACATGGAGAAACCCCATCTCTACTAAAAATAAAAAATTAGCCGGGCGTGGTGGCGGACACCTGTAATCCCAGTTACTCGGGAGGCTGAGGCAGGAGAATCACTTGAACCCAGGAAGCAGAGGTTGCAGTGAGCTGAGATTGCACCACTGCACTCTAGCCTGGGCAACAAGAGTGAAACTCTGTCTCCAAAAAAAAAAAAAATCTCTCTGTAGCATGCAATGCTGCTTACAGCATTTTACCCATAATAGAACTTTTTTCAAAGCTGTAGTCAATCCTCTCAAACCCAGACACTGCTTTATCAATTAGGTTGACTGCTATCCTAAATCCTTTTTTGTCATTTCAACACTGTTCACAATATCCTCACCAGAAGTAGACCTCCACCTCAAGAAACCACTTTCTTTGCCCACCCATAAGAAGCAGCTTCTCATATGTTCAAGTTTTATCTTAAGATTGTAGCAACTCAGTTACATCTTCTGGTTCCACTTCTAATTCCAGTTCTCTTGCTATTTTTCTACCACATTCGCAGTGACTTCCTCTACTGAAATCTTGAACTCCTCAAAGTCATACATGAGAGTTGAAATCAACTTCTTCCAAACTCCTATCAATGTTTATATTCTGTACTTTTATGGATCATGAACAGAACTCTTCATAACATCTAGAAGGATGAATCCTTTCCAAAAGGTTTTCAACTTTTGCCCAAATCCATCAGAGGAATCTCAATCTATGGCAGCTATAGCCATACAAAATGTATTTCTTAAGTAACAGTACTTGAAAGTTGAAGACACTCCTTGATCCATGGGCTGCAGAATGAATGCTATATTAGCAGGCACGAAAACATTAATCTCCTTGTGTGTCTCCATCAGAGCTTGGGTAATCAGGTGCACTGTTAACAAGCAGTAATACATTGAAAGCAATCTTTTTCTCTGAGGAGTTGGTCTCAACAATGGGCTTAAAATATTCAGTAAACCATGCTATAAACAGACGTGCTATCATCCAGGTTTTATATTTCCATTTATAAAGCATAGTAGAACAGATTTGGTATAATTATTAAGGGCCCTAGGATTTACAGAATGGTCAATGAGCATTGGCTTCACCTTAAAGTCACCAACCACATTAGACCCTAACTAGAGAGTCAGCCTGCCCTTCAAAGCTTTGCAGCCAGGCAGTGACTTCTCCTCTCTAGCTATGAAAGTCCAAGATGGAATGTTTTGCCAATCGAAGGCTTTTTTGCCTACATTGAAAATCTGTTGTTTAGTGTAGCCACCTTCATCAATCATCTCAGCTAGAGCCTCTGGATAACTTGCTGCAGCTTCTGTATCAGCACTTGCTGCTTCACCTTGTACTTTTAGGTTACAGAAACAGCTTCTTTCCTTAAACCTCATGAACCAGCCTCTACTAGTTTCAAACTTTTCTTCGACAGCTTCCTCACCTTCCTCAGCTTCAGAACTGAAAAGAGGGCCTTGCTTTAGATTAGGCTTTGGCTTAAGGGAGTGTTGTGGCTGGACTGATATTATACATGCGACTCCTCCTTTCACTTGAACACTTACAGGTCATTGTAGTGTTATTAATTGGCCTAATTTCAATACTGTCTCAGGAAATGGGCCCAAGGAGAGAGAAACAGACAAGGGAACAGCTGGTTGCTGGAGCAGTCAGAACACACACAACATGTATTGACTAAGTGTGCCATCTTATAGGGGTGTGGTTTGTGGCACCCCAAATCAATTATAATAACAAAGATCATTTATCCCAGATAACCGTAACAGATGTAATAATGAAAAAGTTTGAAATATTGCAAATTAACAAATGTGACAAGAAGTGAACACATGCTGTTGGGAAAATGGCACCAATAGACTTAATACACTTGCTTGATGCAAGGCTGCTATAAACTTACAAATTTTACTTAAAAGGCTGGGCGCGGTGGCTCACGCCTGTAATCCCAGCACTTTGGGAGGCCGAGGCAGGTGGATCACAAGGTCAGGAGTTCGAGACCAGCCTGGCCAATATGGTGAAACCCCGTCTCTACTAAAAATATAAAAATTAGCCGGGCGTGGTGGCAAGCGCCTGTAGTCCCAGCTACTTGGGAGGCTGAGGCAGGAGAACTGCCTGAACCCAGGAGGCAGAGGTTGCAGTGAGCCAAGATCGTGCCACTGCACTCCAGCCTGGGTGACAGAGCAAGACTGTGTCTCAAAAAACAAACAAACAAAAAACAACAAAAAAAAACTATACACATATACAATATCTGTGAAACACAATATAGTGAAGCACAATGAAATGAGCCATGCTTGTATGTTAATTATACCACTTTTTTTAATCACAAAAAATTAAGAAACGTGTTTTCCTAGGTTAATTTTTCAGAAGGCGCACGTACCTTATTGAGTGCAACAATGAAGGGACATTTTTTAGATTTGAGAAGGTTGATAGACTCAATTGTTTGGGGCTCCAAACCATGCATAATATCAACAACTAAAATGGCAATGTCACAAAGAGAGCTTCCTCTATTTCTCAGATTACTGTTGAAAAGAAGGAAAAGATCTATAAGTAGAAAATCTTGAAATACTTTTCTTAAAACTTTCAAACTTCTTTGTAAAACCCAAACAAAACAGAGTATATGTATTAAATTGTTCAAGTACTATTAGCCCTTAAATTGGCAAATGCTCATATAACAGTCACTTGAATCGACCTCAAGTGGAATGAGCTAGTTTTAGAACCAACTAATATTTCTGATAATTTTGCTGATCAAGTTTTCTGTGTTAAACAACATGGTCAAGAGACAACAGCACAATATTCAACTTGTAACGGGTTTTACGGGAGACAGGCCTGGCATGTATTAGCACGTTTTCTGCTCCTTTCAAGCAGTAAAGACTTCCCTCTACAAAAAACAAGTATTCAAAGAAAACACTACTAAATCAATGAAGTACAGTAAAGGAGGATTGGTAGTTATAGAGATCAAATTACTACTCAAAGGTTAATGACTCCACTGAACTTTTAGACTTAATGGTTTCAAGTAGTTTGCTTGATGAGAAAAGACTCAAATTGGTCTTACCTGAAAGATTCATGCCCAGGAGTATCAATAATTAGCATTCCTGGAATCCGTACATTCTCTCTATCAAACTAGAAACAGTGGGGAAAAGTGCAAAGCTTAAGGAAGTCAGACATGAAAGCTTCTTTACAAAACAATCCTTTTGCCATAAAACTCTGCAAGTATCACTAGTCCCTTTTCCATATGAATGACTTTAAAAACAGTGAGTTAACCAGCAAAGTACAATTGTCAGTATTTTCACTAAAATCCAAAGAAATTTTAACCAAAAAAAAAAAATTGAGAAAATATCTCCTTTCTTAGGGTCTTAAAACTATGACTGTAGTCCAAGTTTGAGCAGATTATTAAGTAAGTGGTGATACAAATCACAGGACAGTCATCTGAAATAATCCATAGAAATCTGACATGCAAGAGGTGGTTCTCAGCATTGGGAAAAGTTACCTGGTCCAATTTTAAAGCAATTCTGACTCCAAATATATCCCAAAAGTATGTTTTAAAGTAAATTTACCACACTGATCAAAAATGTTAAAGAGTAAATGCATACCCTATTGTATTCAAATAATGTCATAAATGCTTGACTTTCTGGACAAAAGCACATAAATGAACGGAAATAACATTACAACTGATCTCATTTGGACATTCCCTTTTAGTCTAAAAATTAACACTGACCAACTAATTTCTCTCTCTCACACACACACACATTTTTTGTATTATGCTTATCTACATTTGCTTTTTGCTAATCTCCAAATGATCTTTCAAAATTTGGTATCCTGATCTACATAAAAATAATGCAATGTAAAACATTTCAGATCTGCATTCTGGTGGTCGTAAATCAATGTTCACTGAGCGCCACAATTACTTCCACTTCAGTGTCTTATATACTAACAATAAGTAATTACAATTGTCATATAAAGGTTATCCCAAGAACTTTAATACAGGCCTAATAATAATCTTGTTCCTGATGTTCTAAAATAACAATGAGAGTTCAAGTTCTGGCAACTGATGGAATAAGGTGTTATGAACCCTCTTCTCGAGTGACTAAAACATAGAAATATTATTTAAAATAGGAAGAAAATAAATTATAAATTTGAAAAGTTGTAATTCAAAAAAACTGTTCTAAAATATTCAATACTACATATTATAATAGAACACCACATAACTGGAAAACTCAGGACCAACACCAAGATGTAAAATGACCATATGCCTTGTAAAAAGATGAAAATCAGCTTATGATCAAACTTAACAGCAATACTTTATGCGAGAAGAAATTGGACACAGGATACTTAAAGAATGAAAATGTTAACCAAGGATTTTATATGTGGCCAACTGACTTTCCAGTATAAAGGCCACAAAATAACTCTTCAATATTTAAAAATTCAAGGAATGTTAATTCTTCTAATCCCTTCCTTAGGAAGTGACTAGAAGACAAGCTTCATAAAACCCAATTGCAAAGAAACAAAACAAAAACTGGAGAGACAAAACTCATAGACTTTTTTTACATGCAGAACCAAGACTAAATGAGGAAAAAAAGGAGACATTAGCATGTAATAACATATGCTCTGTTTTTCAACTTATTGCTTCTCAGTTCCAAAGCTACCACTTTCACCTGCTCTGTGATAATGAAACTGAGGAACTGTTTCAAGGCCCAGTTCTCAGTCTGGGTAGTTTCTGTATTACATGAGCCTGGAATATCCTGCTATACCAGACAGCATGAATGCAACCAAAACTAGGACAACCAAAATTGTATGAGAAAGATTCAGGAGCCAACCACTGGGCAAAGATGGGACTATCTCAGCACAATAATAACTGAAATGGATTAATGCACAGTAAATATGTTTAAATCTATTAGTTCATAATAATACAAAACAAAATCAGGCTGGGCACAGTGGCTCACATCTGTAATCCCAGCACATTGGGAGGCTGAGGTGGGAGGATCGCTTGAGCACAGGAGTTCAAGACCAGCCTGGGCAACATAGGGAGATCCCGTCTCCATGAGGGGCAAAAAAAAATAGAAAAAAAAGAAAAATCATATTGGTCACTTTTTATTTTAAAAGCTGGTTAAAAGAAGGTAAAGGATCAGGCATTAATTCTACCTTCCCTAAATAACCCATCATTGAATAACCAAATAGTAGATTAGGCAACATTTCTATATAGAAGTAATCCAATAATGGCTGATGGAGTTCAAGTATCAACATTTTGCAACTCCTAACACATTAAAAGGTAGAGATTATCTTAAAAAGTTGTGGCTGGAGATCTTTGATTGGAAAGCTACACCTGGAGGGCTTCTGAAGTAGCCTGCAAGGTTCTATTGCCCAACAAAGGTGACACTTAAAGGGTGGTGTGCATTATACTGATTCTTTAAGCTTTACATTTATCTTACTGTGCTACATCTAACATACATAAACTGAATACCTCCAAACAAGTAGAAAAATATGGGACAAAAAGAAAAGAAATGGATTAGATTAGAAGGGAAAAACAGTAGAGAATGAAACAAAATTTTAAATTATGGGGATAAATGGTATCAGTGTTAAAGCATGGAGGCAAATGACTAACTGGAATAGTGGCTGCCTCTGGGAAAGGGAGGGAAGGAAATGGAATGTGAGAGCTCCTATAATATGTAGTGTTTTATTCTTTAAAAAGAATGATCTAAAGCAAAACAGGCAAAATAATACATATTAATTCTGAATGGTGACTATATGGAGCTGTTATACTAGTCTCCGTCCTTTTTCTATGTTTGAAATAGTTCATATCTTAATTTTTGTAAGAGATTAAAATATATGAAATACAATGTACTTACATTTTTAATCATCTTAGTCTGTTCATTAATAGCTTCAAGAGGAACATTGGTGGCCCCAATTTGTTGTGTGATACCACCTGCTTCACCGTCTTGTACATGTGTGTGACGGAGCTATGAGAAGACAGCAAGTTCAGATTGGTATTTCGACATGGAAAAGATAGCAGCAAAAATAAGAGATTAGCAACTTATTTATTGTAAGCAGAATTGCCTATATATCCTATTGGTCTCAAAAGTTTTTTTTTTATAAGGTACCATTCACTTATTTTCAAAATTCTATCAATACATATAATAGTTTCTTACTTTATCTAGAATTTTTGTCTTCCCTGTGTCCACATGCCCAAGTACGCAGATAATAGGGGCTCTTAGCTTTTCGGTATTTACATTTTTACTATGTTCAAGTCGTCGTTTCTAGGAAAAAAAAAATCAAAAATTAAATATATCAAATCCTCACTATCCTTATTTTCTATTTTGCCTTGGCAAAAGAATGCCACAGCCTGCATCCAAGTTCTCTGTTGATTTGACTACACATAATTGCAATTTATAATGTGAACGTTACAATCTAATTCCCACCACAGCACCTTTGGACAAGGAAAAACCTGTTTAGATTTCACAGTAGCACTGCTGAATATGAATAGGAATATTGTAAAGTGTCATTTCAAAATTTTTGAATACTTTTGTACATAGTTACTTTAATAGAATATAATGACTATGAAACGAATCAATCTTCCCATAATACTGACTATATAGAGCAACCCTGAACTTGTGTGAGGATTTACATAAAAACAGGTGAGCGTGCACATTTTTAAAACTTCACTGCAACCTAAGAATTTTAAAGATTTTTAAAGGCAATGTATTACACACTTTTATCCAATATACGAACGCTATAAAACTTATCAAGGAGGAGACTGTTTGTTTAAGCTTCAGCTTAGGTAAGTATAACATGTCCTGACTTTCCGAGGTTCTACCACTCCCATGAACACCAGCACGGGCGAGAAAGCTTTTCCTCGAACCACGGTGTGCTTCTTGTCACACTGAGCTAAATGCTTCCGCTTTCTGAGGACCAAAAACAACGCCAGCAATAGTTTTTCTTTGAAATGACCTTTCAAATAAAGTTGGCATTCAAATTAAACACTTGAAGCAAAAACTATGAAGTAATGTCATTTACAAAACTATTTTTCATCTAAAAACCATTTCTGTAAGAACTCTTTACTTGCATTTCTAGTACTAGACATTAGATTTTTTGGTAGAAACTGAAACTGAAAAACTCTTTAAAATACCAAAAGTGAGATGCCAGGGATGAGTACAAAGTAGGACTTATTCACTAGCAAAGAGTAGTACCCAACAACCTCACAGTACATACAACTCAAATTCAAACATCATGACTTTATTTGACATGGCGGACAACTGCCTCTCTCTCCCACACTTAGTGAAGTATTAAAATTTTTAGAGGGCAATGAGTTACAAACTGACTCAGAAATTCTAAGTATACTGAAGCAATGACAGCACAAGAATACAAATCCCATTCCACAATGGAGATTCTGACCCAGGAATGGAGTGAATTTCAGAAAATCATAATACGTAGCAAAGTTTATGGATCCATGAAGTTTGTTATGGACTGAACATTTCCCCAAAATTCCTACCTTGAAGCCCTAACCCTCCATATGACTATACTGGGGGCTTTTATTTTATTTAGGGCCTTTATTTTGAAAAACATGAAGCTCATACACACTACCATTAACTAATCTAGGGAGTAGGATAATTGAGAAGCTCTTCTGCTTTATATTTATTTTGTTTGTAAATCAGCAAGTACAGTACAGATATTCCATCACTCTCTCGAACGTGAGTATATGGCAAGGGAGCTGGTGGGAGCAGGTGCTACGGGAAAAGACAGTCATAACTGAGGTGCCAGTTGGGGAAGAATGCTACAGGCATGTAGCAGGTAAAGGCCAAGATGCTGTTCGATATCATACAAAGAAGAGAACAGCCCCTGTCCCCAACAACAAAGAATTATCTGGCCCCCAAATTTTAATAGTGCCAGGGCTGAGAAACCCTAATTTAGAATAACAAACCCTCTTAGTCCTTTAAAAATTTAGACAATTTATCCATACTTAGACTTTACAGGAGAAAAGGCAAATGTCGATATATAGGTATTAAAACAAAAAACTGAAAAATTAGTAATACACAAAAAGGAAAGCTAAAATAGTTTTTAGCTTTAAAATAGTATAATATCCTCAAGCAAACTAGTTTTTAATGTATTATTTACATTAAGCTGACAGAACTGAAGAAAACTTTCTCTTGAAGCCACTGAATCTACTGCATTAAGCAGGAAAAACACAGAAAGCCTATCAGGTATTGGACTTCACTAAACAGAAGCCTCATCAACCCACCAGATTTAAACAACTGAGGTGATCAGATGCCTCAGGGTGACTAACCTAAACATGTGAGGCAAACTGATGCTTATAACTGCTTATAACTGATGTTTATAAGCAGAGGGCACATGCTCAGAATACCTCTGCATACTTTCAAACTATCACTCCAAGAGCACATTAAAATTTGGAGAAAACAAGAAAAAAATGAAGTAGTCACACCATTCTATCTCAGGTAAGAGAGGGGGGGTCCTTGGGTAAGACCAGTATCGAAGGCCAATAATATTTCAACATTACAAACACTGAAAAGTATTCTATTCTTGAGGATATATAAAGTGCTGTTCAAAGCCTTTAGTTGTACAGTTTTAATAATCACAGAGGAGTGGGAAGAAAGAAAGTAAAGAGAAAGGGTAAAATAAATACCTCAATCCTCCGTTTTGCTTTGTCATAAGCCCTTTCTTCTTTAGACCGATCATCATCAGAGTCATATTCAGAATCTGAGCTCATTTCTTTACTCGGTTTTTTATCTAATGTCTTCCCTGAATCCTTCTCATCTGACACCTTTTCATCTTCCTCATCACCTTCACTGCCTTCACTTTCTCCCTCCTCCTCCTCCTCCTCTTCTTCACTTTCTTCATCTTCCTCTTCCTCTTCTTCTTCCTCCTCTTCTTCCTCTTCAGGGTTTTCTTTTACTTCTATATGAACTGTGTTTCCTTCTACTAGGAAGGCAAATATATTTTTAAATAAATAAGCATTAATATGATAGATTTATATCAAGATAAGAGACTTTAAAGCAAGGGTGTCCAATCTTTTGGCTTCCCTGAGCCACATTAGAAGAAGAATTGTCTTGGGCCACACACAAAATACACTAACACACTAACACTAATAATAGCTGATGAGCTTAAAAAAAAAAAAATCACACAAAAAAGTCTCATGTTTTAAGAAAGTTTACGAATTAGTGCTGGGCCACATTGAAAGCCATCCTGGGCTGCATGTGGCCCACAGGCTGCAGATTGGACAAGCCTGCTTTAAAGTAGGGAAAGGAAATAACGCCTGGACCAGAACTGTTTCAGATTTTTTAAAATTTGGAATATTTGCATTCTATACTTACTTCGTATTTTTTAAATTTGGAATGTTTGTATCCGAAATCGGAAAAACCTGAAATATGAAATGCTCCAATGAGTATATCCTTTGAGCGTCACGTAGTGGTGCTCAAACTTGATTTTAGAGCATTTCAGATTTCAGATTTTTGAATTTCAGAGGCTCAACTTGTACTTAAGGAAGTAAGACGGTGTTTTCATACATCATAAATGCAAGGTGTTTGTCTACATGCTAAAACGAAGTCTGTCACTTAACAGTAAAACTTTAAGGCAGTAATCCATACTGAAGTCAGCATTAGTAAGCCAGAATCCATGGGAGAACAGAAACCCAAGGAGGTGAGAACAGTCTTTAGTACCACTTTCCCCTTATGGTCATTTGTTGATTCGGGAGGAGGCAGATGAAAGGCTAAGCTGCACTGGGAATCCAGACCTACCAGAATACTAAGAGTTCAAGAGGGTGCAGTGAGCAGACATTGGGTTACACTCTTACTGTGGGATAAAATCATGAAGAGCTGTACCCTAGGAATAAGGATGAATAAGAAATAAACAAGATCTCCCCATTATTGGCAGATCACCTTCAGATCCTCTGGATTCTAAGTCTAGAATAAGATGATTCCATATTGCTAGTTCACTCAGGTACCTTGTGGAAGTAACATATAAAGTAGCTCTGGAGAAAAGAAAACATCATTCTTGACCTCAAATTACTTCTCCAAGCAAAATATCCAGCACATATATAAAAATAACAAGGCACATGAGAAAACAATTTACATGAGAAGAACCAACATATAAAACACCAAAAGGACTTTCATAAAGTTATAAAATCAAAATTTTAAAATGACTGTGCTTCTAACATTCAGTCAGAAGTAAAAGACAAAGTTAAAATTTTAGAAGGTAAATTAAAACTATAAAAAAAGTTAAATGGAAATACTAAAACTGAAAAATACAACAAATGAAATTAAGAATTCAAAAGGTGGGCCTAACCTCAGAATAGAAAGAGCCAAGGAGAAAATCAGTGACCTAGAAGACAGTCAAGAGAAGCAATCCAGAATGAACCACAGAGACTCACCAGGTGGAAAATACAGAAAAGAAAATAGGAAACAATGATACAATAAGAGGGCCCATCAGAGACATGATTGGGATTCTGAGGGAGAAAATGGCTCCTAACATAAAACTGATAAAAACACAAAACCATATATTAATAAAGCTCTACAAACGGAATGTATTTTTTAAAAACCTATTCTGGCTACATCATGATAAAACTGCTAAAAACCAAAATCACATGAAAAATTGAGGCTGATACCTGACTTCTCAACAGGAACAATGAAAGCCAGGGCAAGGGAATAATAACTTAAAAGTGTTAAACTTCAACCAATAATTCCTCACTCAGTAAATATATAAAACTAAAGAATGAAGATGTAATAAAGATGTTTTTATAAAGCAAAACAGAATGTCTAACTGATTCATTAAAAAAAAAAAAAAAAACACCTCTAAAGTGCTCTTCAGATAGGAAGAAATGATCTCAAACGGAAGGTCAAAGATGCAGGAAATGAAGCACAACAAAATGTTAACAATGTGGGTAAACTTGTAAGTATTGACTATACAAAATATAAGCTAAGATGAGGTTTTAAATAGATAACGAAAAGAAATGAGAACAATTTTATCTTTTTTGGGTTTTTTTGAGATACAGTCTCACTCTGTTGCCCAGGCTGGAACGCAGTGGCGCAATCTCAACTGGCTGCAACCTACGCTTTCCGGGTTCAAGCGATTCTTGTGCCTCAGTCACGTGAGTAGCTAGGATTACAGGTGCACGCCACCATGCCCAGCTAATTTTTGTATTTTTAGTAGAGGTGGCGTTTCGCCATGTTGGCCAGGCTAGTCTCAAACTCCTGATCTCAAGTGCTTTGCCTACCTCGGCCTCCCAAAGTGCTGGGATTGCAGGTGTGAGTCGTCACACCCGGCCGAGAGCAATGATATCTAAACAGAGTATTGGGTAAATGTCATTCAAGTACTCTAAAGCCCCTGCATTGTTAGAGGATAACATTAGACACTGTTAGTTCAAAGGTACATGCTAAAAATTTTTTTAATCACTAAAAAGTTTTTTAGAAAAGTATACAACTGCTAAGCTCATGGAAGGAGAAAAAAATAAAATTTTTAAAATCTAGTAACCCAAAAGATGATTACAGAGAAAAAGAACCACGTAGAACAAAAAAGGACTTGGTAAGATGAAATGTTTAAAATCAATATACTTACACCAAATGTTAATTACACCGTTACATTTAACGGGCTAAGTACTCTAGGTAAAATATAAAGATTGACAAACTGGATTAAAAAAATCTCAACTAGATCCTAGCTGTGATTTGAATGGTGTCCCCTCTAAAATTCATGTTGAAAACTTAATCCCCATTTTGCGGGTAGCAGGTAGCAGGGTGGTGGGGAAGGTTTGGGGGACTGATTAAGCCACTCTCATAAATGGATTCATGCCCGCAGAAAAGTGCCTTCTCAAAGAGAGTTTGCTCCTCTTGCCCTTCCCTCCCTTCCACCATGTGAAGACACAGCCATCCTTCCCTCTGGAGGATGCAGCACCAAGGTGCCATCTTGGAAGCAGAGAGTAGCCTTTACCAGACACCAACGCTGGTGCCTTGATCTCGGGACTTCCCAGCCGCCAGAACTGTGAGGAATACATTTCTGTTCTTTAGTACTACCAAGTCTGTGGTATTTTGTTATAGCAGTACAAATGGACTAAAATGCTATTTACAGATACAGAAAGAGTAATAAAGAACGAAAAAGATCATGTAAATCAAAGCTCATGTACCTATATGAGTTTTAGGCAGACTTTTATATCAAAAGGCATTGTTAGAAATATATATATATATCAATGATAAAAGAGTCAATTCATTAGAAAGATACAAGATTGTATTCACCTAATGACATAGCATAAAAATACATAAAGCAAAAATTAACAGAACTTGGGAGAAACAGAAAATCTACAATCATGATTGGAGATTTTAAGACACTGGTCCCAGTAACAGAGAGAAAGAGCAGATCAGGAAAAAAAAAAAGCAAAAACAAAAAAAACCCTCAGAACGCTATAAAAGACTTGAACAAAATGATTAGCAGACTTGACCTAAATATAGAAACCAAGGCATCCAACTACTGCAGAATATGAATTCTTTCCAAATATGAAACACTTACAATAACTGACCATGCAAGGTTGTATAGCAATATTCAACATACTTCAAAGGATAGAATCATGTATGTTCTCTGATCACAATGAAGTAACAAAAAACAATGAGAAAATGCCCATTTTTGTAAATTAAGAAATATACTAGGCCGGGTGCGGTGGCTCACGCCTGCAATCCCAGGACTTTGGGAGACTGAAGTGGGCGGATCACCTGAGGTCGGGAGTTGGAGACCAGCCTGACCAACATGGAGAAACCCCATCTCTACTAAAAATACAAAATTAGCCAGGTGTGGTGGTGCATGCTTGTAATCCCAGCTACTCCGGAGGCTGAGGCAAGAGAATAGTTTGAACCCGGGAGGCAGAGGTTGCTGTGAGTCGAGATTGCGCCATTGCACTCCAGCCTGGGCAACAAGAGTGAAACTCCATCTCAAAAAAAAAAAAAAGAAATACACTAAATAAATCTTAGGTAAAATACATCAAAATGAAAATGAGAAAATATCAACATATCAGAACTCACAGAATTTGACTAAAGTCATGCTTAAAGAAAAATGTATACCTTTAAACACAAAGATGGGGGGAGTCTGAAAAAAATCAAAGGGCCAGATATCATTATCAGTAAGTTAGTAAAATTAACAGGAAATTAAATCTCAAAGTAGAGATTTCAGTAATAAAGAAGTGGAAACAATGACAAAAACGCTTACTCTCTATTCATACTTATCAGGAACTATAGTATTTATCTCTTCATTACCTTTTAGCAGTGCTTTTTGTAAGTCAGTTTTAGTAACAACCCTATTTGTAACATCATCACTCTGAAAAAATACATTCTAAACCTTAGGCAGTTATCTTACAAATAACATTCTGAGGAATCACTCATTCACAAAACGAAGATCCACATGAGGACTTAGAAACCACGGCAAAGAAGAGAACACGAGACTGATCCCCATCCCCAGAAATGTTCATATGTCTTTCATAATCAAAAGACTATTCATTTAAATATATATCATTCATTTCTAACAGCCCCTGGATTTATCACTGTGTGCTTATGAGGTATTCACCTTTTTCTGTCTCCTCGTCACTGGCCATAGCTTCCCAATCATCCAATCCAGCATCCTCAGTATCTTCTTCTTCTTCTGTAAGTAAAATTTGCATTTAAGACACAAAAATTATTTAGAAATATGAATTATTTAGAAAAAAATTATTTCTAAATTATTTAGAAAAAAGTAAAAAATTACAGACATAAAAATAATTTTTCAATTATGTAAAAAATATGTATGCAGCTATTATCTTTAGAACTCTTTTTAATATATCTAGCATGTTACAATTTACTATTACTAAATGCTTCCATTTCCTACTACTGTCATCATATTAAACATAACCGATTTTCTATTCAAGCTAATTGTTTCATTAATTTAATCAATTTAAATGTTTCTTTAGATCTTGAAAAAGCTATATGAATGTACTCAGTTCTTGAAAACAAATGAAATTTCACATATGTCTTCTTTTTGATCATCCAACTCATACTTTATGCAAGGAATTTATTATTTTGCTTTTAACCTTTACAGGTATTTAAATATAAATTCCAAAGTAGAAGGTACAAAAGTACCACCATCACTCCAGTTCAAAATAAGAATAGAATGCTGTGCTCATAACCCCAAAACAGCCAGAAAGCTAAATTCCGAATATTACTTAGATATTAAAGACCTAATACTCTTCTTAACAAGAATGCTTTTCTTTACTGAAATCTAACCAGGCACAACTATTCTTAAATGAAAGGAAGATGAGGGGTAGGACAGGACATGCAGTACCTGGCTTCCCTGAAATAATCATTATTTACTAACAAGTCTGGGTAAATTATCTTGAGGAGGAAATGAGACTCAGAAACAGGTACCCAAAACATCCATCTAAATTAGCAATTCTTTCTGGTGTTAAAAATACGACCTAAAATAATGGACTGCTATTAAGCATATCAATCTGAATTTCTCTAATCTCGTCATATCAATGCTAGGCTGAGGTCTACCCAGGTGAAATGATCCTATTCGCTCAGAAGAGAAAAGAGAAAAAGGAAAGGAACTATCAATAATATAATTCACCAATGTTAATCGGACTTAGTATTCTCTAAAGGCTTTTCCCATTCCTGACCCTATCTTTAAACGCTGGGGATTCTCTTGAATACTAAACATACATTTAGGCAGCCCCAGCTCTCCTATCAATATCTAGTCTTAAGAATTAGAACAATGTTTTCTTTTTTTTTTTTTTAAGCCAGAGATTTTCCTCAACTCCTTAACACATACACAGATACCCCACAATGAGTAAGCTGAATTCTCTGATTATTGTAAATAGAAGCTGACCTTTAGGAAGGTCTAAAAATGCCAATTTTTATGGTTCTTAAAAAGTTCTAGTTAAAAATACTTTGAATTTGCTTCTCAAGTATTAAATGAAGACCTTCAGGTCTTTTTTTGAGATTTCTGACATCAGAGAAAATCCAAAACCTACTATTCTTTTTTTTTTTTTTTTTTTTTTTTTTTTTGCACTCTGTCACCCAGGCTGGAGTGCAATGGCATGATCTCAGCTCATTGCAATGTCCCTGTAACCTCTGCCTCCCAGGGACAAGGAATTCTCCTGCCTCAGCCTCCCGAGTAGCTGGGATTACAGGCACCCGCCACCACGCCTGGCTAATTTTTTGTATTTTCAGTAGAGACAGGGTTTCACCGTGTTAGCCAGGATGGTCTTGATCTCCTGATCTCGTGATCCATCCGCCTCACCCACCCAAAGTGTATCCTTTCTACAAAACATTTTATTAACACTGCTGGTAAGAATAAAACTGATGGAAGTCTCACTTGGGTACTTATTCAAAGTAGAAATGAAAAGAAATAGAAAAGAAAGAACTATGAAGAAAGAGAGCCATCCAGTCAGATACTTATTTGGTTCTCCCCAACTATTTATAATAACTAAGACAACTTATGACACATCAACACTATTTAATAAGAATTCACTAACTAAATAATCAGATAATGCTATCCACCTGGTTCAACAGGAGGTGGTGTCTCTTCCTTTTCTGGTACTCCTTGTTCCGTAACTTCTACAGTAGCACATAATTCCATTGACTCAGACACTGAAAAAAGGGCAGAAACCAAGATAATGTTTTTTTTCCGATGTATAATTTCTGTTAAGATACTCCATTAAGTCCTGAATAAAAAACAGTAGTGCAAACCTATTTATCTATCTATTTATTTATTTATTTATTTATTTATTTATTTATTTGATGGAGTCTCACTCTGTCACCTAGGCTGGAGTGCAATGGTACAATCTCAGCTCACTGCAACCTCCACCTCTTGGGTTCAAGCAACTCTCCCTGCCTCAGCCTGCCAAGTAGCTGGGATTACAGGTGCCTGCCACTATGACAGGCTAATTTTTTTATTTTCAGTAGAGGCGGAGATTCACCATGTTGGCCAGGCTGGTCTTGGACTCCTGACCTCAGGTAATCCGCCCTCCTCAGCCTCCAACGTGCTGGGATTATAGGCGTGAGCCACCGCGCCCAGCCTGTACAAACCTATTTCTCCAAGTTTAGAAAATGTTTAAATATAGTCATATGTTTTACAGGAAACTATTCTTTCTGCTCAATAAATAAAACACAAAAATCACAGAAGGCTAAGAAGGAAACCAAGAAAAGATACGAATTGTAGTTTTACTTCTCAGAGTTAACAGTTACAATATTCATAGGGTAGAACTCAGATTTTTCAAAGTAAAATACTTTTTCCATTAGCTTGTCATTTGAATCAAGTGAGAATAATGGCATTAATAAGAAATAAGTTTAGAAAATAAGTTTCAATATGCATTTCAGATTTTTTCCTTTCTTCTTTACAGATACTGTTTTGAAGACTGTGGGGTAACAGCAAACAAAATAGTTCCTACGTTACAGGCTATTTTGTATACAAACCTTCTTTACTTTCTAGCTGCTGTGGTATTTTTTTCCTCTTTTTATCTTCATAAATTGGCCTCTTCTTTGGCAAAGAGTCTTTTGATGGCACTTCAACACCTGAGGGATAAAAATGAAAAACTTCAGGCTTATACTACTTACATGTCACCTGAGAAGTACTATTTAAAGAATAGCATTTCATTCACCACAGAGACACATACCCTAAAATATGAAAGGATATTCATGGAAAAACTTGTATCTTTTTTATATAAGGTATTTTAAAATTTACATACAGTAAAAATTCTTTTTTTATACACAATGAGAGTTTTGATACGTGCATCACCATCACAATGAAGATGCAGAAAAGCTCCATCACTCCAACACCCTGCGCTGCTCCATGTAGTCAAACCCTCCTTACCTTCTTAGCCTCTGGTAACCACTGATATGTTCTCCAACGAAAAGATTTGCTTTTTCTAAAATGTCACATAAATGGAATCTTAGTCTGGCCTCTATCATCACAATGGATTTGAGAGTCACTCACTCTGTTGTCAATACTTCCTTTCTTTTTATTGTTGGGCAGCATTCCATCGTATGGATATATCACAGTTTGCTTATCCATTCAACAGCTGAAGGACATTTAAATTGTTTCTGCTTTTTTGCAATTATGAATAAAGCAGGTATGAACATTTTCAGACAGGTTTTTGTGTGAACATTTCTATTAGGCAAATATTTTGTAGTGTGAAAGATGAAACATAACGTAAATATGACCTTAATTTTTATAAAGACACTGCCAGTTGTTTTCCAAAGTGGCTATACTACTTTGCTTTCCCACCAGTAATGCAGAAGAGTTTCGGCCGGGTGTGATGGCTCACGCCTGTAATCCCAGCACTTTGGGAAGCCAAGGTGGGTGGATCACCTGAGGTCAGGAGTTTGGGACCATCCTGGCCAACATAGTGAAATCCCATCTCTACTAAAAATACAAAAAATTACATTATTTAAAAAAAAAAAAATTATATTGTGGTGGTGGGTGCCTATAATCCCAGCTACTCGGGAGGCTGAGGCAGGAGAATCGCTTGAACCTGGGAGGCAGGGGTTGCAGTGAGCCGAGATTGCGCCATTACACTCCAGCCTGGGCAACAAGAGTGAAACTCTGTCTCAAAAAAAGAAAAAAAACAAAAGACAAAAACAAGAGTTTCAGCTGCTCTGAATGTGGTAAAGATAAGTTTCTCTTTTTTTAGAACAGTCTTTTCAGATGTGTATAGCTTCTTGCTGAAAATGTCTGTTGAAACTTTTTGCACATTTTTAAATGAACTTATTGGTTTTCTTATAGTTGAATTCTGAGAGGTCTTTATATATTTTGGACATTAATTCTTTGTCAGATATCTGATTTGGAGGTACTGTCTTGGAATTCTCTCAACAGTGTCTTTTGCAGAGAAAAGTTTTGACTTTTCTCAAATGTATGTACTTTTCTCAAAAGTTTCTCAAAATGTATCTTTTTTCCTTTTATGGTTCAGAGTCCTATCTAAGCACTCTGCCTAACACAAGATATCCTATGTTTTCCTCTGAAAGTATTATTGTATATTTTACATTTAGATATAATACCCATTTGGGTTAATTTTTTGTTTGTTTGTTTTGTTGAGACAGAGTCTCGCTCTGTCCCCAGGCTGGAGAGCAGTAGCGCAATCTCGGCTTACTGTAAGCTCCACCTGCCGGTTTACGCCATTCTCCTGCCTCAGCCTCCAGAGTAGCTGGGACTACAGGCGCGTGCCACAGCACCCGGCTAACTTTGTTTTGTGTTTTTAGTAGACAGGCGGTTTCACCATGTTAGCCAGGATGGTCTGGATCTCCTGACCTCGTGATCCGCCCACCTTGGCCTCCCAAAGTGCTGGAATTACAGGCATGAGCCACAGCGCCCTGCCGGGTCAATTTTTATATAGTGGGGATTAAAACTAGTGTTTTGGATTTTTCTGCATACAGATGTGCAATTGTTCTAGTACCACTTGCTACAAATACTGTATTTTATCCACTGAATTACCTTTCACCTATATACTAACCGTGTATAGACTATCTGTCTATCTTTCTGGCAATATCACACTGTATTAATTCCTATAGCTTTATACTAAGTCTTGAAATCAGGTATTCTAAGTTTGTTCTCCTTTTTCAAACTTATTTTGGCCATGCTAACTCTCTGGTCTCTTCATATCCATTTAGACTAGTTGACAGATAGCTACAAAATATCATGCTGTGATTGTGACTGGGATTGAACTGAATCTATAGATTACTGGATTACTGACACAGTCTCTCACTATGGGCAGAAGCCTTAGAATAAAGACAACAGACATTGTATACCATGGGATTTTGAATGAAGTCACTAATAAAGGAAAATGACTAAAAATGTTCTCTCTAAAGTAGGAATATATATGGATGTGTGCTGTGCATGTGCTGAAGAATGTCTAGAATGGTAAAACCATAGCTATGACTGATAAGACAAATACATTAAACAAACCAGAGAAAGAGGATAAAGCCAGCTGAGAATGCAGAGATCATCACTTCGATTAAAGTTTTCCTTGCCTAGCAGCCTACACCTACTAAGATGAAAAGCATGGGCCTGAGGGGAAACTGTAGGCTGGATTACCTGAAGGGTGGTCCCAGTAACACCCTAGACTTAATCAACTGACTACTCCTCTAGTCATGGACTCTTAAATAAGCTGCTGTATTTGGAATCAACACCAAGACTTGTATGTGTTTAGACATTCCATTCACTTTGCAAACTGAGACATCACAATCAAGTTCTTGAAGAAGCTCTTTGCCTGAAATGAGTTTATTACAAATTATTGATAAAATACTCATATATATATATGAGACTGTGCTTAGTAGTCACAGGCTAAAGGATGATTGAAAAGTTAACCTGCTGCACATTCCAGAGTAATTATATGAAAACACCTGCAGATGCCTACACTCTCTGAGAGTACATTTTCAGCTCAATGAATTAAGTTTACAATACCTAGGTAATAAATGTAGTAAGCAGCAATCTTCCAAACATATGATGAAACAACACCATAGGATCTTTTAATGAGATGACTCCTGTGCGTGGGCTGTGAGGGGGGACCTTGAATGTGAAGCTAAGGAATGTGAACTTTTATTAATAGACAACAGGAAACCAATAAGATGGTAAACACTGGACAACACTATGAAGAGGAAGAGACCAGGGTCAGAGATGCCACTTGAGAGATCATCTCTTACAAGCCTATGCTAAAGACTGATGCTGAAAGTCCATCATTTTACACTGTAATTTCCATAACTACAACTCTAACTGTTCCTTAAAACAGCATTTTTGAGACTGGCAAATTACTCCCTGCTTGGTCCCATCTCAATTTCTTCATGGGTGCTTTTAGTCTCTCCAACAGTCAACGATGAAATCTGATGTATGGATGCTAACTATATTCAAGTTCGTACCTAATTTCATTTAAAATTTTTAAAAAGCTATATTCTCAGTTAAGAATAAAATTTTCTAAAATCTAAGTACTGGGTTTCTTCACACCTAATGCTCCTAGCTGAACATATGTGTAAGAAAAAGTGGCACAGACCAGCTTAAATTTCAGTTCTGTGGCCTTGGGTAGGCTATTTACACTCTCTGAACCACCATTTCCTCATCTATATGATGGAAGTAAAAATAGCTGTAAGAATTTTTATGAGGGAAAAATAGACAATGTCAAAGACATTGTAGCATCAGTTACACACCAAGCACACAAGCACACAATAAATGGTAGCTATTACTGTAATTACAGCATAAACACCAAAATGACTATAATCTAAAAATCTAGGGAATATAGGAACATGAAATTTAAGACAGGCCCCAATATATTCTTCTCATTGGAGCAAAGACACTATTTTAAATCATCTTACCTTTCAAAAAAGTAATAAATTATATGCCCAGTTGTGATCTCTAAACACTATTCCCCTCTAAAAGGAACCAAAGCTCTTTGGATAAACAACTGATTCCAGGTCTCAGGCCATGCAAGATGAACCTGGGATATCCTGTTGTGTCAGAAAGTAAGGAAAAGGTTAAAAAAAAAAGGTCATGAATACTTTTTCACTGTGGTCATGTGGCTAAACTAATATGCTGTCTGAGAATCACTGTACTTCTTTTTTATTTTTTGGGATTCACTTTAAAACACACCAGGATAAAAAGTAGATGGAGAAGTACAAAACAAGAATGTCAAATGGTCCTGATTGTTGAAGCTGGCTGATAGGTACACAGGGACTCATTCTATTATTATCACTATTCTTGTCTGTGGGAGAACTCAGTTAGACATACTATCATTTACATAGACATTTGTATCCTTGTGTAGACGTCATCTTCCTAAACAATGAAATTACATCACCTATTCCTTATGTTTTACTGAACTTTTTCACAGATTTTCATAGGAACTGTCCTGATGCAAATTCCATTCTCCTTCTGAACATTAAGGGATATAACTGCATGTGCAGAGCTCTCTGACTGTTCAGTTAATGAAGAGTACCACTCACCCTGAGCTTGTAGGAGTTTAAGAGTAGCTTCGGCTCTGGCTCTGGCTTCTCTCTGGGATTTAGTTAAAAGTTTCCCTTCTTTTTTCAAGCGTTCTTTTCTTTCTTTTTCTTTTTGCTTTTTCCTTTCTCTTTTTTCTTGTTCCAATCGTTCCTATAAGAGTACATGTCAGACAAAACCTGTATTCATTTAACACACTATAAAATCCAAACGTAAACAATCTAAACTTCAAATAAATCTCTTGAGACACATGCAAAGTATGTTTGGAGATTCCAAATCAAAGTATTTTAAATGTTGTACATGATTATTAATTAATATCACATCAGATTATTGGCAATGATACATAAGCAACTTACGTATCAAGCAATCTATTATTGAGAAAATAAAGATGTGCTGTACCTCTTCATCTTATTATTTGTATCAGAAAAATAATAAAACTGAATTACCATGCAACTATGAAATTCTCAGAATGAGAAGATTAAAGATATTTTACAGTTAAACACAGGATCAATGTTACCAACTTCATGAAAACATACCTCTTCTTTACGCTTGGCTTCTAATTCTTCAAGCCGTTTTATACGTTCTTCCTCTTCTCTCTTCTGTCTTTCTTCTTCCTCTTTAAGCTTAGCCAGAGCTTCTTGCATAGCTTTAACAGTGGCTTTGCTAGGTCCTTTTTTCTTCTCTTTCTCTTTGTCTTCCTTTTCTCCTTTCTTTTTCTTCTTATCTTTCTTCTTTTTGTCTCCTTCATTGTCATCTACCAAAAAAGAATAAAGGCAAAGCATTGAAATGAAAAAACAATTCCCTGTGGTGATGATGAGCAAAACCCAACCATAATTCAAGGACCATAATGGGCCAAGGCTGATGCCAGCAGCAGGCTAAGTTCTCTAGGCATCAAGGCATCCTGAGCACTTCGGTAACTAGAATAGCTCAGAATAACTCACAGATGGCCTCCTGAGAAGTCTGCAATGCTGGTGTTGGTCTCAGACGTCCCGAGGAATACAGTAAGACAAAAGGATACTATCAGCAGCAAAAGGGCAATCCTGTACTTAATGTATGTCTTAATCCATGGTACCTGAGTGGCTGGTATCCAACAGATGCCTATATGAAGTTCTAACAATCAGAATGAACTAACACCCACCTAAGTTCTGTAGCTAATTTCACTTCTACAAGATGGAGATAATGAGAATGATGTCTACTTTAGGGGGATATTAGTAGGATAAAATACAAAAATATAGGTAGTTATACTCCCAGAACTCTAAAGAATTAAAAGCTATGAAGGCACTTTCATGGTGTTCCTCCTCAAAGATACCCAGATAATAAAAATCTTGGCATTTAAGAAAGTTGCCGGGCACAGTGGCTCACGCCTGTAATCCCAACACTTTTTGGGAGGCTGAGGCATGTGGATCGCCTTGAGGTCAGGAGTTCGCGACCAGCCTGGCCAACATGACGAAACCCCATTTCTACTAAAAATACAAAAATTAGCCGGGCATGGTGGCGGGCATCTGTAATCCCAGCTACCTGGGAGGCTGAGACAGCTGAACCTGGGAAGAGGACGTTGCAGTGAGCTGAGATTGCGTCATTGCACTCCAGCCTGGGCAACAAGAGTGAAATTCCATCAAAGAAAGAAAAGAAAGAGAGAAAGAGAGAGAGAAAGAGAGAGAGAGAAAGAGAGAGAGAGAGAGAAAGAAAAGTTGTGTCATTTTTCCCATTAAAAGTTGTCCAGTCAAAAGAAAAACTACTATTTTTTTTGAAATGGAGTCTCACTCTGCCGCCCAGGCTGGAGTGCAGTGGCGTGATCTCTGCTCACTGCAAGCTCCGCCTCCCGGGTTCACGCCATTCTCCTGCCTCAGCCTCCCAAGTAGCTGGGACTGCAGGTGCCGCCACCACGCCCGGCTAATTTTTGTATTTTTAGTAGAGACGGGCTTTCACCATGTTAGCCAGGATGGTCTGGATCTCCTGACCCCGTGATCCACCCGCCTCGGCCTCCCAAAGTGCTGGGATTACAGGCGTGAGCCACTGCACCCGGCCGAAAAACTACTGTTTTAAGAACATAGTATGGCCATGCAAACCAACTGATCTTTAGCTATTTTCATTCTAAGTAGGAGGAAGAAATTAGCTAGAACTTTTATAATTGGTTGTTTAAAAAAATGGCTCATTATTGCTTAAAAGACATTAACTTTAGCATGTTGAGTTTTAAGTGCAGCAGAAAATATTAGCAACTTCATGAAAACATTTATTTGTGAATTTCATAAATTGAACTAGGTTTTTTGTTTTGTTTTGTTTGAGACGGAGTCTCACCATGTCACCCGGGCTGGAGTGCAGTAGCCGGATCTCAGCTCACTGCAAGCTCCGCCTCCCGGGTTCATGCCATTCCCCTGCCTCAGCCTCCCGAGTAGCTGGGACTACAGGCGCTGCCACCGCGCCCGCCTAGTTTTTTTGTATTTTTTTAGTAGAGACGGGGTTTCACCGTGTTAGCCAGGATGGTCTCGATCTCCTGACCTCGTGATCCGCCCATCTCGGCCTCCCAAAGTGCTGGGATTACAGGCGTGAGCCACCGCGCCCGGCCCTTGAACTACGTTTTTAAAGACAGGAAAGAATTCAAATATTATCTGACACTGACTTATCAGAAAGAACAAATTTTTCATTAAGTAACTTCTATAGTCTTCATCAACAGCAAAAAAAGAGTTTTCATAATGAAATTCTATAAAAATTCCAGTCTGTACATAAATAATCTGAAAGATATTTATACTATATATGTAAAGGATTAACAATGCAAATCAAGTAAAATACTTAGATGTAATTTTTTAGATGGCTCCTTACAATAAAGTGCCTTTATACCCATGGACAAATAACAAAATGACCTTGGGGCATAATGATGACAACTTATACTGTGAATCAAAAGCCTGTTGCTCTTTCCTCTAAAGTATTAACCAACCTTCTGCAGCTGTGGGAGTCTCTGCTTTCTCTTCAGAGGCAGGGATTACTCCAGTATCAAGAGTCACTTTGGATTTAACAGTTTCTTCTTCAGATTTTCTTTGAGATTCCTTTTGTTTACTCAGATCCTTTTTACCTGTTTCTAACTCTTCTTTTTCTTTCAGCTTCCGCAGTTTCGCTTTTTCTTCATCTCGCTTTTTTCTCTCACGCTCCTTCTTTTCTGCCTTCTTTTGGGCCACCGTCTTAATTTTGAAGGAGGAGTCATCATCTTCATTCCCACTCTCTATGTTAGGACCTGGCTTGTTTTTTTGATTTTTTTTCTGTCCTTTTCTAGACTGCAAAAACTCATCTGATTCATCACCACTTTCACCAGAAGAATTTACTCTTGAACGCTCTTTAACTTTTTTACTGTTATCCTCATCCTCTTCTGACCCATCCCACTTCTTATTTGATTTTTGAGCTTTCCCTTTAGCTTTTTTAGGAAGTTTGTTAAAATCATCATCATCATCACTCCCAGAGTACATTTCCACTTTTGGTTTTGCAGTCTTTTTTGATTTTGAATCTTTATCTTCCAATTCTTCGCTATCATTATCATCAAAACTCTGTTTTTTGCCCTTCTGTCCTTTCTTTTTTTTATCTTTTGAGGTGAATTCCTCTTCATTGTTTTCTGTTGGCTAAAAAATTTCCATTGTTAGAAAAGATTAACAGAATTACATTTGAGACCAGAGTCATGTGCTTCATTAACTAAACATTTTTTTAAAATCTCAAATGATTTCAAAATCTTTTTCAAAGTCTTTTTCATAGGAATATAAAATTCAAACAAGCATGAGAGGTTGGCCTTGGCCTCAGACACATCTCGCATTCATTGCAAATTTCAGAATCCAGGGCCTCTTGAAACAGGCACTAATCACCACTCCACATTTACTAACTTTACAAAGCCTAAGGGACAAGTTGAAAGAAGAAAAAATATTTATCATTTTCCCATTACTCTGAGGCTTATCCAAATTCGAAGGATGAAAAAGAAACAAGAGAAAAAACTGAAGGTGGAGATGAGTGATTACATCATATCTCCAAATGTACCAATTTTATGAATAAACAATATACCACAAAATACCTTTACATTCCTATTTTTCCCTTTGGCATCAGATTTCACAGAAGCTTTTAAATAACATATTGTACACTGCTCAAAAGTTTCCAAATGTAACTCCCCAAACCAACATTAAGAAGAATACAATATGAAACACGAATAGGTAACAAAGGTCTTTCACCTTCACTGCAACAGTTTCTCTGTCAGCTTTGATGCCTTGAGCTTCCAAAGACAATTCTTCCAGTTCTTTCAGGATATCATCTTCACTAGAAAAGGATTAAAATACATTGTGAAGCACTGGTATAGTTTTATTAAGTGAATTCAGTACCAAAACAAATAAAAATCAAATATATTTAAAATATACTTACTCAAAATCCTGCTTTTTTTTCTCTTTTTTCTTTTTCCCTTTTGACTTTTGAGGCTCCTGTTCTTTGGCAGCACCAGCTCCTTCTATTTCTGCAGCCAAGGCATCAAGATCAATGTCATCCTTGGCACTTAAATGAAAACAAAGACGTCCTAAATGTTACTCAAAAGCAAAATAATCATTCATTTACATAGAAAATTTTATCATTTTGACCTTTTTCATGCATTAACAGCACACTGAGAAAAATCATTTGGCAAGTTCTTTCATAACAGCACAAGCTACATCTACTTATCAGACTCCCTACATCTGCTTCGATGAAGTTTCTGGATTACACTCAAATAAGGGAGAGTGATAATGAAAAGCTCCAAAGGTTTTTTGTGTGTCTGAATGAAGTTATTTATAAAATGGAAAGATCTTAAAACATAAAACAAGTCTTATTTCTCAACTATCAGTAACAACACCTAAATATTTGGACCCCTGTGCATTTTTACTTGGAATAGCAAAACTTTCAGAGTTGGAAGGAAGTTTAGAGATCAGTCATCTAGCCTGCGATCTCATTTTACCAATGGGGAAACTAAATGCACAAGGACTGAATGTCCTGAGAAAAACATAACTACAAATTCAAATCTAAATGAATTAGGAATGATTCACTAAATAAAATACTTACCAAAAATCCAGAACTAAACCTGTTCGCATCTGGTTTCATTTCTGGATACATCCAACAATGTACTCACCTACCAACATTACTTGGAGTAAACCAAATTAAGTTCCAGCTAAAACCTACAGAAAATGAAGGCGGCCCAGTCTAAAATGTACAAGTAGCAAAGGTAGATGAATCCAAATGAACGGCACAGTAAGAAAACAACACATGTGACGTGGCCTTTATAATGGACGCCTTGTAAAGAGATGCTTTATTTCAGCAAAGAAAAAAATTGTTTTTCTTGTTTTTTATTTTTTTGAGACAGAGTCTCACTCTAGGCTGGAGTGCAGTGGCGTGATCTTGGTTCACTGCAACCTCCACCTCCCAGGTTCAAGTGATTCTCCTGCCTCAGCCTCCTGAGTAGCTGGGATTACAGAAGCCCGCCGCCATGCCCGGCTTTTTCTTTTTTCTTTTTTTTTTTTTTGTATTTTAAGTAAAGACGGAGTTTCATAATATTGGCCAGGCTGGTCTCAAACTCCTGACCTTGTGATCTGCCACCCTCAGCCTCCCAAAGTGCTGCACCCAGGGTGAGCCACTGCACCCAGCCTCAGTAAAGAAAATTTCTAAAGAGAAGTAACTTCCAACTATATTATAAATATAATTAAAAGATTATATGACAAGACATTGTGGATATAGAATTTAGCCTTAAGGAGCTTAATAGGGAAGACAGACAGCAAACCAGTAAAGCACAAATTGCAAAATGTTAAATGCCTTGAAGTAAAAGAACGTAATGCTTTTATAAATAGTTGGCCAGAACTGAAATGTGCTCCTTTTCTTCCTATATTTTAGATAATTTGACACTGATCTGCTGCAGTGGTGGGGACTTCCTACAGTACCAAATCTAGAATGGGAAAGTCAGAGGCATCTTATTCTTAGCTAAAGGGGTACACATACCAGACAAAGTAAGTCCAAAAGCTAAAGGCAACAAGGTGTGTTATGCCTCAAGAGGGCTCACAAAAGACATCTGAACCACCTAAGAAATGTTTCAGCATTATGTATTTCTTGATCCCACCAAAGATATAGGGAAACAGAAACTGAGGGGGAAGCCAGGCAGTATATTTTTAGCAACATTATTTTCAGGTGATTGTGCACCAGATCTGAACACTGTCACTCTTCTTCCTTTATAAATGAAGTAACTAGTAACTGAGGCACAGAGAATCTGCCCAGGATCACACGAGTCAGAGATGTGGGATTTAAACCCAGGAAGTCTGATTCCATAGCCAGATGTCTTACTTCTGCTGACATAATCCAATTTGCATTTTAGGGCTGGACGCAGTGTCTCACACCTGTAATCCCAGCACTGTGGGAGGCCGAGGCAGGCGGATCACTTCAGCCCAGGAGTTCGAGACCAGCCTGGCCCACAATGTGAAACCCCGTCTCTAAAACAATATAAAACTTAGCCAGGCATGGTGGCACATGCCTCTTGTCCCAGCTACTTGGGAGGCTGAGGTGGGAAGATCACCTGAGCCCAGGAGGTTGAGGCTACAGTAAGCTAGAATTGTGCCACTGAGTAAAACCCTGTTTAAAAAAAAAAAAAAAAAGGCATTTTAGAATGCTACCTCTGGTATGAATGGCAGGGCTGAATCCTGACTAGTCAGGAAGCAAGGAGACCAGTTAGGAAGCTTTTGTAGTAAGTGTAAGGAGAAACAATGAGCACCTAGACTTGCCCAGTGGCAGGCAAGATGTAAATCAGTTAGATAAATATTAAAGGAATCAAATCAACAACACTTAAGTGATCAACAGGATGTATATAGAAAGGAGTCCTAAGGAAGAATCAAGGACAATTCTCAGGTCCCATCAGGTAACAAGAACCTAAGTCTGCCCTAGCATCTCCCAGGAGTATCCCCCAAGGCATCTCTGGCAACATTTCACACCACAGCAGCTTCTGACAACTGTGTGAGAAGAGAAGGTTGAAGTTTGGCATCTCATTTCCAAAAATTTATCTGTCCTCACCCAAACTGTATTCATCTCATCAAAATAGCTTCAAGAATCTTCTTGTGATTAGCTGTATTTCTGGAGAATTCATCGATAAACATCTCTAGGATAATGGTGTATAGGACTACATTTGTACATTATTAAGTCAGAAAGGCTTCTTGTAACTAACAATATAAGATGAACAGTTTTGTAATATGCTTATACTCAGGCATTGTGCTGACTAATGCCTAGACATAATATATATACTGACACTTAATATTCATAACAATTCCATAAAACTATTCTTAAAGATGGTAATTTTTCAAAGGCCACCCAGCTACAAAGTAGCATACCAAGAATTCAAGCCCAAATTTTAACAGCAGATTCTACTGCCTTCCTAGAAAATGGGAAATAATCTAGTGTATTACCTGCCTGAAAACTTCAAACATAGCTATGAAATTCCTACAGTTTACATACAAAGGCAAAAGACTTAGCATAAGTCAGCATAATACTGAAGAACAAAGCTGCAAGACTCATTACTCAATTTTAAGATTTATTATAAAGCTACTATCAAGACAGTGTAGTACTGGTGAAAGAAGAGACACATAGATCAAGGCAACAGACCAGGTAGCCCAGAAATAGAGCTCTGAGAAGGATACTAGTATTAAAATAAAAACACTAACCACAGGCTGAAAGAAACATTTGCAAAGCACTACTAGCTGAAAGACCTGTATCCAAAATACACAGAGAACTCTTAAAACTCAACAATAACAACTCAATTAAAATATGGGCAGTCACCTTGTCAAATTAGGGGCAGGGGGAGTAGATTAAAAATATTCATCATCATTTGTCACTGGGGAAATGCAAATTAAAACAAAGAGATAGTGGTATATACCTATCAGAGTTGCTAAAATCCAAGAAACTGACAATACCAATTCCTGGTAAGAAAGCAAAATAGCTGATTCTAGGGCAGGGGCTAGACATAGACAAAATAAGCCTAGAGCACTGTGTAATGGTAGGAAGCAAGGAAATGATTTTAAAACAAAAAACACACACACAAATAAGAAAATGCCAAAACACACAAAAACACACACACACAATGTTGAGTCTATGACAAAGGGACACATGAGCCAACTGAAAGAGCTCCCAATGGGCAATGGGAGCAACAAATTAATATGTTAATTAATTAGAAGAACAAATTAAATAACAATATTAAATTATAACCTAAATATGAAATAATTCCACTAGTCATACTATTAGAGAGAAATGATTAAGTAAATAAATGGGGAAGAGACAAACGTGTGCAGAAGAAAACTAAATAAATTATGCAGAATTCCATCCTCAAGGAAGTGGAACATAATTTTCCACTCCTAAACAATGAGCTGTGTACAGTGATTTCATTCCAAAGAATACAATATAGAAAGAGGAAAAAAAAGTAACATTATAATGCAGAAATCTGACAAACACAGCCAAGTGATCAACATCGACATCAGTGACATAATGAAATCTGAGAAACTATCACAGATAAGACAAACCTAAGGATAAATGACTACTAAATGTAATGTGGTATCCTGTATAGGATCCTGGAACAGATACAGGACAGTAGAGAAAAACTAAAGAAATCTACACAAAGTATGCACTTCACTTAATAATATTGGCTCTTTGATTGAAACAAGTGTACCATGCTAATATAGTATTAACAGAGGAAACTAGGTGTGGGGCATATGGAGACTCTGTATTGTCTTCACAATCTAAAACTTCTACAAATTAAAGTTTATTTTTTAAAAACTGAGCAGGGAGGCTGGGCGCGGTGGCTCATGCCTGTAATCCCAGCACTTTGGAAGGCCAAGGCAGGTAGATCATCTGAGGTCAGAAGTTCAAGACCAGCTTGGCCAACATGGGGAAACCCCGTCTCTACTAAAAATACAAAAATTAGCTAGACGTGGTGGCGCATCCTGTAATCCCAGCTACTCCAGAGGCTGAGGCAGGAGAATCGCTTGAACCTGGGAGATGGAGGTTGTGGTGAGCTGAGATCACACCACTGCACTCCAGCCTGGGCGACAGAGCGAGACTCTGTCTCAAAAAAAAGAAAACCCCAAAAAACAAAAAACAAACAAACAAAAAACTGAGGGGGGAAAAACCATCATATTACTTACAGTTATTTCAAAGAAAGTAACATACTTAAATCTAACAAGTAAAGTACTTATATGTGGAAAATTACAAAATGCTTATGAAAGAAATCCAAGCCTTGAATAAGTGAAGAGACATGCCATGTTCATGGACTACAAGACTCAACACAGTAAAGATGACAATCAGCCCTAAAATGATATATAGGTTTAATGCAATTCCAATAAAAATCTCAGCAAGATTTTTAGGACATAACCAATATAGACAAGGTTACCCTAACATTTATATGAAAAGGCAAGAAACTAGAATAGCTAAACCAATTTTGAAAAAAGACTAAAATGTGAGAAACCACTCTACCAGATTTCAAGACTTAACCAAAGCTCTTGGTACTGGCAAAGGAATAGACATAGATCAAGACAAGAGAAGAGAGAGAACCCGAAAACAGTCCCAAAGAGGTATAACCAATCAGGCCAGGCACAGCGACTCATGCCTGTAATCCCAACACTTTGGGAGGCCAAGGCGGGTGGGTCACTTGAGGTCAGGAGTTCGAGACTGGCCTGGCCAACATGGTAAAACCCCGTCTCTACTAAAAAATACAAAAAGTAGCTAGGTGTGGCGGCGGGCGCCTGTAATCCCAGCTACTCAGGAGGCTGAGGCAGGAGACTCTCTTGAACCTGGGAGGCAGAAGTTGCAGTGAGCTGAGATAGCACCACTGCACTCCGGCCTGGGTGACAGAGGGAGACACTGTCTAGAGAAAAAAAAAGTACAACCAATTAATTTTTGACGAAGGTGCAAAAGCAGAAGACAGCCTCTTTAACAGTGCTAGAGCAAATGGACACCTATCTGTCACAAAACAATGAACCTCACCCTCAGTCCTTACCCAAGAGTGAACCCAAGATATATGATGTACTTAAAAAAATAAATAAATAAAAGCATAAACTTTTAGGAAAAGAGTAAAATATCTTTCAGATCTAGCACTAAGCAAAGAGTTAAGAGTTAAGGCTTGAAACTAAAAGCACAATCCAAAAGAAGTGGAACTCATCAAAATTAAAAACTTTTGCTGTGAAAGACTATGTGAAGGGAATGAAAAACAAGATACAAAATGAGAGAAAATATTTCCAAACCACAAAGATTAACAACTAGAATATACCCAAAACTCTCAAAACTCAACAGTAAAATAAATCCAAACAATACAATCAAAAAATGGGCAAAAGGCATGAAAAGACATTCCACTAAAGATATACAGATGGCAAATAAATGTTCACATCATTAGCTATTTGGGAAATGCAAATTAAAACCACAATGGGGTATCACTACATACGAATCACTACATACCAATGAGAATGCCCTCCTCCCCCACAATAGTGATAATAACCAATACTGGTAAGGATAGAAAGGAACTGGAAAATTCACACACTGCTGGTAGAAATATAAAATGGCAATGCCACTCTGGAAAATAGTCTATTAGTTTCTTGCAAAACTAAAAATGTACTTACCACATAACCCAGCAACTGCATTCTTGCACATTTATACCTAAATAACAAAAATTTATGTTCATGGAGAAACTTGCAGACAGAAGTTCATAGCAGTTTTATTTTCAATAGCCAAAAACTGGAAACAACCCACATTTCCTTTAATAGGTGAATGGTTGAATAGACCGTGGTTCATTTCCATTCCACGAAATATTATTCATCAACAATAAGGAATGAACCATTGATACATGCAACAACTTTGATAGATCTCAAGAGAATTAGGCTGAGTAGAAAGAAGCCAACCTCAAAAGGGTCACATACATACTAAATTCCATTGATACAACATTTTTGACAGGACAAAACTTTAGAAATGTATAAGACACTTGAGGTTAGAGACAGGTGAAGTGTGTGTGGTGGGGTGGGGAGTACAGGAAGGAGGTGGTTACAAACATACAACATGAGGGATTCTTGCACTGATATTCTGCATCTTGACTGTGTAATGGATATACAAACCTACACATGTAACAATATTGTATAGAACTAAATATAGAAACACACACACACAAACACAAAGAGTATAAATGAAACTGGGCAAACCTGAATATAATCAGTGGATGGTATCAGTGTCATTATCTGGGTAATGGCTGGGCACAGGGGCTCATGCCTGTAATCCCGGCACTTTGGGAAGCCGAGGTGGGTGGCTTGCTAGCCCAGGAGTTCTAGATCAGACTGGGCAACATGGCGAAACCCTGACTCTACAAAAACTACAAAGAAATTAGCCAGGCAGGCCAGGCGTGGTGGCTCATGCCTGTAATCCCAGCACTTTGGGTGGCCAAGGCTGGTGGATCACGAGGTCAGGAGTTCAAGATCAGCCTGGTCAATATGGTGAAACTCCATCTTTACTAAAAATACAAAAATTAGACGGGTGTGGCGGTGCGCGCCTGTAGTCTCAGCTATTCAGGAGGCTGAGGCAGAAGAATCGTTTGAACCCAGGAGGTGGAGGTTGCAGTGAGCAGAGATCATGCCACTGCACTCCAGCCTGGGCAACAGAGCGAGACTCCGTCTCAAAAAAAAAAAAGAAGAAGAAGAAAAGAAAAAATTAGCCAGGCATGGTGGCATGTGTCTGTACTTTCAGCTACTCTAATGGCTGGGGTGGGAGGATTGACAGCCCAGGAGAGGGAGGTTATGGTGAGCCATGATTGTGCCACTGCATTCCAACTTGAACGACAGAGTGAGACCCTGTCTCAACTGCATATGAATCTATAATAATCTTGAAATAAAAGTTTAACTTTAAAAAAGACACTATTAACAAAATAGGCCAGGCACAGTAGCTCATGCCTGTAATCCTAGCACTTTGGGAGGTGGGTGGATCACTTGAGGCCAGGAGTTTGAGACCACCCTGGCCAATATAGTGAAATCCTGTTTCTACTAAAAATAGAAAAAAAAATTAGCCAGGCGTAGTGGCACATGCCCGTAATCACAGCTACTCAGGAAGCTAGGGCACGACGGTCACTGTGCTCCAGCCTGAGCAACAGAGCAAAACTCTGTCTCAAAAAAAAAAAAAAAAAAAGACACAATTAGCAAAATGAAAAAGCAAGACAGGCTGGGCGCGGTGGCTCAGGCCTGTAATCCCAGCACTCTGGGAGGCCAAAGTGGGCGGATCACCTGAGGTTGGGAGTTGGAGGCCAGCCTGACCAACATGGACAAACTCCATCTCTACTAAAAATACAAAATTAGCCAGGTATGGTAGCGCATGCCTGTAATCCCAGCTACTCAGGAGGCTGAGGCAGGAGAATCGCTTGAACCCAGGAGGCAGAGGGTGCAATGAGCCAAGATCACACCATTGCACCCCAGCCTGGGCAACAAGAGCAAAACCGTCTCAAAAAAAAAGAACAAAAGAAAAGGCACGACAAGGAGTGAGAGAAAATATCTGCAATACATATATCTCACAAAGGATTTGCCTACAAAGAAACAACACAATTTTTTAAATGGGAAAATGATTTGAACAGACACATAACCAACGAGATGAAAGAATGACAAACACATGACAAGATGTTATCACTAATAATGAAAAGTAAATTAAAACCACAATAAAGGCAGGGCGCGGTGGCTCAGGTAATTCCAGCACTTTGGGAGGCTGGGGTGGGCAGATCACATGAGGTCAGGAGTTCAAGACAAGCCTGGCCAATAAGGTGAAACTCCGTCTCTACTAAAAATACAAAAAAGAAGCTGGGCGTGGTAGCTCGTGCTTGTAATCCCAGGTACTCAGGAGGCTGAGGCAGGAGAATCGCTTGAACCTGGGAAACAAAGGTGGCAGTGAGCCAATATCATGCCACCACACTCCAGCCTGGGCAACAGAGTGAGACTTCATCTCAAAAACAAACAAACAAACAACCACACACACAAAAAACCCACAATATGTCACTACACAGCCACTAGAAATACTAAAATTAAAGATTGGTAATAATACCAAGTGCTAAAACAGGATATGGAGTAATTGGAACACATACATCCCTAGAGGGAATGCAAAAACGGCACAGTCACTTTGGAAGACAGTTTGACAGCTTCTTGTTAAATATACATTTACCATATGACCCAGCAATCCCACTCCTAATCCCACTCCTAGGTATTTATTTACCTAAGAGAAATGAAAACACATGTCCACACAAAGACTTAAATGTTCATTGCAGCTTTACCCAAAATCAGGAAAAGCTGGAAACAACCCAAATATCCATCTACCAGATAATATATAAATAAACTGTCATATATCCAGGCAATGGAATCCAGGTAACAAAGGGAAGAACTAATGCTACAAGCGCTAACATAAATGAATCTCAAAAGTACACTGTACTAAGTGAAACCCAGTCAGCCAACAAAGACTACGTACTATATCATTCTAGTTATATGAATTTCTAGAAAAGGCAAAACTACAGTGACCAAAAATAAAGCATGAAAACTATAGTCACTACTGGGCTCAAGCGATCCACCTGCCTTGGCCTCCCAAAGTGCTGGGATTACGGTGTGAGTCACCATGCCTGGCCCTTTTATCCATTTTTATAAGTTACAAAAACAAGAACAAATCTATAATCTTTTTCTAGTATCTTAATTTCTATTAAACACAGTAATGTGGAGTTAAAATGATGTTTAATGAAGGAGTCTTTTAAAAACATTTTATTCTTTATTTCTTCATTCTTCTCTCACCACTTAACAAAAATCAACTCTAAATCAATTAAAGACTTAAATGTAAAATCCAAAACTATGAAACCATTAGAAGAAAACAGGAAAAAAGCTTCATGACATTGTTTGAATAAGACCTCAGAAGCTCAGGCAACAAAAGCAAAAACTGACAAATACAACAAAGGAAACAACCAACAGAGTGAAGAGACTGCCTACAGAACGGGAGAAAATATTCACAAACTATGCATCTAACAAGGGGTTAATATCCAGAATACATATGGAACTCAAAACAACAATAGCAAAAAAGCAAATAATCCAACTAAACGATGGGCAAAAGATCAGAATAGACATTTCTCAAAGGAAGACATAAAAATGGGCACCAGGTATACGAAAAAAAAAACACTCAATGTTTATTAAACACCAGGGAAATGCAAATCAAAACCACATTGAGATATCACCACGCCTTAGACTAGCTTTTACAAAAAGACAAAAAATAATATGGCGAGAATATGGAGAAAGGAGAACTATTATACACTGTTGGTGGAAACGTAAATTAGTACAGCCATTAGAGACAACAGTACAGAAATTCCTCAAAAAAACCCAGAACTATCATATAATCTAACAATTCCACTACTGGGTCTATATAGCCAAAGGAAATGAAATTGCTATGTTGAAGAATATTTACACTCCCACATTTACTGCAGCACTGTTCACAATAGCCAAGATATGGAATCAACCTAAATGTCCATCAACAGATGAATGGATAAAGAAAATGTGCATCTACACAAGGCAAATACTATTCATCCATAAAAAAGAATGAAATCCTGTCATTCTGTGACAACACATACAAACTCGAATGTAATTATGTTAAGTGAAATATGCCATATACGGAAAGACAAATACTGCATGATCCCATTCATATGTGGAGTCAGAAAAAGCTGATATCATAAAAGTAGAGAGTAGAATAGTGGTTACCAGAGGTTGGGAAGAGTAGGGAGGAGAGGGAATGAGGAGAGGTAGGTCAACAGGTACAAAGTTACAGTTAGGAGAGTAAGTTCTGGTGTTCTACTTCACAGTAGGATAACTATAGTTAACAATAATGTATTATACTTCAAAACAGCTAGAAAAGAGAATTTGGAATGTTCTTACCACAAAGAAATGACAAGTGTTTGACGTGATATGCTAATTATCCTGATTTGATCATTACACAATGTGTAGAGATATCAAAATATCACATTGTACCCTATAAATATATACAATTATTATGTGTCAAGAACAAAATACAACCTGTATTTTTTCAACTGCATAAAAACAGTATTTTACTGTGTGTGCAGGCATGTACTCAACTTCAGAGTTTGGCTTTTGGAATTAAATAAAAACCGTACATAAAAATAAAAAGTAAGACACGTACTTCATCTTGTGACCAATAAAGTACAAAGTCTTTTAAAGACACATATTACAAAAAATTGTTCACTGCAAAGAAGTAAAAGGAAAATTAACCTCATGTACAAATCTCCTCTCAATTCCAAACTTAGCAAATTTCACTTGATAATGATAGGTATTTTCCACTGAAAAACTGTGTAATGATTGTAAAGTTTGACAAGAAATACAGGAAATCCAACTCCTTTCCAAATTATTCCACACACTTGAAAATCTCCAAGATGTCTAAAGAGTCCTTTTTAGCAGCCTCTCTTCTCCAATGCCTCTTTACCCACTGCAGAGGTTTTAAAACCTGGCCCAAAATATCTCTGATACTCTTTGAGAGGTGGAGGTCTATCTCCTTTAATGAGGGAGTTGTAGGACTGCTTGCTAAATGGAAGGATGCGGCTTTTGTTATAGTTTCTAGGCCCAGGCCTTAACCTGGCAGCTGCCAAGCTAATGGGGATGTCCAGGTCAGGAGAGATCAAATAGAGATGCTCCAGCTGACAGCTCCAGCTGATTAAGCCCAGTCAACCTCCAGAACCATGAAAGATAATCACAAGTTTTCTTGTTTTAAGCCACTGTTTGGGATGACTTGTTATGATACAATAATAACCGAAGCATCCCCATATTTCTTCCTATTCCTAATCAATAGCAGGGCCTAAAGTAATGGAAACCACATTGGTAGAAGTGTAAAATCCAAACTACACCACTCCTTCCTCCATCCCCACCCCCAAGTTGATGGACAAATTGTCCAAAACCTCAAAGTACTAAAGGAAGGGTAAGTCACTTATAACATCGTTGCTGCCCTTTTTCGCTTACTTTGGCTTCTGTCCCTCCCCACCAAAACTCTTAATAACCGCTAACAAGACTGAGAGCATAAGAGGGAATCCTCTTTATTCTCAACTCTATCTCAGCAATAACAGCTGCAATAAGAGAAATTGGAAATTCAGTCCCACCTTCTCTACAGGTTGCCTTCTGACATCTCATTTCCCCAGTCTTCATCTTCTTACCCAGAACATCCTTGATCATCAACAGTTACATATAAAAAGAGGAAAAACAAGACAAAAGAAGGGAAAGCCCAGCAGTCATTGCTCCTCAGTGGCCCCCACCACTTATAACCACAAATCTCAACAGTTCTCACTCTTGACTCCCTTAATGAAGTTATGGCTCAAGTACTACAATCAATATGCTGAGAACTAGTTATGTCTCAAAAGAAACCCCTCCCAGCTTATGATGTCCTTATGAAGACTGGACTCCTTTAAAAGGGATATGAAACCATACTGCTACTATATTATACAATGCAATGCAAAGGATATGTGTATCTTATCACCTTCTACAAAATTCAACCTAATCCTTGATTTTCTAAATATCTGATACGTTAATTTGAAAAGAACATCCTAAGTTCTTATGTATTATAGATTCCAGTATGTCTAACTATCAGATCAGCACAGCTTTTACAAACTGGATTGAGTGGGGAGGAACAGAGTTGCAGGGATTTCAGAAGCTTCAAAATTCTCTCTAGTAACTTCTGTTTTATCTGTTTTAAATTTTAATTTGATAATAAAGATTTAAGATGAATATGGATAGCCACCTTATCACAGTATACTGTCACAGAACAGCAACCCAAGCTTTTGTTTACAACCCCCTTCCCCCAAAATTGTTTCTGGTTGATGAAAAAGATCAGATGCACACTTAATAGGTAAATTAAACCTTCTTGTCAAGAGAAGATACTGTCATATAAAGCTCAAAATCACTAGTTCACATTAAAAAAAAGTATCAGAAGAATTGAGCTCTTGCTAGTTCAGGCATGCTGAACTGAACTCAAAAGAAATCCATTATAAGAGGCAATACATTCACAATGGAAATGGTCATTTAGATCCTGCTACTCAAAGTATAGTTATAGGACAAGCAGCATCAGCATCAGTATCATCATCTTGTTGAAAATGCAAAATCTCAGCACTTTAGGAGGCTGAGGCGGGTGGATCACGAGGTCAGGAGACTGAGACCATCCTGGCTAACACGATGAAACCCTGTCTCTACTAAAGATACAAAAAATTATTTGGGCGTGGTGGTGGGCAACTGTAGTCGCAGCTACTCGAGAGGCTGAGGCAGGAGAATGGTGTGAACCTGGGAGGCGGAGCTTGCAGTGAGCTGAGATTGCTTGAGACACCTTCTAAAAAAAAAAAAAAAAAAAACATGCAACTTATGTTCTAAAATAACTGACCACATGGTAAGTGCTCAAGGCAAACTCAGTACTCCATAGAAGTTGACTCTGATCCTTAATCACTGTTAGAGGCCTTTTCCCACCTAACTTGTATAGTGCCTGGCACTGTAATATTAATAAATCATTAATATTAACAATCTAATAATTACTAATAAATTTTAACAAAAATTTTTATGTAGACAACCACTCTCAAGACTGGATTTCTGAATAACCAATTTGGTGAACACCATCATTAGAATGGTCTGGCTGCACCTGTGTACAAAATTATTGGCAAAACAGGAGCAACCGAAGATCTCAAATATTCCTCATGGTCACCCTTGGTACTCTAGAGACAAAGAAACACACAGCATACTCCCATTCCTTCCAATCTGCATGCTCTCTTGATGGCAAACTTAATTAGAAAAGGATTTTAAAGATGCATAAACAATTAACTTTAAGAGGCAAATGTGAAATCTCATTTCACATATGGTGGTACTCCCATACTCCATTTTCTCCCTTCACCATTTCACTCTGTATTATCTGTGCATATCCCTATTTGCTACATTAAAATGTAATGCCCTCTGAGAACAGAAAACTCCGTTTTGTATTCCCAATTCACCGCCCTTTTTTTTTTTTTTTTTTTTTTGGAGACAGGGTCTAGCTCTGTCACCCAGGCTAAAGTGCAGTGGCACAAACATGGCTCACTGCAGCCTTGACCTCCTAAGGCTCCAGCAATCCTCCCACCTCAGCCTCCTGAGTAGCTGAGACCACAGGCACACACCACCACACTCAGCTATTTTTTTTTTAGGGGGTAGAGATGGGGTCTCACCATGTTGCACGGGCTGGTCTCAAAGTCCTGGCCTCAAGCAATTCTCCTGCTTCAGCCTCCCAAAGTGCTGGGATTACAGACATGAGCCACTGCACACCACCCACCTACCTACCTTCTACAAGTGGCAACCAGAAAGGCATGTTAGACATTCCTCTTTTTTTTTTTTCAGACAGTCTCACTCCATTGCCCAGGCTGGAGTGCAGTGGTGTAATCTTGGCTCACTGCAACCTCCACCTCCCAGGTTCAAGCAATTCTTGTGCCTCAGCCTCCCAAGTAGCTGGTATTACAGGCATGCACCACCACACCTGGCTAATTTTTTGTATTTTTAGTAGAGACAGGGTTTCGCTATGTTGGCCAGGCTGGTCTCCAACTCCTACGCTCAACTGATCCACCCGCCACAGCCTCCCAAAATTCTGTGATTACAGGCATGAGCCACCACCATGCCTGGTCGCATGTTAGATGTTTCAAATAGGCACTAATAAATAAGGAAAAAGTCCTATTCTGGAATGGCAATCACAACTCTCATACAACAGGCAAAGCTAATCAGTTTCAACACAGCAGTTTAATAAAAAACATGTCTAACACTATAATAATTACTGTACTTTTGATCACAAAACTTCCAAATGGAATTTTCTGAAGCAATAAATTGAAACGCTAGTTTAAATGCCTCTGAAAAAGTATAATGACATTTCATTTATCCGACAACAGACAAGGATTCCATTGTATGTGAATTTTCCAAATGAATGAAATGTACCACTTTTACAAATTTATATTTAAGATATAAATGTTTCTTATAATGGATATATAATTTCTTGAAATATTTACAAATGTCTGAGGTTGTATCAAGATAATGGAGAAAAGAAAGGAGGGGACAGAATACATATGAAATGAGATCTATGAATGAATTTGAACCTGGGTGATGGACATGTTTGTTCATTAGACTCTTCTACTTTTGTATGTGTTTGAAATTTTTCATTTAAGGAAATTCACACCACAGTAATCAAAACTGTGGTACCGGCTGGACGCGGTGGCTCACACCTGTAATCCCAGTACTTTGGGAAGCTGAAGCAGGTGGAACATTTGAGGTCAAGAGTTTGAGACCAGCCTGGCCAACATAGTGAGACCCTGTCTCTACTAAAAACACAAATATTAGCCAGGTCTGGTGGCGCACACCTAAAATCCCAGCTACTCAGGAGGCTAAGGCAGGAGAATCGCTTGAACCCAGGAGACAGAGGTTGCAGTGAGCCAAGATCACACCACTGTACTCCAGCCTGGGTGACCAAAAAAAAAAAAAAAAAAAAAAAACAGAAACAGAAACAACAACAACAAACTGTGGTGACAACATGGACACAGACATACATACAGACCAAAGAAATAAAATTTAAAGTCCAGAAATAAATCCATATATCTAGCGTCTAATGATCTGACAAGGGTGCCAAAACCTTTCAACAGGGAAAGAAACCTCTTCAACAAATGGTACCAGGACAACTAGATATCCGTACATAAAAGAATGCAGGCCGGGCGCGGTGGCTCAAGCCTGTAATCCCAGCACTTTGGGAGGCCGAGGCGGGCGGATTACGAGGTCAGGAGATCGAGACCATCCTGGCTAACACAGTGAAACCCCGTCTCTACTAAAAATACAAGAAAATTAGCTGGGCGTGGTGGCAGGCGCCTGTAGTCCCAGCTACTCGGGAGGCTGAGGCAGGAGAATGGCGTGAACCCGGGAGGCGGAGCTTGCAGTGAGCCAAGATCGCACCACTGCACTCCAGCCTGGGGCACAGAGCAAGACTCCGTCTCAAAAAAAAAAAAAAAAAGAATGCAGATGAACCCCTACATCATGCCATACACAGCAATTAATTCAAACTGGAACAAAGACCAAAATGCAAGAGGTAAGGCAATAGAAGTTTTTTTTAATTATTATTATTTGAGATGGAGTCGACTCTGTCACCCAGGCTGGAGTGCAGGGGCGCAATCTCGGCTCACTGCAACCTCCACCTTCCAGGTTCAAGCAATTCTCCTGCCTCAGCCTCCCGAGTAGCTGGGACTCCAGGCACCCGCCACCACGCCTGGCTAATTTTTGTATTTTTAGTGGAGACGCGGTTTCGCCATGTTGGTCAGGCTGGTCTCAAACTCCTGACCTCAGGTGATCCACCTGCCTCAGCCTCCCAAAGTGCTGGGATTACAGGCATGAGCCACCATGCCCGGCCAGCAATAAAACTCTTAAGAAAACATACAGGTAAATCTTCATGACCATGGATTTGTCAACAGTTTCTCTTAGATACAACACCAAAATACAAGCAACAACAACAAAAAATAAACTGGACTTCAACAAAATTTACAACTTCTGTGAAAAAGAAACTTTAAAAGATAGTGGAAAAACAACCTACAGAAATGAGAGAAAGTATCTGCAAATCACACATCTGATAAGGATCTAGTATCCAGACTACATATCAAGACCTCTTACAACCCAACAACAAAAATACAACCCAGGCTGGGCCCGGTGGCTCACGCCCATAATCCCAGCACTTTGGGAGGTGGATCACCTGAGGTCAGGATTTCGAGACCAGCCTGGACAACATGGTGCCGCATCTCTACTAAAAACACAAAAATTAGCCAGGCGTGGTGGCGTGCGCCTGTAGTGCCAGCTACTTGGGAGGCTGAGGTGTGAGAATCGCTTGAACCCGGGAGGCGGAGGTTGCAGTGAGCCAGTATCACGCCACTGCACTCCAGCCTGGCCAACAGAGTGAGACTCAGTCTCAAAAAAAAAAAGAAAAAAGGAAGAAAAGAAATTAAAAAAGACAACTCAAGCCAGGCACAGTGGCTCACACCTGTAATACCAACACTTTGGGAGGCTGACATGGGAGGATTGCTTGAGGCCAGGAGCTGAAGACCAGCCAAGGCAACAAAGTGACACCCCATCTCTACAAAAAATTTTTAAAAATTAGCTAGGTACAGTGGTGCATGCCTGCAGTCCTAGCTACTGGGGAGGCTGAAGAGGGAGGACTGCTTAAGTCCATGAGTTCAAGGCTACAGTGAGCAATGATCGCACCATTGCACTCTAGCCTGGGTGACAGAGTGAGATTCCATCTTTAAACAGAAAGGAAGGAGAAAAGGAGATAAAAAGCTTACTATTTACCAAATTAAAAAAAAAAAAAAAGAGGGGGATGAATGATTACATTAACAGCAAGAAAAATTCTGAGATACCTGGGAAAAAGTCAAATCCTAAAGATTAAAGTGAATAATAACATTTTACTGTTATACAATTAAATTAACCAACTAAATGGAGAGGCAAAGTATATTACTTATTTGTTCACAAATATATTTCTAGCATCCAGAAAAATAACTGGCACTCAAGCGCTTAAACCTCAATATATTTCTTGAATGGAATGATTCAATACCATGAAGACGTCAAGTGTCACAAATAATCTAAAAACTTAATGGACTCCCAACTAAAATCAATCTCAACTGATATTTACCTTTGCAAGTATTACATTAAAAAAAATAAGGAAAAATCTCAAATTGTTAAAATATCAAGAACATGAACATGCCCACAGATGTCTTAAGTTGTCTTTAAGTGATTCTCAAGCATTCTCAGCACCTATAAGACATACACGAATGATGGTCAAACAGCTTGAGAAATCTCACAAATGCCTAAATCTAGTTCAGAAATCCCTAGGCCAACAGTCCTCAAATTCATTCCCAAGATCTCTTTAGGGAGTCTAAACTACTCTAGGGGGTCAAAACTATTTTCAAAATAATACTAAGAGGCTACTAGCCTTTTCATTCTCATTTTCTCACAACTGTACAGAGGAGTTTTTCAGAAGCTAAATGATGTGTGATGATGCTGCAGATCAAACGCATAAGCAGATATGAGGATCTATCTTCTTTTAAGTCATAATAGTAAAGATGTTTGCAAAAATGTTTAGCTCTTCTCACTATTTTTGAAAATATGGTTATTTAATAATGTTATGTATAACAATGTAAGTTTATTTTTATTTTTAAATTAAATATTTGAAGAACTTTTCAGTTTTAGTTTGTAATACTTGTAACTGGTAGATATAACCCACATACACAAAAGGCTTTTGTGTTCCTTAGGAATTTAAGAGTGTAAAGGAGTCTAGGACCAGAGTTTGAGAATTGCTATTCTAACCTAACCACTGACACTCAGTTCCTCGGGAAAGCAACACTCTGCCCACCTTACAGATCAACTGCAATACTGGAATAAACTTAGAAGCATAAATAAAGCACAACTAATGATCAAGTAACATTAAAAGTAGCTGAATGAGCTCCCCACAGGGAATCTCAGCATGGAAGGCTAGAGAGGTTACTACCAACAAAAATCTATAATCTGTTTTCTTATTAATTTACAGCAAACTAGGACTTCTTCCCCTAGCACTTCCTAAAGCGTCAGGATAGGAACACACTAGACCAAAAAAACTCTATGCATTTTTTTTGATGTAATTTATGCAGACAAGAGTTTTATTATTCAAATATATGCAAGTAAGAAATTAATTCCTTTATTAAACCGAGGCTATCTGTATTATATTTGTTTGGTATGTGGATGCTGAATCCTAGCCTTTGTCTCAACAAGTTTCCCGAGTCAACTGAAAAAGGTCAGGAAAACTTGCTGAACCAACACCGTATCAAAATCTCATTGCTAAGAATTACACAAACTGGGGCTGAGTGTGGTGGCTGACACCTGTAATCCCAGCCCTTTGGGAGGCCAAAGTGGGAGGATCACTTGAGATCAGGAGTTTGAAATCAGCCAGCCAACATGGTGAAACCCTGTGCCTACTAAAAATACAAAAATTAGCCGGGCATGGTGTTGGGCGCCTGTCATCCCAGCTACTTGGGAGGCTGAGGGAGGAGAATCGCTTGAGCCCAGGAGGCAGAGGTTGCAGTGAGCTGAGATTGTGCCACTGTACTCCACCTAGGGTGACAGAGTGAGACTCCATTTCAAAAAAAAAAAAAAAAATTACACAAACTGGAACAGAATACTAGAACTTGGTCTTTAACCAAAATTCTAGAATTCTAAAAGTACACAGACAAGAATAAATATCTTGATCATTGACACATGCTATACAAATAAAATTAGATAAGTTAAAATCTAATTTTAAATGAATACTGAGTGGCTAAGAAGTTAAAATAAGGATTAAATATAGGAATTAAGGACAGTGAAGTATTTTATGGTCTTTCCAAGAACTGAACAGTTGCTCCATGCCTTCTCTTGATAACTAAATAAGCAGCTGTGCATTTCTCACCCAGTTCACACCTTGCCAGAAACATGCCTGACACAGCCAAGGAGGGGAGGTGGGATGACAGTAAAATCTTTAAATTTTACTGTCCTGTGTGGACCTTCACACAGGAGAATAAAACAAGATCTCTATCTCATTTTACACAAACAAGAATACTAATCCTAAAATTGGACTTTCTCCCTCTAGATTTTCTTTCCAGTCTGTGTTCTTGTCCCGTTTACAAATATTCAAAATATCCCTGAAGAAAGGAAAGAAATATTAAAGGGAAAAAGCTGACTCACAAAGCAGTGGAACTTCCCATTCCCCATCTCCCAATATCTCCCGTGGAAGACCAAAATAAAAACCCAAGCAGTTCTGGTCAAAGGGGACTCTGCTAAAGCTCAGGATTTCTAAGACACAATCTGAAAGTCATACATATAAAGGAGTCCATGAGGCATCTATACACACACACTCACAAAATGTATCAACTTCATATATTGGTATATAAGAAAATAAATGTTTTAAAATTATATTGCCACTACTTTCCCTTCATCATAAGCCAAAACAAACCAAACAAACAAAAAAACACAGATTAGGTTGAGAGGGGGAAAAAACCCAGCATTTCTTCTACACTACCAAACCAATCATTTAATAACAGGGTCTGGTGTGCAATTTAAACTTTACACCATCCCTGAAAATCTTTATAAATCAATGAGACACTCACTTTTCCCTAAAAATAGCAGACAAGAATAAACATCTTGTCTCCCAATGGCTTTTTTCCATTGTGAAAGAGCCTGGAAAGTAAAAAGTGTAAGTAGGGTAACATATAAGCCGGTTCGCGCTTGTAGTCCTACCTACTAGGGAGGCTGAGGTGGGAGGATCACTGGCCAGGAGTTCAAGACCTGACTGGGCAACATAGTGAGACTGGTCCTCCATCTCCAAAACAAAACAAAACAAAATCACATATATATGTAATTTTAAATCTAAAGAACACATTTGTGTAATCCTAAACCAAACGAACTAATTGAAAAAAACAAATTGTAATAAGACCATCAGGGAAATCAGAAAACTGACTGAATATTTGCTAATGTTTAAGAATCACTGTTAATATTTCTTACAGATATACTTGGTAGACTTACAGATGAAAAGCTACTGAGATTGGCTTTAAAATATCTGGTAGGTGGGGACCAGGAGCGGTGGATCACGCCCGTAATCCCAGCACTTTGGGAGGCTGAGGTGGGCAGATCACCTGAGGTCGGGAGTTCGAGACCAGCCTGACCAACATGGAGTAACCCCATCTTTACTAAAAATACAAAATTACAGGATGTGATGGCACATGCCTGTAATCCCAGCTACTCGGAGGCTGAGGCAGGAGAATCGCTTGAATCCAGGAGGCGGAAGTTGCAGTGAGCCGAGATCGCGCCATTGCCCTAAATTTATTGTTGTCTGGGAAACAAGAGCGAAACTCCGTCTCAAAAAAAAAAAAAAAAAAAAAAAAAAAATCTATCTATCTATTTAGATAGACATCAATCTATCTATAGATATCTAGCAGGTGAGATGAAACCAAATAGGTCATGTGCTAACAATGGTTGAAGGCAAGTAATTAATATATAAAGGTTTATTATACTCATTTCTCCATTTTCTAGATACAGCTGAACATGTCTCTAGCAAGGAAAAAAGTACCCTATACATCAAAAACTCCTGTCAAAAGTACAGAAATTTGTGTTCCACTACATCACCCATAATCCTTATTTTTTCTCATTGATCTGCTTTAACAATCATATTCCCCAAACCAATTAACTTTCTCCAATATACCTAAAACTGAAATACAAGACTATCTCTGTTGTCTTTTAATACTACTCATAAGCTAGTCAAACGCTAGGTGAGAAAACGATCCAGGCTTCCAATTTATAATCAGTAAACTTAACTTCAAGACAACATACCTGTTTTGAGTCAGACTAATGAACTAGCACTAGTTTTGTTTTTTAATTTATCTTACTCTCCGCGTCGTATTTAAGTTTGGTGGGTAAGGTACGAACGTGAAAAGTAACAGATGTTGTTCACTCCCAGAAAGTGAACTCTTTCCATCATGAGAGTAACAGAACTCAATCGAATGTGACACACAGAAACGTCTCAAAAATCTCTAGGTCAGTAACTCGCATACACCCTTATCCTCCCTCCCCAAATCATTTCAGGTGCTTAGAAAGGAGCGACCCCGGTTGGTAGGTTTCTTCTTCTCCCTTTGCTTTCCTAGGGGAGGGCTAGAGAGCAAAGACACGACCAAAAGGCCGGAAGAAGGAAAGCGAAAAGCATGAGGGCTGGACAATCAGCCCTTAAATAAATGAGAACTGTATCCAAATCAGATTAAGTTGAGAGACAGCGAACTGCTAAACACCTCCCCACAACTCTAATGGACCTGAGACCCCGAGTAGAGAAACCTGGCCGTACATTACACTCAGGCTCCCTTCTCTCCCAACTACTCACAGTTACAAGAGGCATAAAAAGAACTTCCCCACCCTCGCCAAGAGTAGCGCGGAAAAAAACTCACACTGGCCTGGGCCACGCTGGCGAAGCCGCCTGACTCCCCCCGCGCGGCCAGGAACCCTGAAATGACTGCCCCGCTCCTCAGGCCGGGGAAGGGGTAGCCGGGGGACCGAGGCTCGACTGGGAGGACCCGCCGGCCGTCGAGGCCCTACATGCCTACCCGGCCCGGGGGCTTGGGCCCGCGCCGCCCACTCTGGGCCCAGGCCTGGTACCCCGCGAGGCTCGTCGCGAGCCCAGACTTCGGTCCAACTCCGCGCCCGGCGAGACCCGCACACCCCACTGAGCCACCGCGGCTGCCACCGTACGGACCCAACCCCTAGCTACCTGTCTTCGTTCTTGTTTTTCTGTTTCTTCCCCATTGCTTGTCAACGGCGCTCGTGGCCCCAGCTCCTCTATTCGTTCTCTCACAGACCCACTGTCTCCCGGCTGACTTTGGTCTCCGCTCAGCTCCTTTCCCCCCGGACTGCCGCCGCTCGCACCCGGCTCTCCACAGACCCGCGCACTGGAACAGGGCACATATGGTGTGAGTTCTCAGTGCGCAAGCGCATCGCCCCGCCGCCTCGGCGTGAGGACGCAGGGCGCGGCTCATCGAGAGCTGCGCTTCGGGTAGAGCGTCTCCGGTTGACCCGCCGGCCAGGCAGGAGCCCGAGCGCCCCCTGCCCGCAAGCGTCCGCCGCGAGCCAACGCCCGCGCGGTTTCCAGGTTCTAGAACCCGGAGGTGGACAATGCAGCTGTCAATTCCCCACCTCAGCCCTCTCCCAACGGGGAACGCACGCTTCGGTTCAGGAGTAGGCTTTGGGCTTCCCTTTGTATCTTTGTATTCTCAGCCGCACGAAGTTCAGTAAAGGACCACAACTAACTAATAATAAGTCCTCTGGGGTTTGCGAGAGAGGTAAATCCAGGACAAAATAGGGACTTCTCAGTAACATCCGTGCGTTATGCATTATGTACAGTCACTGAATAAAACATAGAACAGGACACACCCGATCAATTCCCTAACATAGGTCTTCATCTTTACCCTCAAAGCGAGGGCGAGTTCTAAACATTCCTGTGTTTAGAAGAGTCAAGAGGGAACCTACAGGGGTGGTGGAAAATGTTCTATATCTGGATATGGCCGGTGATATTTTGGGTTTTAACTATGCAAAAGTTAATCGTGCTGTATATGTTTATGCCTCGACTTTAAGAAAAAGAAAAATGTTAAAAGAAAACAAAAAAAACACAAAACAAAAAAAAGAAAAATGTTTATTCAACACTAACAATGGTAACGCAGTTCAAGCGTCGCTGCTGAGCGAGAGCACAGCTGTCTCATTTCCAGTCTCGCGCACTGGACCGTGAGTACTGAAGCACGGTCCTGAGAAAGTCCGGCCACGCCAGCCTGCGCACTAAGAAACTGCAACTCCCACCATGCTTTGCGGCCTTCCAGTTCGGCCGTGTACCGGGAGGAAAGCAAGGGTCAGACACCTCCGGTTGCGGGCTGCTGGGCGGGAGGCGCACGCGCAGAACTGTTCGGCAGCCGCCCGCCCGCCCCTTCCTCTGGCGTCCAAGGTGATATCGCGAGAGGTCCGCAGCCAATAGGGAGGCGGATGTGACGGCCGGTTTGCAGCAGCCGGTAGCTACTGCAAGGCAAAAGCCGGAGAGGACCTGTCTTTTGAAACTGCTGCTCTCTCACTTCTCAGACGTCACTGAGAGCTCAGGTGAGGCAGAGGGTAGTGAGAAAAATCCGACCACCACGTCCGCGTGCTGGTGAACTTGTTGCTGCTCCACATCCGGAGCGGAGGAGGGGCGCCGCCCCAGCACCGGTGTCGGGGTCCTGGCGGAGGCTCTTGCGCATGCGCGCCAGGAGGCTTCGAAGTTGAGGCAGCCGGGACTGTGCCTTCCTCTGTCTCCCCGGGCTCAGGGAGTGGCCGGGATGCCACTGGGGAGGTACCTGGGGTTCGGTTAAGGACCAGGCCCCTTGATTGTTTTGGTGGATACCTGTAAGGGTGTCCAGGAAATGACTAGGGAATTTGAGGACGCGCGGTGTCCCGTCCCATCCTTCCTGCGGAGCTGTAAAAAGGAAGAATCAGAGGCTGTGATTTGAAGAATGAAAAGCTAACGGGGGATTGCATCGTCTCTTTACCCCGTTCTGAATGCTCTAACCACCAACACCTACACCCAGAATCGCGCTTCTTAATCTCATCTGTTTCCAGTTATCTCATAAATTCTGGCCTCATCCTATAAAATTGCAGGGATAAGCATTCTCTGTGCTTGTCCCTGGAGCACAGCTTCCAACATGCAATTCAGTATCTTATTTTCTCCTTCCAGCTTCCTCACCGAGGGTCACAGTACTACTGTCATTTTTCTTGGGTGGTAGGGAGTGTGGAAATCTTTGCTGTGTTTGAAATACAGCACCTTTCCAATTTTATAGCACTCACGAGGAGCTTACAATTTGTTTTTTTAAACTCAAATACTTTTGAAACTTAGCAGTGTAGTAATTTGAACGGAAGTTAGGCACGTGTTCATTCAAGGTTAAATACATGTGTATTGAGTACCTGCTGTGTTCTGTGGAGATAAAAAGATGAAATCAAGTGTGCTTTTCAAATGCTTTTCCTGTAAAGAAAAAGGAATCAGAACTGAAGTTTGCAAGAATATTTCTCTTCAGCTCAACGTTGATAGAGGGCCCGTGTGGGTCAGGATCTGTGTCAGAAGCTGAGTGAATGAATTCACAGTTTATTATCAAGTTTGGGGTGCTTCGGTATTATTTGCAAATGTATCACAGTTTATTGACATGCAACAGCCTCCTGCTTTAATAGGCAAATTATAAATCATTTTTGCAGTAATAATCCTGAGATACACATAAAATTGCCCTCTAATTGTTGGTATAAAATTTCTCGTACAAAATACTCCATTGTTTTGAAAATATGTAGTCAGGTGCCACATAAGGACATTTTAGTTTTATGAGATTATAATACTGTATTTATTGTAACTTTTCTGTGTTTAGAGATGTAAATGCCATTATGTTAGAGTTGCCTGCAGTATTCAATACAGTAACATGCTGTACAGATTTGTACTAGGAGTAATAGGCTGTATGGTATAGCCTAGGTGTGTAGCAGGCTGTACCATCTGGGTTTGTGTAAATACAGTCTATAATGTTTGAAACAATATCAGAATCACCTAATGACACATTTCTCAGAATGTATTCCCATTTTTTGTGGGTTTTTTGTTTTGTTTTTTTTTTTTTGAGACAGGGTCTGGCTCTGTTGCCCAGGGTGGAGTGCAAGTGGTGTGACCTCAGCCCACTGCAACCTCCGCCTCCTAGGTTCAAGCTATCCTCCTCCCACCTCAGCCTCCCTAGTAGCTGGGACTACCGGCACACACCACCAGGCCTGGCTAATTTTTCTATTTGTAGTAGCGACAGGGTTTCATCATGTTTCCCAGGCTGGTCTCAAACTCCTGAACTCAAGTGATCTGCCCACCTTGGCCTCCCACAGTGCTGGGATTATGGACGTGAGTCATAGCGCCCAGCCTAGAATGTATTCCCATTGTTAAGTGACGCATGACTCTAACTGAGATAGGTCTTCGTTTCTAATCTGAATGAGTTCTATTTTGAAACTCTTATTTTGTACAGAGGAGTGATGATGGAAAAAAAAAAACAAAACCAAAGTTGTAAAAAGTATTTGGAGTGTTTTACATCAAAGTTAAGAACACTGTCAGTAAATGGAAACCAGTATTAATTTTTGTGGCCTCATAGATTTTTTTTGTTAGGTAATGGGAGAACAGGAATGGACATTAATGCTTAGGGAACACCAGGCACTGTTCTTTACATAAGTGGTAATGAGACGTCTTAGGAGTTAAATGAAACTCATTTGGGCAGCAGCCATGAAAAAGTATGTGTTTTGCTCAGCTCTACTCCGTGTTTCAGTAAGGTTTAATATATATATGTGTAAAACCTTAGTAGGTATACCTTTCTATTGTTCACAGTTGTTTCTGACTTCTCTTACCCATTGATAAAGAACACTGATTATCAGTATATATCACTAGGTATAACTTCACAACTCATTTATCTGTGGTTCGGTGATGGTCTTAAAGACTTGCCTTGGCTTTAGTGTAGTAGAACATATGCTAAATCAGAAGCACCCTGAATTTGCTATAAGTAGTTTTTGAGTGGTGTGACTAGCACCTATTGAAAATTAAATTTAAAAACACATAAAAATTCTTAAGCCCAACATCAGGTGCTTGGATGTCGTTAGAATACTCCATAGAGTAGACATACACGTGCCAGAATTTTTGAAAATGGTAGAGAAGGTCGGGTGCGGTGGCTCACGCCTGTAATCCCAGCACTTTGGGAGGCCGAGGCGGGTGGATCACAAGGTCAGGAGATCGAGACCATCCTGGCTAACACGGTGAAACCTCGTGTCTACTAAAAATACAAAAAAATTAGCCGGGCACGGTGGTGGGCGCCTGTAGTCCCAGCTACTCAGGAGGCTGAGGCAGGAGAATGATGTGATCCTGGGAGGCGGAGCTTGCAGTGAGCCGAGATCACGCCACTGCACTCCAGCCAGGGGGACAGAGCAAGACTCCGTCTCAAAAAAAAAAAAAAAAAAAGAAAATGGTAGAGAAAAGCTTGCTTATTGTTTGCATTTTTAAAAATATAGTTTGTAAATCTTCTCCCCAGCACCCAGGCTGAACTCTGCACCATTCGGAAGAATGGAAGCTGATGCGTCTGTTGACATGTTTTCCAAAGTCCTGGAGAATCAGCTGCTTCAGACAACCAAACTAGTGGAAGAACATTTGGATTCTGAAATTCAAAAACTGGATCAGATGGATGAGGATGAATTGGAACGCCTGAAAGAAAAGAGACTTGAGGCCCTAAGGAAAGCTCAACAGCAGAAACAAGTAACCTCTCTGCCGTGCTTTCTGAAATTGCTATAACAGTATGCGCCTAACAACTTATATATCCATGTGCCATAGTAGTTACATTTCCTTCTTTGTTTTTAGGGTTTTTGGAATTTAGAGTACCTATTACTGTTAAAATTTTGCCCAGAAAAAATATGTTTTAAAGACACATTCAAAATTAGCCCAATCTCTATATTAATCCACAGTTGAGTAAAAAAAAGAGCTGCCCAAGATCGTTTTTCTGAGCTTGGATTTGTTTGGTTGAATGGAGGGCTAGGGAGTCATTGGTTTCCATTTCAGGTAATGTTAAAGCTTATCAAAATTTAGCTGTTTTCAACGCAAACAAGATAAGACAGGTGAGATAAGAGCTATTAAGTCAATTTATGTTGAAAAAATTATTTCAGGCATTTCCAATGAAATATTTAATTATGTGGCATATTCAAAAGAATGCATGCTTTGTAACAAAGAAAGGTGGCCAAGCTCTATCCTCGTTGCCTCTTAGAATGTTTGTGTAGAATAAACACAGAGTTGTAAACTCTGAAACCAACAGATTAAATTCTGTAAATTGAATTTTTTTTTCTTGTTTTTGAGCTGGAGTCTCGCTGTGACACCCTGGCTGGAAGTTGCACCGGACTCACTGCAACTTCCGCTTCCCGGGTTCAAGCAATTCTCCTGCCTCAGCCACCCGAGTAGCTGGGACTACAGGCGCACATCACACGCCCGGCTAATTTCTGTATTTTTAGTAGAGACGGGGTTTCACCATATTGGCCAGACTGCCCTGGAATTTCTGACCTCAAGTAATCCGCCAACCTTAGCCTGCCAGGTTGGTGATGGAATTACAAGCGTGAACCACCGTACCCAGCCAAATTCTGTAAATTGAATTTTGATTAAAACATTTTTCCACTGGGTTACATGGAAGTACATTGTCACCAACTCTGGTTCCTTTTCAGTTGCCTGTGACTTAAACATGAGGCTTAACTTTTCTGAAGAAATAGAGAGTTTTGACCGGGCATGGTGGCTCACATCCGTAATCCCAACACTTTGGGAGGCCAAGGCGGGCAGGCAAGGTTGGGAGTTCAACACCAGCCTGGCCAACATGGTGAAACCCTGTCTCTACTAAAAACACAAAAATTAGCCAGGTGTGGTGGCATGTGCCTATAATCCCAGCTACTCAGGAGGCTGAGACAAGAGAATCTCTTGAACTCGGGAGGTGGAGGTTGCAGTGAGTTGAGATTATGCTACTGCCCTCCAGCCTGGACGATAAAGCAAGACCCAGTTCCTGCACAAAAAAAAAAAAAGAGAAGGAGTTTTGTTTGTATTGCTGTAGCATCACTTTATATGTTTACACCCTCATGTTTAGAAGAGTTGATATGTTTAGAAGAGTTACTACAAAAGGAAATCTTTTATGAATGAGTCCAAATTTTTACATTCTGAGTTTTCTAAAGTAGAGTATGTTATATGACTTTTACATGTACCCTATTTTAGAAAATAGGCTGCTTTTTTCTTTTTTATTTTTTGAGAGGGAGTCTCAGTCTATTGCCCATCCTGCCTTGACCTCCCAAGTAACTGAGATTACAGGTGCCCACCACCATGCCCAGCTAATTTTTGTATTTTACTGGAGACAGGGTTTCACCGTGCTGGTCAGGCTGGTGTCAAACTCTGACCTCAAGTGATCCACCTGCCTCAGCCTCCCAAAGTGCTGGGATTATAGGCATGAGCCACCACACCAGGCCCAATTGGCTCCTTTTCATAGTATAGGGCTGATAATTAGTATCCAGAGGACGGATTATTGGAATTTAAGGTAATATATGTTTAGGTTCTACCACAAACTCGTATTTCATGGTCACATTTAAGTACTAATTGCTAATGTGCAACTACAAATAATTATTTGTAACTAGGATATTTTTGCAGAGAGACTGAATTCACCTGATTCACAGTGATGAACGTACATTAAATCATGTCTTACAGGAACTTCTTTGGCAGTTCAAAACAGTGGTCTGAGTATTTATAATTAAAACCAACTAAGGCAAACCGGCTCTAGGCCTTTCTTTCTTAATGTATAAATCAATTTAAAATGAATTTGTCATCGAGTAATTCAGAAGGTCTTATTTTAGAACTTTCATTGCATTTTAACAGACCTTTTTTATTAAAATGCTTTCTGGAAATAGGCAAGAAACCTAGTGATTTGTGTAGATATTCTTTTTATAAGAGATGATACAGTAATTTTGATTTTCTGATCCATGAGGGTATTGGGGAGATCAGCACTCAATAGGCCTAGGCAAATCTATATTCTCCTGTCAGCCAAGCACCCTCCTCCTGTTAACTAGAGCTGGCGCACCTAGGTAGGGACCAGAACAGAGGGATAAGGTGAGAAATAGAAGTTAGGCAGAGGCTTGGACGGCAGCCACTGAGAGCTGTAACCCCAGCACTTTTGGAGGGCAAGGTGGGAGGATTGCTTAAACCTAGGAGTTTGAGATCAGCCTGGCAATATAGTAAAACACCGTCTCTACCAAAAAAAAAAAAATTAACCAGGCATGGTGTGGCATGTGCCAGTGGTCCCAACTCCATGGGAGACTGACGTAGGAGGATCTCTTGAGCCCAGGAGGTTGAGGCTGCAGTGAGCTATGATCATGCCACCGCCACACTTCATCCTGGGCAACTTTAGTGAGACCCATTCTCAAAAAACAAACCAACAAAAAACTTTTTGGCCGGGCGTGGTGGCTCACGCCTATAATCCCAGCACTTTGGGAAGCCGAGGCAGGCGGATCACAAGGTCAAGAAATCGAGACCATCCTGGCCAACATGGTGAAACTCCGTCTCTACTAAAAATACAAAAATTAGCTGGGCATGGTGGCGCCTGCCTGTAGTCCCAGCTACTTGGGAGGCGGAAGCAGAATTGCTTGAACCCGGGAGGTGGAGGTTGCAGTGAGCCGAGATCGCGCCACGGCACTCCAGCCTGGCGATAGAGTGAAACTGTCTCAAAAAAAAAAAAAAAAAAAAAAGGCATGATCTGTCCGTCTTGGCCTCCCTAAGTGCTGGGATTACAGGCTTGAGCTACCGCGCCTGGCCCACTTAAAATTCTTATCAGCATGACAGTAATTATTTCCCTCCAGTATTGTGATATAGCCACGATATTGGGAACAGGCAGCAGCTGTTGAGATCGTGTTCCTTCAGTCCCTACTTGAAGGAACTAAAAAAAAAGAGTGGTTTTTTTGTTTGTTTTTAAATTCATTACAAAATACGACGGTGATTTGGACACTTAAAATGTCAAGTGGTGCTGAAAGAGAGATTTCACATGTGTCATGTTTTGCTTCTCTCCAAATTAGGAATGGCTTTCTAAAGGACATGGGGAATACAGAGAAATCCCTAGTGAAAGAGACTTTTTTCAAGAAGTCAAGGAGAGTAAAAAAGTGGTTTGCCATTTCTACAGAGACTCCGCATTCAGGTAACTTTGTTTCCATCTGTGACTTTTTCTAAAAAAAACCACAATGAATTGTTTGGATAAAGATACACTGGCTTACTAGAGAAATGAAGAAAACTAAAAGGAAAAACTTCCTAAGTTGTTTCATTGTACTCTCTCATATATTATTTAGTATTAAGCAGGTGGGAGTCCAATGACTCAAGCCTGCAATCCCAGCATTTTGGGAAGCCGAGGGTGGGGGCGGATCACTTGAGGTCAGGAGTTCGAGATCAACCAGGCCAACATGGAGAAACCCTGTCTCTACTAAAACTACAAAATTAGCCGGATGTGGTGGCAGGCACCTGTAGTCCCAGCTACTGGGGAGGCTGAGGTGGGAGAATTGCTTGAACCCGGAGACGGAGGTTGCAGTGAGTAGAGATCGTGACACTGCACTCCAGCTTGGGCGATAGAGTGAGACTCCATCTCAAAAAAAAAAGAAAAAGTAAATCGTTATTTTAAGGAGTAACTTAAAGAACAGTTTCTTGCAAAAGTGTAAATGAATATTACTGAAAGTAAGTATTCCCATATAAACAGCTTATGTTTTTGAATTGTGTTTTCACTAGCTAACTCTAAAAACATAGAAATGTACACTTAAAATTCTTTTTTGAGACGGAGTCTCGCTCTGTCGCCCAGGCTGGAGTGCAGTGGTGAGATCTCAGCTTACTGCAATCTCCACCTCCCAGGTTCAAGCGATTCTCCTGCCTCAGCCTCCCAAGTAGCTGGAACTACAGGCACCTGCCACCACGCCCGACTACTTTTTTGTATTTTTAGTAGAGATGGGGTTTCACTGTGTTAGCTAGAATGGTCTCAATCTCCTGACCTCATGATCCACCCACCTTGGCCTCCCTAAGTGCTGGGATTACAAGCTTGAGCTACCGCGCTCAGCCCACTTAAAATTCTTATCAGCATGACAGTAATTATTTCCCTCTAGTATTGTGATATACCAGTCTTGGCTGGAAGGAGAAGTGATTTTTCTTAGACCACCCTACGTCTCCATATCTCTCTAAGGAGGCTGATCTCTTATAAAATGTTTAATACCTCCCCAAAAAAAGTCTTATCTTAAACCAAAGGACCCAAGCCTTTGTGGGTTTTGGTGCACAGATTTGATTAGTCGCCAACACTTAAAAATTGAGAGATAACCCCTTTAGAAAATACCCACATTCGGAATTTTTCTTTAAAAAAATCAGAAACCTTATTACTAGCATCGCTGGAACTAGAATGGCAGTCATCTGCTGACTGGCACCTGCCCACCCGGGACAGACAAGCACTGTGCTCTAGAGTCTCTGGCACTCACTGTGGTTTTGGCCCTGCTGTCTTTCTCATTTCTGTGGCCTGCCTGCCCCTTTGTCTTCATCTCACAACCCAACAGCTTCGTTGTTAACACCTTTCAAGAACTGATTGCCTGGTATTCATTGACTAAGAGAATAAAAATGAAAGAAAATATTGAGATGGTGAAATCCCTCGTGAGGAACAGTGAGAGAAGGGATTAGGAAAGTAGAAAGGTATCAGAGAAACCTCTGCCCTTGTGGTACACAACCATCTCCCATTGGCACACATTCCTCAAATTGCCAACCTCTGACAAATACGATGAAGTGATATATAAATATACTAGTACGTAAAATATTATTTGTCCACTTGTTTTTTTGTTTTTGAGAGTCTTACACTGTCACCCAGGCTAGAGTGCAATGGCGGGATCTTGGCTCACTGCAACCTCCACCTCCCAGGTTCAAGTGATTCTCCTGCCTCGGCCTCCTGAGTAGCCAGGGCTACAGGAACCCGCCACCATACCCGGCTAATTTTTGTATTTTTAGTAGAGAAGGGGTTTCGCCAGGTTGGCCATGCTGGTTTCAAACTCCTGACCTCAGGTGATCCACCCACCTTGGCCTCCCAAAGTGTTGAGGATTACAGGCATGAGCCACGGCACCCGGCCTCACTTGTGTTTTGTATGTCTTCCCCAACTAGATTGTTGTTTTTGTAGAGGCAGAACATTTGCCTGTATTGTGGCCCACTGTGCTCTGGGATCATAGCCCTAAGGCAACTGTCCGACACATAGTAGTCAAATACGTTTGATCGGTGCATAAACAGTGCACCACCAGGAGTACTCACCTTCAAACAGAACTGAAAAATCACAATCATCCAGTTAACTTTATATATTAGCAAAGTTTCTAGCGCATAGTAGGTAGGATGCTTTCATGTATATTATCCCTAGAACATTCACAATAATCTTCAGAGGCACTTATTATTATTCCTGTATTTCATGTGTGGAAACCAAGATTTGGAGAAATTAAGTGACTCACCTAGTATCACTCAGATACTAAATAATTAAAAAAAAAAAAAGATTTGAACCAACGTCTGGATTTTTTGTTTTGTTTTGTTTTTGAGACAGAGTCTCTCTCTGTCGCCCAGGCTGGAGTACAGTGACAACGATGTTGGCTCACTGCAACCTCTGCCTCCCGGGTTCAAGCGATTCTCCTGCCTCCGCCTCCTGAGTAACTGAGACTACAGGGGCACGCTACCAGACCTGGCTAATTTTTGTAATTTTAGTAGAGATGGGGTTTTACCATATTGGTCAGGCTGGTCTCGAACTCCTGACCTCAGGTGATCCACCGGCCTTGGCCTCCCAAAGTGCTGGGATTACAGGCATGAGCCACCACGCCCGGCTGAACCCATGTTTTAAGCCTATTGCTATTTTTTAAATTTTTGTGGGTAGTAGTAGGTAAATATGGGGTACATGAGAGATTTTAACACAGGCATGAAATGTTCAATAATCACATCAGGGTAAAGGGAGTATCCATCACCTCAAGCTTTTATCCTTTGTGTTATAAACAATCTAAGTATGCTCTTTTAGTTATTTTTAAATGTACATAAAGGCCTATGGCTATTCATACCATGACTGTTGTTTTGGATTTTTAAAAATTGATTGACGGGTTGGGCGCCGTGGCTCATGCCTGTAATCCTAGTACTTTGAGAAGCTGAGGCAGGCGGATCACGAGGTCAGGAGATCGAGGTCATCCTGCCCAACATGATGAAAACTCATCTCTACTAAAGTACAAAAAATTAGCTGGGCCTGGTGGCACGTACCCATAGTCCCAGTTGCACAGGAGGCTGAGGCAGGGGAATTGCTTGAACCTGGGAGGCAGAGGTTGCTCTGAGCCGAGATCACACCACTGCACTCCAGCCTGGCAACAGAGCAAGACTCTGTCTCAAAAAAAATTGATTGACAAATGGTATAATCATAGACTTATTTAAAATAGGTTCGTGGCCGGGTGTGGTGGCTCACACCTGAAATCCCAGCACCTTTGGGAGGCCAAGGCTGGTGGATCACCTGAGGTCAGAAGTTCAAGACCAGCCTGACCAATATGGTGAAACCCTGTCTATTAAAATACAAAAATTAGCCAGGCATGGTGTGGGCGCCTGTAATCCCAGTTTCTCAGGAGGTTGAGACAAGAGAATTACTTGAACCCAGGAGGTGGAGGTTGCAGTGAGCAGAGGTCGTGTCACTGCACTCCAGCCTGGGTGACAGAGCAAGACTCCATCTCAAAAAAAAAAAAAAATACGTTCCTTACTGCAGTTAAAGTGTGGAGTTGATTTATTTACAAATTTTCAGGAACATATTTCTCATATGATGGTTCATTTATCATTTGTTTTGAGCTTTATTTAAAAACCATGGCCGGGCGCGGTGGCTCAAGCCTGTAATCCCAGCACTTTGGGAGGCCGAGTCGGGCGGATCACGAGGTCAGGAGATCGAGACCATCCTGGCTAACATGGTGAAACCCCGTCTCTACTAAAAAATACAAAAAACTAGCCGGGCGAGGTGGCGGGTGCCTGTAATCCCAGCTACTCGGGAGGCTGAGGCAGGAGAATGGCATGAACCCGGGAGGCGGAGCTTGCAGTGAGCTGAGATCCGGCCCTTGCACTCCAGCCCGGGCTACAGAGCGAGACTCTGTCTCAAAAAAAACAAAACAAAAAAAAAAAAAAAACCATTTATTAATTTGTTCTCTTACCATTTTTCACTGAAATCTCATTACTGAACTACATGAGTGACATATGACAAGATACATCCAAGGGAAAAGTGATGAGGCACCAAGGTTACACGTAATTTATGTTAGACCCAAACCTAGTTCAGGAAAAACTACATCAAGTGCACAAAAAGCTTACTGGTAAAAAGAACCATGAAGTATTTTGTGTGATAGTCATCTAAAGAGGTAGTTCTCAAGCTTTGTTTGAGCATAAGAACAGCTGTATGTTTCTCAACTCCACTGCCAGAGAATTTTGATTCATCTGGATATTTTAAAGGCTAATTGCAGGCCGGGTGTGGTGGCTCACGCCTGTAATCCTAGCACTTTGGAGGCTGAGGCAGGTGGATTGCTTGAGATCAGGAGTTCAAGACCAGCCTGGCCAACATGGTGAAACCACATCTCTACTAAAAATACAAAAATTAGCCAGGCATGGTGGTGGGCCTTTGTAATCCCAGCTACTTGGGAGGCTGAGGCAGGAGAATCGATTGAACCCAGGAGGCAGAGGTTACAGTGACCCGAGATCACACCACTGCACTCCAGTCTGGATTACAGACATGAGCCACTGTGCCCAGCCAAGAAAATCTCACTTTTGTTTCCCTCTTCATTGGAAGATGGCTTCCGGGCGTGGTGGCTCACGCCTGTAATCTTAGCGCTTTGGGAGACCGAGGCAGGCGGATTACGAGGTCAGGAGATCAAGACCATCCTGGCTAACATGGTGAAACCCCATCTCTACTAAAAATACAAAAAATTAGCCGAGCGTGGTGGCGGGCGCCTGTAGTCCCAGCTACTCGGGAAGCTGAGGCAGGAGAACGGTGTGAACCCAGGAGGTGGAGCTTGCAGTGAGCTGAGATCGCGCCAGTGCACTCCAGCCTGGGCAACACAGCAAGACTCCCTCAAAAAAAAAAAAAGGTTACTACTGGTATTTTTTAATTCCCTAGAAGCATAATGGCCACATTTATTTAAATATTATTAGTAACCCTTAGTCTTAATGTGCTTCTTACTGACAGAGTTGCGTATTTAGGAGTAAGAAGTTTTTCCTTGGCGATGCCATTCAGTTTTTCTTCGTGACTTCCAAATACGGCACCATGTGTGCATTTCTGACTCTTGTCTCTTCTGAGTTCTGTCAAGTTTCAGTTTGTTCCTTATCCAGTTTCTTGTATGAGAGATAGGACAACTTCCTTTATGACTTAAAGCATATGTTTAATATTTTAAAAGAGAATTAATGCAAATCTGACTTTCTAGAATCTCATAGGCTGTTTTCCCATCTCTTAATCAGGCAACTAACCTCTGATCTGGAAGTGAGGTCATCTGACACAAGTGCAAGTTGGCTGCCATGTTATGAGAGTCAAACAACAGAAAAACTATATAATTAGATTTCCCTTAATGACATTTATTTTGAAAAAAAGCGATCTGTGGTTTTAGCTTATAATTTTCTATGTGTGGTTACTTACAGGTGTAAAATACTAGACAGACATCTGGCTATATTGTCCAAGAAACACCTCGAGACCAAATTTTTGAAGCTGAATGTGGAAAAAGCACCTTTCCTTTGTGAGAGACTGCGTATCAAAGTCATTCCCACACTAGCACTGGTAAAAGACGGGAAAACACAGGATTATGTTGTTGGGTTTACTGACCTAGGAAATACAGATGACTTCACCACAGAAAGTTTAGAATGGAGGCTCGGTTGTTCGGACATTCTTAATTACAGGTAACTTTTAACAAAAGAAGAGATTGATTTTAATTCATATATAGTTGATATTTTTACAGAAGATTTTTGTAATTGTAACATATATGAAATTAGGGCGTTTTGGCTGAGGTGTACAAAGTTTCTCAAAGAAAAGCATATTTCTTGAAGTGTGTATTGTTAGCATGATTTTACAGCAAAATCAAATTTACAGATAGAACTGATTTTATAGGTAAAATTGAGTCTCACAGTACTCCTGACTGTAAAAGTTGTCAGCTTAACATGTGCTGTTGACACTAATCTGGAAACTTAAATTGGCAATCCAGAGTTGACTGTTCCCTAATTTAAGCCAGATTACTCAAATGAATACTGACTTAAGTGATTCTCTTTGATAAAATAAAAATTAAAAGCAGACTGTTACAAAGAAAGTTATATTTTAAAATACTACTTTTTTTTTTTTTTTTTTGAGACAGAGTCTCGCTCTGTCGCCCAGGCTGGAGTGCAGTGGCTGGATCTCAGCTCACTGCAAGCTCCGCCTCCCGGGTTTACACCATTCTCCTGCCTCAGCCTCCCGAGTAGCTGGGACTACAGGCGCCCGCCACCTCGCCCGGCTAGTTTTTTGTATTTTTTTTAGTAGAGACGGGGTTTCGCCATGTTAGCCAGGATGGTCTCGATCTCCTGACCTCGTGATCCGCCCATCTCGGCCTCCCAAAGTGCTGGGATTACAGGCTTGAGCCACCGCGCCCGGCCAAAATACTACATTTTTAACATAGATATTTCTGTTTTACTTATAGAGGCTAATGAATACAAAAAGGTTTCTATGCCTAGCTTACATTACTGGCTATGAAGAACAGTTTTAGTTCGAAAACAATCTAAAATCCAACTTCCATTTCTTTGTCCACTTCTTCAGACAAATAACTTATCTGATTCCACAAATCAGAGCATATCATCTTGTCTTTTTTGCCTTTTTCTTGATTTGCAAAAGTAGCAGGTGAAATTGTGCAATTACCATTCCAGAGTCACGGTGCCTTTCAGGAAGTAAAAGTTTCTCTCCCATTTTTCTCTCTCCCCCATTTCCCTCCCATCTTTTCTCTGATTCTCCTACACATGCCAAAATTATTCCTATGTTGTAGAAATTGATTTCATTTTTCTTAATATTAACATATTAATATTTATTAAAGTTATATATTCCGAAGTAATTTTAAACCTTAAATTGCAGCCGGGTGGGGCACTTCTGTAATCCCAGAAGATTACAAACATTGAGAGGCTGAGGTGGGAGAATTGCTTGAGGCCAGGAGTTTGAGACCAACTTGGGTAGCATGGTGAGATGAGACCTCATCTCCACAAAAAACTAGCAGAAACCACCCCCTGCAGACTAATACAAAGAATCCTCATTGACCCTTTGCCCATATTACCCAATGTTAAGCATGTTATATTTGTTTTCTCATTGTCTTTATAGATACCATGAAGTACTTTGGGAACCATTTGAGTGGAAGCTGTGAATACAGTGTCCCTTTACTCCTAAAGGCTTCCATGTGTATTTTCTAAGAACAGGGACATTTTCTTACATAGCGACAGTACAATTATTAAAATAGGAATTATCGTGTAATTTACAGCTCGTATTTCAAATTTTGTCATTGTCCCAATATTGTCCTTCATACCAAAAATGCAGCACATTTAGTTATTATGTCTCTAGTTCCTGTTGTTATTCTTTGGTCCTTAAGACTGATGTTTTTGAAGAGTACAGACTTTATTTTGGAGAACATCTCCCAGTTTGGGTTTGTCTTATCTTTCCTCAAGATTTGATTCAGATTATCGATTGCTGACAGGTATATTATGGAAGTGATGCATCGTATCAGGTGTGTGATGGCTTCTCTCATTTCTGATGACAACTGAGCACTGTTAACCAAATGTTAATCCATAATTGATGATAAAAAGGAAAATAGGTCTCGTGCAGTGGCTCATACCTATAATCCCAGCACTTTGGGATGCCAAAGCAGAAGGATCGCTTAAGCCTAAGAGTTCAAGACCAGCCTGGGCAATATAGTGAGATGTTATCACTACAAAAAATTTAAAAATTAGCTGAGCACGGTGGCACACACCTGTAGTCCCAGCTACTCAGGAGGCGGAGGTGGGAGGATCACTTGAGCCCAGGAAGTGGAGGTTGCAGTGAGCTGTGATCACACCACTACACTTCAGCCTGGGCCACAGAGTGAGACCCTGTCTCAAAAAGAAAGGAAAATAAAATGGATCTAAAACATTTAGTAGTACAAAATAAGGTTTAAGGCTGTTAACCATCAATATAAGCATTATACCTCTTCCTTAACACCCACTAGCATTTTAAAGAAATTTTATTCTATGTTACAGGAAGGGAGCAAAGAGAGATTTTTGTGCAGTTTAGTATACTAGTACTAAATCATAAAGAATAAAATGCTTTTTTTATCTTTATTTTTATTTTTAGTGGAAATTTAATGGAGCCACCATTTCAGAACCAAAAGAAATTTGGAACAAACTTCACAAAGCTGGAAAAGAAAACTATCCGAGGAAAGAAATATGATTCAGACTCTGATGATGATTAGAGCTCTAATTCTTTGTAAATTGTCCTTTTTTCTGCTTCAGATTTAAATGTGTTTTTTAAATTCTATTAATGTGTGTACATTGGTCATCTAAATACTCATATTCTCAAGTTTGATACAGTTATATCACATCGAAAGGCGTCTTTACTGTTTTCTGTGTGGCCATGATGTTTACGTTGAGGAAAACTTCTCAGTTCTTAAATTATCTGGGAAGGGTCTGGATTCTCTATTTTTGAGATTGACTTTATCACAATATGATTCTTACGTCTTTATACCATTTACAATTGTGTTTTTGATCTACAGAGCTAGAAATTCAAAAACTATTCCAGGACTAATTCTTAATTGGCATTATTTATACAAGAGATCAAGTAACCATTTACTGGCACAGTACTGTACTTGTAAATGAATTATAAACACTCTTCTGGAATATAGTTAACCATTAAAGAACTGCGTATTAATTTTGGACACTGCATGTTGATGTGGAATCAACTGATGCCAGCAGAAAGCTATTTTGATGTGTGAACATACTGCCTTATTTAAAGGGTCCCGATTGCTTGTATTTTAAGACATTCGTTAAAAAGAAATCAGGAAACACTTTTGAAATAACAGCATAAGGAACTTCACTGTCTCTGCTCAATAAAACACCTGTAACTAGAAGTTAATGTGGAAATTGTCATAAAAGCATACATCCAACAAAAACATCTTTTCAAGAAAGTCTTCTAATCTTGGAATAGGGAGTCTGTGGCATTTGAGCCATGACCCCATTCCCTCTCTCCAGTTCCCAATCCCAGACTACAGTTTCTCCTCTGGAAGAGTAGATTACTAGCATGCCTCATTCCCTCAAGCTCTGTGTTGCAGAAGCCCTTTTGCAAGCAAGAGTAGCCAAGAGGTTTGGCGCTCCTTCCTCCACCCAGTCCCCACTTACGGAACAGAAACTCTAACCCAGGAATAGCAGACTGAGAATCCTGGGCCTCAGTTGCTTTTGCCCCAGCTTACTCAGAGGATGAAGGCTCTTTACTCATACGTAGGGTGAAGGTTCCATGCAAGGAGGTGCACTTGGAGGAGACCAGGAGTTATATCACCCCTTTCCCCCTTGTAGACTGTGGGTTTAACTCCTAGAAAAGCAGGCCATTGTCCCCATCCCTAGCTCTGGAGCAGCAGAACAGAGGTTCTGTCCAGTGGAAATGGCAAGTCATAAAAACAGCTCCGGGCTGGGCGTGGTGGCTCACGCCTGTGATCCCAGCACTTTGGGAGGCCAAGGTGGGTGGATCACAAGGTCAAGAGATTGAGACCATCCTGGCTAACTTGGTGAAATCTCATCTCTACTAAAAATATAAAAAATTAGCCGGGTGTGGCGGTGCGTGCCTATAGTCCCAGCTACTCCAGAGGCTGAGGCAGGAGAATCGCTTGAACCTGGGAGGCAGCGGTTGCAGTCAGCCAAAATCACGCCACTGCACTCCAGCCTGGTGACAGAGCGAGACTGTCTTAAAAAAAAAAAAAGGAAGAAAACAGCTCCGTAACACTCCATAAAGGGATTGACTAGAATAGAATGAGGGAAGATGTTGAATTGTAAGGGTGCCACCAAATACGTTGGATCTGGGGAGGGGAGAAATCAAGAGTGGATTGATAGCTCCCTGATGGCAACAAGCAAAAGGGAATGTTAACCAGCTCAACAGGAAGAGCCTGGTATGGTGGCTCATACCTGTAATCCTAGCACTTCGGGAGGCCAAGGCGGGCAGATCACTTGAGGTTAGGAGTTCAAGACCAGCCTGGCCGCCATGCCGAAACCCTGTCTCTACTAAAAATTTAAAAATTAGCCAGGTGTGGTGGCATGTGCCTGTAATTCCAGCTATTCAGGAGGCTGAGGCATGGGAATTGCTTAAACCCAGGAGGCAGAGGTTGTAGTGAGCCAAGATCACATCACTCCACCCCAGCCTGGGTAACGGAGTCAGACCCTGTCTCAAAAAAAGAGAGGCAGCTGTTATTAGCCCTAGGGTTAGAACAAACCCAAGGATACTCTACAGGGCCCTGAATTTAACTGGATTAAACTGTGCGGTGACTTGTGCCCCAGAGCATTGTCAGAAACAATAGAGTGGCCAGGTGTGGTGGCTCATGCCTGTAATTCCAGCACTTTGGGACGCGGAGGCGGGAGGACCACTTGAAGCCAGGAGTACAAGACCAGCCTGGGCAACATAGTGAGACCCTGTCTCTATTAAAAATGGAAAAAAAAAAAAAAAAAAAGAGTGGTTAGCTAGTAAATTAGTGGGTGCTAATAATAGGATGTGGTAACTAAAGAGGTTCTAACTAACTAGAACCTTTCCCAAAAGATCAGGAAAAGGTAAAAGAGAGCCCTATCAAAATCACTGTCCTTGGGGCTAGAGGGAGTAGTCATGGTGACCGCACACGCCCAGACTGTACTCTGATGGGGAACATCAGAGCTTGTATACTTCAGGATAAGTGGACTTACCCAGCCAAGAAACTAAACAAGAAGAAATGTGCTGGAGGGTAGGGGGTAGGGGTTGGAGGGAAATTAGTAGCCCGAGCTGCTATGATACAGTATCTAAAATTTCCAGTCCTCAACAACAAATTACAAGACATGCAGAAGAATAGGAAACTAATCCACACAAGGAGCGAAAAAGCGATCAAAAGAAACAGAGAGAGTCAATAGGTTGGAAGCAGATAAAAACTTCGAAGTATTATTGTAAGTGTGTTCCCAAAAAAACTAAAGGAAACTGCTGGAGGTAAAGGAAGGTATGCTTACAATATTCCATCAGAGAATACCAAAAAAGAAAGGAATTTTAAAGGGCCAAATAGAAATTCTAGAGTTTAAAAGTAAAGTAACTGTAATGAAAACTTCATTAGAGGAGTTCCACAGTAGATGGTGTTCACAGTAGAAAGAATCAGCAAATTATTGGAAGAAATGATGCCTGAAAATCCAATATTTGATGAACACATATCTAAGAAGATCAACAAATTGTAAGATAACATAGATCCATACCAAAACTATAGTAAAAACAATGAAAGAAAAAAATCTTGAAAACAGATAAAAACTACTCATTGTATATAAGAAAACCCATTGGCTCACTCCTGTAATCCCAGCACTTTGGGAGCTTGAGGCAGGAGTGCTTGAGGCCAAGAGTTCAAAACCAGCCTGAGCAATATAGTGAGACCCCATCTCTACAAAAAAAATTTTTTTTAATTAGCCAGGTGTGGTAGCATGTACCTCATAACTACTGGAGAGGCTGAGGCAGGAGGATCACTTGAGCCCAGGAGTTTGAGGCTACAGTAAGCTGTGACTGCACTGCTATACTCCAGCATGGGCAACAGAACAAGACCGTGTCTCTATTTTTTTTTTTTTCAATGTTATTAAGTTTAAAAAAAAGGAAAACTTAAATAAACGCAAAGCTTTATTTTATGAGTCAGAGGACTTGATATTAAGTCTTAAGATTGTAATACTGCCCCTGCCAAGTTAATCTGCAGATTCAACAAATTCAAAAAAACAAAAACCCCCACTCCCAGATACCTTTTTGCAAAAATTGACAAGTTGATCTTCAAATTTATGTGGACCCAGTGTAGCCAGAATAATCTTGAGAAATAACATATTTGGAGTACTCACATACTCTGATATCAAAACTTAGGGCAAAACTACACTTATAAGACAGGCATAAAGATAAGCGAAATAGAATTTCCAGAAATATATCCCTTGTTTATGTAGTCAATTGATGTTTGGCAAAAGTGCCAAGACAATTCAAATGTCAAAGAATAGTCTCTTCAACAAATGGTGTTGGGACAAGTAAATATTGACCACTCCTTTATGCGATATACAAAACTTAAACTCGAAATGTATCAAACACCTAAATATAAGAATTAAAACTATAAAACTCTTAGAGGAAAATCTAACTAAATCTTCACGACTTTGGGTTACACAAAGCCTTCCTGATGTGACATCAAAAGCACAAGTCACAAAAGAAAAAGCAGATGAACATCAAATATAAAAACACTTTTGCTGCAATTGATACCATCAGATTAGAATAGCAGCTCAGAATTGGAAAAATATTTGCAAATCATATATCTGATAAAATGTATCCAGAATGTGTAGGGAAGTCTTTCAACCCAATAAGAAGAATACAAATACCCAATTTTAAAAATGAGTAAAGGGGCCGGGCGTGGTGGCTCACACCTGTAATCCCAGCACTTTGGGAGGCCGAGGCGGACGGATCACAAGATCAGGAGATCGAGACCATCCTGGCTAACACGGTGAAACCCCCGTCTCTACTAAAAATACAAAAAATTAGCTGGGCATGGTGGCGGCTCCTGTAGTCCCAGCTACTCAGGAGGCTGAGGCAGGAGAATGGTGTGAGCCCGGGAGGCGGAGCTTGCAGTGAGCTGAGATGGTGCCACGGCACTCCAGTGGGGGCAGCAGAGCAAGACTCCGTCTCAAAAAAAAAAAATAATAAGTAAAGGATCTGTACATCTTCCCAAAGGAAATGGACAATTGGCCAATAAGTACATGAAAAGATGCTCAAATCGTTAACCATCAGGGAAATGTAAATACAGACCACAATGACATCCCACTTTGTACCAGCTGAGATGATGATCATAAAAAAGGCAGACATTAAGTGTTGACAAGGATGCGTAAAAATTGGAACCCTCATGTATTGTTTTAGGTTTGTAAAGTGCTTCAACCACTTTATAAAAGATTTTGGAAGTCTCAAAAAGTCATACATAATTACTATACAGCCCAATAATTTCACTCTTTTTCTCTTTTCCTTTTTTTTCTTTTTTTTCTTTTTTTTTTTTGAGATGGACTTTTGCTCTGTTGCCCAGGTGGGAGTACAATGGCATGATCTCACTCACTGCAACGTTCGCCTCCCAGGTTCAAGCAGTTCTGCCTCAGCCTCCCAGGTAACTGAGATTACAGTTGTATACCATCACACCCGGCTAATTTTTATGTTTTTAGTAGAGACGGGGTTTCACCATGTTGGCCAGGCTGACCTGGCCAAACTCCTGACCTCAAAGTGATCTGCCCACCTTAGCCTCCCAAAGTGCTGGGATTACAGGCGTGAGCCACTGCGCCCAACTTAATTCCACTCTTAAGTGTATGTTCAAGAGAACTGAAAATGCATGTTCACATAAAAACTTGTACACGAATGTTTATAGCAGCATTATTTTTAACTAAAAATGGAAGCAGACTAAATGTCAATACATAAATATGGCATACCTATACAATGGAATGTTATTGAGCAGTGAAAAGGAGTGTTACATCAGTAGCACATCAGTAGGTTGCTGCAAAAGTAATTGTCATTACTTTTGACCACATGTTGTATATTGATTGATGTCCCACATCTCCCTAAAATGTATAAAACTAAGCTGTGCTCTGACCGCCCTGGGCACATGTCAGGACTTCCTGAGGCTGTGTCACGGACACACATTCTCAGCTTGGCAAAGTAATTGCAGTTACTTTTGCACCAACCTAATACATGCTATAACATGAATAAACCTTAAAACACGCTAAAGGAAAGCCAGTTTCTTTCCAGAAAACGCAGATCTATATAAACAGAAAATAGATTAGTGGTTGCATAGGATGAATATTTTTGGGGGATGGGGAATGGCCAGTCTTGGCTATGGGGTTCTTTTTGGGATGATGAAAATATTCTAAAATTGATTTGGTGATGGTTGCATAACTCTGTGCATATACTAAAAATAATGGAATTCTACACTTTAAAAGGGTGAATTGTATGATATATGAAATAGATCTCAATAAAGTAACAGAAACTGTGAAGGAGAAATAAAAATAAGTCAAATAAGACAACAGGACAGTATGAAAAAGAGTACTGACAGAGTTTAGGAAAGAATTTTTTAAATTTTAGAAATTCATGAATGAAGACTAAAAAGTAAGCAACACAGGAGAAAATAGACACAACCAAGAGAGATTAAAGGGTTAAATACAGGGCTTGGTGTGGTGGCTCACGCCAATAATTCCTGGAACTTTGGGAGGTCAAGGCAGGCAGATCACTTGAGGCCAGGAGTTCAAGACCAGCCTGGCCAACATGACGAAACCCTGTCTCTACTAAAAATTAAAAAATTATCTGCGCATGGTGATGTGCACCTATAATCCCAGCTACTCAAGTGGCTGAGGCATTAGAATCACTTGAACCCAGGAGGCGGAGGTTGCAGTGAGCTGAGATCATGCCACTGCACCCCAGCCTGGGCGACAGAGTGTGATCCTATCTCAAAAAATAATAATAATAATAAAGTGTTAAATATAGAACCTAAGGAAAGAAGATTCATCATAGCAGGAGTCCCTGTAAGAGAATACCAAAACAACTGAACAGAAAATACTCTGAACCCAGAAAATCTGAGACAGGTCTCAGTGAATTTAGAAAGTTTATTTTGCCGGATTTTCTACGTTGTAGGGAGATGTGACATCAATCAGTATATGTAAGAAGTATATTAGCTCCATCTAGAAAGGTGGAGACAACTCAAAGCAAAGCCCTGCCCCCCAAGCCTCCCAGGGGCTTCCAGGTCACAGGTAGGTGAGAGACAGATGGTTGCATTCTTTTGAGTTTCTGATAAGGCTTTCCAAAGGAGGTAATCAGAATATACGTCTGTCTCTGTGGGCAGAGGGATGACCTTAAATAGAATGGGAGGCTGATTTGCTGCCCTGAGTGGTTCCCAGCTTCAAGAAGCCCAAATTATTTTCCTTTCACATTTCCCCCTTTTTCTTTTTAAAAATCTTTTGGAGAAGGCATTTTACAAGAAAATGAGTCTCTGGGTCAGGCACGGTGGCTCACACCTGTCATCCTAGCACTTTGGGAGGCCAAGACGGGTGTATCACGAGGTCATGAGTTCAAGACCAGCCTGACCAACATGGTGAAACCCTGTCTCTACTAAAAATACAAAAAAAAAAAAAAAAAATTAGCCAGGCATGATGGTGGGTGCCTGTAATCTCAGCTAATCAGGAGGCTGAAGCAGGAGAATTGCTTGAAGCCGGGAGGTGGAGGTTGCAGTGAGCCGAGATCGCGCCACTGCACTCCAGCCTGGGCAACAGTGCGAGACTCTGTCTCAAAAAAAAAAAAAAGAGAGAAAACGACTCTCTGGTCTCAGGTTTCATCTGATCTCTCATGGGTAGGACAGTATATTCCAAGATGGGTAGGTCTCAAAAGCTCATTTTTAGCAGGTTATGCGTCTCATGTCCTATTAAGAGCAAATAGGGGGAGGAAGGGAGAAAAACAACAAACAAAAGAACATTCCTGGAAAAATCAGTATAGGCCACATTACTCTGAAGTCCATATGTCAGTAGGCAGGTATGAAAGTAGCTTATGTATGTACATAGGTTGCTGTTATTTTCTTCTGAAGTTTTAAGTTGTCTGGCTTCAGTTTGTAGGGTTTTAAGAAAGTACAGCTTAGTTTTCAGTGACTCCAAATTAGGAAAAATTGAGAAAAGAAAGAAGGAAAAAAAAATTGAAAACATTATTTTGAAGACTTGTAGCCAAGAAAAATTAGAATTCAGTCCAAACCATAGAAAATAATAAAAATTGAAAAAAACATTAGGCAAGACTAGAATTTAACAACAGGTTTACTATAGTTTTGAAATATAATTGTTTTTCTTGCTCCAGTTTCCCATTTTTACTAAAGACAAATCATGGAGGACTGGTTTGCTTTATTCTACTTGGCCTAATTATTTGTATACAGTGCAGCAAGAATAATTATTTTTTACATAGGCTTTTTAATTGACTTTGACAGAACTTTGTTCCATAGGAGGAATCTCAGATAAGACTTTTTTAAAGCAGAGCCCAGCTATGGATTTGTGCCATCAAATACCTATGAGTTGGGTGAATTTCCTCTCCTCTTGAGGTTCCAAGTTAAACCTGGAGCTTCTGTGCCTATCAGAAAGTGACATTCTTTACTTACACAGGTCAGAAACTCTGCACAGGGACTGTATACACAAAATATGAGGCCAGTTTTTTTAAGGGCTTTATTGGTTACATAAGTCAAGTTTGATTTCTTAAAGGAAAGCATACCATTCCAGTCGAAGACTTGGTAAAATAACCAATTTCTCCAATTGCGTCCTGTTACAAATGAAAACAGATTCTTACTGCACTTATGCAAATAACTGTATTGCCATAAGTTGAGAAAACTCACAAATAGTTTCCAAATTCTGGAGAAATCAGGTAGAGGGAAACAAATATGCTCCAGATTTTGTTAATAGGAGTATACGAAATTTTAAAAAGCTGTCACTAGCTCAAAAGAAAAGATTTAAGACTCTGAAAAACAAAACAAAGGATCAGCAAACATTTTAAGCAAAAGTAAAAAGATTGTTTTAGTTCATGCAGTTAATTCCTGTTCTGCTTGATACTCATGAACATTTTACCTCTCCATGAGTCCTCACAGTTTTCCTCTATTCTGATGTCACAATCTCCAAAGTTATCAGAAACCTGCATTTAAGAGCACCTGTTGGAGTTTTATTGCTGATTATTAAACCACCTTCTAAAGAGGACCAAAACAAGACAATTGTCCACGGATGAAAAAAAAAGTTTTAAGGCAGCCATAGTCAAAAGACACAATTGACAAATTTGTTACCTCTCTGGCACATGATAATTTTAACATAACAATTATGATTATTAGTGATAATATACACTAAGTTGTATCAGAATTACAGGAGTTTCCCATAATTTTGGAACACATACCAATCACATACTTATAAAAATACAGCCCAAATAAAACCAAACACCGTTTCATATTTGACAATGCTTCCTGTATAATTTTTATACCATATAAGCCAAATTATGTCATTTTTAGACTTTAGGAAACCTAATATCTTAAAGGGTTAATTGGGTTAAAATATATATAATTTATAATTTGATTTTGGAAAATTTGTCAAACATAAAAGGTTTAAAACACTTGATATCACAAAATAGAATTGCAGGTCATTGTAGAGTCATTTATTTAACTAAAGTGATAATTCAAGGATTTCAAAAGAAGCAAAAGTCTTCATTATTTGAGAGAGGGTCAGACTTATAAAAACAGCATGAAGCCAATTACATTTGTTTTTTAAAATTTTGTGAACAATCTATAAAATTTTTTTTTTTTTTTTTTTGAGACGGAGTCTTGCTCTGTAGCCCGGGCTGGAGTGCAGTGGCCGGTTCTCAGCTCACTGCAAGCTCCGCCTCCCGGGTTCACGCCATTCTCCTGCCTCAGCCTCCCGAGTAGCTGGGACTACAGGCGCCCGCCACCTCGCCCGGCTAGTTTTTTGTATTTTTAGTAGAGACGGGGTTTCACCGTGTTAGCCAGGATGGTCTCGATCTCCTGACCTCGTGATCCGCCCGTCTCGGCCTCCCTAAGTGCTGGGATTACAGGCTTGAGCCACCGCGCCCGGCCACAATCTATAAAATTTAATCTTGATTGTAAAATGTAATTTCCATAAGCCTTCTATAGCCTTTATTAAAGTGTTGGATAAAGCTTCAAGAAAACCTTGTTAATCTGATATCCATCCATGTACTGGTTTTGCATCCATGTGCCTTTGACATTAATGATTAATTTACAGAGAAACTGAACTTTATCTTTCAAAATTGTCCCTTACAATCTTATGCACCCACCTCTTTCATGATAGTGCCTGGGCCTTGAGGAGTTGAATGGCTTTAATTTCTGGCCCTGTGTCTTGGGAATGCAGTTTATTTTGATTGGTATCTTCTGCGGGGGCTTGAAGATGAAGCTTGAATTGCTGTCAGTGTTTAAGATTTAGCAGGAATTGGTGTCCTTTTTAGACTTGAGTTAAAGCCCTGTGACTCAATGTCGCAAGGACTTTCAAAACACACACAGGAAGATACATGGATGTAAAACTTAATTTAAAAAATTTTTATCTCAGTTTTTTCCCCTAAGCAAACCCAAATTTAAAAATAATATGACAACTTGATTATATAAAAGTTTTTTTTATATATATATAAATCCTTTTATTGTGATTTACACCAACTGTTATGACATGCTTGGACTTTCTGGTTTATCCTGAACATCCCTCCTTTTTTTTTGTTTTTTGTTTTGTTTTGTTTTTTTGAGACAGAGTCTCGCTCTGTAGCCCAGGCTGGAGTGCAGTGGCATGATCTCGGCTCACTGCAACCTCTGCCTCCCGGTTCCCGGTTCAAGCAATTCTCCTGCCTTAGCCTCCCAAGCAGCTGGGATTACAGGTGCAAACTGCCACACCCGGCTAGTTTTTGTATTTTTAGTAGAGACGGGGTTTCACCATGTTGGCCAGGCTGGTCTCGAACTCCTGACCTCAGATGATCTGCCCACCTCAGCCTCCGGGCCACCACACCTAGCCTTGGTTGGCAGTTTTTGTCATTAATTACACCATTATTTTTTTTCTGATTATGAAAGCAATAAGGCATACAAAGTCAATAATTAAGGAAATATGAAATATGAAAAATAAGAATGTTCTCTAGTCTCATCTCTCACAGATAACCTCTTTCAAGATTGATGCATTTTCTCCCAAAATTTTGTTTTCTAGACATACACTAACATTTGTCTTTGTTAAGTGGGGTCACTGAGTACATTTTGCAACTTGTTTTTTTCCCCATTTACCTGTACAGCCTGCATATTTTCTTATGTCATCACGGTGGTGCTGCCTCTCTCTTTAATTAATGCAAAGTGTTCTATTGTGCAGATGGTACACGTGAAACAAAATTTTTTTTTTCTTTTGAGACAGAGTCTCTCTGTAGCCCAGGCTGGAGTGCAGTGGTGTGATCTCAGCTCACTGCAACCTCTGCCTCCTGGGTTCAAGTGATTCTTCTGCCTCAGCCTCCTGAGCAGCTGGGATAACAGTCATGTGCCACCATGCCCAGGTAATTTTTTGTATTTTTAGTACACATGGAGTTTCACCATGTTGGCCAGGTTGGTCTCAAACCCCTGACCTCAGGTGATCCGCCCACCTCAGCCTCCCAAAGTGCTGGGATTATAGGTGTGAGCCACTGCGCATGGCAAACATATTTCTTAATCAGGCAAAGGTGAAGGAGGAAAGCCTCTGGACTTCTGTTTCTTTTTCTTTTTTTTTTTTTTTTTGAGACGGAGTCTCGCTCTGTCGCCCAGGCTGGAGTGCAGTGGCACAATCTCGGCTCACTGCAAGCTCCGCCTCCCGGGTTTACACCATCCTCCTGCCTCAGCCTCCCGAGTAGCTGGGACTACAGGTGCCCGCCACCTCCCCCAGCTAGTTTTTTGTATTTTTTAGTACAGACGGGGTTTCACCGTGTTAGCCAGGATGGATGTTTTGTATTTTTAGTAGAGACAGGGTTTCACCGTGTTAGCCAGGATGCTCTTGATCTCCTGACCTCGTGATCCACCCACCTCGGCCTCCCACAGTGCTGGGATTACAGGCGTGAGCCACCACACCCGGCCTGGACTTCTGTTTCTTTTCAACATGCCTCAAAGCCCTTATTTTAAGAAATACCCTGTTTCTTCAGCTCTACAAGAAAGAAAATTTGGACTGCTATGGACCAGCAAGCTTAACTATGGTTTTTGGGGTTTTTTTAACCTCTTCCACAAAGCAGGAGGAAGTCAGATCTCTAAATGAGATCTTAGGGTATAAACATGAAAAATCTTCATCAAAGTACTAGGCTGTGTGGGTTCAAAATATGTAAAGCACACATTACAGATTATGAAATAGCCTTAAGAACTGTCTTCAGTTTTTAATTGTATGATAAAAACACATTACTGAATACATCATTCCCACTGAGAAGTCCAAGGCTGGGAATGAAATTTCTCCAGTACTTCCCATTTCAAAGTGTCTTGTTTCAAGTAAAAACAAATTTTTTTTTTTTTTTTTTTTTTGAGACAAAGTCTTGCTCTGTCGCCCAGGCTGGAGTGCAGTGGTGTGATCTTGGCTCACTGCAACCTCCACCTCCCGGGTTCGAGCGATTCTCCTCCCTCAGCCTCCCAAGTAGCTGGGAGTACAAGTGTGTACCACCACGCCTGGCTAATTTTTCATATTTTTAGTAGAGACGGGGTTTCACTATATTTGCCAGGCTGGTCTTGAACTCCTGCTCTCAAGTGATCCACCCACCTCAGCCTCCCAAAGTGCCAAGTAAAATATTTTATTGGGAAAATGTCCACAGAATAAGGGGTGTGAGCATGGTCAGCGGGGAGTGGTTGAAGAGGTGAGGGGGAACCAGGCTCTTCCTGCTATTTCTTTACTAGTGCTGACCCCTTTAGGGGCTTCTGTTCCCTTAGAGATGACTGCCAGGGTCTTGCATCTGTAGTTTCTGCCCCTTCTCTGAGGGGCCTGAGCCCCCTCAGCCTCCCAGGTTCATTCAAACAAGTTATGGCCTTCATAAAACTGTCTGATTAAATGTATATTGTTGTTTGTCCTCTTTTATTATACATTCTATAAATGCTTAACTCTTTTCATGTATTTTTAAACCAACTGACAAATAATTTTGAGCTTGTCATTAGTATCCTTGTGCTAATGTCATAAAACTTTAAGTTTTGTTACTTAAAACTATGGTTTTCTAAGTTTTAAATTGGGTAACAACAATAAGGATCTGATCATAAAGACAAAAATAAGGCTGGGCATCGTGGCTCATGCCTGTAATCCCAGGGGATTGGGAGGTCAAGGACAGAGGATGGCTTGAGACCAGGAGTTCAAGACCAGCCTGAGGGCTGGGTATGGTGGCTCATGCCTGTAATCCCAGTGTATTGGAAAGCCAAGGATAGAGGATGGCTTGAGGCCAGGAGTTCAAGATCAGCCTGAGGGCTAGGTGTGGTGGTTCATGCCTGTAATCTATGCTTTGGGAGGTCAAAGCTGAGGATCACTTGAGCCCAGGAGTTGGAGACCAGCCTGGGCAACATAATAAGACCCCTTCCCCACCACGATCTCTACAAAATATTTAAAAATTAACTGGGCATGGTGGCACGCACTTGTAATCCTAGTTAGTTGAGAGGCTGAGGTGGGAGGATCACTTGAGCCCAGGAGTTTGAGGTTGCAGAGAGCTGTGATCACACCACTGCAAACCAGTCTAGGGGACAGAGAGAGACCCTGCCTCAAAAAAAAGGAGGTAGGGGGACCAGCCTGGGCTGCACAGGAAGACCCCCATCTCTACAAAAGATTAAAACATTCTCCTGTGTCAGAAGACCAGTTGAAAAACAAGTAAAATTTAAACATTAGCTCAGTGTGGTGGCACCCACCTGTAGTCCCAGCTACTGGGGAGACTGAGATGGGAGGTTCACTGGAGCCCAGGAGTTTGAGGTTACAGTGAACTGTGATTGTACCACTGCACTCCAGCCTGAACAACAGAGAGAGATCCTGTCTCTTAAAAAAAGAAAAAAAAAAAAAAAAAGACACAAATAAAACTAAAGCAGGGTGAATCTCATAAGTAAAGGGGAAAATTCTGATCAAGAAGACTGGAAACAGCTGGGACCGGCCTTTGCCTCTCAGGAAGGAGCTGAGAAAAGATTTTGGCAAATGATGGCCAAGAGGAGGCAGAACCCCTCCTGCAGTGACTGGTTCATAAACTTGACTGTGTTGCCCGCTGCTGCTATAAAAGCTACCACAATGTCGGTGGCTTAAAAGAATCTAAGTTTATTTTTTTTTAATTTACTTATTTTTAAAGACAAGAGTCCCTCGCTCCTGGCCCCTTCCCTCTGTTTTCTTTTTTTTTTTTTGAGACGGAGTCTCGCTCTGTTGCCCAGGCTGGAGTGCAGTGGCCCGATCTCAGCTCACTGCAAGCTCCGCCCCCCCGGTTTACGCCATTCTCCTGCCTCAGACTCCCGAGTAGCTGGGACTACAGGCGCCCGCCACCTCGCCCGGCTAGTTTTTTTGTATTTTTTAGTAGAGACGGGGTTTCACTGTGTTAGCCAGGATGGTCTCGATCTCCTGACCTCGTGATCCGCCCGCCTCGGCCTCCCAAAGTGCTGGGATTACAGGCATGAGCCACCGTGCCCGGTCTTCCCTCTGTTTTCAAAGGCAGCAATAGCTGGTTCCGTCTCTGTGACACTGGCTCTTCTGCCTCCATCTTCCACATTTAAGAGCCCACCTTGATAATTCAGGATATCCTATCTCTTTTAAGGTCAGGTGATGAGGAACCTTAATTCCATCTACTATCTGGAGTATCCTCTGCCATGTAACTTAACATGTACATGGGTTCCAGGGAGTAGGCTGGGCCTTCTTCCAAAGGTCATCATTTTGCCTACCCTACCTGGGGATCTTCAAAAAGTACCACTGCTTGGGCTCCGCCCCAAGAGATTTTCATGTAATTGGCCTGGAGTGTAGCCTGGGCATCAGGATGCTGTTATGCTCCCCAAGTGATTCGAATGAGCAGCCATTGAAAACCACTGCTCTGGCCTGGCGTGGTGTCTCATGCCTGTAATCCCAGCACCTTGCGAGGCCAAGGATCCAGTTACTTGGGAGGCTGAGGCACAAGGATTACCTGAGCCCAGGAGTTGGAGGCTGCAGTGAGCTGCTGTGATTGGGCCACTGCATTCCAGCCTGGACAACAGAGTGAGACTCTGACTCAAAAAAAGAAAACCACAAAATCTTCTGCTCCAAGGAGATCATATATTCTATTTCTACACATGTACCTGGCACTGCCATAGATGTGTCTATTCTGTAGGTGCCATTTAACTTTCCCAATGACCTATTTATTTTTAGTTAACAACTAACATTTACAGGCCAGGCACTGTGATGAGTTAGTTGTACTACTATTGTGATGATCTGTCACCAATATTTTATCTTGAGTAATCATCGCAACAACCCTATGGAGTAGGTATTATTTTTATTCCCATTTTACAGATGATGAAGCCGACTCAGAAATTGGCCTGAGGAGGCTGGGTGCGGTGGCTCACACCTGTAATCCCAGCACTTGGGGAGGCTGAGGCAGGTGGATCACCTGAGGTCAGGAGTTCAAGACCACCTTGACCAACATGGCGAAACCCTGTCTCTACTAAAAATACAAAAATTAGCTGGGCATGGTGGCACGTGCCTGTAATCTCGCTACTTGGGAGGCTGAGGCAAGAGAATCACTTGAGCCTGAGAGGTGGAAGTTGCAGTGAGCCGAGGTTGTGCCACTGCACTTCAGCCTGAGCAATAGAGTGAGACTCTGTCTCAAAAAAAAAAAAGAAAAAAGAAATGTGCCTGAGGCCGTGAAGGTAAACCATGTTGGCCAGACTGGTCTCCAACTCAGGTCGATCCACTCGCCTCAGCCTCCCCAAATGCTGGGATTACAGGCATGAGCCACTGTGCCCAGCCCCTGGGTTTTTCTCTTTTTTCCTTTTCTTTTCTTTTTTTTTCTTTCTTTTTTTTTTAAATTGAAACAAGGTCTCACTCTGTCTCCCAGGCTGGAGTGCAGTGGCCCAAAATTGTGGAATTATCTTACCATTATAAGCCTGTGAGAATGTCTCATTAGATTATTCTTTAATTTTTAAAATTGTTTCAATTATTATTATTATTGAGACAGGGTCTCACTGTCACCCAGGCTGGAATGAAGTGACGTGATCTCGGCTCGCTGCACCCTTGACCTGCCTGAGCTCATGTGATCCTCCTGCCTCAGGCTCCTGAGTAGCTGGGATTACAGCTGTGTGCCACTATGCTCAGCTAATTTTTGTACAGGGTTTCGCCATGTTGGCCAGGCTGGTCTCAAACTCCAGGGCTCAAGCAATTCACCTGCCTCAGCCTCCCAGAGTGCTGGGAACCACCAGCACCAGACCTATTTTTAAATTATTTTAAAATTTTTATTACTTTTACTTTTCACTTTTTAAAATTTTTTTTTTTTAATTTTTAAAATTTTTATTTTGTTTCATTTTTAAAATGTTTAATTTTTTTAATTTGTTAAAAGGCCTTTCCAGTAGCATCACGTCGTACTCATCCTTCTCTTGCTATTCTAATCTTCTCCCTCTCTACATACACACACACACGTATGCACACACACGTACACATACACACATGCACGTACAGCAACACTCCAGCCCTTTGCCTCACAGATTGCTATGCACCAACAGGCCTACAATTAAAATAGTAATAGCAATGCAGTCACGAATATAAAATAATATAAATTATTCTGCCACTAAGATTGTGTTTTCTTGAGAAAAATGTAACTTTTTAGAATAAAAACATAAGGCAGCAACATGAAGGCTCATTTTAAGCTGTTACGTTGTATAGACTTGCACTTTCACACGGCCTGTGAAAATATGTATTTACTGAATTTGGATTGTGATCAATAATGACCAGCCTAGAAGACCTCTGAAAGTTTGATCATTCTCTTCCCTCTGGGCAGGCACAGCTTTTCCCTGCAGAGACAGACTGTGAGCTGGAAGGGAGCTCCTCCTCTCAGTGCGTCCTCTGTGCCTGCTTTTCCCATTTGGGTTTTTGAGAGTTCAGAACTCCAGGACGGATCTTCCTATGCTGGAGATTTCCCTGCGAATGTTTCATTCTGCACAAAGAACAAATCAGAGAGACCTTGGCCTCTCTGTTCCGTCTGTGGACTCTAGAGGCTTCTCTGTCTTTTTGTTCTGTTAGCCGAGACTGTTAGACATGTTGGCCTTAGTTCTTTCACAGGTTGCAGAGAAAATAAGACTGTTATAGAACCAACACTTATGGCGTATGGGTTAATGTAGCGTTGGCAGGACTGCCCATGAGGGCAGGCAAGAGATTTACCATCCGGCAAAATACAAACACTTCAGTCTTTTGGCTTTCGGTTAACAAATGCGACATCGCATGTGGCCCTATTACAGCTACAGTTAAGTGCACACACATTTCTTTTCTCCCATTATTCGATTTGCACATGCTCACACATCCGAAAGTAACAATATACTTGCATTAAAAGAAATCTAAATTTTGAAACATATTGTAATGAACAGGAAAAATTATTCGATCATCTACATATCTTTTCAAACATGGATTTTCCTGGCAAGGTCCTTAAGTTTCGCCTGAGTCCAATATTTCTTTTGCAGCAGCGACACAATCATTGCCAACTGATCACCATACACTGGATTTTCATCCTAAATAAGCCCGAGTGTAAGATCCACGCCTCTGCTTCACACTCACCTGTCTTCAGTCAGTGCTCCTCCTTAGAGGTGGTGAGCCCACAGCGATTTATATAGACTCCAGTTCTCCTTTTAAAAGTGTTGATCTCATCCTATTTTGGAGAGATTTATGACATCTCATAAATTATAATAATAATCATAATAATTATAAATACTTTGAACTTATATAGGGCCTTTTATTCAAGAATGTCCTGGTAGGCCGGGTGCGGTGGATCACGCCTGTAATCGCAGCACTTTGGGAGGCCGAGACGGGCAGATCACGAGGTCAGGAGATCGAGACCATCCTGGGCTAACACAGTGAAACCCCGTCTCTACTAAAAATACAATTAGCCGGGCGTAGTGGTGGGCGCCTGTAGTCCCAGCTACTCGGGAGGCTGAGGCAGGAGAATGGCGTGAACCTGGGAGGCAGAGCTTGCAGTAAGCCGAGATCGTGCCACCGCACTCCAGCCTGGGCGACAGAGCGAGACTCCGTCTCAAAACAAAAACAAAAACAAAGCAAAACAATGTCCTGGCATTTTGCAAACATTAACCAATTCATTTCTTGCCATACCTCGGAAGGCAGATCCTAGCTGTAGTTTAACTTTGACACATTCAGATCTAACACTTGTTTTTATTCACATCAGTTGCTGGGAATGTGGGTTAGGTAAGAAAGCAAGGAAGGGAGAGAGAGAGAGAGAGTGAGAAGGGATGGAGGGAGAAGGAAGGGAGGAAGGGAAGGAAGAAAAGGAAAAAGGAAGGAGGGAAGGAAGGAGGGAAGGAGGGAGGGAGGGAGGGAAGGAAGGAAGGAAGGAAAGAAGGAAGGAAGGAAGGAAGGAAGGAAGGAAGGAAGGAAGGAAGGAAGGAAGGAAGGAAGGAAGGAAGGAAGGTGGGGAGGGAGGGAATTGAATTTGGTGTGTCAGAAACTCATTATTAGTTTGTATTTCAAGTAAGCAGAGCTCCTAGACTGGGGTTGGCAATTTTTTCTCACAGGCCCACATAGGCTTTTGGGCTACATGGTCTTTGTCATAAATACTTGCCTCTGACATTGTAGCACGAGAGCGATCATAGATAATATTTAAATGAATGGCCATGACTGTTCCAAAAAACTTTCTTTACCACACAGGTGGTGGCCCTAGGGCCATGGGTTGCTGGCCCCTGTTCTGAACTACCGAGAGATACCGATCCACAGGTCCTCAGTTCAGCCACGTGGGGAGAGGTGATCGGCTGGATGATGCTATTTTATAGACACCCCAGATCTACATCGTGTTCCAAATGTCTACGTCGATAAATACTTTGAGAGGGTTCATATGAAGTTTCCAGGAAGGATTCTTTCCCAGGTTGTGGAAAGGGTGCATTTCATGACTGAAAGAGGGAGCCCCTCCCTCACCACGCCCTGTGCCCCAGCTCAACTGAACAGCTTGAACTTCCCCAAACACAGCACCATTGTTTGCACTAGGCCTTCCTACAGGCTCTTTCCTTTTTATCTAACCCCTCAGGGACAGGGGCTGTGTCTCATTTGTCTTTATAACACCAGCGTGCAACACTCTGCCTGACACATATTAGATACTCGATAAAACACATGGAATCGATGGCTTATCGGCTGGTTGGTATATAGTCTGACTCTCCTGCATCCTCTGCCTTAGCTCCTTCCCCACACCACACCTCAAACACAAGCTCCATGAGAACTGTGAATCTGGCTACTTCATTTATAAGACTGAGTCTTCAGTGCCCAGATAGCAGCCTGGCACATTGTAAGTGTTTAGTAAATCTCTGTGGAATCAGTCAATGAATGAAGAATTCCTACAACCTCACCCAGCAAGATTTGGACTGGGTTTCCAATGCTGAGCCCCAGGTTAGACGTGGGTTCCTTGTGTTTCAGGCAACATGTGGATATTTCTACCACAGCACCTACAGCACTTTGGTCTGTTGTTGTCTTGAGAACAAAAACAAAGGCTTTTTTTCCCCTGTATTCCTTATGGCACATAAGGGCTATTCAATACATGTTTATGGATTGAGTAAGTGAATGATTTAAAGCGTATTGATGACTTTTTGGAAGTCACTGACTCTGCATCCTCAGTGCAGGCACGGAGGGTTAAGATTCTGTTGTTCTCGGCTGGGCGCAGAGCCTCACGCCTGTAACCCCAGCGCTTTGGGAGGCCGGGGCAGGTGGATCACTTGAGGTCAGGAGTACGGATCAGCCTGGCCAACATGGCGAAACCCCATCTCTACTAAAAATATAAAAAATAGCCAGGCATGGTGGCGGGCGCCTGTAATCCCAGCTACTCGGGAGGCTGAGGCTGGAGAATCACTTGAACCAGGAGGCAGAGGTTGCAGTAAGCCGAGATCATGCCAGTGATCTCATGCCAGTGTACTCCAGCCTGGGCCACAGAACGAGGCTCCATTTAAAAAAATAAATAAATAAAAGATCTTGTTGTTCTCTACCTGTGGCTGAGATGGTGAGACCACAAGGCAGGGCACCGTGAGCAAGGATCCAGATTTGGACACCCTGGGAGTTCCTGAACTTTTACTCTGGGAGGGGAGTGTGAGAACACTGGATTCCTCTCTGTTGTTGGCAGAGGTGGGGTAAAAAGAGAACTAATGCACCCATTAAAAACTATATCCTGACCCCCAAAATGCAACTCTTTCATTTTTTTTCCCAGCAAGCTCTAGCACATACCAACAATTAAAATGTATCACTGTGTGGGGAAATTCGGGGATGCCCGGCCCCACCTACAAAAGCACGCAGTCATCAGCCCAGAGGGCCACGTCCGCATCCTGGGAGGTTCTCCTGGGCAGCGGCCAGCATGTTGACCGGCAATGGCTCCACAGAGACGATGCCCACCTGCGTCCTCAGGCTTGTTCAGTCCTTGCCAGCCCCTTTATGGATAACCTTCCTTTCAAAGAGCAGGCATACACTCTTAAATACTTACCTCCCAGACAGAGGGAGGATCCTAGACAGTCGGTGTGGGAGTGGAGGAGGTATTGAAAAGAAAGCTAGGTCGGGCATGGTGTTTCAGTCCTGTAATCCCAGTACTTTGGGAGGCTGGGAGGGAAGATTTGCTGGAGGCCAGGAGTTCAAGGCCAGTCTGGGCAACATAGTGAGACCCTCCATCTCTACAAGAAATGGAAAAAAAAAAAAATCGTGACTGGGCATCATGGATCACACCTGAATTCCAGCACTTTGGGAGGCTGCGGAGGGAGGATTTGCTGGAGGCCAGGAGTTCAAGACCCGCCTGGGCAACATAGTGAGACCCTCTATCTCTAAAAGAAATGAGAAAAACAAAACAAAAACATAGCTGGGCATCATGGCTCACCCCTGAATCCCAGCACTTTGGAAGGCTAAGGTGGGCAGATCACTTGAGGTCAGGAGTTTGAGACCAGCCTGGGCAATATGGTGAAACCCCATAGCTACTAAAAATACAAAAATTAGTGGGGCGTGCTGGCCACCTATAATCCCAGCTGCTCAGGAGGCTGAGGCATGAGAATTGCTTGAACCTGGGTGACATAGGTTGCAGTGAGCCGAGATTGAGAGCACACCTCTGCACTCCAGCCATGTTGACAAAGCAAGACTCTGTCTTAAAAAAAAAAAAAAAAGAAAGAAAGAAAGAAAGAAAGAAAGGAAAAAGAAAAAGAAAAAAAGAACACCTGCTGCACCTGGGCTTATATGGGACTAAGCAGAAACAGCACAAGAGATTCCTTGCCACACCCTCAGGGCCAGGTGAGCTGTGACTACCCCTTCCCATTAGTGTCTCAAATGAATTCAGTCTTCTCTCACCTTTAGTCCAGGTTCTGCCTGGTACTTGTTCCAAAGAGCACAAATTAGTCACCAAAAGCCTGCAAAATGAAAACAGAGCTTTAGAGAAAATTACCTTGCGGGCACCAAAAAGAATCATTTCACACATCACAAAACCAGACTTCCTAAAAATCCTCTTCGTTCAGTGATCTCTTCAAAGTTTCAGACAGTGTCTGCTCCCACTCATATTATTTCTCCTCTGAAATGTCTCCTAAACATCTTCCTCCTGGCCAGGAGCAGTGGCTCATGCCTGTAATCCCGGCACTTTGGGAGGCTGAGGCAGGTGGATCACCTGAGGTCAGGAGTTGGAGACCAGCCTGGCCAACATGGTGAAACCCCGTCTCTACTAAAAATGCAAAAAATTAACTGGATGTGGTGGTGTGCACCTGTAATCCCAGCTACTCAGGGGGCTGAGACAGGAGAATTGCTTGAACCCAGGAGGAAGAGGTTACAGGGAGCCAAGATAGTGCCACTGCACTCCAGCTGGGGTGATAGGAGGGAAACTCCGTCTCAAATAAATAAAGTCTTCTTCCTCATTCCGTCTGTCTGGTACCTCTTAACATTTCCTATTACTCCAGTATTGTAATAAATTATAAGAAAAGACACTGTTGCATACAGGTTGAAAGTATTTCTTGAGGATATCAGGATCGTTTGCAAATGTCATCTCTCCGAGTTCTCATTAATTCACCTGAATTGACAGCTGACGAAAGTGACTTCCTTGAGAATGGAGGAGCTCAGCTAGAAACCCAAGTCTAGGCTGACATCGAAGCTTCTCTTCCTGTGGGTACTGCCCCTAGCTGCATTCAGCTCTTAAGTTCTAGGTAATTCCTTTTAGGCAGGTGCTTCCTGGACTCTTGCTTCTTCAGTCTCCTGTCCCACACTCCAGCTGCCTTCAGTCCCAAGGGGAGCTATTGTGTCCGGTTCCCATAAATTTCTCTGAGAAATGGCTTCTCATGAATCCTGCCTCTCTATCATGACTTCCATCTCCTTGCCTGCTGCACCTGGGTCCCCAAGCCTAAGACTCCTAGAAGCTGAGGAGGGCGTCCTCCCTCCAGCCTCCTGGACACTTCGCAGGCCCATGACGGTCAGATTTATGTTTTTAAAAGTGTCCCCTGGCTGCTGATTGCATTGGAGGTGAGCCAGAGTGACTCGGGAGACTTCACAGAAGGCCAGATGAGAGACGATTGTTGGACTAGAGTGATGGGGCTATGGCTTGGCTGTGTCCCCACTGAAATCTCATCTCAAATTGTAGCTCCCATAATTCCCTTGTGTTGTGGGAGGGAGGCAGTGGGAGATTATTTTTTTCATTTGTTTAGTTTTTTTGTTGAGACAGAGTCTCGCTCTGTCGCCCAGGCTGGAGTGCAGTGGCCGGATCTCAGCTCACTGCAAGCTCCGCCTCCCGGGTTTACGCCATTCTCCTGCCTCAGCCTCCCCGTGGGAGATAATTAAATCATGGAGGTGGTTTCCCTCATACTGTTCTCATCGTAGTGAATAGGTCTCATGAGATCTGATGATTTTATAAGAAGAAACCCCTTTCGCTTGGCTCTCACTACCGTCTGCTGCCATGTGAGACATAACTTTCATCTTCTGCCATGATTGTGAGGCCTCCCCAGCCACGTGGAACTGTGAGTCCATTAAACCTCTTTCTTTTGTGAATTGCTCACTCTCAGGTATGTCTTTATCAGCAGCATGAAAGTGGACTCATACAGATGGCTAAGACAAAAAGGAAAGATACTACAGATCCATTTTAGAGGTGGAATTGACAGGACTCAGTTTGGGATGACATGCCAAGGATGAGAGAAAAGAAGAGGACATAAGTGCCTGAGAGGATGGAACTAAGTCTGGAATGCTGAAGATAAAAGCACATTTACAAAAGAAGGTAAAGTTTTAGGCTGGGTGAAGTGGCTCATGTCTGTGGTTCCAACACTTCAGGAGGTCAAGGCACTTCAACACCAGCCTGGGCAACACAGCAAGACCCTGTCTCTATTTATGAAAAAGAAAAAGAAAGGATTAAGTTTTAACTCCCATGTAACAAACCTACACACGTACACCTCAATCTAAAAATGTTTTTAAAGACAAAAAATAACAAATGCTGGTGTAAACATGAAAAAATTGAGCCCTCATACACTCTCGGTGGATATATATACTAATCTAGCCATTATGGAAAACAGTATGGAGGTTCCTCAAAAAATTAAAAGTAGAAGGTCCATATGATCCAGAAATCTCACTGCTGGGTATGTTTCCAAAGAAAATGAATACGTCAAATGGAAATACATACTCCCATGTTTACTGCAGCATTATTTATAATAGCCAAGATACAGAATCATCCTAAGTGTCCATCAACACATGAGTGGATAAAGAAAATGCAGTATATATATATAACGGAATAATACTTTGTCATTAAAAAGCATGAAACCCTGTCATTTGCAGCAACACGATGAACCTAAAGGACATTAAGGGAAATAAGGCACAGAAGGACAAAACCAAATGGTCTCACCCATTTGTGAAATCTAAAAAAGTTGATCTCATGTAATGGCCAGGTGTGGTGGCTCATGCCTGTAATCCCAACATTTTGGGAGGCCAAAGCAGGCAGATTACCTGAGTCAGGAGTTCAAGACCAGCCTGGCCAACATGGAGAAACCCCGTCTCCCCTAATAAAAATACAAAAATTAGCCGGGCATAGTGGTGGGCACCTGTAGTCCCAGGTACTCAGGAGGCTGGGGCAGGAGAATTGCTTGATCCCGGAAGGTGGAGGTTGCAGTGAGCCGAGATCCTGCCACTGCACTCCAGCCTGGGAGACAGAGCGAAACTCCATCTCAAGAAAAAAAAAAAAACGAGAAAAAAAGGTAATCTCATAGAAGTACAGAGCAGAATAGTGGCTACTACAGGCTGGGGAGGAATGGGGAGAGAGTGGTTGAGTGCAAAATTACAGCTAGATAGGAGGAATAAGTTCTGGTGTCCTACTGCACACTGCAGTGACTATATTTAACAATATTGTATATTTCAAAATATCTAAAAGGGAAGCTATTTAATATTATTATCACAAGGAAATGATAAGTATTTGAGGTGATGGATATGCTAAATACCCTCATTTGATCATTACATAACTTATTCTATAAATCTATGCAATTCTTATGTTTAAATGAAAAATAGGCCGGGCGTGGTGGCTCAAGCCTGTAATCCCAGCACTTTGGGAGGCCGAGATGGGTGGATCATGAGGTCAGGAGATCGAGACCATCCTGGCTAACACGGTGAAACCCCATCTCTACTAAAAATACAAAAAACTAGCCGGGCGAGGTGGCAGGCGCCTGTAGTCCCAGCTACTCGGGAGGCTGAGGCAGGAGAATGGCGTGAACCCAGGAGGCGGAGCTTGCAGTGAGCCGAGATAGTGCCACTGCACTCCAGCCTGGGCGACAGAGCAAGACTCCACCTCAACAAAAAAAAAAAAAAAAAAAGAAAAAGAAAATTTTTCCTGTAATCCCAGCACTTTGGGAGGCCGAGACAGGCGGATCACGAGGTCAGGAGATCGAGACCATCCTGGCTAACATAGTGAAACGCCGTCTCTACTAAAAATACAAAAAAAAAAAACTAGCCAGGCGAGGTGGCGGGCGCCTGTAGTCCCAGCTACGTGGGAGGCTGAGGCAGGAGAATGGCGTGAACCTGGGAGGCGGAGCTTGCAGTGAGCTGAGATCCGGCCACTGCACTCTAGCCTGGGTGACAAAGCGAGACTCCGTCTCAAAAAAAAAAAAAAGAAGAAAAAGAAAATTTTTACAAAATACATAATTTCTTATAAGTAACAAACACACAAAAAAGGAGAGGCCAGAGAATTGAATCCAGCCATCTAAATGGACATGGAACCCACTCAGCATGACAGACTCAAGAATAAGACTTTGAGACAAGTGTGAACGTTTTCACTGAAAAGAGGATCCAGGAGATCTGAAAGGAAAAGCCAGGGACATGGTGGCTCATAGCACAAGCTTCTAAGGAGCAAGAGATTTTCTAATAGGAAGAGTGGAGTAATGGTTTTAAAGGAATTAGAAGGAGCAAGAAGGAACACCCCACCCACATTCTCACCCCGAAGTAGTTTAGAATTTGAAAGAATGAGTAGTCTCTACTTGAGATACAAGGGATACAGTGTCCTCAAGAGAAACCAGGTACAGTTAAAGCCAGGAGTCACAGGAGACCGTCAATAAAGAAGCACTCTCAGGGAACAGAGGAGTTTGCTAAATCATGTAGCTGGACTTCCGGAGAGTATAACGGAAAGTTTTGTCAAATAATTAGACAGGAAAAGGATGTTGGGGAAAAATCAGAATATTATGGTGATGTTGATGAAAAGAGTTAAACTTTGTAAAATATTTTAAGAGATGTATTCTGAGCCAAATATGAGTGACCATGGCCGGTGACATGGTCCTCAGGAGGTTCTGAGAATAGGTGCCCAAGGTGGTTGGGGTACAGCTTGGTTTTATGCGTTTTAGGAAGGCATGAGACATTAATTACATTTAAGAAATACATTGCTGTGGTGTAGAACGGTGGGACAATTTAAAGTGGGGGCTGCCAAGATATAGGTAAATTTAAAGTTTTTTGGTTGACAATTGGTTGAGTTTGTTTAAAGACTTGGGATTGATAGGAATGTTTAGCTTTCAGATAAAGGATTGTGGAGATTAAGTTTTATTGTGCAGAAGAAGCTCTCAGATAGCAGACTTTAGAGAGAGCACGTTGTAAAATGTTTCTTATCAGACTTAAAAGGATGCCTGGCTCTTAGTTCATTATCTCCTGGGTCTAGAAAGAAAAGAAGGAAAACAAACGTGGAGGGGGTTCTCTATAGAATGTGGATTTTCCCCACAAGAGACTTTGCACGGCAATTTTAAGGTATGGCAAGGGAATATATTTTGGGGTTAAATATTGTTTCCTTGTCTTATAATGTTATGCCAGAGTTAGATTAAGTAAGTCACAGGTGGGACCCGATGGGTCACGCCTGTAATCCCCGCACTTTGGGAGGCCGACGAGGGCAGATCACGAGGTCAGGAGATCCACACCATCCAGGCTAACAGGGTGAAACCCTGTCTCCACTAAAAATACAAAAAATAGCCAGACGTGGTGGCGGCGCCTGTAGTCTCAGCTACTCCGGAGGCTGAGGCAGGAGAAGGGCGTGAACCCAGGAGGCAGAGCTTGCAGTGAGCCGAGATTGTGCCACCACGCTCCAGCCTGGCTGAGAGTGAGACTCCGTTTCAAAAAAGAAAAAAAGAAAGAAAAGTCACAATATACAGGGTTAAATAAAATCCACCTGATGAGAAGTTAAGGCGTGTAGGGCATGAATCGCTAGACCCCTTCGGTAGGAATTTGGGTAAGATAAAAAAATTGGAGCTTGGTCCTCAGTGATAAAAGTATGGTTGAGAATAGGAGAGAAAAGGGGCTTATGCTTTGGGTGGTGATCAAAGAAACCAGTAATGTTCAGCAGAGAGGGTTTCTGCATCAGACAAAAGTGCAGCCTCCTTGATCATCCGGCAGGGAGGGAGGCATCTCAGGTAGGGAGCAAGGAAGTCCACATCCAGTTATTAGGCGCTCAGGAGCGGGTAGCCACCCACCGGCTGTGACTCAACGTTTCCGTTTCTAGTTAAAAATAAAGCACCAAACCAAGGAACACAGGGGCCAAGGGTAAGCTTGGAAACGCCCAGGTCTGCTCTGCCGCGCCCCCTGCAGGATCCCGTCCACACACGCAGGAGCGGCCGCTGGTGCGCGCTGGGGCCGTTTTGCTTCCCTCCTACCTGCCCTCTCCTGCCCCAAGTTCAAGCCCCACCTGCTTTGTCACCCACCACCAGTGATGGAGGTTCCCTCTCTGGTCCTCCGTGTCCCATGGGTAAAATGGACGTAGCGTGTCTAATTGCGCATGTTCCCGCAGTGATGTGAGGGACTGAAGGGCTTTGAACACTGTCGTAAGGGAAGGCGCCTGGAGCACTGACTTCGTCCCCTTTTCCCAGTCCCTGCTCAGAGCCGCGCTCCCAGGCCCCCGGGCCCTAACCGTATCCCAGTCCTCCGATCAGCCTTTGCCTACTGAGGGCAAAACGACGGGGTACAAGAACAGGGGCTGCTACGTCGCCCCATTGCCTCTGTCTTCCATTTCCCCTGCTTGGTCCTAAACCCGGAGACGGGGCCCTGTGCCGACTGGCGGGGCGCTCCCGGGTTCGGACGCGGCGCGGGTCACAAAGCGCGTTCCGCCCTGGAACGCCCGGAGGAGGTAAAAGCCGCGCAGGCCCCGCACTCGCCGCGCACTCCGGCCGTTCCGACGAGAGAGCGCTGCACGCCTGAAAATGACTCGAAAGCTGCCCCGCATCTCCGCCCCCCAGCCCCGGCGCCCGCTCGGCGCCATCCCGCAGCGCCCTGGCCGTCGGCTCTTCTTTCCTCCCCTCCGTCCTGCGTTTCTGGACCCGCACACCACGCTCCTGTTCCATCCCACCTACTCGTCCTTCTGCCCCATCTGCTACCCGTCTCTGAACCAGTTCGTGCCCGTCCACTACCCCGTCGTGGGCATCGCCCTGCCGAGCTCTTCGTGCGTGGATCTTCAGAAGGGCTGCATCTGCCGCCCGCACGCCCGTTGGGGCCCCAACTTCCACTACATCCCTCCCTATCCCCCCACGCCCCCGCCCAGCCCCTGCTTCTAGAGCCTGCCTGCAGCCCGCCCCCGCCCCAGCCACACATGCGGCCTGAGGATCCACGACCCCACGGAGAGGCCCCTGCAGGGACCGTGCTCGGGCAGCGAAGGAGCGGACCCCGGGGTCCCCACGGCCTGGCTGTGGACACGGGGACTCAGGACCACGGACACCCACCCTCGGCCCCGCTGCCTGCTCAGCCAGCCGGGCCCGCCTCTGCATTTGGAACCGGCTTCCCCGTGGGCCTTGGTCTGGAACCACCGAGCAAACTGCTGGCCCGAGACGGAGAAGGGAGAGCACGAGGAAGCAGCGCCTCTGCTCGCTGGGAGGGAAACGACTGGCCAAGGTGAGGCCTAACCACATGCCCATGACCTCCGGGTCTGTCCCGTGACGGGAAGCCCTTTCCTGGAGGGGTAAGGGCTGGATCGCAGGAAGCTGGGGCTGTGGGAGCATCATTGCCTGGAGACCGCGTGGGACGCCGTTGCCTGGAGACGGCAGAAGCCCGGGGCCAGGGAGAGAGGCACCAGGGAGCAGAGAGCGCATGGAGCCCGATGGAGCAACGCCAAGGCCATGGCGGGACACCCCAGGATGAGGTCCGTCAGAACCAGATCTTGCAGGAGCTGTACCTCAAAGAGCTACCAGCCCGGAACGTCTATGCCCGGCATCACGTGAACCCCTCCACGAGGTCCACAGATCACCAGGAAGTCCATGTCTTGGCATGGTAACCTGGAGGAGCCTGGAGACGCCAGATTTCGGAATCTCATTCACCACGCTGCCCAGGGACCAAGGAAGAAGGACCCAGACACTGACTGAAAATTAGGAAACTGCATGGGACTCAGAGCCCTCGCTCAACCCAGAATGCCCGGATCGCAGGCTGAACCACGGCAGGGTCTGCAATGACATTGCTCTGTGCAAGGCTCAGATGTGGAGCCTGGGAGAAGATGATCGCCACCAGTGACATCCCAGCGGTGGAGTGAGGCCCTGGATTTCACGCCCCAAGTGTGCACTGCCCAGAGAAATAAAGTTATTTGAAAGCCAAATAAATAAAAATAAACTAATTTTTAGATGTTGGAATTTTGTAGCATGATTTTTCCCAGGAATTGTTCCCCATCTTCAGTCCTTCTATAATATAGGTGAGTGCCATGACAGTAGCCATGGTGCCCTAGAGTAATATGTTGACCCTGCCTCCTCCGCCAGTCCTTTGGATCAGGGATGGGAAAGTGACCCCAGCTAGGCTAAGAGACAGCACAGAACCAAGAGAGAGCGGTGACTGTCTCTCTCCAAATTGCTGAACTGATGATGACATGTGGACTTAGTATCTGTATTAGTCTGTTCTCATGCTTCTAATAAAGACATACCCAAGACTGGGTAATTTATAAAGGAAAGAGGTTTAATGGACTCACGGTTCAGCATGGCTGAGGAGGCCTCACAATCATGGCGGAAGGCAAAGGAGAAGCAAACTCAGGCCTTATACCGCTGCAGGCAAGAGAGCTTGTGCAGGGGAACGCCCCTTTGTAAAAGCGTTAGATCTTGTGAGACTTATTTACTACCATGAGAACAGCAGGAGGGAAACGGCACCCAATAGTTCATTATCTCCACGTGGCCTGCTCTTGACATGTGGGGATTATTACAATTCAAGGCGAGATTTGGAGGGGGCGGGGTGACACAGCCAAACCATATCAGTGTCTATTGGTATTCTAGACCAGGGCCAGCACCTGTTTCTAAATATTTTTTTTTTCCCCCTTTCACTCTAAGCTTTCCTTTTACTCTAGCCTCTATACTCTAAGAAATAATGTTTTCTATTTTTTTTTTTCCTTTTACTCTAAATCATGTTTTCTAGGAACACAGTAGTGGCCATTTGTTTACCTGCTGTCTATGACTGCTTTTGTGCTCTAACGGCCAAGGTGAGTGGTTATGAGAGAGACCTCATGACCCTCAAGCCTATGTGACCAGTCCCTGAGGAACTCCAGAATTTAGGGGCTGGGTAGAGGAAAAAGCTGATAAACGACACCAGCTAAGAGAGGCTGTAGAGAGTGAGTGAAAACCGGGACAGTGTGATATCATAAAGGTTGGGGCCTTTTAAAAACCTGCCAGGCCGGGCATGGTGGCTCACACTTGTAATCCCAGCACTTTGGAGGCTGAGGCGGGCAGATCACGAGGTCAGGAGTTCAAGACCAGCCTGACCAACATGGGGAAACCTCACCTCTACTAAAAATACAAAAATTAACCAGGCATGGTGGTGCGCACCTGTAATCCCAGCTACTCAGGAGGCTAAATGGCTTGAATCCAGGAGACGGAGGTTGCAATGAGCCGAGATCTCGCCACTGCACTCCAACCTGGGTGACAGAGTGAGACTCTATCTCAATAAATAAAATAAAATAAAAACAACAAAAAATCCCTGCCAATCCCAGTGGAGGTCTAGAATCTCCATTTGGTCTGAGGAACTAAAAAGGCAGCAAGAGAGAATAATGAAGTATGTGCGCACCAAGAAGGGGCGAGAGTTGAAGAAAGTCCTGACTGTTCAAAGCCAATGTTCTAAATGGTCTTGGGGTTCAGCCACATTCCCTAATTTCACTTGAGACACCCCCAGTTGTCTAACTGCCTCTTTTTATTTAAACTACTTTGAGTTGGGATATCATGTTATTTGGGACCAGAGGGCACCGTTACTTAATTTCTTCACTCATCTGTCCTTCATTCATTCCCTCATTCCGAAGTTTCATGGACTCTTTCTGTGTGAGGCAGGTTGCTGAGAATGGGTGATACAGTGGCAAACAGGACAGCTATGGGCCCTGACCTCATGAAGTTTCTGTTTTCATATAACGAGTTAAGTTCTGGTCCTGGGAGACCGCCAAGATGTCACAATAGGCCAGGTGTAGTGGCTCATGCCTTTAATCCCAACACTTTGGGAGGCCGAGGCAGGTAAATCACTTGAGCCCAGGACTTGTAGACCAGCCCGGAAAACATGGCAAAACCCTGTCTCTACTAAAAATACAAACATTAGCTGGGCACGGTGGCATGCACCTATAGGCCCAGCTACTCAGGTGGCTGAGGTGGAAGGATCAATTGAGCCTGGGAGGTCAAGGCTGCAGTGAGCTATGATCGGGCCACTGCACTCCAGTGTGGGTGACAAAGCAAGACCTTGTCTCAAAAAATTAAAAAAAAAAAAAAAGTCCCAATAGCAGTTGCAGCTCAGAAACGAGGTCTGAATTGAAGAGTATAAATTTGGGAGTCATTGCCCTGTCATGGGATTTAAAGACAGGGAAATAAAAGACATTGCCTAGGAAGAAGGTATCAAGTGAGAATTGAAGTGTGCATGTGACCAGTCCTGGAAGACCTCCAATATTCAGGGGTTTGGTAGAGACAAAAGAGTGGATTCAGGAGACCAGAGAACAGAGGCTGTAGAGGAGGAGAAACACCAGTGAGCATAATATCATAGAAGGCAGGGTGTGGTGGCTCACACCTGTCATCCCAACACTTTGGGAGGCCGAGGTGGGAGAATTGCTTGAGCCCAGGAGTTCAAGACTAGCCTGGGCAACACAGTGAGACCTCATCTCTACAAAAATTTTAAAAATTAGCTGGGCATGGTGGCACACATCTCTGGACCCAGTTGCTTGGGAGGCTGAGGCAGGAGGATCGCTCGAGCCTGAGAAGTCAAGGCTGCAGTGAGTTGTGATCATGCCATCGTACTCCAGCATGGGTGACAGAGAAAGAATCTGTCTCAATATGTATATATCTCACAGAAGCCATGGTAAGAGACTGCCTTAAGGAGTCAGTGGTATATTTGTCAAATGCTGTCAAGAAGAGAAAATGAGACTGAAAGAGATTATTCTATTTAGCTCCGTAGAGGTCAATCCAGAACCAGGCAAGAACAATTTAAAACAAGTGTCTCAAGTTTTTTTAATTGCAGGTAACTAAAAACTAGGTAACTAAAGACTCAAACTGACTCAGGCAATACAGATTTATAAACCCACATAATAGAAAGCTCAGGGATAGGGTGAGTTTCAGGGATGGTTTGATTCAGCGTTTCAACAATGTCATCAGGCACCTGGAATCCTTTTGTCTCTCTGCTCTGCTTTCTTAAGTGTCAGCTTCATCCTAAGGCTCCCGCCTTCCCTGATCCACTGCCCAAGATGGCTGCCAGCAACTCCCAGGGTTCAGACTTACTTATCCAAATCTGCAGGTGAGGTGATCACCTTAGCAACTCTCAGACTAGTGAGAAAGCTTCTTTCCTTCAAACAACCAGGAAGCCTTGCCTCCTGTCTTACTGACTCCAGTTGAGCCAAATGTCCGTCTCTTATTGGTGATAAAGAAGCAACGTCACTGTCACTAGGGACTCTTCCGGCCTTGACAACCCTAGAGTCCAAGATGGAATCAGATCCTCCCAAGCACCTACACTGTTTCAGGTAGATCGGTAACACAGTGGAAGTCAGGTTACTTGTAAAGAGAAGAGGAATAGATGTCAAGGAATCAAGCACAATGAACACAGCAGAGGAGAAGGAGTTGGATGGGAGAAGGTTAGTGAATGGGGTGAAGTGCTGGACGACACATGGAGACAACACTTTCAAGACGTTTGGCCAGGGACTACAGACACTAGGCAGTTCTTTTTCTAGGAAACATGTGGAAACTATAGTGCTTCCTCCTCCCATTAGTCAAGTGGCCACTATTAAAGAGTCCCTATATGGCTTGAAGTTATTGGCTACTAATAAGAAATCCCCAAGACCCAGCTCTTTGCTTCCTGAGGCAAAAAATCCGAATACTGAGGTAAACCCCATTTCAGAATGTCCAGAGTCACCCTCCAGTACCATAGAATCTTCATGAAAAGACCTGGTATCAGTGACTCTGCAACCAAGGCTTCCCCCCACCATCCCCAAACCCGATCTGATTTAAGGACACCTGGAGCTCTATGCGCTTCGATAGAAGCTGCCAGTGTGCATCCAATCTCCCCTTCCCAAATGCAGTCCCCAGGGTGTAAGCCCATTAATCTATTCCCTGACCTGAGGCAACAGCAAACTCCCCAGCTTGGTTCGGGATGCAGCATGCGCCTGGGATCTTAGACACCACCTAAGGGAATCACCCCTATACAGTCATGGTGGGTCACTGGTCCTCACATTGTTGTTATTATTATTTTATTTATTTATTTTTTTTGAGATAGAGTCTCGCTCTGTCGCCCAGGCTGGAGTGCAGTGGTGCAATCTCAGCTCACTGCAAGCTCCGCCTCCCGGGTTCACACCATTCTCTTGCCTCAGCCTCCCGAGTAGCCGGGACTATGAGTAGCTGGGACTACAGGCGCCCGCCGCCACGCCCAGCTAATATTTTGTATTTTTAGTAGAAATGGGGTTTCACCACATTAGCCAGGATGGTCTCGATCTCCTGACCTCATGATCCGCCCACCTCGGCCCCCCAAAGTGCTGGGATCACAGGCGTGAGCCACCGCGCCCGACCATTATTATTATTTTTTATTTGAGACAGAGTGTCGCCCAGGCTGGGGTGCAGTGGGACGATCTTGGCTCACTGCAACCTCTGCCTCCCGGGCTCAAGTGATTCTCGTGCCTCAGCCTCCTGAGTAGCTGGGATTACAGGCGTGCATCACTGTACCTGTCTAATTTTTGTATTTTTAGCAGAGTCGGTGTTTCCCCATGTTGATCAGGCTGGTCTTGAACTCCTGGCCTCAAGTGACCCACCACTGTGGCCTCCCGAAATGCTGGGATTATAGGCATGAGCCACCGCGCCAGGCCAGTCCCCACATTATAGCCAACCTTTCGTGGCCCTGATTCATACCGGTTCTCAACTCACTTCCCAGAGGTCCCATTACATTTAAGGGAGGAACTCTAGGTTCTCTGGGGAGTTATAGAACATTTGAATGAAAACACACAAGTCTACCTTACCTGACTTTTGGCCCCTTGCTGGTTTGGTAACTTGGATTCGTCATTTCATTAAGTATTTCACAATTTCCTCATCTACAAAATGTGAGTATTCATTAAGCCTGCCCTACATTCATCATGGAGGTGGTAATAGCATACGTGAAAGTGCTTTATTCCCTGGGAAGTAATCCCCATGACTGTGAGGTAGGACTGGTCCCCTGGGCACCAGTCCAGGGGTATTTGAGATATTGTAGACAAGCTGCATGAGTCACTGCACCTAAGACAGTGTTATTGGTTCCTAAATATGGCTCACATGCCCGTGCCTGTGGACAATAAAGAATTCTACTTAGCGTTACTGCATCAGTTTGTGGCTGATGGGCTGCTGGATTCTACGGAGTTCTATGATCTATGAATATAAAGGGTTTGATGTTGGTTCTAGTGAGATCCAGCAATTTAGCCCCTCCATTCATTACCTAGCAGTGAGCTTCTTTTTTTTTATATTTTTTTTAAAATTTTTTTTTGAGACTGAGTCTTGCTCTATCCCCCAGGCTGGAGTGCAGTGGCATGACCTAGGCTCACTGCAACCTCTGTCCCCCAGGTTCAAGCGATTCTTCTGCCTCAGCCTCCCATGTAGCTGGGATTACAGACTCCCACCACTACACCTGGCTAATTTTTGTATTTTTAGGAGAGACGGGCGTTTCACCATGTTGGCCAGGCTGGTCTTGAACTCCTGACCTCAGGTAATCCACCTGCCTTGGCCCCCCAAAGTGCTGGGATTACAGGCATGAACCACCGTGCCTGGCCAATGCAGTGAGCTTCTTGAGGGTAGAAGCTGTGTCTTACTCAACTTTTTATTCCTGGCATATAGCCCAGTGCTTGGCACATTGTGGGTGCTAAGTAAACATTTATAGTATGGATGGATAGAAATATTTTGGAAGGGATAAGGTTGTTACTTGCTTCCTGGAATTGCCTATCTCCATAACCATTATTTGTCTTGTTTTTTGCATGATATTTTGTTGTCACATGGGGTCAATACATTATTTCACACTTATAGGAGAAAACACACCATGAATATTAATTGGAAATACCCACACAGTACCTATCTCAGGTTCACCATTCAAATGTCAAGTTATTATTTTTCTGTGTGTAAACTAGAAGAAATCTAAAACAAATTAAAGAACCAGCTTTCTTTTGTAGCCCTTCTCCCCAGTGCTTTCAGGTAAAGGTAGTTTCAGGTCCATGTATTTAAGGTTTTTGATAATTGAAAAGTATTTCTCTTGGAGATTTTATTAGGTATAAGAGGAAAGCCAATAAAAAATGCATGGTGACATGTCTGAATTTATACAAGTGCTCATGCGTTCTGACTCGGTATGAGTCACTGATCTTAGCACACAAAGGATGTGTGTGTGCAATCGAGGGATGTGCCTCATCAAAGATGAAAAGTAGAAATGCAAACTGGAGGGGGTTTTATTCCCCCAGAAAAAATAAACAAACGTGGTAGAACTTCTCAATAGACTGAGGTTTGATTACTAGGGACAAGTTCAACAGTCTCTGAACCCCAGAGCCAGCAGGAGGTTTTCCTGGGCAAGAGTGACCAATCTGCTTCTCCTGTTTCGGGAATCACTCACAAGAGCAGCAAGATTTTGAACTGCCTTGGTCACAGCCAGCAGAAAGCTGAGACACAGCACTCTTTTCCATCTGACAGTTTTACACAGGCAAACCTTTCTTATGCTGAAACTTCATCACAGCTCTTTCTTCCATGACCTTAATTAAAACACAAATAGACAATGAGAATGCTTGACTACACGTAAACTTTTGTTTCTGAAGATGGCATCACACAACGTGAAAACAGAAAAAAAATGCATAAATTCTGCGCTCAAGGTGTGAAACGAATAATGTAGATTTTATTGTTCCTGATGTTTCCACTTATCTATGGTAGAGGCCAAATGATAAAGTTTATGGGGTCTCTTCAGTTGACTACAAAGGTGCTATAGGTGCCCACTGAATCATATCAGTTCCTTCCAAAAAAGCACTAACAAAGTCTTTCCAAGATGTGGAAACAGAGAGCCCTCTTGAGTCTGCCTGTCACACGAGTGTATGCCACACCCAATATCTACTGGGTACTTGCTGGGAGTTAGAACACTGTCCTAGGAACAGCCTCAGAGAAGGGCAAGGAGAGCTGCCAGGTTTCTTCCCTGGAGACGTTAGCAGAGCACACCGCAGCCCCTGCCCTACCCAGCCACCTGTTGTGAAATATCACCAGGACCATTCCTGGACTCCAAACCGGGTGGTAGTGCAGAACTTAAAAGACTGGCACAACCGAAGCTTCCTACTGGACAGAGTCAACAGCATTTCTAGAGGGGGCACTGAACACCAGTAGCACACTCCAGAATTATGACAACTCAAAATACTGTATTTCTAAACACCCTTAATTGAAAACAGTTTAGCCTGTTCCAGTGATCTAAGCAGGAAGAAGATTTCACTTTTTGTTCGTTTTACGTTTTTTCTTTTGTTGTTGTTGTTGTTTTCTGAGACAGGCTCTCACTCTGTCGCGTAGGCCGGAGTGCAATAGTGTGATACCGGCTCACTGCAACCTTCATCTCCTGGGGTTCAAGCGATTCTCATGGCTTAGCCTCCTGAGTAGCTGGGATTGCAGGTGCCTGCCACCATGCCTGGCATTTTTTTTTTTTTTTTAAGTAGAGACGGGGTTTCACCATGTCGGCCAGGCTGGTCTTGAACTCCTGACCTCAAGTAATCTGCCCACCTTTGCCTCCCAAATTGCTGGGATTACAAACGTGAGCCACTGTGTCCGGCCTGTGTATTAGCCCGTTCTGATGCTGCTGATAAAGACATACCCGAGACTGGTAAGAAAAAGAGGTTGAATTGGACTTACAGTTCCATATGCCGGGGGAGGCCTCAGAATCATGGTGGGAGGTGAAAGGCACTTCTTACATGGCGACAACAAGAGAAAAATGAGGAAGAAGAAAAAGCAGAAACCCCTGAAAAACCCATCAGATCTCATGAGACTTATTCACTGTCAGGAGACTAGCACGGGAAAGACCAGCCTCCATGATTCAATTACCTCCCTCTGGGTCTCTCTCACAACATGTGGGAATTCTGGGAGATATAATTCACGTTGAGATTTGGTGGAGACACAGCCAAACCATATCAGCCTGTTTTATGGTTTGTTTGTTTATTTGTTTGCTTCACCAAAATAAAAACTAAGAATGCAAGAAGTTCAGTGATTTCCACAACAAACATAGCAAGTTGGTGGTGTCCAAAGCCAGCACTGATGGCTCATTTGTAGTTGCCCTTCTCTGACTTATTTCCTTCTGTCTGCTTCCTGGTTCTGTGGCTAGAACCGCCCATAACCTCGTAAAGCTGTCAAAATGATTGAAGAACAATGACAACTTGGTCTTTCAATGACATCTGGGAGGAGGACTCTGCTGACTGCATTCTTTTCCAAGTAGCCAATATTCTTCTCAGCAGGATTTGTGTAATTGCCACCTTGAAAATCTCCTCAAGGACTTTGTTAAACATTCCTTGGTAAGGAACTTAGAGGCTATTTGATGAAAAAAGCCTTGCAAGTATAAATTTACATCCGTCTTTTCTCCTTCTTCCCTATCCCTCTCCCTTTCCTTTAGTGTGTTACTTGGTCTCACAGCCCCAAAAGACAATCCGACACTTAACTAGATGTTTATCACTGGCTTAAAATGAGTTGGTACAGTGGATTGGGGTTGGAAGGAGAAGGAGGAAGGTCTGAACAAAGCTAAAAGATATCATTGAGTCATTTACACACATTAGCTCATTTAATCCTCACAACATCCTTAGGAAGTAAAGGCTTCACCTCCATTTTAAATGCCAAGGAAACAGGCTTAACGAGATGAACTTGCCCGAAGTCACCCAGATCCTCCAGGTGTGGAGTTCATGCTTGCAGACACTCTTCCTCCTTGCTCAGTAAAAGCCAAGCCCTCACACCAACTCAGGACCCCACCCCTTCTCATCTTCATGGAGACTTTGCTCCATTTCTTATTTCCTCCATGCATTTTCAAATTCTTCCCCTGCTGGATCCACACCTCCTAACCACCCCTCCATTAGAATTCAGCGATGCTCTAGTAGCTCCTGTGGTAAAAATCATAAAAATGGCCGGGTGTGGTGGCTCACACCTGTAATCCCGAACTTTGGGAGGCCAAGGAGAGCAGATCACCTGAGGTCAGGAGTTCAAGACCAGCCTGGCCAACATGATGAAACGCCATCATTACTAAAAATACAAAAAATTAACCAGGCGTGGAGGCGGGTACCTGTAATCCCAGCTACTCAGAAGGCTGAGACAGGAGAATTGCTTGAACCTGGGAGGTAGAGGTTGCAGTGAGCCAAAATCCCACCATTGCACTCCAGCCTGGGCAACAAGAAAGAAACTATGTCTCAAAAAAAAAAAAAAAAAAAAAGTTGTAAAACCCTTCCTTTCCCTCCACATCTCCATCCAGTTAGCACCTTATCTCTCTATCCCTCTTTACAGCCAGACTTCTTGAAAGTGTTGTCTCCGTGTGTCGTCTGTTGTCCCCAGTACTTCACCCCATTCACTAATCTTCTCCCATCCAACTCCTCCTCTGCTGTGTTCATTGTGCTTGATTCCTTGACATCTATTCCTCTTCTCTTTACAGCTAACCTGACTTCCACTGCGTTACCGATCTACCTGAAACAGTGTAGGTGCTTCAGAGGATCTGATTCCATCTTGGACTCTAGGGTTGTCAAGGCCGGAAGAGTCCCTAGTGACAGTGACGTTGCTTCTTTATCACCAATAAGAGATGGACATTTGGCTCAACTGGAGTCAGTAAGACAGGAGGCAAGGCTTCCTGGTTGTTTGAAGGAAAGAAGCTTTCTCACTAGTCTGAGAGTTGCTAAGGTGATCACCTGACCTGTAGATTTGGATAAGTAAGTCTGAACCCTGGGAGTTGCTGGCAGCCATCTTGGGCAGTGGATCAGGGAAGGCGGGAGCCTTAAGATGAAGCTGACACTCAAGAAAGCAGAGCGGAGAGACAAAAGGATTCCAGGTGCCTGATGACATTGTTGAAACACTGAATCAAACCATCCCTGAAACTCACCCTATCCCTGAGTTTTCTATTATGTGGGTTTATAAATCTGTATTGCCTGAGTCAGTTTGAGTCTTTAGTTACCTAGTTTTTAGTTACCTGCAATTTAAAAAACTTGAGACACTTGTATTAAAATTGTTCTTGCCTGGTTCTGGATTGACCTCTACATAGCTAAATAGAATAATCTCTTTCAGTCTCATTTTCTCTTCTTGACAGCATTTGACAAATATACCACTGACTCCTTAAGGCAGTCTGTTAGCATGGCTTCTATGAGATATATACATATTGAGACAGATTCTTTCTCTGTCACCCATGCTGGAGTACGATGGCATGATCACAACTCACTGCAGCCTTGACTTCTCAGGCTTGAGCGATCCTCCTGCCTCAGCCTCCCAAGCAGCTGGGTCCAGAGATGTGTGCCACCATGCCCAGCTAATTTTTAAAATTTTTGTAGAGATGAGGTCTCACTGTGTTGCCCAGGCTAGTCTTGAACTCCTGGGCTCAAGCAATTCTCCCACCTCGGCCTCCCAAAGTGTTGGGATGACAGGTGTGAGCCACCACACCCTGCCTTCTATGATATTATGCTCACTGGTGTTTCTCCTCCTCTACAGCCTCTGTTCTCTGGTCTCCTGAATCCACTCTTTTGTCTCTACCAAACCCCTGAATATTGGAGGTCTTCCGGGACTGGTCACATGCACACTTCAATTCTCACTTGATACCTTCTTCCTAGGCAATGTCTTTTATTTCCCTGTCTTTAAATCCCATGACAGGGCAATGACTCCCAAATTTATACTCTTCAATTCAGACCTCGTTTCTGAGCTGCAACTACTATTGGGACTTTTTTTTTTTTTAATTTTTTGAGACAAGGTCTTGCTTTGTCACCCACACTGGAGTGCAGTGGCCCGATCATAGCTCACTGCAGCCTTGACCTCCCAGGCTCAATTGATCCTTCCACCTCAGCCACCTGAGTAGCTGGGCCTATAGGTGCATGCCACCGTGCCCAGCTAATGTTTGTATTTTTAGTAGAGACAGGGTTTTGCCATGATATCCAGGCTGGTCTACAAGTCCTGGGCTCAAGTGATTTACCTGCCTCGGCCTCCCAAAGTGTTGGGATTAAAGGCATGGGCCACTGCACCTGGCCTATTGTGACATCTTGGCGGTCTCCCAGGACCAGAACCTAACTCGTTATATGAAAATAGACACTTCATGAGGTCAGGGCCCATAGCTGTCCTGTTTGCCACTGTATCACCCATTCTCCGCAACCTGCCTCACACAGAAAGAGTCCATAAAACTTCGGAATGAGGGAATGAATGAGGGGCAGATGAGTGAAGAAATTAATGGTGCCCTCTGTTTGCAAATAACATGATATCCCAACTCAAAGTAGTTTAAATAAAAAGAGGCAGTTAGACAACTGGGGGTGTCTCAAGTGAACTTGGGGAATGTGGTTGAACCTTAAGACTATTTAGAACATTGGCTTTGGACAGTCAGGACTTCTTCAACTCTAGCCCCTCTTGGTGTGCAGTTACTTCATTTTTCTCCTTGCTGCCTTTTTAGTTCCTCAGACCAAATGGAGATTCTAGACCTCCACTGGGATTGGCAGGGATTTTTTGTTGTTTTTATTTTATTTTATTTATTGAGATAGAGTCTCACTCTGTCACCCAGGTTGGAGTGCAGTGGCGAGATCTCGGCTCATTGCAACCTCCGTCTCCTGGATTCAAGCGATTCAGCCTCTTGAGTAGCTGGGATTACAGGTGCGCACCACCATGCCTGGTTAATTTTTGTATTTGTAGTAAAGGTGAGGTTTCCCCATGTTGGTCAGGCTGCTCTTGAACTCCTGACCTCGTGATCTGCCTGCCTCGGCCTACCAAAGTGCTGGGATTACAAGTGTGAGCCACCATGCTCGGCCTGGCAGGTTTTTGAAAAGGCCCCAACCTTTATGATATCACACTCTCCTGGTTTTCATTACTGTACAGCCTCTCTTAGCTGGTGTCATTTATCAGCTTTTTCCTCTACCCAGCCTCTAAGTTCTGGAGTTCCTCAGGGACTGGTCACATAGGCTTGAGGGTCATGAGGTCTCTCTCGTAACCACTCACCTTGGCCGTTAGAGCACAAAAGCAGTCATAGACAGCAGGTAAACAAATGGCCACTACTATGTTCCTAGAAAACATGATTTAGAGTAAAAGGAAAAAAAACAAAAGAAAACATTATTTTTTAGAGTATAGAGGCTAGAGTAAAAGGAAAGGTTAGAGTAAAAGGGGAAAAAAACATTATTTAGAAACAGGTGCTGGCCCTGGTCTAGAATACCAATAGATACTGATACGGTTTGGCTGTGTCACCTTGCCCTGCTCCAAATCTCGCCTTGAATTGTAATAATCCCCACATGTCAAGGGCAGGCCACGTGGAGATAATTAATTCGAGGGGGCAGTTTCCCTCCTGCTGTTCTCATGGTAGTAAATAAGTCTCACAAGATCTGATGGTTTTATAAAGGGGTGTTCCCCTGCACAAGCTCTCTTGCCTGCAGCCATGTAAGTGGTGACTTTGCTTCTCCTTTGCCTTCCACCATGGTTGTGAGGCCTCCTCAGCTGTGCTGAACTGTAAATCCATTAAAACTCTTTCCTTTATAAATTACCCAGTCTTGGGTATGTCTTTCTTAGAAGCATGAGAACAGACTAATACAGATACTAAGTCCACATGTCATCATCAGTTCAGCGATTTGGAGAGAGACAGTCACCGCTCTCTCTTGGTTCTGTGCTGTCTCTTAGCCTAGCTGGGGTCACTTTCCCATCCCTGATCCAAAGGACTGGCGGAGGAGGCAGGGTCAACATATTACTCTCTAGGTCACCATGGCTACTCTCATGGCACTCACCTGTACTGTAGGAGGACTGAAGATTGGGAACAATTCCTGGGAAAAATCATGCTACAAAATTCCAACATCTAAAACTTAGTTTATTTTTATGTATTTGGCTTTAAAATAACATTTATTTCTCGGGGCAGTGCACACTAAGAACGTGAAATCCGGGCCTCACTCCACCTCTGGGATGCCACTGGTGGCGATCAGCGTCTCCCAGCCCCCACATCTGAGCCTTGCACAGAGCGATGTCATTGCAGACCCTGCCGTGGTTCAGCCTGCGATCCGGGCATTCTGGGTTGAGCGAGGGCTCTGAGTCCCATGCAGTTTCCTAATTTTCAGTCTGGGTCTGGGTCCTTCTTCCTTGGTACCTGGGCAGCGTGGTGAATGAGATTCTGAAATCTGGCGTCTCCAGGCTCCTCCAGGTTACCATGCCAAGACACGGGCTTCCTGGTGATCTGTGGACCTCGTGGAGGGGTTCACGTAATGCCGGGCATAGACGTTCCGGGCTGGTAGCTCTTTGAGGTACAGCTCCTGCAAGATCTGGTTCTGACGGACCTCATCCTGGGTCACCTTCTCCCTGGGGTGTCCCGCCATGGCCTTGGCGTTGCTCCATCGGGCTCCATGCGCTCTCTGCTCCCTTGTGCCTCTCTCCCTGGCCCCGGGCTTCTGCCGTCTCCAGGCAACGGCGTCCCACGCGGTCTCCAGGCAATGATGCTCCCACAGCCCCAGCTTCCTGCGATCCAGCCCTTACCCCTCCAGGAAAGGGCTTCCCGTCACGGGACAGACCCGGAGGTCATGGGCATGTGGTTAGGCCTCACCTTGGCCAGTCGTTTCCCTCCCAGCGAGCAGAGGCGCTGCTTCCTCGTGCTCTCCCTTCTCCGTCTCGGGCCAGCAGTTTGCTCGGTGGTTCCAGACCAAGGCCCACGGGGAAGCCGGTTCCAAATGCAGAAGCGGGCCCGGCTGGCTGAGCAGGCAGCAGAGGCCGAGGGTGGGTGTCCGTGGTCCCCGTGTCCACAGCCAGGCCGTGGGGACCCCGGGGTCCGCTCTTTCGCTGCCCGAGCACGGTCCCTGCAGGGGCCTCTCCGTGGGGTCGTGGATCCTCAGGCCGCGTGGGTGGCTGGGGGGTGGGGTGTGCGGGCTGCAGGCAGGCTCTAGAAGCAGGGGCTGGGCGGGGGCGTGGGGGGATAGGGAGGGATGTAGTGGAAGTTGGGGCCCCAACGGGCGTGCGGGCGGCAGATGCAGCCCTTCTGAAGATCCACGCACGAAGAGCTCGGCAGGGCGATGCCCACGACGGGGTAGTGGACGGGCACGAACTGGTTCAGAGACGGGTAGCAGATGGGGCAGAAGGACGAGTAGGTGGGATGGAACAGGAGCGTGGTGTGCGGGTCCAGAAACGCAGGACGGAGGGGAGGAAAGAAGAGCCGACGGCCAGGGCGCTGCGGGATGGCGCCGAGCGGGCGCCGGGGCTGGGGGGCGGAGATGCGGGGCAGCTTTCGAGTCATTTTCACGCGTGCAGCGCTCTCTCGTCGGAACGGCCGGAGTGCGCGGCGAGTGCGGGGCCTGCGCGGCTTTTACCTCCTCCGGGCGTTCCAGGGCGGAACGCGCTTTGTGACCCGCGCCGCGTCCGAACCCGGGAGCGCCCCGCCAGTCGGCACAGGGCCCCGTCTCCGGGTTTAGGACCAAGCAGGGGAAATGGAAGACAGAGGCAATGGGGCGACGTAGCAGCCCCTGTTCTTGTACCCCGTCGTTTTGCCCTCAGTAGGCAAAGGCTGATCGGAGGACTGGGATACGGTTAGGGCCCGGGGGCCTGGGAGCGCGGCTCTGAGCAGGGACTGGGAAAAGGGGACGAAGTCAGTGCTCCAGGCGCCTTCCCTTACGACAGTGTTCAAAGCCCTTCAGTCCCTCACATCACTGCGGGAACATGCGCAATTAGACACGCTACGTCCATTTTACCCATGGGACACGGAGGACCAGAGAGGGAACCTCCATAGGCTAGTGGTGGGAGACAAAGCAGGTGGGGCTCGAACTTGGGGCAGGAGAGGGCAGGTAGGAGGGAAGCAAAACGGCCCCAGCGCGCACCAGCGGCTGCTCCTGCGTGTGTGGACGGGATCCTGCAGGGGGCGCGGCAGAGCAGACCTGGGCGTTTCCAAGCTTACCCTTGGCCCCTGTGTTCCTTCGTTTGATGCTTAATTTTTAACTAGAACCAGAAACGTTGAGTCACAGCCGGTGGATGGCTACCCGCTCCTGAGCGCCTAATAACTGGATGTGGACTTCCTTGCTCCCTACCTGAGATGCCTCCCTCCCTGCCGGATGATCAAGGAGGCTGCACTTTTGTCTGATGCAGAAACCCTCTCTGCTGAACATTACTGGTTTCTTTGATCACCACCCAAAGCATAAGCCCCTTTTCTCTCCTATTCTCAACCATACTTTTATCACTGAGGACCAAGCTCTATTTTTTTAATCTTACCCAAATTCCTACCTAAGGGGTCTGGCGATTCATGCCCTACAAACCTTAAATTGTCATCAGATGGATTTTATTTAACCCTGTATATTGTGACTTTTCTTTTTCTTTCTTTTCTTTTTTTTTTTTTTTTTTGAAATGGAGTCTCACTCTCACCCAGGCTGGAGTGCAATGGCTGGATCTCGGCTCACTGCAAGCTCCGCCTCCCGGGTTCAGGCCATTCTCCTGCCTCAGCCTCCCGAGTAGCTGGGACTACAGGCGCCGCCACCACGTCCGGCGAATTTTTTATATTTTTAGTAGAGACGGGGTGTCACTGTTAGCCAGGATGGTCTCGATCTCCTGACCTCGTGATCCGCTCGCCTTGGCCTCCCAAAGTGCTGGGATTACAGGCGTGAGCCACCGCGCCCGGCCAGTCTCGCCATTTCTAAACCAAATCAATGTATTTCTTAAATGTAATTAATGTCTCATGCCTTCCTAAAACATATAAAACCAAGCTGTACCCCAACCACCTTGGGCACATATTCTCAGAACCTCCTGAGGGCCACGTCACCGGCCATGGTCACTCATATTTGGCTCAGAATACATCTCTTAAAATATTTTATGAAGTTTAACTCTTTTCATCAACATCACCATAATATTCTGATTTTTCCCCAACATCCTTTTCCTGTCTAATTATTTGACAAAACTTTCCGTTGTACTCTCTGGAAGTCCAGCTACATGATTTAGCAAACTCCTCTGTTCCCTGAGAGTGCTTCTTTATTGACGGTCTCCTGTGACTCCTGGCTTTAACTGTACCTGGTTTCTCTTGAGGACACCGTTTCCCTTGTATCTCAAGTAGAGACTACTCATTCTTTCAAACTCTAAACTACTTCAGGGTGAGAATGTGGGGGTATTGCTTTTCCTTGCTCCTTCTACTTCCTTTAAAACCCTTACTCCTGTCCGGCCGGCACGGTGGCTCACGCCTGTAATCCCAGCACTTTCTTCTTTCTTTCTTCCCTCCCTCCCTCCCTCCCTTCCTTCCTTCCTTCCTTCCTTTCCTTCTTTCTTCCCTTTCTTTCTCTCCTTCCCTCCTTCTCTCTTTCTTTCTTTTCTTTCTTTCTCTTTCTTTCTTTCTTTCTTTCTTTCTTTCTTTCTTTCTTTCTTTCTTTCTTTCTTTCTTTCTTTCTTTCTTTTCTTTCTTTCTTTCTCTCTCTTTCTTCCTTTCTTTCCTTTCTTTCTCTTTCCTTTTTAAGACAGAGTCTCGCTTTGTCTACACAGCTGGAGTGCAGTGGCACGATCTCAATCTCGGCTCGCTGCAAACTCTGCCACCCAGGTTCAAGCAATTCTCATGCCTCAGCCTCCTGAGCAGCTGGGATTACAGGTGGCCAGCATGCCCCACTAATTTTTGTATTTTTTGTAGCTATGGGGTTTTACCATATTGCCCAGGCTGGTCTCAACTCCTGACCTCAAGTGATCTGCCACCTTAACCTTCCAAAGTGCTGGGGTTACAGGTATGAGCCATGATGCCCAGCTATGTTTTTGTTTTGTTTTTTCATTTCTTGTAGAGATGGAGGGTCTCACTATGTTGCCCAGACTGGCCTTGAACTCCTGGCCTCCAGCAAATCCTCCCTCCCAGCCTCCCAAAGTGCTGGGATTACAGGGCTGAAACACCATGCCCGACCTAACTTACTTTTCAATACCTCCTCCACTCCCACACTGGCTGTCTAGGATCCTCCCTCTGACTGGGAGGTAAGTATTTGAGAGTGTATGCCTGCTCTTTGAAAGGAAGGTTATCCATAAAGGGGCTGGCAAGGACTGAACAAGCCTGAGGACGCAGGTGGGCATCGTCTCTGTGGAGCCATTGCCAGTCAACATGCTGGCCGGTGCCCAGGAGAACCTCCCAGGATGTGGACGTGGCCCTCTGGGCTGATGACAGCGTGCTTTTGTAGGTGGGGCCGGGCATCCCCGAATTTCCCCACACAGTGATACATTTTAATTGTTGGTATGTGCTAGAGCTTGCTGGGAAAAAAAAGGAGAGTTGCATTTTGGGAGTCAGGATATAGTTTTTAATGGGTGCATTAGTTCTCTTTTTACCCCAACTCTGCCAACAACAGAGAGGAATCCAGTGTTCTCACACTCCCCTCCCAGAGTAAAAGTTCAGGAACTCCCAGGGTGTCCAAATCTGGATGCTTGCTCACGGTACCCTGCCTTGTGGTCTCACCATCTCAGCCACAGGTAGAGAATAACAAGATCTTTTATTTATTTATTTTTTTAGATGGAGCCTCACTCTGTGGCCCAGGCTGGGCCTGGCATGAGATCACTGGCATGATCTCGGCTTACTGCAACCTCTGCCTCCTGGTTCAAATGATTCTCCAGCCTCAGCCTCCCGAGTAGCTGGGATTACAGGCGCCTGCTACCATGCCTGGCTGTTTTTTATATTTTCAGTAGAGATGGGGTTTCACCATGTTGGCCAGGCTGGTCCGTACTGCTGACCTCAAGTGATCCACCTGCCTCAGCATCCCAAAGGGCTGGGATTACAGGCGTGAGGCTCTGTGCCCAGCCGAGAACAACAGAATCTTAACCCTCCGTGTCTGCACTGAGGATGCAGAATCAGTGACTTCCAAAAAGTCATCAATACGCTTTAAATCATTCATTTACTCGTTCCATAAACATGTGCAAATCGAATAATGGGAGAAAAGAAATGTGTGTGCACTTAACTGTAGCTGTAATAGGGCCACATGCGATGTCGCATTTGTTAACCGAAAGCCAAAAGACTAAGGTGTTTGTATTTTGCTGGATGGTAAATCTCTTGCCTGCCTTCATGGGCAGTCTTGCCAACGCTACATTAAACCATACGCCGTAAGTGTTGGTTCTATAACAGTCTTATTTTCTCTGCAACCTGTGAAAGAACTAAGGCCAACATGTCTAACAGTCTCGGCTAACAGACTAAAAAGACAGAGAAGCCTCTAGAGTCCACAGACGGAACAGAGAGGCCAAGGTCTCTCTGATTTGTTCTTTGTGCAGAATGAAACATTCGCAGGGAAATCTCCAGCATAGGAAGATCCGTCCTGGAGTTCTGAACTCTCAAAAACCCAAATGGGAAAAGCAGGCACAGAGGACGCACTGAGAGGAGGAGCTCCCTTCCAGCTCACAGTCTGTCTCTGCAGGGAAAAGCTGTGCCTGCCCAGAGGGAAGAGAATGATCAAACTTTCAGAGGTCTTCTAGGCTGGTCATTATTGATCACAATCCAAATTCAGTAAATACATATTTTCACAGGCCGTGTGAAAGTGCAAGTCTATGCAATGTAACAGCTTAAAATGAGCCTTCATGTTGCTGCCTTATGCTTTTATTCTAAAAAGTTATATTTTTCTCAAGAAAACATGATCTTAGTGGCAGAATAATTTATATTATTTTATATTCATGACTGCATTGCTATTACTATTTTAATTGTAGGCCTGTTGGTGCCTAGCAATCTGTGAGGCAAAGGGCTGGAGTGTTGCTGTACGTGCATGTGTGTGTACGTGTGTGTGTGTACGTGTGTGTGTGTGTGTGTATGTAGGGAGGGAGAAGATTAGAATAGCAAGAGGAGGATGAGTACGACGTAATGCTACTGGAAAGGCCTTTAACAAATTTAAAAATTTAAACATTTTAAAAATGAAATAAAATTAAAATTTTAAAAATTAAAAAAAACAAAAATTAAAAAAAGTGAAAAGTAAAAATAATAAAAAATTAAAAATAATTTTAAAATAGGCCTGGTGCTGGTGGTTCCCAGCACTTTGGGAGGCTGAGGCAGGCGGATTACTTGAGCCCTGGAGTTTGAGACCAGCCTGGCCAACACAGCGAAACCCTGTCTTTACTAAAAATACAAAAATTAGCCGGGCATGGTGGCACACGGCTGTAATCCCAGTTACTCAGAGGCGGAGGCAGGAGGATCACCTGAGCTCAGGCAGGTCGAGGGTGCAGTGATCTGAGATCACATCACTTAATTCCAGCCTGGGTGACAGTGAGACCCTGCCTCAAAAAAAGAACAAAAAACAAAAAACAACAACAAAAAAAATTAAAACAATTTTAAAAATTAAAGAGTAATCTAATGAGACATTCTTACAGGCTTATAATGGTGAGATGATTCCACAATTTTGGGCCACTGCACTCCAGCCTGGGAGACAGAGTGAGACCTAGTCTCAATAAAAAAAGAAAAAAGAAAAAAGAAAAAAAGAAAAAGCAAAAAACCCAGGGGCTGGGTGCGGTAGCTCATGCCTGTAATCCCAGCACTTTGGGAGGCTGAGGTGGGTGGATCACCTGAGGTCAGGAGTTCGAGATCAGCCTGGCCAACATGGTGAAACCCCATCTGTACTAAAAATACAAAATTCAGCTGGGCGTGGAGGTACATGCCTGTAATCCCAGCTACTCGAGAGGCTGAGGCAAGAGAATCACTTGAACTCAGGAGTTGGAGGTTGCAGTGAGCCAAGATTGCACCACTGCCCTCCAGCCTGGGCAACACAGTGAGACTTTGTCTTAAACAAAACAAAACAAAACCCAACAAACCAAAAAGTAATTAAAAATAAAATTAAACATTAAAAAAGAAAGGCCTATGGACACACAATGAGTAGGTAGGCACAGAGACATGTTAGCAATAAACAAAGGTGACAACACAGCTTAGAGCAGGAGACCATACCTAATGTGGATGCATACAGCAGTTCTCGCTTCTCTCATGATTAGATGGGGACACCACAAGGGGGCAGGGGCACCTTCATTGCTCAGCATGTTGAGGTGTTAATCCGTTACATTTCTGGGCTGGATGGAGGGCCCCAGTGACCTGCAATGATGCTGTTTAAGGTTAAGGTAAAGATTGAGAGCATTCATGGAAAAGATTCTAAGGTGAGAAAACCATGAGACCAAAGATACCTGTCTCCACCTTCTCCAGAAACATTGATGAACTGAAGAAGACATGGTCCATTATGCCTTACAAACTTACACAGTGCTTTGGGAATTCCAAAGTACTCAGTGGAGAGAGGGTGAGTAGAGGAAGATGTCCCTATCCAAGCCACCAGGAACGTGAGGTAGCTCCTGAGGGATGCTCTGGTTGTCAGTTTCCAGTGTACCTGGCAGGCCTGTTGCTCAGCTTGTTGACACCTTCTTGCTGTTTGTTACTATTTTGCTCTCTGGGTAGGGAGAGGAGGGATGCTACCAGAGACATTGTGCACGACATCGTGACCACTGTGCTGCCTTGGTCTGACATCTTCATAATGGTTTTAAGCAGGAAGCCACAGGGGAATTAACGAGTCATAGGGAACTGACAGACACTCTCTGAGCACACCCGAGTGATGTCTCAACAATCTCTTCTAAACATACAGTACTTTTCGGCACTTGTAAAGTTGGGCCATAGAGTTTGGGTTGCTTCAGCATGCTTATTTATGGACAAAACACATTGTTCATCCATTTAAGAATTCCAAGCTAGGTGTAGTGGCTTAAGCCTGTAATCCCACCTACTCGGGAAGCTGAGGTGGAAGGATCACTTGAGGCCTGGAGTTCAAGATGAACCTGGGCAACATAGTGAGACCCATTTCTACAAAAAAAACCTAAAAAATTATCTGGGCATGGTGTCATATGCCTCTAGTCTCAGCTACTTGGGAGACTGAGGTGGGAGTATCACTTGAGCCCAGGAGGTCAAGGCTGCAGTGAGCCATGATCGTGCCACTGCACTCCAACCTGGGTGACAGAGTGAATCTCTGGCTCTAAGAAAAAAAAAAGAAAAAGTCCATTGTCACTTCTTGCTCTTCCCTGATGAAATTGAAAAACTTTACCTTGATGACCCGGTCCCAGGAGCAACCAGAAAGTAATTCTGTGTTTCCATTAGGTGGCACATGTATTTACAGAGACTCTTTCATTAAAGCGACTTCTCAACAAAGGTATTTAGTTCCAAGCATGGAAAATAAGGTCGTTCTCCTGTTACAATAAAAGCTGGCCCTTCCACCTGGATTTCCAAGAGGAAGTATTTTTCTTTCCTGGAAAAGCAGCAAAAAGAGTGAAATACTCTGGGTGGAGCATTTGAATGTGAGCAGTGTTTTTCCTGAAGGGCCCTTCCATAAAGCCAGTGGTGCACTTTCATGAGGCCATGAGCTTTTCTTACACCCAAGCAGCTGTTTCTCCATTCTTTTCTCCTGGGATTGGTTGTCCTCTCATGTTTACTGCTGGAGGCTCAGGGTGCTGAACAAATGACTCCTGTTGGGTGATTAAATCTGAGAGTTCCTGCAGACCCAGCTAAGATTCCAGGTCCCTGAATCTTTTTGGTGTTGGAACTGAGCATGACATTTTCTGCTCAACTAGGCAAAATCAGACAGACTATCTCAATGTTGTAGAGAGAATAACAGAAAGCGTGACTGCATCTGAAGGGCATATGCCCCCTCCGTTTAAGAAGACAGAAATCAAATAACTTCCATTTTTATTTTTATTTTTTTGAGGCAGGCTCTTGCTCTGTTTCCCAAGATGGAGTGCAGTGGTGTGATCATAGCTCACTGCACCCTTGACCCTCTGAGCTCAAGCAATCCTCCTGCCTCAGCCTCCCAAGTAGCTGGGACTACAAGTGTGTGCCACCACACCTGGCTTCAAATGACTTCCTTAAAGCCTCTCTATTCTGAGATGTAATCTCTTCCTGGGTGTTTGAAAGAAACAACCCATACGATTAACCTCAAAACAAAAGAGATGAGAAAAGCGTCATGAAAGTACTAAGTGCCATGTTTATTTGCACAGTCCCACATGTAATGACAGTAATAATTCAAAATGCTAGGCTGCCGGGCTCTGCTGACTGGGGCAATGAAGACATACACGCTGGAGTGGGAGGGCTTGGTGGGAGGCGCTTTGGAGACAAGGGTCCCGAAACTCTACCTTTCCCTGAGGTCAACAGCAAACTATCCGGGGTGGTGTTTGTGTATTGGTTTGGTAGCCAGTAGGAGAACCAGGGCTGTCTGTACTCATGGAAGGTGACTAGGGGAATGGCGGGGATAAGAGAGAGAGAGCACATGAGCGGGTGCTCCATGGTGGCCAGGTGTTCATTCTCCAGTCTTGTGAGCACCTCATGAGTTCAATCCCGGGACCCCTGCCCATGAGCCAGCTTCTTGGGGATATGTTGGTGGAGGTAGCTCATCTCTCCATTCTCCCCAGGCTCCGGTCCAGGTTTGTTGCCACATTGGGGTTTTACAGAGGGAGAATGGGGAACACGGCTCAAGGCGATAAAGGGGGTCTGTGATTCCCGGCCGGGATTAGAGCAGTGGGAAATGTTTTCCAACCTGTGTACATTCCAGGGCACTGAGGAAAGTGTGGTCTTTCCTCAAACCTGATGAAGAAGGGACCTAAATTCCAAGAAATCACCCATACAAAATTCTCCTTTTGATAATGGAGATAATCAAGAGGCTCTTGGGATGAGGTATGAGCATCAGAAATTTGCTTTTCAGGGTCTGGAGGCAGGTCAGTATGTTTCTCCGTGGTTAAGATTCAAAGCTTCTTGCCTTCTTGAGAGAAAGTAGTTGGTAACTTGACTGTATGTTGAGTTCCTGTGGGCTGGGTAAGAGTCTTCTCATTTTTAGATTAATTGAAAGGATGAATGGAGTACTTACTTGTCCTACTTTTGTTTTTTACCACTATGATTCAAATCATTCATTTTCTTAGGTCAGATATGGGGAAATTTGTTCTTTTCACCCCTGCTTCTCTAGAAACATTACAGGTTGTTATGATGATGATTGACATTTTTGTATTCTCAAGCTATTTTTTGTTTTAAAAGTGTTTCAGGAGCCGTAGAGCCAGCTCGTCATCATGTCTGCGTTGTGGCTGCTGCTGGGCCTCCTTGCCCTGACGGGTGAGTGTGGCTGATTTTTCCAAATGACTTTGGAGATGGGAAGGATAGGCATAGGAACATAATGGCACTTCTAATACTTGAAAATGCAACAAAAACATTTTTTTTTTTTCCCTAAACTGTCTAACAAATCCCGGAGTTAGGAACAGCCACCAACAAGCAGCCTCTCCCCAAATGTCCCACAAAAGAGTGGAGTTCTCTGGAATGCAAGGTGGGCTTAAAACAGCACTGCTTGAAGCCAGACTTTAAATATACACCATCGACAGCTGCTCATTGTCCACTATAAAAAATGCCAAATTGAATTTCTTTCTAGAGCATATATTTCCATAGAAGAATTGAGGTGGTTGCCAGAATAAGACTAAAGAATAAGACTAATTCAAATAGAAAACCGGGATCAAGGTAACTGAGAACAGGTGACTAAGCTAAGTATTGAGGTTGATTTAGTTGCTGTGATTGAACTTCAGCTTTGCAGCTGGAGGAAAAAGGGAAAGTATTTGTTTTTGTTTGTTTTTGTTTTTGCTTTTTTAGGTGGAATTTTGCTCTTTCACCCAGGCTGGAGGGCAGTGGTGCAATCCCAGCTTACTGGAACATCTGCCTTCCAGTTTCAAGCGATTCTCTTGCCTCAGCCTCCCAAGTAGCGGGGATGACAGGCGCCTGCCACTACACCCGGCTAATTTTTGTATTTTTAGTAGAGACAGGGTTTCACCATGTTGGCCAGGCTGGTCTTGAACTCTTGACCTCGTGATCAGGCCTCCCAAAGTGCTGGGATTACAGGGTGATGCGCTGCGCCTGGCCTACTTGTTTTTTAATAAAAGGAGGAAGCAAAGTTCCTCAGGAGAAGCTATGTTTTCCTGACTCTAAATTCAATAAATTTCTCAGATGAGGTCTTATAGTCATTCATTTAGTTATTGACCCATTCATTCAACAAATATGTAAAAATGCCTACAAGGTGCTAAGCATTGGGACTACAAAGAACTTTGAGGATCAGAGAGGGTGGCTAGGGAGAGGTTCACAAGGCAGGAACCAAGGAGTGAAGGCAATCAACTGCAATACTAAGGGCATTTTTCACCAGTCATAAAGAGAAAGGTGCACTGTTTAAAAAATAAAAAAGAACGTCAGCTGGTTTAATTTTTAGTATATTCATAAAAGATCGAGTCTTTTCATTTCCACATTTCTCTTAGGTTACTTATCACAAGTTTGTAAAGTAGAAGTATTTACTCCAAAAGACGAGTATTTATTAACCCCATAAAGTTCTAAGAAAATAGAACCTGAAAATGCGTTTATGTAAATACACAGAACATGTGATTATATGCAATAGATATATCTCCCAACATCTGCAAATCATTAAGGTTTGATAATCTAATCTACTTTAAAGGATCAAATACATTGAAAAGAGTAATCGGGCTGGGTGCGGTGGCTCACGCCTGTAATCCCAGCACTTTGGGAGGTTGAGGCGGGCAAATCGCTTGAGCTGAGGAGTTTGAGACCAGCCTGGGCACCATGGCAAAACCCCATCTCTTCAAAAATTAGACAGGTGTGGTAGCTTGTGCCTGTGGTCCCAATTACTTGAGAGACTAAGGTGGCAGGACAGCTCAAGCCTGGGAGGTTGAGACTGTGGTGAGCCATGATCATGCCACTACACTCCAGCCTGGGTGGCAGTGAGACCCTGTCTATACATAAATGAATAAATAAAAAGGTAATCTAACGAGACATTCTTACAGCCTTATAATGGTGACGTGATTCTCAAAAGGAGCAATTTCCTGCCTACTGTAGGTATCTCAGTACTGGCTCATGTACCCCCATTCTGGTGTGAATTGTGGATATATTATAAATACTTGTGCACCCACCTTGTGTGAATTGTAGATCGAAATACTCGTGCACCCTCCTCCTGGGGTGAAGAGAAGGAACATTCTCCTCTTCAATGGCCTTTGTGAAATCCCGAGTGTCTGAAACCACTCCTCCCCTTCCGTGATGACTGGAATGACAGGTAGAGAGAGATGGAAAGGATAAAGAGAGAAAGGGAAGAAGTGGAAAGTGGGTGATCCCATGTGGAGACTGGTCCCATGCCTCTCTCCTTCACTCCCTTCTGCAGCCTTAGGCTCTTATGTAGAAGTGTACCTGAGAGAAAGTGTAGCCAGTCTCAAATCCCCATTTACAAGCAGTGCCTTACTTTGGATCTGGGTTGATATCCCAGAGACATCCAAGTTTTATACTTGTTTCTTCAGAGCAAACATAAATTTTTCATTAGAGCAACAAGTTAGCAGTATTTGACGGAGAAGTGCCCAGAGTTCATGTAAGATGAAAGATGAGGCCGGGCGTGGTGGCTCACGCCTGTCATCCCAGCACTTTGGGAGGCCGAGGCGGGCGGATCACTTGAGGTCAAAAGTTCGAGACCAGCCTGGCCAACATGGTGAAACCTCGTCTCTACTAAAAATACAAAAATTAGCTGGGTGTAGTGGCATGCACCTTTAATCCCAGCTACTCGGCTGAGGCAGGAGAATCACTTGAACCCAGGAGGCAGAGGTTGCAAACAGTAGAGATCGTGCCACTGCACTCTAGACTAGGCGACAGAGCCAGACTCCGTCTCAGAAAAAAAAAAAAAAAAAGTCAGATGAGGACTACTTTACAGGGAACAGATCCTCTCTGATGTGTTCCAAGACACCACCTGACAACATCAAAGGGTACCAGAGCTTTACAAAGAGTGTAACTGCTTCAGTAGCTCCAATAGTTACTCATGTCTAAAGGAAAGCAGGTGAGAATTGAGTATTGAGGAAATTTTTGTGATCATTTATTGGGATATGTCTCATTTAAATTTCAAAAGAGTTTCAGTTGCAGAGTGAAGGTGATGTAATTGATTTTATTATAGTTACTTTTATTAACGTAATTTTATTCATGGACAGCAGAATGATAAGAACTAGTTCCGTGCCTTAGGCTGAACTTTTCTCAACTTGTAGACTTGTCTGAAAGCAGCAACTGGGGATGCTATGGAAACATCCAAACCCTGGACACCCCTGGAGCATCTTGTGGGATTGGAAGACATCACGGCCTGAACTACTGTGGTAGTTATGAGCTCTCGCCCTCTCAACCTGTCCCCCGGCTCTCACTGTTTCCCATGCCTCACGCTACTGAGTGTCGGAAAGAGTTCCGGGTTCCGGGTATGGGGTCCCAAAGCTCTGCTTCTTGAACAAGTCACTTAGCTGCCTCCTGCATCCGTGGAAAGGGGGCTAGCAGTACAGTATTTACAGTGTCATTGTGAGCTCTGACCGACACAATGTGGATAAGGGTGCTTTTTATTTTTTGTTTTTATTTTTATTTTTTGAGATGAAGTTTCTGTCTTGTTGCCCAGGTTGGAGTGCAATGGTGTGATCTCGGGTCACTGCAGCCTCCACCTCCCAGGTTCAAGCAATTCTCCTCCCTCAGCCTCCCAAGTAGCTGGGATTACAGGCATGTGCCACCATGCCTGGCTAATTTTGTATTTTTAGTAGAGATGGGATTTCACCATGTTAGTCAGGCTGGTCTCAAACTCCTGACCTCAGGTGATCCTCCCTTTTTGGCCTCCCAAAGTGCTGGGATTACAGGTGTGAGCCACTGTGCCCGGTCGAGAGTTCTTTTTAAACCATAAAAGCACCTAGAAGGTAAGGCTAGCCAAGTAGATTAATATTGGCTTTCCTTTTGCCCAGCATTCTTATTATTTCAGAAAGGTTTAAACTCGCATGATTTCTTGGTGTCATTTAGGAGTGGAAAACCGTGCAATTGTGAACAAACTTGTTGAGGAACACTATCTAAAGACTTCTTGAAGGGTTTGGCAGAATTTCTCCTTCATGTCATGTTGCAGCTGATAGACAGGCACATTTTATTTTACTGGGGTGCTTAGAATGGGATCAATGGTTCCTATCGCCATGGAATTGTCCTGGGCGGGCCAGAGCAGCCCCTGAGAGCCCAGCCGAAGGGCACTGACAGCCATAGGGGACCCTGGCTCAGGAGATGCTGACTCAAGTTCACGGGAGGACAGTCCTAACCTCAGGTCAGGGAGCGGCCACTACTAAAGAGTTAAGACCAAAATCTGGGATTCTCAGTCCTCGACCACTACCCAGATCCTTGGGCTGTTCTTTCTCTTTTCCCTTGAGCTCCCGTTGCAGCCTAAGTCACACCAAGCTGCATCCTTCCTTTTGTGTTTGGTTTAGGAGTTCGTGCTTCTGAAAGGCTGGCTGAAATAGACATGCCATACCTCCTGAAACATCAACCCACGATGCAAACCATCGGCCAAAAGTACTGCATGGATCCTGCTGTGATCGCTGGTATCTTGTCCAGGAAGTCTCCTGGTGACAAAATTCTGGTCAATGTGGGCGATAGGACTAGCATGGTGCAGGTAACTCCCCATCTGTTGACACATGACCATTCTGCTATGTGGCACCACTGCTTTGTTTTTTGGATGATGGCAAAGCTTCGTAGAACACAGCATGAATGAGGCTCTTTAGAGCTGTGACAGTCAAAGTTCTGCCTAAGAGATATGAGCAGCAATATTTCTGCTTCATGTTGAGCCACAATTTCTTTTCACAGTAAATAATGCCATGTTTCCAGAATATCATCCGGGTCACCCTATTCTGGATTTCTGGACCTAAGTGGTCCAAGAGAAAGATCATGGATTAAATTTCTCCTCAGTGACTTTGTAGCCATGTGACCTTGAATAAACCATTTAATCTCACTGGGCCCTAGTTTCTCTACCTATAAAATGCCATTCTTACAGCATGATTATGAAGATTCCATGAAATAATGCAAAAAAAGTACCTGATATCCGTTGGATTCTCAAAAAATGTTAAATTTCTTTTCCTTTATCTTTTTTCTATACAATTCTTAGTTCTGAAGATTGAGTTTTAGTTTCGCATGAATTCTGCCTGGTATCACTTGTCAGATAGGGACTTCTGGGGAACTGGTCACTAATCCACTGTGGAATTAACTCTGCACCAGGGAATCAGTGATGGCAGGGTTGAGAATGAGGCTCGATTTTTTTCCATTGATCTCACATTGCTTTTGTGGTGGTTGTTGTTGAGGAACCTGTGAGTATTGCAGTCATTTTTTAAGATTTTGGGAAAATGTATTTCTTGATGATCTCTTCAAATTTGCTTCCCTTGACTTTTTTTTATGATACTTTTCAAGTACTTTCAAATACTTTATTTTACTTGGATTTGGAGACCCATCCAATAATCTGATGAGATGAGGTGAGGGGCACGCAATCCATCCTTGACAAGTGAGGAGATAGAATCACAAGGAAGGAGTCTCTGCTGCAGAGTCACATGGCGGCTGCAAGAGGCAGAACTGGGACCGAGGACAGTATTTTGTGATGTTAGGGCTGGGATCATTTCTGCTGTGCTGTTCTGTCTCCTTTGTAAAATCTGGTTTTTGAGGAAAGGATGAGTCTATCTCCTTTGAAGATGAAATAAGAATTCTCTAGATTTGGGCCAGGCATGGTGGCTCATGCCTATAATCCCAGCACTTTGGGAGGTTGAGGAAGGCGGATTACGTGAGGTCAGGAGTTCGAGACCAGCCCAGCCAACATGGTGAAACTCCATCTCTACTAAAATTCAAAAATTAGCTGGGCATGGTGGTGCATGCCTGTAATTCCAGCTACTTGGGAGGCTGAGGTGGGAGGATTGCTTGAACCTAGGAGGTGGAGGTTGCAGTGAGCTGAGATCGTGCCACTGCCCTCCAGCCTGGGCGACAGAGGGAAACTCCATCTCAAAAAAACAAACAAAAACAAAAAAGAGAATTCTCTAGATTTGGACATTTCTCCCAAATATGATGAAACCTACATGGAAGTGGTAATCAAAGGTATATAAGAAGGGTTAGAAGTCCCTTTAGACATTCAGACCATCTGGAAAAAGAATGACAAGTTCAGACAGAAAAAATCCTTTCTGGCCTGTTTGGAGGGTTTGCACTGGCAGGTTGAAGAAGGGCATCCCACTGCTACCTACACTAACTCAGTCATTAACTGAGTTACACCCTTATGCTGAAGCCGCAGTGAAATGTCTGCTCGTCCCTTCCTTAGCCCAAACCTTGAAACTTTATTACCTTTTTTCTTTGGCAAGAACACTTAACGTGAGATCTATCATCTTAACAGATTTTTTTTTTTTTTTTTTTTTTTTTTTTTTTTTTTTTAAAGACAGGGTCTGGCTCTGTCACCCAGGCTGGAGTATAGTGGCACGATCTTAGCTCACTGCAACCTCTGCCTCCTGGGCTCACGTGATCCTCCTCAGCCTCCTGAGTAGCTGGGACTGCAAGCATGCGCCACCATGCCTGGCTAATTTTTGTATTTTTTTGTGGAGATGGGGTTTCATCATGTTGCCCAGGCTAGTCTCGAACTCCTGGACTCAAGTGGTCTGCCTGCCTCAGCCTCCGAAAGTGCTGGGATTACAGGAGTGAGTCACTTTGCCTGGCCACAGATTTTTTGGTGGTTGTTGTTAAGTCTAGTTTACTGACTCTGGAAGCTTATTGTGCATATGAACACCTGGAGCTCTTGCTTACATGAGAATTCTGATTCAGTAGGTCTGAAATGGGGCCCAAAGTTCTGCAATTCTAATAAATAAGTTCTCAGTTGTTGCTGATGTTGCTGGTCCCTGGACCACATTTTAAGTAAAACCCGGGATATAGGTTTGGTCAATATGATGGGTGCTGCAAGCAGGGGTGGGGAGCCAAGGGATCAGAGAGTCCTTGCCTTATTTAGGGTGAGACATAGTTTCAGTTACAAAATAGGCTGGGCATAGTGGCTCATATCTTTAAAATCCCAGCACTTTGGGAGGCTGAGGTGGATGGATCATTTGAGGTCAGGAGTTTGAAACCAGCCTGGCCAACAAGGTGAAATCCTGTCTTTACTAAAAATACAAAAATTAGCCATGCAGCAGTGGCGGGGTGCCTGTAATCCCAGCTACTCAGGAGGCTGAGGCAGGAGAATCACTTGAGCCTGGGAGGCGGAGGTTGTGGTGAGCTGAAATCACACCACCGCACTCCAGTCTGGGTGAGAGACTGAGACCCTGTCTCCATTATTTTAATAATAATAATAATAATAATAATTAAGACAGGAGTCAAAAGGAATGTAGAAAAAGAGGGACATATTGAAATAACAAATTAAGATGATAGTAGCAACTACAAGATATTAATAATTGCAATAAATATAGAGGAAACCTACTGGTTTAAAGACACAGATGTATGAATGAGATTAAAAGCCCAAATTCAGATTTACATGATTTGTGTGAGAAACTCTTAAAGCATTTGAATATGCAAAAGTTTGAAGTAAGAGTATGGTAAAAAGAAGACCTACCAGGAATACAATAACCAAAATAATGTTGAGAACTATGATACATTAAATAAAATACACTTTAGAAGAAAAAATATTTGGGATGGAGAGAATCATGACATAACAAAAAGATTTAATTTGTTTAGGAAGTAAAGCAATTTAAAACAAATAGACGCCAGTAAAATAACCTCAAAATATATGCAGCATAAATTATTATTACTATAATAATAAACCCGCTATCATAGTAGGAAATTTTAACACATCTCTCTTGATTATTTACAGGTTATACAATAAACAAACCGGCAAAGATATAGAAGAAAAATAAGTAAAACAATTAACAGATGTAACAAGAACACAATTAACAGGCTTGATTGGCCGGGCGCGGTGGCTCAAGCCTGTAATCCCAGAACTTTGGGAGGCCGAGATGGGCGGATCACGAGGTCAGGAGATCGAGACCATCCTGGCTAACACGGTGAAACCCCGTCTCTACTAAAAATACAAAAAACTAGCCGGGCGAGGTGGCGGGTGCCTGTAGTCCCAGCTACTCAGGAGGCTGAGGCAGGAGAATGGCGTGAACCCGGGAGGCGGAGCTTGCAGTGAGCTGAGATCCGGCCACTGCACTCCAGTCCGGGCTACAGAGCAAGACTCCGTCTCAAAAAAAAAAAAAAAACCAAAAAAAAAAACAGGCTTGATTGTTAATTGGGGGAGGGAGGGAGAGCGGGATGGAAAAAGAGAGAGAGAAGGAGGGGGATATAATTATTTATGTATCCATTAGGATATATACAATTGTCTTATGCACATGAGAAACATTTTACAAAAGTTGCTCATATATCATCTATTAAAGAAACCCTCAAAAATTTCAGATCTCACAATAATACAATTATGCTAGAAGATAATTTTAAAAATTAAAAATATCTCTGATCATATGGATATTTAAACATACACACACACACATACACAACACTAAGTAACTCTTTAGGTTAAAGAAACAAATCATAGTGAAACTTAAAAATAACTAAAACAGGATGATAGAGAAACACTAGATATTAGAAACTATGAGATATGGTAAAAATGCTTTAAGGGAGATTTATAGTCACAAACCTAGTTTTTTTTTTTAAAAAAAAAAAAGCCTTTTTTTCTAATTTTTAGGTTCAGGGGTTTATGTGCAGGTTTGTTACGTAGGTAAACCTGTGTCGTGGGGGTTTGTTGTACAGATTATTTCATCGCCCAGGTATTAAGCCTAGTACCCATTAGTTACGTTTCCTGATTCTCTCCCTCCTCCCACCCTCCACCATCCAGTAGGCCCCAGTGTCTGTTGTTCCCCTCTGTGTGTCCATGTGTTCTCATCATCTGGCTCCCACTTATAAGCGAGAACATGTGGTATTTGGTTTTCTGTTCATGTGTTAGTTTGCTAAGGATAATGCTATCTACAGATGTGTAAGTGTACAATACAGTGTTGCTAATTATAGGCACAATGTCATACATCAGATCTCTAGGTCTTACTTGTCTTGCATAACTAAAATTTTATACCCATTAACTAGCAACTCCCAGTTTCCCTCTCCCCATCAGCCCCTGCAACCATCATTCTATTCTTTGCTTCTATGAACTTAACTATTTTAGATACCTCATGTAAGTGAAATCATGCAGTATTTGTTCTGTGACTGGCTTATTTCACTTACATAGTGTCCTCAAGGTTCATCTATGTTGTCACATAATGCAGAATTTCCTTCTTTTTAAGGTTGAATAATATTCTATGATATGTGTATACCACATTTTCTTTATTCATTCATCTGTCAGGTACACTTACGTCGTTTCTACCTCTTGGCTTTTGGGAATAGCTTTGCGATGAATGTGGGAGCTCAGATATCTCTTTGAGATCCTGATTCCAATTCTTTTGGATGAATACCCAGAAAGGGGATTACTAAATCATCTGGTATTCATTTTTACTTTTTTTTTTTTTATTTTTTGAGACAGAGTCTCACTCTTGTTGCCCAGGTTGGAGTACAATGGCACGATCTCAGCTCACTGCAGCCTCCACCTTCTGGGTTCAAGCAATGCTCCTGTCTCAGCCTCCCCAGTAGCTGGGATTACAGGCCCCCACCACCACAGTTGGCTAATTTTTGTATTTTAAGTAGAGATGGGGTTTCACCATTTTGGCCAGGCAGGTCTCAAACGCCTGCCTGGTGATCCAGCCGCCTTGGCCTCCCAAAGTTCTGGGATTACAGGTGTGAGCCACTGCACCCAGCCCATATGGTAGTTCTAATTTTAATTTTTTGAGAAACCACAATATAGTTTTCCATGGTAGCTGCACCATTTCGCATTGCCATCAACAATGTACAATGATTCCAGTTTCTCTACATCCTCACCAACCCTCGTTGTCTTAGTCTGTTTTCTGTTGCTTTTTACAGAATAAGCAACATAAAATAACATGGATACCTCAATATGGGTAATTTATGAAAAATAAAATTTATGTCTTACAGTTCTGGAGGCTAGGGACCCCAAGGTCAAGGGGACACATCTGGTAGAGCCTTCTTGCTGGTGGGGACTCTTTGCAGAGTCCCAAGGTGGCTCAGGGCCTCCCATGGTGAGTGGCTGAGTGTGCTGGCTTAGTCTCTCTTCCTCTTCTTAAAAAGCCTCCAGCCCCACTCCTGTGAGAACCCTTAACCCCCTAACCCATTAATCTGTGGGAAAAGACAGATCAGACTGCTACTGTGTCTATATAGAAAGAAGTAGACGTAAGAGACTCCATTTTGTTCTGTATTTGAGATGCTGTTAATCTATGACCGACCCAACCTTGTCCTTGCAAGAGACACGTGCTGTGGGGACTCAAGGTTTAACGGATTTTGGGCTGTGCAGGGTGTGCTTTGTTAAACAAGTGCCTGAAGGCAGCTTGCTGGTTAAAAGTTATCACCATTTTCTTAATCTCAAGTACCCAGGCACACAGCACTGCCAAAGGTCGCAGGGACTTCTGGGTAGGAAAGCTAGGTATTGTCCAAGGTTTCTCCCTATGTGATAGTCTGATATATGGCCTCGTGGGAAGGGAAAGGCCTGATCGTCCCCCCGCCTGACACCCGTGAAGGGTCTGTGCTGAGGAGGACTAGTACAAGAGGAAAGAAGGCCTCCTGGCAGTTGAGATAGAGAAAAGCATCTGTCTCCTGCCCGTCCCTGGGCAATGGAACATCTCGGTGAAAAACCCGATTGTATGTTCTGTTTACTGAGAAAGGAGAAAAACGCCTTAGGGTGAAAGGTGGGACTTGCTAGCGGCAATGCTGCTCTTTATGCACTAAAAAGGTTTATGGAGATGTTTACATATGCATATCAAGGCACAGCACTTTTCCTTAAACTTACGTCACAGAGATCTTTATTCATATGTCTTACTGCTGACCTCCTCCCTACGATGATCCTATTATCCTGCCACCTCCCTTTTTCTAAGATGGTAAAGATAATGATCAATAAATACTGAGGGAACTCAGAGACCGGTGCCCACGTGGGTCCTCTGTATGCTGAGCTCCGGTCCCCTGGGCCCACCTTTTCTTTCTTTGTACTTTGTCTCTGTGTCTCATTTCTTTTCTCAAGTCTCTTGTTCCACCTAACGAGAAACGCCCACAGGTGTGGAGGGGCAGGCCACCCCTTCATTAATCTATGAATAGATTAATCTAATCACCTCTTAAAGGCCCCACCTCTCAATACTGTCACATCGGTGATTAAGTTTCAACATGAGTTTCACAGGGGACAAACATTCAAATTATAGCACCGGTCTTTTGCATTTTTGCATGACAGTAGCTATTCTAACTGGTATAAATAGCTTTACTGTTTGATCTCCAGGTGCTGTTGGAGGGCCAGGTCAAGTTCTTGACTTTGCCACACAAAAGAGTTGGGGCACAAGTCCGAAGTAAAAGTAGGCGAAGAAGTTTATTGCAAAGTAAAAGTACACTCTGGTAGCTGGGTGGAGAATGAGACGACAGCCTCATGTGACATGGGGAAATCCCTTCCAGGAAAGCTTGTATGATTATTCGTATGAGAGAGGGGATGGCTGTTGCTGTTATGCATGTTTCGGGGTCTCCTGCATGCACGAGTGCTATTGCTTTGCATGCTAGCACATATATCGTGTGTCTCAGTATTTGAATTCTCTACCCAGGGATGTGCTTTTTTTTTCACTCTTACAATGAGCGTAGGTCAACCCAAGGACACTCATCATGGGTTTCTGTGCTTGCATGGATCTGGGGATTTTCCCTTCTGTTCTTTGTCCTGCTTACCGCAGATTTTTTAAAAATATTTATTTATTTATTTATTTATTTTTAGACAGAGTCTCACTCTGTCACCCAGGCTATGCAGTGGAGCAATCATGGCTTACTGCAACCTCCGCCTCCCAGGCTTAATCGATCCATCCTGTTAGGCTCAGGTGATCCTCCCACCTCAGCCTCCCAAGTAGCTGGGACTATAGGCGCACACCACGACGCCCAGCTAAGTTTTGTATTTTTTGTAGAGATGAAGTTCTCCCATGTTGCTGAGGCTCATCTCGAACTCCGGAGCTTAAGTGATCCACCTGCCTCAGCCTCCCAAAGTGCTGGGATTACAGGCACGAGCCACCGTGCCTGGCACTGTAGGATATTCTGACCATGAGTCCTGAATGTAGTTTGTGCACCGTCAGTGGTTTGTTCTCTCCACCTCTCTGGTAAATTTGTTCCCCATAAGGGAGGCTATGACCATCGTATCTAACCTACCTCACAGGGAGACTGAAGGTGGCATTGGTTCCATCAAAGGTGAAAGGAGAATAAGAGAAAGGAAAGGAACAAGCGCCACTGAGCCCAAGAAGGCAGATCACCCTCCCACCCAGCTTACGTGGCTTGTCCTCTGCCTCCCTCCTTCCAGGAACCTGGCTCTCACGCTCCCGCAGACTGGATTAGTGAGTCTCAGGCTTCCCAGATGACTGAAGCTCTGACTACTAGAATCAAAGAAATCCAGAGGAGGTTTCCAACCTGGAGCCCTGACCAGTACCTGAGAGGTACGTGTAATGCTGTCAGTCAGTTGTCTCAAGCACAGAATTAATAGGGACAAATGTATTACAGTGCACCAGATTCCCCAGCTGCCTCCTGATAGGCAGTTAGTAAAGAGACTCAGAGTTAACTGCTGAGCTGAGTACCCTAGGTCAGTATGAACCTATCATCTCGTGCATTTCAGGTGGACTCTGCGCCTACAGTGGGGGTGCTGGCTATGTCCAAAGCAGCCAGGACCTGAGCTGTGACTTCTGCAATGACGTCCTTGCACGAGCCAAGTACCACAAGAGACATGGCTTCTAACACCTCAGAGGAAACCCAAGACCGTGATCACATGTGCAGCCTCAAATGTTACACGGATAAAACTAGCCAAGGCCGCCTGTAACTGGGAATCTGAGTTTAACCTAAAAGTTGTTAAAATAACATGAATCACATTAAAGGAAGGATTTTCACCTGCATTTATGATATGTAGTGTCTGTCTGTGTGGATCAAGGGCCGTGTTTCTTTAAAGGCATTCTCGTGGACATTAGCCGTGCTGTGGGTTTCTGTGAAGTGAATTTTATTTTTCACTGACTAGCGTTGCCATATTTAGCAAACAAAAATATAGGAAGCCCAGGTTAAATTTGAATTCCAGATAAATGACAAGTAATTGTTTAGTATAAGTCCCACGCAATATTTGGAACACATTTATACTAACAAATTACTAACTGTTTATTTAAAATTCAAAATTATCTCGACTTCCTGTATTTTATCTGGCAATCCTATCATTAACTTCTTTGATAAAAGTCAGTGTTTCAAATTTTAATTGAAAAATTTTGCCAGGCACGGTGGCTTATGCCTGTAATCCCAGCATTTTGGGAGGCTGAGGCGGACGGATCACGAGGTCAGGACATCGAGACCATCCTGGCTAACATGGTGAAACCCCGTCTCGACTAAAAATACAAAAAATTAGCCAGGCATGGTGGTGGGCACCTGTAGTCCCAGCTACTCAGGAGGCTGAGGCAGGAGAATGGCGTGAAACTGGGAGGCAGAGGTTGCAGTGAGCCGAGATCGGGCCACTGCACTCCAGCCTGGGCGACAGAGCGAGACACCGTCTCAAAAAAAAAAAAAAAAAAAAAAAAAAAGAAAAAGAAAATTTTTGATGAGAAAAAGGATAAGATGGCAGCCAGCCCCATCTACTGCATGAAATGGCTTCTGGAAAGTCACTTGCTAACTTTCTGGCATCATCTTAACCCTAGAATTGTCTCTCTGTCATGAAAGCTATTGTCTCCTTTCCTTTCCTGGACAACTGAACCTTCTCCTACACCCAAACTCCCTAATTTTCCTGCCCAAATTATCTCTAACTCAGCTAAACTATTCCCTTGTTTGGGGGCACTTAAGTCACCAAGAGAGCCGGGCCATGGGAGGTAATTCGTCAGCCAGAGCTGCCCACAAGTACATTAGCTGTGCACTGTACTAGTAAATTACTGAATTTGAAGATTTATATTCTATAAAAGTTATTCATGTCCCATTCTATCATCTGTACAAATCAGCACTTTACAGATTGATAAAGATGATATAGCAACTAACGAATCCTACTGAATCCTCTATCTGCAGGTACTGCATTAAGAACTATAAAACCAGGATGCAAAGACATTGTCCTTGTCCACAAAGGCTCCTGTATTAGTCCATTATCACACTGCTATAAAGAACTGCCTGAGACTTGGTAATTTGTAGAGGAAGAGGTTTAATTGACTCACAGTTCCTCACGGCGGGGGAGGCCTCAGGAAACTTACAATCGTGACAGACAGGGAAGCAAACACATCCTCTTCATATGATGGCAGGAAAGAGAAGAGTCAAGCAAAGAGGGAAAAGCCCCTTATGAAACCACCAGATCTTGTGAGAACTCACTATCATGAGAACAGCAGCACGGAGGTAATGGGAATATGGAGATTATGGGAACTACAATTCAAGATGAGACTCGGGCAGGGACACAGCCAAGCCATATCAACTCCTTTTCTAATTCAGATACAGATAATTAGCCAAGAATACAATAAGCTAATTTCACTAAAGAAGAAATAAAAAAAATCAAGGATGTGTCAGTAGGTGAATTTTGGAGAACTGAGGCCCAAATTCAAATTCACGCAAGCAAGAGACAAGGCCATTTATTAGGTGTTGCTCTCACACCAGCCCTGACAGGTTGCATCATTTTTATTCCCTTGAACAGATAAGAGAAGTGGCAACCAGAGTTGTTGATGGTATAATCAGCCCTCCATAGCCATGGTTTTGGCATCTGTGGATTCAGTGTGAATGGAAAATATTCGGGAAAAAAATTGCATCTTGGGAGGCTGAGGCAGGAAGACAACTAGAGCCCAGGAGTTTGAAGCTGCAGTGAGCTATGCACCACAGCAATCTAGCCTAGGCAACACAGTGAAACCTTGTTTTAAGAAAAAAAAATTTTTTTTATCTGTACTGTAAACATAGACTTTTTTTTTCTTGTCATTATTCCCTAAACGGTACAACTATTAACATATCATTTACATTGTATTAGGTATTATAAGTCATCCAGAGATGATTTAAAGTATACATGAAGTTGTGCATAGGTTATATGCAAACCATCCATTATCTTGTATCAGGGACTTGAGCATCCATGGATTTGGGTATGGGGGTGGCTCCTGGCCCCAGTCCCTCAGGATACCGAGGGATGATTGTAATTCATCAACAGAAACTGGCCCTAGGTCACAAAACCGGTAAGGGACAGGACCATAATCCAAACCCAGATATCTTCAATGTTAAAGCCCATTTTTTTATTTTAAGTTTTAATTTTTTCCTAAGTGGCACATGTACATAATTAGATGGTTGGCACACACATGCACATGTGTGCATATGTCATGGGGTGTTCAGTTGACCAGCTGGCCTGGTTTGCCTGGAACTAGTGGATTTTCTGGGACATGCAGTTTTTAGTGCTACAACTGGTAAAATTAAACTTGAAAAGTCCCAGGCAAATTGGTCTTTTTGACCAATTTGATGAGTTGGTCACTCTAGCTTGGCCTTCCTTTTCCAGGAGGTATTTGAAAATATGTGAGGGCAGTTTTCTTCCCTCCCTCCCTTCTCATTCTCTTTCTTTTGGTATTGTTACAAAGCCTGGGGTAGGGGGTTGGAGTTAGACATTACTGGTATTTTGGGAAGTGAGTGGGCAAGGACTGCTAAATATTTTGCAGTTTGCGCTGGGCAGGATGGTCCCACCCAGTGAAAAGCATATAAAAAAAATTTTTTTTTACGTCTTCCTGATTTAGCCTTTTGTCAGCTTTACAACCCATATCGTTTTGTTCAGAAATCTGACAGCCATCTCTTTGAAATGTAAACACCTGGGAAAATAATGTCTCTATGTCCCATTCACTGTGGAAGTTTAACCTCTGAGCACCTTTCTGTTTCCATCTTAATCTGCTTGTCACAGAGATAAGACAAATTTATTATTCCTTTTTTTTTTTTTTGAGACAGGGTCTTGCTCTGTCACCCAGGCTGGAGTGCAGTGGCACAATCACAGCTCACTGCAGCCTCGAGCTCCTGGGCTCAAGTGATCCTCCCGTCTCAGTCTCCTGAGTAGCTGGGACCACAAGTATGTGCCACCACACCTTGGTAACTTTAAAGTGATATGAGGTCTCACCATGTTGCCATGCCATTATTATTCCTTTTGATAAAGGCGAATTTAGGCTAAACTCTGAAAGAATGTACAGCAAATGACTCTGTTAAGTCTTCTCATAGGAGGATAGGTTACTGTTAATAGAGAACCTATGTATGTAATGGCTAAAAATAGAGCAGTAGAAAAGGATTGTAACTTCTCACCTCCTTTGAGAATGAAAAAGGGATTGTAACTTCTTGGCTGCCTAAGTAGGGTGGAATTTCTTTCTGCATGTAAAATCTCTGCAGATGATCAAGCTTTGTCCATGGTATGCTGGTTTATGCTTATTCAATAATAAAACTGCTTTCTTTCATTTTGATGTTTTGTAGAGATTTTAAATTTCCCAACAATACAAAAAGAAAAGAATATTTGGTTAAAGATCACTAAACTCTGGGCTGACAGTCAGCTGGGTGTGTAGGGGACTGGTGTCTCAGTGTAAGTCTTAATCACATTAAAGTTATTATTTGTTTTTAAGTACAAGATTTTTCTATTAGGATGCCAGAGATTTCTTCCTACAGACTATGAATTACATCACAAAAAATAGTTTGGTCTCAGATCAGATACTATGCAAACACTGTTTACAGCTGAGTTGTATACTCATCCGAGATTACTTTACTTTCTTGAATAATAATGGAGTTAATAATTATCCATTGCTTGCTGCCTTAGTTCTGTCTGTACTTATCACTAGTTCAACTCTAAATTTCCTCTTAATTGGTAGTTCATATCAGAGAGTCTATCAATTATTTTTCATGAAGAACTCTTTCTTGGAAACTTCTGACCTGCTCCTCTCTCAGGTAAGTCAGAAAGCTCTACAAATATCCTGGGATCCCCTTTCCCATATTCCTTTGTAACTGTCCTATGTTGCACCTTTCATTTTTTACATCCTTTCTCAGCTTACTCCTTTGTTTTGATGGAGCACATCCTCTAGCAGCTTTCTGAGAAAAGTGAATAGGAGATAAGTTTTTTGAGACTTTCCATGTCCAAAATATCTTTCTTTCTATTCTCACATGAATTAGTGAATTTGTGCTGGAACAGAATTCTAGTTTGGAAATAATTTTCCTTTGGAGTTTTTAAAGCATTTCTCTGTTGGTCTTTGGGCTTTTAGGGTTACTCTTGAGAAGCCTGAAATCATTTTGGTTTTAATCCTCTCTCTATATTTCTCTTTCTTCTCTTTAGAACAGTGGTGTCCAATCTTTTGCCTTCCCTGGACACACTGGAAGAAGAATTGTCTTGGGCCACACATAAAATACCCTAACACTAATGATAGCTGATAAACTAAAAAAAAAAAAAAAAAAAAAAAAATCTCATAATGTTTTAAGAAAGTTTACGGGCCGGGCACAGTGGCTCACACCTGTAATCCCAGGGCTTTGGGAGGCCGAGATGGATGGATAACCTGAGGTCGGGAGTTCAAGACCAGCCTGACCAACATGGAGAAACCCTGTCTCTACTAAAAATACTTCAGAGGCTGAGGCAGGAGAATTGCTTGAACCCAGAAAGCAGAGGTTGTGGTGAGCTGAGATTGCACCATTGCACTCCAGCCTGGGCAACAAGAGCGAAACCCGATCTCAAAAAAAAAAAAAAAAGAAATTTTACTAATTTGTGTTGGGTCACATTCAACGCTGTTTTGGACTGCATGAGGCCCGGGTTGGACATAATTGCTTTAAAAGATTGTAAAATATTTTCTTTGTTACATACATGTTTGACACTTCACACCAAAGGGCTTCTTACTTGCTTAGTGGAATTCTGACTTTACCAGAAGAGCAGCACCCTGGCCTGACTCATCTAGCCTGGGGGAAGCCTGCTTTTCAGAAACAGCTTCCAGCTTTCATCCAACATTGGCACTCAGACCTGCAGCTGTGGTTTCATTTTCCTGGGGAAGATGGGTGAAGCATCTGTCCATCCTGAAGGGTGACCCTGCATGCTCCTCAGATGAAAGACTGCCTCTACCCTTGTTTTTCCATTTCGCTCATTGACACATGACTCTTCTGTTGATAATTCATTTCCTTCAAACCACAGACATCTCCGGAATTATGCAACCTAATCCTCAGGAAAACACAGTATTTATGTGGTCTTGGAGAGTCTGCAGCTGCCTTATTTGATACAGTTGCCTTGGGATGTGTTATTTGAAACATCTCAGGAGAGAAGACTGTTCGTAACTGTCCTTAGAGCCTGATGTAACAACACAGATTACAGCCTGGCAGGTGTTGTCCTTTCTAAGCCAAGAGAAAACACAACACGGAAAACATCCAAGCATTTAAAAAATATTTTTGTGACTCTGTTTTCTCCTTGACTTCTGAGGGAAACAGTTTACAGTTTATAATTTTTTTGTTCATTCCTAAGCGCCACTGGAAAGCTCCCCTCAGTGTTTTTTTCCTGTGGGTGATGTGCTGCCCTGATGTCTCCAGCCAAGAATCTATTGGGAACAGGCCCTCAAATCTGGCCATAAACAGGCCCGAAAACTGGCCATAAGCAAAATCTCTGCAGCACTGTGACACGCTCGTGATGGCTATGACACCCACGTTGAAGGTTGTTGGTTTACTGGAATGAGGGCAAGGAACACCTGGCCCACCCAGGGCGGAAAATCGCTTAAGGCATTCCTGAACCACAAACAATAGCATGAGCGATCTCTGCCTTAAGGACATGTTCCTGCTGCAGATAACTAGCCAGAGCCCATCCCGTTGTTTCCCGTTTTAGTTAATCTATAATCTATAGAAACAATGCTTATCCCTGGCTTGCTCTCAATAAATATGTGGGTAAAACTCTGTTTGTGGCTCTCAGCTCTGAAGGCTGTCAGCCCCCTGATTTCCCACTCCGCACTCTCTATTTCTGTGTGAGTGTCTTTAATTCCTCTAGCACCACTGGGTTAGGGTCTCCATGACCAAGCTGGTCTTGGCAAGTGGTACCCATACGTGGGGCTCGAACCCAGGTCGAAGGGTTGCCGGAGCGTCGGTTGGAGAATGTGGAACTATGCTGGAGGACACACAAAACCTCTTAAGCAATCCATGTGGTGAGTAAGAAGGGGAGCTCGGAAGTATCAGGGTAACAATGGGACAAGTATGGGCTCTGGTTTGTTCCACCTTGGAACCTTTTCACACCGATGAGGAGGAGGAAGGAGAATATAACGAAGTAACAGAAGGGGTGACAGAGCAGGTTTGTTTGCCAGTTAAAGCTAAAGCGGCAAAGGAGGGAGAGGTTTGTCCCTACCTTTCTGCACCCCTTCATTATTTTGAAGAAAAAGAGTGGCCTGACCCTCCAGATCTTTCTTTTCCAGAGGATACTGGGCAAAACATAGTTACCCCAGTGACTGTTCGAGCAGGGCCTCAAGCTACTGCTCTCAGTTCTATTCAGGCAGGAATTCAGCAAGCTAGATGAGAGGGTGATATAAATGCTTGGCAGTTCCCTGTTAGGATACACCCCCTAGATCAACAGGGAAATATTATAGCTACATTTGAGCCTTTTCCTTTTAAATTACTCAACGAATTTAAGCATAATCAAGATGGACCAGGTTCTCCTTTTGTCATGGGACTGTTAAAGAATGTTGCTGTCTCCAGTCAAATGATTCCTACTGACTGGGATGCTCTTACTCAAGCTTATCTAACTCCTGCTCAGTTCTTACAATTTAAAACTTGGTGGGCAGATGAAGCTTCCATTCAGGCTGCTCACAACGCCCAGGTCCAACCTCAAATTAATATAACTGCAGACCAACTTTTGGGTGTCAGCAACCAGGCTGGTTTAGATACACAAGTGGTCATGCAGGATGATGCCATAGAATAGCTTGGAGGAGTGTGCATTAGAGCTTGGGGGAAAAAATCACTTCAGGAGGAGAACAATACCCTTCCTTTAATGCTGTAAAACAGGCACCAAAAGAACCGTATGCAGATTTTTTAAAAATTATACTTTAAGTTCTAGGGTACATGTGCACGATGTGCAGGTTTGTTAAATATGTATACATGTGCCGTGTTGGTTTGCTGCACCCATCAACTCGTCATTTACTTTGGGTATTTCTCCTAATGCTATCCCTCCCCTATCCCCCTATCCTGTCACAGGCCCCAGTGTGTGATGTACCCTGCCCTGTGTCCAAGTGTTCTCATAGTTCAGTTCCCACTTGTGAGTGTGGTGTTTGGTTTTCTCTCCTTGCAGTAGTTTGCTCAGAATGATGGTTTCCACCTTCATTCATGTCACTACAAAGGACATGAACTCATCCTTTTTTTATGGCTGCATAGTATTCCATGGTGTATATGTGCCACATTTTCTTAATCCAGTCTATCATTGATGGACATTTGGGTTGGTTCCAAGTCTTTGCTATTGTGAATAGTGCTGCAATAAACATGCGTGTGCATGTGTCTTTCTAGTAGCATGCTTTATAATCCTTTGGGTAGTTTGAAGCAGTTCCTTCAAACCTTGCAAATCTTTTCCTAGTCCCATACCAGGGACACACCCCATTTCATGCATTATATGTTGACTTTGAGGGCTGTATAACTGCTCTGGAATTAGAACTTGTGCTCCCCATTGTTGTAATAAATCTCTTCCCCATAAATGTATAGGTACAGAAGTTACAATTGGTTGACTAGTACCAGGTTGTCCATTGGGCCCTTCACAATGCAAAATATAAATACTTTGATATACTTCAGGGGCTTTACCAACTCCAACTATGGGATGGCTGGGTCAAATGGTATTTCTAACTAATGGGATGGCTGGGTCAAATGGCATTTCTAGTTCTAGATCCTTGAGGAATTGCCACACTGTCTTCTACAATGGTTGAACTAGTTTACTCTCCCACCAACAGCGTAAAAGTGTTCCTATTTCTCCACATCTTCTCCAGCACCTGTTGTTTCCACATGCAGATTTTATAGCTTGGTTACAGGAGTCTCTTAAAAAGGTGATTGCAGATTTGGCTGCTTAGGATATAGTGTTGTGGTTAGCAGCTTTTGACAATGCCAATCCTGAGTGCCAGGCTGCTCTGCGACCTATCAGAGGGAAAGCACATTTAGTTGATTATATCAAGGCCTGTGACGGTATCGGAGGTAATCTGCATAAAGCTACTGTGTTGGCGCAAGCCATGGCAGGACTGAAAATGGGTAAAGGAAATATTCCGTTTCCTGGAGCTTGTTTTAACTGTGGGAAGCATGGTCATACTAAGAAAGAAGAGAGAAAAAATCAGCAAGTCAGGTTGCCAGTTGAGGGAAAAAAGAAAACTGTTGAGCCTGGAATATGTCCAAAATGCAAAAAAGGAAAACAGTGTCATTCTAAATTTGATAAGGATGGAAACCTGATTTTGGGAAACGCCATGAGGAGCCCATCCTGGGTCCTGTTCCAAACCGGGTCACTTCTGGCTCAGGCCATTCCCTCACCCCTGAACAATGCCTGTCCCCTGCCACAGCCAGTAGTGCTGCAGTAGATTTATGCTGCACAGAAGCTGTGAGCCTTCTGCCTGGAGAACCCCCACAAAAAGTGCCAACAGGAGTCTGTGGACCCTTGCCAGTGGGGACAGTAGGAGTACTTCCAGGTAGAGCTAGTTTAAATGTAAAAGGAGTGCAAGTACATGCAAGAGTCACTGATTCGGATTACAATGGGGAAATTCAAATTGCATCTACTTCCGTTCCCTGGAAAGCAGAGCCAGGAAAGTGCATAGCACAGCTCCTGATTGTGCCATATGTGGAAATGGGGAAAAGTGAAACTAAACAAACAGGAGGATTTGGAAGCACAGATAAATATGGCAAAGCAGCTTATTGGGTGAATCAAATTACTGATAAACATCCCACCTGTGAAATAACTATTCAGGGAAAGAAATTTAAAGGTTTGGTAGATACAGGAGTGGACATTTCAATCATTTCTCTACAGCACTGGCCATCCGCGTGGCCAATTCAACCTGCTCAATTAGCATAGTTGGAGTTGGTAAAGACCCTGAAGTATATCAAAGTAGTTACATTTTGCATTGTGAAGGGCCCGATGGACAACCTGGTACTATTCAACATTGTAACTTCTGTACCTATACATTTATGGGGAAGAGATTTATTACAACAATGGGGAGCACAAGTTCTAATTCCAGAGCAATTATACAGCCCTCAAAGTCAACATATAATGCATGAAATGGGGTATGCCCCTGGTATGGGACTAGGAAAAGATTTGCAAGATTTGAAGGAACTGCTTCAAGTAGAAAGACAAAGTTCCTGCCAAGGTTGAGGATATCATTTTTGATGGCAGCCATTGTTTGGCTTCCAGAACCTATACCTTTAAAATGGTTAGCAGATAAGCCAATTTAGATAGAACAGTGGCCACTAAGTAAAGACAAACTGGAGGCTTTAGAGCACTTAGTTACTGAACAATGAGAAAAAGGACACATAGCTCCAACATTTTCCCCCTGGAATTCTCCAGTCTTTGTTGTTAAGAAAAAATCAGGTAAATGGAGAATGTTGACAGATCTTAGAGCCATTAATTCACTTGTACAACCTATGGGGGCATCACAGCCAGGATTGCTTTCTCCTGCTATGATTCTGAAAAACTGGCCCTTAATAGTCATACATTTAAAAGACTCTTTCTTTACTATCCCCTTAGCTGAGCAGTACTGTGAATGGTTTGCATTTACAATTCCTGTGGCAAACAACCTGCACCCTGCTAAGTGTTTTCATTGGAAAGTGTTGCCACAAGGCATGTTAAACAGTCCAACAATTTGCCAGACTTATGTAGGGCAAGCTGTTGAACCTACTCGTAAAAAAATTTTCACAGTATTACACTATTCATTATATGGACGATATACTTTGTGCTGCCCCCGTTTGAGAAATATTACTCCAATGTTATGATCACTTGCGAAATTCAATTTCTTGTGTGGGTTTCATTATTGCGCCTGGCAAAATTCAGACTACTACTCCTTACTCCTACTTGGGGACCTTAGTAAATGACACTACAATTGTGTCACAGAAAGTAATCCTATGTAGGGATCAATTGAAAACATTAAATGACTTTCAAAAATTACTAGGGGACATTAATTGGATACGACCTGCTCTAGGCATTCCTACTTATGCCATGAATAATCTATTTTCTCTCCTTAGAGGAGATTCTAGTCTCACTAGCCTTCAGCAATTAACAAAGGAGGCTGAGGCAGAGTTACAGCTGATTGAGAAGCAAGTGCATATGGATCAAATAAATAGAATAGATCCAGAGAAGACTCTGGATTTGCTAATTTTTCCAACTCAGAATTCACCTACTGGTGTTATTGTCCAAGAGCAAGATCTTGTAGAGTGGCTTTTTCTTCCACATACTAATCCATGGACTCTAACTCCTTATTTGGATCAAATTGCTACTATGAAAAGAAATGGGAGAACTCAGATTGTTAAATTACATGGATATGATCCTGGAAAAATTATTGTCCCTCTCACGAAGGCACAAATACAGCAAGCTTTTATAAGTAGTCTTACTTGGCAAATCCATTTAGCTGACTTTGTGGGTATTCTTGATAACCATTTTCCTAAAATAAAACTGTTTCAATTTTTTAAATTAACTAATTGGATTCTCCCTAAAATAACTAAATTTAAACCAATTGAAGTTGCTCAAAATGTCTTCACAGATGGATCCAGTAATGGTAAAGTTTCTTATTCTGGCTCTAAAGGTAAAGTTTTCCAGACGCCCTATACTTCAGCTCAAAAGGCAGAGCTTATAGCTGTAATTGAGGTATTGACTGCTTTTAATATGCCTATTAATGTGATTTCTGATTTTCGTACGTGGTTCATTCCACACAATTAATTGAAAATGCTCAGTTACGATTTCATACAGATGAACAACTGATGACTTTATTTGCCCAATTGCAAACAGCAGTTAGAAGTAGAGTGCACCCTTTTTACATCCCTCACATTAGGGCTCATACACCTCTTCCAGGACCTTTGATTAAAGGTAATCAAATGGCTGATCGCCAAGTTGCTACTGCAATATCTAATGCCAGACACTTTCACAATTTAACCCATGTTAATGCCTCTGGTCTCAAATGCAGATACAGCATTACCCAGAAAGAAGCTAAAGCTATTATCCAGTGATACCCGACTTGCCAAATGGTACATTCCTCATCTTTTACAGGAGGAGTTAATCCTCGAGGATTGGGACCTAATTCTCTTTGGCAAATGGATGTCACCCATGTTCCCTTGTTTGGGAGACTAGCTTATATACATGTATGTGTGGACACCTTTTCTCACTTTGGGCTACATGCCAGTCAGGAGAGTCTTCTACCTGTGTTAAACGTCACCTTTTGCAGTGTTTTGCAGTGTTGGGCATTCCAGCTTCTATTAAAATGGATAATGCCCCAGGCTCTACTAGCCAAACTCTAGCTACATTTTTCTCTATATGGAATATTAAACTCATTACTGGTATCCCATATAACTCTCAAGGACAAGCCATAGTGGAAAGAATGAATCTCTCCCCAAAACAGCAGTTGCAAAAGCAAAAGGGGGGAAATAGGGACTACAGGACACCACATATGCAATTGAATCTAGCATTATTGACTTTAAATTTTTTGAGACTACCTAAAGGCCAGATGAATAGCATCTGTTCAGTAGCTACAACAGCAGCTGAACAGCATTTACAGAAACCAGCTGCAAAGACAGAAGCAGAACAACTGTTTTGGTGGAGATATCCAATAACAAAAAGTTGGGAAATAGGTAAAATAATAACTTGGGGTAGAGGTTATGCTTGTGTTTTTCCAGGACTGAATCAACAGCCAATTTGGGTACCATCAAGACATCTAAAGCCTTACTATGAGCCAGATACCCGGGAAGAGCTTTTAGGAGGATCCCAAAGACCCACCGGTGGCAGTGTTGTCCAAGTTGACACTGAGGAGGACCCCAACTGTCACAAGCAACAACTGTTGAATGCAGCCACCTACCCGGGGACAGATCAAGAAGCTGTCACAGATGGCAGAAGAAAACCTGAGAAAAGCAGGGCAACCAGTCACAATGAGTAATTTAATGATAGCCATGATAGCAGTGATCACCATTGCCATGAGTATTCCTTTAGCAAGGGCTGACACAGAGAACAATTATACGTATTGGGCATATTTACCTTTTCCACCACTTCTATGGCCTGTAACTTGGTTGGACCCCCATTGGAAGTATACGCTAATGATAGCTCTTGGATGCTCGGTCCTACAGATGATAGAGACCCATCTCACCCACATGAGAAAGGAACTGTTATGAATATTTCTTTAGGATTTGAACATCCGCCTATCTGTTTGGGAAAGGCCACCAGTTGCCTACCCCCTCGCTATCAATCTTGGCTGGCAATAATGCCTGGATGTAATCACTCTGTGACACAGTTACACATGCTTTCTGGTCTCAGTATTTACCATAATAAATCTATTCCTATAATTGAGGTATATCACCCTCAAAAACCTATTTGTAAACAGGATTGGATCTGGTCAGAAAAAATGAATGTACTTGTTTGGGAAGACTGTATTGCAGAACAGGCAGAGGTGCTGTGCAAGGATTCCCATGGGATCATTATTTATTGGTCCCCTAAAGGGATGTTTAGCTTGAATTGCATCACTCAGTCTGTGTGCCACAGCCACACTATGTTCAGCTGGTCTGAACAAAATGGTTAGATGATAGAAATGGTAAGAAGTATGGCAAGAGTTCCTATTATCTGGAAACATGGCAGTATAGTGGCACCTCAACATTAAATGATATGGCCCCCTCTAGGAGCTAAACATCAGGATTTGTGGAAACTATTAACGGCTCTTAATAAGATCAAAATTTGGGAAAGAATAAAAAAGCATCTAGAAGGACACTCTACAAACTTGTCTTTGGATATTGCAAAATTAAAAGAACAAATATTTAAAGTATCCCAGGCACACCTGACCTTAATGCCAGGAACTGGAGGGCTTGAAGGAGCTGCAGATGGATTAGCAGCTATTAACCCATTAAAATGGATAAAAACACTTGGATGCTCTGTGATTTCAATGATGATTGTGTTATTAATCTGTGTTGTTTGTCTTTGTATAGTCTGCAGATGCAGATCCCGACTCCCGCGAGAAGTAGCTCACCATGATAAAGCTGCCTTTGTTTTTATTGTCTTGCAAAAACAAAAAGGGGGACATATTGGGTATGGGCCCCCAAATCTAGCCATACACAGGCCCCCAAACTGGCCATAAACAATATCTCTGCAGCACTGTGACATGCTCATGATGGCTATGATGCCCACACTGAAGGTTGTTGGTTTACTGGAACGAGGGCAAGAACAGCTGACCCACTCAGGGCAGAAAATTGCTTAACATGTTCCTGAACCACAAACAATAGCATAAGCGTCTACGCCTTATGGACATGTTCCTGCTGCAGATAACTAGCCAGAGCCCATCCCTTTATTTCCCGTTTTAGTTAATCTATAATCTATAGAAACAATACTTATCACTGGCTTGCTCTCAATAAATATGTGGGTAAAACTCTGTTCATGGCTCTCAGCTCTGAAGACTGTCAGCCTCCTGATTCCCACTCTGCACTCTCTATTTCTGTGTGTGTGTTTTTAATTCCTCTAGCACTACTGGGTGAGGGTCTCCATGACAGAGCTGGTCTTGGCAGAACCAGTGATTTCTCACACAATACCTTCCTTGTTCCATCAAAACATACCTCTCCGGCTGCTGCCTTCTCTGGGTCACGTGTCCACTCTCTAACTAACCTAAGAGGTAAAAATAGTGAGAGATTATTCTTCTGTATTCATTTCCTAGGACCACCATCACACATTACTGCCAACTGGATGGTTTAAAACAATGGAAATGTATTAGCTTTCAGTTTTAGAGGTTAGAAATTAAAAATCAAGGTACCAGCAGGGCCATACTCTTGAAAGCTCTAGGGAAGAATCACCTGTCACCCCTTCCTAGCTTCTGGTATTGCCAGCAATCCTTGGCACTTCTTGGGCGGTAAACATATCTCTCCAATCTCTGCCTCCATCATCACACAGGCTTTGTTAGGTGTTCCCCTGTGTCTTCACTTGGCCTCCCTTTAAGGACACTAATCATTGGATCTAGGCTCCACTCTAATCTGGTTGGATCTCATCTTGATTACATCTGCAAAGACCCTGTTTTCAAATAAGGCCACATTCATTCACTTTTCTGGTGGATATGAGTTTCAGGATGACTCTATTCAACCTAGCACAGGTGGTCATGGGTATGCTGTTACATGGATGTCCAGGGGCTACTGAGGAGGTCACTTCTTTTTCTCCTCCCCAAGCGGTGGCTATGTGCCAAGCTGATCTAGTCATAAAAGGTGGAGCATGACTGAACAGCAAAGAGGGAGGAGAAGGCAATCAGGAATTGCTGTTGTTGAAGGGTGGATATATAGGACAGGCACAGTGATAGGTCCCTATACAGAATATTAAATTTAACTCACACAAAAGTACTGAAAATATATCATAGTATTCTGGTTTTGTAGGTGAGGAAATAAGAGGCCCAGAGAGGTTAAGTCAGTTGCTCAAGGTCAAACAACCAGTTACGGGCAGAGCCAGGTTTGAATTGAGGCTTAAGACAAATGCTTCAAGGGAGCTTGGAGCTGATATGACCTGGTATAGCACAATTTCATATACTCCAAAATATTCACTCTATAGACAGGGAAAAGAAAAAAAAAAAAAACAACTATGTTAGGCCACACCTTTGCCTTAGGACATCAAAAGCTCACATTAACAGTCACCATTTAAAACTCTCCGGTCCAAGCAGGTGCTGGTATCCTTCACTAGGAAACCTAAAGACAGATCATATCCCAGGGCTCTTTGCAGACATTCCCCACCAGCAGCCCAGAGCCTGGCAGCCCCGCTGGGTGGCTAGTCCCAGAAGGGAAATAACAATCATTGCAGTTCGACTCTCAGGAAGCCCCATCCTTAGGGGAAGGGGAGAACACCACATCAAGGGATCACCCCATGGGACAAAAGAATCTGAACGGCAGCTCTTGAGTTCTAGATCTTTCCACTGAAATAGTCTACCCAAATGAGAAGGAGCCAGAAAAGTAATTCTGGTAATATGACAAAACAAGGTTCTATAACAACTCCAAAAGATCACACTAATTCTCCAGCAATGGATCAAAACCAAAAAGAAATCTCTGAATTGCCAAAGAATTCAGAAGGTTGATTATGTGAACCCCAAAAATCTGAGACAGGTTTCAGTTAATCTAGAAAGTTTATTTGGCCAAGATTGAGGACATGTGCCCATGATACAGCCTTAGGAGGTCCTGATGACATGTGCCCAGGGTGGTCAGAGCACAGTTTGGTTTTATACATTTTTAGGGAGATAGGAGACATCAATCAACGTATGTAAGATGAAGATTGGTTCTGCCTGGAAAGGTGGGTCAACTCAAAATGGGGAGGGGGTTTCCAGGTCATAGGTAGATAAGAGACAAATGGTTGCATTCTTTTGAGTTTCTGATTAGCTTCTCCAAAGGAGTCAATCAGATACGCATTTATCTCAGTGAGCAGAGGGGTGACTTTGAATAGAATGGGAGGCAGGTTTGCCCTAAGCAGTTCCCAGCTTGACTTTTCTCTTTAGCTTAGTAATTTTGGGGACCCAAGAAATTTTCCTTTCATATTTCCCTGCTTTTCTTATTTAAAATCTTTTGGAGAAAGCATTTTAGAAGAAAATGAGTCTGTGGTCTCAGGTTTCATCTGATCTCTCCTGGTTAGGATGGTTTGTTCCTAGATGGGTAGGTCCTGAGTTATCAGGAAAGCTCATTTTTAAAAGGTTGTGAAGTCTTATGTCCTTTGAAGAGAAAATAGGGGGAAGAAGAGAGAAAAACAACAACAAGCAAAAGAACAATCCTGGCAAATCGATATAGGCCACACAACTCTGAAGTCCTTAAGTCAGTGGGCAGGTATGAAAGTGGCTTATGTATGTACACAAGTTGCTGTTATTTTCCTCTGAAGTTTAAGTTGTCTGGCTTCAGTTCACAGGAAAGCACAGCTTAGGTTTCAGTGACTCCAAATTAGGAAAAATGGGGGAAAAAAGAAGAGAAAAAATTGAAAACATTATTTTGAAGACTTGTAGCCAAGAAAAATTAGAATTCAGTCCAAACTGTAGAAAATAATAAAAACTGAAAAACATTAGGGAAGACTAGAATCGAACAACAGGTATACTACAGTTTTTGAAGCATAATTTTTCTCTCAACTTTCCCATTTTTACTAAAGATAAATCATGGTAGGACTGGTTTGCTTTATTATACTCGGCCTAATTATTTGTATACAGTGCAGCAAAAACATTTACATAGGCTTATAAATTGGCTTTGATGGAACTTTGTTCCATAGAAGGACTCTCCGATGAGACTTTTTAAAAGCCAAGCCCAGTCATGGATTTGTACCATCAAATACCTATGAGTTGAGTAAATTCCTCTTCTCTTGAGGTCCCAAGATAAACTTGGGGCTCCTGGGCCTGTCAGAAAGTGACATTCTTTACTTGCCACAGGTCAGGAACCCTGTAGAGGGACTGTGTAGACAAAGGTATGAGGTCAGTTTTTCCAAGGGGCTTTTATTGGCTCCGTAAGTCAAGTTTGATTCCTTAAAGGAAAGCATACCATCCCTGTCAAAGCCTCGGTAAAATAACCGGTTTTTCCAATTGTGTCCTGTTACAGAAAACAGATTCTTACTGCACTTATGTAAATAACAAATTGTCATAAGTTAAAAATACCCACAAATAGTTTCTAAGTTCTGGAGAAATCAGTTAGAGAGAAATGAATATGCTTCAAATTTTGCTCATAGGAGTATACTTTACTCAATTGTTAAAGGCTGTAAATAGCTTAAAAGTGTTGTTGACTCTGAAAAACAAAACAAAGGATCAGCAACATTTTAAGCACAATTTAAAAAGATTATTTCAGACTTCTATTAGTTTAGTCCATGCAATTAATTCCTGTTCTGCTTGATATTCATGAACATTTCAGTTCTCTGTGGGTCCTGAAAGTTTTCCTCTTTTCTGACGTCACAATCTCCAAAGTTATCAGAAACCTGCATTTAAAAGCACCTGTTGGAGTTTTATAGCTGATTATGAAACCACCTTCTAAAGAGGACCAAAACAAGACAACACTGGAAAAACTCTTCTAGGCATTGGCTTAGGCAAAGAGTTCATGACCAGGAACCCAAAAGTAAATGCAACAAAAACAAAGATAAATAGATGGGACTTAATGAAACTAAAAAGCTTCTGCACAGCAAAAGAAATAGTCAGCAGAGCAGACAACCCACAGAGTGGGAGAAAATCTCCACAAACTATGCATCCAACAAAGGACTAATATCTAGGATCTACAAGGAACTCAAACAAATCAGCAAGGAAAAAAGAAGTAATCCCATCAAAAAGTGGGTTAAGGACATGAATAGACAATTCTCATAAGAAGATATGCAAATGGCCAACAAACATATGAAAAAATGCTCAATATCACTGATTATCAGAAATGCAAATCAAAACCACAATGTGATACCACCTTACTCCTGTAAGAATGGCCATAATTAAAAAATAAAAAGATTATAGATATTGGCATGGATGTGGTGAAAAGGGAACACCTTTACACTGCTGGTGGGAATGTAAACAAATACAACCACAATGGAAAACAGTATGGAGAGTCCTTAAAGAACTAAAAGTAGAACTACCATTTGATCCAGCAAACCCACTACTGGGTATCTACCCAGAGGAAAAGAAGTCTTTATATGAAAAAGACACTTGTACACCCATTTTATAGCAGCAGAATCTGCAATTGCAAAAATATGGAACCAGCCTAAATGCCCATCAACCAATGAGTGGATAAAGAACATATATATATATACACACACACACACACACACACACACACACACATACACCATGGAATTTATATACCCCCACACACACCCACCCACACCCACACACCATGGAATACTACTCAGCCATGAAAGGGAACAAAATAATGGCATTTGCAGCAAGCCGGGTGGCGTTGGAGACCATTATTCTAAGTGAAGTAACTCAGGAGTGGAAAACCAAAGCTTGTAGGTTCTCACTTACAAGCGGGAGTTAAGCTATGAGGATGCAAAGACATAAGAATGATACAATAGACTTTGGGGACTTGGGGAGAAGGGTGAGACGGGGGTGAGGAATAAAAGACTACATACTGGGTACAATACACACTGCTCAGGTGATGGGTATGGCAAAATCTTAGAAATAACCACTAAAGAACTTATCCATGTAACCAAATACCACCTGTTCCCTAAAAACTATTGAAATAAAATATAAATTTAAAAAGATGTGGTAAAAGATTAAAAATAAATAAAAATAGTCGAATATGGTGGCTACTAGTGGCTATCGAGTACTTAAAACGTAGCTAGTTTGAACTGAAATGTGCTGTAAGTCTAAAATACACACATTTGGTACAAAAAAGATTATAAAATATCCCAACTTTTATATTGATTTTGAAATAATATTTTGACTATATTGGGCTAAACAAAATATAGCATTAAAATTAATCTCACTTCTTTCAATGTGGCTGACAAAAAAGTTTAAATTAAATGTGTGGCTCACATTTTATTTCTATTGGACAGCACAGGTAGAGAAGGTCTCTGAACATGAAACACCAAATAAGTGTATTTTCCGCTGGGACTGGGGATGGGTGCTTTGGGGGAAGTGACTAGGTGCTGGGCACTGTTAAGATCAGGGTGGGCCTAGGTGGCAGTGAAGAGCAATCTCTGTGCAGCCAGATGGCAAGTGAGAGGATGGGTGCCTGACTGTTGGAAATGACAAAATAAATCAAGGAATCCTGAAGTTTCAGGGTGAAAAAATGCTTTAGAAATCATCATCTGACCCAATAAATGATGGAAAGAAATACCCTGGATTCAGAATCTGAACGTTTTGGTTCCAGTCTCAGTTCCATCATTTATTAGATAGGACGTGTTGGGCAAGTCAGTATCTTTTCTTTTCTTTTCTTTTCTTTTTTTTTTTTTTTTGATGGAGTCTGGCTCTATCGCCCAGGCTGGAGTGCAGTGCCGCGATCTCGGCTCACTGCAAGCTCTGCCTCCTGGGTTCACACCATTCTCCTGCCTCAGCCTCCCAAGTAGCTGGGACTACAGGCTCCGCCACCACGCCTGGCTAATTTTTTGTATTTTTAGTAGAGACAGGGTTTCACTGTGTTAGCCAGGATGGTCTTGATCTCCTGACCTCGTGAATCCCCTGCCTCGGCCTCCCAAAGTGCTGGGATTACAGGCGTTAGCCACCGTGCCCGGCCAGTCTCTTTTCTTATATGTCTAACGAGGGACATAAAATCTGCTTGATCTTTCTTGAAAGGTTATTTCTATTACTTTAACTTATTTGAAAGCCCATTCAAAATTCCAAAGTACTGTAACAATATAAGATATTAAATAGATGTTGCCTATTTTACAATACTGGCTCGGCCCAGTTCTACAGAGAGTTGGTAATTTTCAAGGTGAGTAATTAATACGGAGATACTTTGGCAGTGAACATATTATTAGTGTGTTTGTGCTTATGTTTAAATAGAGAAGAGAGAGGAGGCAAAGATAAAACCTGTAGCTCCCATTTTCTTCTTATATATGTTTACTTATTTTTTCTATCACAGTTATAACCCTTAATAAAAACTTAGATGAGAACTAGAATCCGGCAAAATTAGTTAAATCAGACCGAGATGAATAAGATAGAACAAAACGAGCTGTAGAATGATGTTCTGGCTGAGCTACTCACTCTGCCGGGGTCAGCGCCTGCCTTAACTGACTCTTTTCAAGGAAATGCAGTACAGGTTGCTCTCTGCTGTTACCTGTGTGTCTTGACCCGCTGGGCCATTAATCCATTTGTCTTGAATGGTCAATTCTCTGGCCCCAGGATTGTCAGGAGCCAGGAGGAGCTGGGGAACATGACTGAGGCATTCTCACTTCTATTCCAGCCGCAGGAAACCCCGCTGAGCCTGGGTCAAATCTTGGGAGTAACTGCTGACAGCGGTGATTCCTGAGCCATCCTCTCTCCACTGCTTGTCCTGGGTGAGGCCTCAGGGAGGCCAACAATTTCCTAGGCCTCTCTATTGCTGTACACATCTGGAACTGAAATTCATTGTATATCCCTTCCACCCTGAATTTAATCCTAGGAAGTATGAAAAATGGGTTTGAACATCCTCATCAAAACTCATGTTGAAATTTAATTACCATACGTAATGGTATTGGAAGGTGGAAACTTTAATAGATGATAAAGGCCAGGGTGCAGTGGCTCACGCCTGTAATCCCAGGACTTTGGGAGGCTGAGGCAAGAGGATCACTTGAGCCCAGGAATTTGAGATCAGCCTGGGCAACATGGTAAGATCCTGTCTCTAAAAAAAAAAAAATACCAAATTTAGCAGGGAGTGGTGGCACACACCAGTGGTCCCAGCTATTCAGGAGACAAGGTAAGAGGTTCACCTGAGCCCAGAGAGGTTGAGGCTGCAGTGAACTGTGATTGCACCACTGTGCTCCACTCTGGACGACAGAGGGAGACCTTGTCTCAAAAAAAAAAAAAAAAAAAAAAAGAGAATGAGATCATGAGGCTTTGCCCTCACGATTGGAATAATACTCTTCTCTCAGGAGGGGCTTTATTTCTGCAGGATCAGCTTAGCCCCATTTGCTCTCTGTCTTGTGTATTCACCTCCACCTTCCGCCATTCCGCCATGGGATGACCCTTGTCAGATGCCAGCACCATGCTCTTAGATTTCCTAGTCTCCAGAACCATGGGCCAAATAAATTTTTGTTTATCATAAATTTCCCAGTCTGTGGTATTCTGTGATAGCAGCACAAATAGCAGACTAAGACACTCACCAGCCCAGTCACCACAGGGCCAGAATTCTAGAAGATGCCCTTGCAGTTCTCATAAAACCCTGGGGTCCAAGGCTATTTAAGGGGTAGCCCTCCACAGCAATAATCTGTGGGATCAGACATGGCTAAAGAGTTTTAATACAGCTTGTCTTTCTGACAATTAACTTAATACGGGTTCCTTTTAGAACACTTGAAAATTACTGCAAGGTACTGATTATATCCCTTTTAATTATGTAATTTTTTTTCGTAAAATTTCTTTCTTTTTCCTTTTTTAATTTTCTTTCTTTTTTTTCTTTCTTTCTTTTTTTTTTTTGGCATATGATTATCAAAAGACTAGGGCCGGGCGCGGTGACTCATGCTTGTAATCCCAGCACTTTTGGGAGGCCAAGGCGGGCGGATCACGAGGTCAGGAGATTGAGACCATCCTGGCTAACATGGTGAAACCCTGTCTCTACTAAAAATACAAAATATTAGCCAAGTGTGATGGGCGCCTGTAGTCCCAGCTACTCGGGAGGCTGAGGTAGGAGAATGGCGTGAACCCGGGAGGCGGAGCTTGCAGTGAGCTGAGATCCGGCCACTGCACTCCAGCCTGGGTGACAGAGCGAGACTTCATCTCAAAAGAAAAAACAAACAAACAAAAAAAGAGACTAGGACCCAGACTATAGTATATGAAGACTTCTATTTTAAAAAATGAGAAAAAGTTGATAATACCTTGTGATATAAAAAATTTTTAAAGCCAAATAAATAAAATATGAAAAAGACAAATAACCCAGTGAAGAGAGATCAAAGAATATAAACAGGCCGTTCAGAGCAGGTAAAACTGATGCGGCCAATGAGCGTATATGAAAAGATGCCCAATCTCAGTCAGGAAACTGACTTTTCCCACCCAATTTAAGTCTAATTATAGCAAACCTTGGTGGAGATATGGAGCGTGGGAACACTTATACCCTGCTTTAGAGGGGTAAATGTGGTACAGCTGCTTTGAAGAAGAAGTTTGTAACATCTGGTATAGTTGAAGATGCAATTCAGCTTAATTTCTATGCCTGCATATACACACACTTAAAACAAAATTGGAAACATTCATTAATACCATTTAATAACCTGCTTAAGTAGAGCTTAACAGTATGAACATCCTTCTGTTGTTAAACAAGAAAACTTATTATTAAGAAGCCTCCAGCTGAGGCTTCTAACCCCTGCTTCCTCTCTTTGCACTGTGAGGGCCTCTGGCCTGATAAAAGGTCACCAGAACCTTTGCACACAGAGCCCAGAATCACACCTGCCTGCTCCACTGTCTGTGGGGATATGCGATAGCCCGAGTCCCTGTGTGCTTGATTTATTCCTCCCACCATCCACCCCCTCATCCTTCTGCCCTTGACTTTGGTCAGGTTACTAAGGAGACTGAGTTGGAGAGGTCCACAGGGGATTCCAGTTCTCCTAGAAATCAAGACTGCAGGAGGCTGGCACGAGGGAGTGAGCAAGCACTTGGGAAAGGGCCCACGCAAAGCAGGCTGAAGCTTGTATGCTACTGTTTGTGGCAACTGTGGGTGGAGTTAGAGGTAAGGTAAGAGAAGTAAGGTGGGAGAAAACGATGGCCGATACACTCCACCTCCAAAACCTTAAGCTTAAATCTTCCCACTGGCCCCATGATAGCCTCTTACTTTCTTCCCTTCATTTCCTATCCACTTGCCATTACTTTAACCATTCCTTTGCCAAACTCCATCTCACTTGCCCCTGTATCCTCCTTGCATGGCACCTGCAGAGCTGCGCCTCAGCCCTGGACAACTCCAGCCCTCTGCTTTCTTTTTGTCTGTACTTAGGTTGCCGTGTCATACCCCAGCATTTCAATGCCTCTAAATGAACATTTATGGGCTCCAATCTCAACTAGTCCATATGCAGACCCCACTCATCTTTTTGGCTGTCTTTCAGCTCTCTCTCTCCAGTTCTACAGAGTGGCTTTTGCACATGCTCTCCATTGTCTAAGTCCACATAGTTTTTACTCCTCAGCACATGATTTGACCTCCTGTTTCACAAAGGACTTAAAAATCATTAGATAACTCCCTCAGTTTTCTCCCATCAACTCTATACACTGAACTGCATTGCTACCTGATTTTTTTCTCTTTTCTTTCTGTTACAACGGAAGAGGCAGTCCCGTTCCTGTCTCAGGCCAATCTCTACTCTTAAGCTTTTGAACTAATGTCTTCAACATCATTACCTGATCAAATAATCCTATAGTGTGTTGTATCCTCAATATTTTCTACAGCATTTGATTATGTTCAAGTCACTCCCAGGGTAAACCGTGACAAAAGGGTTGTCTTTGACACAAGCCCTTCTCCAGATACCGCTCCAACTCTTCTCTCCATCACAGGTATAGTAAACAACCATAGAACAGTTTTTTACAAAATCATCCAGACTTCTAGGTAAGTGACTGCCTGGGGTCACAGGGTGAACAGGAGAGAAGAGGGAGGGGAGAGAAACTGGGAATGACTGCTAATGGTTGTGGAGATGCTTCCATGGATAATGAAAATGCTCTAAAATTGATTACGCTGATGATTGCACAACTCTGTGAACATACTAAAAACCACTGAATTGCACACTTTAAATGAGTGAGGTCTATGATATGTGAATTATATCTCAATCAAGCTGTTTTTAAAAAATAGCTTACTTGGCCGGTTGCGGTGGCTCATGCCTGTAGTCTCAGCACTTTGGCAGGCCAGGCAGGTGGATCACCTGAGGTCGGGAGTTTGAGACCAGCCTGGCCAACATGGTGAAACCCCGTCTCTACTAAAAAATACAAAAATTAGCCGGGCGTGGTGGCAGGTGCCTGTAATCTCAGCTACTTGGGAGGCTGAGGCAGTAGAATTGCTGGAACCTGGGAGGTGGAGGTTGTAGTGAGCCAAGATCACACCACTGCACTCCAGCCCAGGCTGACAACAGCAAGACTCCATCAAAAAGAAAGAAAAGAAAGAAAAGAAAGAAAAGAAAGAAAACGCTTACTTTTGGCACAATGAAAGACATAGTTAGGGGCTATCTGAGGCAGTCTTTTTATGGTGATGGGACAGTTCTGTATCCTGATTATGGTGATGGTTACTTGCATCTACATGTGGGATAAACGTTCACAGTACTATCCACTTCTGAAATATAAAGAAATATTCTTTAAAAGAGAATGTAAAAATAAACTGGGGAAATCCAAATAAGGTCTGTACCTAAGTTTATAGTATTGTATAATACTAATGGCAATGTTCTGGGTTTGACATGTACTCTAGTTATGTAAGATATTGCCACTGGGGGAAGCTGGGTGAAGGGTACATGAGAACTCTTGGTACTATTTTTGAAGTTTCCTGTGAAATTTAAACTATTTCAAAATAAAAATACTATTTTAAAATTTTGTTTCAGACTTCTCCCTTCTCCTTTCCAAACCACAGGGAGTCCCTTTTTCAAACAAATATATTCCTAGACATGGTTGAATGATCCAGAGGTGGGCACCTGACCCAGCCCAGGTTCATTGGAATTTTTTCCTGGATTTGTTTGTTTTTTTTTAACTTGTGTAGTTTCCCATTAGATCGTTATACTACAACTGTTAGTCCGTTCTTCCATTCGTGAATTTTTTGGAGTGTTTCCAGTTTTGAGCTATTATGAATGAAGCACTATAAAAATTCTTTTTTTTCCCTCTTTTTTCTTTGCAGAACTTACAATCTGTGAAGCTTCTCATACACGTCTTTTGGGAGACATTTTTTTTTTTCATTCCTCTTGGGTAAATGACTAGAAATAAAATTTCTGAGGCATACAGTGTGTTTACTTTATTAGAAACTGCTAAACAGTTCTCCAAAGCAATCATCCCACTTTATATTCCAACCAGCAATGTATGAGAGCTCTGTTTTATTTCATATTCTCACCAATGTGTGATATAGCTAGTCTTTGGTTTTAACCTTTTTAGAGAGTGTGAAATACTGTCTCATTTTGGTTTTATTTTGCATTTCCCTGATGTCTAAAGATATTTACCAATTTTTCATGATCTTTATTGGCCATTTGTATATCTTTTCTGAAATGTTGGTCAAATATTTGACATTGGAAGACCGGTGATGCAACCATATAAGTGGCTTCTTCAACAGGGTATGCGTTTTACCTATCATGTAGTAGATTAAAACCAAGACAAGAAAAGCACTCAGCACCTCAAGCCTGACATTGAAATATCCCGGGGTTAAGTTGAACGTTTTGGTGAAATTTTATGGAAGGGCTCCCCTTCTGCCTTCTCACCAGCTGTTGGTGCCAAAGTGCCTTTGCCACATTATTCTTTTGGCAGCTCCCTCATTTTATAAGTTTCAAAGCTGTGCAACAGATGCTTGGGCTGTAGCTGCTTGTATGGCTGTTTCTGAACTTATCCTTCCTCCACTTCTACCAGGCAGGCTACAGAGTCCTGGCAATGAATAGCTCTTGCTTGTCCTGCCAAGTTTTCTTCACGGCTGAAGAGAGACTTCACCTCCTACTTCCTGTCCTATAAGTCAGTTGTTAATTATTTTTCCTGAGTGCATGGATAAACAAACAAATGAATAAATCAACAAGAAGCTAAGCCATCAGGACCTGAGTGCAAACCCATTATGATAGTAACTGGCATCTCTACGAAGCACTGTAGTTTGTAACATGTTTTTACATATAAAATTTATTTTTATCTTCAAAACAAAGTCACGGGGCATTATTAGCATCTCCATTTTACAGTTGAGGAAAATTAAGGCTCAGGGAGGTTAAATGAGTTGCCATGGTCGTCATCCTCCTTGGCTGTTGTTCCTGAGAAGGGAGAACTATGCCTGGGATTCACAAATAATGACATGGCGGAGACAACCCAGTCTGTATTAGCACAGACTAGTGTTGGGAGGGAGGCAGGTGGGGACACAGAGGGCGAGGGGACCAAGGGAGCCTGAGATGCTGGATTCCTTTAACTCCCAAAAGTGCTAACCTAGGGTAGCTCAGGGCACAAGGGCAGGTCTTGTCTGGTATGAATTGAGAAGCCTTGCCAGGAGCTCGCACCAGAATCTGCTTCCTTGGGTATACCCAGTACCTCAGTTTTCATAATCATTCCTCTCTTCCTAACTACCACAGTACTACTTAAGCTTTTCCATTGAAGTTTTCCAATTGCTGAGGCTATTTAATCATTAGGGATGACTGGAGTCTCCACCACTGAGGCCAGGAACCCTAGATCTGTTAGGATTCCCTGGAAGCTGCTAGAGAACTGCTGCACTGGAGAGTCTTAGGAGCAGGCAACTGATTTGTGGGGAGAGGAGACCAGGCCACAGAGTTTTATTTGTGTAGCACAGACATTGCTTGCATATAGATTGTGTTTTTATTCTGGGGACTGATGAAGATTATGACAGGTGCCACGGTACCCTCAAGCCCCTCCTGGAAGTATCAGTACAACTCACATGTAGCCGTTCTTGGTATCCCTGGGAAGAGATGGAGATTTATTCCGTATATTTCTTCTTAGTGACAAGAAATTTCCAAGATTGTTATACAATAGTACCCACACTTAACCATCCACTGGGTCAGTAGGGCACTGCAGTTAAGAATTAGGCTTTAGAGTATAACAAACTTAGGTCATTCCCCTTCCTGCTATTCTACCAGTCATACCATACAACGTCAGTGCATATTAACTAAATATAAAGTGACACAAAGCCACTTTAGACTTAGTTAAGTCATTACTTTGTATTTTAGAAATGACAACAGCACCTACAAACACTTGACAGATAGTGGTATAAAATCCGTGAGTGCTGTCATTTATCCAGACCACAGACAATGCTTTGTATCCAGATGGACTTGGACCTGTTGCAATGATTGCTCTGCAGGGTCATTTATCCACTGTGCTGGCACTTCTGATATAGTGGAAGAGCGCAGATTTTGGAATTGTACAGTCCTAGGTTCAAATCCTGGCTCTGTCACGTGCTAACTGTGCCATCTTTGACAAGTTACTTAGCTTCTCTGAGTCACAGTTTCCTCGTCTCTAAAATGAGGGATAATGCCTGCCTCGCAGGCCAGTGGAGGATTGAGTCATATAATATCCATAGGAACCTGACAAACGTTGGGTGTTCAGTTGTTCTCTCACAGTTTGAACAGAACAATCCACATCAGTTTGAAAACAACTGGTTGAGTTGCGGAAGCCTGGACATTAAGACCCTCATACCTAGAAGGACTCGTAGCCCCACTAACTGAGAGCCGAAAGATAAGTATTCTTCACATTCGGCAGTGCTTTAAATGTTTTATTAACACTTACTTCTTCCAGTGCACGCAGGGACAGCCCCAGCCTCCTCCTACTCTCTTTTACCTAACTTATCATTCTTTCTTAACTTCTTCTTAATCTCCCTTTCTTGAACTTTCTCATTGCACTTAGCCTGGAAGCCTCAGGCAAGTGGCTCTACTCACCCTGCAGTGAAGTGGGTCATGGGCACCATGTGGCTGGTGATAGACTACGGGTTTCTAAGGCTTGCCTCTGGGCAGTTAGACTCCTGCAAAATCCCTTATTCAGGAGTGGTCCTGACCGCAGCGTTGCCGGGGGTGGAGTAGACCCTCCATGGGTCACTTTCCTGAGAGTCAGGCAGGAAGCATCCGTTGGCTCGGAACAACCCTGCCACTCTTCCAGGGATGGAAGGCTAGAGGCCGTGCCAGGGATGTCTGTTCTACAAGCAGCAAGGCAGGCAGGGCAGAAGTGAATGCCAATGGACTGTGCAGACCTCAGCTTGGAAGGGCATGTTCTCCTGGGAGCGGAGGTTGTTTTATTGCCAGGGAGCTGGGAAGTTGCCTGTGGCTTTGTCTTCCTGTTTCCCGTACAGCGGCCTTGCACCTTTCTTCACTCGGTGGATGTGGGGGAGGACTGTGTGCAGTCTGAGAAACTGGTTACACTTGTGGAAGGACCCAGACCAGACTTCTTCCTCCCCTCCGCGCAATGTGCTTTGCCTGTTTCAAGAACGTCCCTTCCATTTCCTGTTCCTGGGGCTGCACAATGAGCTTCCTGTCTTCCCTTGGACATAAGCCTGAAGAAAGATACTCTCTTCTTGAAGAAGTTTTCATCCCTGGCTGTATCTTTTTTTCCCATATCCTTAGCAAGGATGGACAAATGAGTACCCACGTTGCTACTCCCTGGTTTTGCACTGATCTCCCAGAGCGGGTGACCACACTTGCACCTGCTTGTCAGAAGTGGGATCGGAGTAAGGAGCCAAGTTCACCTATCATGATCATGTGACATAGTGGCTTGAGATCATGTGACATATTGGTATGGGGATCATGTGACATCGGAATGGGGAACAAAGAGCAGGAGACTCAGCATTTCAGGTAAATAACCAATCCCAGAATAAAAATTGCTAGTATTTCCTGTTTTCTTATTTAAAGTGAATTATCTGTTTCTTATTTGCAAATTTAGAAGCTGTTTGGCACAATTTTAGCTATCTAGAAACAATCTATCAAAATATGCCTTCTGAGCAACCTGGGGGTTCATTAGATTAATTAATTAATAGTGGTTAATCAACTCTTTGAAATCCTCTTATTAATGGGGTCACCTAAGTCCTAAGTACTATTATAACCAGGCCTAATGAGGTCAATGGTTTAAAGAGAGGGTTTTAAACCATATATAAAGCTCCTCTAATGATCGTTGGTACAGGACGAAGGTAAGAAAAGCCAGGTGAGTCTTCATGCTGGTGTTTAAAATTTCCTCCGCAGCAGTAGACCACACTGACGTCTACTCAGTTGAAGCCGGGTGCGCAGTGATCTACTGACTAATGGATTCTCCAATTGTTAAATCTATGTTACAGGACAAAGGCCACCGCTTTGGAAAAGCTTGAAGTGCAGTTTGCTGCTGAGTACAGAAGACATTTGCAAACAGAGAGGGGACATTTTCTCTGTAAGGTTGCAAACAAGGTTAGTGCTGGCCTTCTTATATCTCGTAAAACTTATAAGCTACCATTTGAATGAAACCAAGGATAGAGTTGATGGAGGAAGAAATGGAGCAGAGGAAACCTCTTCTAAGTCATGTTCTTTGAGGCTCCTGTTGGTATTTTGTTTTATTTTGTTTTCCCTACAGAGACCCTAGTGTAAGAATGGAAACACCCAGGCATGGTGGCGCGCATATGTGGCCCCAGCTACTTGGGAGGCTGAGGTGGGAGGATCACGTGAGACCAGGAGTTTGAGGCCATAGTGAGCTATGATTGTGCCACTGCCCTCCAGCCTGGGTGACAGAGAAAGATCCCATTTCTAAACAAACAAATGAAAAACCAAAACTGATCCTTGAAGGCAGGGGTAGGGTGAATAACTAGAAAGAAAGGATCAGTTTTTTTTTTTTTTTTTTTTTTTTTTAAGAAAGGGAACAAAATTGTGGGGTTACCAAGCTTAGAGATGGGATGGGAGTGTATATCTGGTTACATACGTAAGATATGCATGGCCCATGTCAATATGAAATTGCATTGAAGTGAGTTGGGAGTTTATGCTTAGGAAAGAGAGTGCGCTAACAAACCATGTACTGAGCCTGTGAGAATACTATCTTGAAACTGGGAAATGAATAGTGGACTGGAAACAACTCTGAACTTTTTAAAATAACAACGCAAATTTTTCTTTAGGAAATTTTCAAGTTTTAAAATTAACCAGTTTCTATTTCAAATCAGAACAGGTCCTGGAAGATCAGATTCCCCGCCATGTTATCCTCTGTGGTGTTTTGGGGACTAATTGCCCTCATTGGTAAGTCACTGGCTGAGATTTAGCATTGTTCACGGGGTCTCCACAGAAACCTCCAGCACAATAATGAATCAGAAAGAGCAATGATTACCTGCAGTGGAAGAGTGAGCTCTCATTCTGACCAGTTTGGCCATTAATCAACTATTATTTCTATAATTAACAGTGTGTTCTGCTTGCTAAGCAGGTGAAAAACAGGATCTATGGGAATTTCAAATAATCTAATATTTATTGATCTGCTTACTTCCTGTCTGACAATGCACCTATCAGACTGGATATCTTACTGAGAGGTATATGGAACAGTGCCTTGGAGGCAAAACACATGAAGAGAAAATTATCAATGCCAAGCAGTGGATGAGAGTTCAATGTGTGTTGGTGGGAAAAAAACACTAGTCTGAGAAAGGTTTGGGAGGAAGAGCTCACATCCAACTAGAATGCTCAGATGTGAAAGGCTTTTGTGGGAGACGTGTCAATTGAAGAATGCTTGGTGATTTAATAAGAAAAGGGAAGAGCCTGCTGGATGGGAAGAATGATTTCAGTAAAAGAGGAGAGGCAGAAATGAATGAAAAGTCTTTGGATCGGTGTGGCCTGGACAGAAGAGGGGATTTCTCGGGGGAAGGCTGGAAAGATAGGTTGGTGAGTTGGTAAGAGATCTTGAATAAGACAATGTTAAAACTGTGACCTAAGCAAAATGAAAAGCCATTATGAGCAATGTTCAAGTTGTCTTTAATTATAGAATGGTGACTGAAAAGAAAGTGTTTCTAAAATGTTTGATTCTAAATTTGGAAAGACAAGGCTACCCAAAAGTAATTTCCAGTCACTTATGGTCAAAAGCAGGGCAACCTAGTTTTAAATTTTTACTCCTTTTTAAATTGCCAGGTGAGAGCAGAGTTAAATAGCCAGCCGATTAATTATGAGCTACCATATTAGCTGTGTATAGCTGAAAGGTGACTCTTAATTTAAAAAGGGCTTGTGTGTTTGTAATGCCTACACAAGCAGTGTAGGGTCCATGGTCATATTCCAGTTCTCTTAAAGCAGTGGTTCATAAACTTTATGTGTAAGAGTCAACTGGGAATGCTGGGCAAAGTGCAGCTTCTTTAGCCTTATACTGCAAGATTCTGGTTCAGTAGATCTGGTGTGAAGAGCCCAGTGATAAGCATTTTTTTTTTTTTTTGAGATGGAGTCTTGCTCTGTCACCCAGGCTGGAGTGCAGTGGTGCAATCTTGGCTCACTGCAAGCTCCGCCTCCCGGGTTCACGCCATTCTCCTGCCTCAGCCTCCTGAGCAGCTGGGACTACAGGTCGCCCGCCACCATGCCCAGCTAATTTTTTTGTATTTTAGTAGAGATGGGGTTTCACTGGGCTAGCCAGGATGGTCTTGATCTCCTGACCTCGTGATCTGCCCGCCTCAGCTTCCCAAAGTGCTGGGATTACAGGAGGGAGCCACTGCGTCCAGCCAGTGATAAGGATTTTTAATAAGCATGTGTGGTGACTTTGATGCCTGTGGTCTGTGGGCCACACAGTGAGCCTGGCAAAGACGGCCTCCCAGTGAAAGGACATTGAACCTGTCAATATAGGGACACTTGATCCAGATAATTTAAACAATCCCTTTCTGTCTCATTCCTTCATCCATCCAACTATACATTCTTCCATTCAGCAAGTATTTATTAAACGTCTACTTTGTGCCAAGCATTGTTCCAGGTGCTGAGGAGGATCTAGCAGAGAAAAACATCTAGTATCTGACCTAATGAAATTTATCTTCTAGTGAGAGGAACGAACAGAAAGAGAGTGAGAGGAAAAAAGGAAGAGAGAGGGAAACAGTGAGAGGAAAGAAGGGAGATAAAAACATTTCACCTGTAAAAATTTTTGATGTGTCTCTAACATATAAGGACCAGCTCTAGCACGAAAAGATGTTCCTGGTTCATCTTGAACATTTTCTGCCCCAGGCTAGCAATCAGCCATTATTCTGAGGAGTGCTAGTTCCTCTTAGCAGGAAATGGTATTTAGAGACCACAGTGTGGGAAGTAAAAGTGCTCCATTGCTATGGAGTTGTCATTTATTTCAGGTGTTTTCAGAGGCGGGAACTAGAAAAAATATATTTTTAAAAGAAAAACAATTATGCATTCAGATATTTCACATTTATATTTCAGAATGCAAGCATTTTTACATCAGTTTTATATTTGTACCTCTGCTATCTTACACTAAAAATCCTAGTTCTAATGACATTAGCATTATTACTTATTTACATACAATAGTGTCAAAATAACTATGACAGTGTTACCAACCAATAATGAGACAGTAAATATAATTTAAGATTTTCTTGTGATTATTTATGTTCATTGGATGTATTCCTATGTAGTGGTATACACTTATATGGATATATTTTAAAGTCACTTGAGATAATTCTCCTCTATATGTTTATTAATCTTTCAATTTGTTATAGAGTTACATTCATTTGTTTTTCTTTTTTATGATTCCTTTTTTTCCTATTTGATTTAATTTTAAAATTTATGATAACATTTACATGGTTCCAAAATAAAAACTTTTTAAAAGATACAGTTAGTCTATCCTCTATCCCTGTTCCCTTTACCTTCCTCTTACCCTCTCCATAACTAACAATTTTTACCAGTTTTTCATTCATCCTTGTATTGTTTCTTTTGAAGATATGAGCAAATCACACAAAATATACAATTGTATTTTCTCCCCTTTCTTACACAAAGAGTGCAATTCTATAAATACTATTTTGTCCCTGGAGAGAATTTTACAGGAGTATATACAGGTCTTACTCTTTCCTTTTGCAGTTGCACAGTACTCCACTGTGGACGTAGCATCACCTACTCAACCAGTCCCTACATTAATGACGTTTGTGTTGTTTGCAGTCCTTTGCTGTTATAAACTGCTGGGATGAACAGCCTGTTGTAAAACTGTGTTCCACAGCAATGTGTGAGACAGCCTATTTCCTCACAGCCTCTCCCACAGAGCATATTATCAAACCTTTGGGCTCTTGCCAACTAAAGAGTTGGAAAATGCTGTCATAATGATGTTTTAATGTGGCCTTTCTCTTCTTTTAAGTGTGGTTTAACATCTTTTATATGTTTAAGGACCATTTTCTTTTTTTGTCTATAAACTGTCTATATATTCTGCTGATAAGGTGATATTTGGACAGAGACCTGAAGACATGATCATGTTGATACCTGGAAGAATAGCATTCTAGACAAAAGGAACCACAAACATAAAGGCTTTGAGGCAGAAACCTGCCTGGCATGTTGAAGGATAAGCACAAGGAAGAATGTGGCTGGAGGAGAGTGAGCAAAGGGAAGGAGAAGTAGGAACAGGAGCAGCCAGATCTAGTAGGCCTTGGAGGCTGCAGGATGGACTTGGCTATTCCCCTAAAGGAGGAGAAAGCCACTGGAAGGTGAAGAGAGAAGACTGATAGCAGCCCGTGCATATTCCCACAGGGCCACTCTGTTTGCTAGGTAGACGATCGGCTGCAAGAGTGAATCAGGGAGGTCAGTTAGGAGGCTGTTAGGAGAGTCCAGATGAGCAATGACACTGGTTGGGACCATGGCAGTAGCAGAGGTGGGAGGAGTGGTTAGATTCTTTTTTTTTTTTTTTTGAGACAGAGTTTCGCTCTTTTTGCCCAGGCTGGAGTGCAATGGCGTGATCTCGGCTCACTGCATCCTCCTCCTCCTGGGTTCAAGTGATTCTCCTGCCTCAGCCTCCCGAGTAGCTGGGATTATAGGCGTGCACCACCACGCCTGGCTCATTTTGTATTTTTAGTAGAGATGAGGGTTCTCCATGTTGGTCAGACTAGTCTTGAACTCTCAACCTCAGGTGATCCTCCTGCCTCGGCCTCCCAAAGTGCTAGGATTATAGGTGTGAGCCACCACGCCCAGCCAGATTCTATTTTTTTTACATCAAACATTTTAATGAATACTTTTTTTTTTTTTTTTTTTTTGAGATTTGAGACAGGGTCTTGTTCTGTTGCACAGGCTGGAATGCAGTGGCACCATCAAAGCTCACTGCAGCCTCGACCTCCCGGGTTCAATCAATCTTCCTGTCTCAGTCTCCCACGCAGCTGGGACTACTGGCATGTGCCATTACACCAGGCTAAATTTTGTATTTTTTGTAGAAACGAGTTTTGCCATGTTGCATAGGCTGGTCTTGAACTCACAGGCTCAAGCAATCCTCCTGCCTTAGCCTCTCAAAGTGCTGGGATTCTAGGCATGAGCCACCACATCCAGCCCAAAGTACTGTCTTATAACAAATATTTGGACTCTTAGGGTACAAATTAACAGTCCTTGAAACAGTTAGAACAAACTTTTCAGCATTACAGAAAATAACCTTGTATCTCCTTTAGCAAAAGCTCTGCCTCTCCTTTAACAGGTAGACTTGGACAGAAACTCACTTTTTAATGACAGAACAAAAAAAACAAGAATAGATTTGACTGAAATCATTTTGGTAAATTCAATTTTTACTTCTAATTTTATTAGACAGACATACACAGGTACTCACCTTCACAGTAAACGATATAAAATAAGAATATATTTAAATTGTTATGGTACCCTTCTTTCTTATCTTTCTAAACAAAGGCAAATTGTTAATCCGATGTTAACATTTCCAGAAGCATTTGTGTCAGAAACGTTTTAAAATTCCTCTCAAGACAATAGACACTGGGGACTCTAAAAGGAGGCAGGGAGGGAGGGAGGCAAGGGTTGAAAACCACACATCAGGTACTGTGTTCACTATTTGGGTGAAGGATCAATAGAAGGCCAATCCTCAGCATCACACCATACGCCCATGTAACAAACCTGCACGTGTACCCGCTGAATCTTAAAAAACAAAACAAAACCTCTCAAGTTTCCTGCTTAAAAACCCTCTGTCAGTTTTAATTCTGACATACAGTATGGTATGACTACAGTGCCTGAAATCCTTTGGGAGGCCAAGGAGAGAGGATGGTTTGAGCCCGGGAGCTTGAAACTAGCGTGGGCAACATAGCAAAACCCCATCTTTACAAAAAGATAAAATAAGCCAGGCCTGGTGATGTGCGCCTGTGGTTCCGGCTACTCAGGAGGTTGGGGTGGGAGAGTCGTTTGGGCCCAGGTGTTGGTACCTGCAGCGAGCTATGATCATGTCACTGCACTCCAGCCTGGACAACAGAGCAGGACCTTGTCTCTAAAAAACAAAGGAAAAAAAAGACTGCATAGGTATTTAGGATCTATAAGAGATGAATTTCACAATATTTTGCATAGTGTTTTTGGATTCAGTGCTGTGTTAATACAAAACAAAACAAAAGGTAGCAGCAGAGTGGGCACGGGGATCTTCTGTCTGATGAACAGATAATGGCAACAAGAGAGTTGGGGAGTTCTGTCTGTGGCCTTCCGCCTTTGGTTTAGTGATGTTTATTGCAGCAACCCACAGGATTCATGTGAGTTATGCTTCCGCCTCTAGGCACTTCCAGGGGCTCGTACCCCTTCACCCACTCAATGAACCCTCACCTACATCCGCGCCTGTACCACGGCTGCTACGGGGACATCACGACCATGAAGACCTCTGGGGCTACTTGTGATGCAAACAGTGTGATGAACTGCGGTAAGTGAAAGGCAGAGCAAACATCTGGCTTTTCCCCTTTCATCGTTTTCAGATTCTTTCTTAGGAAGTCACTTAATTTTGAAAAGGTATAATCATCATTATGATAATAGTACCAAAATGAAAAATGAGCAAAAAACACAATCCTGACCAATCTAACAACCCGCTTCTTTTCATTTTCCACCCTCATTCTTTCCAAACCTTGTCCAGCTGTGTTTGTTTCCATGTGTTGAAACTACTGCTTGAATAAATATTAGAATTTGGCTTTGATTTTTGGGTGGCGCTGCTGTGTTTGCTTCATGTTACACATGAGCATTTGAAGCAATACTGTTCCAAAGTCGTCTTCATCATGTTATCCTGGTTTTAGGGTGTCGGAGCTGGCAGCAACCACAAGGTCACATCGGACCCCAACCCCTCAATTTACAAATCAGAGCCCAGAGACTCAGCAAGGAGGGGGGTACTTCCCAATAGCACAGAACCAGCTAGTGGCAGAGCCAGGCTAAAACATACACTGGCTGACTCCTAGTCCAAGAGGCTTCCCAGTGCACCAGTGTGGCAGCATTTTTTGTGTGTGTGACAGAGTCTTACTTTGTCACCCAGGCTGGAGTGCGATGGCATGATCTCGGCTCACTACAACCTCCACTTCCCAGGTTCAAGCGATTCCCCTGCCTCAGCCTCCTGAGTAGCTGGGGTTACAGGTGCCTGCCACCACGTCCGGCTCATTTTTGTATTTTTAGTAGAGACAGGGTTTCACCCTGTTGGCCGGGCTGGTCTTGAACTCCTGACCTCAAGTGATCCATCCACCTTGGCCTCCCAAAGTCCTGGGATTACAGGCATGAGCAATTTGAAGGAGAAAAAACAGCAGAAGTGGCACCTGTTGGGGGTTGTGGACCTGTCTGTTTCTGCAGTCAGAGATCAAAAGAATATCTTAGAATGGCTGTCCCAAGCCATTAGCAGTGATCAGAGGCTGTGGCTAACTTAGCAAATTTTAAAAAATGGTTTTCTTCTGAAGTAGAAGAAACAGTTTCTTTTCTTTTTTTAACTTTAAATTCTTTCTTTTCTTTTTTTTTTTTTTTTTGAGTTGGGCTCTCGTTATGATGCCCAGGCTGGTTTCGAACTCCTCCTGGGTTCAAGCGATCCTCCTGTTTTAGCCTCCTGAGTAGCAGGGACTGACTTCAGGCACACACTAGCATGCCCAGAAAAACAGTTTCTTTTCTATTGACATAGGGATCCGTGGTTCTGAAATGTTTGCTGAGATGGATCTGAGGGCCATAAAACCTTACCAGACTCTGATCAAAGAAGTCGGGCAGAGACACTGCGTGGACCCTGCTGTCATTGCAGCCATCATCTCCAGGGAAAGTCATGGCGGATCTGTCCTGCAAGATGGCTGGGACCACAGGGGGCTTAAATTTGGCTTGATGCAGGTATTTAGCTAGCAACTTTCTATCAGCCCCACTTCATCCCTCCTCACAGAAGCTCAACCTCAACTAGAAATCCATTTGCAGTGCTTCCAAACCCCAGAATACCCTGGCATCTGGCTACAGGTACTTCAGCATAATTTGTTTCTTTTCTTTTTTTGGGGGGGATGGAGTTTCACTCTTGTTGCCCAGGCTGGAGTGCAGTGGCGTGATCTCGGCTCACTGCAATCTCCACTCCCGGGTTCAAGTGATTCTCCTGCCTCAGCCTCCTGAGTAGCTGGGATTACAGGCACACGCCACCATGCCTAGCTAATTTTTTGTATTTTTAGTAGAGACGGGATTTCACCTTGTTGGCCAGGCTGGTCTTGAACTCCTGACCTCAGGTGATCCACCCGCCTCAGTCTCCCAAAGTGCTGGGATTACAAGCGTGCGCCACTGCGCCTGGCCACTCCAGCATAATTTGATCTGGGATTTCTGCAACACATCTTTTTATGTCATTCAAGGCTTATTCATTATTAGATATCCTGTAAAAAGTATTTTAGGAGTTTTATAACTACCTATTTGTGATAAATAATATGTAATACACTAAAACTGATAAAATCTTATAAGCAGCACTGTTATTACAGGTGTCCTCTTGGGGTTTGTGAGGTAGTACATTTCATCCATGTGGATCAAAACATGGTATAATTGAGCCCTACTTGAAACAACTTGTTCCTTTGGGTAAACTGGAGGAATGGGATCCAAATTATCTGGATATTTGCTTCCAGGCTCGATTTTTAATTGTCTGCAGAAATACAGACTTCTGGCCTTCCCAGTTAGAAACAAATTTTTATCTGAATTAGCTAATTATTTCTTACTATAAATGTATAGACTTTAGGTGTTGTTTCAAAACAACTTTTTTTTTTTATATTAGAATGTTTAGCTAAAACTATGCCATGTCCATTTCTCCCCAACCTTACTTTGTTTCTCTGACTCTCATCTCTATGAAAGAAAGAACAATAGAATTGACTCTTTGGGGATAAAGGCCGGTATCTATGACTTGAATACCAGGAGAGGAAATTAGGAATGGCAGAAAAATGTGTTACCTCATCCAGATGCTGACTTTATTATCTGAATTTTCTAGCTTGATAAACAAGCGTACCACCCTGTTGGTGCCTGGGACAGCAAAGAGCATCTTTCACAGGCTACTGGGATTCTAACAGAGAGAATTAAGGCAATCCAGAAAAAATTCCCCACGTGGAGTGCTGCTCAGCACCTCAGAGGTAGGCTGTATTCTGAGCACTTTGTTTAAATGAGCAATGAATAAGACCACTCAAGGCCAGTGTGACCCGAGACTCTTTGGGAGCATTTCCATGGGGTCAGCAGTGGCCCTGGGAGGAGCTGTCTAGAGGCTGCATTCGCATTCTCTGAACCACAGAGTTACTTTGAGTGGTCCTCCATCCTCAACCTCCATTTCCCCTCTGCAGAACACTGGGGTTCTTATTCATTGCTTATTGAGCTATTGAGTGATACCTTGAAACATAGTGACACCTGTTTCTACCAAAAAAAAAAAAAAAAAAAAAGTAGCTGCGTATGGTGACACACTCCAGTCCCAGCTACTCAGGAGGCTGAGCCAGGAGGATTGCTTGTGCCTGGGAGGTTGAGGCTGCAGTAAGCATTGATCACTGCACGCCAGCCTGAGAGACAGAGTGAGACCCCATCTCTCAAAAAAAAAAAAAAAAAAAAACAAAAACAAAATAAACCAAACATATATATATATGTTTGCCTACCTCTCATAGGTTTTTTCCTGTTATAAGAAACTGTCAACAACTTTCCAAATTGTCTGAACAATTTTACTCTGTGAGTATTCTCAGGACTTCAGGTGCTACGTATCCAAGTGGAAATCGCTGCTTGGCTGATCACAGACCCCCTCAAGTTCAGCATCTCCCAGATGGAATTAACTCACTAACCTCCAACGATAAATTTGCTCTTTCTTCTGCATTTTACGTGTCTTGGAGGCACCATAACACAGCCAGTCATCCCAGCCTGAAAACCAGATTGCTTTCTTAGGCTCTTTGGTTCCTTCTCTCTTCACACCCAACCACATCAATTCCTGTTAGGTTTACCCCCTATCGGCCCATGTTATGTTCTCCACACTCTAATGGCCTTAATCAGAACAGATTCTAGTCTCGACTTCAAGGTCCTTGAAGGCAGGGATCAGGACCAGGCATCTTTTTCTCTGGATATCAGAGCAGAGCGCAATTATGTTAAACATATACACAACTACTAAAGATAAAATTCTAGGGTAAAATAGCATACACACGCATATGTACATGTACCCAAAGAAATAAGTGTGTCTTGGGTACCTTGCAGTTAGTGTGGGATCTCTCCTGGCACATAGTAGGTGCTTGAAAACATTTCCTGAATGAATAAATGAGTGAATAGATGAGTGAATTATTGTATAAGTGAGAGAATGTTACAAGCATTTTCAGCAGAGGATGTACTGGGGGTCTAGTTCTGCCAGGCCTGGATTACATAAAAAAGCAAATCTGATTTTTGCAACAAGAAAAACCAAAGACTTTGGAAAAAGAGAAAGAAAGCAATCTGGAATTTTCCCAGTGATTCTTGGGGTAGCTTGTCCTTTCAGAAAGGGAGAGAGAGGGAGGAAGATTTGGGACTGCCTGCTTTGGAAGATTTGCCTGGAGAGCTAACATCTTGGCCATGCTCATTGCTTATTTCTACTGAGAGTCAATATTTGAGCCTCACTCTGTGTTTCATTTCAGGTGGTCTCTCAGCTTTTAAGTCAGGAATTGAAGCTATTGCCACCCCAGCGGACATAGACAATGACTTCGTCAATGATATCATTGCCCGAGCTAAGTTCTATAAAAGACAAAGCTTCTAGGCAAAGCTCTGTGGGTGGGCCAGGCTGGCAGAGTGCTCAGATGGCCGCCTTTGAGAGTTTTATGTGAATGTGCTGTATTCAACATTGGCAAAGAAATGATTAAAATCATGAAAGAAAATGCATTTCCCAATTTTCTGAATGAAAATAAGAATTGAAAAAAGGAAAGAAAAATAAAAGAAATCCATCCAGTTCACAATATGCTTCCCAGGAAATGGACATATATAATTACTTTGTAGTAAATGTGAATATCATGGCAAGTGGCCCCTAGGTATTCCAGCCAGGCTTCGTTTTAGCCCGTGATTCCAATGGCCACCTACTCCCTGTCTACATAATTGCTAACAAGTTAAGTAAGCCTGACCCGAGCCTTTGTCCTTTCCCTAGTATCTGCCCAAACCACTTGGGCTTTGCTTAGGAGAAGTTCCTGACTCGTAGGCCAGCCAACCCATGGGACAATGGAGGAAATAGGGATGGAATTCTAGCTGCATAGGAAACTGAGAGCCAACTGAGGTGAAGCTGTCATTCAAGTTACATACACCAAGTCCTTCAAACTCACAGCAACCTCCTGTGTTTCCTTTTGTGTATGAAGATCCAGGGACTGGCTTTTCTTATTTTCAGGAGTTGCTGCCACACACTTTCTTTCACGGGGTCCACCCCTCACAAAACATGGCTGAACATAAGCATGTAGGACCCAAATCAATTATGGTTCTTTGGTTGCAAGCAAAAGTAACCGCTTACAGAAATTTTAAACAATACAAGGAAATTACTGGAAGGCTAACAGAACCAACTGAGAAGGTCAAGGAGATGAAGAGACACCAGGCAACTCTGGGGTCTGGGTAGCAGGAATGGGTTAACCATACTTAACAGCATCCCCAGTAATTGAATGAATTAGCACCCTCACCAGTATCCTCATACATGTATTCCAAACACCTTTTCTGATTACGTCATCATTCTGCGTCACTTTCCCAGTGCCAGGAGAGGCTTGGAGCTATGTATCTTGGTCACATACACACCTACCCCTTGGCTATTTTGCTACCTTGGTCTTGCTCACACTACCCACAACGGAGAAGAGACAACTCTCTGGAAGGAAACTGTGTGCTGTTTGTGGCCTTAACTTCCATAGTCAGGAGAAGACACAAGTGATAACATGTTGGAGTGTAAAGTGGATGCGTGACGATGTGGCCCTGCTGGGCCTTTAACTCCCTTTGGAGATGTTCAATGAATGTTTCAGTCTGTCACTTCTGTTTCTGAGAAGGAATAAAGATCAGACGCACCTGCCTCGGCGCCCCCTTGGAGAAAGCCAAGTAAATCCTTCTTTGCCCGCTGACCTCTCAACCCAGCCTGAAGATTTGACCCAGGCAGAACCAGGAATCCTTGTTTCACCGGGCAGGCCAACGGTCAGTTTTGTGTGGCAGCCCCTCAGCAGGTAGGCCAGCAGCTTGTATGACTGGTTGAGGCCTGTGCTGTACCAGGTGTTAAATATTTGTATTATCCTCCCTGCCTGCCCTTCAGATGTTCACTTTGCTCAGGAATGATTTATTTTGGGCTTTCCCTCATATGCATCAATTTTATCTAATCACTAGCCCCTTCAGTGTCACTACTGAAACAATAAAGTACATCTAGATGACATCACTTTCAGGTAATTTGAAAAACAAGAAATAGTACGCTCACGGGTTCCCTGAATGCATTCCTCCAGTGTTCTCTTTATGACTAGGAAGCCAAGAGATGTCCCGTGGGAGACCTCACATTCAGTCGTCTTAGTTTGGTTCCCCAGAAGCAGAACTTGAGGCAAGGATTCCAGTGTGGGTAGTTTATTTTGGAACGCTGGTCTGAGGTGGCTGGATGATACAGGGACAGTAGGACAGCCAATAAAACGTGTCATCAAACCAGCTACCACAGTGGGTACTTGAGCTCAACCTTGCAGGAATACTGCTAGGAACGGTGAAAAACCCGCACCACAGAATTATTCTGCCCAAGGTACAAGGAGCTGGGGCATTTATACATCAACTCCTGAGAGCCGTTGGTTGAGGGATGTGCCCGTAGGGCTTTGGGGGGTATCAATTCTTTGCTACTCTGGTTTGCCTTGCAAATAGGCAACACATATTTCTAAGGAAAAGGGGCTGCAGGCACAGACGTACACATACTGGTAGTTGGAAATCAACTGAAAATTCTAAAAGGCCCACGGATATGGGAGGGTGCTAACAGCATTGGCTTCACCAGGATTAGGTACATCTGGAGGTTGGGAATATCCTTCAAACATTGCTTGTTTTCATCTGTGACTTAACAACATGATAAGAACAATCTGGATATAATACACAAACTTCATTATACCTAATGATTTTCAGGCCAAACTTCTCCACAGCCTGTTAGAATTAATAATTAGATATATTACAACTATCCAAGTCTTTTTTTTTTAAATGGAATTTCGCTATTGTTGCCTAGGCTGGAGTGCCGTGGCGGAATCTCAGCTCACCACAACCTCTGCCTCCTGGGTTCAAGCGATTCTCCTGCCTCAGCATCCCGAGTAGCTGGGATTACAGACATGTGCCACCATGCCCAGTTCATTTTCTTTTTGTATTTTTTGTAGAGACGGGGTTTCTCCATGTTGGTCAGGCTGGTCTCAAACTCCTGACCTCAGGTGATCCATCCGCCTTGGCCTCCCAAAGTGCTGGGATTTCAGGTGTGAACCACCTCACCCAGCCAACTATCTCCGTCTTTATCCTCTTCCCATCTCCATCTAGCTCAACAGCTGATTCCCAGACAGTTGCTAAGAACCCATGTCGAAGATGTTAGACACAAACGTGGCACCATTAGATATGATATCCAGTCATTCTCAATTTCCTTTATATTTTTTGCCTGTGCCCCCTTCAGGCATTATGAATTATTACGTGTCTACATCCTATTATGTAAAATAGCACTTTTATAGTTGTCCAAAAACCAGGTTCTTAGGCCAGGTGTGGTGGCTCACGTCTGAATCCCAGCACTTTGGGAGGCCAACACAGGAGGACTGCTTGAGCCCAGGAGTTCAAGATCAGCTTAGGCAACATGGCAAAACCCTATCTCTACAAAAAATACAAAAATTACCCAGGCATGGTATCACACGCCTGCAGTCCCAGCTACTTAGGAGGTTTGATCGGGGAGAATCACCTGGGCCTGGGGAGGTCGAGGCTGCAGTGTCACAATTGCACCAGTTCACTTCAGCCTGGACAACAAAGTAAAATCTTGTCTCAAACAAACAAAAAACCCCAAAACCAAACCAAAACAAACAAAAAATTAGGTTCTTACTGGAGGATGAGGAAAACTTGTCTTTTTTTTTTTTTTTTAGACGGAGTCTTGCTCTGTCACCCAGGCTGGAGTGCAGTGGCTGGATCTCAGCTCACTGCAAGCTCCGCCTCCCGGGTACACGCCATTCTCCTGCCTCAGCCTCCCGAGTAGCTGGGACTACAGGTGCCCGCCACCCTCGCCCGGCTAGATTTTTGTATTTTTTAGTAGAGACGGGGTTTCACCGTCTGTTAGCCAGGATGGTCTCGATCTCCAGACCTCGTGATCCGCCTGTCTCGGCCTCCGAAAGTGCTGGGATTACAGGCTTGAGCCACCGCGCCCGGCCAGAAAACTTGTCTTATAGTTTTTGTTATGTTTTAAGGGAAAGCAAGGGTTAAAGAAAGACACAGAGAGAGTGGTGGCTCTACGGCAAATGCAGGCTTTATGTCCAGCATAAGACCTGCAGAGGTGAGGGACCAGGTTAATGCCAGTGTCCACTGCTGCTTACAGGCTGGGGCAACTATAGGCTGGGCGGGAGGGGTCTGGAACGGGGGGCATGGCCTGCTGCCTGGGAAAACGTTGAAAACGTGTTCCCGTGATTAGGCAGTTTGGTGTTCTGATGCGGTGTGAGGTTCCTTACACTTCCTTCCAGCAGAATAGAATAAGAGAGTCAGGCGGTTGGGCAGGTGTGCCCGAACCCCTGTGGAATGTTGCACTTTGACCAAGGTCTGCAAAATGGCTGGGGGTTTTACAAAATGGTGCAGTTTGGACTAACAGTTTCCAAAGCAAAAAAAAAAAAAAAGAAAAAAAAACAACAACAACAAAAAAATAAAAACACCTAAAAATATTTCCCTTGCTAGACTTATTCATGATTATATTCTCATCCTTTCTTTTTCTTGGCCATTAATGCCTCACCTGCTGAGAGAACTGTGACCTAATAAGAAACAGGTGTTCAGTCTCTGCAGCGTGGTGCAGGGGAAGCAAGGGGAGGAAGCCTCAGCTTCCCGTAACACAATCAGGTAAGAGACACACGCAAGCAGTTCTCATGAAGCCTGCTGAAAAACACCAATTCGCCTACAGACTTTAATTCCATCAACCACTACATTCCTAACTGTGGCCTCCATTAGGACTTAATTAACAGGTTTGGGTGTTACAATACTAGGTATTAAGAAGTGTTAGGCCAGGTGTGGTGGTTCACGCCTGTAATCCCAGCACTTCGGGAGGTTGAGGTGGGCGGATCACCTGAGGTCAGTAGCTCGAGATTAGCCTGGCCAACACGGTGAAACCCCGTCTCTACTAAAAATACAAAAATTAGCTGGGTGTGGTGGTGCACACCTGTAATCCCAGCTACTGGGGAGGCTGAGGCAGGAGAATCGTTTGAACCTGAGAGGCAGAGGTTGCAGTGAGCAGAGATCATGCCACTGCACTCCAGCCTGGGCAACAGGGCGAGACTCCATCTCAAAAAGAAAAAGTGTTCCCCAGCCGGATGTAATATCCATTCCCATAAAACATTCAGGTAAAGGACACACAGCTTCTTTACCTAAAGTCTGTTGAAGCATTCCACCTTTCATGATCCTATCAACCCTTACCTTTTACTGTTCCCTCATTCTAACTGCAGCTTGCCTCAGGGCTTCATCAATAGGTTTTGGTACCACAGTGCTGGCGGTTCCTGTATTGAGTCCCAGTAACCTTTTCTCCACACCCCACTCCTCCCGACCATTTTGCCTACTGATGTACATAAGGCTTTGGGTCCCCACTGAGGAGGGGTAGAGCCAAGGGACTGTAACCCTTTTGTCAATCTTCATCTTGATGAACCTGCTAACAACTGTCACAGCGATTGCTGGTCAGGTTTCTCATGATAAACTTTGCCTTTGGCTTTTTAAATGTCTCCAAACTGGAGTAAATAGAGTAGGCTTGTTTGGAACCCTTTAATGTTGAGGGACCAGCAGGGGGTCCCTTGGGCCTGCTCAACCTTTGGTAGTGCTGTGTTAAATCCTTTGTTTTAATCCATCAATATCCATTTTATTCATCCCATTTCTTAATAACCATCTAAAGCTTTCCACCCTGCTGGGACAAGTCCCACGACTCTCCTCTTTCTTTTTCTTCTTGGTTTTGCTTCTGTCAATATTTGCTTTACACACCTTCTTTCTTTTTTTTTTTTTTCTTTTTTTTGAGACGGAGCTTCACTCTTGTTGTCCAGGCTGGAGTCCAATGGCGTGATCTCAGCTCATTGCAACCTTCATCTTCCGGGTTCAAGTGATTCTCCTGCCTCAGCCCCAGGTAGCCGGGACTATAGGCAAGCGCCACCACGCCCAGGTGTTTTTTTTTTGTTGTTGTTGTTCTATTTGGAGTAGAGTTGGGGGTTTCACCATGTTGGCCAGGCTGGTCTCGAACTCCTGACCTCAGGTGACCCACCCGCCTTGGCCTCCCAGAGTGCTGGGATTACAGGCGTGAGCCACCACATCCAGACTTTACTATTTTTAAAGGCACCTTTTTCCTGCTTCTTGAACAAGGGGTCGTTGTTTGTTTCCACGACTTGGAACCAACGGCCATTTTATGGTAGGTCCTCAACAGGTAGAGTATATGGTTCCAGAAATGAAGTATTGGAAACAGGTGCGGCATCTCTCAGCATCACTCCCGGTGAGCCACTAGAGGTATTTGTGTTTGCAGTCCCTGCAACACTAAGTTGGGTTGGTCTGAAGGATCTGGCTTTTAGGGACAGAGGCATGGAGGATGATGGTAGAGAACATATCTACCAAGGGACCCAGTAACTCATTGAACCTAAAATATGGCTGCCATCTGATCATCTGGGGGCTCTTGTGCTGTTGGAACAGCAGGCAAGATGAGATCTTATTCTAGTAACCCTTTAGAGAAGATTCAAGAAGACGAGAGTTCTTTTTACTAATGGAGGCATGGATAACTATGTCTGGGGCTCAGAAGATCCACTAGGGCATATCTTGGTTCTCCTGTGCCATATTTGGATGTAACTGAGGAGGAGGGACTTCTCCCTAACTAATTCTATGAGGCCAGCATCATCTTGATACCAAGACCTGGCAGAGACACAACAAAATAAGAAAACTTCAGGCCAATATCCTTGAAGAACAATGATGCAAAAATCCTCAACAAAATTCTGGCAAACCAAATCCAGCAGCACATCAAAAAGCCTATTCACCACGATTGAGCAGTGATTTTTGCACATTGATTTTATATCCTGAGACTTTGCTGAAGTTGTTAATCGGCTTAAGAAGCTTTTGGGCTGAGACTACGGGGCTTTGTCAAATAGGATCGTGTCATCTACAAACAGGGATAGTTTGACTTCCTCTCTTTTTATTTAGATGCCCTTTATTTCTTTCTCTTGCCTAATTGCCCTGGCCAGAACTTCCAATACTATGTTGAATAGGAGTAGTGAGAGACGGCATCCTTGTCTTGTATCAGTTTTCAAGGGGAATGCTTCTGGCTTTTGCCCAGTCAATATGATGTTAGCTGTGGGTTTGCCATTGATGGCTCTTATTATTTTGAGGTAGGTTCCTCAATACCTAGTTTATTGAGAGTTTTTTTTTTTTTTAACATGAATGGATGTGTAATTTTATTGAAAGCATTTTCTGCATCTATTGAGATAATCATGTGGTTTTTTTCTTTAGTTCTGTTACATGATGAATCCCATTTATTGATTTGTGTCTGTTGAACTAACATTGCATTCCAGGGATGAAGTCTACTTGATTGCATATGTACCAAATACATGAGGCAAAACTGACAAAAATAAAGGGATAAATAGGCAAATCCATAATCACAGTTGAAGATTTTAACATCGCTCTTTAAGCAATTGATGGAATAGAATAAAAGGAAAAAAACTGGTGAGGATCTAGAACTCTGCTGTTGATATGATAGCCACTAGAGCCACAAGTGGCTATTGTGCTCTTGAAATGTGGTTAGTCTAAAGTGAGGTTTGCCAGGAGGTGTAAAGTTCACATTGATTTTCAAAGAGTTAAAATGAAAACAATAATGTAAAATATTTTATTCATAATTTTATGTTGATTACAGGCTGGGCTTGGTGGCTCATACCTGTAATCCTAGCATTTTGGGAGGCCAAGAAGGGTGGATTGCCTGAGCTCAGGAGTTCGAGACCAGCCTGGGCAACATGGTGAAACCCTGTCTCTACTAAAATTACAAAAAATTAGCCAGGCGTGGTAGTGCCACCTTTAATTCCAGCTACTTGGGAGGCTGAGGCACGAGAATTGCTTGAACCCAGGAGGTGGAGGTTGCAGTGAACCAAGATCGCACCACTGCGCTCCAGCCTGCGTGACAGAATGAGACTCTGTTTCCAAAAATAAATAAATAAATAAAATAAAATGAATAATTTTATGTTGATTACATGTTAAAATGCTATTTGGATATTTGGGCTTAAATAAAACATATTATTACAATTAATTTCACCTGTTTCTTTTTTCTTCATTGATTGTGGCTATTAGAAAATTTAAAATTACATATGTGGCGACATTACATTTCTTTTGGACAGTGCTGATCTAGAAGACCTGTAAGATACTGTCAAGCATGTTGACCTAATTGACATTTATAGACATTCAAGCAAATAACAAAAGAATAGGCATTCTGTGCATGAAAACATGGAAAGTTCCCTTAGACAGACCAAATCTGTGCCATCGAACAAGTCTCAATAAATTTCAGAGATTAAAATCTTATAAGGGATGTTCTATAACCACAATAGTATTAAATTAGAGAGCAAACGGCCAGGCGCATGGGCTCATGTCTGTAATCTCATGTTGAATTGTAATTCCCACTGTTGGGGGAGGGACCTGGTGGGAGGTAATTGGATCACGGGAGTGGATTTCCCCCTTGCTGTTCTCAATGTAGTGAGTGAGTTCTGATGAGATCTGATGGTTTAAAAGTGTGTGGCACATCCCCCTTCACTCTCTCTCTCTCTCTTTCTCCTGCCATCATGTGAAGATATGCTTGCTTCTCCTTTGCTCTTCTACTATGATTGTAAGTTTCCTGAGGCCTTCCCAGACATGCTCCCTATACAGCCTGCAGAATTGTGAGTCAATTAAACCCCTTTTCTTAATAAATTACCAAGTCTCAGGTACTTCTTTACAGCAGTGTGAGAACAGACTAATGTACTCATCAATGCCTAGATATCAACGAACATTCACAATCATCAAGAGCATACAGGAAAATATTACCTCAGCAAATGAACTAAAGAAAGAACCAGTAACCAATCCCAGAGTGACAAATATTTGTGATCTTTCGGACACAGAATTCAAAATAGCTGCTTGCAGGAAGATCAGTGAACTTCAAGAGAACACAGAGAAGATATTCAAAACCCTATCAGAGAAATTTAACAAAGAGATTAGAATAATTTAAAAGAATCAAGAAGAAATTTTAGAGATGAAAAATTCAATTGACATACTGAAAAATGCATCAGAGTCTCTCAATAGCAGACTTGAGGAAGCAGAAGAATTAGTGAGTTTGAAGACAAGCTATATGAAAATACAGTCAGAAGAGAAAAAATAAAAAGAGAATGAAAAAAAATGAAGCACCCCTACAAGATCTAGAAAATAGCCTCAATAGGCAAAACTAAGCATTATTGGCCTTGAATTAGGAGGTGGAGAGTGAGGTGGGGGTAGAAAGTTTATTCAAAGAAATAGAAATGGAACTTTTCAAACCTAGAGAAAATATCCAAGTACAAGAAGGTTATAGAACACCAAGGAGATTTAACTCAAATAAGACCTTAAGGCATTTAATCGTCAAACTCCCGCAGGCCAAGGATAAAGAAAGCGTCCAAAAGCAGCAAGAAAAAAGAAACAACATATAAAGGAGTTCGAATACATCCAGCAGCTGACTTCTTAGTGGAAACCTTAAAGGTCAGGAGAGAGTGGTATGACACATGCAAAGTACTGAAAGAAGAAAACTTTTATTTGAGAATATTGTATCCAGCAAGAATACCCTTCAAATATGAAGGAGAGATTAAGACTCTTCCACACAAATAAAAGCTGAGGGAAGAGATTGTCAATATCAGACCTGTCCTACTGGAAATATTAAAGGGAGTTCTTCAACCTGAAAGAAAAGGATGTTAAAAAGCAATAAGCAATCATCTAAAATTCACTGGTAACAGAGGGTACACAGACACATATAGAATACCCCAACATTGTAATTGTGATATATAAGCCACATATATTGGTTATATACTCATATACTGCATAGGAAGACTAAAAGGCAAACCTATCAAAAATAATAACTATGATGACTTTTAAAGAGATAGATAGTATAAAAATATATAAATAGAAACAACAAAAAGTTTTAAAATGGGGATAAAGTGTAGTTTTCATTTTCTCTTTGCTTGTTTGTTGTTTTTTGTGATCAGAATTAAGTTGTTATCAGTTTAAAATAATAGGTTATTAGCTGGGCAAGGTGGCGGGTGCCTGTAGTCCCAGCTACTCAGGAGGCTGAGGCAGGAGAATGGCATGAACCCAGGAGGCGGAGCTTGCAGTGAGCTGAGATCGCGCCACTGTACTCCAGCCTGGGCGAGCGAGACTCCGTCTCAAAAATAAAAAAATAAAATAAAATAAAATAAAATGATAGGTTATAAGATGTTATTTGCTAGCTGCATGGTAACCTGAAATCAAAAAACCTACAGAGATACATGAAAAACAAACATCAAGAAATTAAAACATACTATCAGGGAAAATCACTTTTACACAAATAAAGACCACAGGGAGGAGGGAAGAGAGACTGAAAAAACAATCAGAAACAAATAACAAAATGGCAACAGTTTAAGTCCTTACCTATCAATAACAACATAGAATGTAAATGGTCTAAACTTTCTAATTAAAAGACATAGAGTGGCTGAAGGAATGAAGAAAAAAGACCCAACTATATGCTGGCTATAAGAAACTCACTTTACCTATAAAGATACATATACACGGCCGGGCGCGGTGGCTCAAGCCTGTAATCCCAGCACTTTGGGAGGCCGAGGCGGGCGGATCACGAGGTCAGGAGATCGAGACCATCCTGGCTAACACGGTGAAACCCCGTCTCTACTAAAAAATACAAAAAACTAGCTGGGCGAGGTGGCGGGCACCTGTAGTCCCAGCTACTCGGGAGGCTGAGGTAGGAGAATGGCGTGAACCCAGGAGGCGGAGCTTGCAGTGAGCCGAGATCACACCACTGCACTCCAGCCTGGGCAACAGAGCAAGACTCTGTCTCAAAAAAAAAAAAAAAAAAAAGATACACACACACAAAGGGTTGCAAACAGATATTACATGTAAATGGAAACCACAAAAGGCAAGAATGCTATACTTATATCAGAAAAAATATATTTCAAGACAAAAATTATAAAAAGAGACAAAAAGGTCATTATATATCATGATAAAAGGGTCAATAGAGCAAGAGGATATAACAACTGTAAATATATATGTACCCAACACTGGAGCACCCAGATTTATAAAGCAAATATTATTAGAGCTAAAGAGAGAGGTAGATTTCAACACAATATTAGTTAGAGACCTCAACACCTACTTTCAGCATTGGACAGACCATCCAAATGGAAACTCAACAAAGAAACATCAGATTAATCTGCACTATAGACCAAATGGACACAACAGATACTTACATTTCATCCAATGGCTACAGAATACATATTCTTCTCAGCACATGGATCATTCTAAAGAATAGACCATATGTTAGGCCACAAAACAAGGTCTTAAAAATGTTTTTTAATTGAAATAATATCAAGTTATCTTCTCAGATCATAATAGAATAAAACCAGAAATCAATCGAAAGAACTTTGGAAACTATACAAACACATGGAAGTTAAACAATATGCTCCTGAATGACCGGCAGGTCAATGTATAAATTAAGAAGGAAATTTAAAAGTCTCTTGAAACAAATTAAAATGGAAACACAACATACCCATACAGGATACAAGAAAAGCAGCACTAAGAGGAAAGTTTATAGCAATAAGCACCTAAATCAAAAAAGGTAGGAAAACTTCAAATCAAACAACCTAAATGATATGCTTTGCTCTGCATCTTCATCCAAATCTTGTCTTGAATTGTAATCCCCACATGTTGGAGGAGTGGTCTGGTTGGAGGTGACTGAATCATGGGGGTGGTCTTACTGCTTGCTCTTCCCGTGATAGAATTCTCATGAGATCTGGTTGTTTGATAAGTGTGTGGCTCTTCCCCTGCACATTCTCTCTCTCTCTCACCTGCTGCTATGTAAGACGTGCCTTGCTTTCCCTTCACCTTCTGCCCTGATTGTAAGTTTCTTGAGGCTTTCCCAGCCATGTGGAACTGTGAGTCAATTAAACCTCTTTTGCTTATAAATTACTCAGTCTCAGGTAGTATATTTATAGCAGTCTGAGAACAAACTAATACATTAACAATACATCTTAAATAATTAGAAAAGCAAGAGAAAACCAAATCCAAAATTAGTAGGAAAAAAATGAAGATCAGAACATAAATAAATAAAAGTGAAACTAAAAAAAAAAAAAAAAAAAAATACAGGCTGGGCATGGTAGCTTATGCCTGTAATCCTAGCACTTTGGGAGGCTGATAAGGGCTGATCACTTCAGCTCAGGAGTTCGAGACAAGCCTGGCTAATATGGTGAAACACAATCTCTACTAAAAACACAAAAATTAGCTGGGCATGGTGGTGTGCACCTGTAATCCCAGCTATTTAAGAGGCAGAAGCATGAGAATCACTTGAACCCAGAAGGCAGAGGTTAGAGTGAGCTGAAATTGTGCCATTGCACTCCAGCCTGGGTGACAGAGACAGAGCAAGTCTCAGGAAAAAAAAAAAAAAAAAAGAAGAATAAATGAACAAACGAATGAAATGAAAAACTGATTTTTTGAAAAGATAAACAAACTGAGAAACTTTTATCCCGCTAAGAAAAAAGGGATAAAACTAAAATAAAAGCAGAGATTTTAAAAAGAGATGTCACAACTGATACCACAGAAATTCAAAGGATCACTAGAAACTACTATAAGCAACTATATGCCAATAAATTGGAAAACCTAGAAGAAATGGATAAATTCCTAGGTACATACAAGATTGAAACATGAAGTAATCCAAAACCTGAATAGACCAATAACAAGTAAGAAGATCAAAGCCATAGTAAACAGTTTTCCAGGCTTGGCGCAGTGGCTCACACCTGTAATCCCAGCACTTTGGGAGGCCGAAGCAGGTGGATCATTTGAGGTCAGAAGTTCAAGACCAGCCTGGTCAACATGGTGAAACCCCGTCTCTACTAAAAGTACAAAAATTAGCCGGGCATGGTGGCACGCACCTGTGGTCCCAGCTACTCGGGAGGCTGAGGCAGGAGACATGCTTGAACCCAGGAGGCAGAGATTGCAGTGAGCCAAAACCACCGCATTATACTCCATCCTGGGTGACAGAGCAAGACTGTCTGGAGGAAAAAAAAAAAAAAAAAAAAAGCTTTCCAGCAAAGAAAAGTAGTGGATCTGATTCCTTTACTGCTGAAATCTACCAAACATTTAAAGAAGAACTAAAATGAATCCTACTCAAACTATTCCAAAAAAATCAAGGAGGGAATACTTCCAAATGAATTCCATAAGGCCAGTATTACCCTGATACCGAAACCAGACAAAGACACACCAAAACAGAAAACTACAGGGCAATACCTCTGATGAACATAGATGCAAAAATTCTCAATAAAATACAAGCAAACTGAATTCAACAACACATTAAAGTAGTTATTCATCATAACCAAGTGAAATTCATCCCTGGGTGAATGAATTTCACTTGGTCATGATGGGTGGCTCACCATGTGAAAGATTTCTACAATAAAAACTGTAAAACACGTATGAAAAAAATGGAAGAGGACACATGAAAAATGGAAAGATAGGCCCGGTGTGGTGGCTCACGCCTGTAACCCCAGAACTTTGGAAGGCTGAGGCGGGTGGATCACCTGAGGTCAGGAGTTCGAGACCAGCCTGACTAACATTGTGAAACCCCGTCTTTACTAAAAATACAAAATTTTAGCCGGGCATGGTGGTGCGTGCCTGTAGTCCCAGCTACACTGGAGGCTGAGGCCGGAGAATCGTTTGAACCCAGGAGGCGGAGGTTGCAGTGAACCAGAATTGTGCCATTGCACTCCAGCCTGGGCAACAAGAGTGAAACTTTGTCTCAAAAAAAAAAAAAAAAAAAAAGGAAAGATATTCTATGTTCATTGATTGAAAAAAGAAAAAAATCAATGTTGTTAAAATGTTAAAATGTGCATATTACCCAAAGCAATCTACAGATTCAGTGCACTCCCTATCAAAATACCAATAACATTCTTCACAGAAATAGAAAAAACAATCCTAAAATTTATATGGAACCACAAAAGATCCAGAATAGCCAAATCCATCCTGGACAAAAAGAACAAAACCGGAAAAATACATTGCCTGACTTTGAAGTTTATTGTAGAACTATAGAACCGAAACAGCAAGGTACTGGCATAAAAACAGACACATAGACGAATGTAACAGTAGAGAATCCAGAAATGAATCCACACATCTACAATGAACTCATTTTTGACAAAGTTGCCAAGAACATACATTGGGGAAAGAACAGTCTTTTCAATAAATGGTGCTGGGAAAACTAGATATCTATATGCAGAAGAATGAAACTAGACCCCTATCTCTCGCCATATAAAAAATCAAATCAAAGTGGATTAAGGACTTAAATCTGATACCTGAAACTATGAAACTTCTAAAAGAGAACATTGGGAATTCAAGACCAGCCTTGGCAACATAGTAAGACCTTGTCTCTACAGAAATAAAATAAACATAGCCAGGCATAGTGGCTAACACCTATCCCAGCTACTCAGGTGGCTGAGATAGGAGAATCACTTGAGCCCAGGAGTCCAAGGTTGCAGTGAGCTATGGATGCACCACTGTACTCCAACCTGGGAGACAGGGTGAGACCTTGTTGAAAGAAAGAAAAGAAAGGAGAAATAAATAAATAAAGGAAAAAGGAAGAGAAAAGAGAGAAGAAAGGAGGAGAAGAGAAGAGAAGGATATTAGGGAAATGCTCCAAGACATTAGGAAAATGCAAAGACTTCCTGAGGAATACCTCAAAAGCACAGGCAACTAAAGCAAATATAGATAATAGGGATCACTTCAAGCTAAAAAGCTCTGCACAGCAAAACAAACAATCGACAAAGTGAAGAGACAACCCACAGAATGGGAGAAAATATTTTCAAACTAACCATCTGACAAGGGATTAATAACCAGAATATATAAGGAGGTTAAACAACTCAATGGGAAAAAATCAAATAATCCAATTTTAAAATCAGCAAAATATCTGATTAGACATTTCTCAAAAAAAAAAAAAAAAAAAAAGACATACGAATGGCCAACAGGTAGGTGAAAAAACGTTCAACATCATTAATCAACAGAGAAATGCAAATTAAAACTACAATGAGATAATATCTCACTCTAGTTAAAATGGCTTTTATCCAAAAGACAGACAATAATGAATGCTGCCAAAGATGTGGAGAAAGGGAAACCCTTGCACACTGTTGGTGGAAACGTAAATTAGTATAGCCGGCCGGGCGCCATGGCTTATGCCTGTAATCCCAGCACTTTGGAGGCGGAGGCAGGAGGATCACGAGGTCAGCAGCAGATCGAGACCACCCTGGCTAAGATGGTGAAACCCCGTCTCTACTAAAAATACAAAAAAAAAAAAAAAAAAAAAAAAAAAAATTAGCCGGGCGTGGTGGCGGCGCCTGTAGTCCCAGCTACTCGAGGCTGAGGCAGGAGAATGGCGTGAACCCGGGAGGCAGAGCTTGCAGTGAGCTGAGATTGCAGTCACTGCACTTCAGCCTGGGAGACAGAGTGAGACTCAAAAAAAAAAAAAAGAAAAAAAAATTAGTACAACCACTATGGAGAACATTATGGAGGCTCCTCAAAAAACTAAAAATAGAACTACCATATGATCCAGTAATGACATTGTTAAGTATATATCCAAAAGACCAGTATATTGAAGAGATATCTGCACTGCATGTTTATGGCATGGAGTGCAGATTTACATTTGGAATCAACTTAAGTGTCTATCAGTGGATGAATGGATAAAGAGAATGTGGTAAATATATACAATGGAATATTATTCAGCCATAAAAATGGAATCCTGTCTTTTGCAACAATATGGATGGAACTGTAGGATATTAGGTTAATTGAAATAACCCAGGCACAAAAAGACAAATTTTTGCACGTTCTCACTCATATGCAAAAATGAAAACAATTGAGATCATAGAGACAGACAGCAGAATGATGGTTATCAGAGACTGGGAAGGGTAGTGGGGATGGGGGGAAAGTATAGATGGTTAATGAGTGCAAAAATATAGTTAGAGTGAATAAGATCTAGTATCAGCATAACAGGGTGACTACAGTCAACAATAATTTATTATATACTTTTTTTTTTTTTTTTACTTTTTAGAGATAGGGTCTCACTGTATTGCTCATGCCAGAGTGCAGTGGCACAATCATAGCTCACTGCAGCCTCAAATTCTGAGCTCAAGTGATCTTCCTGCCTCAGTCTCCTGAGCAGCTAGGACTACAGGTATGCCCCACCTCACCCAGCTCATTTAAAAATTTTTTTTGTAAAGACGGGGTCTTGCTATGCTGCCCAGGCTGGTTTTGAATACCCGGCCTTAAGTGATCCTGCCACCTCAGCCTCCCACATTTTTATTGTATAATTAAAAATGACTGAAAATTGAATTGGAATGTTTCTAACAGAAAGAAATAATAAATGCTCGAGGTGGTGAATATCCCAATTACTTGGATACGATTATTACACACTCTGCGCCTGCATCAAAACATCACATGTACCCCATACATTTACACAGCTATTATGTATCCATACTAATTAAAAATCATAATAAAAAAAGAAGTAGGGTCTGATGACAGAGAAGACCCTGGTGGCCAAGATGAGGAAGCACATGGTAGGGGTCGGAGGGATGGTGAAGAGGACACAGTGGCCTGAGACTCTGGAGCAGAGGTGGTAAGGCCATCGGTGGGAGTGAGAAAATGTCAGTGAGAACAGCTGGGGCAATAGTAGGGAAGGCTGTGCTGGCAGAGGAGAGCCAGGGATGGGGTGGAAAAAGTGTGGTGGGGCAGGGCCCACTAGTCAGGAGGAGAGCATGAGGGATAATTGCTGGGAGCCTAGATGGGGGACAGAGCGGGCAAACAGACCTGCATGAGGCACTCCAGCAGGGATGTGACAAACAGGCCTGGTAGGGTCCACTGAGAAGTGAAGGCCAGTGCTCACTGCGGTGAGGAGAACCACCCCATGTCCCCATGTGGGGCAGTCCAGGAAGAGGGGTTTGGAAAGGATTTGGGCTTTTATCAGGTTATTTTGATGAGTGTTCCAAAGAAGTAGGGTTTGCTCTGGATTGGATGCTGTCAGGAGAAAGATAATTCTGTGACTGGTATCTTAATCAATGTTATCTAGAAGGAGGGAGAAATGAAATGAAGCTCAAGCTGTGATTGGCAAAGCAGCAGTGACCCACCTTAGCCAGAATAGGTGGATGCTTGGTTATTTTTGTGCCTTGAACCATATTCGTGTTTTGGTCTGCGCTCAGACATGACTCTAGAGTGGTCTTGTTTTTGCCTTGATCCATTACATTCAGAGCAGCTTTATCCGATGTTCATGTTCTGTGAAATTGCTTATGTTCAACAGAAGAACGGCACCTGTGAGGCCAGGGCAGCTCCTGGAAACACCAAGGCCTGAGAGTTCCAGGTCAGTTCCTGGCTGTCAGAAGCTGCTTTTTCTTTTCCTCAATCCCCCTCTTTAGTCAAGGGCAGGTGAAGTCATGCCACAGAATCCATGACATCCAGATTTTCACCACTGTCAAGACCAGGAGGATGTCTAGGAAGCATGGTCTGTAGTTGGACTAGAGCGAATCCCTCCTCCTGTTGCAGGATGAGTTGTTGACACCTTTGACGTGACAACGGGTACAGAGCAGTATTTCAGATTCTGGATGGCATACATCAACCAGCTGTAACACAGGCCATTACCGGAAACTAAAGGATGATGAGTCTTAAAACGGGTCTTAATGCCGGGATCCCAGATTATAAAACCCAGGTGAAGAAACATGTCCCAGAATCCAGATGGGTCTTTTGGGGAGTCAGGTCGCTTTTTTGTTTATCCTAGTATTTTCTGTTTTGCTTGCCCTGTAGTAAGTGCAGCAAGAAATGTTTGTGACAGTATCAAGTCCTCCTTGGCTAGCAGATAGAAAATCAAGTGTTCAATGGGCCTCAACATTCCTAGGTCCTGTCGTAATGATCTTGTCAGGATTATGCCACTGGCAGGTGGGACACATATTCGAAACATCCTCAGCAATATGCTTAAATTACCCTATCCATCTTGGTTCAATATTTTTGCCAATTCCTCTCTGCTATTGTGGGTAATATCACAAAATAGTTTTGCTAATTTCCATTTTTATTATGGCCATCTCCTTCCATAATGGCAAAGCATGTCGAGGCTCTTTAATTCTTTGTCAATTCTACAGGGGTTCCTGTAGTGGTTAGGTGATTTTTGTTGTTTCTAAAGCATTGAAGTCATACACTACTCCCACATCAAATACCTCCTATTGTATCAATATAAATATTTACTTTTGTAACGTGGCAGATCCGGGAGGGGGCAATTAATTTAGCCAAACTAAATGAATACGATTTCTGAGAAAAGCTTTGACTATGATGATATAGTCTACATAGCATTTCTTTTCCCCCAGGGGAGTCTGTTGCCCAGGCTATAGTGCAGTGGCACAATCACAGCTCACCGCAGCCTTGAAATCCCAGGCTGAAGCAATCTTCCCCGCTCAGTCTCCAGAGCAGCTGGGACTACAGCAAGTGCTACCACACCAATTTTTTTTTTTTTTTTTTTTTTTTTGTTTGTTCTAGACATGGGGTCTCTCTGTGTTGCCCAGGCTGGTCTCAAACCCCTGGCCTCAAGCCATCCCCCTGCCTCAGCCTCCCAAGTTGCTGGGAATGAAGGCATGAGCCACCACGCCTTACTATACTTGGCAATTTTTACTTTCACTTTTTAAGTGTGAATAATCTAAAACCACAATGAAATCAGTTCTCCAAGGGAATCTCTCAGTCTGTGAAGGGTACGGATAGTTCCCTAAGAGGGGTAAGCAATTATGGGCGGTTGCTTTTTTGGGTGAAGGAAGTGGCTGGGTTTAGAGTGTTGTAATACAGGCCAGTGATGTGTAAAAGCAAAGCAACAATAATTCACGGGAGGCTAGGTAAGTGGCTGAAAAATCCTGAGCGTTTATTGTCAGTAGAAGATCCTGCATAGCACAGCATGGGAAGCTGTCACGTTTAGTGGAAACCCTGGAACTAAATCAACAGAAGTTTTCACTTTTGTTGCTGCTGCTATAGTTCTCAGATGAGGTGAGTATGTCTTGGCTACTGGATCTTATGAAATAAGCAATAGAACCCTGGTGATTTCCACTTAGTTGAATCAGTACCCTAGTGCCTGTTCAGCTTTATAATACAAAGAAAAGAGGTATGGAGGACTGGTGAATATAGAATAATGGAAATAATCTTCTGGGAGACAGTAATTGTACTACTGTTTTTCTCTTTCTTTTGAGACAGATCTCACCCTGTTGCCCAGGCTGGAGTGCAGTGGTGCAGTCATAGTTCACCACAGCCTCAAACTCCTAGACTCAAGTGATCCATCTTGCCATCCTAAAGCGCTAGGATTACAGGCATGGAAGTGGGGTGGGGAGTGGGGGTGTGCACCATGCTCAGCTGTTTATATGATCTGATCTTTAAAGTGATCAACAAATTTTCCTTTTTCCAGATAATAAAGAAAACTAGAGAACAGGAAATGAAGAATTGTTTCTTTTTCTTCTTGAGCACTTATTTCATGTCATTTTAATAATTTTGAGGCAAAAAATAAACAGAAATAATATCCAAAGACATTTTCAGTTTAATTGATTGCCATTCTAATACATAAAGGTAAGAATTTTAGTGACCAGTGTTTTGTATCTGACTCTTATTTTAGAATTTCCAGTGTTCCAAGGATTCCTTATTAATTATTTACCTCAGGTCTTGAGAGAGAAGTTTTGATATAGAAAAGCAGATTTTGACAAATATACACAAAGAGTGGTAAATGGTTTAGACAGTAATTTGGACCCTTGAAAATTTTATCAAGCTGTGTGATCAAAAAGCCAGTATTTATCAATCCTCAAGAATGGAAAGGGATACTACTTATGTTAAGCAAAATTATCTCATTTTGAGAAAAACAAGACAATCTCCTCATAAAGGTTTCTTTGCTTTTTGTTTGAAGGTACCTCCCAAAGAAGCAACCTTGTTCATGTCAAAAGCTCCCTAAAATGGCCAGTGCACTTCCAAATTGTCCTTGGTGAAAGTGTGCCAGTTAGATAATAGGCATACTAGTTAGTATTCTTATGATTAAAAAAAAAAAAAAAAAAAGAAGAAAGTTTAGCCTGAAAGAGGTACAATTTTAGATTGAGGAGACCCTAAGAGAACTGCAGTGGTCCTTAAGGGTAGTGTTTGGGTAACTATCTGTTGAGTTTCACCAAATGCCATGGTCACCATTAGATGCCAGGCAAAACCTCCTGAAAGAAGGCAGGGGACACTAAACAAAGCAATCCTCAGAGACACAAAGTCAAGACTGACGAATAAGCCCTTATAGGGTTTTGAAACGATGATCTGAGGCAAAGGAATGCCAATCTGAAGAGCCCTTCTAAACTACACAGCCCCTGTGGTAAAGCTCCAGGATTGACTTATCAGGCTTGGCTGGCTGACTTTAAGGAGGCCTCCATGAGCCCTGCCTCCTTGTGGGCACACTTCTGTGTAATTCCTCCCTTTCTTGACTGTAGGTAGGAGGTGCAACTTGTTTTTAATGAATGGAATGCAAAAAAGGTGACGCGAGGTACATGATTGCATTTATTTGATTAAGAGTGTAGTGCCCATCTTGCTAGTCTCTCTCCAATGCTGGTTTTGGATGAAGCCACTTGCCATGAATCCTACAGCCATAAGGAAACAAATTCTGCCAACAGCTGGAGAGTGCTTGGGAGCAGATCCCTTCCTTGCCAAGGCTACAATGAGCACCTGGCCAGACATGTTTTTCCAGCATCGAGATCCCAAGCAGGCTACCCAGCTAAGCCATGCCTAGACTTCTGACCCACAGACGTTGTGAGACAGTAAGTGTGTGTTGTTTTAAGCAGCTACGTTTGTGGTAATTTGTTCTGCAGCAATAGAAAGTTAATGCCACTGGCCTATGCCCATATTTTCACTAAAGACTTTTCTTCTTGTAGACACTTTTACTTCTAAATATTCAAGTTAACATTTAGATCTCTTCTTCTAGCTATGGGCTGTTGAGATTAAAATTAGTTACTCAAACTTTCTTACCGTTTGAGTAAAAATTAACCATGGTATTTTCCTCAATTTATACAATATTAATATTAGTACACTAACGCCAGGTGTGATGGCTCACACCTGTATTCCCAGTACTTTGGGAGGCCGAGGCAGGAGAATCATTTGAGATTAGAAACTCTAGATCGGCGTGGGCAACATAGCAACACCTTGGCTCTACAAAAAATTTTAAAAAATACTAGCCAGGAGTGGTGGCGTGCATCTGTAGTCCTAGCTACTCAGGAGGTTGAGGTGGGAGGATCACTTGAACAGAAGTGTTGGAGGTAACAGTGAGCTATGATCATACCACTGCCTCCAGACTGGGTGACAAAGACCCTGTCTCTAAAGAAAAAAAAATTAGCACAGTAAAAGAGATGGTACTAAATTAGCAGAGGCTTCTTTTATTTACACAGACATCTTCAACCCCACATAGGCAAGGACACTATATGTTGTGGCATACAGGTTTCTCTCCAACTAGACGGAGCTCTTAGAAGTTAGTGTCCTTTGGCTCCCCTCCAGGCCTTACACACACTGGATATTCAATAACTATGGAATTACAACTGCAATCGCCTTTAGGCTTATTAGTGGGATCCGGTTTCACTGTGGGTGGCACTTCCACTTTAATGCAATGATCAAAAACATTAAGATCTATGACAGGGTGGATATTGGGACAATGAGCATGACGATGTCACTGTTGCCAAGCCAAATTTTACAAGAGGCAAAGGAAAGCAAACGGTAACTAGAATGCAGAGGTTCTTCATCATCATCTTCAATCAGCTGTCACAGAATTTCCCACTATCGAACCCCCCTTACAGTTCTTACTTCTCCCCACCCCTCCAGGTATCTGAAATAGAAAAAAAAGGAAATAATTCTCCCTGAGAGATTTCTGCCTCCTCCTTTTTTCTTTTCAACAGCAACCTCAACTGTTGACAGAGGTTCCTTAGGATTCAAAGAACAATTTTGAAGCTGAAAACAGAATAGTCTGTTTTTGAATAAATCCTAAAATATTTTCATTTCACACCCTTGTTCCATGAGGAAAAAATTTACATAGAGACGAATATGTTTTGTTCAGGCAGTGTGCAATAATAAAGTTTAGGCCAAATTAGGTTTATAATTAGAATATAAATGCTGGTTTGGTACTATATTTAGGGATAAAATGAACCCATATCCACATATGTACTTATAGACACTATAGCACAAAACTAGCTGGCATCCAGTGTTTCTTGACTTTGGCTGAATCTCTGTTCCCCAGAACAGACTGTAAGTTCCAAAAGGTGGGGATCATGTTTTGGTCAGCTTTGGATTTTTCCAACACATTGCACAGTGCTCATGCAAAGAGCCACTCACAGAAATTGTCGAATTCACTTAAATAAGAAAACAATTTTGGCTGGGTACAGTGGCTCATGCCTGTAATCCCAGCATTTTGGGTGGCTGAGGTGGGAGGATGGCTTGAACCCAGGAGTTTGAGATCAGCTTGGACAACACAGTGAGTCCCCATCTCTATGAAAACACTTTTAAAAATTAGCTGGGTGTGGTGGCACACTGCCTGTAGTCCTAGCTACTCTGGAGGCTGAGGTGGGAGGATCACTTGAGTCTGGGAGGCCAAGGCTGCAGTGAACTGAAATCTTGCCACTGTATTCCAACTTGGGCGACAGAGCAAGACTCTGTCTCAAAAACAACAACAACAATAATGCAATTTTTATAAAATAGTTGATGATGCTTACTAAGGTGGCAGTAGACCCGAACCTGGATGTTCAAACAATGCCATTCTTACCTGTTTTGGAGTGAAACAGTGAAAGGGAAAGGACAAAGAATTAAACCAAATTAAACTAAAATCTCCAAGTCTACAGTAAAAAAGAACTGCAGCAGGTTTAGTCAGTGAAATTTTTTTTCTTTCCCCGAGATGGAGTCTTGTCCTGTTGCCCAGGCTGGAGTGCAGTGGCACCATCTCAGCTCATCCCAACCTCCACCTCCCATGTTCAAGCGATTCTCCTGCCTCGGCCTCCCTAGTATCTGGGATTACAAGCATGCGCCACCACACCCGGCTAATTTTGTATTTTCAGTAGAGACGGGGTTTCTCCATGTTGGTCAGGCTGGTCTCGAACTCCTGACCTCAGGTGACCTGCCCACCTTGGTCTCCCAAAGTGCTGGGATTACTGGCGAGAGCCACTGTGCCCGGCCTGAAAATGGTTATTAAAACATATTTTAATGAAAACACTTTCTCACCATCTTTAAATAAAAACAATTTACATTTTCCAATCGGAAGCTGCTGGGGCACTAGGACTCATGTGTTTTCTGCTCCACAGGTTTCACATGCCACTGCACTACTAACTCCCCAGTGCTTTTGAGGCACGTGTTAGACATGTTCTCCTCTGTTGGAAGTCCTTGTGGCAACTTCAAGGGCTGGATTCTGTGACATAAGAAAATGTGTTTAGATAGGAGGAATATGTTCTAGTGTTCTGTATCCCTGCAGGATAACTACAGTTAACAATAACACACAGTTTCAAACAGCTAGAAGGAGGATGTTGAATGTTCCCAACATGAAGAAATGATAAATGTCTGAGATGACGGATATGGATATGAGTTGCCTTGATCGGATCACTATAACTTTATATATATTGAAACGTCACTATGTACCCCATAAATACGTACAATTATTATGTGTCAATTAAAAAACCCAAAATTTTAGTTTTATAAAAAGTTTTTTTCAGAACACTAACAAAAAAGAAAGAAAAATGCATTTAGAATTACACTAGGCAATACATTTTAAAAAGAGAAGAAACAACAAACCTTATCAAATGCTTAACCACCTTCAATTTTGAATTCACGGAAGGGATATTCTTGTGAACTTGAGGGGTATGTGACTGTGAACAACAACAACAACAAAGCAATGTTATCAACCAACCTGAAGAGCAGATTGTTCCATGTTTCAGTACAATGTTAAACTGAGGGCTCATTCTAAGCCAAATTTACAAATAAATTACCCTAAGCAATACGCAATAAATAATAAATATACGCCTCAAAGTTTTAAAAGTATAAAATTTAAAGCAAGACCAGGTGCAGTGGCTCACGCCTGTAATCCCAGCACTTTGGGAGGCTGAGGCGGGCGGATCACGAGGTCAGGAGATTGAGACCATCCTGGCTAACATGGTGAAACCGCGTCTCTACTAAAAATACAAAAAATTAGCCGGGCGTGGTGGCGGGCGCCTGTAGTCCCAGCTACTCGGGAGGCTGAGGCAGGAGAATGGCGCGAACCCGGGAGGCGGAGCTTGCAGTGAGCCGAGATCGCGCCACTGCACTCCAGCCTGGGCGACAGAGTGAGACTCCGCCTCAAAAAAAAAAAAAAAAAAAAATTTAAAGCAAATGTAAACAACACTAAAGATGATTAAAATAATTGCATACTTTTTCTAATCCAAGCATCTTTATTATATCTTTTTCCCAATATGGACGTCTTCTTGTACTTTTTATCCTGGTAACAATATGCAGTTTATGAGGGTTCTGTGGATCTCCACCATATTTTTCATGATCTTCAGGTGAGGCCTGAAACACCTAGAAAGGAAATAATTATAAATGGCAAATTTCCAGCTTACACAGTTTCTATATACCTCCCATTTTTTCTTAAAAGACACACACACATACACAACTACATAATTATCTCATCCTTAATCATCACGTAATCCTCAACCTCAAATTGAACATTTCTATCAGTCTGATTACTCAGAGAGATGGAGTTTAACCTGTAGAACAAAGCAGGAGCAACCAATGACACTAAATAATTTAAACGCCAGGAGACTCTGTAAGCCCTGCTATGAGCTGGGCACTAGGCCGCATCCTCTTCCCTCCCTATTCTCAGGTGAAGAGCTGACTGTCAGGTGGGAAAACAAACATGTAAATTACAAGTGAAAATAAAACATAAATACTATAAAAACATTCTACAAAGTATTATGAGAATACAGGCAAATGACTAATGATTTTTGCTTATGAGGGATCAGAAACAGCTCCACAGAGCTAATATTTGAATTAATTATCTAAGAATCAAAAGGTTCTAAGAAGTTATCCCACAGAAACACTCCTCTAAGTGCACAAAATGTACCGAATAAGGATGTGTATTCTAACACTATTTGTAACACTGAAAAATTTTAAGGCAGCCATGTTCCTCACTAGGATAACTACATTATGATGTATCCATTCTAAATAAAATGATTAATAATAAAACTAAGCAAAATGATGGAAATACACAAATTCTTTTTTTTTGAGATGGAGCCTTGCCTTGCTCTGTTGCCCAGGCTGGAGTGCAATGGCACGATCTCGGCTCACTGCAACCTCTGCCCCCGAGGTTCAAGCAATTCTCTTGTCTCAGCCTCATGAGTAGCTGGGATTATAGGTGTTCACCACCATGCCCAGCTAATTTTTGTATTTTTAGTAGAGATGGGGGTCTCACCATGTTGGCCAGGCTGGTCTTGAACTCCTGACCTCAAGTGATCCACTTGCCTCAGCCTCCCAAAGTGCTGGGATTACGGGCGTGAACCACTGTGCCCAGTGCAAATACACAAATTCCGATGTATCCTATAGGATACAATACTACCATTAAAATGAATGAGGTTTACTATCTTTGCAGGTCTTCACACTGAATGATGGCCATAATATATTCTTGAGCCAAAAACCAAAAAGAAATATCCATATAATTATGTGTTGTAAGCTGTTATGTGCATCATCCGCACCAAATACATGAGTGTGCATATGTGATATATTCTATAAATACTGTTTCTAAGACTCACATAAAATATATATAAAGGTCTCAAAGACATTAGATCAAGAGTCATACCTCTGGGGAATCAGATTGAGAAAAAAAATTGACCCCAAAAAGATGGTATCTTAATAAAAAAGAATATTATTCAATGATTAAAAATAGTTTTGTAGAAATGTATATAGTGTAAAAGCGTTCCTATTTCTCCACAGCCTCGCCAGCATCTATTGTTTCTTGACTTAATAATCGCCATTCTGACTGGCGTGAGATAATATCTCATTGTGGTTTTGATTTGCATTTCTGTAATGATCAGTGATGATGAGCTTTTTTTCATACGTTTGTTGGCCACATAAATGTCTTGAAAAGTGTCTGTTCATTTCCTTTGCCCACTTTTTGATGGGGTTGTTTTTTTTTTTCTTGTAAATTTAAGTTCCTTGTAGATTCTGGATATTAGCCCTTTGTCAGATGGGTAGATTGCAAAATTCTCCTCCCATTCTGTAGCTTGCCTGTTCACTCTGATGGTGAGCTTCTTTTGCTGTGCAGAAGCTCTTCAGTTTAATTAGATCCCATTTGTCAATTCTGGCTTTTGTTGCCATTGCTTTTGGTGTTTTAGTCATGAAGTCTTTGCCCATGCCTGTGCCCTGAATGGTATTGCCTAGGTTTTCTTCTAAGGTTTTTATGGTTTTACACTATTGGTGGCAATGTAAATTAGTTCAACCATTGTGGAAGACAGTGTGGCGATTCCTCAAGGATCTAGAACCATAAATACCATTGGACTCAGCAATCCCATTACTGGGTATATACCCAAAGGAATATAAATCATTCTACTATAAAGACATATGCACATGTATGTTTATTGAAGCAGTACTTACAATAGCAAAGACATGGAACCAACCCAAATGCCCATCAATGATAGACTGGATAAATAAAACATGGTACATATACACCAAGGAATACTATGCAGCCATAAAAAAGAATAAGATTGGCCGGGCACGGTGGCTCACGCCTGTAATCCTGGCACTTTGGGAGGCCGAGGCAGGTGGATCACGAGGTCAGGAGATTGAGACCATCCTGGCTAACACAGTGAAACCTCGTCTCTACTAAAAATACAAAAAATTAGCCAGGCATGATGGCAGGCGCCTGTAGTCCCAGCTACTCAGGAGGCTGAGGCAGGAGAATGGCATGAACCCGGGAGGCGGAGGTTGCAGTGAGTGAGACTGTGCCACTGCACTCCAACCTGGGCGACAGAGTGAGACTCTGTCTCAAAAAAAAAAAAAAAAAAGAATGAGATCATGTGCTTTGCAGGGACATGGATGAAGTTGGAAGCCACCATCCTCAGCAAACTAATACAGGATCAGAAAACCAAACACTGCATGTTCTCACTCATAAGTGGGAGTTGAACAATGAGAACACATGGGGAGTCGGGGGCAAAGGGAGGGAGATCATTAGGACAAATACCTAGCGCATGTGGGGCCTAAAACCTAGATGCCGGGTTGATAGGTGCAGCAAACCACCATGGCACATATATACCTATGTAACAAACCTGCACATTCTGCACATGTATACCAGAACTTAAAAAAAAAAAAAAGAAATGTGTACAGTGAGAGGTTCATATTATATTACTAGACAGAGAAAGCAGCTAGAGAAGCACCGATTCATATGAGATAAATCACATCTTAAAACATACAACACAGATTGAACTCCTTATTCTACTCTTTCCTTCTCATTACTGCACTTGAGTAGTCTAAAAGAAAAAAATAAAACATACAACAGAGAAGGATGTGGAAGGAGCTGGCAGCAGTTATCTCTGGGTGGGTAAGATTAAGAGTATTTTTTGATGAGTTTTGTTTGTTTATATTTTTCTAGGGATTTTGAAGAGATTAGAACGAGAAGGATGGTGGAGATCAGAGGAAGGGGTAGGTGCACTAAAGAAAGGTGAGAATATTTAAAAGAACAGTATGAAAAAGCACAAAATATTTTGGAAAGGCAAGTGGTTCAGGGTGACTAATATAGAAAAATGCATGAAAAGCAATGCAGGGGACGAAGTTAAACTATGTGCAACCATGTTGAGCCTTTAGAAATTACTGCTGGGGATACAGAGTTAATGAGGGTTAAAACCAATAGGACCATGTTTTTAAGAGATTTGGAAAGAAAACTCTTACCTGAGAATAAAACCAACTGGGGATAGAGCCTGACACAAGGAAACCCAGTTAGGAGGCACTTACGACCATGGTTAAAGAGCCTGAACTACAGCAGCTGTAACAGAAAAATGACTGATAGGGGAACTTTGCGCAGTAAGATAGATGGATTTGTGTTGGGTGAAGAAGAGGGAGGCTAAACTTGATTCAGATGTCTCCAGTCTGGGAAATTAGATAGAGGATGGTAGCATTAACTGACATAACTAATACAAGAGAGGCACCTTCTTTTTTATTTGGTTGTTTGGAGGGAAAGTAAGATGAGTTGAATTTTGGATATGAACTTGAAATACCTATAAGTTATCTAAGTAGCAATGTCTAGAAACCAGTTGAGAATACAGGAGAATACAGGAATAAGTTCAGAAGATAGGCGGGGCCGGGCGCGGTGGCTCATGCCTGTAATCCCAGCACTTTGGGAGACTGAGCGGGGTGGATCATGAGGTCAGGAGATCAAGACCATCCTGGCCAACATGGTGAAACCCCGTCTCTACTAAAACTACAAAAATTAGCTGGGCGTGGTGGCGCGTGCCTGTAATCCCAGCTACTCAGGAGGCTGAGGCAGGAGAACTGCTTGAACCTGGGAGGTGGAGGTTGCAGTGAGCCAAGATCACACCACTGCACTCCAGCCTGGAGACAGAGTGAGACTCTGCCTCCAGAAAAACAAACAAACAGTCAGGTACTATTTTCCCGAGGTTTAAAGGTTTTCACATTTATCACAGCTGATGATCGAAACCACTGCCTTGCACATTTATTTTACTTTAAGTTCCAGGGCACAAGTGCAAGATGTGCAGGTTTGTTACATAGGTAAATATGTACCATGGCAATCTGCTGCACTATTTGCTGCACTTATCATTCCATCACCTAGGTATGAAGCCCAGCATGCATTAGCTATTTTTCCTGATGCTCTCCCTCCACTCGCCCCCCACAGGCCCCAGTGTGTTATTCCCCTGCCTGTGTCTAGCCTTGCATATTTTAAATGAATGCCAACATTTGTATCCATCCTTCCAGAAATACAGAGTAAGAAACATGGAAAGATATAAGACAAAATAGTTGTGGAAAGGATAGCAGTGGAAAGACAACGACTCGAAAAATAAAAAAGATTTTTTTATTTTGTTTTGAGATAAGGTCTCACTCTGTTGCTGAGGCTGAAGTGAACTGATCCGATCATGGCTCACTACACCCCTGACCTCCTGGGCTAAAGTGATCCCCTTGTCTCAGCCTCCTGAGTGGTTGGGACTACAGGCATGCACCACCACACCTAGCTAATTTTAAAATTTTTTGTAGACATGGAGTCTCACTATGTTGCCCAGGCTGGTCTTGAATTCCTGGACTCAAGCGATCCTCCTGCCTCAGCCTCCCAAAATGCTAGGAATATAGGTGTGAGCCACTGTACCTGGACGAGATTTCTGATAAAAGAACACCAAGCACATTAAAGGTATCAAAGTAGTCAATGGTAATACTGTTTTATCTTTTAAGAAAAATCAATGGGGAATGGTAGTCACCAAAAGCTAGGGAGAGGAGAAAATGGGGGAGTTACTATTATTATTAATTTTTGAGACAGGATCTTGCTCTGTTGCCCAGGCTGGAGTGCAGTGGCACAATTACAGGTCATTGCAGCCTTAACCTCCTGAGATTAAGCAATCCTCCCCGCTCAGCCTCCTGAGTAGCTAGGACTACAGGTGTGTACCACAACACCCATCTCATTTTTTGTTTGTAGAGACTGGGTCTCCTTATGTTGCCTAGGTCGGCAGTTATTATTGAGTGGATGGAGTTTCGGTTTTACAAGATGAAGAGTTCCGGAGATGGATGGTTGTGATAGCTGCACAACAGTGTCAATGCACTTAATGCCACTGAATAGCACACTTACAAGTGGTTAAGATGGTAAATGTTATATGTATATTTTACCACAACAAAAAATATCAGGAACCCCTCGCCCAAAACAAATAAACAAAAAACCCAGGCTTTACAAAGCTAAATATAGTCTTTAATATACAATCCAGCAATTATGCTCTTAGGCATTTAACTGATGAGTTGGAACTTTATGTCCACACAAAAATCTATACATGAATGGTTATAGCAGCTTTGTTCATTACTGTCCAAAACCGGAAGCAACCACGATGTTTTTCCACGGGCAAATGCACAAACCGTACACGTCCATGCAATGGAATATTACTCAGCAATAAAAATAAGCTAGCAAGCCACAAAAAGACATGGAGGAACCTTACGGGTAAATTGCTAAGAGAAAGAATCCAGTTTGAAAGGGCTGTATACCATATGATTTCAGTTATATTACATTCTAGAAAAGGCAAAACTATGGAGATAATAAAAAGATCAGTGGTTGCCAGGGGTTGGGAGTTGGGAAGGATAAACAGGTGAACCACAGGTGATACTTAGGACAGTGAAACTATTCTGTATAATACTGTAACAGTGGATACATGACATTACGCATTTGTCAAAACCCATAGAACTTCACAACGTGAAGAGTGAACGCTAGCGTAAACCATGGTATTTAGTTAATAATACTGTGTCCCGTTGGTTCATCAGTTATAGAGGACACTGTGTATGCTTCAGGGAGGGAGCATATAGGAACTCCCCATACTTCCCAATCAATGTTTCTGCAAACCTAAAACTGCTCTAAGAAATAAAGACTACTAATTAAAACACACACAAAAACAGACCGGGCACCTGTAATCCCAGCACTTTGGGAGGCCAAGGCGGGTAGATCACTCAAGATCAGGAGTGCAAGACCAGCCTGGGCAACATGATGAAACCCCATCTCTCCTAAAAATACAAAAATTAGCTGGGTGTGGTGGCACGGGCCTGTGGTCCCAGATACTCTGGAGGCTGAGGCACAAGAACTGTTTGAACCCAGGAGACAGAAGTTGCAGCCAGCTGAGACTGTGCCACCGTGCCCCAGCCTGGGCAACAAAGCAAAACTTTCTTAAAAAAAAAAAATTAAAACAAAAATCAATAGCGAGCTTAGTCAGTATTATCTAAAAGAATGATAGGCACACATAAATCAAATAGAAAAAGCTGAAAGATCCAAAGTAGCAATGATCGATATGGAAAGTGAAAATGAAGAGTGACACCGTGAGAGCCTGAGCAGGAAGACCTACTGCTTTCTCAGGACAATGGTGATACCAACACATACATACAAACCATAAGTAGGAATAAGTAGACTGAAATGATAAAAACCCACTACTGTGAAGGCCAGTGACACAAGTGACAGAACAGTTTTGTTTTTAATAATCACCATTTACACAAATCCCACTATGCGTTAAACTCTGTACCCCCACCTACATCCACATATAATTTAACATAAAATCTTTCAATATTACAAAAATAGGTACCACTTAAAATATATTTTTTAGAACAACACTAACATTAAAAAAAAAAAAATCAAACTTTGTTCTTACTTTATCTGGAATTCTTGATTTGGTGAATTTGTGACGAATCCAATCTGTACCAATGAGAGACTCCACACCTTTTGTCACCGTCTAAAATATGATATAAATCATTTGTTTTTTAGAATTCTATCTAGTACAGAAATCCGTACCCACCAATCTTTAGGTAACAGAAGTCTGTTCCAACCTACCCTGTAATTATTAAAGGTATATCTTAGCGCCCTAGCTGAGCGAATGCATCCCATCTAAGCACTAACACGATACAAAGGTAAAAGTGCATAAATATACTTTTAGACCATGGATTGGTAACTGTTTTCTGTAAAGGACCAGATAGTAAACATTTCCAGCTCTAGAGCTATGTAGTCTCCATTGCCAAAACTCAGCTTGGCCATTATAGGGTAAAAGCAGTCGGACAATATGCAAACAAACAGGGGTGGCTATTTTTCTTCTCCTTTCTTTTTTCTTTTTTTTGTTTGAGATGGAGTCTCACTCTGTGGTCCAGGCTGGAGTGCAGTGGTGCCATCTCGGCTCACTGCAACCTCCACCTCCCGGGTTCACGCCATTCTCCTGTCTCAGCCTCCCGAGTAGCTGGGACTACAGGTGCCCGCCACCACGCCCGGATAATTTGTTTTTGTATTTTTAGTACAGACAGGTTTTCGCCGTGTTAGCCAGGATGGTCTTGATCTTCTGACCTCATGATCCGCCCACTTTGGCCTCCCAAAGTGCTGGGATTACAAGCGTGAGCCACGGCGCCCAGCCGGGTGTAGGTAGTTTTCAATAAAACTGTTATTTACAAAAATAGGTGGCAGGCTGAATTTGGCCTAGAGGCCATAGCTTAGCAACTCTTGCTCTAGAGAATGTGCAATAATTCACATTTAACAAGACAATATAAAAGAAATCCAAAGTGAGTTTCCAGTTTCCTTTCTAGTTCTAACAATGTCATCATTCCTAGTTCCTATCCCTTGCTCCTGCTCTACGTTCCTCCAATCCCACTTCTCTCAGGCTGCTGAAGAACAAGGATTCACTGCCGACCTTTCATACCAGGACACGGTCGTGGGAATGGGCAACAGTCGTTCCCATCACTCCCTGCTAGCATTTCCTGCATTGCAGAGATGGCATAAACCAGTAGAAGACAGGCAGTGGGCTGAGTTCTGCTGCCTACCAGCTGTGAGACATGAGACACTCTCTCAGAGGGTCAGTTTCCTCAGCTCTAAAAAGGAAATCATACTGACCTCCCAGGATTAATCTGAGGTTAAGGTAATATAATATAAAGCCCTTTACATTGTTGTCATCTGCAGCCAGGAGCAAGTCAATAGGCTCATCTAGGCTCTGGCCCTTATGAGCAGATGAGGCTGCACCACTGCACTTTCTAAAGGCAAGCCTAGAAGGAGATACAGGAAAATACTAACACTGATGGTCTCCTAGAGATTATTTCTCTTCCTTCTGATTTTCCATATTTTTCTAATATTGTATTATTGAAAATGTACTCCTTCCATAATCTTAGGGGAAAAAACCCCTAAAACTTTAAGATTAAGACAGACCAAGGGGAATCAATGACGGCCATTTTTTATTGGCATGTTTTCCAGAAAAAGATCTTTTTTGATTCTAGATCTTTAGGGATAAAACAGCAGATAAACCATAAATAAACAAGATTAACTCTCAATATCCAAAAAATATCAAAAAGGAACTGGGGAAAGCACTTAACTTTGGGTGGCTGGGGTGGGTGGATCACAAGGTCAGGAGTTAGAGACCAGCCTGGCCAATATGGTGAAACCCCCGAGTATATGAAAAATACAACAATTAGCCAGGTGTGGTAGCAGACACCTGTAGTCCCAGGTACTCGGGGGACTAAGGCAGGAGAATTCCTTGAACCTGGGAGGTGGAGACTACAGTGAGCCCAGATAGCACCACGGCACTCCAGCCTGGGTGAGAGTGAGACTCCATCTCAAAAAAAAAAAAAAAAAAAAAAAAGAACTTAACTTGCCTTGTAATGATTAAAAAAAAAAAATTCATAAGGGGTAGAAAAAGAAATTCTTGAAAAGAAACACTTACCTGTAGTCCGCCCGGGGGCCTCTGAACTACTAAGCGCAAAATCCCAGCCATAAGTGCAGTGACTGCTCTCTTTAGAGGCTGTGGGAAGTAGGAAGTAGACCCATGAGTCAACTATGTCCTGGAAATGAACAGGTTTCCCCTTCTCTAGTATTAAAAAACTAAGCAGCAAATTAATTGTAAACTTGACTTAAGTTTAACAGTAAAACATATTGGTCATTTTAATACAATAAGGGCATGAATTAATTTATACATATTTTATTCAACCACAGGTAGTAATTATACACATTAACCACACCCCATTTTCATCAAATGAGTCAGACTTAGATTGATTCCACAAAACTACTATCATTTAAAGTGTCTTCTTCAACAATGAAGGCAGATAAAGAATACTTTGCCACAGAATCACAGAAAATTAAAGAGCCTGAAGGGACTGGAGAAATCTCAACTCCTATTAGAACTGACTGCCCACATCCTTACTTTATGAATGAGGATCATGAATTCCAGAAAGTTCAATGATTTATCCAAGTGCATCCAGTTATCAATAAAGTATGTGGTCTGGAATCCCATTCTCCTAATTTCTAGGTGAGTGCATTTTCACTAAACCATAACACCTTTCTGTTAAAAAGTAGAATTTGTTTTTGCTGATTTGTATTTTTTTAAACTATTTTCAATGTACACGCATTGCTTCTATAACCTAAAAAGGTCATATTTATTTAATTAGACACAAAACAACTGTAGTCTACTGACTTATACTGAAAGCAGAAAGATTAAGTTCATGAATTACATGTATATGTCGGACAGGTTACTTAATTCGTGCGTTACAATTTTTCTCCCAGAAAAGAAAGAAAATAGTCGTCTTGCAAATGAGTTATTCTACAAAGCACCTAAAACAGTACATGGCATGTGGGGAGCCCTCAATAAATGGTAGCTTTTATTATTAAATTATTACAAAGCTAATAAGAATGCTCTTAAAAGTATTATTAAAAGCAGTCCCCAACCTTTTTGGCACTGGGCCAGTTTCATGGAAGACAATTTTTCCATGAATAGGGAGAGGTGGCAGGGAAGGTTTCAGGATGAAACTGTCCACTTCAGATCATCAGGCATTAGATTCTCACAAGGAGCATGCAACCTAGATCCATTGCATGCACAGTTCACAACAGCGTTCACACTCCTATGAGAATCTAATGCCGGACTGCTCTGACAGGAGGCGGAGCTCGGGTGGTAATGCTCACTCCACCTCAGCTCACCTCCTGCGGTGCCACCTGGTTCCTAGCTGGCCAGCAAACGCTCTGGATCTGAGGCCTGGGGTTTGGAGACTTCTGCTCTAACACACTAAAATAGGTTAAGTGTTGTAATTCAGTGTCCCGCAGATTCTAGTTCATTCAAGTTCTGCACGTCTTTCCTGGGATGTGGATAAAGCAATGGAACTGTGAGAATCAATGCAAGACGTCTCTTGAAAAGAGCCAGACCTCAGAAACATTCCTCAGCAACTGAACCTGTCTAATGCTAAATTATTTTACCAGACTTCCTCGTATCAAGGTTAGGTATTACTCCAACATATTTAGCTTCACGCTTTATAAAAAATCTTTCTGATCACTTAGATCTCAACAAAATCCTAACTGGACTTCTGCTTCCATTCCAATTCCCCTAATATCTTTTTTGTATATCAGCAATAAATCATCTCATTAAATCTTAGATCATATCGCTCTGCTCAAAAATCTTCCAGAGAGCCAGGATTCTCACTGTCGAAGTGGGAAGTTACACATAAGCAAGAGCGGAAGGCTACAATGATCCTTACATACCTTATAATGTTTAGCTTAATATAGATATTGAGGGATTAGAAATAATAATAGATATGCATACACACATGGGTTGGCTCTGTCAGCTGAGAGGACTTACAGCAATAGCACTCAGTGGCAATGAGCACGCCAGGTGCCCAGATCTTGGCTGCATTCTTTAATAAAACGAACCAGTGCTCCTTTGAGAAATGGCAGATTATGTCTGGAGCACTTTGTAATGCCAGAAAGGAACTACTGGAAAAAACATAATGATGGGGTATGTCAAAGGGACACTGGAGTCAACTGTAGCCAAAGCTGGAACAATTTCAGCAACAAAATAAGTAACAAAGTATTACTGGCTTAGAACCCAAACCAAAATAAATAAATAAATAAATAAACAAACAAACAACCCTAAGTTCATACTAATATAAATAAGTGGGCCGGGCGCGGTGGCTCAAGCCTGTAATCCCAGCACTTTGGGAGGCTGAGACGGGTGGATCATGAGGTCAGGAGATCAAGACCATCCTGGCTAACACGGTGAAACCCTGTCTCTACTAAAAAATACAAAAATCTAGCCGGGCGAGGTGGCGGGCGCCTGTAGTCCCAGCTACTCGGGAGGCTGAGGCAGGAGAATGGCGTAAACCCGGGAGGCGGAGCTTGCAGTGAGCTGAGATCCGGCCACTGCACTCCAGCCTGGGCGACAGCGAGACTCTGCCTCAAAAACAAACAAACAAACAAAAAAACAAAATATAAATAAGTGAATAAGTTAATGAGAAAGAACAAATATCCCATTCAGAAGAATTCCAAATAATTCTTCCCTCTCCTGGAATGATCCTGATACTTACATGGCTAATTTCCTTATCTTTTTAAATTTTCGGCTCAAATCTCACCTTTTCAATGAGGTCTACCCAGATCACATCATTTGACATTTTCACCCATACCCCAACTGTCAACACTCCCAATTCCTCTCTTTTCTTTCTACTGTGCGTATCTTCTAACGTAACTTAATTATCTGTTAGGTTTGTTGTTTGGTACATATCCATTCAACACCATGCTAATTCCATAGGAAAGGGGTTTTTAGATTTTGTTGTTTTGGGTCTGTTATATTCACAGAAGTATCCCAAGCATCTATGTAAAGTGGTATCTGCCCTATAGCAGGCACATATTTTTTTGCAGAATAACTGAAATTTAAATATTTACAGACCTCTGAAGGTGTGATGGTCAAAAGTTACAAGTTTTTAGAGATAAGAGTCTCCCTAAGTTCCTGGGATTGAACTCAGACTCAAGCAATCCTCAATTTTCCCAGTAATTGGAGCTATGTGTCACCACGTTTGACTCAAGGAATACGTTTATTTTATTTTTTTGAGACAGAGGCTCGCTCTGTAGCCCAGGCTGGAGTGCAGTGGCGCCATCTCGGCTCACTGCCATCTCGGCTCACTGCAAGCTCCGCCTCCCAGGTTCATGCCATTCTCCTGCCTCAGTCTCCCGAGTAGCTGGGACTACAGGCGCCCGCCACCACGCCCAGCTAATTTTTTGTATTTTTAGTAGAGACGGGGTTTCACCGTTTTAGCCAGGATGGTCTCGATCTCCTGACCTCGTGGTCCTCCCGCCTCGGCCTCCAAAAGTGCTGAGATTACAGGCATGAGCCACCTTGCCTGGCAAGGAATACGTTTTAATAAAGTAAAAGTTACTGTCTCCTACTGTAAAATAGGAAAATACCAGGCATCACAGAAGTATGATCCCATTTCTATTTTTTTAAATGTCTGTGAACGTGTCTATTTACAGAAAAATTCTGGAAGGTTGTCAGAAAAGTGTTAATATACGCCTGGGGGTATGAAAAAAGGTGTTTTTCCTCCCCCACACCGACGGATAGTTCTTATGTCTTTTTACAATGACCATGCATGCAACAGGAACGTTAACAAGTGATTTCTTTTTCTAAACCGTCAATGTATATAATTATTAAAGGGGGAAAAACACTTCTGAAACGTAAAACATAGAATCACTCTTGCAGAGATACCAGAGATCTCTGAAGGCTGGAAGCGTGTCTCTTCTCTGAACCCCTAGTGCCTAATAAGCAGTAGGCAGCCCTCATTACTGCCTCTTGGCAAAAAGGGCAGAACACACAGCTTTTGGTAGGTCTCGATCAAAATGGTAACAAATCATAATTTTAATAAAATGGCAAATATTCTTTTTTTTTTTTTTTTTTAAGAAGAAGTCTCGCTCTGTCACCCAGGCTGGAGTGCAGTGGCATGATCTCGGCTCACTGCAAGCTCCGCCTCCCGGGTTCACGAAAATGGCAAATATTCTAACTGCCAACTCTGGGATGCTTGCATTATAAAATGAAGCAATACAAAAATAAAGACAATTTTCTATCTTCATTAAAAAAAAAAAAAGCAACCCTAATCCCCAATGGCAATAAAGCAGCAGCACAGAAAATGCTGCTTGGGTTCCCTTTCCCAAGCTGTCCAGCCTCGGTGGCTCCGTCCTTGAGCTCTAGAGTCTGGGCCCAAAAAGCCGCGTGGCCCTGGATCCCGCGAATTGGGAAACGGGGGGATCCTGCAGGCCAATGGCTTTAAGGGAGCCAATGTGACGGGATCTGGCGCAGACCCATTTAGGTTGCCGTAACCTGCCAACTCAGAACGCAATAGGGAAAATCAATTAGGATCTGCAGAGGGCTCCCGGATACACCTTGCGAAGAATGCCGCACTCTCGGCCACGCATTCCCCACTCACCAGCACCCGCTAAACGTTCAGCCCGAACTTTTCCACCGAAGGGAAGCGGAACAGAGGAAGAGCTACCAAGTGCCACACTCAAAGTCTGCCGTCGCAGTGAGCGCGACCTGCACACTAGGGCATTTTTGTTCCGACGAAATCCCTCCCCCTCAGGCAAGTCCCTAGAAAGAGAGCGCAGGCGCCTAGGTGTCACATGACCGCTTCCCGGAAGCGCAGCAGACCCCGCTTCACTTCAGCCTGGGTTGAGGTGGAGGAGAATTCCCGGAATTATGGCGAAGTCCGGGCTGGGGCAGGATCCTCAGAGCACAGCTGCAGCCACTGTGCTCAAGCGGGCGGTAGAACTAGATTCGGAGTCGCGGTATCCGCAGGCTCTGGTGTGTTACCAAGAGGGGATTGATCTGCTCCTGCAGGTTCTGAAAGGTGAGCAATGAGGCAAGGCGGGGAGGACCTGAGGAAAAGGGGCAGGTTCCTGCTGTGTCTGGGGTGAAGCGAATGAGTTAAAAACGATTCTTCCGCACCACGAAGAAGCAGTTAAATACAGAAGGTGGGATATTCTACAGGACACCTGGGCCGCTTTCCTTTAGATCTTTAGTAGATTGATGTCATCTAGAAAAGGTGGGGAGGCTACTAGTCTAGATTTTAAAAGACTTAAGAGATATAACCCAGTGTAATATATAAGCTTTGAGAGGACCTGGGTTTGTAAGAACTTTGAAAGACATTTTTGGATCTAGTAGAAAAGTTTGAATATAGATTGGGTGACATTAAAATTATTTTCTTAGGCAATATGATTTTTTTTTCCGAAAACTATCCTAAATTTTTAGAGATGCAGACCAAAGTGTTTTAGAAAGAGATGCTATGATGTCTTTAGTTAATTTTCCTTAAGCAAAAATTTTTTAAAAATCGAAGCTCTATTTGAGCAAAAATGCTAACTTAAAAAATCTAGGTGATGGGTAATAAGGGTGTTTATTATACGATTATTTAAAATTTTCTGTTTAAACATTTGCATTTAAAGCAAGCCAAAGTAAAATTATGTAGCGGCAGAAGAAAAGTTTTTCTTAAACGGATGAAGTGCGGTGTGAGAAATGCCCAGGGTTGTGGAGGGGACAGTGAGACTTTTCCTATCACTTAGTTATTCAATGTTGAGAAATACCCAAATATTCCTTAACACCCAGCACAACGCTGGCTCACAGTAGACACTCAATATTTATGTATTAAATTGATAAGATCAACTCCTGCTCCCCAACCCACTGACACTCCCAGTCTGAACTAAGCTCCCTCTGTGCTTTCTAGTTTAAGCTTCTTATAATTAAAGTGTTACCGAAGCTTTGAGGCAGCAGAGGGAAGCCCTTCCTGGTTTGGTGCTTTGGTCAGAACTATAAACTCTACCTTGCCTGAGGCGTTATTTGATGATAATGATGACAGTGACAACAGCACTAAGCGTAGCTATCACGTTTCGGTGCTGAGTGCCAGGCATTGCAGAGAACATTAAAAGTATGATCTCGTTTCATCCGTACCAATTGCCCTATCAAGTAGGAGTTGATGGTGTTCTCGCTTTACAGCATAAAAAATATTGTTCGCTTTCAAGTTCTGCCACTAGGAGGTGGTAGAGTCACAGTCAGAGCCCAAGGCCTGTGTATACTGAATCCCAGAAGAGAGATGGTGTACTGTGTTGGTCAGGTGGAACACTGCTCAAGTTTTGGCTGCACCAGGAATCTGAAGCAGGAAAATCACAGTTCTTCTCTAGCGTGCTTCACTGATCCCGTAGAGGTTACATGTAACATGACATAGATGGGTTAAGACCAAAATGCAAATAGCGCTAATACAGGCAATAGGTGCCAGGAGAGAGATATCCATAGATAGGCACAATGAGGATTTCAACAGTTAAAGGTCATGGGAGGGTGGAAAGGTAGAGGTGGAGTTTGATTGGGGCTTTGGAGGAAAAAGAATTTCAGAAGTCAGAAATTCATCTAAGAGTCTTCAAATTCCTGTGCTGTCTTACCAAATAAGTGGTTTGGTTGAGCACGTGTCTGAAGAGGAAGAGTGAGAAGTAAAGTTTAAAGGTAGATAGGGGCTTGGATCACATTGTGAATGCCTTGACTACCAGGAGATTCTAACTCATTCCACAGGCAAGGAGAAACCATTTAAGGTTTTTACAAAGGAGTAATACAATTGGAGTTGTATTTCAGGGCTTGTCTCTTTCAGAAATGTGCTCTTTTCTCACAGATACTTATTTGCATGGCACACTCTCTCCTATTCCAGGCCTTTACACAAATATCACCCTCTTTGTGAGGTTTTCCGAGACCTCCAGTGTAAAATTATAACCCCATCCCAGCACTCCCTGTCCTCCGTTATTTTATTTGATAGCACTTATCTCAATCTAATATACATGTTTTACCAACTTATTTTTATTGTTCTCTTTCTTCCTACTTGAACAATAGAGGAGAATTGTGTCTGTTGTATTAACTGCTGTATCCACAGCACTTAGAACAGTGCCTGGCATGTCGTTAGTTCTCAATAAATATTTCTTGAATAAAGGACTGAATCTGGCAAGGATGTAAAGTAGATATTAACCTGTAGAGACTGAAGTTAAGCAGACCAATTAAGGAGCTCCTGCTGGAATCAAAGTAAGAGGTGAGTATAGCCATTATAGAAAACAGTATGGAGATTCCTCAAAAAATTAAAAAGAGAACTACCATATCATCCGTCAATCCCATTACTGGGTATACATCCAAAGGAAATGAAATCATTACGTTGAAGAGATATTTACACTCCTATGCTTACTGCAGCACTATTCATAATAGCCAAGATAGGGAATCAATCCAAGTGTCTATCAGCAGATGAATAGATAAAGAAAATGTAGTACATATATACAGTGAAGTACTGTTCAGCCATAAAAATTGAAATCCTGTCATTTGTGACATGGACAAACTTGTAGGAAATTAAGTGAAATTAGCCAGACACAGAAGGACAAATACCACATGATCTCACTCATGTGGAATCTGAAAAAGTCGATGTACAAGTAGAGAGTAGAATAGTGGTTACCAGAAGCTGGGAAGGGCAGGGGGTAGGAGGAATGGGGAGAGGTTGGTCAAAGGGTATAAAATTACAGTTAGATGCCAGGCACAGTGGCTCATGCCTGTAATCCCAGTACTTTGGGAGGCCGAGGTGGGCAGATCACTTGAGGTCAGGAGTTCGAGACCAGCCTCGCCAACATGGTGAAACCCTGTCTCTCTTAAAAAAAAAAAAAAAAAAAAAAAAATACAGTTAAATAAGAGGAATAAATTCCGGTGTCTTATTACACAATAGGGTGACTATAGTTAATAATGTGTTGTATGTTTCAACGTAGCTAGAATGAAGGATTTTCAAGGTTCTTACCACAAAGAAACTAAATATTTGAGATGACAGATAGGCTAATTACCCTGATTTGATCATTACCTTTACCAAGTGGTTAAAGTTAATATCATCAGTAGTAAGACACATAAACATCACGTACCCACCAAGCAAGGTACATCACTTCTGTGATTGTCTTGCCAAAAAATGCATAAACCAAGTCTAATCATGAGCAAACATCAGACTGTCCAAACCGAGAGACATTCTGCAAAAATAACTGACCGATGTTATTCCTAAATGTCAAGGTCATAGAAGGCAGAGAAAGATTAAGGAACTAACACAGATTGGAGGAGACTAAGGACACATAACTAAATGCAATATGGAATCCGGACCAGAAAACACTTTCCTTAGTGGAAAAATTGGTGAAATTCAAATAAGGTTTGTAGATGAGTTCATAGTATTGTTTCAGCATTAATTTCCTAGCTCTGATATGTGTAGTATGGCTTGTAATAAGTTAACTTTAGGAGAATCCAGGTGAAGGAGCTATCTGTACCATTTTTGCAACTTTTCTGTAAATATAAAATTAAAATGTTTTTTAAATGAGAGATTAAAATGAAATTATTGGCTGGGCACTGTGACTCACGCCTGTAATCCCAGCACTTTAGGAGGCCAAGGTGGGTGGATCACCTGAGGTCAGGAGTTGGAGACTAGCCTGACCAAAACATGGTGAAACCCCATCTCTACTAAAAATACAAAAACTAGACAGGCATGGTGGTGGGTGCCTGTAGTCCCAGCTACTCAGGAGGCTAAGAGGAGAATTGCTTGAACAGGGAGGTGGAGTCTGCAGACCACCGAGATCGTGCCACTGCACTACAGCCTGGGCGACAGAACGAGACTCCATCTCAAAATAAACAAAAAATGAAATTATTATGGAAAATATAAGCGATGTTGAAAGGAAAGAAGGGAAGGAACAAGCAGTGATTTGTTGACTGATTTGGGAGGATGGGTGCTTGGAGTAAAACTTGATGATCATGTATATTCAAAAATAACATTTTTGTGGTAGCTGGAAAAATATGCATTATATAATGGGGAGGTCTGGAAGAGTAGCTGGTTTTGTGGAAGATAAATATTTTTTGCTATCTTTTAATTATGCAAAAACTTCAACCTTGTGGGTAATTAGGATAAAATAGTGCTCAGACATGAGTTTGACATGTAATGAGCCACCTTTCATCCCACCAGATTTGGTGTCCCAGAGATGAGACATAGTGTCAAGCGTTCCCACTCCCAAACCAAGCTGCATCACATGCTTCGTGTAAATATGAAGGTCTTGGATGTTCAAGCCACATTTGAGCTTATCGTGTGTATTTGAGGACTGAGGCAAATCATACTAAAGGATAGGATATTTGTAGAAAACTTGAGAAACTGAAAACAGTGCCCAAATTAACTAGAAAAATTGTTTTGATACTTGCTAATATATATTTTTAAATTTGTAGGTACCAAAGATAATACTAAGAGATGTAATCTCAGAGAAAAAATTTCCAACTACATGGACAGAGCGGAAAACATAAAGAAGTACGTGGAGCAAGAAAAAGAAGGTAAAGAAGCTGTTTTAGAAAACATCTGTGAACAACTACGATCGTCCATTCACCCAGTGTTCCTGGCTCCTGCCCTTTGGAGCTCTGTGTGGTCTGGACCAGTGGTCCCTGGGAGCTTACAGGATTTAATCTGCATTTCCACTCCCATATAGGAGTTGTTCTTAATTGTTTGTTTGTTTGTTTTAGTTGGGGGTGGGAATGTCAGATATCCCTTTGACCTTTGAACATCCGATGAAAGCTATACATACTGGAGAATGTTACATGCCATTTTTTAAGGGGTTCACAAATCCGTATGAAGCTTATGTGTGGACCCTGTGTTAAGAAATACTACAGAGGAATACTGAATGTAAATTGTGTATTTTATTTGTATTTCCCTTTATGAAATGACCAAAATCATGAAAGAAGCTAAAGAAACTCCTGGGATTTCCCTCAGATTTTGTTGTGAATCAAAACACCTCAGGAGTTAAGCATTCCTAATGATTAGAGGTCAGACAGGTATTGTTCCCTATTGATTATTAGTTCCCTACTCCTAAGCATCCAGTTTACAAATGTCTGCAAATGGCCATTTCCACCCTTACCTGAGTGCATACTTGCTGCTTTCTATAGCCAAAGGTACTGCTGCCCTGAAAAGCCACTGCCCCCAGGCCCTAGCTTTTCTTCTTTCTATACCCCTTTCCCCATCTCTTCCTGCTATTCTGTATTAGTACATACCCTGGGGATCCCCCACTGAGCTCCTTTGTTCAGTACGAATAAAATTGTGTTTCCTTCACCCCAATTTGAAATTTAGAATGAAATTTTGCTCCAAAACATTGATGAAATATAGTACCTTCAGCATTGTGGTTTTGAGTACATGGAATTAAATTAACCTCTCTATGTGGCTATCTTGGCTTAAAAAACGAGGCATAGTTGCCAACATTATCTCTGTGGAAATATTTGGAATAGAATCCAAACTACTGATTTTTAAACAAAGTGTAAAGTATAATTTAGGGGCTACCATATAATTTAGGGACTAGCATTAGGGGTCATTTTTTTTTTTTTTTTTGAGACGGAGTCTCACTCTGTCGCCCAGGCTGGAGTGCAGCAGCACGATCTCGGCTCATTGCAACCTCTGCCTCCTGGGTTCAAGCAACTCTTCTGTCTCAGCCTCCCGAGTAGCTGGGACTACAGGCACCCGCCACCACGCCTGGCTCATTTTTGTATTTTTAGTAGAGTCGAGGTTTTGCCATATTGGTCAGGCTGGTCTCTTAACTCCTGACCTCAGGTGATCCTCCCACCTCGGCCTCCCAAAGTGCTGAGTTTACAAGTGTGAGCCACTGCGCCCAGCCAGGGGTCATATTTTTTTAAAACCTTAAAGGTTTCTGATAACTTTTCAGTGTTCATTTTGAATTAACAAAAGCAATAATCTATCTAATAGATCCTGTGACATCCCCATCTTTAGCTTGGGTTATTAAGACGTACTATAAATTTGTTTAAAACTCTACACGTGCCAAGAAAGACTTCGAAGCTCCATAGTATATTGTATTCATGTTTTTTCTTTTTTCTTTTTTTTTCAGGCAGAGTCTTGCTCTGTTGCCTAGGCTGGAGTGCAGTGGTACAATCTCAGCTCACTGTAACCTCCACCTCCTGGGTTCAAGTGATTCTCCTGCCTCAGCCTCCCAAGTAGTTGGGACTACAGGCGCCTGACATCATCCCTGGCTACTTTTTATAATTTTAGTAGAGGTGGGGTTTCACCATGTTGGCCAGGCTGGTCTCGAACTCCTGACCTCAAATGATCTACCTACCTCGGCTTCCCAAAATGCTGGGATTACAGGCGTGAGCCACCACGCCCTGCCCTGCATTCATGTTTAATACTCACTTTAGTTATTAGATTACAAGACATAAAAAGACAAGTCTGAAGAGAAGGACCAGAGAGCCACTGAGTTACAGTATGTGGTGCTACCCATGGTGACAGAAGTTATTGGATACCTTTATACATACACTACTCCCTTCAGCAAACTGCCTGGTCTATAGGATCCGGCTCAAGGACCTGTTCCAGGAAACCTCTGGATTTTCACCCCTGCCTAGCCTCTGTGAAGGCAGAAATCACTAATGTAATGGTTTGCCTTAAATACGTTTGTATGTGTAACATCCTGCAATGTGTATGATATTTAGTAGGCATTCAATAAGTATTTGCTGAATGAATAAGTGAAAAAAATTAATGTGTATCTGATGCTGATTAATCACTATATATAAAATATAAAATGTGTAAAAAAAATGGTCACTGGTTTTACTGTTGAAGCCTGTGTTTTATAGATGGAAAATATCACAAGCAAATTAAAATAGAAGAGAACGCAACAGGCTTCAGTTACGAGTCACTTTTTCGCGAATATCTTAATGAGACAGTGACCGAAGTTTGGATAGAAGATCCTTATATCAGACATACTCATCAGGTATGTGAATGTACTAAAATATAATGAAATATTATATTCAATGCACTAAGTTAGTAATAATCCATTCTAATGTCTTTTAGCTGTATAACTTTCTTCGATTTTGTGAGCTGCTTATTAAGAGACCATGTAAAGTAAAAACTATTCACCTTCTCACCTCTCTGGACGAAGTAGGTACCTGAAAGCACTTACTCTTTCTTATTAACTTTATTCAGTTACAAGATGTAGTTCCGTCAAGGAAAACACAGATGCAGTGCTTCAGTTAGATTTATTTCCTTGGGAATTAACTTATTATCTAACAGTATGCACAGCATGTCATGAAAAAATGTTACTGATTTTAGGATGCTGATTTTGTATTTGGCCACTTTGCTAAATGCGCTTATTCAAATAGTTTGTTAGTTTAGTCTCATGGATATTCTAGGAGGCAATCACACTGTCTGCACTATGGACAATTTTGTTGCTTTACCAATTATTATATCTGGGGGTTGGTAGCATGATGTGGTAGTGGGTATCTCTATCTTGATTTTGACTTAAAATAGGAATGCTTCTAAATAATTATGACTTCTACGATTGATTTCAAAAGAAGTCAGCTCCACCTGGATGACTAAAACTATTCCAAACTACATTTAAGGAGACAGGATGGAGTTATGTCCACATTAGAAAAGAAAATTATTTTGATAAAAACAATTGCTCTTTAAACTACCTCACATTGTTTAGTTGCTTCTTTGAGATAGTAGGCATTGAAACGAGTATAGAACATTTCCATCTTAATCCACCTATGATATAGATTGTATAGCTTAGGGATAGTTTAAGATAACAATAATATCTGAGGCAGATAATCGTATTTTTGCAATTAACAGGGCACTGAGCAAGTGCAGCAAAGTAGGGGCCTGCAAGAAATAGAAGAGTCACTCAGGAGTCATGGAGTGCTGTTGGAAGTGCAGTACTCTTCTTCAATACATGACCGAGAAATTAGGTTAGTCCACAATAATGTTTTAATTTTTATGCAGTTGATATATACTTAAAAAATTTTTAAAATGTTTTATATAATTGCATATATTTAAATATTTATTTATAAATATTTAAAATTAAAAAAAAACTCCATTTAGTAATTTTTCACTTTTGAGAAGGAAAAAAAACACTTGGCTTGCTTTTGGACAAAGTAAGCCAAGTGTTTTGTGTATGAGTTTAATATTTCCTAATGGAGTAATATTTACATATTCTGTGTCATAGAGAAAAAGAGAATACTTTTCTGTCTACTCAACTGTATATATAGTGTTACGATATTAGGATAATTTATTTTCTGGTGAACTTAATATTTACTGTGGCTTTACTTCTTATGGGTTATTAAATATTCTAGTATGCATGACAATTTGCTGAGTCTATAAGAAAACAGAATATGTGGTTATTTTAGTGATATCTTCCTTTTGTTTAGCACAGTGGTTATATGTTTATAGCAAGGGCGCTCAGTTTTAATAAAAACTTAATCACAAACTAAATATGCCAAACAGATGAAAATGCAGCTGCTGTAGTTAAAGCAGAGGTCAGGGCCCTGGGCTCCTCCTGCACATTCCCCATCTCTAGCTAGGGGAACTCTTGAAACACCACCAGTTGCCCTGAATACACTTTGCCACCACTTGTTAGCAGAACACGAAAAAGTTTTATCAACAAGCTGAAATTCAAGGTTAAACTATCAGATAATTAAATCAATTGATTGTTTCTATGACTGTTTTCATTTTGGACACAGCTCATAACGAACCCCAGGTTTGATTCAACTCAAGCCACTGGAGGAAGTGGTTTGCTTTGTTGGGGGAAATTTTGCTGACACTTAATACACTACAGCTTTATTAATAGTCTGACTTTAATGTCTTGAATATGATACTATATACTAATTTCAATAGGTTCAACAATGGATGGATGATTAAGATTGGAAGGGGACTTGATTATTTTAAGAAACCACAGGTAGGATATAATCTTATGAGTAAATGTGTAGCACTGTTTTTGTATCATTTTTAATGATACTCTTTTCTTCTCTTCTTAGAGTCGTTTTTCTCTTGGATATTGTGATTTTGATTTAAGACCATGTCATGAAACAACAGTGGACATTTTTCATAAGAAACATACAAAAAATATATGATGGGCAGTAGCCTAATTTGTATTATGTCTACTTTATGTGAATATTGGATTTTTTTTAAAAGATCACTTTTATAATATATGAATTTAACAATAAACTTTTATATTTCTACTAATTTATGGATCCATCATTTGGTTGTGGGAAAAATCCTAAATATTTTTGTAAATATGTTACTCAGTAGATTTACGTTTCTTTCAAGTAATACAGCTAATTTAAACATGTTACCAGCTTTTCTGTTACTTGGCTGCGGGAGCATGTCAACAAATAATGAGCCTTTATTAGGAAGATGAATTAGATCTTTTTTTTATTTTTTTTTTTTTTTGAGACGGAGTCTTGCTCTGTCGCCCAGGTTGGAGTGCAGTGGCCGGATCTCAGCTCACTGCAAGCTCCGCCTCCCAGGTTCACGCCATTCTCCTGCCTCAGCCTCCCGAGTAGCTGGTACTACAGGCACCCGCCACCTCGCCCGGCTAGTTTTTTTGTATTTTTTAGTAGAGACGGGGTTTCACCGGGTTAGCAAGGATGGTCTCGATCTCCTGACCTCGTGATCCGCCCGCCTCGGCCTCCCAAAGTGCTGGGATTACAGGCTTGAGCCACCGCGCCCGGCCGAATTAGATCTTAATTTTGCCTGTGGGAGTTTTGAGTCTAGGAGGGAAAGACACCATGGATTAGAGTGCTTTTAAAGAGACAGATGGAGCTTGGGCAACCTGTTTCTGCAAAAAAAGAAAAAAAAGCCGGGCATGGTGGCACGTGCCTATAGTCCTAGCTACTTGGGAGGCTGAGGTGAAAGGATCACTTGAGCTTAGGAGGTCCAGGCTGCAGTGAGCTGAGATTGCACCACTGCACTCTAGCCTGGGTGACAGAGCCAGACCCTGTCTCAAAAAAGAAAAAAAAAAAAAAAAAGACAGATGGGCTTGGGGTCTAATAAACAGGAAAGTAAAATGTTAATTTTGTTACAATTAAGATAACTGTCACCGGGCGCGGTGGCTCAAGCCTGTAATCCCAGCACTTTGGGAGGCCCAGACGGGCAGATCACGAGGTCAGGAGATCGAGACCATCCTGGCTAACACGGTGAAACCCTGTCTCTACTAAAAATACAAAAATTATCCGGGCGTGGTAGCGGGCGCCTGTAGTCCCAGCTACTCGGGAGGCTGAGGCAGGAGAATGGCGTAAACCCGGGAGGCAGAGCTTGCAGTGAGCTGAGATCTGGCCACTGCACTCCAGCCTGGGCAACAGAGCAAGACTCCATCTCAAAAAAAAGATAACTGTCTTTGGTAAACGTTTACCATCATGCAGTTGTGCAATATTACCTAACTCCATAGAGGCAAATCCACCTATTCAGTTATCCAAATGCATTTTGCAGCTTACTCACTTTGGCTGGCACATTTGTAAAGCCTTGCAGCTTAGAATCAACTGTTCTGGGTGAGTTTTCATCCAGATGCCAGTTGTGTGGTTGGAGACAGAATAGATTCCATGGAGACAGGCTGGAAGAGGGGTTGTATGCTAGAGGTAGCGAGTAGTCCACAGCTCAAAGAACATGCTGGCTAGGCACAGTGGCTCACGCCTGTAATCTCAGCACTTTGGGAGGTGGAGGCAGGTGGATCACCTAAGTCAGGAGTTTGAGACCAGCCTGACTAACATGGAGAAACCCTGTGTTTACTTAAAATACAAAATTAGCTGGCCGTGGTGGCACATGCCTGTAATTCCAACTACTCGGGAGGCTGAGGCAGGAGAATTGCTTGAACCCTGGAGGCGGAGGCTGCAGTGAGCGGAGATTGTGCCATTGCACTCCAGCCTGGGCAACAAGAGTAAAACTCCATCTCAAAACAAACAAACAAATGAACAAAAAAACCCAGCTAAGCTAACATATGTAAGAGGAAAACTATAGTACCAGTGTTCAGTATTGGAGAGTGCACATACAAATGTCACATCTGAGGACTATACAGAGTTAAATGGTGTAGAGGACCGAAGGTAGAGACATGGGAACAAGGTTGGACAGAGTGGTCTTGGGCAAGCCTTGGAGACTATGTTTTCCTTTTGTGAGACAGTTGGTAGGTACAAGATGGCATAAAAGGCCAGGAAGGGCTTCCAGAACAGTTCTTGATTTTTTTTTTTTTTTAATGTTTTCAGGTTCAAGTGCTGATAATACTGAATCTGAAAAATTTTAGACTCAAACTAATTTGCTAAGCTTTATCATATGGAAGTTCAGGGTCTCAGGAAAACACTTGAACAAGTGTTGGTCTGATCCAAAGTTCCTTTCTGCAGAGTATCTTAGTTTATCTTGCCTGGTACCTGATGCCATGTGGAAATGGAGTAGCTCTTAATTAAGGTAAGAACATGTGTTAGGCCTCTTTACCTTCATGTTAAAATAACAATTCCGATTTCTAAAGCATATCAATCTGTTACTATGGAGAATTAGCAATCCACAACCCTGTGCAATTAACTTTTATCCAACTTCTGTAAAAATCCTGGCTAAGACATAGTGATATTTAAAGAAAAGAGTCTACAGACATGCTATCCATTCTAGACATTTGGAGTTCTATCCCAAGATCTAATTAGGGCACCAGAAGCCTACCAGGTACAGCTTAAATATATCAGGAAATGTATAAGAACTATGTGAACAGCTGTAAGCTTTATGGAAGGATATAAAAGAAAATTAGGGGAACTAGAAAGACAAATTGTATTCCTGAATGGGAAGACTTAATGTCAGTTCTAACTTAATTTATAAATTAAACAACAAAAGAGTAACACCAGGAGACTTACTTGACCAGCTATAAAGACATAGCTACAATAATTTTCTTAAAAATGTAGGGGCATAGGCACGGGCAAATAAATCAGTGGGACAGAATAAAAGAGTCCAGAAACACATTTGAAAGAGAGAAATCGAATGTATATGTGTGAGTATTTAATATATAGTAAAGGTGACATTTTGAGTTAGTGGAGAAAGAACTCAACAAATGGTTGGAAAAAAATAACATTAAGGCCTCTGTCTTACTCCGCATAAAGAAATTTTTCTATAATGACATTGACATCATATAAAGAAATAATTCTAAATGTATTACAGAGCTAATTAATGAAAAATGTATATACATATATTTTAAAACCCCACTTAATGAACCGAGTATAACAGAAAGCCCCTGAACTGTTAAGAGCAAAAGACTTGGTCATGTAAATATACAAAACTTGAGTAAAAAGGAAACATAAACTAAGTTAAAAAAAAAAATGAGAGATCAAATTTATAAAATTATAAAGAGTCAGTATTCCTAATATATAAGGATGATGGCCAGATTTTTGGCAGTGACCTTGACCTGACCTCCTTTAGCCTCCACAAGGACTTGGGCCTTAGAGCAGTCTCTCCTGCTGTACTGCATCGTTCCTATCAGTACACACATCTCGAGCCAGATGCCACCCTATTTTTTCGTTCTTCATGAAAAACTTCTTGAAAGAGTGCTCTCTGTTTTGTTTTGTTTTCTTATTTCCTCACCACCTATTCACTTTAACTCACTTCAGTCTGGCTACTGCCCCAATTACTCCACTGACATCGTTTTTGCTAAGGTCAACAGTGATCTCTATATCACCATATTCAATGGGCACTTTTTTTGTTTTTTTTTTTTTTTTTGAGATGGAGTCTCGCTCTGTCGCCCAGGCTGGAGTGCAGTGGCCGGATCTCAGCTCACTGCAAGCTCCGCCTCCTGGGTTTACCCCATTCTCCTGCCTCAGCCTCCCGAGTAGCTGGGACTACATTAGCTGGTACTACAGGCACCCGCCACCTCGCCCGGCTAGTTTTTTGTATTTTTTAGTAGAGACGGGGTTTCACCATGTTAGCCAGGATGGCCTTGATCTCCTGACCTCGTGATCCGCCCGTCTCGGCCTCCCAAAGTGCTGGGATTACAGGCGTGAGCCACTGCACCCGGCCTCAATGGGCACTTTTAAACTCTCATATCATGTGACCTTTCAGAAGCACTTGACCCAGTTGGCTACTCCCTTCTTAGAACTCTTGACTTTCATGAAACATACTTTCTTCCTCCATTCTTATATTTTAAATACTGAAGTTCTCCCAAGCTAGGTACTAGGTGGTAACCTTTTTTTTTTTTTTATTCACACTCTTTCCCTGATTACACAGTAAGTGTTCTTAGTAAAAAGCAATGAAAACTGCTCCTACCTGATATAAGCAAAAAAGGGGTTTATTACAAGAAGAGTAGGTAGTTAAGCTATAGACTGAGACATAGAGGTTTTGGAGTGAAAAATCACATCTAGAATCACTACCCAGAACTAATCAGATGACACTCCTGCTGACACTGATGCAAAGGCTGGATGCAGTAGCCTGCATCACTGACATCACTGGCATGGAGACTACCACTGCCAGCCTCACTGCCTTCATGACCCCAGAAATTCAGGCCCCTGTCGCTACTTCCAGAGAAGGGTTCTCATCATTCCAGATGTTCTGCATCACTACTGTCGAATTCAAAGTATGGAGCAGTTGCATCTGATTGGCACAGCTTAAGTCATGTGCCCACGCCTGTGCTTCGAGGAAGGCCAGAAAAGAGTATAGTAAACTTTTGTTTCCACAGAAGGAAGTAGGCTCTACCTCCTACGAGGTGGAGAGGTCCCCAAACATATAAGGGGACTCAGATGCTGAATATTTAATAGTTTAAAATGTAAACTTTAGATGAATTATAAAAGTCCAAAATTACTCATTCTCATGACTTGAAGTACTATTTACATGCCGTTAGCCCTCAAATTTATAAATTAGGCCAAGACTTCTCCTTGGAGTTCTTATTCAACTGCCTATGACATCTCAGAAGCACACAAACATTTCACACATAATATACCCCAACCAAACTTTTCATATATACTCCCCTACTCCCCACATATACTCTCATCCATCCAATCTCAAATAAGAAATCTAGGAGTAAAGGCCAGGTGCAGTGGCTCACACCTGTAATCTCAGGACTCTGGGAGGCTGAGGCAGGGAGATCACCTGAGGTCAGGAATTCAAGAACACCCTGGCCAACATAGTGAAACCTGTCTCCACTCAAAATACAAAAATTACCCAGGTGTGGTGGTGCAGCTACTTGGGAGGCTGAGGCGGGAGGATCACTTGAACCCAGGAGGCAGAGGTTGCGGTGAACTGAGATCATACCTCTGCACTCCAGCCTAGGTGACAGAATAAGACTCTGTCAAAAAAAAAAAAAGACTATATATGTATATACACATGCCATTCTGACTCCTCGCTCATGCCCATATGCAAACATTCAGAAAGTTCTGGGGAAACAACTGCAAAACATATCTTGAGTCCATCTGTTTCAGGGGTTACTTGGCCAGATTTCCAATTTGGAACTCAAAGCCCTTAACACCCTTTGCCTGATGATATCCTCTCTCTGGAGAAACAAATGGTATTACTGCACCAAAGCACATCATATCAGGATTTTTAACCTTTCTCAAAAAATAATTTTCACATGTGGCAACAAGTGCGATATGCTGATGAGTAATCTCTTCAAAGTTGTGTTTACTTGGTATTTAATATTGCTTTTACATAACAAAAGGACCTGCCCATTAAACCTGCTAAACTGCCAATCATGTTTGTCCCAAGAACACCTTGAAAAATACAATCACTCACTCCACCCCCACTCTGAGATAATCAGTTGTCAGCAAAACCCTGTGTCCATGCCTGCTCTTCCTAAAGATAAAAAAAGGATGGGGCCTGGAACTACTGAGATATATTAAAAGAATATAACTCATAAAAAAAAAGAGGGAGCTGGGCATGGTGTTGAGCACCTGTTGTTCCAGATACTCCAGAACCTGAGGTGAGAGGATCACTTGAGCCCAGGACCTATGAGCATGCCACTGCACTCCAGCCTGGGCAAGGGTAAGAGCCTGTCTTGAACGAGAAAGGGAGGAGAGAGGGGAGGAGGGCGGCCATGGGGGCTGGATGGGCTCATGTCTGAAGGCCTCAACTCTCACCAAATTACGAATCAAGGTTTGTGACAAGGTAAGAGTAGTGGAATTCTGAGCTTGAGAAGAGTGGAAACATTCCCCTCAAGAATGAGGGGAACTCAACTAGAGATGAGTTAAATCTGACACCAGCAGAAAGATACATTAAGTTGAAAATTATAAATATCAAATTGGGCTAATCTTCAATGATTATATGATCTTACTCCCCAGCATCACCTGCCAAAAAGAATAGAAAATCAATTGTTTAGACTAAAATTAAAAAGTGGCTACGGCAGAAGGTCAAAGGAGAGAAGCAAATGAGAATACTGGTAAGAAAGTACAGCATAAAGTAAATTTCAGGCTGGGATAGAAGGGAAATGATGCAAGGAGAGATTAGGGAAGGGTTAAGAGCTTAAAAAAGTGCGACAGCCTTAATTTTTAGTGCAAGAGTAGAAAGATAAGAAAATATAACTAAAAGGGAGAATTTTGGAGTTTGAGATATGAGGAGAGGTGACAAGAAATCTGGGTTATATCTCCGAGAGGGAAGAAAAACAGAGAACTAAGTCTGAGGTCAGAGTGTCCAATATTGTATATAGCCCCAAGAGAGTTAAAGCAGCAGCAGCTGAAATATAAATACATGCCAGGTATTAAAATCAATGGACAGGGCATGGTGGCTCATGCCTGTAATCCCACAACTTTGGGAGGCTGAGGCCAGTGGATTGCTTGAGGCCAGGAGTTTGAGACCAGCCTGGCCAACACAGTGAAACCGTGTCTACTAAAAATAGAAAAAATTAGCTGGGCGTGGTGTCACAAGCCTGTAGTCCCACTACTTGGGAGGCTGAGGCATGAGAACCACTTGGACCCAGGAGGTAAAGGTTGCAGTGGGCCAAGATCGTGCCACTGCACTCCAGCCTGGGTGACAGAGTGAAACTCTGTCTCAAAATAAATAAATGAAATAAATAAAATAAAATCAATGAAGGAAGAAAGAGAAGAAAGAGGATCCTAGAGGTCAGGAGACATACACAGATAGGGATAGGTGATAAATAATTTCAGATGGGGAGAAGTTACTGAAAGAGACTAGGTTTTTTATTTTTATTTTTTTTGAAGTTACTGAAAGAGACTAGTTTTTTTTTGACATACAATGTGCAAGTATGAGACATTTTATTTTCTAATTGAAACTGTATTAAGACATTTACTTGGAATCACATTATTCCCTTAATTTTTTCACAGAGAATATTCCATTTACTGTGTAGTTTGTGGTCTTGTGGACATGTTAGCATGGTAGTTTCAGTTGGGCAAAACTTACTGCCAATAAGACTTGAATTTAATTTGTCACGTATTTCCAATGGCAACCAATGATCAGGTGCTTCAATATTACAAATTTCAATTCTTCCATTCTTTATGTCTAGGAATACTTTAATTTCCAAGTGTGACTGTTCATACAACACATGAAAGGAAGTATTTATACTAAACTTTGGAGTTTTGCCATATATCCATTCCCACGTTTGTAGTTCTTTGGCTTTGCTATTTATGCCAGGAAACAGTGTCTCGTCCGTTGGGTTTATTAGGTGAATGTGATGATCAATTTGATGATAAGCAGCATACTCTGTAGCGACAGCATTCATTAGTACTTCACAGGTCAGAGTGGGATCCTTTTCCAAAAGATTTTTCACTAAGGAAGGTATGCTAGCAGTGGCATTGCTCCTGATCCCTTGGTAAGGGCTCTTTAGCAAAGAAGACAAGAACACCCCGTCAGTACTACATAATAAAGTGCAATGGTGATAGGCAGTAGTCCGGCCGATCTTAGAAGCTGTTCCTGAGATTTTAAACTGTCCATCAAGTAAAAGGTCAAACCTTTTGGTAGCCTGCACATCTAGCTGGGGTTGGACAGCATTCAGAGCTCTCAAAATTAATTTCAGATTTTCCATTCTATCATACTTTTTTTTGGTTGTAAAGAAAGTCAAATTGATATTTCCCATATCGTGGTAGACCGTTCCTCCTCCGCTTCTTCTCCGAGCCAGTTTTACACCTTCTTCTCTCATTAGATTCAGGTTACATTCCTGCCAAGGATTTTGATGCCTACCAATCACAACAGAGGGAGAATTCCGCCAAAAGAACAGAATTGGTTTGCCTTCTAGATTCATGTGGTCATGGATCCAGTCTTCTACAGCCAGATTTTGATAGACATCATTGGAAACTGACTGTAAAATGAGCCCATTTTTTACTGTTTGTTTAAAGCCAGCTGCTGGGACCTGGTGGTTACAAAGTAACTGGAAGCAATTCTTCATTGAAAATGGGATCAGCATGCTTTTAAAAATGGAAGACAAACAAATTAATTCATCAAAAAAAGGAACATTAAATTACATTTTCTAACTATCAATTATTGGGTATTTAATCCAAACTTATCTCTAAGTATCCAGTGCAGTTGCTTTTGGCTTTTAGCTTTACAATTAGTCTTCAGCAATGCTATAACTCAGTATTCAAAAGAAATAAATGAAGACAAATTTCAAATAATTTCAGTTGAAATAATTTCACAGTTTTCAAACAGTAAGTCTGCTGCAAATACATTATGTAATATATCTTTTTTTTTTTTCTCTTAGAGACAGGATTTCACCACGTTGCCCAGGCTGGTCTCAAACTCCTGGGCTCAAGTGATCCTCCCGCCTTGGCCTTCCAAAGCGCTGGGATTACAGGCATGAGCCACTGCACTCAGCCACATTACCTAGAATATATCTTAAAGCCAAATTATGTTGAATTCACAAGTAATAAACGTTAATCGAGAAAAATGAGAAAATATAGATAAGCAAGAATAAGAAAATAAAAGCATTGATAGTCCTAATCACAATGAACATTTTGGTGTAAATCCATTTTATTTCTAAGCATGTGTACACACACACATTTCCCTCCCCCAAAGTGTAACCATACTATTATTTCATTCAACATTCTATCTATCTATCTATCTATCTATGCATCCATCCATCCATCCATCCATCCATCCATCCATCCATCCATATTTTTTTGAGATGGAGTCTCGCCCTGTCACCCAGGCTGAAATGCCACGGCGTGATGTTGGCTCACCACAACCTATGCCTCCCGGGTTCAAGCAATTCTCCTGCCTCAGCTGGGATCACAGGCGCCTGCCAACACGCCTAGCTAAATTTTGTATTTTTACTAGACACAGGGTTTCACCATGTTGGCCATGCTGGTCTCGAACTCCTGACCTCAGGTGATCTGCCCACCTCAGCCTCCCAAAGTGCTGGGATTACAGGCGTGAGCCACTGCACCCGCCCATTAAGCCTATTTTGCATCAGCTTTAATGACTGTTTAATATTCCATTGTTTAAGACAGGGTGTCACTCTGTAGTTGTCTCACTATAGCCTTGACCTCCTGGGCTCAGGCAATCTCCACACCTCAGCCTCTGAAGCAGCTGGGACTACAGGTACACGCCACCATGCCTGGCTAATTTTTAAATTTTTTGTAGCGACGGGGGTCTCCCTATGTTGCCCAGGTTGATCTTGAACTCCTGGGCTTGAGTGATCCTCCTACCTCAGCCTCCCAAAGTGCTGGGATTACAGGCATGGGCCACCACACCTGGAACCAAGTTCTTTAGTTAAGTAATATCTTAGAAGTACAATTCCTAGATTAAAGAGTCTTCCTATTTTCATCACTCTTGTCATAGTTTATAAACTAACCTACAAAAAGTTGAATCAGTTTACGTTCTGTCTAGAAAGGTGTGGCGAGGTTTAATAGAGGAAGGAATACTTGAACTGAGTCACCAAATCGGATAGTTTGCCAGGTCGAGGAGTGTATTCCAGGCATATGCAAAGACAAAGAGTCATGTAATAGTGAGGTGTGTTTTGGGGACTCCCTCCTAGGAGAAAGAGCTACAGTACTAGTCTTCAAGTTCCACTGAAGCCTGTGGCTATTCTGTCCTAGGAAGCCTCGCAACTGAGACTGCATTACTTTGGTTAACCTCTTTGTTCTTGGTTCTGCTTGACTGACTTCGATACAGTACCATATTCATTCAACAAGTATGTATGGAGTGTCTCCTAGGTACAAGGCAGTAAGAAGATAGAAAATGGGAGGAGATAAATTCATGTAATGAACTAAAATATGTGGACTTTTTAAAAGGCAGCTAAGATCCACTGAAGTTTTAAGCAGGAAGTGTTAACTCAGCCATTATACAAATCTGCCTCTGCAGGGTTGAGTATTGATTAAATAAAGGATGGACTAGGGACAGGGAGAACAGTTAACGGACTAAGGCAGTTGTCCATGCTAGAGATAATGAGGGCCTAAAGTACAGTAGGAGGAAGAGAGAGAAAGAGAGAGAGAATGGAATGGATATGAGTGACATTAAGAAGGTGAACTGGCCAGGCACAGTGGTTCACGCCTGTAATTCCAGCACTTTGGGAGGCCAAGGCAGGCAGATCACGAGGTCAGGAGATCGAGACCATCCTGGCTAACACGGTGAAACCCCGTCTCTACTAAAAATACAAAAAATTAACTGGGCATGGTGGTGGGCGCCTGTAGTCCCAGCTACTCGGGAGGCTGAGGCAGGAGAATGGCGTGAACCTGGGAGGCAGAGCTTGCAGTGAGCCAAGATCGCGCCACTGCACTCCAGCCTGGGCGACAGAGCAAGACTCGGTCTAAAAAAAAAAAAAAAGAAGAAGGTGAACTGGTCCTTGCCTTCAAGAAACAAGTATCTCCACAAACTAGTGGGAGATACTAAAAAACAAGTAAGGCAATAATTAAAATATAGTGTCCTAAATGCTGTGATAGGTGGTAAGTACATTAAAGGGCCATCTGATGCTGTAATTAATGGATGTGACATTGAAGCTGAGACATAAAAGGGGTAAAGAAAAGAATTGTAACAATGTGCAAAAGCTTAGTGGAAAAGGTGATAGGACCCATGCAAATAATTTAATTCTACTGGCTGGTTCTTAGGAATACAAGAATGGGGAGTTAATAAGAAGGCAAGAGAAGTAGACGTTAGATTATAAAGAACCTTAAATCCACGTGAAATACTTGAACTGAGTCACCAAATCTGATCGTTTGCCAGGTTGAGGAGCGTATTCCAGGCCTGAACTTTATTGCCCAGGCTGGAGTGCAGTGGTGTGATCACGGCTCACTGCAGCCCCGACTTCCTAGGCTCAAGCAATTCTTCCACCTTAGTCAGAATGTGCCACCAGGCCTGGCCTTTTTTTTTTTTTTTTTTGGTAGAGATGAAGTCTCACTTTGTTGTCCAGGCTGGTCTCAAACTCCTGGGCTCAAGCAGTCCTCCTGCCTTGGCCTCCCAAAGCGCTGGGATTACAGGCATGAGGGCTTTGGGTTTATACTTCAGAGACATCGCCTAGAGAGTTAAGCATGGAGAATGTACAATACTTGGTAATAGGCTGAATTAGGGTGAGAGAAAGAGAAGCCAAGGATCATGTCCTTTATGATATAATGATTACAAGCTCAAACCAGACTGCCCTCATTCAAATCCCAACTCTATCCTTTATCAGTTGAATGACCTAAGGCAGATTACTTTTCTATGCCTCAGGTTTGTTATCTAATATGTGCATAACAACAGGACTCATCTCACATTATCAGGTTGAGTCTAATGAGCTAATACATATGAAGTGCCTGGCACTGAAGAAAGTACACAATATGTGTTAACTAATTTATTAATATTATGCCCTGATTTCTGGTGTGGCAAAGAGGTGAAATTTCCTAGGACAGATTTTATAGGAACAGGAAGTATGGGGTTAAGATAACTGGTTCATTTTGACTGTGTTGAACTAGCAGCCAATGGTACAGAGCTCAATGGATGGTAACTGAGGTCACAGGAAGGTGGTTCAGTGAGAAGATTTAAGGGCCTGTGACATAAGCCTGAAGAGCAGCGACATTTAAGGGATATACAGAAGAAGGAGGGAGAGCTCCCAAAGGAAGCTGAGAATAGAAGAAAAGGCAGAAAAATTTTAAAGATGCTCTTATGGAAGCTTCAAGGAGACAAGATGGCTAACAGTGCCAAATGCCAAAGATTGAGCAAATAAGACGAGGGTTGAAAAGGATCTATTAAACAGTATCAAGAAGGTTATCAGTGATCTTGGTAAGAACCAGATGTACTGAGTAAATAGGAGGCCCAAGGTGGATACAATGAGGGTATTCTAGTTGTGAAGTGGAAAAGCTAGGGCAGTAGGTAGAAAGGAATGTGGAGTTAGGAGAAGTTTTAAGATGCAATAGATCTGAGCATGTTTAGACGCTGGTAGGAGTCAAGACAGGGCAACATTGGAGAAGGGAGGTCCTTGAGAAAGTGATGATATTGGGATCCAGAGTTCAGGTAGGAGGCAGCCTTAACGGAGAAAGTAACAGATAGGAGTGGCGGGCACTAGTAAGCTGGATGGTGTCTGTGGATATGGAGATTGTCAAAGATCTTATGAAATATCTTTTCCTAAGATTAAGGCTCTTACTCTTCTCTGCACATGCAGAGTGTGGAAGGATAGCAAAGTAGTTAAGGACTTAAATTTTTAAACCTGGCTCTGCCACTTACTAATGACTCTAGCTGCTTCAGTGGCCTCAGACGTCATAAAATGGTTGAGAGAATTAAATGTGTTAATATGCATAAGCCATTCATGTTTGGCAAATACGAAACATTAACTGTTACGACAGGGTTCCCCCTTTCCCACCTCTATTCTATGCTTACTGTTCCTATCATACAACATGTATTCCCTCAAGTGAACAAGGATTCCTAACCGAGACACGTCAAAGTGGCATTTACCTTGACAAATTATAGTTCAAGATATTGACTTTGATCAAAAATGTGATCTTGTTAGGGTTCCAGAATTGATCCAATTCATGTATTGAGCCAATGAAGGTATTTTAATAGTGCTCAGAATATCTCTAGTCATCCAGGTATTGTATATACAGTGTGAATGAAACACAACAAAGGTCTTAATTCAACAAAGTTCTCATCAATTACATGACATTGTTCTCAGCACTTGGGATTCATCAGTGAGTTAAATGAATAAAGGTGATAAGGAGGGCTATAAAAAAGAGTAGACGGCCAGCTAAGGTGACTCACACCTGTAATCCCAGCACTCTGGGAGGCCGAGGTGGACCTATCACCTGAGGTCAGGAGTTTGAGACCAGCCTGGCCAACATGGTGAAACCCCGTCTCTACCAAAAATACAAAAAATTACCCGGGCGTGGTGGCAGGCGCCTGTAATCCCAGCTACTCGGGAGGCTGAGGCAGGAGAATCGCTTGAACCCGGGAGGTGGAGGTTGCAGTGAGCCGAGATGGTGCCACTGCACTCCAGGCTGGGCAAGAGAGCGAGATTCGGTCTATTCAAAAAAAAAAAAAAAAAAAAAAAGTAGAGCTGAGACACGGAGGATTGGAAATGTGTATGTAAGAAAACTTACGTTGCAATTTTAAATAGGGTTGTTAGGTTAAGCCTCATTAAGAAGGCGTCATGTGAGAAAAGATGCAAGAAGCTGTTCTAACCACCTGAACACATAAACCAATAAATAGACCTCAGTGAGGATGTGACATTTCAACTGAACCCCGAAAGATGAGAAAGAATCACGCAGAGTGAAAAAAGTGAAAACAAAGGGATGTCCAAAAATCCCTGACTGCCAGCTTATGGATTTACAGAGAACCATAGGCCACCAATCAGATATTCAGATGAGCCTGTCCAATTATTCACCGTAAGACTACTGACAAGCCAGCTCTTAAGTTTGCTTGGTGAATACATACTCAGAACAAAAGGACTGAGTTACATGATTTGAATGTCTGACGGAATGGGCTCTGAGGAAAACACTTCCTTAACTCAGGAGAGCCCCTGCTCTTAAGCCGGGATACCCTCTCTCCCCTAGAGGCGTGGATTCATCTGGCACAGGTGCGCCCCTCTTTTTTTATTCTATGCTCCAGTAGCGGATCAGACCCCGACTGAGTAATGCACAGTATTTCAGGATATTTCACAGTCGTTGGGACAATGTTAAGCCTTTGATGGTCTGGTTAAATTGTGTTCCTTAAAAATCACTTTGAATCCTTCTACTCTTACCCTTTAATGACTAATTTTATAAAGTTTTTCCTTATCTTCCACGTTCTTGGGACACTTCCCTACCTCTGCACTGCCAAACACGCCTCCCCATCACTGAACTGAAAGCGAAAACAGCACAATCCCATCTATCTTTCTAGGCAGGCGCAGCTTCTTCATAAGACTTTGCTAAGACCCTATTATTTTTGCCCCCTCTCTGGTAATATACAACTTACTCAGAATCTCATTACGGTCGTGTGCATGTTTTACTTCGCCCTTTTGGCTCCCAGGGGGCGTGCACACAGCTAGCCTCCAACATGTTTTACGGTATTTACCCTCCCTCCTGTGTTCGGGGTCGACCCTTCCTAACAGTGAAATTAGGTCGTCCCAAGCGCCGAGGGGAAAGCGTGCACACAGAACCCTTCGCTACCGGCGGGGGAGACCCGCAGGCCCTGGCCCACCGCCAGAGACCCAGCGCGCGCCCAGGGACCACGGCCGCCCACGCGCCACGGCCCGCAACATCCCGGCTAGAAGCGCTTCCGCTTCACCCACCTGCGGCTTCCGGTCGTGCACACGGCCTCGCGAGGGCTCGAGTTGGAAAAGTGCGCCGTACGACCCCGAGCAACCGGCAGGCCTTGCGCGCGACTCTGCCCCGCCCCCTGAGGGCCGGCCCCCTGGAGCGCCGGAGCAGGAGGGGCGCGCAGGGATCGCGCCGCGCCTCGCCGCCTGCGGGGTCGTGGGGTCCCCGCAGCCCGCAGGGATGCTAAGTAAGGGTCCTTCAGGGCGGGAACCAGATTCGAGGCAGGGACGCAGGCCACGTTCGAAAAAAAGTACCGAAAGTCATAAGGCCCCAGTTCAGATGGGCGTTCCGCGCGTGACAGCGCAGAGATAACGGCCACCCCTGGGCGAAGGTAGGAGAGCGAATGTGCTAGGTTGGAGGGGGCATTTCGTGGAGCTAGTTTAGGGGGAGCCCCCAGAAGCCCAGAGCAGTCAGGTCACACGACGGGCAGGAAGGAGGACCAGCAAATACTTTTTACTGAGCATGTAGGCGTTACGCTGGGTCTTTACGTATCTCCTCCAAATAAGTGAGTCCAAGTGGCAGGTGACTCGAAAGGTGAGGAAATTCAAGTCAGTTTTGAAAGACACATTGCATTTAAAGGAATAAATGGTATTCGCAGTACAGAGATGATAATACAGGATGGAGTGGATCAGAAAACACACTGAGGCGAGTGTTCATTCCCATTTGCCAACTCATTGCAGTTGGCAAGAAAACCCTGTGGTTCCTTGAGATGGGAGACTACCCCAGTAGTCAAGGTAGCAAGGTAATAGTTTCGGCTAAGTATTGCTGCGTAACAAACTGCCTCAAACAGTGGCTTCTATCTCTAACATGTGGGCAAAGTGAGTGATTCCTCTGCTAGTTTCTCCTGGGCATATTCATGTGGCTTCATTCAGCACCGGTTGGCTATGCTGGGCGGTCCAAGATAACCTTATTCATGCTCTGGCTGGTGCTGCCTGGCTGCTAGGGCACCTCAACTGAGGCCTAATCTTGGAAGCAGCGCCTCAGCCATATTCTATTGGCCAAAAACAACAAAGCCAGCTCAGAGTTAAGGTGTGGCATAGTGGACTTCACCTCTTGATGAGAGAAGCCCAAAGAATTGGTGGTCACCTTTTTCAGTCTTGCTCAGAAATCAATCTCTCCTTCAGTGAAAATAGAAACCACGAAGACTTGCCTCTTGGAGTAAGGATCATTCAGTGTTCAGTTTGGTGATGTTGATATGGTAAATGACTAGGGCTTCGTATAAAGCTACAATGAAGACATAATGACACCTCATTTCTTTCTTTCTTTCCTTTTTTTTTTTTTTGAGACGGAGTCTCGCTCTGTCACCCAGGCTGGAGTGCAGTGGCCGGATCTCAGCTCACTGCAAGCTCCGCCTCCCGGGTTCACGCCATTCTCCTGCCTCAGCCTCCTGAGTAGCTGGGACTACAGGCGCCCCCCCACCTCGCTGGGCTAGTTTTTTTGTATTTTTTAGTAGAGACGGGGTTTCACCGGGTTAGCCAGGATGGTCTCGATCTCCTGACCTCGTGATCCGCCCGCCTCGGCCTCCCAAAGTGCTGGGATTACAGGCTTGAGCCACCGCGCCCGGCCCATTTCTTTATTATTACACCTTTTACCAAGGTCACTCTGAGTTAGTCTATCTTGTATTGTGCAGGTGGGAATGAATTTTATTTAGAGTTAACTGCACTAGGAATTTTCCTAGTTATTATTAAAAACAGTCACAGAATATTGTTGCTCTTTGCTTATATTACTTCCTTCTAAATTCCCTTTCTCTGAAATATCAGGTGCTACAGTTTTGGGTTTTTTTCCCCTAGTTTCTTGCTGAAGAGGTTTTAAAGAATCCCATTCCCTCCTCCCTGCTCCAGGACTTCTGTCCCTTGGCTATTCTTAACTTTACCTACTTCTTTGGCTTCTCCACTGGAACCTTTCCAGTGACACTCAAACATGCTGTACTCTTTAACAATCCTCCAGTGACTTTACTTCTCTTTCCACTTTTCATCCTGCCTGCTACCCTTCTGAGCCAACCTTCTTGGAAAAACTGCTGTACATCCAGTGTCTACTTTCTCACTTCCCATTCATTGTTTCAACGTACTCCAAAATGGCTTTCCCCCCAATTATCCAGCAAAAGTGCTTTTGCTAAGGTCACTGGTGAAATTCATATTGCTAGATCCAGTGGACTTTTCAGTCTTCATCTAACTGTTCATTTGACTACCTCAGCCATTCCTGTGGACAACGGTGACATTACCCTGTCAACTCCTCAGTCCCCTTTGCCAGGTTTTCCTCTAGCCTCACTGCCAACTCCTCAGTCCCCGTGGCCAGCTACCCTGCTCTAGTCAACCCCTAAATGTTGGAGTTCCTCAGATCTTTATCTCACACTACATTCTCCTTAAGCAATTTCATTCATTCTATGGCTTAAAGTACCATTTCTGTATACAACTTCAAAATTTATACTTTTTAGTTCCAGAGATACAACTGCCTTGTAAACCTGGTAAGTCTAAAAACCATGCTCCTGAACTCACTCTTTTTTTCCCCCAGGGATCCTGCACACATCTAGCCTTTTTTGCTAGAAGTCCTTTCTTCCTCACTTTCCACTTCCAAACCATGACTACATCCTGTCAAACTTCACCTGTACTCTATCCCCTTCTCTCCACTTTTATGACCATCACCTTCATTCACTTAGACAACCATGTCACTGCACAAGCTATAAATGTCCTCAGAGGCTGCTCTGTCTATGGAGTAGCGATTCTGTTGTTTCTTTTTTTTTTTTTTTTTTTTTTGAGACGGAGTCTCGCTCCGTCTCCCAGGCTGGAGTGCAGTGGCCGGATCTCAGCTCACTGCAAGCTCCGCCTCCCGGGTTTACGCCATTCTCCTGCCTCAGCCTCCTGAGTAGCTGGGACTACAGGCGCCCGCCACCTCGCCCGGCTCATTTTTTGTATTTTTAGTAGAGACGGGGTTTCACCGTGTTAGCCAGGATGGTCTCGATCTCCTGACCTCGTGATCCGCCCGTCTCGGCCTCCCAAAGTGCTGGGATTACAGGCTTGAGCCACCGCGCCCGGCCTGTTTCTTTACTTTCTTAATAAACTTGCTTTCAAAAATATCCTGAGATATTCTTTCCCATTTCCCACAGTTAAAATCAAGTTTATGGCCCAGTGGGAGGATTACCTGAGGCCAGGAGTTTGAGACTAGTCTGGGTAACATTGTGAGACTCTGTCTCTAAAAAAATACAAAAACATGCTGGGTATGGTGGCACATGCCTGTAATCCTAGCTACTGGGAGGCTGAGGCAGGAAGATGGCTTAAGAACAGGAATTTGACACTGCAGTGAGCTATGATCGCTCCACTGCTCTCTAGCCTGGGCAACAGAGTGAGACCATCTTAAAAAAAAAAAAATTCAGCTTTATGTGGTATATCTTGTGTTGTGTTATGTCTCTCTGAATGCTATACGTTTCTTCATGGCATATCACAATTGGCATCTTGTATAATTACTGTATAATGTCCTGTCTTTCCTAGTAGACAGGCACAAAACTCTACAAGGCAGTGGCTATTTTATTCACTACTGTATCTCCAGCACCAAGCACAGTGCCAGGCTAGGTGAACAACGAATGATTTGTGTATTTTTTTCTCTCCTAAAGAATTATGTTCCATAAATAATAAAAAGCGTTGTCTTTTTAGCTTATGTCCCAATCAACAATTGTTTTTCATTCTCAATATTCCCTACAAACACATTTGTTTAGTATTTTTCTGATTAATAAAATATAACTCCCCCTCCAAAAAGATGCCCTTTCCTCTTAAAATGAATATTAAAGAGATTTCCAACTACCAGATATTTTCATAACTGATACACAAAACAAGGTTTTTAAACACCAGGTTGTTTTTCTCATATTAAATATTGGTGACATAAAATGGTATCATCTGCAAGACAAACTATTAACACTTGGAAAGAATACTTTTCTAACTCTAAAATGGATTCTATGTGGGGGGAAAAAAGAGTTTTAAAGGCACGATTTAAAATGTGAAATCCTTCTGAAGATATGCAATTTATTGGCCTTTTCAGTTTATCTGCAGTGATCTTTTATAGAACAAAAATGCAAAATGTAAGAAAGTAAAGTATCCTAAAGCAGAATCCCAAAATGGAAAAGTAACATGCAAAACCGGTACACCAGAAATACTATGAAATACTGATGTCACATTGCCTGGACCGTGTTTTTTTTTTTTTTTTTTTTGAGACGGAGTGTCGCTCTTGTTGCCCAGGCTGGAGTGCGATGGCATGATCTCAGCTCACTGCAACCTCCGCCTCTGGGGTTCAGGCGATTCTCCTGCCTCAGCCTCCCAGGTGGCTGGGATTATAGGCGCCCACCACCACACCTGGCTAATTTTTTGCATTTTTAGTAGAGATGGGGTTTCACCATATTGGCCAGGCTGGTTGTGAACTCCTGATCTCAGGTGATCGCCCCGCCTCGGCCCCCCCAAAGTGCTGGGATTACAGGCATGAGCCACCATGCCCGGCCGCTTAGACACTTTTTTAAATCACTTGTTAAAGAAATACATTAAAATGAAAATGTTTTGGTGCCGTTCAAATACTGTCACTTAAAGCTCTGGTTTTTAAGAAGGATATAATATAATACCAGAGAAATCTGCTTTGAATTTTGGAAGGCTTTTTCACTCTAAAGCAACTGCCTTTTGAATAGGCATAATCAAAAAATGCAGTGCAAGATGATTCACAAATAGTGAAAAATAAAGCGATAGTCTTCCGTCATTTTGTTAGGGTTTCCTAATAAGGTTAAGTTCTCTTTCAGCATCCCCTCTTAATCAAAGGCAGTTTTTGGTTTGTTTGGTAATACATACAAATTGCTTCATTCCACATCTGTCATTTCTAGTCCATCACTTTCTTTGACGTATACCACTGAACCCAAGGCTTTCTCAGAAAGAGATCTTGTGCCAGTCCCTTTAATCCTTGAAAAGTTTTCTTGATTTGTGTCTTCCAATCTTATTTTCTTGGTGTTTTGAAATAACTGAGTTGTTGGTTCCAATCTGCTTTTTTCAGTCCCTCGTATTAAGTGATCATCCACTTTTGAATCCATATGCATAGCAGATACCTGAGTAGCAGATTTACTAAGTGAAAATCCCATTGGGATAGCTGAACAAATATGGAAGTAATTTTTAAGTAGTGGAAGTGTTTCTTCAACTTGATTACTGAGGGGGGAAAAAAAAAAAAGTAAGTGAATGCAGCAGGAATTTCCCTAACTTCATGGCAATGTTTGTTTGAATGAAATTCCATGGTAATACTAGAAATATAAAGTAAAATTGTCTCCCACCTTTCAGTGTTTACATTTTCTTTGTGGGAGGGTTTGTAGGTTCTAAAGATTTCTTTGAAAGTCTTTTTAAAAGGAATTTATCTGATTTTATGTTTTATCACCTTTCAGAAAATAGTAGAGATTCTCTTAATCCTTTCATTCTTGCTAGGAAACCTCTTACTAATGGGCTAAAGAAATAACTACTGAAGGCCAAATACTCTGCTAGTATTTTATTTTCTGCAAAAAATATATTCTATAAAGACACTTGTGATTGGCTGGGCGCCGTGGCCCACGCCTGTAATCCCAGCACTTTGGAAGGCCGAGGCGGGCAGATCACCGGAGGTCAGGAGTTAAAGACCAGACTGGCCAACATGGTAAAACCCCGTCTCTACTAAAAATACAAAAATTAGCTGGGTGTGGTGGTGTGCACCTGTAATCCCAGCTACTCAGAAGGCTGAGGCGAGAGAATCACTTGAACCCGGAAGACGAAGGTTGCCGTGATCCGAGATCGCGCCACTGCACTCCAGCCTGGGCAACAAGAGCGAGACTCTGTCTCAAAAAAAAAAAAAAAAAAAGCGCGCAATCCGTTAAGAGAGATGATTGGCCGGGCGCTGTGGCTCACACCTGTAATCCCAGCACTTTGGGAGGCCGAGGCGGGCGGATCACGAGGTCAGGAGATCAAGACCATCCTGGCTAACACGGTGAAACCCCGTCTCTACTAAAAATACAAAAAACTAGCCGGGCGTGGTGGCGGCACCTGCAGTCCCAGCTACTTGGGAGGCTGAGGCAGGAGAATGGCGTGAACCTGGGAGGCGGAGCTTGCTGTGAGCTGAGATACGGCCACTGCACTCCCGTCCGGGCGACAGAGCGAGGCTCCGTCTCAAAAAAACCGAGAGAGATGATCATGTAGCATGGAGGGAGGCCTTGGGAAGTTTCCCAAAGGAGGGGAGCCTAGGTCAGGGTTGCGCTTTCAAAGATGGGCAGGAATTTGGTAGGCAGAGTTGACCAGGATGGCAGAAGGGCAGGCTTCCTGCACAGTAGAGGTCTGAGAAAGCCCAGGGCTTACTGGAGACAGTCATCTACCCAAGACGCTCTAGTAGCAACCGAGATCTGGAGCAGATTCCACAGCTTGGAACGAAAGCACTCACCCTCCCCCACTTTTTTTTTTTTTTTGAGATGGAGTTTCACCCTTTCACCCAGGCTGGAGTGAAGTGGTGTGATCTCAGCTCACTGGACCTCCACCCCTCAGGGTTCAAGTGATTCTCCTGCCTCAACCTCCTGAGTAGCTGGGATTACAGGCACCCGCCACCACGCCCAGCTAATGTTTGTATTTTTAGTAGAGATGGGGTTTTGCCATGTTGGCCAGGCTGGTCTCGAACTCCTGACCTCAGGTGATCCAGCCACCTCAGCTCCCAAAGTGCTAGGATTACAGGCATGAACCACTGTGCCCGGCCTCACCCACTTTTAGAATGTATTATGTCTTTAATATTTAGTTACTGTATCTTTGATAGTTTACAATTTCATACTCATCGAACTCTAATTACTGACTGAACATTTCTAAAGAATCATCTTGAAACCTTATTTATCCATATTTGTGATTGAATATCAGTGTTTATAACAAAACAGAGTCCTGGGTCTACTGTAGTAGACTAAATATAGTAGTTTCTGACATACTAATATAACAATTAGGTAAATAGTATATATTTGGCTTTCTGGGAATCAAATACAACTTAGCTAAATTTTTAAAGATCTCCGATGAAATTCTGAAATATGGGTATACTTGTTTTTTAGATTTGGAACTTGAAGATGAATTTTTCTTCCTCATCAAAAGAATATCTAATACTGCCTTCAAATTAATAAAATTGAGTTTATTCTATTATTTGGTTTCTCTTTTTGTTAGAAAGGAAATACTCCTGTCAAATGCATAACTTGAATCTAAACCTGAGGAAACAATCAGATAAACCAAAACAGAGGTATCCTCTATGAAACAAATAGCTTCCACCTAAAAATGTCAATGTTATGAAAGACACAGAGAGGCTGAGCAGCTTCAGATTAAAGGAGGCTAAAGATACATTATTTCAAATGCAACCAATGCTCTTGAGTTGGGAAGGGGATGGAATGTACTACAAAGATCATTACTTAGATAACTGCAACATTTGGATATTTGACAATATTAGATGATAATATTGGATCAATGTGATAGATGCCATGAATGTGATAATTATATATAATAATATTATATATTATATATTATTAATGTGATAATTATATAAGTCAATGTCCTTGTTCTTAGGCAATACATACTGAAATAGTTGGGGGTGAAGAATCATATCTTCAAGTTGCCCTCAAATTGTTTAGCAATAGAGAGATAGATACATAGATACAGAAAGAGAGTAAAATATGCAAAATGCTAACAACTGTTAAATCTAGGAGGTAAAGCTTAAAAAGTTGTTCTATGTATTATTCTCATTACATTTCTGTAGGTTTAAAACTTTTTGAAAGTACAAAATTGAAAAAAGGTTTTTAAAAAACACAAAACTCTATAAACATTACATTTGAAATCAACAAACGTAAAATAATGATAACTTATATAATTATCAATTTGCACATTAAATTTCAATCTAATAAAAGGACTGAGGAGGAACCAAATACAATAGGGTAGACTTGGCCCTGTGAGTCTCAACTTAACTTCCCCAGAGTTGAGGACATGAAGGGTGAACAAGTCTATTGGGGGCCTCTTTGGACTGGCATTTAGGTTGCCATTCAAGAAGAAATCTGGAATATACATGTAAGAATAAAGGTCCGTAAAGAGATAAATCAATCTGGACAAAAAGAACAAAGAGGCTTTCTTTACCAGATATTAAGATATGCTACATGGCTGGGCACAATGGCTCATGCCTGTAATTCCAGTACTTTGGGAGGCCAAGGTAGAAGGATCTCTTGAGTCTACCAGTTTGAGACCAGCCTGGGCAACATAGGGAGACCTCATCCCTATCAGAAAAAAATTAAAAAAAAAAAAAGATATGCCACAAACTGAAAGTAATAAAAATAACCTTGTATAGGTACAGGAACAAATCGTCAGTAGAATATGACAGAGCTGTTTCTTGGACTTACGTATTTGAGGAACTTCACATATGTTACACGTGGCACTATAGGGCAAAAGAGACAGAACAGACTAAGTTTAGTATGATAGTATCGTGAACATTGGCTCACTATGTGGACAAAAGTTAGGCAGGATCTTAAATACAGAAGTGGGCTGGGCGCGATGGCTCACACCTGTAATCCCAGGCCTTTGGGAGGTTGAGGCGGGTGGATCACAAGGTCAGGAGTTCGAGACCAGCCTGACCAACATGGCGAAACCCCGTCTCTACTAAAAATACAAAAATTAGCTGGGTGTGGTGGCGGGTGCCTGTAATCCCAGCTACTCAGGAGGCTGAGGCAGGAGAATCGCTTAAACCCAGGAGGTGGAGGTTGCAGTGAGCCGAGATCATACCATTGCACTCCAGCCTGGGTGACAGAGCAAGAATCCATCTCAGAAATAAAAGAAAAAAAGAAAAAAACAAAAAGTGGAGTGCAAATGCATTAAAGATCTAAATGTGAATGGCAGGACTGTAAATGCAATAGAAGACAATGAAGGACACTGTATCTGTTACCTTGGGGTGAAGAAAGATTTCTTGAACAAGACCTAAAAAGCCTGAACAATAAGGGAGGAAATCAGGTGAGTCTGATTACTCATAATTGGGAATTTCTATTAAATGAAAAAAATATAAACAAAAAGATAAGAGACTGGAAGGAGATATTTTCTGTGTACAAAGCTGATGGTATTTAGTGGCTGGAATAGAAAGAGAACAGCTACAAATTAGCAAGGAAAAAGTAATCCTGCTAGAAAAATAGGCAAAGGATATAAAAATATAATTCAAAGACTGAGGAATCCCAAACAGATGAGAGTACATAAAGAGATATTCAAACTTAACTAGGAATCAGAGAAATTCAAGTTGCAAAGACAGTGCAAACTCCGCTCTCTGGGTTCCCATGATTCTCCTGCCTCAGCCTTCCGAGTAGCTGGGATTACAGGCATCCGCCACCACGCCCGGCTAATTTTTGTATTTTTAGTAGAGATGGTGTTTCACCATGTTGGCCAGGCTGGTCTCGAACTCCCGACCTCAAGTGATCTGCCCTCCTCGGCCTCCCAAAGTGCTGGGATTACAGCATGAGCCACCATGCCCGACCACATCTGGCTAATTTTTAAAACTCATTTTTTGTAGAGACAGATGTCACTGTGTTGCCTAAGCTGGTCTCAAACTCCTGTCCTCAAGCAATTCTCCCACCTCCCAAAGTGCTGGGATTACTGGCGTGAGCCACCACGCCTGGACTGGTTTGAACCTTTTAGAACAAAATCCAAATCACAGCAGTCCTCTGCTCAACACACTCGAGTTGCTTCCCACCTCAGAGACAAAACCAAATTATCTACATATCTAGTCCCCAGCTGTGGTAGGCAGAATAATAGTCTCCAAAGATGTCTTTGTCCTAATCCCCAGAAGCTGTGACTATGTTATGTTATGTGGCAAGGGGGAATTAAGGTTGCTAATCAGCTGACTCTGAGGGTGGGAAAATTCTCCTGGATTCATTGGGTGGTACCAATGTAATCACTAGGGATTTTTGTTTGTTTGTTTGTTTTTTCTTTTTGGGACAGAGTCTTACTCTGTTGCCCAGGCTGGAGTGCAGTGGCGTGATCTAAGGTGACTGCAGCCTCCGCCTCCTGGGTTCAAGTGATTCTCGTGCCTCAGCTCCCAAGTAGCTGGGATTACAGGTGCACACCAACACAACCAGTTACTTTTTGTATTTTTTGGGAGAGATAGGGTTTTGCCATGTTGACCGGGCTGGTCTTGAACTCCTGACCTCAAGTGATCCTCCTGCCTCGGCCTCCCAAAATGCTGGGATTGTAGGTGTGAGCCACCATGCCAGCCACACAAGCGTCTTTAGAAGTGAAAGAGGGAGGTAGAATGTGTTAGCCATGATGCAATGTGAGGAGGACTTGACTAGCCATTTTTGGTGTTGAACATAGACTGGGATCACAAGGGCTGCCAGTAGAAGCTGGAAAGGCAAGGGGGATTTTCCCCTAGAGCCTCCAGAAGGAATGTAGACCTGCCTGACATGTTGATTTTAGCCCAGTGAGACCCATTTTGAACTTGTAAATCTCCAGAACCGTGTGATAATAAATTTGTGTCGCTTAAAGACACCAAGCGTGTGGTAAATTGTTGTAGCAGCCGTAGCAAACAACTCTACCAGCAAGCACTCTCTCCTGTCTCTTTCCCTTATTCTACCCCAGACCTATCACCCCATTGCTGTTCCTCAAGAATATTCTATGCCAAACCCTCTCCAGCTTCAGGACCTTTGCACTTACAGTTCCCCCAGCTTGAAGCAATTTCTGCATTGCAAACCACTTCCCTTGAGGATAGTTAGTAACATGGGGCCTGGGATTGTGAAGAATGGCAGACCTCTGCTGCTAGTCATGATGGAGTAACAAGAGACCAGACTTATCCTCATGCTTTCAGCATCTTTTTTTTTTTTTTTTTTTTTTTTTTTTGAGACGGAGTTTTGCTCTTGCCCCCCAGGCTGGAGTGCAATGGCACGATCTCGGCTCACTGCGACCTCTGCCTCCCGGGTTCAAGCAAGTCTCCTGCCTCAGCCTCCCGAGTAACTGGGATTACAGGCGTGTGCTACCATGCCTGGCTAATTTTGTATTTTTAGTAGAGACAGAGTTTCTCCATGTTGGTCAGGTTGGTCTCGAACTCCTGACCTCAGGTGATCTGCCCACCTCGGCCTCCCAAAGTGCTGGGATTACAGGCAGGAGCCAACGTGCCCAGCCTGCTTTCAGCATCAAAACACAAAACACATGAAACAATGGCTTTTAGATATTGGACAATAGGCAGTTTGGGAGAGTGATCCTTGAGAGAAAGGAAATAAAGTAAGCCCTATGAATGGACATTGCCTAGAACTTTCAGACCTCAGCATAAGGAGGAAACTATCTGATTTAAAAAAAGGAACACAGCATCAGTGAGCTGTGGAACAAGATCAAGTGGCTTAACACATATAGAATTGTAGTCCCACATTTTTTTTGGGGGGGATCAGGAAGAGGACAGTGGAAAAAAAAAAAGTAATAACAGAGGTTTTTGTAGTGAAGCTTTTGAAATGATGGAAAAACTAAGGGACTAGAAAATCCAGACCTTAGAAGGTGTCTGTCACAAGAGAGAGAGCGAGCACAGGGTACTATATAAGGCTTAGCCTGGGCCAGGCACAGTGGCTCATGCATATAATCCCAGCACTTGGGAGGCTGAGGTGGGCGGATCACTTGAGTCCAGGAGTTCAAGACTGGCCTGGGCAACATGGTGAAACCCCATCTCTACAAAAACATACAAAAATTAGCTGGGCATGGTGGCACATACCTGTGGTCCCAGCTACTCAAGAGGCTAAGGCAGGAGAACTGCTTCAACCTGAAAGGTGGAGGGTGCAGTGAGCTGAGATCATGCCAACATACTCCAGCCTGGGTACTGGGCAACAGAAGGAGACTGTCTTTAAAAAAAAAAAAAAAAAAAGGCCGGGCGCAGTGGCTCACGCCTGTAATCCCAGCACTTTGGGAGGCTGAGGTGTGTGGATCACGAAGTCAGGAGATTGAGACCATCCTGGCTAACACTGTGAAACCCCGTCTCTACTAAAAATAATAATAAAAAAAAATTAGCCGGGTGTGGTGGTGGGCGCCTGTAGTCCCTGCTACTGAGGCAGGAGAACGGTGTGAACCCGGGAGGCAGTGGTTGCAGTGAGCCGAGATCATGCCACTGCACTCCAGCCTGGGCAACAGAGCAAGACTCCGTCTCAAAAAAAAAAAAAAAAAAAAAAAAAAGGTTTAGTTGGGGCAAGATGGGACACTCACTACCCCCTTGGGTTTCCAAAGAGGGAAGGAAATTTTTACTTTCTCAGGTTAGGGGAGAAAGTCAACAGTTCTTGATAGGAAAAAAAGGAAAATCTTTTCACCCTCTTTTGACCTTAAAATGATCATTTCCTTACATTCTTTCCAAAGAATCTTCAGTACCATCTAGGTGGCATTCATAAATGCTTAAACTTTTCTTATTCTTTCTGTAAGGGAAGTACTTTCCTACTTCTTATATTAATAATTTCCCCACCCCTGAAGTCTTCAACTCCAACTGACAGTTTTAAACTTAGAACATTCTTTCCTATTTGTTTTTAATAATGCTAGGTAATGTATTCAAAATAATCTTAGTATCTGAAGAGGAAATGAGATTATACATTATTCCCTCTAACATAACTTCTCAGTTTGTTATTTTGTCAATTAAAAATAATTATATTTCCGAAGATATGTGCTCCTTGTGTCCTCTAGCCTCTTAAAAGTAACAGGGACACTTAATTTTTTTTTGGTATCTGATTATACTTACAAAGTATATGATTATCTGAAAACAAATGCGACAAAATATAAGACTGTAATAACACGATGAAAAGAGATAGAAAAAACATGGCATTTATATTAAATGTACTTTTATGACTAAATTTGTTCTAACATAAAAGTTGTTTATCCCTGCCAATGACATCTTGTGGGGGAAAAAAATGAGTACTCACCTGGCAAAAACAGGAATTGTCAGTCTCCTCAAACGAGAGCTTACTCTTGATATACACAGCGTTCTACCATATCAAGGGCATCAGAGAATTGCTGTAAAAACCTACTGTCTATGTCATCTGCAGGAAAGGGACACGGTAGGTATTAAAAATTAAGAAGACTTTTTTTTCCCCCCCAATTCTGGGCTCCAAAAAATTGGTAGAAGAATGCAGCGCTCATTCTTTTTCACCATTTGTCCACTTTAAGGTGAGGGGATTTGGAAAAGGACTGGCATATGGAGAAGGAATATCGGTCAGGAATGTGGACTTTCGTTGCTAGTTCTGCCACTTCCCGATTCAGCTCTGATCGTGCAGAGCTGACCAAGCCGTGGTCCCCAGGCTCCCCTGACTCCAGGCCGCCCACGCTCACCGGGACATGCCGGCTCGCTCCCCGCAGGCTGCAGTGGGAGGGCTGGACCTGGAAGGCTCCCTCAAAACGGGCCCAAAAGCAGCTCTAGGAGTAACCGGTTCACCGAACATGGGTCCAGAATGATGCCCAAGCTCTGGGAAAGTGGAACAAAGCCACCGCCGCGAAGCAGCAGGTGTTCCAAGCTGAGGGAAGACGGGGCGGCGAGAGGCAGCTTTGCGCATGCGCGTTCCATCCAGGTGCGGCAGCCTCAGGCAGGGATTCAGAAATGTGTCGTGGAAAAGGGGGCTCGCGGCTGGTTACTAGGAGACGGGACGCTCGGGTCGGGCGCCTAGGCGCTGCGTGGGCGTGCGCCTGCGCGGCGCGGATGGGCCAGGAAGAGGTCCCTCCTAGGTGCCCTGTAAGGCAGGCAGGTGGACGTACGCGTCGCTCCGTGCGTAAGTGCGCGCGCACGGCTTGTAGTCCCCGCGAGAGGGAAGGTCGAGCCAGGTACGCGTGCGCATCGGGCCTGGGGGCGAGCGGGACGGAAGCAAAGCTGGGGCGCCGGGGAGGTGGAAGACGAGCCCCACTCCGGTACAGAGCGTGAGGGCGGGGCCGCGGCGGCGCCGGCTGGCGCTAACCGCCCCCGCCTCCTTCCGGCCGGCTCCCTCCTTCCTCCGATTCGCCGGGGCGGGGCCGGGACGATTTGGGGGTGGGAAAGGAGGAGAAAGGGGCGGAGGATGGAGACTGGGCGGTTCTCGTATTCCCCGCGGAGGCCGAGACCTGGCAGTCGCGGGGATGAGCTCTGGGCAGGACGGCGGGCCGAGGAGCCCGGGGAGGGGCCTGGAGCTCCAGGTAGAAGCTGCGGAGATGCGCAGGGTGGGGAGACCGCTGCTTCTGGGCCAGAAGGTCTCTGAGAAGGCGGCTGCAAGCGGGCGGGAGTGGCGGGTGCGGGGCCGTGGCGGGCGGAGGTGGGCGCTCGCCGCGGGAGCCGCTGTGAGGGGCAGCGGCGGGCACAGCTGGCGGCCGGAAGCTTAGCAGCACGCGTTGCCCCTGCTTCTTGGGAGGTTAGGTTTGAGCCCAGTTCCTATGGTCACCGCTTCGCGTCCTCCCGCAGCTCTCCGCTTGGTTGTTGGGGGGACTGTTCAGGTTAGAAACGCTCTGGAAGCTCTGGTGGAGCCGAGGAATTTGGAAGTCACAGATTTGGGAGTTCAACCTGACTCCCGATCGCTCATTTCTGAGCCTCTGTCTAGACTTGGGGTGGTGAAAGGCTGAGATTACATAGGCATTTGCATGAAAATCTGATAATTTTAGTAAAAATTATACACAGTAAAGGCAGGGTAAGCTGGCTTTTGTTGAAAAACTATTTGAGACTTAAATTGGATAACTAGGTGATCATGGACTTGATACCTAAAAACTCACAGAAATATGTTTTTTTTTTCACTTTTTTTTTTCCCCGCGACTTCAGGAAAGTTTGCATAGATTGCAGTGTCCCAACGTTTTCCTTCTTCCATTCCAGGACCTTATATCCTAGGAGATTTCCTTGTTTAAAATTCTCTGTACTGGTGTTCAGCATTTCAAGTATACTTTGTTTACGTGTAAGGAATAACAATAGGTTTGTAAGTAGAAAAAAACAGGTTAGTTATAGAAGTAGGATGTCACATTCGAATCTGCTTCCAGGATAAGACAGATTCTTGTTGGTATTTTAATTGATTAATGAGCCAAACTCTTCAGTCTTAGTGGGAAATAACTAGGAAGGTACATTAATGAAATATTAATTTTAAATCCTAAACTTTGGCATTATTTAATGGCAGCTTCCAAAATATTTCTCGTATTGTTTACCTTCTGAAGAAAAATCACTGCTTGTAGCTCAGAATATAATCAGGTGTAGAGATTCTCTGGGAGATCTTTTCTGTCTGCTTTTTCAGTTGCTTAGACTAGTTTGTTTAGGACGATTTGGTTTTGAAGTCCTCCACACACAGAGGCAGTTAGAAGTATGATTATTTATCTCCTTTTCAGATTACATGTTTCTTTCCGTCCCCACAGATGGCCACTCTCCTGACTTCTAAGAGCCACTTCCTTGATTTTCCTGAATGTTTCACATCATTGTATGTGAACATGCACGTTACAGTTTGGCTTGTTTTTGAACTTCGTACAAATGGGATTGTACTAAGTATTCATTTACATCTTGCTTCTTTACTCAACATTTTTTTTAAGATTAATCTTTATCGTTGCTCTCAGTATTTAGTTTGGTGATTGTTTCCCCAAATATTTATCCACTTATTATATAAAGTCCTCTCTCAAAATTATTCATAAATCTTGTATGGTTTTCCACATGCTTCTGTTAGTGAGGCTGTTCCTTCCTACTTCAATGTCTATAAGTCTACGCTTTTGGAGACAATATTGTTTTAAAAGAAACCCCACCTCAACTGTAGTAAACTTTTGTGCAACTAGATTTCAGAATTCCATATGAAGTAGTCCAGTATTTTCCATTCTATCAAAAAATTAAATAATTTGTTGAATACATATTATGTGCTTCATATTTTGCTCAACACTGATGGTACTTTTTATTATATAATTTTATTTCCTGTTTCACTGAAAAATTAAAATTCAACCAGACAGAACCTTCCTCAGATTTCCATGCCACTTACCTTTTTTTTTTTTTGAGACATGATCTCACTCTGTTGCCCAGGCTGGAGTGCAATGGTGCGATCATGACTCATTGCAGCCTTGACCTCCCGGACTCAAGTGATTCTCCTATCTCAGTCTCCCAAGTAGCTGGGACCACGGGTGGATGCCACTATGCCTGGCTAATTTCTTTTTTCTTTTTTTTAGAGACAGGGACTCACTATGTTGTCCAGGTTGGTCTCAAATTCCTGGGCTCAAGTGATCCTCCGGCCTTGGCCTCCCAAAGTGCGCGGATTATTGGGATTACAAGTGTCTAAATCTTCACCTGTCTTTGCTTTTCTCTTTCTTGTCTCAGGGCAATACATATTTACCTGGGTTTCCTCTTATTACCTCAGCTGTCTTTCTCCATCAATTAACATTAACTCATGCCTTAGGAATCTTCATTGTTTCTGTACTGTAGGACTTCTTCACCTGGAGTCCAAGGACCTTAGAGAGTCTTAAATCCCCTGAAATTGTTTGTAAAGGTATATTTGCATTTTTCTGAGGAAAGGCTGCAGGGCTTTTAATTCTGAAAGAGGTTCCTTATGTAAAGAGAATTAAGGAACAAGTTTTTCTCCTCCTGTAATGACCTTTCCACAACCTTGGTCGTCTTCCATCTTTGTTCTGCCTCTCTTCCTCTCACAGTCATGCTTCCTAAAAGAAGTTTACATTTTCCATTTTTTTTTCTTTAATATTCATTCATTAGTCCCCTTCAGACTTGTTTTCACCCACCATTGAAACTGCTTTGTTCGAATCATTAAATTTTCTTATTTTGAAAATGTTTTACTGCGTTTCACCTTTGTGCTGGGCACTTTTAAGGCATTAGGGATAAAACAGAGACAGGACAAAAACTTAGGGCTCTAGAATGTTATATTCTAGTAGGGGGAGGTAGTAAACAAGTGAGCAAATAAATGATATAATTTCAAGTAGTGATAAGTGCAAATAGCTTATCACTTATTTGAGAGAGTGACTGGGAGAGAGGCTACTTTAGGTAAGTAGTCAGGGAGGCCCTCTGACATTTCAGCCAAGGAGCTGAGGGTGAGAAGATAGCCATGTGAAAGACTGGGTAGAAAGTGTTCCTGAGAGGAAAAGCAAGAGCAGAGGACTTGAAGTCAAATGATATTGGCACATATGTTAGTCCATTCAGGCTGCTATAATGAAATAACATAAGCTGCAGAAATTTAAATCTTACAGTTCTGGAGACTGGGAGTTCTAAGATCAAGTTGCCAGCAGAATCAATGTGTGGTGTTTTTTGGTTTATAGGTGGTACCTTCAGACTGTGTCCTCATGTGTTAGACGGGGTGAGGGAGCTCTCTGGGATCTGTTATATACCGACAACTCATCATGGCCTAATCATCCCCTAAAGGCTGTGCCTTTTTTTTTCTTTTTTTTTTTTTGACGTGGAGTCTCACTGTTGCTCAGGCTGGAGTGCAGTGACACGATCTCGGCTCACTGCAATAAATCCCTTCTAAGTTATTAGCAAATGTTGTTGGTTCTATCTTCAAATATATAGTCTAAATCCATCTACTTCTCTATATTTTTGTTACCACCTCCCTGGTCCAAGTCACCATCATCTCCCACCTAGAATACTGCAACCGTTCCCTGCTGTCTTTCTGCTTCTATTGTGGCACCCTACAACCTATTCTGCACACGGAAATCAAATCAATCACTTCAAAATAATGAGATCCCGTGGGAGGGGAGAAGGGAGAGGGAAAAAAACGAAAAAGAAAACTATAATAAAATGATCCTGGCTCAAAAATACACCAATGGCTTCCCACTGCAAGTAAGAATAAAATCCAGGCTGGGTGCTGTGGCTCACGCCTGTAATCTCAGCAGTTTGGGAGGCTGAGGCAGGCAGATCACAAGGTCGATAGATCGAGACCATCCTGGCCAACATAGTGAAACCCTGGCTCTACTAAAAATACAAAAATTAGCTGGACGTGGTGGTGTATGCCTGTAATCCTAGCTACTCGGGAGGCTGAGGCAGGAGAATCATTTGAACCAGGGAGTCAGAGGTTGCAGTGAGCCGGGATCGCGCCACTGCACTCCAGCCTGGCGACAGACTCTGTCTCCAAAAAAAAAAAAAAAAAAAAATCATGGCCCTTGTCTTCACTTAAAAGATCTAGTACTCCTTCTTTGTTCACCCAATAGCTTTTTCTTTCTGTTCCTCTAATGTGCGGCTTCAGTCTGAATGTCTGTGTCCTCGCAAAATTTTTAAGTTGAAATTCTAACCCCTAAGATGATCACATAAAGAGGCACAGTCTTGGTCGGGTACAGTGGCTCACGCCTGTAATCCCAACAGTTTGGGAGGCCGAGGTGGGTGGATCATGAGGTCAGGAGTTCGACACCAGCCTGGCCAAGATGATGAAACCCCGTTTCTACTAAAAATACAAAAGTTAGCTGGGCATGGTGGCAGGCGCCTGTAATCCCAGCTACTTGGGAGGCTGAGGCAGGGAATTGCTTGAACCTGGGAGGTGGAGGTTGCAGTGAGCTGAGATCATGCCACTGCACTCCAGCCTGGGTGACAGAGCATGACTGTCTGAAAAAAAAAAAAAAAAAAAAAGGAAGTCTGTTTTAGACGTGTTAAAGTAGCCATGGCTGTGGACATCCCGTAAAAGTAATATGATGCATTAAGTGCTCCAGTAGGGATATGCTCATAGTTCTTTTGGAATGGAGAGTAGATCCTAAGTCTTTTTTGAAGAAGTAGAAGTCAGAAATACTTTCTTTGTAGCTTCTTTCTCAGTGTTCCCTTAGCATCTATGTGCATTACTCTGATGTAGCAGTAATCATGCTGTGCTGTAATTTCTGATTTATTTGTTCTGGACTTTCCTAGATTCATTTAGGGTTGAAATTGTAGGGTTCTATTTGTTTTACATGTTTTTATCCTCAGAAAGATGTTTTTGGTTCATTCTTATTCTAGCTATTTATAAGTTTACTTATAAAGTGAATAAATGTGATGGCTACAGTCTGAAAGCATGAACTAAAACAGTGATAGGGATGGAAGAAATGTAACAGATAATTTTTAGTGAAAAGATCAGTAGGACTTGATAGCCAATTAAGTTGACTCAGTGAGAGGAATTAGTAATAATAGTAAATAATAACATGTATATAGTGCTTATCATGTGCCAGGCACTATTCTAAGTGCTAAAGTTAAAACATGTATTAATTCATTTAATCCTCACATAATTCTGTGATGCAGATACTCTTTTTTTTTTTTTTGGTACAAAGTCTTGCTCTTGTCCCCCAAGCTGGAGTGCAATGGTGCAATGTCGGCTCACTGCAACCTCTGCCTCCTGAGTTTAAGTGATTCTCCTGCCTCAGCCTCCCAAGTAGCTGGGATTATAGGTGCCTGCCACCATGCCTAGCTAAGGTTTGTATTTTCAGTAGAGGTGGGATTTCACCATGTTGGCCAGGCAGGTCTCAAACTCCTGACCTCAGGTGATCTGCCTGCCTCAGCCTCCCAAAGTGCTGGGATTACAAGCGTAAGCCACTGCACCTGGCCAATGCAGATACTCTTATTATCATCCCTATTTTGTAAATGAGGAAGCTATAGTCAGCAAAGTAACCAAGTCACCCAAGGTCACGCAGCTAATATGTGGCAGAACTAGGATAATGAATGTAGGCAGGCTGATGCCAAAATATATGCTGTTAACCACTCTGCTGTGTGACTTCCTAATTGAGAATGAAAGTTCTTCCTTATTTTAGACTTCACATTGAAAAAAATAAAAAAGAATACATGAAAAATATTTTTTGGTGGCTGGCAAGATGGCCGAATAGGAACAGATCCTGTCTGCAGCTCCCAGCGAGATGAACGCAGAAGGCGGGTGATTTCTGCATTTCCAACTGAGTGTAAACAAAGCCAGTGGGAAATTCGAACTGGGCGGAGCCCACTGCAGCTTGGCAAAGCCGCTGTGGCCAGACTGCCTCTCTAGATTCCACCTTTCTGGGCAGGGCATCTCTGAAAGAAAGGCAGCAGCCCCAGTCAGGGGCTTATAGATAAAACTCCCATCTCCCTGGGCCAGAGCACCTGGGGAAAGGGGTGGCTGTGGGCGCAGCTTCAGCAGACTTGAATGTTCCTGCCTGCTGGCTCTAAAGAGAGCAGCAGAGTGCTCTAACTCTGCTAAGGGACAGACTGCTGCCTCAAGTGGATCCCTGACCCCTGTGCCTCCTGACTGGGAGACATCTCCCAGCAGGGGTCAACAGACATCTCCCAGCAGGGGTTGACAAACATCTCATACAGAAGAGCTCTGGCTGGCATCTGGCAGCTGCCCCTCTGGGACGAAGCTTTCAGAGGAAGGAACAGGCAGCAATATTTTCTGTTCTGCAGCTTCTGCTATTTGCTGGTGATACTCAGGCAAACCCCAGCAGACCTGCAGCAGAGGGGCCTGACTGTTAGAAGGAAAACTAACAAACAGAAAAGAATAGCATCAACATGAACAAAAAGGACGTCCACACAGAAACCCCATCTGAAGGTCACCAACATCAAACACTAAAGGTAGATAAATCCATGAAGATGAAGAAAAAGCGGTGCAAAAAGCCTGAAAATTTCAAAATCCAGAATGCCTCTTCTCCTCCAAAGAATTACAACTCCTCACCAGGAAGGGAGCAAAACTGGATGGAGAATGAGTTTGGCAAATTGACAGAAGTAGGCTTCAGAAGGTGGGTAATAACAAACTCCTCTGAACCAAAGGAGCATGTTCTAATCTAGTGCAAAGAAGCTACGAACCTTCAAAAAGGTTAGAGGAATTGCTAACTAGAATAACCAGTTTAGAGAAGAACACCTGATGGAGCTGAAAAACACAGCACGAGAACTTGGTGAAGCATATACAAGTATCGATAGCCGAATCGATCAAGTAGAAGAAAGGCTATGAGATTGAAGATCAACTTAATGAAATAAAGCATGAAGACAAGATTAGAGAAAAAAGGATGAAAAGAAACGAACAAAGCCTCCAACAAATATAGGATTAAGTGAAAAGACCAAACCTGCATTTGATTGGTGTAGCCTGAAAGTGACAGGGAGAATGGAATCAAGTTGGAAAACACTCTTCAGGATATTATCAAGGAGAGCTTCCCCAACCTAGCAAGGCAGGCCAACATTCAAATTCAGGAAATACAGAGAACACCACAAAGATACTCCTCAAGCAGAGCAACCCTAAGACACGTAATCGTCAGATTCACCAAGGTTGAAATGAAAGAGAAAATGTTAAGGGCAGGCAGAGAGAAAGGTTGGGTTACCCACAAAGGGAAGCCCATCAGACTAACAGTGGATCTCTCTGCAGAAACCCTATAAGCCAGAAGAGAGTGGGGTCAGTATTCAACATTCTTAAATAAAAGAATTTTCAACCCAGAATTTCATATCCAGCTAAACTCAGCTTCATAAACAAAGGAGACAGAAAATCTTTTACAGACAAGCAAATGCTGAGAGATTTTGTCTCCACCAGATCTGGCTTACAAGAGCTCCTGAAGGAAGCACTAAACATGGAAATGAAAAATAGGTACCAGTCATTGCAAAAACATACCAAATTGTAAAGACCATCAACACTGTGAAGAAACTGCATCAACTAACACGCAAAATAACCAGTTAGCATCATAATGACAGGATCAAATTCAAATATAACAATATTAACCTTAAATGTAAATGGGCTAAATGCCCCAATTAAAAGGCACAGACTGGCAAATTGGATGAAAAGTCAAGACCCATTGTTGTGTTGTATTCAGGAGACCCATCTCACATGCAAAGACATACATAGGCTCAAAATAAAGATATGGAGGAGGATTTACCAAGCAAATGGAAAGCAAACAAAGCAGGGGTTGCAATCCTAGTCTCTGATAAAACAGACTTTAAACCAACAAAGATCAAAGAAGACAAAGAAGGGCATTACATAATGGTTAAGGGATCAATGCAACAAGAAGAGCTAACCTAAATATATGTGCACCCAATACAGGGCACCCAGATTCATAAAGCAAGTCCTTAGAGACCTACAAAGAGACTTAGACTCCTACACAATAATAGTGGGAGACTTTAACACCCCACTGCCAATATTAGATCAATGAAACAGAAAATTAACAAGGATATTCAGGACTTGAACTCAGCACTGGACCAAGTGGACATAATAGACATCTACAGAACTCTCCACCCCAACTCAACAGAATATACATTCTTCTCAGCAACACATCACACTTATTCTAAAATTGACCACATAATTGAAGTAAAACACTCCCCAGCAAATGCAAAAGAATGGAAATGATAATATTCTCAGACTACAGTGCAATCAAATTAGAACTCAGGATTAAGAAACTCACTCAAAACCACCCAACTACATGGAAACTGCTCCTGAATGACTACTGGGTACATAATGAAACTGAGGCAGAATTAAGTTCTTTGAAACCAATGAGAACAAAGACACAACACACCAGAATCTCTGGGACACAGCTAAAGCAGTGTGTAAAGGGAAATTTATAGCACTAAATGCCCACAGGAGAAAGCAGGAATGATCTAAAATCAACATCCTAACATCACAATTAAAAGAACTAGAGAATCAAGAGCAAACAAATTCAAAAGCTAGCAGAAAATAAGAAGTAACTAAGATTAGAGCAGAACTGAAGGAGATAGAGACACGAAAAGCCCTTCAAAAAATCAGTGAATCCAGGAGCTGCTTTTTTGAAAAGATCAACAAAATTGATAGACTGCTAGCTAGACTAATAAGAAAAGAGAGAAGAATCAAATAGACAATAAAAAAATGATACAGGAGGTACCACCACTGATCCCACAGAAATACAAACTACCGTCAGAGGATACTATAAACACCTATCTGCAAATAAACTAGAAAATCTAGAAGAAATTGATAAATTCCTAGACACATATACCCTCCCAGGACTAAACCAGGAAGAAGTCAAATCCCTGAATAGACCAATAACAAGTTCTGAAATTGAGGCAGTAATTAATAGCCTAGCAACCAAAAAACAAAAAACAAAAAACAAAAAAAACCCAGGATTAGACAGATTCACAGCCGAATTCTACCAGAGGTACAAAGAGGAACTGGTACCATTCCTTCTGAAACTATTCCAAACAATAGGAAAAGGGAGAATCCTCCCTAACTCATTTTATGAGTCCAGCATCATCCTGATGCCAAAACCTGGCAGGGAAACAACAACAAAACGTTTCAGGCCAATATTTCTGATGACCATCGATGTGAAAATCCTCAATAAAATACTGGCAAACCAAATCCAGCAGCACATCAAAAAGCTTACCTACCACAATCAAGTCAGCTTTGTCCCTGGGATGAAGTCATATGGTTCAACATATGCAAATCAATAAACATAATCCATTACATAAACAGAACCAATGACAAAAACCACATGGTTATCTCAATAGATGCAGAAAAGGCCTTTGATAAAATTCAGCACCTCTTCATGCTAAAAACTCTCAATAAACTAGGTATTGATGGAATGTATCTCAAAATGAGAGCTATTTATGACAAACTGCATAGCCAATATCATACTGAATGGGCAAAACCTGGAAGCATTCCCTTTGAAAACTGGCACAAGAAAAGGATGCCCTCTCTCACTACTCCTATTCAACATAGTGTTGGAAGTTCTGACTGGGGCAGTCAGGCAAGAGAAAGAAATAAATGGTATTTGGATAGGAAGAGAGGAAGTCGAATTCTCTCTGTTTGCAGATGATGTGATTGTATATTTAGAAAACCCCACACTGTCGTAGCCCAAAATCTCCTTAAGCTGATAAGCAACTTCAGCAAAATCTCAGGATACAAAATCAATGTGCAGAAATCAAAAGCATTCCTATACACTAATAATAGACAAACAGCCAAATCATGAGTGAGCTCTCATTCACAATTGCTACAAAGATAATAAAATACCTAGGAATACAACTTACCAGGGACGGGAAGGACCTTTTCAAGGAGAACTACAAACCACTGCTCAAGGAAATAAGAGGACACAAATAATTGGAAAAACATTCCATGCTCATGGATCAGAAGAATCAATATTGTGAAAATGGCCATACTGCCCAAAGTATTTTGTAGATTCAATGCTATCCCCATCAAACTACCAGTGACTTTCTTCACAGAATTAGAAAAAACTTCTTTAAATTTCATATGGAACCAAAAAAGACCCCCTATAGCCAAGACAATCCTAAGCAAAAAGAACAAAGCTGGAGGCATCACGATACTGGACTTCAAACTGTACTACAAGGCTACAGTAACCAAAACAGCATGGTACTGGTACCAAAACAGATACTTTTATACCAGTGGAACAGAACAGAGGCCTCAGAAATAACACCACATATCTACAACCATCTGATCTTTGACAAACCTGACAAAAACAAGGAATGGGGAAAGGATTCCCTATTTCATAAATGGTGCTGGGGAAACTGGCTAGCCATATGCAGAAAACTAAAACTAGACCCTTTCCTTACACCTTATACAAAAATTAACTCAAGATGTATTAAAGACTTAAACATAGGCCGGGTGCGGTGGCTCAAGCCTGTAATCCCAGCACTTTGGGAGGCCGAGATGGGTGGATCACAAGGTCAGGAGATCGAGACCATCCTGGTGAACACAGTGAAACCCCGTCTCTACTAAAAAAATACAAAAAACTAGCTGGGCGAGGTGGTGGGCGCCTGTAGTCCCAGCTACTCAGGAGGCTGAGGCAGGAAAATGGCATAAACCTGGGAGGCGGAGCTTGCAGTGAGCTGAGATCCGGTCACTGCACTCCAGCCTGGGCAACAGAGCGAGACTCCATCTCAACAAAAAAAAAAGAAAAAGAAAAAAAAACTTAAAACGTAAAACCATAACAACCCTAGAAGAAAACCTGGGCAATACCATTTAGGACATAGGCATAGGCAAAGAGTTCATGACTAAAACACCAAAAGCAATGGCAACAAAAGCCAAAATTGACAAATGGATCTAATTAAACTAAAGAGCTTCTGTATAGCAAAAGAAACTGTCATCAGAGTGAACTGGCAACCTACAGAATGGGAGAAAGTTTTTGCAATCTACCCATCTGACGAAGGGCTAATATGCAGAATCTACAAGGAACTTAAGCAAATTTACAAGAAAAACAAAACTCCATCAAAAAGTGGGCAAAGGATATGAACAGACACTTCTCAAAAGAAGACATTTATGCAGCCAACAAACATGAAAAAAAGCTCATCATCACTGGTCATTAGAGAAATGCAAATCAAAACCACAATGAGATACCATCTCATGCCAGTTTGAATGGCGATCATTAAAAAGTCAGGAAACAGCAGGTACTGGAGAAGTTGTGGAGAAACAGGAATTTTTTACCCTGTTGGTGGGAGTGTAAATTAGTTCAACCATTGTGGAAGACAGTGTGGCGATTCTTCAAGGATCTAGAATCAGAAATACCATTTGACCCAGCAATCCCATTACTGGGTAGATACACAAAGCATTGTAAATCACTCTACTCTATAGACATATGCATACGTATGTTTATTGCAGCACTGTTCATAATAGAAAAGACTTGGAATCAACCCAAATGCCCACCAGTGATAGACTAGATAAAGAAAATGTGGCACATACACACCATGGATACAGTGCAGCCATTAAAAAGGATGAGTTTATGTCCTTTGCAGGCATGTGGATGAAGGTGGAAACCATCATTCTCAGCAAACTAACACAAGAACAGAAAACCAGACACTACATGTTCTCTCTCATAAGTAGACGTTGAGAACACATATGCCAGGGCCTATCAGGGAGTGGGGGCCTAGGGGAGGGATAGCATAAAAAGAAAAAATAATTTTTTAAAAAAGGAACCTTGTCTCACTTGCTTTTTCTGAGAACTGTACAACAACACAAGTTCCATTCTAATTGATGAAATTGCAGCAAGGTTGAGGATATTTATGTGGCCTGAGGTGGGGAAGCTGGCAGACCAGGCATGGGAATTCCAGATACACTGATGTCTCTTTCCCCTAGTGATATTGCCCCCAAAGCTGGTGGAGGGAGGATAGCAACTCCAGCATGATTGATTAGGATTGTCAGGTGAACTTGTGGTCTCTTGCTATTTTTAATTCCTAGCCAGGCCTGATAGGTACTTTTGCAAAAGTCCCACTTTATTAGGTTTACCAAAGAGGAGGAAGAAACTCTGATTTTGTCTGCTTTATCACACTGCTTCATTATCAACCTCGAAATTTTTTGACATTTTTTATTACATAAAGAACTCTGTGCATGTTCTTTCCCCATTGGATACAGAGAGTTTTTGGACATTTTTTGTTCTTAAGAGTCTAATAAATGTGTGAGGAAGACATCCAGAAAAACTTAGAACATAAATTCTTCTATAATCTCTATATAAATATCAATTAATAGATGATCATTATGCAGTGGAGAAGACAGAGAAAACCTGGAGAAAATTGAATTCAAGCTGAGCCTTAGAAATGTCTTAAGTTAGATGGAGAAAAGAGTGAGGGCAAGGCTTGTTGAGCAGATGATAAAATACTTTTGAATATTCATGTATTGAGAATATGTTGGCTGAGTGTGATGGCTCATGCCTGTAATCCCAGGGAGACTTAGGCGGGAGGATCTCGTGAGCCCAGGAGTTCAAGACCAGCCAGAGCAACATAGGGAGACCCTACCTCTACAAAATGTAAAACAATTAGTAAATTGTGGTGGCACATGCCTGTGTTCCCAGCTATTTGGGAGGCTAAGGTGGGAGGATTGCTTGGGCCTGGGGGGGTCGAGGCTGCAGTGAGCAGCTGTGATCATGCCAACCTGGGTGACGAGCGAGACCCTTTTGTGTTGCATAGTTTGCCTTTCATAGAGGGGTTCTTGGAGGTATCAAGTAGGAGATAAGTTTGGAGAAGTAGGAAGGGACAAAATTACAAAAGTACTCTGAATATTGAATGGGTTTAGACTTTAAGAGATCCTTTCTATTCAAATAAATCAGAAATTACAGCACAGCATGATTCAACATGTGGTCTCTGTACCAACCAAATAGGGATCTCCAAGCAGCTTTATAGAAATGTCAAATCTCAGCCTGTAAATAAGAATCTGCATTCACACAACAGTCCCAGATGATTCTTACATTCAATAAAAATTGAACAGTACTGCTCCAGTGAGGAGTCGTTTCATTCTGTTATTCTAAATCATGTTTATCACTAGGAATACATTTTTCAACAGAAACTATGTAAAAAATGGTAGTTAGGAGTTCAGTCCAGCCACTAGGGGTTTAAATGCTTCATAATTTGAAATATTCTGTGAAATCTGATGCTGAGGTTCCAGGTGGGGCAGTAACTGTTGCGATGAAGAACAGTTGTGCCTTGTTTAGAGACAAGAAAAAAGAAATAAATCTGCCGGCCTGTTTAAGTGCTGGTTTACACAGAGTACATCATAAGGTCAGTGACTGGGGAGATTCTGATTCTGTAATTCCTTAGGTAGGATTTTGGAGAACAGCCGCTGTGTTTTGAGGAAAGATCTAAGATGTTCATAACAAATTCTCTTTTAACACAATGGTAGCCTTGATTCAAGGAAAGAAGAAATTATTTTCCTAAGTTACACAATCTCTAAGATATGTTGTCAAGTAAAACAGTGTGATGCAGAATAGTACGTATAGTATGCTAAAGTGAAAAATCTCTAACATTTGTTATTTTGCATATGTGTATGTATAGCTATAGTATGAATTCTTAGAAATGAAATTATTTGAACAGAAGCTATGTGCATTTGTCGTGTTGATAGATTTCATACAATTGTTCTCCATAAATACTGTATCAGTTTACACTCCCACCGGTGATATATAAGGATACTATGTTATGTATCCATCTTACTGATCTTTGCCATGTGATAGTTAAAAGAGGGTCTCAGTGTTGTTTTAATTTGTGTCACTAAAGGTTGAGATTGAACATCTTAAAATACATTTAAGAGCATTTCTGTAAATGTTCACATTCTTTGCCAATTTTTCTATTAGAGTATTTTTTAAATCTTTTTTATTTCTAGGAATTATTTATATATTAGGGAAATTCACTCTTTGTGATATGAATTGCAAATCTTTTTGCTTGTATAGAGTAGCAACAGCAAATGTAGCTAGCTAACAGCTATTTTGGACAACACAAGCCTGAAGGTAGACTACTTAATTTGCTGCTGATCCCATATTTCTGTAGAACCATGATTGCCAAAAGGATAGTGTAGAATGTCTTTGAAAAGCGTGTTCATACCATTTGGACAACACACAGAAAAAGTTTTATAAATTTTAAGAACGTAAAGTTTGATGAAATCCTCTTAGCTGGTGGGAAATGGTTAAAAAAATCTCAGAATATTATCAGTTTTCAAAATGTATTGATGTGAGAAATCACAGAGCTATTTTAAACAGAATGCCTCTGTATTATTTCCCATTCTTTGTACTAGGTTACCACCAAAGAACATGAGTTTGGTCTAGGGGCTCCAGTTTCTGAAGCTGAAAACTACCAGAATACTCTCCAGCTAGAACGAGAAGTGAGAAACCAAGACAGATTCATCTCAACACTGAAATTACAGGTTGCGTTTAGTTACAACATATTTTCCTGAGTTAATTTGGGGTGGGAGCCTATTTTGAAACAAGAAGATAGAGAATAAATAACTACCAATTCAGAGCTCGTTTAAATGTTATGGGTCTAAAATCATTCAATTTTTATCTTAACTATTTTGATAAACATGAAGTCAGAGTCAGTGAGTGCAAACTACATGTCAAGTGTTGTGCCAGGTACACAGTTTTTACCTAATCATCCCCAACTTGTGAAAAAGTGATGCCGTTCCATTTACAGATGTGGAAACTGAAGTTCTAAGAGGTTAAATAATTATGACACTTGAGTAACACGTGACAGAACTAGGATTTCTCCAAAATCCTATGTTAGCTGGGATTTGAACTCAATTCTCTGAACTCCAAGTTCAGTATTGTTCCTGTTCTCCTGATGCCTGACATGTAGTATAGCTATTAATAAAGGCTATTAAAAGAGATTTCTTTTTCCAGGAAGATAGAGTAGACTTAATTTTTCTTATTCCTCCTGCTAAGTACAGCTAAAAACTCTGAACACTATATATAAAACAATTTAAGACTTTGACAGGTGGAGAGAAGAAGGAACATTGGCTAAGGCTCTCAAGACTCAAAAAACAGCATGTTAGTTCCTGGGTTTCTTTTTCTCCATATGTCCCAGACAGGCTGCTAGAAAAACTGGCAACTGGAAATAACAATGGGCACAAAAGAAAGACTCCAAGAAAAGCCATTCCTTCCTAGGCAAAGGACCAGGAAAGGAGCAGTGTATCAAGGCAGACAACTTTTAAGACAGTAACTATCCACTCCAAGCAAATACCACAGAAAAAACTACAGCCCCATTCCTGCCAGCTCAGGCCAAGTAAAGAGCCTACACTTTCCACGCTTGCCAGACTATAACAAGGAGCCCAACTTGTGCCTCACCCCCACTCTTCCTCTCCCCACTCCTCCCACACCAGGGTGATATCAGAGAAGGCTAAGTGGGAAACTAGGACTTTTATCCTCACAAGGGGATAAGGGGGCCCTGAACCCCATGATGTCAGCAGAGACAACGTGAGGAGCCAAGGCTTCTACTCCCACTTTATCGTAAGAGGCACTCCTTCTTGCTGTGGTACCAGAGGAGACCTGAACTTTCACCACCTATCAACAGTAAAGGCCATCCACCCCTGGTGTCAGTGGGGGACACGTGGGGAACAGTAATGAGGTACCTCTGGGATTCCTCCCAGGCTGGTGTAATGGCAGAGGCTTAGTGGGGAGCCTGAACTCCCATTCTTGCCTAGCAGTATCCTGGAACACCACCCTTTCCAGATATCGACATATGCCAGGTAGAGGAACTGGACTTCTACTTTGACCTAGCATAAATAAGGCAATGTCCCTCCTTTTTAGTTGGAGCATTGTCACAGGAGGCCTACTAAAACATAAGATCCAGAGTCTTATAATGCTATGTCTCAATTGAAAAAAAGGCATTGTAATCCAAAGAATCAGGAAGGTTTGAGAGAAGACAGGAGAAGCCAACACTGAAATAGAACGGATGTTACAATTATCTGGCAAGGACTTTAAAGCAGTCATATAAATGCTTCAGCAAGCAATTATGAACATGCTGGAAACGAATGAAGAAAAGTTGTCTCAGGAAGAAAAGATATGAAGAAGAACCAAATGGAAATTTTGGAACTAAAAAATAAAGTAACTAGTCCACACAAAAGTCAGCATATGAATGTTTATAGCAGCTTTATTATAATTGCCAAAAACTTGGAAGCAACCAAGATGTCTTTCAATAGGTGAGTGGATAAGCAAACTGTTGTATGCCTATACAATGGAATAGTGTTCAGTGTATTTTAAAAATGAGCTATGTAGCCATGAAAAGACATGGAGCGAACCTTGAAAGCCTGTTGCAAACCTGAAAAGGCTGCGAAATGTGTGATTCCAACTACATGGAGATGATAAAATTATAGAAACCATAAAAAGAGCAGTAGTTACCAGGAATTAGAGGGAGAGGGGATGAATAGGTGGAGCACAGGATTTTTAGGGCAGTGAAACTATTCTGTATGATATATTAATAGTAGATACATGTCATCCCATGTGTGTCAAAACTCACAGAATGAATAACACCAAGAGTGAACCCTAAGGTAAACTATTGACATTAGCTATTAATAGTGTAACAGTAGGCTGGGTGCGGTGGCTAACGCCTGTAGTCCCAGCACTTCAGGAGGCTGAGGCAGACGGATCATGAGGTCAGGAGATCGAGACCATCCTGACTAACATGGTGAAACCCTGTCTCTACTAAAAATAGAAAAAAATTAGCTGGGCGTGGTGCCAGGCACCTTTAGTCTCAGCTATTCGGGAGGCTGAGGCAGGAGAATGGCATGAACCCTGGAGGCGGAGCTTGCAGTGAGCTGAGATCACACCACTGCACTCCAGCCTGGGCGACAGAGCAAGACTCTGTCTCAAAATGATAATGATAATAATAATAATATTAATGATGATGTAGCAGTATTATTTCATCAATTGTGAGAAATATACCACATTAATACAAAATGTAAATAATAGAGGAGACTGTGTTGAGGGAGAGAGGGAGGAGTATGTAGGAACTCTTTGTACTTCCTAATCAATTTTTTGTAAACCTAAAACTACTCCAAAAACTTAGTCTATTAACTACATGAGAGAAAATATTTCCAAGTTACATATCTGAAAAGGGCTTAGTATCTAGAATATACAAAGGACTCCTACAATTAACCTCTTTTCCCCAAAAAAAATCTAATTCAAAAATGGGCAAAGGACTTGAACAGATATTTCTGCAAAGAAGATATACACATGTCAATAAATACATGAAAAAGATGATCAACATCAGCCATTAAAGAAATGCAAATCAAAACCATGAGATACCACTTCATACCCATTAGGATGGTTGTTATAATGGAAAATAACAAGTGTTGGTGAGGATGTGAAGAAATTGGAGCACTTGCATTGCTGTTGGGAATGTAAAATGGTGCCGCCATGGTGAAAAATCATTTGATGGTTTCTCAAAATTTTAAAGACAGACTAACCATATGATCCAGCTATTCCACTCCTAGGCATATACCCTAAAGAGTTGAAAACATGGACTCCAGTAGATACTTACATACAAATGTTCATAGCAACATTATTCACGATAGCCAAGAGGTAGAAAAAACCCAAATGTCAACAAATGAATGGATAAACAAAATATGATATGTGCTTACAATGGAATATTACTCAGCTTCAAAAAGGAATGACACTCTGATACATGCTGCAAAATGAATGAACCTCAAAAACATTATACTAAGTACAGTAAGCCAGACATAGGAAGACAAATAATGCCTGATTCCACCTCTACCTAGAATAGTCAAATCATGGAGACAGAATTGTTGTTTAACGGGTACAGAGTTTTTTGGGGGAGGGGAATAAAAAAGTTCTGGAAATGGATAGTGGTCATGGTTGCACAACGTTGTGAATATACTAATGCCACTGAATTATGTACTTAAACATTGTTAAAATGAAAATTGTGTGTATATTTTTTGTGACAATAAAACAAGCTTTAAAAATAGAGTAACTGAAAATAAAAACTCAATGTTCTCAATAGAATGGAGGAAAGGAATGAATCAGTGAACATGAGACTAGAAAAATAATTACCTAATGTAAACATCAGAGAGAAAATAGATTGACAGAAATTTGAATAGAGCCTCAGAGACAGGTAAAACTATGCTTGACAAAAAAGTGAGAGAAGGTGGTGCTAAAAATAATTTGAAGAGATAATGGCTGAATTTCCCACAAATTTGACACAAAGACATAAAACAGATGAAAGAAGGTGACTGAATACCTAACAGGAGTCACCCAAAGAAATCCATGCCAAGACACTAAAAAAAAATCCTGAAAGTAACCGGAGAGAAACCATGCATCATCTATGGAAGAACACCAGTTCAAGTCACAAGCAGATATTTTTCATCTGAAAGATTGGAGGTAAGAAGGAAGTGGCGCAACATATTTCAAGTACTAGAAAAAAGCAAACCTGTCAACCCAGAATTTTATATCCAGAGAAAGTATCTTTGAAGGTTGAGGGAAAATAAAGACATTCTCGGTTAAAGGAAAATTAAGGTAATTTGTTGCCAGCAGAGCTACACTAAAAGAATAGCTAAAAGAATTTCTCTAACCAGAAAGGAAGTGATAAAAAGTAATCTTGGAGCAGTAGGAAGAACAATATATAGAGCAAAAAATACAAGTGAATGAAATAGAATTTCTTTCTTTTTTTTTTCTTTTTCTTTTCTTTTTTTTTTTGAGACAGGGTCTTGCTCCGTCATCCAGGCTGTAATGCAGTGGCATGATCTCTGCTTACTGCAGCCTTGGCCTCCTGGGCTCAAGCAATCCTCCCACCTCAGCCTTTCAAGTAGCTGGGACTGCAGGCGTGCACCACCGTTCCTGGCTGATTTTTGTGTGTGTGTGTGTATATATATATATATATTTCTTTTTTTTTTTGGTAGAGATGGGGTTTTGCCATGTGGCCAGGGCTGGTCTCGAACTCCCATTCTCAAGTGATGCACCTGCCTCAGTCTCCCAAAGTCCTGGGATTACAGATGTGAGCCACTACTCTGAGCCAATCTTTTTTAAGTTTACAAAATTATATTTAACTGTCGAATGTGGTTCTTAATGCATGTAGAGAAAATATTTAAGACAATTATTTTATTAATAGGGGAAGCTAAAGGGACCTAACAGGAGGTAAGGTTTCTGTACTTTCACTTGAACTGTTAAAATGTAGGCTATGATAAGTTCTGTGTATATAATGTAATGCCTAGAACAACCAGTAGAAAAAGATCAAACAAGAGTTATACTCAGAAACACTATAAATAAATCAATGTAGAATTCTAAAAAATGTTGAGGTAATCCACAGGAAGGCAGCAAAAACAAAACTCTCCATTATTTCAACACTTATAACTACAATAATCAAGACTGTGATATTGGTGAGGGATAGATACATACATGAATGGTACAGAACAGAGAATCTAGAGTTAGTCCTATACAAGTACAGCCATATGATTTTTTGACAGAGATGCAGATGCAGTTCTGTGGAAGATAGTCTTTTCAACAAGTGGTGTCAGAGCATTTAGATATAGAGAAAACAGTTACCCTACACTTAAATCTCACACTTTGTAAAAAATTAACTAAATGGACCATAGATGTAAATGTAAAACATAAAACTATGAGACTTTTAGGAGGTAACATAGGAGAAAATTTGCGAGAAGTTAGGCTTGGGTGGAAAGTTCTTAGATATCAAAAGCATGATTCATAAAAGGAAAAATTGGTAATATGGACTTAATCAAAATTGAAGTTTTTGGCTGGGTGTGGTGGCTCATGGCATTAATCCCTGCACTTTGGCAGGTGGATGGATCACTTGAGGCCAGGAGTTCAAGACCAGCCTGGCCAACATGGCAAAACCCCATCTCTACTAAAAATTACAAAAATTAGCTAGGCATGGTGGTACATGCCTATAGTCCTCAGCTACTCGAGAGGCTGAGGTGGGAGGATCACTTGAACCCAGGAGGCAGGTTGCAGTGAGCTGAGATTGTACCAGTATATTCCAGCCTGAGTGAAAGTGAGATTCTGTCTCAAATATATATATATATATATATGTATTATGAGTTTTTACTTTGCAGAAGACCCTGCTAAGATGTTGAAAAGACTAGCTACAAACCACATATTTGCTAAAGGACTCGTATCTATTGTATCAAATGAAGAACTCTTAAAATTTAATAGTGAGAAGCAAACAATTCGGTTAGAAAATGAGCAAAAGACATGAAGAGATACTTCACAGAAGGATGTGTGGTATACTAGAAAAAGATATTCAACCTCTGTAAACATCAGGGGAATGCAAATTAAGACCGTGATGAAATAACAATTCAGTTCTAAGAACAACTAAAATAAAAAATAGTGACAGTACCAAATGCTGCCAAGGATGAGGAGAAACTGGATCACTCATCCATCCTGGTAAGAATCTGAAATGGTACAGCCACTCTGGAAAATAATTTGGCAGTTTTTGGTTAGACTAAACATACATTTACCATACAACCCAGCAGTTGTACTCCTGGGCATTTATTCCAGAGAAATGAAAACTTATATCTACTCAAAACCTATATCCTACTCAGTTGTTCATAGCAGCTTTGTTATATTCCCAAACTGGAAACAACTGGTTTTCCTTAATTGGTGAATGGTTAAACTGTGGTGTTCTATACCATGGAATATTATTCAGCAATAAATAGGAATGAACCTGTTTGATTCAAATAACAACTTGGATGGATCTAAAGGATGCTGTGCTGAGTGAAAAAAAGCAATCTCAAAATATCACATGCTGTATGATTTTACTTATAAAACATCCTCAGAATGACAAAAGTGTACACATTATTGGTTGGGAAGAATTGAGGGCAGGGAAGGAGAATATAAAGGGGCAGCAGCAGAACAGTCTTGTGGTAATGGAACAGTTCTGTATGTTGAGGTGGTAGTTACAGAGATCTGCACATGTGAGAAAAATGATATAGAACACCATGCACATGGTATATCTGGGTATGATACTGTACTGTGTTGTTTATGACACAACTATTAGTGGAAACTGAGTAAAGGGCGTATGAGACTTCTCTGTACTACATTGGCTTCCTGTAAATCTTATTTAAAAATAAAAATTTTTAACAAAACTGCTTGAGTACCTATAATACCGGAAATTTTACTTGAGCTCTTATATAATGTCTAATGACAATTCTACAAATTGTAGGCATTCTGTCCATTTAACAGAAGAGACTCAAGAGACTCTCATTAATTTTTTTTTCTGAAGTCAGATGCATCTTCTAGGGTCAAGAAAATATGGTAAACACCCCAATTACATAACTGGTAAAGAACTAACAACAAGATTTAAACCTATCTCTGCCAAAGTCCAAAGACCATATCCTTTGTATTACTCTAGACTGCCTCTTCTAAAGTACTTTTGTCTTGGAATTGAGTGAAAGTAGAGTTTCATGAGAGAAGTGAGGGGAGTGTTCATTTATATTACTGATAATTTGTTTTATTTGCTTAATAATTTGAGGATTGTATGTGAGATATGTAATAAACGATGCAGAAACAAGTGATATGTTGATATAGAAATGAAATTCAGGCTTTTAAGTTCAGAATTTAGTAGAAGGGACAGGGAAATAAATGATTTTAATGCATCTTTAAAAATATTGAGATAAACTTATATAAGAGGCTTTATGGGCTCACATACTGGAAAGGAGAAGCATTTAACAGCTCCTGGTGCAATGGGAAGTTAACAGACATTTTTAGTGTGCTCTTGTTGCTGAGAAATATGGCGTAGGAAAAAGCCACGAACAAAGATGAAAAACATAACTTGGAGTTTATCTGTTTGTTTCACATCCTATAGCTTGTTTGTTTTAAAAGAAAGTAGCTGAAATAATAAGGGTAGGGTAAAATAAGGAAACAGTGAAAGCCTGGGATGACAGTAGCAAATAATTGTACATAGTTTCTGTGCATGTTGCCAGAGGTGGGCTTTAGATTTGGCTTTAAAATTTCTAGAAACAAAGGCAAATAGAAATATTAGTTAAATAATTAATGATTGTTAGGGTAAGGACAAACCAGGTATCCAAAAAAGGCACGTATTTTCCTGAAATAGAAGACTAAGCCGGGTTTTCCTTGAGGATTCTTATAAAGAGGGTTCTGTGACAACACTTCAAGTGTGTACATTTCAATAACTCCTCTAAAATGAATTTTTAAATGAATTTAATGAGATTGTTTTTTATGGTGTGTCTGGTGGTGGGAAGTTAGGTTGGACAGGTAAGTCGAGTTGGACCATAAATGGCATTTTAAAATTTTATTCTCAATGTCATAAGGCAACATAAGGTTATAGGAATGACCTCAAATTTGCATTTTCAAAGAATTTTTGAGAGTAGATGCAGAGAAGGCCAAAAGAGAAGAAGAGAGTAGGAGATACTAGATTAAACTAATGACTTTAATTATGCCTCTTGGTGTGCTGTTTACTGGGTACAATAAATGGCATTGTAGCATATTTAGTTAAAATTAATTCATGACTTTTAGGATTTTTTATGTAGCGACAACTTATAAGGTTTTTTGAAGACAACGTTGTTGATTTTAATGGTTTGGAGACGATACCTCTATAGCTGTTTGAAAAGGGCAACCTTGGGGCATAAGAGGTCAGGGATTTAGCAATTTCAGATGCTCCTTACGGACTGAAACTTCTGTGTGCGCGTGTTTTGTTTGTTTGTTTGTTTTTAATGCATCTTTTACAGGGTACTAACAGTATCTTAGACACAACAGGTGCTCAATAAATATTTGTTAAATACACAATGACAGACAAGTACTATGGAAAACAATTTGTACCATGACTTTAGCCCATAGTTATTTTTGTTATTGCATGTAACATATTGTATTTGTATTTCCTCAAGTAAACAAGAAATTCCCTGAGGGCAGGTACTTAACCTATCTTTGTATCTTTGGAATTTAATATAGTTCCTGACATAATCATTGTTCAATGGGTCTAATTTTTTTTTTTTCCTTCAAAGGCATTTGGATACCTTCGTGATAGAAAAGGCCCTTTTCTTCATCCATTGATGGTTTGATAGTGGGCTGGGAAGGAAAGCTGTGTTCCTCCACATTAGGCAGCAAATACTTGATTGATTTGATATTTAGCTTAGTCAAGTAAGTTACTGGTACTTTTAAAAGGACTTTTTAAAAAAGTTAATAATATACATATATATGTATATTATTATTATTATTATTATTATTATTATTATTTTTTGTTTAAGATAGTCTTGCTCTGTCACCCAGGCTGGAGTGCAGTGGTGGGATCTGGGCTCACTGCAATCTTTGCCTCCCAGGTTCAAGCAATTCTTATACCTCAGCCTCCCAAGTAGCTGGGACTACAGGTACTTGCCACCATGCCTGGCTGATTTTTTTTATTTTTAGTAGAGTTGGGATTTCAACATGTTGACCAGGCTGGTCTCAAATTCCTGACCTTAGGTGATCTGCCCACCTCAGCCTCCCAAAGTGCTGGGACTACAGGTGTGAGTCACCACGCCTGGCCTAAAAGAGTTAATATATTTTAATAACAATAATTAGAAATTTAATTATAAAGAACTCTTAAAGGTATTAAAATTAATTTCAAAACTATTATATTTTCTTTATTGCAGATATAAGTATTTGGCCATTTTTCTAATAGATTGGCTAAAAATAGTAATTAAGTTCTTTTTAAAATTAAATTGTCTTGAAAGATATTGCTGTAAAATTTTAAATTTTTGTTTAATATATTTTTTCAAATAGGTAATACATTCACATGGTACAAAATTCAGAAGGCACAAAAAGGTATACAGTTAAGTTTCTTTGCCAGGGAAGCAGATCTCCCTTCCTGATTCCAGTCACATAGTTGCTCCCCAGAAAAAAGCTAAGGAATTATTTTAATGTGATTTTTTTTTTTCTAATAATAACAGATTGAAGATCTCAAACAGACAAATCATGGCTTGGAAGAATATGTTAGAAAACTCTTGGATAGTAAGGAGGTGGTAAGCAGTCAAGTAGATGATTTAACCAGCCACAATGAGCATCTTTGTAAAGAATTGATTAAAATTGACCAACTAGCAGAGCAACTAGAAAAAGAAAAAAATTTTGTGGTGGATTCCGCCAGCAAAGAACTTGAAGAAGCCAAGGTACCAGATTTACCACTGATCAGGATTTTAATTCTACTTTAAACATCATGTAATTTTTAAATGCAATGAAAAAAGTAGCATTCTCATTTGTATAATTTGGAAGCTTTTTAGATTTGACAGTATATTTAAATGTCTGTTCCAAGGATTAAATTATTGCTCACATTTTCTTTCTTTTAACAAATTTTACTCAAAACATTTCCTAAGTAATATGTAGTCATTGTAAAAAATTTCAAAGCAACAGGAATGTTCTGTGAACCAAATGTTGCTCCCACTTCCCAATTCCTCTCTCCTCTGCGGAGATATCTACAAACTAATAGATACATTTATTTTCACTTATTTTCACACATATAATTGATTTCAATACACTTTAAAAAAGATTTTTACCAAACTAAAAATAGAACTGCCATGTGATCCAGCAACACCACAGCCGGGTATACATCCAAAAGAAAGGAAATCAGTATGTCACAGAGGTATCTGCACTTCCATGTTTATGGCAGCACTATTCACAATAGCCAAGATATGGAATCAATCTAGGTGTCCATTAACGGATAAGTGGATAAAGAAAATGCAGTATATATACACAATAGAATGTCATTCAACCATAAAGAAGAATAAAACTCTGTCATTTGCAGCAACGTTAATGAGCCTGGAGGACATTATGTAAAGGGAAATAAGCCAGGCACAGAAAGACATATTGCATGTTCTCACTCATATGTGGAATCTGAAAAAATCAATCTTATGGAGACAGAGCATAGACTGATGGTTACCAGAGGCTAAAAGAATAGTGGGGAGGAGAGGATGAAAAGAGGCTGGTTAATTGGTACAAAAATACAGTTATAGAGAAGATATAAATTCTAGTGTTTGATGGCACAGTAGGGTGACTGTCTTTAACAATTTATTGCATATTTTAAAACAGCTGAAAGAAGATTTGGAGTATTCCCAGAACAAAGAAATAATTTTTAAGGTGATGGATATCCTCATTACCCTGATTTGATCATTACACATTGATGCATGTATTAAAGTATCACATGTACCCCATAAATATGTACCATTATTATGTCAATAAAAAGTCAATTTAAACCTTTTTTTTTAACTAAAATTTTAGAATTTGCCAATCTTTTTTTTTCTTACTGATGTCTGACATTGGGTTCTTGTTCAGGAAGGTTTTTTTTTTCACCTCAAGAACTAGAGATATACTTTCTAAAGTTTTCTTTTAATACTTCTTAGTAGTTTTCCTTCTTTTAATGCTGCTCGTTTCTTCTTGTTCTAATGTGAAGTAGGGTTGCCTAGTCCTTTCTCCACTGATTTGACATATCATTTTAACAGATACTAAATTCTCACATATCTGTGACTATGTTTCTGGACTATTTGTTTTCATTGATTCGTTTGCCTTTTTCTGTGCCACCATCACATTGTTTTAGTTACTGTCGCTTTATGATATTTTGATGGACATTTTATTTCTTGATTGAGTACTCTGCCATGAAATTTAGAAACTGGAGATTAAACATAATTATAAAATGACAGTTTCACTTCTCCATTGCTGCCTAATAGCTGATAAGCAAGATAGAGCATTTTTGAAGTTCAAAAAACAACCTGTTGAATTTTTAAGTGATAGCGTGTGAACACGCTTATTTGTCTTGATTTTATTAATCACCAAATTAGTAAATTGTGTCTGTAAACAAAGTAATTTCCCAAAGCTAATTGTTATTACGTGTTATTTCTTAAACATTCTTTTAAGGTAACAGGACTCCTATAGCAAATCATAAAGCAATTAAATAAATTATCAGGTGAAACATTATTGAAGTCACTGTTACAGTAATTTGAAATATGAGTCCAATTGATGAACTCTAGGATTGTATGTATTTTTACGCAGTAACCCCTCATTGAGACTGCTTAATGGAGTTTAAATTAGTGGAAAGTCAAATAATGCAACTTTTTTGTTGTTGAGACAGAGTTTCCATTTGTCACCCAGGCTGGAGTGCAGTAGCACGATCTCGGCTCACTGCAACCTCCACCTCCTGGGTTCAAGCGATCTTCTGCCTCAGTCTCCCGAGTAGCTGTGATTACAGGTGCCCACCACCACGCCCATCTAATTTTCATATTTTTAGTAGAGGTAGGGTTTCATCCTGTTGGCCAGGCTGTCTTGAACTCCTGACCTGAAGTGATCTGCCCACCTTGGCCTCCCACAGTGCTGGGATTACAGGCATGAGCCACCTCACTTTGCCATAATAGTGCAATGTTTAAATACATGAGTTTATTACTTTAAGGATACAGTCTTCTCAAACCATGTTGTCTGGAACAGGTCCTTAGAACTACTTGAAATACTAGATAAGAATTTTGAATTATTTATCTTCAAATGGATGCTGTTAAAGTATTTGAAGTATATTTAAAAGTAGCTTGAATGTTTTGAACATTTTTTTTTTTTTTTTGAGACGGAGTCTCGCTCTGTTGCCCAGGTTGGAGTGCAGTGGCCGGATCTCGGCTCACTGCAAGCTCCGCCTCCCGGGTTTACGCCGTTCTCCTGCCTCAGCCTCCCGAGTAGCTGGGACTACAGGCACCCGCCACCTTGCCCGGCTAGTTTTTTTGTATTTTTTAGTTTCACCGTGTTAGCCAGAATGGTCTGGATCTCCTAACCTCGTGATCCACCCGTCTCGGCCTCCCAGAATGCTGAGATTACAGGCTTGAGCCACCGTGCCCGGCCTAAACATTTTTCAATACACTTTTGTTTGTATTGTTACTTTAAAAATTTTTTTAACTTATTTTTTTAATGCCACTTCATGTGGAATGTATTGTTACTTTTTTTAAAGTAACATTCACAGTTTAATGGTAAATTGATTTCCATCTGTCTTAATTATAAAAATTATCAAAATTGAGCCAGGCATGGTGGCTTATGCTTGTAATCCCAGCACTTTGGGAGGCCGAGGCAGGTGGATCGCTTGAGGCCAGGAGTTTGAGACCAGCCTGGTGGACATGATGAAACCCCATCTCTACTAAAATGCAAAAAAATAGCCGGGCATGGTGTCATACGCCTGTAATCCCAGCTACTTGGGAGGCTGAGGCACAAGAATAGCTTGAGCCTGAGAGGCAGAGGTTGCAGTGAGCCAAGATCGCATCATACTCCAGCCTGGGCAAAAGAGTGAGACTCTGTCTCAAAAAAAAAAAAAAATTGTCAAAAGTGAAGAGTGTAATTATGTCTTCCTTGTTTTTGTCTTCAAATTGAAAATTAACTGTACTCCTTCCCAGACTGCGGGAAACCAAATTGACTGAATTCCAACAATGGGAATGCCCTGTTTAGAAGTCATCATTTTTAAAGGGTTGTTAGGGTTTATGTTCTAGAGAGAGTAAGTACTATGTCAGGGTGAATTCTCTGCTATCAAAAGGAAGAATTTTTGGAATGGAAAACATGTAAAATATAAGAGCTAAGATTTACCTAAAAGTGTAAGTATTAGCTTTACAGGTGAAATTTTGCCTGGCTTGGCAAACAGTATTTCTAGGAAATAGATATCCCTAAATAATGTGGAATGTTGGGTGTATTTGAGGATTGGAAAGCTATTGGGTGAAAAAGAGGTAAGCAGCAGTCTTAGAGTAGAGATACCGTTGCTGACACAGGGAAAACATCAGGAACTTAATAAAGAGAGAACAAAATGGAAATAAGCCTTTGGGTTGATAGAATGCCCTGAAATGAGGAAATCGCCAACCTCAGTGAGTGAATGTCCCCAAATAGAATGGGGATTAGAAAGATGCAAAACCAACACTGGGGATATGAACTCCAGTGTGTGTTGTCATCATTCTAAGATATTAGATGTGCATTTCAGGTTTATATTTATGGGGGAGAGATTCCTTGCCTAATTTGTGGGGTAGCACTTGAAACGAGATTTCTAATTTGATTGCTGAGAAAGAATGTTTGGGTTTCTAGTGTTTGAGATTATATGTGGGTATGTGGAGGTAGAGTCTGAGGCTAAAGCTACTGTTAGTTTGTCTGGAATTGAGATAATATTAAATGTATTCACTAGGAACTATTTACTTTTAGTCTTATTTTTAAAGGTCAACAGTAACTTCTTCCATGATTTACTTCATTAAAATATTTTCATATTAACTATTGGCTATTGCTATGTAATAAATTACTTTGAAACCTTAATGCCTTCAAACAACAAATATTGATCCCTCACAGGTTCTTGGGTTGGGAGTTCAAGAGTGGCTTAGCTGGGTTGTTCTGGTTCACTGTTTCTCAGGAAATTGTAATCAAGATGATGGCCAGGGCTGATGGTTTACACCTGTAATTCCAGCACTTTGGGAGGCCAAGGCAGGCAGATCACTTCAGGTCGAGTTCAAGACCAGCCTGGCCAATATGATGAAACCCCATCTCTACTAAAAATACAGAAAACTAGCCGGGCATGGTGGTGGGCACCTGTAATCCCAGCTACCCAGGAGGCTGAGGCCAGAGAATTGCTTTATCCCGGCAGAGGTTGCAATAAGCCGAAATCACACTGCTGCGCTCCAGCCTGGATGACAAAGCAAGACTCGATCTCAGAAAACAAAAAAAAAGATGACTGCCACAGTCATGGCTTGACTGCTACTAGAGGATTTACTTCTAAGATGGCTCACTCAGGTGGCTTTTGGCTATTGGCAGGAGGCCTGTTCCTTGCCAGGTGGACCTCTCTCTAGGGTTGCTTCATGTATTCTTTGTGGAAGCTTGTTCTCTCTCCACCTTCCCCTTTCCCTTAGCCAACAATCCAAGAGATAATAAGGAGATCTGTAGGGCTTAGTATGACCCAGTCTCAAAAGTTATATGTCATCACTTCCTCCATATTCTCATCTTTAAAAGTGAGTCACTAAGTATAACCCACACTCTAGGGGAGGGAAATTCAGCTCCAGCTATTGAGGGAAGGAGTATTAGAATTTGTGGACATACATTAAAACCACCTCAACTATATGCCTTTGTTTATTCTCTCATCTTGAGTTGTTTATCATTCATGTGTTAACACGGTGTTTACCAGTTAATTGAACATGATACTTTGAAATGTGAAGCAGAATTACAATTTTACCATTATTTCTTCCTACAATTTATATTTTTAATTGACATAGCGGCTATATTATTGGACTGGATCTCTGATAGTCCTTATCATTGTTACTTCTGTATGTGATTCACTAAAAAGTATTTCAGAGCCCGCTGTGTGGAAGACATTGTGTAAAGTCTTTGTTTATCCCCCACCCCACCCTTTGTTTGTGGGGGACAAACAAAGACTTTACACAATGTCTTCCATGCAGCAAGCTCTGAAATACCCACCCCCCAATTCCCTGCACACACTCCCTGTCTTTCTCCCTCGCTTTATTTTTCCCTGTAACACTTGGCTGTTCCTTTCCCCTTCCCTCACTAGGCTCCAGCCATGCCGGTCTCCACACTTAGAACCAACCAGACGTTCTTTTGCCTTAGGATCTTTGTTAGAGCTGTAACTTTTGCCTGCAATGTTTTTTGCCCAGATTTTCACATGTTTGACTTCCTTTCCTCTGAAGTTTTTGGTGAAAGGTCACCTTTCAATGAGGACTTCCTGACCACCCTATTTAAAATTCCAACCTGTTCCTCCATAAATGTTCCCAGTATCCTTAACTCTGCTCTTCTTTTTCTAGTATATTATATAATTTATTTTTTAGGTTTATTATTGTCTATTCTAGCTGGAATGTAGGATCCACAAAGGCAGAAATTTTTATCTCTCTTGTTTACTTAACTCAAGTGCCTAGAACGTGAGTGTTCCTTGTATTATTTTTTGAGAGATGCAATCACTAACATTTATTTTGACTATTATCTTTTGTTTTTCTTTTTTTGGCTAGAATGTATGCTCTATGAGGGCAGAGATTTTTGCCTTTTTTACTCATTACTTTACCCAGCACATAACACAATGGCAGGCATGTAGTAAGCATTCATTAACTGTTAAGTAAGTGAAAACATTGGGTTAGCAGTTTTTCATTTGGGCCAGTTATTTTGTTTGTCAGAGTGGAATCAACATTTTTTTTAATCATTGTAAAATTAATTCATGTTTATTATACAAAATTTTAGTCCATATAGAAAAGTAAATGAAGAAAATAACATCTACCATAATCATACCTTGTTATACCTAGACATAATCTTCAGCTTATGTATTATTGGTTATGTTTATTTGTAGGATATCTGCATATAAATTTATTTTTTATGAGAATGTGTCATACTAGATACTCTTGCAGAGTGAATTTTTATACTTAATGTGGAAATCTGAACACATTCAAAGTAGACCTGTATCATTTTAGTATCTACTTAGTAGTAGACACTAAAACATTGAAAATTGTCTATTCAAGACTATACATAAGGTTATCCAAACTGTATGTAATTATGTTCTATTTCTAAGTATTTTACTTGTGAGAAAAATGTTCCAAATAATAGCACCCCTTAATATTTCATAAACTTAAAATATGACTGCCAGAAAAATCGTAGAAGAAAACGTTGGTCTAAAGAACAAATGAAGTACGGTAATTCCAGAGAATTCAAATTTAAAATGTAGTAGGCAAGATCAGGATGCACTTTAGAATAATGAGGGAAAGGTTGATGAATTGCAAAATACATTAAGCAAATATGCTATTAGCAAAGAACTTTACTGCTTTGCATAAAAACTTAGTCACTGTCTTGTAGGAACATACAATGTAGTCATATGCTAAATATATGACTGTGGGTTCCTATCTTATAAGACTGGGTATGTTCACTGTCATAAATTGATACAAAAAGTATTTTGTGTGTTGAACCAAGCAATTGAGTTCAGAAGAGAAAGCAATCTTTTCTGAATGGGATAATTTGGGTCAACTTATTTTATTCTAGTCATTTTTTTATTGCTTTCCAATTATCTTCAGAATTATAATTAAGACTAACATTTTGTTCCAGTTTATGGGGAATAATTTGGTAAAATATAATCAATTAACATTTTATACAGAACATTAGGTAATTGAAGGGAATTGTTATTTCATCTGGGTAAATAATCTTTTATCACCGAAGGTCGCTAAACAGAGGTTATTTCTTCTTAAAATATTCACTGTGTTCATGTTTCTTTTTAAGTGACTTCCTTTTTTTGATGTTCTTTTTCCAATTAGTTTAAACATCGTTAATAGAATTTTTTTTTTTTTTTTTTTTTTTTACTTTTTCTTCAGATCGAACTCATTTGCCAGCAAAATAATATTGTAGTATTGGAAGATACAATAAAAAGGCTTAAATCTGTAAGTACATTTTTCATAAATATGTGTTAAGGAATCGTTTTTATTTGGTCACTAAACTATATAAAGTCATATCTTTGGCTCTCATGCGTTTCGTGAGGAATAAAATGTGTTTGTTTTCTAAAATCTGCACCAGCTGCTAGGGACACAGGGGAACCCCTATCTGTAATAGTGACTTTTTTTTTTTTGCTGCTTTCATCACTACTACTTTTTTTCCTAGAGGCAAAGAAGAACTTTTGGTTGGTTTTATTAATGTCCTTATCTGTTAATTGATTTAAAATGGTGACTAATTCTCAAAATATGAAGTGTGTTTGTTTACATATTAACTTTTATCCCCCTTAATAATATTTTTAAGCCATAAATTTTGTTACATAATTCCAAACAATGTTTTATTTGTCTAACAATGTGAAATGAAAACTGCTCTGTTTGAAACATTTTAATGTTATTTAAAATATTTAAAACCATCTATCTGAAAGTATATTTATAATTGTCTCCCAATAAAGTATTGTTAAATAAATGTTGTCAAAGAAGTGTTTCTAAATATATTGAAGTGAATGCAAATTCATGGGAATGCTTGCAAGTATGGAATATCCAGCATTCAGTTAACGTATTCACTCGTTGAACATTATTGGACAAAACTTTGATGCTGTAACAGATGCTTTAATAGTAGCATATGTTTTTCTTTCTTTCTTTCTTTCTTTCTTTCTTTCTTTTCTTTTCTTTTCTTTTCTTTTCTTTTCTTTTCTTTTCTTTTCTTTTCTTTTCTTCTTTTCTTTTCTTTTCTTTTCTTTTCTTTTCTTTTCTTTTTTGAGATGGAGTCTTGCTTTGTTGCCCAGGCTGGAGTGCAATGGCACCACAACCTCCACCTCCTGGGTTCAAGCGATTCTCCTGCCTCAGCCTCCCAAGTAGCTGGGACCACAGGTGCGCGCCACCATGCCTGGCTAATTTTTTTGTATTTTTAGTAGAGATGGGGTTTCACCATGTTGGCCAAGCTGGTCTCAAACTCCTGACCTCGTGATCCGCCCGCCTCGGCCTCCCGAGGTGCTGGGATTACAGGCGTGAGCCACCATGCCCAGCCTAGTAGCGTATGTTTTTTTAAAGTAAATCCATGCCATTTCTAGGATGTGTGCTAGGTCTGTGGACATATCTGGCCTCTCTAAAATTTCTTTACCATTTTTTCTCCAAAATTATTGAGCAAATTTAAGGATACTTTCAGTTAAAATGTAGCATACCCAGAAATGCTGGAAAAGAAAGATATCTAACTGCTTTTTAAAAATTATTGATATATGTGAGCTGAGATCCGGCCACTGCACTCCAGCCTGGGCGACAGAGTGAGACTCCGTCTCAAAAAAAAAAATAATTATTGATATATGATTTTTTAAATGTTCTATTTAAAAAATACCAAATTAAATGTTTTTAAGGATCCTGTTTGTTTTCAATTTCACTTAGAAAATGATGCTATTGTTTAGCTTGAAATAATGGCCTAATTTTTTCCTCCTTGGCAAGATAATTTTAGATACTGAAAAAGCACAAAATAAATCTCCTTCTAGACTTGATTCCTTTGTCAAGACTTTGGAAGCAGACAGAGATTACTATAAGAGTGAAGCTCAACATTTGAGAAAGATGATGAGAAGTAGGTCTAAAAGTCCACGACGCCCATCACCAACTGCCCGGGTAGGTTTTATAAACTTATAAATATTTTGAAGTTTGTTACCCAGACACTGGCTTTTATTCTTTGTTTTACCTAATTTGGAAATGATTTGTTTTGATTTAGTGTGAATTGCTATATCAAAGGGGTTGATAGACAGAGGTCTCTTTGATGACGCAGTAGACTACTGATATTGGTTCTTTATCCTCAGCATAAGTAGCACTTGGGAGGTAATCAGACAAATGTGGAATAATTTGGAATGAAGCTGTTCTAAAAAGACATGGTTTTTAAACTTATTTTTTATAATTTCCTTTCGTTATATAGTCTTGTTTTCTTAAATAGAAATTGGTCACTGCTATCAGTAGCACCTTTCTATCAGTACTATATATCGAAGAAGAATTTCAAATTCCTTACATAATTACAGGGTGCAAACTGTGATGTAGAACTTTTGAAGACAACAACAAGAGACCGTGAAGAACTTAAATGCATGCTGGAAAAATATGAGCGCCATTTGGCAGAAATTCAGGGTAATGTCAAGGTTCTTACATCTGAGAGAGACAAGACCTTCCTTCTTTATGAACAGGTAAACTTATAAAAAAACAAGTTATGTAAGCAATAACATTGAATTCTAGAGGTATGTAGTTCTTCTTTGAGATCTATGAGACTGCTTAAACCTGCAAATCAAATTAATCTAACATTTGGGGATTACATATGTTTTTAAGATATTCTTAATGAAATGTAATACATTTCCAATATAGTAGGTATGTGAGTACACACATATGTTATCCCCATAGCCAAAAAAAGATCATATGCATGCATAAAAGTAGTCTTATTTTTGGAATAAGATATGGAGAAACCGTTAAAAGATAAGGTGTTGTGAGTTCAAAGTAAAAAGATCAAATCCTGACCTTTTCACCTTGAGCTCGCCACACCTTACTGCATCACTTTGGGAACTTTTATGTAATTTGCTTAATTTTAGAGAATAAAAGAAGTATGTAGTTTACCTCTGCTTTCTAGCTTAAAATTGCGTAGCTTTTATTAATTAGATAACTTCTTTACCCAACAAGTATTAAATCCTATAAATCACCCATGTAACCTCTTTTACAAGTATCACAATTTTTTAACAAATTATAGCTATTATATGTAGGGTTCTAGGCTCACTACTCTAAGGGATAGAAAAATGATAAGATGCTGACCATGTTCTCCTATAAATTTACAGTCTAGTTAGGGAGATAAAGTATATTGTATTTATTGACTTTTATTACTATAAGTGGTCTAGAAGATATTATAAGAAACAAAAGAATTGGGCATTTTTAGGTATGGTGATCAAGGAAATCTTTGTTAAAAGTTATGAAGTATGAGCCCTGAAAAATGAATGGAGTTTCTATTACGCTGAAAGGAACTAGAAGGAACATTCCAGACTAAAGGAATGGTATGAGGCAAAGGATAAAGGTAGGAAAATCAGCAGATAAATAAATTGGTTTAAGACTAGAATAGAGGATGTGTGTCAGTGGAGAAGGGAGAGAGCTAAGACTTGAAAGGTAGGTTACACTAGGGCAGGAATCAATGTACTTTTTCTGTCAGGCCCAGACAAAAAATATCTTCTGCTTTGCAAGCCATGTGGTCTCTGTTGTAACTAATCAGCCCTATAGTTGTAGGGTGAAAGCAGCTTTGGACAATACATAAATGAATAACTTTGACTGTATTACAATAAAACTTTATAGATACTGAAATTTGAATTTCACATTATTTTTACTTGTTTTAAAATATTCTTTTGATATTTTCCCTAGTCATTTAAAAATGCAAAAATATTTCTCCACTTACAGACCTACAGGAGGCAGGCTAGATATGGCCTGTGAGTTATATATAGTTTGATGACTTCTGGACTAAATGGTACAGGCTGTTCAATGGGCCTTATATGGGGTTTATATTTTGCTTTATAAGCAACAATCTTTTTTTTTTTTTTTTTTTTTTTTTTAAAGGCAGGCAAAATCTGACCAAAGTAGCATTTTACAATTTAAAAACTTTAACCTTATGGCAAATTTTTATTTCTCACATCATATTTCTATATTGTCTTCTTATGTAACAATTTCTCCTTTGAGAGAATTGGAGGAGGGAGAGACCATGGACTCCTCCGTAGAAGGCTGTTACAGTAGTGCACATATAAGGCATTAAGGGACTAAGCAAGGGTGTTTCAGTGGAAATAAATGTAGGGACAGATGCAAAAGACCTTGTGAAGGAAGATTTGACATGATTTGATCTTAGGAAGAAGGAGGGTTACATGACAGTGACTAAAATTCTGTCTTGAATGACTCAGCAATATGGTAATAAAATAAGAAATAGGAGAGTCATTGGTGGTTTGAGGAAAAAGATGTGAGTTTGTTTTTAGACAGAGTAAGATGATGGTAGCACATTCAGGTCGTAATTGCCATCAGGCTGTAAGAACTGTGGGACTGGGGTAGAGAGAGGCAAGAGTTAAATAGTTAGCTTTGGAAGTCATCTGCTTAGCAGTGAGCTTCGCACCTTCAGAGTGGATGAAGTCTCTGAATGAGAAAACTGTACGTAGAGGAGCAGAAAAGTTAAGATATAATATTCAAGAGGCAGAAGGGAACCTTTGAAAGAGACAAAGATGCAGAGAGCTAGGGAGGAACAATGTTATAAGGGAGGAAGGAATCTCAAGAAGCAGCATGTTGTAAACAGCAACAGACATCACTGAAATACCAAGGAGAATAGGAACTGAGAAAAGACCATTATATTTGGTTAGGTCTTTAGTTGAAGTTCCACAGAGGGTGGGAGGGTGGGAGCCCGGTTATTCTGGGGTGGTAGAAAGGATGGTAAGGAACCACTGGCAATAGTTACAGACCATAGGACTTTTTTTTTAATGTGTCAAAGGAAGAAGAGACATAGGATGGTAAATTGGTCAGCAGGATCAAGTGACAGGTTTTCAAGATAAGGGAGCACCGTTCATGACTGAAGGCAGGGGAGAAAGTGCCAGTGGAGAGGACACTATTCAAGAGGAGAAGAAATAATTATAATTGAGTCAGGGACATCTTAGAAGACACTTTAGGAGATAAGGTTTGGGGTTCTGGTGAAGGCTTAGCTATGGAAATTGGGAAATTACATATTTTCCTTTGGGGCTTGGAGACTGTCTGAATAGACAGTGATCAAAATCAAGAGGAAGGAAGATAAAGAGACGTGTGCGGCAAACTATGATATTAAATAATCTGTGGGTTTGGAATAGATTCGGGACCCAAGGACGGTTGAACAGATGTGCAGAGACTATGTTGGGTTTTCAGTAAGGATTGGTAGGCCTTTCTGTCGGCGCAAAAGTAGCAGGACATAGGAATGGCATGTGCATTTATATTTAAGAAGACTGAAATACTATGATAATATTCATTAAACCGGTAGTCTGCCTAAATTGTGCTGAATTTAAATTTACACTACAAAATGAATACATGGAGTATACCAAATGTATTTCTTAGCAAAACATTTTCTGTTGCAATGACTTCCTCCCAATTAATTTTATTGTAGACTTTTGACAAAGATGTTGTAACATGAACTTCTATTTAAATATATCCATTTTCATTTATTTGTATAAACTCATTTTAAAATAAAAGTGATATCATTACCCTGCTGCATGCATGTTGATGTAGTTTTGCATTTTAACTGGCTAGATATAAGATTTTTTATGTTTATGTGTTCTAAACATAGAACATAAAGCTTGTTAAACCAAATTCTATGATTTAAATAATAGGCACAGGAAGAAATTGCCCGACTTCGACGAGAAATGATGAAAAGCTGTAAGAGTCCTAAATCAACAACGGCACATGCTATTCTCCGGCGAGTAGAGACTGAAAGAGATGTAGCCTTCACTGATTTACGAAGAATGACCACAGAACGAGATAGTTTAAGAGAGAGGCTAAAGGTTGGAAAGGATTTTATTTACGTTAACATAGGTGAAACACAAATGCAGGGATATTGAAATCACTTTGTTTTGTTTTTGCTTTTTAATCAGATTGCTCAAGAGACAGCATTTAATGAGAAGGCTCACCTGGAACAAAGGATAGAGGAGCTGGAGTGTACAGTTCATAATGTAAAAAAAAAAAAATCTCGTGGCTATAAACACTCAATGACTTTCCCCTTTTCCCTTTTTCTGTGTTCAGAGAAGTTCTTTTATTTTTCTAAGATAGTGTTTATAGTCCTAAAATGCTTAAGGTATTTTATTATGTAAATTGTCACTTTTTCACTTGCTTATTTCCTTCTAAAAATGTAAGTGTGTTTTGGTGTTAGATTGCAAAGTGTGTACTTCAAAAAAATCACTAGGAATTCATTTTCAGGGATCTTATCCACTTTCTCATCTCCATATTTTGTTAAAGATAATATTGCCAGATGTAAAGAAAATGGTTTATTCTACCTGAAGAGTGGATAAGGTAGAGAAAATTTTGATGAAATAAAAATGATAAGCAAAGTGTATTTAAACTGAGTTTAAATGTGAAACATCACCTTTTTCCTAATCAGATTTGATATGCTATGAATATATATTGATGATATTGTCACTATATTAACATAATTAAGGGAATTTAACTTTCTATTACCAAATGTAATTGAAGATGTTTATAAATTCATCTGTACTGTTTTATTGTAACGAGTTAAAAATATGAGACAGAGGCTGGGCATGGTGGCTCACACCTGTAATCCTAGCACTTAGGGAGGCCAAGGCCGGTGGATCACCTAAAGTCAGGAGTTTGAGACCAGCCTGACCAATACGGTGAAACCCTGTCTCTACTAAAAATACGAAAATTAGCCAGGTGTGGTGGCGTGCGCCTGTAGTCCCAGCTACTCGGGAGGCTGAGAGAGGAGAATTGCTTGCACCCGGGAGGTGGAGGTTGCAGTGAACCGAGATGGCACCACTGTACTCTAACCTGGGCAACAGAGCGAGACTCCACCTCAAAAAAAAAAAAAAAAATTACTAGACAGGAGAAAATAGTTCTCATTTTCATAAGTCTACATTATATGTGTAAGTTGTTAATGTTGGGCAACAAGTAAATTCTTTTGCAAATAGCATATTTATACTATAGTCAGATTGAACCAGATTGAAAAATGTAGACTGATATATTGTGATAAGCTTTATAGAAAAGCTTTGCAGTGGCTGCTTCTTGGTCCTGCTTCAGAACACCTTATCTGTAAAATCTTCTACAGCAGTCAGGTCTAACTTGATAATCTCATCATGTCAGTCTTGCCACAAACCAGTTTGTGCAGAGGGAATATGTCCCTTCAGGAAGATTACTAAGGTGTTTTTAGTGATGGCAGTAACCTTGTCATTCTACTTGTATAGCTTGATGATGAACGTATGGAGCAAATGTCAAATATGACTTTGATGAAGGAAACCATAAGCACTGTGGAAAAAGAAATGAAATCACTAGCAAGAAAGGCAATGGATACCGAAAGTGAACTTGGCAGACAAAAAGCAGAGAATAATTCTTTGAGGTAAACTAAATTACCTTTAAACAACCAACAGTTTACTATAACTATAGCTCTGCTTTTGATAGTGTATTTTATAATGAAAATTATTTGTTGAGTTCATTTCTGAAAGGATGATTGAAAAGCAGTTGTAGGAACCTCGGCACACAGTGAACAATTTTCCTGAGCTCAATCACAGACTGGTAATGCCACACTTAACCAGGAATCACACTTCTAGTAATCGTACTTTACATTTGTTAAAAACTTCAACTTTTCACTGAAATAGTGTTCACAAAGCTCTGCTGGGTACAAAATATATTTGACTTTGATTGTTAATTTACCTTTATAACTTTAAATTCTGTTCTGGGATATGAACAGTATAAGAAAACACAAAGCACAGGTTTGGCAGTTGCTTAGAAAAAGTGATTTAGAATATAATGAAAAGCCATAACGGAGAAATAGGAGCATGTGGTGGAACATCTGTTAATTGAATGCAAGTACTATTTAACTTTCTGCAACTACCATTTTACTTTCTGTTTTCTGTTTCTGTTTCTGAGTTTAACTTTCCTATGTACTGGTATGGTTGCTGAAGACATATCAATTGAAGCAGCCTATGGCAATAAGCTTGGGCGATGGGGCGAATGAGTTTTTGAAGACCTCCACATGAGTGGTTTTACCTTTAGTATCTGTTGATGTGAGAAATAGAGGTTCTACAGATTCAGTAAGGTTGAATTTCATTGCATCTATGAACACTGAAGCATAGTAATAGCTTAATATCTAGGTAATGGGTTGATCTGTGCAGCAAACCACCGTGGCACACGTTTACCTGTGTAACAAACCTGCACATCCTTTACATGTACCCCGGAACTTAAAATAAGAAAGAAAAATAGTAGTTCACACTCCTATTAATGCCGAGATTACAGGCATGAGCCACCGGGCCTGGCCTTTCTTAACAAATTTTTAAGTATATAATCTGATATTGTTAAATGTAAGAACAGTGTTGTAAAGCAGATCTCTAGAGTTTTTCATATTGCATAACTGAACCTCTGTATCCTTTGAACAGCACTCCCTATTTCCGCCTCCAGTCAGTCCCTGGCAACTACCATTTTACTTTCTGTTTCTGAGTTTAACTATTTAGAGACATCTTGTAAGTAGAGTATTGAGTAGTATTTGTCCTTCTCTGGTTGTCTTATTTCACTTAGCAGGATGTCAATGTTTGTCCACGTTGTAGCATATGACAGAATTTCCTCCTTTCTTGAGGCGGAATCTTTAGTTCTTTATCTTTTTGTTCCTTTCTCGCTCTCCCTCCTTTTATTTTTATAATCCTTTGTTAATGTTCGCCCTCTTGATGCTGTCCCACATATCCCGTAGGCTTTCTTCATTTCTTTTTAATCTTTTTTTTATCCTCTGGGTATTTTCAAATGACCTGCCTTCAAGTTTACAAATTATTTTTTTCTACTTCGTGTAGTTTACTGTTGATGTTCTGCAAGAAAGCTTGTCTTGGGCTGGGTATGGGGGCTCACGCCTGTAATCCCAGCACTTTGAGGGGCCAAAGCAGGAGGATTACTTGAGGCCAGGACTTTGAAATAAGCCTAGGCAACATAGCAAGACCTTGTCTCTACAAAAATAAAAGTATCTTTTTATTAACAGATATTATTTATGTAGTCAGATTTATTCATCTTTCCCATTTGATTTATGCTTTTATCCTTTTTTTTTGAGACAGAGTCTCACTCTCTCACCCAGGCTGGAGTGCAGTGGCTTGATCTTGGCTTACTGCACACTCCACCTCCCGGGCTCACGCAGTTCTCCTGCCTCAGCCTCCTGAGTAGCTGGGACTACAGGTGCCCACCACCATACCTGGCTAATCTTTTCTATTTTTAGTAGAGACGGGGTTTCATGGTGTTAGCCAGGATGATCTCGATCTCCTGACCTCGTGATTCACCCGCCTCGACTTCCCAGAGTGCGGAGATTATGGCGTGAGCCACCGTACCTGGCCTAATTTATGCTTTTTTTTTTTGCACCCAGCCTAATTTATGCTTTTTTTTTTTTAACTGAGAAAATATTTTTCTCAGTTATAGGAACATGAAGGTATGTTCCTATATTATCTTCATATTTATATCTGTAATTTATCAGGAGTGTATTTTTGTATATGTTGTGAGGCAGTGGGCAAGTTTTGTTTTATTTTGCTTTTTAACATATGATAACTCAATTTTCCCAGCAATATTTGTTGAAAAGATTGTCCTTTACCGCTCTGCAGAGATGTTTTCCTTATAAATAAATATCTATGTATGTGTGTATTTCTAGGGTCAGTAATCTGTTCCATTTGTCTTTTACATGGTTCTTGTACCATTACAAAACTTCCCTAATTACTATAACTGTAAAAGTGTTAAATCTATAAGAACAAATCTACCTTGTTACTCATCAAGAAAGTCTTGACTATTGCCAGCCCTTTGCATTTTCAATTTTCATATAAATTTTAGAGTGAGCTGGTCAAAGTCCACCCCGAAAAAGAAAAACCCTATTAAGATTTTAATTGGCATTGAATTGAATAATAGATTAATTTTGAAATACTTTATTTTTATGTTATTTGAGTCTTCTGGGCCGCCATAAACATTGTATATCTCTCTATATATTTATATATTTTTCAGTTTTGCTCTATAATGTTTCCTATTTTTTGTGTGTAGAGAGGTCTTACATTTATTTTGTTAAATTCATAGGTACTCAGTATTTTGAGATTATATTGTTTTTAAAAATTGTGGCTGGTATATAAAAATAAAATTGATTTGGCCGGGCGCGGTGGCTCAAGCCTGTAATCCCAGCACTTTGGGAGGCCGAGACGGGCAGATCACGAGGTCAGGAGATCGAGACCATCCTGGTGAACACGGTGAAACCTTGTCTCTACTAAAAAAAATACAAAAACTAGCCGGGCGAGGTGGCGGGCGCCTGTAGTCCCAGCTACTCGGGAGGCTGAGGCAGGACAATGGCCTAAACCCGGGAGACGGAGCTTGCAGTGAGCTGAGATGTGGCCACTGCACTCCAGCCTGGGCGACAGAGCGAGACTCTGTCTCAAAAAAAATAAATAAATAAATAAAATAAAATAAAATAAAATTGATTTTTGTATTTTGGTGTGGTATCCAACAGTCCTGCTAACTTTTCATTATTTTTAATAACCCATCTACAGAAGTTTTCTTTTCATTTGTGTATACAAAATCATGTTATCTGCAAGTATTCTTTTCCGGTCTCTCTAATTCTTACACATTTTATTTTTCTTGCTTTGTTATATGTGAATTACTTCTAATTAACTATTAAATGTATTTCTTGTAGGTTTCTTGATAACTGTAATATTAGATTTAAGAACATTTTCTTCTATTTTTATTTTGCCCAGATATTAAAAAATCATGCATGAATGTTGAAATTGATCTGATAATTTTTATTCATGTATTTAGATGGTCACATTATTTTTCTCCCTTATTCTGTTAAAATGTGAACTTACACTGATTAATTTTATAATACTAAACCAACCTTATAGGGTAGAATAAATACAGATTGGTCACACTATATATTATACTTGTTACTTATTATTGGTCTAAGTTAACTAATATTTTGTTTTGTATATTTACACCTATTTTTGTAATTTAGATTGACTGATACTTTACCTTTCTTATGGCTTTTATTTTATTTTTTATTATTTTTGAGACAGAGTTTCGCTCTTGTTGCCCAGGATAGAGTGCAATGGCACGATCTTTGCTCACCACAATCTCCGCCTCCCGGGTTCAAGTGATTCTCCTGCCTCAGCCTCCCGAGTAGCTGGGATTACAGGCATGCGCCACTACACCAGCTAATTTTGTATTTTTAGTTGGGATGGGGTTTCTCCATGTTGGTCAGGCTGGTCTCGAACTTCCGACCTCAGGTGATCCGCCTGCCTCAGCCTCCCAAAGTGCTGGGATTACAGGCGTGAGCCATCACGCCCCACTGTCTCTTACAGCTTTTTTAAATCAGATTTTGATATCAAGGTAATGTAAACTCATACTATAATACTCTTACTCTTTTTAATTCATTTTGTCTTCTGTCATTTTGTGGAACAGTTTGTATAAGATTGGAGTTGTAGAACTTACCAATAAAGTCATTTGGATGTCATCTTTTCTTTAAGGGAAGGTTTTATTTCATTTATTTATTAAATAAATAATTTCTTCTTATGCCAGTCAGTATATATATGTAAGTATTTTTCATTTTGTCTAAATTTTAAAAGGTATTTAGTATAATGTTATATATAATATCCTGTGAACATTTTAATGTACGTAGAGTCTGTAGTTATTTCCTGTTTTTCTGTTCTGGAATTGGTGGTTTATTAGTTTTTTCCAAAGACCAACATTTTGCTTTGGTTTTGATCCTTTCTATTGTTTGTTTTTATTATTTCATAAACTTTGTTCTTATTTTATTATTTCCTTTCTTCTTTGTTCTTTAGATTTCTTTTTGTCTTGAATTTTCTTCAGATGAATGCTTACATTTTTACTTTTTAGGCCTTTTTTTCTAATAGAAACATGTAAAGCTTTAAATTATCCTCAAAATACTTCTTTAGGTATATTCTAAAAGTTTTGATGTTTACTATTTTCCGTATAAAAATTTTTTCTCCTTGGAGAGCTGTCAGTTTTTTCATTATATATTTTGATGGTATGTTATTAGGTGCATATGCATTTACAATTTTTCTATTAGCAAGTGACTTTCTTTATCTCTACTCATGTTTCTTACCTCTTTGTGTGATATTAACATAGCTATACCAATTTTCTTTCGGTATTCATTTTCATGAAAAGTATTTTCTTTTGCTTTCAACCTTTCAGTGTCCTTATGTTTTAGACATCTTTCATAAATAGCATGTGTTAAGTTTTTAAAATTTAATCTGACGTCTTTTATATTTTAACTGGATCATTTGGTCCATTTGTATTTTATTATATCTTTGGGTTTAAATCTAATGTCTTATATACTTTCTGTTATTATCAATTATATGATTCTTGCCTTCTTTTGGATTGATGGGGTATTTAAAAATCATTTTATTGTTTTCTGTCAGCTTAAAAATCATTCTAGAAGTCATAAACTCATTTATTTTTCTTTTAGTGATTACCTGAGAATTGCAAGAACCTTAGAACAGTAACTCCATTTACCCATCTTAACTTCTGTACCATTTTAAGCCAAATATTTTAATAACACATATACATATATGTGTGTATAAATATATATATATATATAAACTGAGTAAAATACTTATTGTTGTTTGCTCAGTCAATATTTGTTTAGATTTACCTGTACATTTATTCTTTTCATTGCCCTTCATTCCTTTTGTTGCCCTTGAGTGATCTGGAATCCTTTATTTTCTGTTAGAAAAATATCCTTTAGAATTTATTTTAGAACTTTGTCTGAATTTAAGTTTTTGGGGTCCTATATATATATTTTCAGATTCAGGTCATTAATATGCAATAACATATGGTCAGTTTGATGAATGTAGACAATTGTATATAGCTGTGTAACCATACTTTAAAGAAGATACAGAGCATTTCCTTCCCTCCAGATAGTTTCCTTATTCTCCTTTCCAGTCAGTTCTCCTCCTCCCCATTGCCTGACACTTATTACCACAGGTAAATTTTGCCTGTATCTGAGTTTCTTAGAGGGAGTCCCCACTTTGCATGGTTTCTATATGCATTAATTTGGTTAGTAGGGTTTAGTTAAGTAATATCAGTTCTCTACCAACATAGTTTCAGTTACCAGAGTAATTACTGTGAGTAATTGCATTAAGTACAAACTTACTGCTAGCTCTTTAATCTACAGATCCCTAAGAAAATAACAGATATAAATCATGACCAGTGACCAATCACATCACATCTTCTAAAGTCTGTAGGTGATTGATCAGTGACATGTTAATCAGTTTATGCTTAGATAGCAAAGTCTGTTCTGTTGCCTCCTTCCCAGTGACAAACATGTGACATTTTATAACACAGATAGTTGAAAGGGGGAATTGGCCATCAAAGATGAAAATGCAACAAAGAAACGAAAAGTTATAACACTGGAAGCAAAATTTGAGTCAAATGTAAAGGGAATTAAGGAAGAAATAACTGTCATCGAAGTGTTGACGCTGCTGCCATTAAAGAGATTCTAGATATGCCTCCAGGGAAACTGATAAAGGCAACCTTATCAACATAAGTGAAGAAAGTGGCTGGGCGTGGTGGCTCAAGCCTGTAATCCCAGCACTTTGGGAGGCCGAGACGGGCGGATCACGAGGTCAGGAGATCGAGACCATCCTGGCTAACACGGTGAAACCCCATCTCTACTAAATACAAAAAACTAGCCGGGCGAGGTGGCGGGCGCCTGTAGTCCCAGCTCCTCGGGAGGCTGAGGCAGGAGAATGGCGTGAACCCGGGAGGCGGCGGAGCTTGCAGTGAGCTGAGATCTGGCCACTGCACTCCAGCCTGGGCGACAGAGCAAGACTCCGTCTCAAAAAAAAAAAAAAAAAAAAAAAAAGAAGAAAGTGATTGTGACAAAAAGGATGAAGGCAGTCCAGTAGACGTGACATTGGCAAAAGCCGTTATATTAAAAGAACTCTCCGAGATGTTTCATGCCATTGAAAGCATAAAGGGTAAAACATGGAAGCTGATCCAAACTTAGAAAGGTGTATAACAATTTGCCAAGACATAAAAAACATGCTTGCTCTGTATTTTGTTTTGATAAGAGGTGGCAAGCACTGTTCAAACTACTCTTGATAAACTTTTTATAAAGAATCATGTTAATTCTCAATGTATCTAATGTTTTAATTTACAACGTACTCAATAAATACTAGTTTTTTTAAAATTTTGCTATACACTTATAAATGACAGTAACAAAGTTGTATTTTGACAAAAAATTTAAAAGTTACGGAAAAATTGTTTTTCTCATTGATTATTAAAGATTACTTTGCCTGGACGACTTGTACAGTCATTTTTGTGGTCCTGCATGGCTGTCAAAGTTGGGGCTGCCTACATATGTACTGATACAATATACTTTTTTTTTGGCTAGGCACAGTGGCTCATGCCTGTAATCACAGCACTTTGGGAGGCCCAGGCAGGTGGATCACGAGGTCAGGAGATTGAAACCAGCCTGGCCAACATGGTGAAACCCCGTCTCTACTAAAAATACAAAAATTAGCTGGGCGTGGTGGCGCATGCCTGTAATCCCAGCTACTCAGGAGGCTGAGGCAGGAGAATCGCTTGAATCAGGGAGTCGGAAGTTCAGTGAGCCGAGATCGCACCACTGTACTATAGCCTGGTGACAGAGCAAGACTCTGTCTCAAAAAAAAAATATCTATCTATCCATCTATAGATAGATAGGTACACTTTTTTATAAAGTATGTACTTTTTTGTATCTGGCTTGTTTCTTTCAATATATTTTTTTAAAGAATCATCACTTATAAAAGTATTAATAGTACAATTTTTAAAATATTTCTAATATGAACCTTTTCTTTTTTATTTTATCAAATTTCCATAGATTTTTGGGGAACAGATGGTGTTTGGTTACATGAGTACATTCTTAAGTGATTTGTGAGATTTTGGTGCACCTATAACCCGAGCAGTCTACACTGTACCCAATTTGTAGTCTTTTATCCCTCACCCTCCTCCCACGCTTTCCCCTAAATCTCCAGAGTTCATTGTATCATTCTTATGCCTTTGCATCCTCATAGCTTAGCTCCCACTTATGAGTGAAAACATAAGAGTTACCATTCCTGAGTTACTTCCCTTAGAATAATGATCTCCAGTTCCATCCAGGTTGCTGCAAATGCCATTATTTCATTCCATTTTATGGCTGGATTGTATTCCATGGTATATATACCACAATTTCTTTATCCATTTATTGATTGATGGGCATTTAGGTTGGTTCCATATTTTGGAAATTGCTAATTGTGCTGCTATAAATGTGTGTACAAGTATCTTTTTTGTATAATGACTTATTTTCTTCTGGGTACTCAGTAGTTGGATTGCTGGCTCAAATGGTGGTTTTACATTTAGTTCTCTAAGGAATCTCCACACTGTTTTCCATGGTGGTTGTACCAGTTTACATTCCCACCAGCAGTGTAAAAGTGGTCCCTTTCACCGCATCCCCGTCAACATCTATTGTTTTTTTATTTTTTTGATTATGGCCAATTCTTGCAGGAGTAAGGTGGTATCACATTGTGTCTTTGATTTGCATTTCCCCTATCATTAGTGATGTTGAGCATTTTTTAATTTGTTTGTTGGCCATTTATGTGTCTTCTTTTGAGAATTATCTATTCATGTCCTTAGCCCACTTTTTGATGGTATTGTTTGTTTTTTTTATTGCTAATTTGTTTGAGTTCCATGTAGATTCTGGATATTAGTCCTTCGTTGGTTGTATGGATTGTGAAGATTTTCTCCCACTCTGTGTGTTTTCTGTTTACTCTGCTGAGTGTTTCTTTTTCTGTGCAAAAGAAACTTAGTTTAATTTAGACTTAGTTTAATTAAGTCCCACCTCCTTATTGTTTTTGTTCCATTTGCTTTTGGGTTCTGCCTAAGCCAATGTCTAGAAGGTTTTTTTTAATGCTATCTTCTATACTTTTTATGGTTTCAGGTCTTAGATTTAAGTGCTTGATCCATCTTGAGTTGATTGTTGTATAAGGTGAGAGATGAGGATCCAGTTTCATTCTCTACATGTGGCTTGCCAATTATCCCAGCACCATTTTTGAATAAGGTGTCGTTTCTCCTACTTCATATTTTTGTTTGCTTTGTCGAAGATCAGTTGGCTTTAAGTATTTGGCCTTATTTCTGGGTTCTTATTCTGTTCCATTCGTCTAAGTGCCTATTTTTATATCAGTACCATGCTTTTTTGATAACTGTAGCCTTGTAGTATAGTTTGAAGTTGGATAATGCAGTGCCTCCAGGTTTGTTCTTTTTGCTTAGTCTTGCTTTGGCTATGTGAACTCTTTTTTGGTTCCATGTGAATTTTGGAATTGCCTTTTCTAGTTCTGTGAAGAAGGATGGTGTTATTTTGATGGGAATTGCATTGAATTTGTATATTGCTTTGGACAGTAGGTTCATTTTCACAGTATTGATTGTACCCATCCATGAGCATGGGACGTGTTTCCATTTGTTCGTGTCGTCTATGATGTCTTTCAGCAGTGTTTTATAGTTTTCATTGTAGAGATCTTTCACCTCCTTGGTTAGATATATTCCCAAGTTGTGTGTGTGTGTGTGTGTGTGTGTGTGTGTGTTTTGCAGCTATTACAACGGGTTGAGTTCTTGAATTGATTTTCTGCATGATTGCTGTTGGTGTATAGCAGTGCTACTGATTTGTGCACATTGCTTTTGTATCCTGAAACTTTTCTGAATTCATTTATCAGTTCTGGGAGCTTTTTGGAGGAGTCTTTAGGATTTTCTAGGTCTACAATCATATCATCAGCAAACAGCGACAGTTTGAATTCCTCTTTACTGATTTGGATGCCCTTTACTTCTCTTGTGTGATTGCTCTGGCTAGGACTTCCAGTACTATGTTGAATGGACGTGGTGAGAGTGGGCATCCTTTTCTTCTTCCAGTTCTTAACAGAAATGCTTTCAGTGTTTCCCTTTCAGTATTATGTTGGCTGTAGTTATGTCCATAGGTGGCTTTTATTACATTAAGGTATGTCCATTTTATATTGATTTTGCTGAGGGATTTAATCATAAAGGGATGCTGGATTTTGTCAGATGCCTTTTCTGCATCTATTGAGATGATCATGTGATTTTTGTTTTTTATTCTGTTTATGTGGTCTGTCACATTTATTGACTTGAGTGTGTTAAACCTTCACTGCCTCCCTGGTATGAAACCCACTTGATCATGGTGGATTATCTTTTTGATATGCTGTTGGATTTGGTTAGCTAGTATTTTGTTAAGGATTTTTGCATCTATATTCATCAGATATATTTGTCTATAGTTTCACTTTTTGTTATGTCCTTTCCTGGTTTTGCTATTTAGGGTGATGCTGGCTTCATAGAATGATTTAGGGAAAATTCCATCTTTATCTTGTAGAATAGTTTCAGTAGGATTGGTACCAATTCTTCTTTGAATGTCTGATAGAATTCAGCTGGTCCTTAACTTTTTTCTGTGGGCAATTTTTAAATTACTATTTCAATCCCACTGTTACTGGTCTGTTCAGGGTTTCTAATTCTTCCTGGTTTAAGCTAGGAGGGTCGTATATTTTCAGGAATTTATCCATCTCCTCTAGGTTTTCTAGTTTATGTGTGTAAAGGTGTTTGTAGTAGCCTTAAATGATCTTTTGTATTTCTGTGATGTCAGTTGTAATATCTCCCATTTCATTTCTGATTGAGCTTATTTGTATCTTCTGTCTTCTTTTCTTAGTTAAATCTTGCTAATGGTCTATCAATTTTACTTATCTTTTCAAAGAACTGGCTTTTTGATTAATTTATTTTTGTGTGTTTCTTTTGTTTCAGTTTCATTTAGTTTTGCTCTGATATTTATTATTTCTTTTCTTCTGCTGAGTTTGGGTTTGGTTTATTCTTGTTTCTCTAGTTTTTTGAGATGTGATCTTAGATAGTCTGTTTGTGCTCTTTCAGACTTTTTGATGTAGGCATTTAAAGCTATGAACTTTTCTCTTAGCACTGCCTTTGCTGTATCCCAGCGGTTTTGATAGGTTGTGTCACTATTATTGTTCAGTTCAAAGAATTTTTAAATTTCCCTCTTGATTTCATTGTTGACCCAATGATCATTCAGGAGCAGGTTATTTAATTTCCATGTATTTGCATGGTTTTGAAGGTTCCTTTTGGAGTTGATTTCCAGTTTTATTCAATTGTGGTCAGAGACAGTACTTGATATAATTTAAATTTTCTTAAATTTATTGAGACTTGTTTGGTGGCCTACGATATGGTCTATCTTGAAGAACATTCCATGTGCTGATGAATAGAGTGTATATTCTATGGTTGTTGGGTGGAATGTTCTGTAAATATCTGTTAAGTCCATTTGTTCTAGGGTATAGTTTAAATCCATTGTTTCTTTGTTGACTTTCTGTCTTGATGACCTGTCAAGTGCTGTCAGTGGAGTATTGAAGTCCCCCACTATTATTGTGTTTCTGTCTATGCCAATTTTTAGGTTTAGTAATAATTGTTCTATATTTAAGATTGTGATACCTTCCTGTTGGACAAGGCCTTTTATCATTATATAATGTCCCTCTTTGTCTTCTTCAACTGCTGTTGTTTTCAAGTTTGTTTTGTCTGATATAAGAATAGCTACTCCTGCTTGCTTTTGGTGTCCATTTGCATGGAATGTCTTTTTTCACCCCTTTACCTTAAGTTTATGTGAATTCTTATGTGTTAGGTGAGTCTCTTGAAAGCAGCAGATATGTGTTCAGTGAATTATCAATTGTGCCATTCTGTATCTTTTAAGTGGAGCATTTAGGCCTTTTACATTCAATGTTAGTACTGAGATGTGACATACTATTCTATTCCTCGTGCTATTTGCTGCCTAAATACTTCGGTATTTACGTATGTATGTATGTATGTATGCATGCATGTATGTATTTACTTACTGTGTTGTTTTATAGGTCCTGGGAGATTTATGCTTTAAGGAGGTTCTGTTTGATGTATATTGAGGATTTGTTTCAAGATATAGAGCTCGTTTTGCAGTTCTTTGTAGTGCTGGCTTAGTAGTGGTGTATTCTCTCTGCATTTGCTTGTCTGAAAAAGACTATCTTTCCTTCATTTATGAAGCTTAGTTTCACTGGATACAAAATTATTGACTGACAGTTGTTTTGTTTAAGGAGGCTGAAGATAGAACAACAATTCCTTCTAGCTAGTAGGGTTTCTGCTGAAAATTTGCTGTTAATCTGAGAGATTTTCCTTCATAGGTTAGCTCATGCTTTTGCCTCACAGCTCTTAATATTCTTTTCTTTGTCTTTCCTTTAGGTATCTTGATGACTGTGTGCCTAGGTGATGATCTTTTTGTGCTGAATTTCCCAGGTGTTCTTTGAACTTGTTATATTTGGATGTCTAGGTCTCTAGCAAGGTCAGGGAAGTTTTCCTCGATTATTCCCCCAAATACGTTTTCCATACTTTTAGATTTCTCTTCTTCCTCAGGAATGCCAATTATTTTTGGGTTTGGTTGTTTAACATAATCCAAAACTTCTTGGAAGCTTTGTTCATTTTTTTTTAAATCTTTTTTATTTGTCTTTGTTGGATTGGGTTATTTTGAAAATCTTGTCTTCAGGCTCTAAAGTTTTTTCTTCTACTTGTTTGATTCTATTGCTGAGCCTTTCCAGTGCATTTTGTGTTTCTGTAAGTGTGTCCTTGATTTCCAGAAGTTGTGATTGTTTTTTATTTATATTACCTATTTCACTGAAGATTTCTTCCCTCATATCTTGTATCATTTTTTTGATTTCATTAAATTAGACTTTGCCTTTTTCTGGTGCCTCCTTGATTAGCTTAATAACTGACCTTCTGAATTATTTTTCTGGCAAATCAGGGATTTCTTCTTGGTTTGGATCCACTGCTGGCGAGCTAGTGTGATTTTTTATTTTTTGAGGGTGTTAAAGAACCTTGTTTTGTCATATTACCAGAATTGTTTTTCTGGTTCCTTCCCATTTGGGTAGGCTATGTCAGAGGGAAGATCTGGGGCCCAGGGGCTGCTGTTCAGATTCTTTTGTCCCATGGGGTCCTCCCTTGATGTAGTACTCTCCCTCTTTTCCTAGAGGGATGTGGCTTCCGGACAGCCGAACTGTAGTGATTGTTATTTCTCTTCTGTATCTAGCCACCCAGTGGGTCTACCAGGTTCTGGGCTGGTACTGGCGGGTGTCTGTACAGAGTCCTGTGATATGAACCATCTTCTGGTCTCTCAGCCATGGATAGCAGCACCTGCTCTGGTGGAGGTAGCAGGAGAGTGAAATGGACTCTGTGAGGGTCCTTAGTTGTATTATTATTGTTTATTGTACTAGTTTTGTGCTGGTTGGCCTCCTGCCAGGAGGTGGCACTTTCAAGAAAGCATCAGCTGTGGTAGTATAGGGAGGATCAGATGGTGAGTGGGGCCCCAGAACTCCCAAGAGAATATGACCTTTGTCTTCAGCTACCAGGGTGGATAGAGGAAGACCCTCAGGTGGGGGCAGGGTTAGTCGTGTCAGAGCTTAGATTCTCCTTGGGTGGGGCTTGCTCCCACTGCTGTTGGGGGTGGGAGTGTGGTTCCCAGGCCAACAGAGTTATGCTTCCCGGAGGATTGTGGCTGTCTCTCCTGTGTCATGCAGGTCACTAGGCAAGTGGGGGAAACCAGCAGTTACAGGACTTACCCAGCTCCCGTGCAACCCAAAAGGCCAATGTCACTCCCACCGTGCGTTCCCCACCAACAGCACCGGGTTTGTTTACAGGCAGTGGGCAAGCAGAACTAAGAACTTGCCTCAGGCTACCAGCTTCCTGGCTGAGAAAGCAAGCAGGGCTTTCAGGTTTTGTGCCACTCCGCCTGCCCACATCTGCACTTGGGCTTCACCTCTTTCCCTGAGTTCTGTCCAAGAAACTTCACATTCGGTTGGAATTGTTACAAAATTCAGTTGGAAGTTTCCTTCTCCCTGTGGTCTTTTCCCACTTCCTCTGGCAGCCCTCCCCAAGGACCCCTGTGAGACAGTGTGTCAGAGATGGCTTCCCTGGGGACTGAGCTCTTCCCGCTGCTTACTCTACTCCTGTATTTCGCTTGGCTGTCTAAATATCTCAGCTCCTTTGTTGATAGGTATTTGGATTAGTCACACACTTTTAGAGTAAGACTGCTGTAAAATTTTTGCACACGCCTTTTTATGGGCATGTGTTTTTATTCTCTTGAATAAATAGGAGTGGAATTACTGGGTTACATGGTAAGCATGCGTTTAATTTCATAAGGAATGATCAGTTTTCCACGTGATTCTATGATTTTACCGTCCCAGTAACAATGTATAATGCAGCCCTTTTAAATCAGGCCTCTCAGAGAGAATGAGAATTGAGTTCTAATTTGCTAAGATATCTATTGTATATATACCTATTGTATATATAGTAGTCCCCTCTTATCGAGGGGGATATGTTCCAAGACCCTCAGTGGATACCTGAAACCGCAGCTATTAATACTGAACCCTGTATGTACTCTGTGTTTTTTCCTAAATATACATACCTATGATAACGTTTAATTTATAAATTAGGTACAGTAAGAGATTAACAACAATAACTAATAATAAAATAGGGCAATTACAACCACATATTGTAAAAGTTTTATGAATGTGGCCTCTCTCTTTTCAGTTGACTGTGGGTAACTGAACCCACAGGAAGAGAAACCACAGATAAGAGGGGCTACTACACCGAATTACCATCTCTCCTGGATTCATAGGAATCTAGAATTGTACTAGCTTTGGGCTATCCTTGAGAGAACTGAGAAAATAGTCACTGAATTAATTTTATCTAGTTCTTTTTCCCACAGAACCCCACGTGAGAAAGGTTGTATAAGAGTTTAATTTGTTTCATCCATGTCCTTAGCAGCATTTTCAGTCTCTGATTTTAGCCATTTTACTGGATGTGAAGAGATATAATTGTGTGGTTTTAATCTGTATTTTCTTGATTCCTAATGATGTTGAGTGCCTGTTTGGTGTGCCATTTGTATATCTTATTTTGTTAAGTGTCTGTTCGATTCTATTGCTCATTTTTTCGCTTGGTGATTTTTATTGTTTATTTGTAGGCATTATTGTAGCTAGAAACCGTTTATCTGAAATGTAGTATGATTTTTTTTAACTAGTCTGTGGCTTGTTTTTTGCTTGTAATTGCTTTGTTTTTGATAAACAAAAATTTTAGTGTTTCTTTTTCTAGAGACACTGTCTTATTCTGTCACTCAGGCTGGACAGCAGTGGTGCGATCACAGCTCACTGCAACCTCAAACTCCTAGGCTCCAGAGATGGCACTGCCTCAGCCTCCCGGGTAGCTGGGACTGAAGGTATGCGCTACCGTGACCAGCCAATTAAAAAAAAATATATATGTGTGTGTGTGTGTGTGTGTGTGTGTGTGTGTGTGTGTGTATATGTGTATGTGTGTGTATATATGTGTGTGTGTGTGTGTATTTGTTGTTGTTGAGACAGAGTTTTGCTTTTGTTGCCCAGGCTGGAGTGCAATGGTGCCATCTCGGCTCACTGCAACCTCCTCCTCCTGGGTTCAAATGATTCTCCTACCTCAGCCGCCCTAGTGACTGGGATTACAGGCATGCGCCACTACGCTCAGCTAATTTTGTATTTTTAGTAGAGGTGGGGTTTTTCCATGTTGGTCAGGCTGGTCTTGAACTCCTGAACTCAGGTGATCTGCCTGCCTCAGCCTCCTAAAGTGCTGGGATTACAGGCATTAGCCACCGTGCCCGGCCTAAAAAAAAATTTTTTTTTTTTTTTGAGACGGAGTCTCGCTCTGTCGCCCAGGCTGGGGTGCAGTGGCGTGATCTTGGCTCACTGCAAGCTCCGCCTCCCAGGTTCACGCCATTCTCCTGCCTCAGCCTCCTAAGTAGCTGGGACTACAGGCACCCACCACCACACCCGGCTAATTTTTTGTATTTTCAGTAGAGACGGAGTTTCACTGTGTTAGCCAGGATGGTCTCAATCTCCTGACCTTGTGATTCGCCCGCCTGGACCTCCCAAAGTGTGGGGATTACAGGCATGAGCCAGCACGCATAGGGTCTTGCTATGTTGTCCAGGGTGGCCTTGAACATCTAGCCTCAGGTTTTTGGTAGATTTTATAGGATTTCCTATGTAGATTATCATGTCACCTGTAAATAAAGAGTTTTGCTTCTTTTCTAATCTTAATGCCTTGTGTTTCTTTTTCTTTCCTTATTTACTTGATAGAAACTCTGGTACGGTGTTGAATAGAGGAATGAGAACAGTCATCCTTGTTTTGTTCCTGATTTTGGAAGGAAAGCAATTCAGCCTTTCATCTTTGTAATGTCAGCTATAAGCTTTTTGTAGATGTCTATTATGAGATTGGAAAAGGTGTCTTCTATTTGTAGTTTGCTGGGTGTTCTTATTAAGAATGGATATTGGATTTTGTCACATGCTTATTCTGCATCTGTTGATATCATAATTTTTTCTTAGTCTGTTAATATGAGTTATTAATGATTAATTTTTAATTTTCAAATTGTAAACCAATCTGGCATTCCTGGGTAAACCCCACTTGGTCATAGTAGATTCTGATTTTCTTGGATTTGATTGCTATGATTGGTTAAAACTTTTAACATATATGTTTATGCTTTCTCCAAAAGCATTGTAATTTTACATTTTATGGTTAAGTTTTTTGTGTATGGTGTCATGTAGTGGTCAGAGTTCTTTTTTTTCCATACAGCAATACAATTGGGTTTTTTTGGTTTGTTTTTGTTCATTTTATTTTACTTTCCAACTTTTAAGTTCAGGGGTACGTGTATAGGTTTGTTATGTAGGTAAACCCCTGTCATGGGTGTTTGTTGTGCAGAATATTTCATCCCTCAGGGTAATGCAGTTGTTTTAGCACCAGTTGTTTCCTTTCCCCATTGGATTGCTTTGATATATTTATTGAAAATTGATTGACCGTATATCCGTGGTCTATTTCTGTGCTCTGTATTCTGCTTTATTAGTCTATGTGTTGATCCTTATACTGATGCCAATCCGTCTTGAATAGTGTAGTAAGTCTCAAAGTCAGCTTTGGTAAGTCCTCTAAATTTATTTCTTGTTTTCTATTTGTTTATCCTTCTACTAAAATTTCTTCAATTTGTTGTCAGTGTGCTAATTCATTTATCAAGTGTTTCACCATATATATTTTTAACTTCATCTACTGCATTTCTCATGACTGTTATTTGTACCATTTTCCCTATCTTTTTTCATATTGATAATATCTAGCAGTGTCTTTTATTTAGTTTTTTAAATTTTTCTAGAACTCCAGAAAAAAAATACTTTTTTTTTTTTTTTAAGACAGGATCGCCCTCTGTTGCCCAGGCTGGAGTATAGTGGCATAATCATAGCTCACTGCGGCCTTGACCTCTCAGGCACAAGTGATTCTCTTGCCTCAGCCTCCCAAGTAGCTGGGACCACAGACATGTGCCACCGCACTTGACTAATTTTTTAAAAATTTTTTGTAGAGACAGGGTCTTCCTGTGTTGCCCAGGCTGGTCTTGATCTTCCAGCCTCAAGTGATCCTTCCATATTGGCCTCCCAAAGTGCTAGGACTACAGGCTTGAGCCATCATGCCTGGCTTCTCCTTTCTTTTAATTTTTTTTGGGCTAATTAATTTTTTGGATGTATTTTTTAGATTAATTAATTAATTTTGAGACAGAGTCTCACTCTGTCACCCAGGCTGGAGTGTAGTGGTGCGATCTCAGCTCACTGCAGCCTCCGCCTCCCAGGTTCAAGTGATTCTCTTGCCTCAGCCTCCTGAGTAGCTAGGATTGCAGGCGCACGCCACCATGTCCGGCTAATTTTTGTATTTTTAGTAGAGATGGGGTTTCACCGTGTTGATTAGGCTGGTCTTGAACTCCTGACCTCATGATCTGCCCGCCTCGACCTCCCAAAGTGCTGGGATTACAGGCATGAGCCACCACTCCTGGCCTGGATGCATTTATTCTAATATACCTGCTTCTGCTTGATTTTGTAATCAGTGTGTTTTGTTTTGCTTTGTTTTTAAATGACTGGCCTTCTCAAATGTCTTACAGTTTTGGCCCTGGAACAGAGTTTCCCATGGAGATATAAGTTATTGTGTAAAACAATGCTTTTGGGTGACTAAAAATGTCAGCCTCTTTGAGTTCATGGTATGGGGGATTGGAGACACGCTGATGCCATAAAACCACTATCACTTTCTGCCTCATATACACCTGCTTTGTTAATTTTTCACCCGTTGCTCCCCTGGATGAAGAGACATCAGGAGTCTCCATTAGTCTATTCTTGTGTTGCCATAAAGAAATACCCGAGTGTGGGTAATTTTAAAAGAAAAGAGATTTATTTTAGCTCATGGTTCTGCAGGCTGTACAGGAAGCATGGTGCTGGCATTTGCTTTTGGTGAGGGCCCGATACAGCTTACCATCTTGGTAAGCAAAAGCAAAGGGGGAGCCAGTGCATCACATGACAAGGGCAGGAGCAAGAGAAAAGGGGAGGTCCCAGACTTCTTTAAACAGTCAGATCTCATGTGAACTAACTAGTGAGAACTCACTTATCAGCAAGGGGATAGTGTTAAACCATCATGAAGGACCTGCCCCCATGATCCAATCATCTCTCCCCAGGCCCCACTTCCAACATTGGGAAGCACATTTCAACATGAGATTTGGAGGGGATACACATCCAAACCATAGCAGGTGCATTCCTTAACAGCCTTGGCTGCATATTAGAATCAAAAGAGGAGCTTTAAAAAACAATAGTGATGTTGATTCTCATTCCCAGGTATTTTAATTTAATTGGTGTAATTGTGCAGCCTAAATCTAGGACTTTTTTTTTGTTTTACTGCTTTAAAATAATTTCATAATTTGGAGGAAGTTGCAAAAATATACAGAGTAGTTGATGTATACTCTTCACCCACTTTCCCATAATGATTACATTTTGTATCACTATAGTACAGTATCAAAGCCAGAAAATTGACATTGGTACAATGTCTGTGCATAGTTCTGCACAGTTCTGTCATTTTATCACATATGTAGTTTCATGTAACTACTACCACATTCAAGACACAAAATGTCTGTTACCACAAAAATACCCCTCATGCTACTCCATTACTGTCACATCTCCTCTTCCCCAACCATGATCCCTAATATCTGACGCTAATCTGTTTTCCAACTCTGTAATTTTGTCATTTCAAGAATGTTATAGGAATAGAATCATACAGATGTGATTTTCAAGATTTGCTTGCCATTGAGATCCAGCCGAGTATTAAATTTTGCTACTTTTTAATATTGCTGAGTAACATTCCATAGTATGAATGTACCATAATTTGTTCAGCGATTCACCTGGTGGGGGACATTTTCATTGTCTCCAGGTTATGGCTGTTAAAAATAAGGTAGAGCATATGCATTTAATATAATTATTGGCAGAGCTCAATTCTCCATGTTAGTTTTTGGGGATGTTTTTCGTTTGTTTCTTTCCACTGTTTGTCATGTCTCTGTTTTTGTTTTCATGCCTTTTCATGGATTACTTGACATTTTTTAGAATCCCATTTTTGATATCTGTAGTATTTTTGAGTGTCTATAGACTTTTCAGTGGTTGCTCTGTGAATTGCCCTTACTTATCACCATCCCCTGGTGTCACATTTTACCAGTTTGAATGAAGTATAGAAATCTTGCCTCCTTTTAAGTCCTTTTATCCTCCCCCATTTATAATTGTCTTAATAGATACAGATTAATACCTCTTTAGTCTTGGATGTCATCTTTTATTAGCTATTATTTTTGTTGAATATTGTCTTTATTCTTCCCTACTGGCATTTTGATTTGGTAAATATTGGACCTTCTTATTCTGTCTTTTATGTCTGTTAACCTTTATTTTGTATTTTTTCATTGTTTTATTTGTGCTCTAATATAGGACCTCTGATCTGTTTTTTCCCCCCAGTTTACCAGTTATCTCTTTGGCAGTGTCTAGTCTGTATTTTTAACTTGTCCACTGAGTTTTGTAATCTTTAAAATTTTGATATTAGTTTAACTTTGTGAAGTTCTGTTTGGTTCTTTTCCAAATGTGTTGATTTTTTTATATATGCTATTACTTATATGTTTGTATTTAAACACATGTGTTTCTAAGTTTCTATTTGATAGTGCTGTAGTCTGAAGTTCTTAGGGATCTAATTTAGTTTGTGTGTCTTTTGACTCCCACTAAGGTTGGATTGTTTCTTGATGTATTTTTAAATTTTGAATTATGAGATCATTTTCCATAGGCTTTTGTCTGGGGTTTAGTTCTGTGCTTGGGTTGAGAGCATGCCTCTGGAGTTTTGTGAGGGGTTCCTGATTATATGACCAATCAGGAACCAAATTTTATTTTGATGTTTTAGATTGAGATTAAGACTCTTTGTTATTATTATTTTCCTGAGCCTAGCAGCAATTGACAAGGTGTTTTTCTCTAGTTTGACCTTCTCACTGATGGTATATCGCTCTGTATTTACATGGGACACCTCAGTTCTATTTCTTGTGTTGCAGACATCTGTATGGCCTCATCTTGTTATCTGAATTAAAACATAAAACCCAAGGCTGTTGAGGCAGACAAACCCCAACCATAGCTAACATAATGGTTCCTAATCTGATTGCTCTGATTTGGCATTAAGGGACCTAGGGAAGGTAGTATTACCAAAATGCTAATAGTAGCTTATATTGGAGTAGTGGATTGAAGATCCCTTCTTACCGTTTATTTTTTAAACTTCCTAGTTTTGTAATGAAAATATTAAAACTGTATAAAGATATTAAGAGGAAATAAGTATATTAGTGTCCTTAAAAGTTTTTAGATTTAAACACACTACAAAATGACAAAACAAAAATTTCAGAATTAGTTTTATTATTAAAATATTTGCAGACTTTTGTATGAAAACACAGAAAAAGATCTTTCTGATACTCAGCGACACCTTGCTAAGAAAAAATATGAGCTACAGCTTACTCAGGAGAAAATTATGTGCTTGGATGAAAAAATTGGTGAGTTTTTTTCTCCTGATATTACTTTTAGTTTTTCTTAAGTTTGGTAGCAAAGATATGTTTTCTTCTCTTCAGTATAACATAGATAAACTTGGAAACAAGCCCTTAACTAAGTTTATGAATAAAAAATAATAGAAAAATTCATTTTTTTGACAGCAAATTTTTTTAGATTTAGCACCATAAGTACTTAGTGAAAGTTAAAATTTGTTTGTAAACTTATGATAACTTAAATTTGAATTTTTTGTGTAATGTAGCTTGTCCATAGCTGCTGTAATGAAACATAGTATTTATATATTACTTTTGGTGGAAAGTGTACATATGGTTAGTTATGTCTATGATATTACTGGGGTTTGTAGAGAAAGTTACTTTTTTAAAGTTTCCTATTTATGTTTCTTATTAGTGATCAGTATGAAAATATGGTCAAAACTTAATCTTATAGGGTAAAATTTTGGTCAGGGCTATAAAAGAGCCTATTTTAAAGTAGAGGAAATATTGTTAACATGCTATTATATAGTTCAAGAATGTCTGGTATAAACAACTAGGTAGGTGGAGATACTATGTATCAAACCAGGAAATATTAAAACAGAAATATAAAAGGTAATATTGAAGGAGAACTCATATTTGGGTATTTTAAGTCCCAATAAAGATCTAAGGTAAGTAGTTGAATATTTAAATTTGTGTCTCAGAAGAGAAAGATACATATTTGGGACACATCAGCATATAAATGATATTTTAAAACCATGACATTACCTAGGGAAATGTAGAGAATGAGGAGAAGAGGATCCAGGACTGAGTAAGAAGAAGCCAAAGAAGTAGGAAGAAGACCCAGAAGTGAGTGTTATTTTGGAAGACCAGAAAGCGAAGTGTTTTTAAAAGGGGAGGATATGATCAATTGTCAGACACTTTTGAGAAGTGAAATAAGTGAGGCTAAAAAAAATTTTTATTGGATTCGGCACATGGGAAGATTTGGTAACACCAAAAAATAAACGTTTGAATGGAGTGTTGGATGTAGAAGATAGAGTGGGTTGAGGAATAAATGGGAAGTGAAGTCGGGACAGAAAAGAAGTCTCTCAAGAAGTTTGGCTATTAAAGGGTAGCAAGAAAATAGGGTAATAGTTTGAGTGGGCTGTTAGGTTGATAATTTTTTTAAGCTAGGAGATACTAGAGTTATTTTAGAGATGTATTGATTGTTTGATTGCCAGTGGGAATGAATCAGATATCAGGACACACGAAACATGTGGGTTGCCTTAAAGGCAATTCTGCCTGCAAAAAGAGACATGGCGTATTCTCCAGTACTATATAGATCAAGTTTTTGGCATATGACAATATGGTATTATCTCCCTTAGCACTGCTCCTGGATGGACCTCACAGGTATTAACCTAGTAGGGATTAATCTTGAAGTCTGGTCTAACAGAGCTTCCCTTGTAGAGCTCTAGACCGGTGGTTCTCAAACTTTCATCTGTGTCAGAACCTTGAGAGCTAATAAAGATCACTGGAGCCAGCCTCCTTGAAGTAGGCTAGGACCAGAGCTTTTGTGTCTCTATCAGTTTCTGTAGGTAAATCTAATACCTTAGAACCCCTACTCTAGATGAGTGGTTCTCAATCCTCATTATACATTAGAATAACTGGGGAAAGAAGGAGTTTCTAAAACATAAATTGCTGTGCCCACCCCCAGAATTTCTGTTTCAGTAGGTCTGGAGTAGAGGCCTAAGAATGTACATTTCCCAGGTGATGCTGATGGTGCTGGTTGAGAAGCCACAACTGGAAAACTCTTCTTCTATACCAATCATTCAGGCCTTCAACACTGACACTGGCTTGCAAGAGTTCTCACAAATTGAATCATACTTCCTGGGATGAATTTTTTTTTTCCTGGGAATTTTTATAACACTATTTTAGAAATATCAGACTATTAGAAGATATTTTATTTTAAAGACTTAATTGAATATTTTATTAAGATTTGTTACTTACCAACTTTTTATACAACAGTGCTTCTAGGCTAGAGGGAGGGGAGGGGAAACTAGAGGGGAGAAATGCCACCGATTGTTTTGATATTCCACTTACTTCATCCACCCACTCTCTCTTTTCCCATCATACATGTAAGTCTACTTTGAGAACTTGCAATATAGAGCTTTCCTTCACTATTCTAATTCATTGGTATTGTGCTTTTGTGTTTATGCACCATTTAGAGTTTTGTAATTCACTGTAGGTTTTAATCAAAAAAGCATTTTTTAATTTGGGATATAGCACTCATTGTTAGTAATTGAATATAATACATTAGAAGTAAGGAGAACTTCAAAAAGTACGATAATCTGCTTGAAATAGAAAAAAAATTATTTTGATTAAAGCAACACTTTTATGATTGCATATTTAGATAATTTCACAAGGCAAAATATTGCACAGCGAGAAGAAATCAGCATTCTTGGTGGAACCCTCAATGATCTGGCTAAAGAAAAGGAATGCCTGCAAGCATGTTTGGATAAAAAATCTGAGAATATTGCATCCCTTGGAGAGAGTTTGGCAATGAAAGTATGTTCTGAGAACTGTGGTTTATAAGGAACGTTTAAATGAAATGTTAAATGTTAAACTATGGTTTAAAAACTAGAATCTGAATAAAATATTCTAATTTTCTCAAATTTTTTTTTTCTAGAGAGTTGAAACTTCAAAATCTGACTGAAATATTTTAAGATAGTCTTAGGAAGCATGTGTACAAATCCAGTAGTTAATATTTTAAGTTGATTTTTCTATCATGAATTAGTAATTAACATTAACTGACAAGAACTAATTCAGGTATCAAAATATAAAGCATGACAATAAAGTAGTGAGACTAATTTCTTCTTAAAAGCATATTTTCAGGTAGTTACCCTTTGTAATAGTGTTTAGAACTAGGAGAACTCTTTTCTTTCCCTTCCTTCCTTCCTTCCTTCCTTCCTTCCTTCCTTCCTTCCTTCCTTCCTTCCTTCTTTCTTTCCTTCCTTCCTTCCTTCCTTCCTTCCTTCCTTCCTTCCTTTCCTTCTTTTTCTTTCCTTCCTTCCTTCCTTCTTTCTTTCTTTCTCTTTCTTCCTTTCTCTCTTCTCTCTCTCTCTTCTTCCTTTCTCTCTTTCTCTCTCTTTCTCTCTTTCTTTCTCTCTTTCTTTCTCTCTCTCTTTCTCTTTCTTTCTCTCTCTCTCTCTTTCTTTCTCTCTCTCTTTCTCTCCTTCCTTCCTTCTTTCCTTCTTTCCTTCTTCTCTTTCTTTCCTTCTTTCCTTCTCTTCCTTCCTTCCTTCCTTCCTTCCTTCCTTCCTTCCTTCCTTCCTTTCTTTCTTTCTTTCTTTCTTTCTTTCTTTCTTTCTTTCTTTCTTTCTTTCTTTCTTTCTTTCTTTCTTTCTTTCTTTCCCCTTCCTTCCTTCCTTCCTTCCTTCCTTCCTTCCTTCCTTCCTTCCTTCCTTCCTTCCTTCCTTCCTTCCTTCCTTCCTTCCTTCCTTCCTTCTTCCCTTCCTTCCTTCCTTCCTTCCTTCCTTCTTCCCTCCCGTTCTGTTGCCCAGGCTGGAGTGCAGTGGCCGGATCCTCGGCTCCTGCAACCTCCGCCTCCCGGGTTCACGCCATTCTCCTGCCTCAGCCTCCCGAGTAGCTGGGACTACAGGCGCCGCCACCTCGCCCGGCTAGTTTTTTGTATTTTTAGTAGAGACGGGGTTTCACCGTGTGAGCCAGGATGGTCTCGATCTCCTGACCTCGTGATCCGCCCGTCTCGGCCTCCCAAAGTGCTGGGATTACAGGCGTGAGCCACTGCGCCCGGCCCTAGGAGCACACTTTTACATCATCCCCAGGCTTTGATGATAGGTCACGTAGGACTGATGAATAAAGCTGGATGATAACCTCCATCCCACATTTTTGTTGTTGAAAAAAGATGTTGCTGGCCGCGTGCAGACCGGGCGCGGTGGCTCAAGCCTGTAATCCCAGCACTTTGGGAGGCCGAGGCGGGCGGATCACGAGGTCAGGAGATCGAGACCATCCTGGCTAACACGGTGAAACCCCGTCTCTACTAAAAATACAAAAAACTAGCCGGGCGTGGTGGCGGCGCCTGTAGTCCCAGCTACTCGGGAGGCTGAGGCAGGAGAATGGTGTGAACCCAGAAGGTGGAGCTTGCAGTGAGCCGAGATCCAGCCACCGCACTCCAGCCTGGCGAGCGAGACTCCGTCTCAAAAACAAAAAAAAAAAAACAAAGAAACTGAGGGTGAGGCCGGGCATGGTGGCACACCCCTGTAGTCTCAGCTACTTGGGAGGATGAGGCAGGAGTATCACTTGAGCCTGGGAGGTGGACGTTGCAATGAGCCTAGTTTGTGCCGTCCTACTCCAGCCTGCATGACAGAGCAAGACTCTGTCTCAAAAAAAAAAAAAAAAAAAAAGTGAATGGTATGCTTTCTCAAAGCCTCTAGTGTAATAAGGAGAGAAAGGTACTGTTATGGTAGAATGTATTAAGTGCCATAATGACATATGCACAACGTGTTGTTGGAATTGGGCAAAAACACACGTGATTCAGCCTGGGAGTTGGGTTAAGGGAGGAGGAAGGTCTGGAAAAACCTTCCATTAAGTAAGTGATGGTGCCTGGACTGCCCTGAAAAATGACTAGATAGTAGTCAGGAGAATATTTAGGGGAAGAAGACAATGAGAAAGGGTGATCCAGACAGGTCGAACAGCTTAAGTGAGAGTCCAGTGGCTTTCATGAGAGCATTTCATGACACTGCCTGATAGTTTTCCCTGGCCAGAGAACAGGTTGTAGAGAGATACATATGGGAGGGCAAAGAAAAGATGGGATAGGCAGACAGTCCCTTCTCTGCTATGATGCTAATTGCAGCCTTATAGTGCATGTATGTGTGTGTGTATATGTATGTATATATCCCATCTCTTCATATATCTAGATCTATATATATAGATCTAGATATATGAAGAGATATATATAAAAAGATGGGATATAGATATATGAAGAGATAGGATAGATAAGGAAAAATCATAAAAGTACATGTGATGTTTAGTGTGAGCTCTGTCATTGTGGATATTGAGGGTCACTGAAATAATGATAATGAAATGTTACAATTAGGTATTTATTTTGTAACAAATATTCTGGCATTTTAAAATTTATATGAGAGATGGATTATAGGGAAATGAGAATAGTGACAGGGACACTAGTTAAGAAAACAGTGTTGAGACCTATATTAGAATAGTAGAGAATAGTAGGAGTATCAGTGAGAGAAATAGATCTCTTAAGGAAGTAAAATTAACAAGGTGTGGTTTCTGGCTTAAGAATCACATGGATAATTCCTATGTATGAAAGAAGAAACAGGAACTAGAACAGGCTTACAAAGGAAAGTTATTGACATGTTGAGTTTGAATTGTCTTTGGGATATGTAGGTGAAATATTGAAATATTCAAAGGCTCTTGGATTTTTAGGTTTGGAGAAAACTTTAATTAAAGTTAATAGATTTGGGAATCATGGACATAATTGAGGTCATCAAAGGACATGAGATGGTAACTACTTGTGGAAAAGGCTGACTCGTTTTTGAAATTTTAGGTTTCTTTAGGTGGAATTTTGCTTCTCTTTGTATTCAAAACATTTCTGAATATTTAAGCATTATTTCCTCTCAAAACACATTTAGAAACAAAATTCTTCACATCTTTCAAAATCTCATTTTCTTGTGCTATATCTAATATTTCACATTTCTTCCATTCTGCTAACTGTACCAGTGTTATATTTCTTTCACAAACAATATTGAGTTACAAGTCTACTTCAAAATCAAGAACTTTGTATAAGATTTTATGAAAGTAAACACATCCATCGTCTGTAGGGAAAATATCTTGTAAGGTAGTGTTAGGCAATCAAAAGAGGAAATGTTCTCTGCAATGATATGTCAGAGCTGAACTAACAAAGGCCACTCGGTGAAAACTAATACTGTTCACATGGAGATTACAGAAATAAATTAGCATGGAAAAGTCTACATTATAGTGAATAAAGTGATTTTTTTCCTGGTATTCATGGTTTAAAAAAATGTTTTACTACTTGCTAACAATTAAAGTTAGAAAACTCAGTAGCAACTTCATAGATTTTTGGTTAAGAAAAGCCAGAATTATTTGAATAATGTTATAGTTTATTTTTTCTAAATATACTTAGCACCATCCTGTGCAGACTGAATTTTGACGGTTAACATGAATCTACGTCCCTAGTTGGACAACATATGAGGTTGAATACGGAATATTAAATATTATTTTAAAAATTGTTAAACATTGAAGTTGTACAAGGAGTACATCTTAGAACATACTGAGGTTGTACAAGGAGTGATGGCACACTTGAGAAATGGTGGTGTTAAGGTCGTATTAAGAGAAAAATAGGCTAAGAGGATATATTATTGGATTTAACCCAGAAATTTTGTTGCCCTGGATACTTTACAATGTTTCTAGATAATCTTTTTTTTTTTTTTAAGATGCGTTTATATTGATAAAGCGAAGCCCTTTTTAGGCTTATCAAACATATTTTAAGGTTAATCAAGAAAGGAATTTCTTTTTTTTTTTTTTTTATTGAGACAGAGTCTCTGTCGCCCTGGCTAGAGTACAGTGACACAGTCTCGGCTCACTGCAACCCTTACCTCCCGAGTTCAAGCGATTCTCCTGCCTCAGTCTCCTGAGTAAGTGGGATTATAGGCACCCACCACCACACTCGGCTGATTTTTGTATTTTCAGTAGAGACGGGGTTTCACCATGTTGGTCAGGCTGGTCTTGAACTCCTGACCTCGTGTTCCACCTGCCTCACCCTCTCAAAGTGCTGGGATTACAGGCGTGACCCACCGCACTCGGCCTCAAGTAAGGACTTTCAGAAGCACTAGTTCAACTAGCTTTTCAGAATTTGTTTTAGAAATGTATTAAATTATATTTCAAAAATGTGTAAACATTCCATTTTAAGGAGTATTTTGTCTTTTAGTTTTTCCTTCATTGGCTTGTCCTTCTTGAAGGAGTTTAACTTTTTTTTTTTAATGCATATTTTAACAACACACCAGCATCCATTACTGCCAGATGTGGAATCTGTACCATTCCATGAGAAAGCAGAATGGGAAACTGTAGCTAAAAATACCCTAGAGGAGAGCACATGAATAAGGGAAGATAGCACGCACACATACACACGCAAGTGTGTGCAAAACTAACGCTAAAGAAACAGGAACAGCCAGGCGCAGTGGCTCATGCCTGTAGTCCCAGCACTTGGGAGGCAGATGCAGGTGGATCGCTTAGTCAGGAGTATGAGACCAGCCTGGCCAACATAGTGAAACCCCATCTCTACTAAGAATACAAAAATTAGCTGGGTGTGGTGGCGCACGCCTGTAATCCCAGCTTCTCAGGAGGCTGAGCCAGGAGAATCACTTGAACCCAGGAGGGGGAAGTTACAGTGAACCGAGATGGCGCCCTTGCACTCCAGCCTGGACATCAAGAGCAAAACTCCGTCTCAAAAAAAAAAAAAAAAGGAAACAGGAACAGAATTGGTTGGAAAATATAGGTTTGAGTTTTTAAAAATCTTTTTACTTGGTGACTTAAGATTTGAAAATTCAAAGAGCAAGGTGAAATCCAGTTATTACTTAGTGAAATAACTTTCTTACTTTTTTAGGGCTAATGTTAGCTCTAAGTATCTGTTTATAGTTGGACTAGTTCAGGGTCAATGGAAGTTTTAAAAAGAGGTGTGGGATTGGTATTAAAGGCATTAAGATACTCAAACTCATCTCTGCCTTGACTGACTCTGCTACTTTTACTCCCTCACCACGCCTTTAAAAAAGGAAAATATAAATAGTTTGTTTTTCTTACCTTTGCTCTAGGCCTAATGCTTACCTCCTTATTAGCTCACACCTAAATATCAGTAGTATACTTCTATACGTAATTGGATTGGAACAGCTTTTTGAAGATTTTGTTGCTGGCTAATATAAATAATATACTTAATCAAAATTATTCTTAAATACTAAATTTAGGTATACATGATTGGCTTCTCTGGGTTTTATAACATAAAGAATGTGATCAAGAGAACCAGTTCTAATCCCAGTATAAAATGCCAATATCCAATGCCAAACCATTGGTTTGCCTCCAAAAACAGGTGGTTATAGGGTGTTCTTGTGTTCCTGGGCGACTTCACAAACTATCTTTTAAGAAAGAATTTGATATACTGATCTCATATAATTACACCTAAGTATAGCCTTTACTTTAATGAACATAATCTATTTTTACCCCATGCAAATATTCATGTTGATATACTAGACTTTAAAGTATGGAAAAGAATAGGACATACATGTTTTTAAAACCAAATGGAAACCTAAAGGGAAGGGGAAATTTTCTTTTTGTTCATTCAATTTTAACAGAAATAACAGCTTAAGATTTTTTTTATTTAATACTTATATTATTTTTCAAGGAAAAGACCATTTCAGGCATGAAGAATATCATTGCTGAGATGGAACAGGCATCAAGGTAAATCAGTCATTCAACAAATATTGGAGCACTTACTGGGGGGCCAAGTACCATGTTAGGTACAAAGATAGTAAGAAACAAGGGGCTTAGTGATACATGTAAGGTGCTAACTCTCTCATCAAAGGAGGTCTAAGTCTGTCTAGGGAACTAGAAGAGGGGATGGTGTTTGCCAAGTAAAGTAAGGGGAAGGGAAGGGCATTCAAAGTAGAAAGAATAGCAAAGAACCACACATCACGTTCGCAAGCCTCTTGACCTACAAGTGGGTTGAGTGTTATTGAAACCTAGAGCGTGAGGGGAGAAGTGAAGGGACAAGGCTAAATAGGCAGGCAGAGGCTTGTGTTATAGGCAAATGAGTATTGATTATATTCTTGGGGCAATAAGAAATCATTAAAGAATTCTGAGGAGATTTTTGTGTTAGAAAGATACCCAAGCAGAAGAGGTGATGATAAATTGGGGTTTAGGAGCTGTGGGACAGAAGGAGTGAAGTGCTTTTATATGAAGGAGAGACACTAGGAAAATGCCAAGTTTCTGGCAAGGGATGAATACTGAACATGAAGAAAGTATCAGGAGAAAAAATAATTTTACCTCTGAATTCGAAGAACCTTTGGGACCTTATTGTAGACATGTCTAGTAAGCAGTTAAATGTAAGTCTGGGGTATAACAGAGGGGCTAAAGCTGGAGATAATTATTTTGGAGTCATTGGGTATAGATGGGGTTGGGAACCATGGATATGAATAGAGTTTGTCTGAGAGAAAGGCTAGAGTGAGAATAATTGAGAGGCTAAGGCTTGGGCCCTTTAATTAATTTTTAAGCGGGCAGTGGAAGAGGAACCTGTAAAGGAGACTAAGCCATAACAGAGGTAGGATGAAACCCTTGCTATTACTTGATGTCAGAAGTTTTGAAATATTTGGCAAATCATTGATTATTATGTATACTTAGTATGCTTTTCATAGTGCAATGATGGCAACATTGAGAAACTCTAATGCACTGTCTTTGCAGTATTTATTCCTATAAATTCAATTGTGTTTAAAATCTCTTCAAATGTTTTCATGTTAACTGTCCATCTTCTGTCTTGTGAGAATTTGTTGCTCTGTTTCAGTAAAATGTCTCTTCTTATGTACTCTTTGATTTGTGGAATAGACAGTCTACTGAGGCCCTAATTATGTGTGAACAAGACATTTCCAGAATGCGTCGGCAACTGGATGAGACAAACGATGAGCTGGCCCAGATCGCCAGGGAAAGAGATATCTTGGCTCATGACAATGACAATCTCCAAGAACAGTTTGCTAAAGCCAAACAAGAAAACCAGGTACACTTGTTCCTAGAATTATTTTCTCCAAGAAAAAAAAAATACGCATTTCTTGTGAGGAACAGCCCTCATTTCATTTTATAGAAGAGCTCAGATACTGGAACTAGCCTTTTTTTTTTTTTTTTTTTTTAAATAACAAAATAGGCCACATAATTTTTCAATGGAACTCTCAGACACAAAGGGTTAAATATTAAAGACAAGAGAGAACAGGGCTATATTTGTATTAAATCTTAGTACTTCCTTACTGAAGGACAAATATTTGAATAATCAACAAATGAGAATAAAAACCTTGAGAACCCTTAAAGAATAGGTTTTCTTTAAAAATGGACTACGTATAATTCTGTTTTAAGTATGAATGTATGGACTGGCCCTTGTTTTTTGGTCCTCATTAGCACTGTGATTCTTTTTAGGAAAGTTCCTCTTATAATTACTCTTTCTTCCTAAGGCAATATATTTAAGTCTAATCTGCAGTTCTCATTTCCAATAACATTTATTTTAACTTGAACATTTAAAAATCCTATTTGGAAAATTTCTTCCCTTCTCAAAATTTTTAAGACCAAATGATTTCCCCCACTTTGATATGACTTTCAGTGTATTTAGTTTGCATCCTGAAAGTCTGTATTGTTTAACTGTTAAAGATTATTAATTTACTTAAACAGCTATAAAGATGTAATACTTTGTTAATTATAAAAAATTATCTGAAAGGTTGAAGTTTTTTTTTTTTAAAGTTAATGAATAATGGGATCCTGGAACAGAAAAAGGACATTATGTAAAAAAGGAAGGAACTCTGAATAAAGTATGGACTTTAGATAATAATTTATCAATATTGGTTTATTAATTGTGACATATGTACCATTCTAATGTAAAATGTTAACAACAGAGGTGCTCTTTATACTGTCTTCACAACTTTTCTGTAAATCCAAAACTATTCTAAAAGTTTATTAAAAAAATTAATGAATAGCAATAAAAACCAAAAGATGGGAATTTATAAGGTCTGCCTTTGTGTACTCTTTACAGCTACAGCATATGGGCTAAAGGTGGATATATCTTATTTATGAAAACCCAGAAATTTAGTTTCTATTTTTTTGATTGGTTTAGAAGTGGAACCTTATTATAGGAAGTCTTTTTTTCTAAACAAAAAGTTAAGAGTTTAAAAAAGTCCCCATGTTTTTAACACCCAGTTAGTCACTGTTACATTTGACATATTTTTTTTATTGCTATTCAGTGCACTTACAAATTTTAACACTATTTTTACACACACTTTCTATTGTAGTGGGATAAAATCAGCTATCATTTTCTATCATGCTTTTTTCTACATGAAGAGGTAGTAGAGCCGAGTAAGGTTCACATGGGTTGAATCTCGCTCTCTGCACGTGATCATATAAACCAACTTCTCTGAGTCTCTGTAGCATCTGTAAAAACGGATAGTGACCATGGTGAAACCCCGTCTCTACTAAAAATAGAAAAAATTAGCCGGGCGCAGTGGCGGGCGCCTGTAGTCCCAGCTACTCGGGAGGCTGAGGCAGGAGAGTGGCGTGAACCCGGGAGGCGGAGCTTGCAGTGAGCCGAGATTGCGCCACCGCACTCCAGCCTGGGCGACAGAGCGAGACTCCGTCTCAAAAAAAACAAAAAAAAAACAAAAAACGGATAGTGAGACTATACCTGGAAAGCACTTACTGTACTGTCCAGTATATCACTCAAGAAATATTTTATAGCTATTTTTAGCTTACTATAATATTGTAAGCATTTTCCTGCCTTGTTCAAACTTCATAAACATTTTTTATAATCAGAAGAAAACTGTTGTCATAACAATGTACATATGTTCAAAAGTAGTTTTCTCCTTCGTTATGGTCATAGGCCCAAGGTAGAAGAGAAGTCTCTCTCTGTGGACCACAGGTTAAGAACCTGTATTGTAGAAGACTAGAAAGTGGAAACTAAGAAATTTTATCCTTGATACCACAATTTTTAACAAATTGGGATAATGAGGTATTTTTGTGTTTTAGCATGATTTTTTTTCATTTAACATAGGCAAATATTTCCCTATTTAAAATTATTATTATTATTAAAAATCATTATTATTAAAAATCATTCCAAACGTTTCTCATAGGTATGTAATATTCTATTATGTGGTTATGCCACTATGTAGATATACTGTTATTTACTGCATGATTCACTTAATGTGAATAAATATTGTCACTGTAACAAATAATGCCTTAATGACAGTATCTCATTAAATTTTATTACATTTCATTTCAGACTGAGTCACAGATTATGAGGTTTCTTTTTAATTATTATTTATTTATTTGTAGAGTTGGGTTCCCACTATGTTGTTCAGGCTGGTCTCAAACTCTTAGGCTCAAGTGATCCTCCCAAAGTGCCTGGATTACAGGAATGAGCCACCACACCCAGCTGAGCTTTCTTTTTTAAATTAAAAAAAAAATGTAAATAGACATTTTCAAATATAATGAATCCCCATGTGCCATCTCTCACCTTCAACAATAATCAACATTTTTGTCTTTCTTGTTTTTATGAGCATTTAAAAATTGTCTCTTGATATATCACCAGATACCTGATCACAGATTTGCTTTCTGCAAATCTACATTTACTCCAGCAGTACGTGGAAATGCCCATTCTTTGCCATAGCTGAACAGCTTTAAATCTGTATTAATTTGATAAGCACATAGTAATGCATTGTTTCAGTTGTAGCTTATCTTCGGTTGCTGGTAAAGTTTAGTTTTTTTCAGGTCTTATCTACTTATGCTTCCTTTTGTGAATTTCCTGTTTGGGTCATTTGCCCACTTGCTATTGGGCTCATGTGTTTTCTGGTTTTATATGAGTTTATATATTAGGTATGTTAATTTTATTTGTTCCAAGTGTTTAAAATTTTGTTTATGGTATTTTTGAGATATAGAAATTTTTTGTTTTTTTTAGTCATATGTACCTCTTTTTTCACATAGGCACTGTCCAAAAAATTGAATGACACGCATAATGAACTTAATGACATAAAGCAGAAGGTTCAAGATACGAATCTGGAGGTTAACAAGCTGAAGAACATATTAAAGTCTGAAGTATGTGTTTTTTTTCCTTTTTGCTCATGATACTTAGTTTTCACTGCGTTAATTTAGAATTGAGTATACTCAGAGGGACGGGTGAATCAAAGCTTTCTTCAACACATGGTAGATTTTAGTTTTGACAATGGTGGGTTAACTACATATTTAGAATGTTCAGAAAGATGCCTTGAGAATATGCCCCTTTTGTTTTGCGACTCTGCCACTCTAGACAAGCAGAATCTTCCTAACTGGATGATGGACGAAGGGCCAGAATCAACTTGACCTTACTTACAATGTAATTGAAAGTGGTGGGGTTTCCAATTACAGACCTCTAACAAAAGAGGTTCCACCTGATTATGTAGCAGATCAGAATTGATTACCCTGTTATAGGGCCATCTATTTTTTTAGGACCACAGGGCAGATGGTTCTCCTCACACTTCTCTGTTAGCAATCATTTGGCCAGGCACACGTATGTGACATCAGATGACTCCAGTAAGTGTGGTTCACGTGTGGCAACTCAGGAATAAACAGGGAGCTTTACTGAGGATTTTAAATATGTCTATTAGTTAAAATATTGTCTAAAATTGAGGGAGAATGTTCCCATTAATGGTTTGAGTGGTATGTAGGTAACACTATACCTATTATAGTAATCAATCGACTTACACTACTTTATCATTTCATATCAGTCCACAAACACATCTTGAACATTTATTTATGGTATGCATAGTACTGTTAAGGGCTTTGAGACAGCAGAGAGTCTAAGGATTCCTAAATTGCAATCCTTGCTTTCAGGCAGCAAGCAGCCTGTGTAGGAAAAGCACGTGGTTTCCTACACTTCTTGATTTTAAGGTTCCAGCAATGTAATACCATAAATGAACAGAAGGCTTTTTATTTATGCAGGCTACTCAACCTCTCTGATTCTTCCCATCTGTAATCAGGAAGAACACCCAAGTAAGTGAGATAATTTAAAACACCTAGCACAGTGAGCCATCTGAATCTATTTTGGAATAGGTTAGAAATAAATAAATGAATATCCAGAGCAACATTTTTTTTTTTTTTGAGACAGGCTCACTGTGTTGCCAGGCTGGAGTGCAGTGGTGCAATCTCGGCTCACTGCAACCTTTGCCTCCCAGGTTCAAGCAATTCTCCTGCCTCATGAGTAGCTGGGATTACAGCTAATTTTGCATTTTTAGTAGAGACAGGGGTTTCGCCATGTTAGCCAGTCTGGTCTGGAACTCCTGACCTGAAGTGATCCACCTGTCTCGGCCTCCCAAAGTGCTGGGATTATAGGCATGAGCCACAGCACACAGCCCAGAGCAACATTTAACATAGTAAGCTTTCAGCCAGTGGTAAACACTTCCCTTCATCTCTCTAGTCTGTTAGTAACATTACCTGAAATTCCTCCATTAGGGATTAGAACTTTTAGATTCTAGAATTATATTTTCAGACATCACACATCAAGCTTCTTATGCTCATGTGATCCTCCCACCTTGGCCTTCCAAAGTGCTGTGGATTTTAGCATCCTAGTATGAATTTGTTTATGAGATTGCATAACACTGGATGGATACAGGCCCTGAGAGAATGAACCACAGATCCATTTTGATAGGGATAGATTATCAAGAAGTATGGAGTACTTCATTCATTCACTCATTCATGCAGTGTGCTAGGTGCTGGAGTGCCAGAGATGAAAAACGGAGAGGAAACAGAATGACTCCCAGGCAGTGGGCACACCATAAGCAAAGGTGTAGGGGAAAAAGTAGGTCCTGTAGGTACAGTAGCGTGTACAAGTGGATGATAAAGGAGAGGTAAGAAAGACCTTTGAACCCTATTTTCAGAAGCTTTTGTTAGAACTAAAACATAAAAGTTATTTAAGGATTACCTTTTAGGAAGTTTATTTTGGAAATGTCAAGAATAAACCAGAAGGGTAACAAAATTAGAAGTGGAGAGAGCAGTTAGAAGAGGTTGTAACCATAATTTAGGCAAGAAATGCAAAGGATTCCAGCTGAGGCCTATGGAGTGTTGCAGTGACACTTGTGGGTGGCCAGAGGGAGCTGTGGATACAGGGGAGGCACCATATTGAAGTAAAAGAGATCCTGAAAGCAGGAAATAGAGAATCCCAAAGAACAGTTTCATTTTCTTTATAGTGTTGCCTCTCAGGCTCAACACTTCTCTGGCTTCTATGGGAGGATAAGAAAAAGGGTAAAATATGCTTTCTGCTTGCCAAGAAGGAGGGAGCACTGGGTGGTTGGAGGACAGGAGAGACATTCTATGGAATCCCTTTTCACTTTGAGCAATGTACTACCTGGTCACAGAACTAAATTTAATGTAAAAATGGTTCCTATTTTAGAGAAATACAAGGTGTTATTGGGGAGGCTTCACATCCACACCTAACAACACAAAGCTGCAAGGCAGTTTTAAGTGAATGACATAGACATAAGTACTGCACAAAAAGAGGGTAAAAATCGATGTGAATAAAATTCCTTTAAGTATATTGTACAAGCACCCTCCAAGTACATACTCTGTACACAACTATTATTGTTAGTACAATCATGGAAAACACGTATCAGGTTCCTACTGACACGTTCGGAGTATCTGAATCTTGAAAGCCAATAAGGTAGTTTCATATATCGTTGACTGACACAGACTTGGCAAAGACCTTTCACATCAGAGGCCACAAGGTGGCACTATTAGCTGAATTTCCACCAATAATCGTAATCAAGAGATGGCTTATCTGATTTGAAAGGAGTATTAGTGAGACATTATTTATTGCAATTTGGTCATTTTATTTAGCCCAGGATTTCTGATAGGGACGTGCACTATTAACAGGAGAGAAAGAGATCTTTTAAATAATTAATTACCAAAATTACAACTAATTTTTTAGAATGAATTCACCAAACCATAATAAAATGTTTTTAAAAATAGCCTAATGATGATTACTTGGTCAATTATGTTGTTCGTGGAGCTGAATTTCTTCCCTTCCTTATTTCCCTACTAGAAATCAGACCCTACTTCAATTACTCTGCTCATGATAGAATTTTGAAAGTTTGAAAACTCTGGTTCTTATTGTATGCTCAATTTATACATGAATGCATATTTACAACCAGTGTTTATTGGCATAGGTTTGATAGTTTACTTCTGAGCAATTTCAGGAAAGTTACTAGACTGGCAGGGAAATTTACTAGACTAGCAGGTAAAAGATAATCGTAGAACAGTTCATGATCAAGATAATTAAGGCTGGGGCTATGAATAAAAGTCAGGCACCAGACAGGAAATTATCAGAAGTTGACACTTAAAATATGCAAGTACTCAGAAGCTCTGTAGCCAGCACAGCCCAGTAAATTGGTCAGGAACAAGGGAATACACCAGTACGAAAGGTCAGAGACTCAGAAATCAGACCAGCAAGTAGTCCGTAAGCAGACATATGGGAAAAGCAGGCTGTGGAGGACTTTGAACAAAAGGAAATATAAGAACAAATTCATTCAGGTCTTGAAGAAAAGAGTAACTGACTTAAATTTACTATTTACTAGTGTTCACTGAGTGTCACTCAGGAGCCAGGGCAGATCCTGACTGCACTGTCTTTGTTAATTACAGGATGACCTGTTTTCTAAACTAAGAGTATAGATGCATTTCCTCAGAGTTCTATTATAAATGCTTCTCATGGCAAGTGAATTCCCAATGACTTGGAAAATAATGTTTAATTTTATCATATGTTGAACATTTTAAATGTTTTAAAGTAATAGCTAACGTTTGCTTTTCAGGAATCTGAGAACCGGCAAATGATGGAACAACTTCGAAAAGCCAATGAAGATGCTGAAAACTGGGAAAATAAAGCCCGTCAATCAGAGGCAGATAACAATACCCTCAAACTGGAACTTATCACTGCTGAGGCAGAGGGTAACAGATTAAAAGAAAAAGTAGATTCCCTCAACAGAGAGGTTGAGCAAGTAAGTTTGGAAAAATATGCTTATAATATATCCTGCATCATATTTAAGAGAGTTTTGTTTGGCCTTCCATAAAATAAATGTATGAACAAACACTAATCAATATAAGAATGTTAACCATTCTCCTTATACTTTGATTCTTCTACAATCTCTTAACTACCCTACATCCAGAACAATCATTAGCATTTGTTAAAATTAGAAACTATTTCAAACATACAAAAAAAAAAGTGCAAAAAAGGTAACAAAACAGATAAACATATCCCCAGCTCCCACATGTAAGGATACTAACATTTTGCTGTATTTGCTTCAAATGTCTTCTTGTTTAAAGAAATAAAACATTACAGATAAAACTTATCTCATCCTTTTCCCTCCTACCTTCCTAATTGCTGGTGTGCGTAACTTTCCTATCAGTGTGTCTAACTCCTTTGCATATGGTTATACTTTTTCTACAATCTTACACCCACAAATAATGTATAATGTTGTTTGGTATGTTTTGGTTTTTATTTAAGTGATAACAAACATAGTTGGAGATATTCATTTGCAACTTGCCCTCTTTGCTCAATGTTATAATTTTGACACATCTACTTTGATATATATAGTGTACTGTTTTACTCAAACAGTTGCATATATTCATTATATAAATATTTCCTTTTTAAAATTCATTCCCATATTGAAGGAAATTTAATTTTTTTTCACTTTTTTCTGTGATAAAACACTGCAAGAAACCTTTTACATTTCTCCTTGACTACATGTTTCCTTATGTTTATGCCTGGAAGTGAATTTTAAAAAGCTATATGCCTGGAATAGATCCAAGATATGTGCAATTTCAATTCTTCTCTAAGTTTTTGTCAGATTGCTCTCTAAAGTGTCATTCTGCCGTTAGAAATCATGAGTTATTTTCTCAAATACAAATCAATACTTGATATTGTCAGACAATTTTTTTCTATACTTTTGATTACAAGTAAAATCGAAGACCTTTTCATGTTTCTTAGCCATTTAGGATTCTTCCTCTATGAACGTTTTCTTGAATTTCTCTGGAATGAAATTTTGGTAAACTTTGCCCATTTTTCTGTTGGGTAGCTTTTTTGGGTAACTTATCTTCTTCATATTGATTGATTGATTTTTTTTTTTTTTTTTTTTTTTTTTTGAGATGAAGTCTCACTCTGTCACCAGGCTGGAGTGCGGTGGCGATCTCAGCTTACTGCAAGCTCCGCCTCCCAGGTTCAAGTGATCCTCCTGCCTCAGCCTCCCGAGTACCTGGGACTACAGGTGTGCATCACCCTGCCCAGCTAGGTTTTTTTTTGTATGTTTAGTAAAGATGGGGGTTCACCATGTTGGCCACGATGGTCTCGATTTCTTGACATCGTGATCCGCCCACCTCGGCCTCCCAAAGTGCTGGGATCACAGGCATGAGCCACCATGCTCTGCCTTCATATTGATTTTTAACAGAATTCTCTATATATTCTTGATAATAATCCTTTTAAAGATATTACAATTATCTTGTCCTTGTCTGTGGTTTGTCTTTTCACCTTCCTTGCAATATAAACAGGCATGTTAAGTTCTGATATACTCAGAATTATTATCAATCTTTTCCTATATAGTTTATAATGTTATGTCTTCTTTAAGAAATCCTATACAGTCCCAAGGCCAGAGAGATACTTTCCTATATTTTCATTTAAAAATTCTTCTAGGTCGGGCGCAGTGGCTCACGCCTCTAATCCCAGCACTTTGAGAGGCCGAGGTGGGCGGATCACGAGGTCAGGAGATCGAGACCATCCTGGCTAACATGGTGAAACCCCGTCTCTACTAAAAATACAAAAAATTAGCCGGGCGAGGTGGCGGCGCCTGTGGTCCCAGCTACTCGGGAGGCTGAGGCAGGAGAATGGCGTAAACCCAGGAGGTGGAGCTTGCAGTGAGCCAAGATCATGCCACTGCACTCCAGCCTGGGCCACAGAGCGAGACTCCGTCTCAAAAAAACAACAAAAAAGTTCTTGTAAATGTTTGAAAGTATGTGAAATTTTGACATTTACATTTAGGACTTTAACCTATTTGAGATTGATTTTGTGTAGTTTGGAGTAGACATGTAATTTTTATCTTTGTGAACAGATATCCATTATCCTTTCTTCTCTGAAATATGTCAAGTCTACTTTGTCATAAAAATAAGTTCCCATACATTCTGCCCCATTGGTCTGTTTATCCCTTTGTCAATAATACACTCTTGTAGCTACTATAATTTTATATTGAGTCTTGATATCTGGGAGAATTAATGTTCCCTCAAATTATTTTGACTGTACTTGGTCCTTATTAAACTGTCTCAAATGAATTTTAGAATCAATGTATCATATTTTGTGATTTTATATCTTTCTTCTTTTGTGTACATTGAAGACTGGAAATTTCTCTATATTTTTTTGGGTGCAGCCACCTGCAGCCCACAAGTTTTGAGGTAATGCTTTCATTGCCATTTTGTTTTTAATATCATCTAGTTTCGTTATGATTTATTTTTAATTACTGAAGTTTGTTTATTTGAGACAGAGTCTCACTCTGTTCCCAGGCTGGAGTGCAGTGGTACGATCATAGCTCACTGCAGCCTCCAGCCCCTGGGCACAAGTGATCCACCTGTCTCAGCCTCCAAGTGGCTAACACTGCAAGTGTGAGCCACCACACCCAGCTAATTTTTAATTTTTTTGTAGCAATGGAGTCTTACTGTATTGCCCAGGTTGGTCTTGATCTCCTGGCCTCAAGCGATCCTCCCACCTCAACCTCCCAAAGTGCTGGGTTTAGAGGCATGAGCCAGCATACTGGCCTGAAGTTTTAAAAAACCTTCCAATGTACAGAGGACTTGAGGTTATCCGTCTATTTTTACTTTCTTGTGTCTAATATCTTATTGTCTAATGTTTCCAATATTGTGATCAGATAAAATGGCTTGTGATAATTCTTTGCTGTCTGCTAAGAATTGCTTAGTGGCAGATTATGTTATCAATATTTGATAATATTCTACATGACCTTGAAAAGCATCTGTGCTCACTTCTTGGTGCATGCATATATATGTGTTATATATATTTCCATATTAGATTAGGCTTGTTAATAGTGTCAGTCAAATCTTATAAATCCTTACTGTATTTGTATTCTTGATCTCTCAATTACTGAAAGACATGTTAAGATCTTCTGTAATTGTGGATTTGTTTATTTCTCTCTGAATGATTTTCTCACAGTTCTGGAGACTGGAAGTCTAAGATAACAGTGCCGGAAGGTTTGGTTTCTCCTGGAGCCTCTCTCCTTGGTCTGCGAATGTCTGCCTTCTTGCTACGTTCTCGCATGGCCTTTCTTCTGTGCATGCACATCCTCAGTGTCTCTCCCTATTCTTATAAGGACAGCAGTCATGTTGGGTTAGGATCCTGTCCTTATAACCCCATTTATTTAACCTTAATTACCTCTTTAAAGGCCCTGTCTCCAAATAGAGTCACCCTGGGGGATTAGGGTTCAATGTATGAATTTGGAGGAGACGCAGTTTTGTCCATAACAGGTTGTTTCTAGTTTTTGGCCATGAGGAATATAATATCTGTGAACATTGTGTTCAAGTCTGTGTGTGCATGTAAGTTTTCATTTTTCTTGGATAAATAACTAGGAGTGGAATTGCTGGATTATATGGTAAGTATGCTTAACTTTGTAAAAACCTGACAAATTGAATAAATAATATCTAGTATTTGATAGTACAACAGGGTGACTATAGTCAATAGTAATTTATTGTACATTTAAAAATAACTAAAAGTATAATTGTATTATTTGTAACACAAAGGATAAATGCTGGAGGAGATGGAGACAAAAAACAAACAAGAAACCAAAGTGGTTGCATCACTTTACACTCCCACTTGCACTGTGTAATGGTTCGAGTTGCTCTAAATCTTCTTCTCCCATACTTGGTATTGTTTTTTTTTTTTTTTTTTTTTGAGACGGAGTCTGGCTCTGTCGCCCAGGCTGGAGTGCAGTGGCCGGATCTCAGCTCACTGCAAGCTCCGCCTCCCGGGTTTACGCCATTCTCCTGCCTCAGCCTCCCGAGTAGCTGGGACTACAGGCGACCGCCACCTCGTCCGGCTAATTTTTTGTATTTTTAGTAGAGACGGGGTTTCACCGTGTTAGCCAGGATGGTCTCGATCTCCTGACCTCGTGATCCGCCCGCCTCGGCCTCCCAAAGTGCTGGGATTACAGGCTTGAGCCCACACTTGGTATTGTTAATAGATGAATAAGGCTGTCACATTAGTATTCTAGTTTGCCTTTTCCTCATGACAAATGATGTTGAACAGCTTTTCACATGCTTATCGGTCATGAATCTATCTTCTTTTGTGAAGTAGCTGTTCAAATCTATTGCCCATCTTTTTATTGACATGTTTATCTTCTTGTTATTAAGTTGTAGTTATTTTTTGAACATTTTAGATTTTGGATATTTTCTCCCAGTCATTGGTTTGCCTTTCTGTTTTCTTAATAAAATCATTCTAAGAATAGAAGTTTTACATTTTTGATGAAATCCAGTTTACCAATTTTCTTTGTATACTTTGTACTTCTGTATCCTGATAAATCTTTGCATGTACCAAGGTGCATAGACTTTCTTTTAGAAGTTTTATATTTTTAGATTTTATGTTTAGATCTGTGCTACAATTGAATTAATACTTGTGTATGATGTAAGGGAAGGGTCAAGGTTCCTTTTTTCCCATACAGATACGAAGTCATCCAGCACCACTTATTGAAAAGACTTATTTCATCATTGAATTGTCTACAACATTTTCACAAAAATCAAATGATCATATATGTGTGGATCTGTTTCTGTACTCTCTTCTGGGTATACATCTATCCTTAGCCAGTAACCCAGTGACTTGATTAATATATCTTTATGGTAGATCTTGAAATGAGTCAGTTAAGTCCTCCAAATGTGTTCTTTTCCCCAAATGTTTGGCTACTATGGTTCCTCTGCATTTCCACATAAATTTAGAATGATCATATCATTTTCTACAGAAAAAAAAACCCTACTTGGGGTTTGATTAGCATTATTTTGAATATACAGATCAGTCTGGGAAGAGTTGGGATTTTAACAATATTGAGTCTTCCAATCCATAAACATGGTGTATCCATTCATTTATTTAGGTAGGTCTTTTATTTCTCTGAACAATGTTTTGTACTTTTCAGTGTACAGCTATTAAATATATTTTGTTAAATGTATCCCATATTATCTCATGAGTTTTTTTTGTGGCTCTTATAGAATATCTCATGAGTTTTTACAATGCCATTGTAAAAATGATATTTTATTCTTGAATTTTATGTTCCAGGTTTTGATAGCCTATACACAAAAGTAGAATAGAATTTTGTGACCTTCTATTCTGTAACATTGCTTAAATTCAATGTTTTAGTCCTAGTATGTTTTTGTAGATTTTAAAAGGATTTTCTACATATGCAGTTATGACCTAAATATATAAAGATAGTTTTACTGCTTCTCTTTTACTCTTCTCAGAATGCCCTTTTCTTCTGCCTAGTACTTCAAACATCAGGATTGAATAAAAGTGGTGAGAGTGGATATTTTTTTTGCCTCATATATAGCCATAAGGGAATAGGACTCAGTGTTTCATCTTTGAATATGATATTAGCTGCAGGTTTTTTGTAGAAGCTTTTTTTTTTACTTTTTTTGATATGGAGTCTCACTCTGTCACCCAAGCTGGGGTGCAGTGGCGTGATCTCGGCTCACTGCAGCCTCCGCCTCTCGGGATCAAGGAATTCTCCCACCTCAGCCTCCCGGTAGGTGGGAATACAGGGGTGTGCCACCATGCCTAGATAATTTTTGCATTTTTTGTAGAAACGGGGTTTCACCGTGTTGGCCAGGCTTGTAGAAGCATTTTGTCAAGTTGAAAACATTCCCTTTTCTTGCAAGTTTCCTTGAAGTTGTGTCTGTGTGGGGTGTGTATGTGTATGTGTGTGTGTGTTTCCACCAAGACTGTCTTGCTCTGTCGCCCAGGCTGGAATGCAGTGGCACAATCTTGGCTTATTGCAACCTCCACCTCCCAGGTTCAGGTAATTCTCCTGCCTCAGCCTCCTGAGTAGCTGGGATTATAGGCGCCCGCCACTGTGCATGGCTAATTTTTTTTTTGTATTTTTAATAGAGACAGGGTTTCGACATGTTGGCCAGGCTGGTCTGAAACTCCTGACCTCAGGTAATCTGCCCACGTCGGCCTCCCAAAGTGCTGGGATTACAGGCATGAGCCATTGCGCCTGGCCTAAGTTTACTTAGAGTTTGTATCATGAATGGGTATAAAATTTTATCAAATGCTTTTTCTAAAGCTATTGAGATGGTTATATCACTTTTATTTTTTAGTTTGTTAAACTGGTTAATACATTGCTTTAAAAAATATATTCCTGGATAGTAGGTCATGGTGGTTTTGTTTTTTGTTGAGACAGGTTCTAGCTGTGTCACCCAGGCTGCACTCGTGGTGCAAAGTCATGATGTATTTTCAAAAATACATTATTAGATTGCATATATATATTTTTTGGTTTTTTGAGATGGGGTCTCACTCTGTCACCCAGCCTAGAGTGCACTGGTGTGCTCTCAGCTCACTGCAATCTCCATCTCCTGGGTTCAAACAATTCTCCTGCCTCAGCCTCCCGAGTAGCTGGGATTATAGGCGCCCGCCACTATGCCCAGCAATTTTTTTGTATTTTTAGTAGAGACAGGGTTTCACCATGTTGGCCACGCTGGTCTCGAACTCCTGACCTCATGATTCGTCTGCCTCAGGCTCCCAAAGTGCTGGGAGTACAGGTGCGAGCCACCTCGCCCAAGAGGATTTCTTATATCTTAAGTCATTTTGGTAATTTGTGTTTTGCTAGGATTTGCCTATCTCATCTAAGTTGTCAAATTTGTAGGCAAATTTATTCTTACTTTGTAGTTACATTCCTTTTTGCATTCCTGTTATTGGTAATTTGTAGCATTTCTCTATTGTCTTCATCAGTCTAGCCAGAAGTTTATCATTTATGTTTATCTTTCCAAAGAAGGAGTATTAATTTCATTGATTTTTCTCTATTAATGAGCTAGTTTTCTATTTCATTGATTTCTTCTCTTTATTATTTCTTTCCTTCTAAATAATGTGTTTAATTTTCTCTTCCTATTTTAATGTAGGTGCTTATAGGTCATTGGTTTTAGCCCATTCTTCTTTTCCAAACATTTAAGGTATGTATTTTCCCCTACACAGTGCTTTAGCTGTATTCTACGTATTTTTGTATTGCTATTTTTGTGATAGCTATATTGAGAATAATTAACATGCCATATAGTTTATCCACTTAAAGTTTATAATTTAATAGTGTTTAGATGTTCGTAGGGTTGTGCAGTGATCACCACAATCAATTTTAGAACATTTTCATCACTTCGAAAAGAATCACTGTACCTTTTATCACCACCAAACCCTCCATTTCAGTCTTTGATGCATTTTTAGTTCATTTTTTTTTTCACATGGTGTGAAGTAAGGGTCCAAATTCATTCTTTTGCATGTGTCTATCCAGTTATCTTAGTAACATTTGTTGAAAAGACTATTTCTCCCTGCACCACCCCACCCCACTCCCGAGTTTGAATGGTTTTGGCGCCTCTGTCAAAAATCAATAGATCATAGACACATGGGCTTCTTCTAGACTCTTAATTCTATTTCATTGATCTATATGTCTCTCCTTATGTCAGTACCACACTGGCATAATTACTATTGCTTTGTAGTAGGTTTTGAAACAGAAAAGTGAAAGTCCTCCTGCTTTGTTTTCATTTTTTCAAGATTCTTTGGCTATTCTGAGTCTTTTGAATATTCATATAAATTTTACTTTCAGCTTGTCAATTTCTACAAGGAAACCACCTGTGATTCTGATAGAGACCATGCTGAGCTGGTAGATCAGTTTGGGGAATATAGCTATCTTAACAATATTAAGTCTTCTGATCCGTGACCATGAGGTGTGGTTTCATTTATTCGATCTTTAATTTCTTTCAACAATATTTTGTTGTTTTCAGAGTATAAGTTAGGTCTTATTGTGTTAATTTTATTCTTAAGTATTTTATTATTTTGAATGCATCTGTAAATGGAATTGTTTTATTTTTATTTTCAGATTCTCCATTGCAAGTGTATAAAAATACAATGATTTTTGTATATCGATCTTGTATCCTGCAACTTTGCTGAACTTATTTATTAAGTCTAAAAGTTTTTAGCGAATGCCTTTGGATTTTCTAGATCTGTCAACTGGGTTGGAGGATTTTCTGTATCTAAGATCATGTCATCTGTGAATAGAGATAGTTTTTACTTTTTCCTTTCCTATCTGGATGCCTTTTATTTTATTTTCTTGCCTAATTACCCTGACTAGAACTTCTGGTACACTGTTGAATAGAAGGGGCCAGAAAGGGCATCCTTGTTCCTGATTTTAGGGGGAAAGCATTTCATCTTTTACCATCAAGTATGATGTTAGCTGTTGGTTTTTTTATAGATACCCTTTATGATATTGAAGAAATTTCCTTCTATTCCTACTTTGGAGAGTATATTTATCAAAAAGGGTGTTGGATTTTGTCAAATGGTTTTTCTGTATCTATTGAGATGATCATATAGTTTTTCTTTATTTTATAGATATGGTGTATTATATTAATTGACTTTCATATGCTAAGCCAACTTTGCATTTTTAGATAAATTTCACTTGGTCATGGTATATACTTATTTTTTGTGTTGCTAGATTTGGTTTTCTAGTTTTTTTGTGAAGGATTTTTTGTATTTCTAGGAGTGTCTGTAATTTTCATTTCTTGTAATGTGTTGTCTGTTTTTAATATCAGAGTGAGACTGGCCTCATAGAATGAGTTAGAAAATGTTTCCTCCTCTTCCGTTTTTCAAAACAGTGTGTATGGAATTGGCATTGATTCTTCTTTAAACGTTTGGTAAAATTTACCACTAAAGCCATCTGATAGAGAAGTTTTATGGGAAGTTTTAAAATTACTTCTTTATGGGCAGTGTTAAATTTACTAATCAATTTCTTTGTTGTTATAGATCTATATAGATAGTCTGTTTTTCATGAGACAGTTTTGCTAGTTTGTGCTTTCTAGGAATTTGTTCCTTTCATCCAAGATAATTTATTGGCATACAGTTGTTTATAGTATATTTTTATAATCTTTTTTACTTCAGTAAGGTCACATTACTACTAATGCAATGTGTAAGGATTGCATTACTACATTATTTCATTTCTGATTCTATTAATTGCGTGTTTTTTTCTAGATCAATCTAGCTATAAACTTGTCAATTTAGTTGATCTTTTCAGAAACTAACTTGGTTACCTGGTTGTGTTGACTATTGTTATTTCCTTTTTTTTTTTTTTTGTTTTGAGACGGAGTCTCGCTCTGTCGCCCAGGCTGGAGTGCAGTGGCGCAATCTCGGCTCACTGCAAGCTCCGCCTCCCGGGTTCACGCCATTCTCCTACCTCAGCCTCCCGAGTAGCTGGGACTACAGGCGCCCGCCACTGCGCCCGGCTAATTTTTTCTATTTTTAGTAGAGACGGGGTTTCACCATGATCTCGATCTCCTGACCTTTGTGATCCGCCCGCCTCGGCCTCCCAAAGTGCTGGGATTACAGGCGTGAGCCACCGCGCCCGGCCTATTTCCTTTTTTTTGAGACAAAGTCTTGCTCTGTCACCCAGGCTGGAGTGCAGTGGCGTGATCTCGGCTCACGGCAAGCTCCGCCTCCCAGGTTCACGCCATTCTCCTGCCTCAGCCTCTGGAGTAGCTGGGACTACAGGCGCCCACCACCATGCCTGGCTAATTTTTTCATATTTTTAGTAGAGACGGGGTTTCACCGTGTTAGCCAGGATGGTCTCGATCTCCTGACCTCGTAATTCGCCTTCCTCGGCCTCCCAAAGTGCTGGGATTACAGGCGTGATCCACCGCACCTGGCCGACTATTGTTATTTTCTTTATTTCAGTACTTTCTTTTCTTTTCTTTCTTTCTTTCTTTTTGTTAATTGGATACAGTGTCTTGCTCTGTTTCCCAGGCTGGAATGCAGTGGTGCAGTCACAGCTCACTGCAGCCTTGACCTCCTGGGCTCAAGTGATCTTCCCACCTCAGCCTTCCAAAGTGTTGGGATTACAGGTGTGAGCTACTCTGCCTGGTTGTTTCATTAATTTCTTTCTCTCTCTCTCTCTCTCTCTGGCAGTAGGAACTCTGCCTGACTTTATTCCCCCACCAGTTTTATTAAGGTATAATCTACCAAATAAAAAATTGTATTTATTTACAGTGTACAATGTGATATTTTAATATATGTATAAATTGTGAAAAGATTAAATCAAACTAATTAACATATCCAGCACCTCATATGCTTGCCTTTTTTTTTTTTTTTTTTGTGGTGAGAACATTTAAGATCTATCCTCTTAGTAATTTTCAAGCATACAGTACATTGTTATTAACTATTGTCCCCGAAACTTATTCTTTCTGTCTAACCGAAACTTTCTCTCACCTCATCCTGCCCTATCAGCTCCAGGTAACCACCATTCTACTCTCTGCTTCTATGAGTTCAACTGCTTTATGTTCCACGTGTAAGTGAGATCAGTGTTTGTCTTACTGTGCCTGGCTTATCTCACTTAGCATAATGAACCTCTAGGGTCATCCATGTGTTCACAAATGGCAGGATTTCTGTATTTTTAAGGCTGAATAGTATTTCATTGTGTATCTATATTCCACAAGTTTGCTATCCATTCTGCCACTGATGGACACTTAGGTTGATTCCATATCTTGGCTATTGTAAATAACACAGGCATCTCTTTGACATACTGACTTCATTTCCTCTGGATGTATATCCAGAAGTGGGATTGCTGGGTTATATAGTAGTTCTGTTTTTAATTTCTAAAGACACTTTTGTGTGTGTCCCATAATGGCTAGACTAATTTACATTCCCATCAATGGTGTACAAGGGGTTCCTTTTCTCCATATCCTCACCAACATTTATCTTTCATCTTTCTTGTAGTAGCCATTCCAATGGGTGTGAGGTGATTTTCTTTGCATTTCTCTAATAATTAGCAATGTTGCCCTAATGACTACCAATGTCGAGTGTTTTTTCACATACCTGTTGGCCAGTTGTATGACTTCTTTTGAGAAATGTCTATTCAGGCTCTTTGCCCATTTTTAAATTGGGTTATTTGTTTTCTTCCTACTGAGCTCCTTGTACATTTTGAATATTAAGCCCTTATCAGCTGTATGGTTTACAAATTTTTTTCCCATTTTGTAGATTTTCTCTTCACATTTTTCTTTGTTGTGCAGAAGCTTTTTACTTTGATCCAACCCCATTTCTCTATTTTCTCTTTTGAAGCCTATGCTTTTGGAGTTATATCCAAAACAATCACTATGCTGGTCAATGTCAAGAGCATTTCCTCTCCATTTTCTTCTAGCAGTTTTACCATTTCAGGTCTTACATTTAAGTCTTTAGTCCATTATGAGTTGATTTTGTATATGGTGAAATAAGGGTCCAATCTCATTCTTCTCCACAGGCAGTGTTCCCAGTATCATTTGCAGAGATCGTCCTTTCTCCACTGTGTGTTCTTGGCACCTTTGTCAAAGGTCAATTGACTGTAAATGAATGGATTTATTTCTCGGCTCTCTATTCTGTTCCATTGGTCTCTATGTCTGCTTTTTATGGCATTACCATTCTGTTTTGATTACTATTGTTTTGTGGTATATTTTGAAATCAGGTAGTGTGATGCCACCAACTTTGTTCTTTTTGCTCAAGCTTGCTTTGTCTAAAGGTTGTATTGTGGTTCCATATGAATTTTAGGGTTTTTTTTCTATTTCTGTGAAAATGCTCTTGGAATTTTGATAGGGATTACATTGAATCTGTAGATTGCTTTGGGTAGTATGAACATTAACAATATCAGTTCTTCTGATCTGTAAACGTGGAATATCTTTCCATTTATTTGTGTCTTCTTCAATTTCTTTTATCAATGTTTTATAGTTTTCAGTGAACAGATATCATCTTTTTTCTTACGCTATTATAAATGGGATTGTTTTATTGATTTTATTGATTTCAGTGCTGCCAGTGTGTAGAAACATTACTGATCTTTGTATGTTGTTGATTTTGTATCCTAAAATTTAGTGAATTTATTAGTTCTAACCTTTTTTTGTTGGAGCTTTTCACCACTGAGTATGATGTTAACTGTGGGCTTATCATATATATTCTTTGTGTTGAGGTACATACCTTCTGTACCTGGTTTCTTTAGAGTTTTTTATGTTTATTATGAAAGGATGTTGAAGTTTGTTGAATACATTTTCTACATATATTGAGATTATCGTTTGATTTTTATCCTTCATTCTGTTAATGTGGCCTTTCATATGGATTGATGTGTATATGTTGAACCATCCTTGCATCTCATGGATAAATCCTACTTGATTATAGTGTATGATCCTTTTAACATGTTATCCAATTTTGTTTGCTAGTATTGTTTTTTGCCAATTTTTGTATTTGTATTTAGCAAGAATATTGACATGTAGTTTCCTTGTAGAAAATGTGTAGAAAACATTGTCTTGCTCTGGTATCATGATAATGCTGACCTCTAAAAATGAATTTGGAAGTCTTCCCCTCTTTTCAATTTTTTGGAAGAATTTGAGGATTGGTGGTAATTCTTTAAATGCTTAGTAGAATTCACCCATGAAGCCATCTGGTCTTGAGCTTTTTTTTTTTGATGTGAGATTAAAAAAAAAAAAAAATCTTAACTATCAGGAATACACTATTTATTTTTTTAATCTTTGAGACAAGGTCTGGTTCTGTCCCCCAGGCTGGAGTGGTGTGGCACCATCGAGGCTCACTGCAATCTCCGTCTCTCAGGCATAAACCATTCCTCTACCTCAGCCTCCCAAGCAGCTGGGACTACAAGTGCACGCCACTATGCTCAGCTAATTTTTGTATTTTTGGTAGAGATGGGCATTTTGCCCAGGCTGGTCTTGAACTCCTGAGCTCAAGCGATCCACCTGCCTTAGCCTCCCAAAGTGCTGGGATTAGAGGCATGAGCCACTGCACCCGGCCAGATTTATTTTTATTACTGATTTAATCTCCTTACTTGCTTTGGTCTCTTTAGACTTAAAAAATATTTTTTTCATGATTCAGTCTTTGTACTTTGTATATTTCTAGAAATTGTCCATTTCTTCTACGTTATCCAATTTGTTGGCATATAATTGTTCATAGTAGTCGCTTATGATCCTTTGTATTTCTTGTGTCTCTTCTTTCATTTATAAATGTATTTATTTGAGACTTCATTTTTTCTCAGTGTGGCTAAAGTTTTCTCAGTTTTGTTTATGTTTTCAGAAATCAACTCTTAGTTTCATTGATATTTTCTGTTTTTTCATTGATATTTCTATTTCTTTATTATTATAATTTCTGCTCTAATCTTTATATTTTTATTTCTTCTTCCTTTTACTTGCTTTAGATTTTGTTTGCCTTTCTTTTTTAGTGTCTTCAGAAGTTAGGTTGTTGAGTTGAGATTTTTTTTCTTTTTAAAGATACTGTATTAATTTTCTTCTAAGCACTGCTTTAGTGTCATCTCATAAGTTTAGATATGTTGTGTGTTCATTTTAAGTCATCTCAAAGTATTTTCCAATTTTCCTTTTGATTTCTTCTTTGTCCTGTTGGTTATTTTGGACTATATTTTTTATTTCCACATATTTGTGAGTTTTCCCTTTATTTTCTGTTATTCATTTCTAATTTAATCTCATTATTGTGGTTGGAAAACATACTTTATATTTTTACAGTTTTAAAAAAATTCTTGATTTTGTTGTATTGTCCAGTGTCGTGTCTATTCTAGAGAATGTTTCATGTGCACTTGAAAAAAATGTGTATTCTACTTTGTTTGATCAAGTGATCTATAGATATCTGCTAGGCCTGATTGGTTTATAATGTTGTTTAAATCTTCTGTTTACCTGTTATCTTTTGCCTTATTGTGGTAACATTGTTGTAAGTGAGGTATTGAAGTCGGAATATTAGCATTGAATGTTATCATTTTCCCTTCATTTCTGTCAGTTTTTGGTTCATTTACTTAGTGTTTTGTTACTGAGTTCATATACACATATATTCTTATGCATTTCTGATGGATTGACCCTTTACCACAGTAAAATGTCCTTCTTTATCTCTAGTAACATCTTTTAAAAGTCTGTTTTCTCTGATATTATCATAACCACTTCAGCTTTCTTATGTTGCTCTTTGCATGATATATTTTTTATCCTTTTAGTTTCAATCTATTTTACTTTGAAATTAAAGTGTGCCCCTTATAGACAGCATATAGTTGAACCTTGTTTATTTACTTAGTTTTTCACTTTCTGTGATTAAATTGCTTTATCAGTTTATATTTAGTATTATTATTGATATACAGTCGTGTATCTCTTAACGATGAAAATTTATTCTGAGAAATGTGCCATTAAGCAATTTTTGTGTGTGAACATCATAGAGTGTATTTCTGGAAACCCAGATGGTATAATCTCCTAACACCTAGGCTATATGGAATAGCCTATTGTGCCTAGGCTATAAACCTATACAGCATGTTACTGTACTGAATACGTAGGCAATAGTAATATAATGATAAGTATTTGTGTATATAAACATATCTAAACATAGAAAAGGCACAGGGAAAATATGATATTATAATCTTATGGGCCCACCATTATTTGTGCTGGTCCATCATTGACCAAAACATTATTATGTGTCACATGAGTGTAGTTGGATTTATATCTGACATTTTACTTTTTTCTATATGACTTATACCTTTTTGTTTCTCTATTCCTCCTTTCCTGTTTCCTCTTGTGTTAAGTGTATGTTATCTAATAAAACATTCAAAAAATTTTTGTGATTTTTCATCCCTGCATTTTGTGAATTATTGGTGTTTGCTACATGCATCTTACTTACCAGAATCTACTTCAGGTTTATACTAACTTAATTCTGATGATATATGCAACTATTACTCTTACATAGTTCTATTCCTTTTTCCTCCATTTTGTTCTATTACTGTTATACATATTGCAGGTTGAGGATCCCTTATCTAGAATGCTTGGGACCAGAAATATTTCAGATTTTCGATTTTTTTCTGATTATGGAATATTTGAATTTTACTTACTAGTTGGACTTTTCAAAATACATATGAAAATCTGAAGTCTGAAATGCTTTAATGAGCATTTCCTTTGAATGTCATGTCAGTGCTCAAGAAGTTTTAGATTTTAGAGTGTTGGATTTTCATATTAGGATGCTCAACCTTCAAAATATACCTTCTGTATACTACGAAACAATGCGTTGTTGCTATTATAGCTTTATATAATTGTGGTCTTTAAAAAGCTGAGAGGAAAAATGAGGGCCATTATATATTTATAGATTTTTGTTGTGTTTGCTTTCCCTCGCCCTCCCATTTCTGGGTGTCTTCGTTGTTACTTTGGCTTTGAATTAGTCTCTTTTCATTTCCTTAGTTCAATAAAGCTTTGCTTTCACCCACATTCTTTGTGTATTTATCGGTAAATATATTGTATTTTATATGTTACAGGACCAATAGTACAATTATATTTGTGTCATCTTATGTAATATTGTATAATTGATTTTAAAATCAGTTCAGATGGAAAAGAGATGCATTTATACTGTCTTTTATAATTACATAATTACTTTTATTGTTGCTCTTTGCTTTTTGTGTGTGTGTTTGAATTACCATCTGTGATCAGTTATTTTCAGTTTGAAGAACTTCCTTTAGTGGTTCTTATATGGTGGGTCTGCTAACAAGGCATGCTCTCACTTTTTGTTTCTCTAGGAATGTATTTTTCTTTTTTTAAAATTATACTTTAAGTTCTGGGGTACAGGTGCAGAATGTGCAACTTTATTACATAGGTGTACACGTGCCATGGTGGTTTGCTGCACCCATCAACCTGTCACCTGCATTACGTATTTCTCCTAATGCTATCCCTCCCCTAGCCCCCCAACCCCTGACAGGCCCCAGTGTGTGATGTTCCCCTCCCCGTGTGCAGGTGTTCTCATTGTTCAACTCCCACTTATGAGTGAGAACACATGATGTTTGGTTTTCTGTTCTTGTGTTAGTTTGCTGAGAATGATGGTTTCCAGCTTCATCTATGTCCCTGCAAAGAACATGAACTCATCCTTTTTTATGGCTGCATAGTATTCCATAGTGTATATGTGCCACATTTTCTTAATCCAGTCTATCATTGATGGACATTTGGGTTGGTTTCAAGTCTTTGCTATTGTGAATAGTGCTGCAATAAACATATGTGCACATGTGTCTTTATAGTAGATGATCTATAATCCTTTGGGTATATAACCAGTAATGGGATTGCTGGGTCAAATGGTATTTCTAGTTCTAGATCCTTGAGGAATCACCAGACTGTCTTCCACAATGGTTAAACTAATTTACACTCCCACCAGCAGCATAAAAGTGTTCCTATTTCTCCACATCCTCTCCAGCATCTGTTGTCTTCTGACTTTCTAATGATCGCCATTCCAACTAGTGTGAGAGGGTATCTCATCGTGGTTTTGATTTGCATTTCTCTAATGACCAGTGATGATGAGCTTTTTTTCGTATTTTTGTTGGCTGCATAAATGTCTTCTTTTGAGAAGTGTCTGTTCAATCCTTTGCCCAATTTTTGATGGGATTGTCTGTTTTCTTCTTGTAAATTTGTTTAAGTTCTTTGTAGATTCTGGATATTAGCCCTTTGTCAGATGGATAGATTGCAAAAATTTTCTCCTATTCTTCAGGTTGCCTGTTTACTCTGATGGTAGTTTCTTTTGCTGTGCAGAAGCTCTTTAGTTTAATTAGATCCCATTTGTCAATGTTGGCTTTTGTTGCCATTGCTTTTGGTGTTTTAGTCATGAAGTTTTTGCCCATGCCTATTTCCTGAATGGTACTGCCTAGGTTTTCTTCTAGGATTTTTATGGTTTTAGGTCTTACATTTAAATCTTTAATCTATCTTGAGTTAATTTTTGTATGAGGTGTAAGGAAGGGGTCCAGTTTCAGTTTTCTGCATATGGCTGGCCAGTTTTCCCAACACCGTTTATTGAATAGGGAATCCTTTCCCCACTGCTTGTTTTTGTCAGGTTTGTCAAAGATCAGATAGTTGTAGGTGTGTGGCTTTATTTCTGAGACCTCTGTTCTGTTCCAGTGGTGTATATATAGCTGTTTTGGTACCAGTACCATGCTGTTTTGGTTATACCTTTTTGTATACTTACTGTAGCCTTGTAGTATAGTTTGAAGTCAGGCAGTATGGTGCCTCCAGGTTTGTTCTTTTTGCTTAGGATTCTCTTGGCTATATGGGCTCTGTTTTGGTTCCATATGAAGTTTAAAGTAGTTTTTGCCAATTCTGTGAAGAAAGTCATTGGTAGCTTGACAGGGATAGCATTGAATCTGTAAATTCCTTTAGGCAGTATGGTCATATTCACGATATTGGTTCTTCCTATCCATGAGCATGGAATGTTTTTCCATTTGTTTTCTCTTCATTGAGCAGTGGTTTGTAGTTCTCCTTGAAGAGGTCCTTCACATCCATTGTAAGTTGGATTCCTATGTATTTTATTCTTTTAGTAGCAATTGTGAATGGGAGTTCACTCATGATTTGGCTCTGTTTGTCTGTTATTGGCATGTAGGCATGCTTGTGATTTTTGCACTTTGATTTTGTATCCTGAGACTTTGCTGAAGTTGCTTATCAGCTTAAGAAGATTTTGAGCTGAGACAGTGGGGTTTTCTAAATATACAATCATGTCATCTGCAAACAGAGACAATTTGACTTCCTCTCTTCCTATTTGAATACTCTTTATTTCTTTCTCTTGCCTGATTGCCCTGGCCAGAACTTCCAACACTATGTTAAATAGGAGTGGTGAGAGAGGGCATCCTTGTCTTGTGCTGGTTTTCAAAGGGAATGCTTCCAGCTTTTGCCCATTCAGTATGATATTGGCTGTGGGTTCGTCGGAAATAGCTCTTATTATTTGGAGATACGTTCCATCGATACCTAGTTTATTGAGATTTTTTAGCATGAATGGCTGTTGAATTTTGTCAAAGGCCTTTTCTGCATCTATTGAGATAATCATGTGATTTTTGTCATTGGTTCTTTTTATGTGATGGATTACGTTTATTGATTTGTGTATGTTGAACCAGCCTTGCATTCCAGGTATGAAGCTGACTTGATCGTGGTGGATAAGCTTTTTGATGTGCTGCTGGATTTGGTTTGCCAGTATTTTATTGAGGATTTTCACATCGATGTTCAGCAGGGATATTGGTCTGAAATTTGTTGTTGTTGTGTCTCTGCTAGATTTTGGTATCAGGATGATGCTGGCTTCATAAAATGAGTTAGGGAAGAGTCCTTCTTTTTCTATTGTTTGGGATAGATTCAGAAGGAATGGTACCAGCTGCTCCTTGTACCTCTGGTAGATTTTGGCTCTGAATCTGACTGGTCCTGGCCTTTTTTTTTTTTTTGGTTGGTAGGCTGTTAATTACTGCCTCAATTTCAGAACTTGTTATTGGTCTATTCAGAGATTTGACTTCTTCCTGGTTTAGACTTGGGAGGGTGTATGTGTTCAGGAATTTATCCATTTCTTCTAGATTTTCTAGTTTATTTGCATAGAGGTGTTTATAGTATTCTCTGATGGTAGTTTGTATTTCTGTGGGATCAGTGGTGATATCCCCTTTTCATTTTTTACTGTGTCTATTTGACTCTTCTCTCTTTTCTTCTTTATTAGTCTTGCTAGTGTTCTATCAATTTTGTTGATCTTTTGAAAAACCCAGCTCCTGGATTCATTGATTTTTTTGAAGGGTTTTTTGTGTCTCTATCTCCTTCAGTTCTGCTCTGATCTTAGTTATTTATTGTCTTCTGCTAGCTTTTGAATTTGTTTGCTCTTGCTTCTCTAGTTCTTTTAATTGTGATGTTACGGTGTCGATTTTAGATCTTTCCTGCCTTCTCTTTTGGGAATTTAGTGCAATAAATTTCTCTCTACACATTGATTTAAATATGTTGCAGAGATTCTGTTACATTGTGTCTTTGTTCTCATTGGTTTCAAGGAACATCTTTATTTGTGCCTTCATTTTGTTGTGTACCCAGTAGTCATTCAGGAGCAGATTGTTCAATTTCCATGTATTTGTGGGGTTTTGGGTGAGTTTCTTAATCTTGAGTTCTAATTTGATTGCACTGTGATCTGAGAAACTGTTTATTATGATTTCCGTTATTTTGCATTTGCTGAGGAATGTTTTACTTCCACTTATATGGTCAATTTTAGAATAAGTGTGATGAGGTGCTGAGAAGAATGTATATTCTGTTGATTTGGGGTGGAGAGTTCTGTGGTCCGCTTGGTTCACTTGATCCAGAGCGAGTTCAAGTCCTGAATATCCTTGTTAATTTTCTGTCTCATTGATCTGTCTAATATTGACAGGGGGGTGTTAAAATCTCCCACTATTGTGTGGAAGTCTAAGTCTCTTGTAGGTCTCTAAGAACTTGTTTTATGAATCTGGGTGCTCCCATATTGGGTTCATATATATTTAGGATAGTTAGCTTTTCTTGTTGCATTGATCTCTTTACCTTTATTTAATGCCCTTCTTTGTCTCTTTTGATGTTTGTTGGTTTAAAGTCTGTTTTATCAGAGATTAAAATTGCAACTCTTTTTTTTTTTTTTTTTTTTTTTTTTGCTTTCCATTTGCTTGGTAAGTATTCCTCTATCCCTTTATTTTGAGCCTATGTGTGTCTTCGGACATGAGATGGGTCTCCTGAATACAGCACACCAGTGGATCTTGACTATCCAATTTGCCAGTCTGTGTCTTTTAATTGGGGCCTTTAGCGCAGTTACATTTAAGGTTAATATTGTTATGTGTGAATTTGATCCTGTCATTATGATGCTAGCTTGTTATTTTGCCCATTAGTTGATGAAGTTTCTTCATAGTGTTGACGGTCTTTACAATTTGGTATGTTTCTGCAGTGGCTGGTACCAGTTTTTCCTTTCCAAGCTTAGTGCTTTTTTCAGAGCTCTTGTAAGACAGGCCTGGTGGTGACAGAATGTCCCAGCATTTGCTTGTCTGTAAAGGATTTTATTTCTACTTTGATTATGAAGCTTAGTTTGGCTGGATATGAAATTCTGGGTTGAAAATTCTTTTCTTTAAGAATGTTGAATATTGGCCCCCACTGTCTTCTGGCTCATAGCGCTTCTGCAGAGATTTTCCTTTCATTCTGAAAGGTAGTTCTCCTGGGTGGAGGCTTCTGGATTGACAAGAATTCTTGGTATTTTGGGTTGTTTTGTTTTTTGAGCTCTTTGAATATGTTAGATCACTGCTTTCTGGATTCCATTGTTTCCACTTAGATGTCAGCTGTTAATATTATTGGAGTTACTGTGCAATTGACAAGCCATTTTTTCCCTTGCTTCTTTCAAGATATTTTCCTTGCTTTCAGCATTTTTATAATGATGTGTCTGATTGTAGATCTCTCAGCCTTTATCCTACTTGTTTATTTAGCATGCTAAATGTGAAGATGAAAATTTTCCTTGAATTTGTGAAGTTCCCAGCCATTATTTTTTCAATTATTTCTTCTGCTCCTTTCTCTCCCTATATCTTCTCCTTCTAGTATTATCATTATATGTAGGTTAGTGTGCTTAATAGTGTTCTACATTTTTCTGAGGTTTGTTCATTTTTCTTCATCCTGCTTTTGTTCTTCATCAAATTGCATAATCTCCATCAATCTTTTTCAAATGCATTAATTGTTTCCTCTGCCAATTCAGAATCCACTCCTGAGACCCTCTGGGAAACTTTTTCATTTCAATTATTGTAATTTCAAGTTTCAGACATTCCGTTTTGTTCTTTTAAAGAAATGATTTCTGTATCTTTTTTGATAATCTTTATTTGATGAGACATTGTCATTATATCTTCCTTTACTTCATTAACCATGTGTCATTAGGAACTTGAACATATTTTTAATGCTTACTTTGAAGTTTTGCTTGTTAAATATGACATCTGGTTGCTTGAAAATGTGTTCCTCTCAATCTTACAAAATAAAGAATGTGACCAGGCATGGTGGCTCATGTCTGTAATCCCAGCACTTTGGGAGGCCGAGGCGGGCAAATCACCTCAGTTGGGGAGTTTGAGACCAGCCTGGCCAACATGGTGAAACCCTGTATCTACTAAAAAAAATTAGCCAGGCATAGTGGTGCACACTTGTAATCCCAGCTACTCGAGAGGCTGAGGCAGGAGAATCACTTGAACCTGGGAAGTGGAGGTTGCAGTGAGCTGAGATTGTGCCACTATGCTCCAGCCACTGCATACCAGCCTGGGCAACAGAGTGAGACTCCGTCTCAAAAAAAAAAAAAAAGGTCACAAAACAATGCAGACAGTACCTCTTTTGGGTAAATATGCACTTTTGCACATATACACATGTATGTATAGTCAGTCTAGCACAGACAGAAGTTTGGAAGGCTATGCCCCAAATGTTGTAAGAGATCTGCTCCTGTTCCATTCCTAGGCTTGATGGTAGAGACAGTTACTGCAGCACCCGTCCTCAAGCCACATAACACAGTGGCCGAAGAGCAGCCTGACTGAGGTGAGGGAAATCTCAAGTCTGGTCAGAGCCCCAGACAGCTGACTGGCCTTCTCCGTGCTACCTGCTGGGCCCTCCTTGCTGAATAGGTTGGCCGTGTCCCGTCTACAGGGCTTTCTTCCCTACTGAGGGGCCCCTTTAGGATGCCCCAGGGCCCACAGTCATTTCTGTTCTCGAATGTGGTGCCACATAAGACCCACGTCCCAGCACACCTCAACTCAAAGACCTGTCTTGGCTCACAAAGGCTGTGAAGAGAACAAGATAACATTGGCCAAGCCTCAAAAAGTGAGTGACTCAAACCTTCAAAATGCTCATGTTTGTCTATAAAAATGTCATCTTCAACCAGAGAGGTTGCAGTGAGCTGAGATGGCAACACTGCACTCCAGACTGGGCAACAGAATGAGACCCTGTCTCCAAAAAAAAAGGACAATTTTCTATTCATGTCCGTAGCCCACTTTTTGATGGGATTGTTTCTTTCTTTCTTGCTGATTTGTCTGAGTTCCTTGTACATTCTGGATTATTATTCCTTTATTGGATACATCATTTGCAAAGATTTTCTCCCACTCTGTGGGCTGATTATTTTTTTTCCTGTGCAGAAGTTTTTTAGTTTAATTAAGTCCTATCTATTTATCTTTGTTTTTGTTGCATTTGCTTTTGGGTTCTTGGTAATGAAGGGTTTGCCTAAGCTAGTGTCTAGAAGGGTTTTTCCGATGTTGTCTTCTAGAATTTTTATGGTTTTAAGTCTTAGATTTAAGTCTTTGATCATTTTGAGTTGATTTTTGTATAAGGTGAGAGATGAGGATCCAGTTTCATTCTTCTGCATATAGCTTGCTAATTATCTCAGCACCATTTGTTGAATAAGGTGTTCTTTCCCCACTTTATGTTTTTGTTTGCTTTGTTGAAGATCAGTTGGCTGTAAGTATTTGGCTTTATTTATGGGTTCTCTATTCTGTTCCATTGGCCTATGTGCCTATTTTTAAACTAGTACCAGGCTATTTGGTAACATAGCCTTGTAGTGTAGTTTGAAGTTGGGTAATGTGATGCCTCCTGATTTGTTCTTTTTGCTTAGTCTTACTTTGGGTATTGTTAGAAATGCTTGTTCCCTGGTGCTGCAAAGAAATAGCACTTGAACATAAATTTAATTCTCTCAGCAAGGCCATTTTTGCTTTCTGTAGAAAGGGTGCCCATTGTAGATGGGACAATGGTGAGAGCACACTTGAACAAAGGAAAAGCAGACATATTTATCCCTTACGCATTTGGGCCATCTTTACTGCAGTGTCCTGCATCCATTGGCTGGAGCTGGACCTCACAGTCTTAAACTGATACCTGATTTGCTAATAACCTAAAACTTTCCTAAATAGGTAAGTGCAAGGGAGAACAAAGAAGAAGAGGAAGTTGCTTATGAAAGGTTTAAGGAAGCAATAACAAGCAATAACATTTCCAGATAAGGAAGGGGCATAAGCTATGAACTAAGACTTGCCTGGGTCTGTCCAGACATGCCTGAGTAAGCCAAAGCAACTAACTGGGCTAAAGTGTAAGAACTAATAGTTGATAGGAGGCTTTAGAGTAAGGAGCTATTATTCCTGGTGTCTATTATTTTATTTTTAAACCAAGACGAGCTTTGAAGAGGAACTTTTCTACGTTCTACAGTATGCTGGCTCTTTTTCAGTCCCATACGAATTTTAAGATTTTTAGAATTGTATTTTCTAGTTCTATGAATAATGATGATGGCATTTTGATGGGAATTGCCTTGAATTTATATATTGTTTTTGGCAGTATGGTCATTTTTACAATATTGATTCTACCCATCCATGAGCATGGGATGTATTTCCATTTGTTTCTGTTGTAAATGATTTCTTTCAGCAGTGTTTTGTAGTTTTCCTTGTAGAGATCTTTCACCTCCTTGGTTAGGTATATTCCTACGTTTTTTGTTTGTTTGTTTTGTTTTGTTGCTATTGTAAAAGGAGTTGAGTTCTTGATTTGATTCTCAACTTGGTTGCTGTTGGTATATAGCAGTGATGATTTATGTACATAGATTTTGTATACTGAATTCATTTATCAGATCTAGGAGCTTTTTGGATGAATCTTTAGAGTTTTCTAGGTATATGATCATATAATTGGCAACCAGCGACAATTGACTTCCTCTTTACCAATTTGGATGCCTTTTATTTCTTTCTCTTGTCCCATTGCTCTGGCTAAGACTTCCAGTACTGTGTTGAATAGAAGTAGTGAAAGTGGGCATCCTTGTCTTGTTCCAGTTCTTAGGGGGAATGCTTTCAACTTTTCCCCATTTAGTAATATTGTTTGTGGGTTTGTCATAGATGGCTTTTATTACATTAGGGTATGTCCCTTCTATGCTGATTTTGCTGAGGGTTTTAATCATAAAGGGATACTGGAGTTTGTCAAATGCTTTGTCTGCATCTATTGAGATGATCGTGTGATTTTTGTTTTTAATTCTGTTTATGTGGTATATCATATTTATTGACTTATGTATGTTAAACCATCCCCGCATCCCTGATATGAAACCCACTTGATCATGGTGTGTTATCTTTTTGTTATGCTGTTGGATTCGGCTAGCTAGTATTTTATCGAGGATTTTTGCAGCTATGTTCATCAGGGATATTGGTCTGTCGTTTTCTTTTTTTGTTATGTCCTTTCCTGGTTTTGGTGTTAGTGTGATATTGGCTTCATAGAATGATTTAGGGAGCTTTCTCTCTTTCTCTGCCTTGTGGAATAGTTTCAGTGGGATTGGTACCAATTCTTTGAATGTCTGATAGAACTCAGCTGTGAATTCATCTGGTCCTGGACTTTTCTTTATTGACAGTTTTATTATCATTATTATTATTACCATTTGAATCTTGCTGCTTGTAATCTAGAAGGGTTGTATATTTCCAAGAATTTATCAATTTCCTCTAGGTTTTCTAGTTTGTGTGTGTAACAATGTTAATAGTAGCCTTGAATGATCTTTTGTATTTCTGTAGTATTGGTTGTAATATCTCCCATTTCATTTCTAACTAGGCTTATTTGGATCTTCTCTCTTCTTGGTTAATCTTACTAATAGTCTATCAGCTTTGTTTATCTTCTCAACCAGCTTTTTGTTTCATTTATCTTTTGTAGTGGTGGTGGTGGTGGTGGTGTTGTTGTTTCCATTTCATTTAGTTCTGCTCTGATCTTTATTATTTCTTTTCTTCTGCTGGGTTTGAGTTTGATTTGTTCTTGTTTCTCCAGTTCCTTGAGGTGTGACCTTAGATTGTCTGTGCACTTTCAGACTTTTTGATGTAGGCATTTAATGGTATGAACTTTCCTCTTAGTACCACTTTTGCTATATCCCAGAGGTTTTGATAAGTTGTGTCACTATTATTGTTCAGCTCAAATAATTTTTTAATTTCCATCTTGATTTCATTGTTGACCCAGAGATCATTCAAGAGCAGATTATTTAATGTCCATGTATTTTTATAGTTTTGAGGGTTCCTATTGGAGGTAATTTCCAGTTTTATTCCACTGTGGTTTGAGAAGATACTTGATATAAATTCGATTTTTAAAAATTTATTGAGATTTGTTTTATGGCCTATCATATGGTCTATTTTGGAGAACGTTCCTTGTGCTGATGAATAGAATGTGTACCCTGCAATTGTTCGGTAGAATGTTCTGTAAATATCTGTGAAGTCCATTTCTTCTAGGTTATAGTTTAAGTCCATTGTTTCTTTTTAAACTTTCTGTCTTAATGACCTATTGAAGTCCCCCACTATTATTGTGTTGCCGTCTATCTCATTTTTTAGGGCTAGTAGTAATTGCTTATAAATTTGGGAGCTCCAGTTTTAGATGCATAAATATTTCGAATTGTGAGATTTTCCTGTTAGACTCTTCCTTTCATCATTATATAATGTCCCTCTTTGTCTTTTTTAACTGTTGTTGCTTTAAAGTTTGTTTTGTCTGATATAAGAAAAACTACTGCTGCTTGCTTTTGGTTTTCATTTGTGTGGAATGTGTTTTTCCACCCCTTTACTTTAAGTTTGAGTCCTTATGTGTTAGGCGAGTCTCTTGAAGACATCAGATACTTATTTGGTGAATTCTTATCAATTCTGCCATTCTGTATCTTTTAGGTAGAACATTTAGACCATTTACATTCAGTGTTAGTATTGAGATATGAGGTACTAGTCTATTCATTATGCTACTTGTTGCCCAAATACTTTATTTTTCTTTAATTGTGTTATTGTTTTATAGGCCTTGTGAGATTTATACTTTAAGGAGATTCTATTTTGGTGTGTTTCAAAGTTTTGTCTCAAGATTTAGAACTCCTGTCGACAGTTCTTATAGTGCTGACTTGGTAGTAGCAAATTCTCTCAGCATTTGTCTGAAAAAAAACTTTTTTTTTTTTTTTTTTTTTTTTTTTCATTTTTGAAGCTTAGTTTCACTGAAGACAAAATTCTTGGCTGATAATTGTTTTGTTTAAGGAGGTAAAAGATAGGACCCCAATGCCTTCTAGCTTGTATGGTTTCTGCTAAGAAATCTGCTGTTAATCTGATAGGTTTTTCTTTATAGGTTACTTGAAGCTTTTGCCTCACAGATCTTAAGATTCCTTCCTTTGTGTTGATTTTATTATTTATTTATTTTTGAGATGGAGTTTTGTTTTTGTTGCCCAGGGGGAGTGCAATGGCACTATCTCAGCTCACTGCAACCTCCGCCTCCTGAATTCACATGATTCTCCTGCCTCAGCCTCCAGAGTAGCTGGGATTACAGGCACCTGCCACCACGCCCAGCTAATTTTTTTATTTTTAGTAGAGAAAGGGTTTCACCATGTTGGCCAGGCTGGTCTCGAACTCCTGACCTTAGGTGATCCACCTGCCCCAGGCTCCCAAAGTACTGGGATTACAGATGTGAGCCACCGCACCTGGCTTGTGTTGACTTTAGATAACCTGATAACTATGTGCCTAGGTAATGATCTTTTTGCAATGAATTTCCAGGTATTCTTTGGACTTCTTGTATTTGGATGTTTAGATCTCTAGCAAGGACTGGAAGTTTTCTTCAATTATTCCCTTTAATAAGTTTTCCAAACTTTTAGATTTCTCTTCTTTCTCAGGAACACCAATTATTCTTAGGTTTAGTGATTTAACATAATCTTAAACTTATTGGAGGGTTTGTTATTATTACTGTTATTTTTCAAGACAGAGTTTCACTTTTGTTGCCCAGGCTGGAGTGCAATAGCACAATGGCTCACTGCAACCTCTGCCTTCTGGGTTCAAGCAATTCTCCTGCCTCAGCTTCCCAATGTTATTATTTTTTTAAATTCTTTTTTCCTTCTCTTTGTTGCAGTGGGTTAATTCAAAAGTCTGGTATTCATGCTCTCAATTTCTTTCTTCTACTTGTTCTAGTCTATTGTTGAAACGTTGCAGTGTTTTTTGCCTTTTTCTAAGTTTGACTTTTCATTTGCAGAAGTTGTGATTGTTTTTTATTCATGCTATCTATTTCTCTGGAAATTTTATCATCCATATCCTATATTTCTTAAAATTTCTTTAAGTTGGTTTTCACCTTTTTCTGGTGCCTTCTTGAGTAGCTTAATAATTTACCTCCTGAATGCATTTTCTGGCAATTCAGAAAATGCCATTAAGAAATTTGTCATTCAGTATTTCTGGCAATTCAGTTCCCAATAAGTTCCTCATTTTCCATCTGAGACTTCCTCAGCCTTGGACTTCACTGCTTATATCACTATAAGCATTTTGGTCAAAACAATTTAACAAGTCTCTAGGGAGTTCCAAACTTTCCCTCATCTTCCTGTCTTCTTCTGAGTCCTCTACACTCCTCCAACTTCTGCCAGTTACCCAATTACAAAGCTGCTGCCACATTTTCAGGTATTTTTATAGCAATGCCCTACTCAGTACCAGTTTTCTGTATTAGTTCTCACATTCTTATTAAAAAAATACCTGAGACTGGGTAATTTATAAAGAAAAGAGCTCTAATTGGCTAATGGTTCCGCACGCTCTACAGGAAACACAGTGGCTTCTGCTATTCTTCTGGGGTGGCCTCGGGAAACTTCTACCCATAGCAGAAGCCAGAATGGGAGCAGGCACATCACATGACCAGAGCAGGAGGAAGAGATAGGGCAGGGAAGGTGTTACACACTTTTAAACAACCAGATCTTATGAGAACTCACTCACCATCATGAGAACAGCACCAAGGGAATGGTGATAAACCATTCATGAAGGATTCAGTCACTTCCCATGATGCCCCACCTCCAACATTGAGGATTATAACGGCACATGAGATTTAAGTGGGAACACAGATCCAAATCATATGAATTATCTAGGACTTCTAGAAATATGTCGAATAGAACTGTTGAAAGAAGACATTCTTGCCTTGTTCCCAATCTTAGAGGAAAAACGTCTAGTTTCTTACCATTGTCTAACGTTAGCTGTAGGTTTTTTGTAGATTTTCTTTATCATATTGAGAATTCTCCTCTATTCCTACTTTGTTGACAGTTTTTGTCATGAATGTTGAATTTTGTCAAATGCTTTTTCTATATCTATGGATGTGAGTATATGATTTTGTTAACCTGTTGATGTGATGGATTACATCAACTGATTTTTGAATGTTGAATCAGCTTTGAATATCTGAAATAAATTGTACTTGGTCATGGTGTGTAAGTCTTTTTACGCTTTATTGTATTTAATTTCCTAATATCTTGTTGAAGATTTTTGCATGTATTTTTCTGAGAGATATTAGTCTATAATTTGTATTTCTTGTAGTGTCTTTCTCTGGTTTTGGTATTAGGGTAAATCATTTGTACTATTTTCAAGAAATTGGTCCATTTGATCTAAGTTATCAAATTTGTGGGCATAGAGTTATTAATAATATTCCTTTATTATTATTTTTATGTCCATATAGTCAGTAGTAATGGCTTCTCTTTTATTTCAATATTGGTAATCTTTTCTTGATTAGCCTGCCCATGTGTGCATCAGTTTTATTGATCTTTTAAAGGAACCAACTTTTGATTTCTTTGATTTACTCTATTAATTTCCTGTTTTCAGTTTCATGGATTTCTGCTTTATTTTTCTTTTCTTCTGTGTATGTAGTTTGGATGTTTGTTCTCTCCAAATTTCATGTTGAAGCGTGATCTCTAAATGTTGGAGATGGGGTCTAGTGGGAGGTGTTTGGATCGTGGAAGCAGATCTCAAGAATGGCTTGATGATCTTCCCAGGGTAATGGGTTGACATGGGATCTGGTTATTAAAAGGTATCTGGGGCCGGACTTGTGGCTTACGCCTGTAATCCCAGCAGTTTGGGAGGCCTAGGCCTAGGAGGATGGATCACTTGAGCCCAGGAGTTCAAGACCAGCCAGGCCAGCATAGCAAAACCCCATCTCTACTAAAAATACAAAAATGCGCAGGGCATGATGACACACACCTGTAATCCCAGTTACTTAGGAGACTGAAGCATGAGAATTGCTTGAACCTGGGAGGCAGAGGTTGTAGTTGGCAGAGTACCACTGCATTCCAGCCTGGGCAATGGAGTGAGACTTTGTCTCAAAAAAAAAAAAAAAAAAAAAAAAAAGGTACCTGAGACCTCTTTTCTCTCTCCCTTGCTCACTGTTTTGGTATGTGACACACCTCCTCCCCATTTACCTTCCACCATCAATAAAAGCTTCCCAAGGCCTTCCCCAGGAGCAGAGCTGGCACAATGCTTCTTGTACAGCTGGTAAAACCATGAACGAAATAAACCTCTTTTTTTAAATAAATTACACAGTTTCAGGTGTTCTTTTACAGCAATGCAAAACACACTAATACGTCTGCTTTTTTTTTTTTTTTTTTGATTTAATATGTTCTTTTTTTCCCTAGTTTCTTAAGGTAGAAGCTTAGGTTATTTTTTGTTTGTTTGTTTGTTTGTTTGGAGACAGAGTTTCGCTCTTGTTGCCCAGGCTGGAGTGCAATGGCAGGATCTCGGCTCACTGCAACCTCCACCTCCCAGGTTCAAGTGATCCTTCTGCTTCAGTCTCCTGAGTAGCTGGGATTACAGGTGCCTGCCACCACGCCCAGCTAATTTTTTATATTTTTAGTGGAGACGGGGTTTCACTATGTTGACCAGGCTGGTCTCATAGTGACCTCAGGCGATCCACCTGCCTCAGCCACCCAAAGTGCTGGGATTACAGGCGTGAGCCACCACTCCCAGCCAGGTTATTGATTTTAGATATTCCTGATATGTGCACTCAGTGCTACGAATTTCTTGTAAGTACTGCTTTAACTACATGCCAGAAATTTTGGTAAATTATATTTTAATGTTTATGTCATTCAAAAATATTCTAAATTTTTTTTGTGATTTCTTCTTTCACCTATGTGTTATTTAGAAGTGTGTTGTTAAATTTCTAAATATTTTGGGACCTTCCAACTATCCTTCTGTTAACGTATTTCTAGTTCAACTCCATTGTGGTCTGAGAGTGTACTTTGTATGATTTTTGCCCTTTTAAGTGTGTTCAGATGTGTTTTAATAGGGCATATGTAGTCTATCTTAGTGAATATTGCATGTGAGCTTGTAAAGAATGTGTAATGTGTACCATGTGTACCGATCTTTGACAAACCTGACAAAAACAAGAAATGGGGAAAGGACTCCCTATTTAATAAATGGTGCTGGGAAAACTGGCTAGCCATATGTTGAAAGCTGAAACTGGATCCTTTCCTTACACCTTATACAAAAATTAATTCAAGATGGATTAAAGACTTAAATATTAGACCTAAAACCGTGAAAACCCTAGAAGAAAACCTAGGCAATACCATTCAGGACATAGGCATGGGCAAGGACTTCATGTGTAAAACAACAAAAGCAATGGCAACAAAAGCCAAAATTGACAAATGGGATCTAATTAAACTAAAGAGCTTCTGCACAGCAAAAGAAACTACCATCAGAGTGAATAGGCAACCTACAGAATGGGAAAAAATTTTTGCAATCTACTCATCTGATAAAGAGCTAATATCCATAATTTACAAAGAACTCAAACAAATTTACAAGAAAAAAAACAAACAACCCCATCAAAAAGTGGGCAAAGAACAGAACAGACACTTCTCAAAAGAAGACATTTATGCGGCCAACAGACACGTGAAAAAAAGCTCATCATCGCTGGCCATCCGAGAAATGCAAATCAAAACCACAATGAGATATCATCTCACACCAGTTAGAATGGCGATCATTAAAAAGTCAGGAAATAACAGGTGCTGGAGAGGATGTGGAGAAATGGAAACACTTTTACACTGTTGGTGGTACTGTAAACTAGTTCAATCATTGTGGAAGACTGTGTGGCGATTCCTCAAGGATCTAGAACTAGAAATACCATTTGACCCAGCCATCCCATTACTGGGTATATACCCAAAGGATTATAAATCATGCTGCTATAAAGACACATGTACACGTATGTTTCTTACGGCACTATTCACAATAGCAAAGACTTGGAACCAACCCAAATGTCCATCAATGATAGACTGGATTAAGAAAATGTGGCACATATACACCATGGAATACTATACGGCCATAAAAAAGGATGAGTTCATGTCCTTTGTAGGGACATGGATGCAACTGGAAACCATCATTCTAAGAAAACTATTGCAAGGACAAAAAACCAGACACTGCATGTTCTCACTCATAGGTGGGAACTGAACAATGAGAACACTTGGACACAGAAAGGGGCACATCACACACCAGGGCTTGTCATGGCAGGGGGAGCAGGGAGTGATAGCATTAAGAGATATACCTAATGTAAATGACGAGTTAATGGGTGCAGCACACCAACATGGCACATGTATGCATATGTAACAAACCTGCTCATTTTGCATGTGTACCCTGGAACTTAAAGTATAATTAAAAAAAAAAAAAGACAGTACTTTGGGAGGCCGAGACGGGCGGATCACGAGGTCAGGAGATCGAGACCATCCTGGCTAACACGGTGAAACCCCGTCTCTACTAAAAAATACAAAAAACCAGCCGGGCGAGGTGGCGGGCGCCTGTAGTCGCAGCTACTCCGGAGGCTGAGGCAGGAGAATAGCGTGAACCCGGGAGGCGGAGCTTGCAGTGAGCTGAGATCCGGCCACTGCACTCCAGCCTGGGCGACAGAGCGAGACTCCGTCTCAAAAAAAAAAAAAAAAAAAAAAAAGACAATAATGTGTATTCTGCTGTTTTTGGATACAGTACTCTATAAATATTTAGAACCAATTGATTGATAATGGCACTCAGCTGAATTGTATCCTTGCTGACTTTCTGCCTGCTTGGTCTGTCAATTACTGATACATGGGTGTTGCATTCTCCAATAATAATCTATAATAGTAATCTAGAATAGTATCTTTCCTTGCCATCCTATCAATTTTTTTGCCTCACATATGTTGGCATGTTGTTAGGAACATACACGTTAAGGTTTGTTATGTCTTCTTTGAAAATAAACTTTCCGCAATCATTATGTCATGCCCTCTCTTTATTACTGATAATTTTCCTTTCTCTGAAATTTGCTTTGTCTGAAATTAATGTAGCTACCCTAACTTTCCTTTTATTAGCGTTAACATTTAAATATTAATATTAATTTTTTGTAGATAAATAAGTAGATCTTGTTTTCTTATCCACTTTGACCATTTGTCTTAATTGGGGTATATAGATTAGTCATAGTTAAAGTAATTATAGTTGGATTAATATTTCCCATATTTATAAGTATACTTATTGCACCGTTCATTTGTTTGTTTAGTCTTCAGCTGCTCTTCTGCCTTTTTTGGTTTTAATTGAGCATGTTATATGATTCCATTTTGTTTTTTCTCTTAGGGTATTAACTATATTTTCTTTTCATGTATTTATATAGTTATTTGTATCATTATTAATATACGACTCCTCTAGTAGTCTGGATGTTTCATTAGAGCAGATACCACTTACCATTGAATATGTACAGTGACTGGAACAGAGTGTATATTCAGTAAATATGTGATGAATGAGTGGGTGGATGGAAGGATGGATAAAAAGTTGGCTTGAAGAATAAGAGTGAGTGAGTGAGGAAGGGAAGAGACAGAGAAAAAGTAGGAGTGAATTATGGCCAAATAACTTATAATGGGAGCAAATTATAGTGCTTTACACTTGTGAAATCACTTGTAAAAACACATAAATGTATTTGCCTCTCAGTTCTCCTTGTCTTCACATTATTGCAAACAAATACTTCTCTGTAGGTGGCAGTGCACTTACATAAGACATTTTTCTAAAAGAAAAGGGTGGGGGTGGAATTATCTTGAACATTCAAAAGCATTTATGTAACTTGAATCTCATAGTTTTAAAAACATGCTCTTATTTCCTATAATGTGGATATATACTTCACTTATACTTGCCCTTAGTCTTTTTCCCTCAAAGGTATTAAAGAGTTATCAGTTTTCATTTTATGACATCATGATTGAAATCAACGTGCCAGTCAAGAATTCAAAAACAGGTGTTGTCAATAAGACAGTGGCTAGCATTTTTGTTTTTAACAACAACATTAGCATTTGTAGTATAAAATAATTGAAACTGGCTAATATAGGTAGAACCGTTGGTCAAATGATATATCTCAACTAGCTCTGGGGCTGGAGACTTTGCAGTGGGAAAAGTTTCTTTTTCCTAAGTACATTAAAAAGAATGACCAGTTGACCACCCTGCTCATGAATTTTATGTAAAAAAAATTAAAACCTGAATTTATATTAGAGTGTTTTGTACATATTGTTACCACCTATATTGTCTAAAACTTCATACAAGCTAAATGCACTATTCTTAGATTTGCCCCACTTTGTTTTTCCATGTTGTAGTTTTCTTCCAGTTTAATATGTATGTATACATACATATATATATATATAATTTTATTCTTACAGCACTTAAATGCAGAAAGGTCTTACAAGTCCCAGATTTCTACCTTACATAAGTCTGTTGTAAAAATGGAAGAGGAGCTTCAGAAGGTTCAGTTTGAAAAAGTGTCCGCTCTTGCAGATTTGTCTTCTACTAGGGAACTCTGTATTAAACTTGACTCAGGCAAAGAACTTCTTAATCGACAGCTGGTTGCTAAAGATCAAGAAATAGAAATGGTATGTAATATATTTTTTAAATCTTCTTTAAAATGGCTGTTACTGTAAAGTTAGTTTAATTTTGGAAAAATAAGTTCTTTTTTATGTAATATTACATCAAGCCATGTCTTTGAACTTAGATTTTATTTTTAAAATCCAAGAGGTTAGTTTATGACAGCTGTATTCCAAACAGCTTAAGACTGTAACAAACACTCGTCCTTTGAGCGTGTGATTTGCATTTACTTTTAGCCGGCAGAATCATAAAACACACTGACATAGCAATCAGCAAAGAACCACAAGGTTGAGGTTTATTTAGCTAAATTTTAACTTTAATGATATTATTTTAAGCTAAATTTATTTATTAATTGGCCGGGTTCTTTTAACTGTAACTCAGTTGATTGTATCTACTTTGTGCCTGACATTGTACTTGCCACTGGGAGTATAATTTTCAAAAGATAAAGGTTCCTGTCCTCAGGGACTTCCCACTGACATACAAATAATTTGTAATGAATGATATATTAATAAGAGACATTAAAAGCTTTATAGAGGAAATTTCTGTTCAGCCCAGGAATGTCAGGGAGGAGTACACAAGGAGATACTGAGGAGCTCTAAAGGAATGAGGCATCCCGTTCAAAAGGAAAAACAACACAGGCAAGGGTATGGAGTGAATAATAAGTACTTTGTAATGGCTAGTGAAGCTTGCACGGGAGGAAGTGACTGGGGAGATAGAGCCCGAATTTTAAAGTATGTGTAGAAGATGCATAGTGTATTTGAAATACTGCAAAATTTTGGTCATATTTAAATTTCTGTTGTTGCCAAACCCTGTTGAACCTTTATTTATTTATTTTTTTATTTTTGAGATGGAGTATCACTCTGTCGCCAGGCTGGAGTGCAGTGGCACGATCTCAGCTCACTACAACCTCCAGCTCCCTGGTTCAAGTGATTCTCCTGCCTCAGTCTCCCAAGTAGCTAGGCTTACAGGCATCTGCCACCACGCCCAGCTAATTTTTGTATTTTTAGTAGTGATGGGGTTTCACCATTTTGGCCAAGATGGTAGGTCTCAATCTCCTGACCTCGTGATCCTCCCACCTCGGCCTCCCAAAGTGCTAGGATTACAGGTGTGAGCCACCACGCCCAGCCAAACCTTTTATTTTGTTAGTCTGCAGTTGGATAATATATTAGAGAATCATGTATCTAGTTTGTTTCTGTAAAAGCCACTGTTAATGTTTTAATGAAGTGGTATATGCTGGAATTCTCACTCTTCAAATTATCTTTTATTGAAATAAGAACATTTTAATGATGAAAGTAACTCAAGAATAGGTACTCACTATAAAAATTCAAACAGGCTGTGCATGGTGACTCACGCCTGTAATCCCAGCACTTTGGGAGGCCAAAGCAGGTGGATCACCTGAGCTTAGGAGTTTGAGACTGGCCTGACCAACATGGAGAAACCCTGCCTCTACTGAAAATGCAAAAATTAGCCGGGCGTGGTGGCGCATGCCTGTAGTCCCAGCTACTCGGGAGGCTGAGGCAGGAGAATTGCTTGAACCCAGGAGGCAGAGGTTACGTGAGCCAAGAATCGCACCATTGTACTCCAGCCTGGGCAACAAGAGTGAAACTCCATCTAAAAAAAAAGAAAGAAAATTTTCAAATAATACGTCCTTTACACTTTTTTCCTGATGTTTTTAAATTGGAAAAGTCTTAGCTGTTACTCTAACTGACACAAAATGAAGTAGAAATATCAGAACATGTCACACGAAAGCTTATTAAAAAATATGACCAAGTAGGGTATATTCTAGTAATCTTCTTAAAGTTTTGAAATCATTGCCCTTAGCAAAACTATATATAAATCTTGATAATGATTTACATTAATTAAAAAAATTTAAAGATATTTACTCCAAGTTTTGTAGCTTACTTCCTATTCCCAAAGTACTTTAAGTTACCCTGACATTAATCTTTTTTCTTTTATTTTGCTTTGGAATTTAATTATTTACGTCTGCATCTTTATCTCCTCAAAGCAACAATCTCAACCATCCTATTTATTTTTGTATTCTTTTTAGCTGTAATATGTATATAGGAGGTACTCAGATAGTTTTCTTCTAGATTAAACTTTTGATTTTGGGATATAATGGTAGATTTGCATGCAATCATAAGAAATAGTATAGAGAAATCCTGTGTACCCCTTACCTGGTTTTGCCCAGTGGTAATATCTTGAAAAATTGTATATATTGCAATACTCTATTAGATATTTGACATTGATTTAGGGTGATGCAGAGCATTTCCATCACAGGAACCATTGTGATGCCCTTTTGTAGCCCTGTCTACTTCTCTCCTATCCCCAAACCCTCCTTAATTCCTGGCAATCATTAATCTGTCTTCCATTTCTATAATTTTGTCATTTCATGAATATTACATAAATGGAATAATACAATATGTAACCTTTTGGGATTGGCTTTTTTCACTCAGCATAATTCTCCAGAGATTCATCCAGGTTGTTGAATGTGTCAATAGTTCATTCCTTTTTATTACAGAAGAATGTTCATCCTGTTGGTGTAACATAGTTCGTTTAACCATTTACCCACGGAAGAATGTCTGAGTTATTTCCAGTTTTTGGATATTACAAATGAAATGTTTAGGTTTTTGTATGAGCATAAGTTTTCATTTCTCTGTAAATCCCCAGGAGCACAATTTTGGGTTCTTGTGTTAGTTGTGGGATTAAGTTTTTAGCCAAGTGCCAACCTGTCTTCCCAAGTGTCTGTACCATTTTGCATTCCCACCAAGGATGTATGAGTGACCTAGTTTCTCCACATCCTTGCCAGCATTTGCTGTTGCCACTGTTTTTTAATTTTGCCATTCTGAAATGTGTATGGTACTTTATCATGGTAGTTTTAATGTGTATTTCCTTAATGACTAATGAAATTGAAATTCTCTTTGTGTGGTTGTTTGCCATCTCTGTATCTTCTACAGTGAAACGTCTCTTTGTCTTTTGTCCATGTTCTGATTGCATAGATGTCTTTTTAAATGTTCAGTATGGAGAGTTCTTTATTCTACATACTAGTTCTTTATCACAGCAGCCCCCAACCTTATTGGCACCGGGGACCAGTTTCATGGAAGACAGTTTTTCCACACACTGGCTGGGCGATAGGGGATGGTTTCAGGATGATTCAAGTACATTACATTTATGGTGCACTGATTTCTGTTATTATTACACTGTGATATATAATGAAATCATTATGCAACTCACCACAATGTAAAATGATTGGGAGCCCTGAGCTTGTTTTCCTGCAACTAGACAGTCCCATCTGGGGGTGACACGAGACAGTGACACCCGAAAGGTGTTGCTTAAGTCCAGTCTACTCTGTAATCTCATTTTGGTGGCTGTCACCATAGAAAACTCTGCATCACAAAGATAGGATGTTGGAAACGGAAGCAGGCTCTTCAGTGTTTTTGTGGCAACCTCAGGTTATTCTGCCTCGACTTTAATCCAGAACGGATGGAGATTTGAAATTGTCTCAATGTACTTTTAAAGCCACCATCATTTGTGATCTCAAGCAGTTGATCCTCTTCTGGCACTGACAAAGTCGATTCACCTGCCATATTCACAAATGGGTTGCGGATCCATTCCTTCCAAGTCCAGGGGTCTTTTGTGATTGGGAAATAATGCTCAGACTCTTTTGAACGCTGAGACAGGTGATCATACACCAACTGGGAGAAAGAAGGCCCTGGCTCACCCTCCTTCAAAATCTCTGCTAATGTTTGAAACATGTCAAAGATCCCAGTATTCACTTGTTGCCCCCAAAATTCCAGTTTGGCTTTGTTTGTTTTGGTTTTTGTTTTGTTTTGTTTTCACTCTGTCGCCCAGGCTGGAGTGTGGTGGCGCGATCTCAGCTCACTGCAGCCTCCGCCTCCTAGGTTCAAGCGATTCTCCTGCCTCAGCCTCCCAAGTAGCTGGGATTACAGGTGCCTGCCACCACACCTGGCTGATTTTTGTATTTTTAGTAAGACAGTATTTCACCATGTTGGCCAGGCTGGTCTTGAACTCCTGACCTCAAGTGATCTGCCTGCCTTGGCCTCCCAAAGTGCTGGGATTACAGCAGTTTAGTTTTGAATGCAGCCACTTTATCTGCCAACTTGAACGCAGTTGTCATTCTCCGCTGAAGTGACAAATGGGAGTTTGTTGAGCAGGTTGTATAGGTCACACAAGTAAGCAAGTTTTGAGACGCATTCTGTGTCACTGAAACGTGCTTCCAGTGGCAACATTTTCTAAAAGAAATCTCTGGAGTTGCTCTCGTAACTCAGAAGCTCTGGCCAGTGATACACCTTTAGAAAGTCATCTCACTTCTGTGTATAAGAGAAGACGTGTTTGCTCTGTATCCATCTCTTCACAGAGCTATGCGAACAGACGTGAGTTAAGGGCATGCACTTTAACGTGGCTGATAATTTTAATCACATCCTGCAAAACATTAAGTTCAGGTGACATTTTCTGGATAGCCAACATTTCTCTATAGATGACACTGTGTAGACTCACATTCAGAGGTGACCTCTTTGACCCAAGTAATGAAATCAGAAAGCCATCCAGCCATGGCAACCACTGCATCTGTGCATATACTGACACAAAATGACCAATTTAGTTTTCCTGATATGTCATCATTCAAAGACTTGAGTAGTCTGCAACTGTGATGTTGGTTGGCAACAAAAGTGCGCATAACATATCTTCATGCACATGTTCCTGAAAAATATGTCACACAGAAACAAGCATTGTTGCCTTGCTGTCAACATCGGTAGACCCATCAACCTGGATTGCATACCACAGTGACTCAGTAATCCACTCTAACAATTGTGTTGCAGTATCCTCTGTTATTTCATCAGTTCATCTAGTTATTGGTGCTAGTCAAAAGAGGAACACATGCCACCTTTTGAACTTCAGCCTCTCCTAAAATTTTATGACATATATCCTTATCAGTATGCAGGATCAACTCTCCACCAATAGCAAAAGGCTTCTTAGCATTAGCAACGTGTTTAGCCACTAAGAATGATGCTCTCAGTGGAGACACATTCGATGAAGTGGTGGTCTTTAATAATTGCTTCTGTTCTTTGTGTTCACATTTTTTTTTCTTTCGAAAAACTCCAAAGGCTTGTCTTTTAATACAGGGTGCTTGGTCTCCACGTGGCAAAGCAGTTTTGAAGTTTTCATGGTTTCACTGGATAGCCGGTTACCACATTATACAAAGCAGACTCGGAGAATGTGAATCACCTGTTGCAATGAACCCGTAATTTAAGTAGGACTCGGTATCTTCTTTTAAATGCAGCTTTCCTTTTCTTGACAGTCTTCTTAGAGTCTTCTGCTGCCTCATCATTGGGTCTTTTGCCTTTTTCAAAGGAGCTCTCTAGTGATGTTTGTTTTTTACTCATTTTGGCTAGGGTTAGCTTGTGGGCTTACCAAAACTGTGACGGAGACAAGTACTCCGTGCAGGAAAGAGACACGGATGGAAGTGATAAATAAAAAAATGAGCGGGCCACGTGCAGACTAAAATAAGTGTCAGATTCTGACTTGAAGCCTGCCGCCAGATGCAACTGTACAATTGAAGCACATCAACTCACTTGCCACTATAAAGCCTACCACCAGATGCAACTTAATTGTCACTTGCCACTCAGCAATAGGGTTTTGATAGGAGTCTGCAAACAGTTGATTTATTAAGGTCTCTGCGCAGCCAACCCTCTCTGCTAATGTTAATCTATATTTGCAGGAGCTGCCCAGAGCTAGCATCAGTGCCTCAGCTCCACCTCAGATCAGCAGGCGTTAGATTCTTTTAAAGCGTGTACAACCCAGACCCCTTGCCTGTGTAGTTCACAATAGGGTTCCACTCCTATGAGAATGTAAGGCTGCTGCAGATCTGACAGGAGGCGGCGTTCAGGCAGTAATGCGAGTGATGGGGAGCAGTTGTAAATACAGATGAAGCTTTGCTGGCTCACCTGTCACTCACCTCCTGCTGTGCGGCTCAGTTCCTAACAGACCACAGACTGGTAGCGGTCTGTGGCCCAGAGGTTAGGGAACTCCTGCTTTATCAGATATGTGGTTTGCAAATATTTTCTTTCACTAAGTATGTGGCTTGTGGTTTTTTCCCTCTTAACAGGGTCTTTCTCAGATAAAAAGTTTTCAGTTTTGATGAAGTCGCATTTATAAATTTTCCTTTTGTGGATTGTGCTTTTGGCTTTAAGTCTAAAAATTATTTGCTATAGCTCTAAATTCCAAAGATTTTCCTACTTCTTATTCTAAATGTTTTATAGTTTTGTTTTTCACATTTAATTCCGTGACCCATTTTGAGTTAATTCTGTGTGAAGTGTGAGGTTGACATAGAGGTTCTTTTTTTTTTTTTGCCTATGAGTATCCAACTGCTTCTGTACCATTTGTTTAAAAAGCTATCTTTCTGCCATTGAATTGATTTTGTACCCTTGTGAAAAATCAGTTGGGTATATTTGTGTGGGTCTATTTCTTGGTTTTCTATTCTTTTACATTTACCTATATATCTGCCTTTCCCCCAATACCACAGAATTTTGATTATTGTAGTTATATATTAAGTCTTTAACTTAGGTTCATCTGCTTTATTCCTTTTTTTTTTTTTTGAAAATTGTTTTAGGTATTCTAGTCTCTCTGATTTTTCACATAAATTTTAGAATAATCTTTTTATATCTACAAAAATCCTGCTTGAATTTTGATAAGAATTGCATTAAAATTGCATTAACTTGGGGAGAATTAACATCTTTACTATGCTAAGGCTTCCAGTTCATGAACGTGATATGTCTTATTTAGATCTTCCTTGATTTCTTTTGTTAACTGTGTAGTTTTCAGCACGCAAGTTCTGTACGTGTTTGGATTTCCACCTACAAAATGAAAAGAAGTATTCTTTTTTTGAGCTATTGTAAGTGGTATTTTTGTTTTGATGTCATTGTCAATGTGTTCCTTGCTAGTATGTAGAAGTACAATTGATTTTTTGTTTTTTTGTTTTCTTTTGGTTTGGTTTTAGAGATTGGGTCTCACTCTGTTGCCCAGACTGGAGTGCAGTGGCACATAGATTACTGTAGTCTTGAACCCCTGGGCTCAAATAATTCTTTCACCTCAGCCTCCCAAGTAGCTAGGTGACACTACGGACATGTGTCACCATGCCTGGCTAATATTTTGATTTTTGTAGAGATGGGGGTCTTGCTGTGTTGCCCAGGCTGATCTCGAACTTCTGGCCTTAAGCAATCCTCCTGCCCCAGTCTCCCAAAATTCTGGGATTACAGGCATTAGCCAGCATGCCCAACCAACAATTTTAATTTTTTTTTTTTTTTTTTGATGGAGCCTTGCTCTGTCACCCAGACTGGAGTACAGTGGTGTGATCTTGGCTCACTGCAACCTCCACCTCCTGGGTTGAAGTGATTCTTCTGCCTCAGCTTCCCGAGTAGCTGGGATTACAGGCATGTGCCACCACACCCAGCTAACTTTTGTGTATTTCGTAGAGACAGGGTTTCACCATGTTTCCCAGGCTGGTCTCAAACTCCTGACCTCAAGTTATCAGCTTGCCTTAGCCTCCCAAAGTGCCAGGATTGCAAGTACGAGCCACCGTGCCCAGCCAATAATTTTAATTTTTGAATGTTTATCTTGTGTCCTATGAACTTGACAAATCCACTTAGTAGTTCTAGGAGTTTTCCTGCAGATTCCATGGGGTTTTCTAGGTAAACAACCACTGTATCTGAAAATTAAAACAGTTTTATTCTTTTCTGATCTGTGTGCCTTTTCTTGCCTTCTTGCACTGTTTCATACATAAGCACTATGTCAATTAAGAATGGTGAAAGTGTACATCTTATCTTCTTCCCAATATTATGCAGAAAGCATTCAGTGTTTCACCACTAGTGTTATCTGTAGTATTTTGTAGTTGCTTTTTATCAAGTAGAGGGATTTTCCCTCTATTCCCATCTTTCTAAGAGGTTTTATCGTAGATGGCTGTTGAATTTTGTCAGATGCTTTTTCAGCATCTAATTATAAGATCCAATGATTTTTCTTATTTAGCCTATTAATATGATAGATCACATTGATTGCTTTTGAATTTTGAACTAGCCTTCCATCCCTGAGATCACTCAGATAATTTTAAATAAGAAAAGAGAAATTAGGGTAAAAAATATCTATATTGCCACCTTCATTCTCCTATAAAAATAGCACTATCTGGACCTTTTTATCAGTCTTAGTTTTCTTTGCTTTTCTTTCTTTAAAAAATATATTTACTGAGCTATATTTATTGATATATCATTCACATAATATGCAGTATACCCTGGTCTTAATTTTCTATCTCTAAATTAATAGTATATCTATTAACTAACTCTTCTCAAGAGGAATTTTGAGAGCATGAATTCCAAATATTCTTCCTTTAATATCTTTTAATGAATACTTATGCTATGGATGATTTCCTTAGGCATAATATGAGAAGTGCTTTGGAAAATCTCATATAATTTTTGAAGGAAGCAAAGGATTTTTAAAAATGTAGTCATCACCTTAGGCTACAATGGATTTCAGAACCTAAAACTAGAATAAGATATTTTCTCTCACTATAGACATTTTGTTACATTTCCTTCTGGCCCTTTTATTTTCCTAGCCAGATTTTTGTGTTCTTTTGTATAGTTGCAAAATAATATATTAAATGGATTATTCTACTTTTTTACCATTTCTGTATAAAAAATTAAAAATTTTTATTGATGTATAAAACAACATGGAAATTTTTTTTACATAAAACTTTTATCACATTTTGCATTATATCCTTAAGATGGATTCCCACAAGTGGAAATTTTGGCACATACAGCCAACGAGCTTTCAAAAAGCCACTGCTTCACAATTAAGAGGAAACATCATGAAAACAAAAATGGAAACAATAGACCAGTTAGAAGTTGAATAGAGAACCATGGACAGCAGCAGCTAACAAGAGCCCTTCTGGGATCAGAGCAAGCCTCAAATCCTTGCCTCAAAACTGCCCCTTCTCCTGTGAGTTTGACAGAGAGTAGAATGGTGGTGATGAGGGGTTGGGGGCGAGGGGAGTAGGGGAAGAAAGGAGACGTTGGACAAGGGGTACAAATTTTCAGTTACAAGGTGAATAAGTTTGGGAGATCTAATGTACAGCATGGTAACTACAGTTAATATACTGTATACTTGAAATTTGCTGTGAATAGATCTCATGTGTTCTTAACACACATACAGTAGTAACTAGATGAGAGAGAGGTGATGGATATGTTAGTTAGCTTAATTGTGACAATCATTTTACAATGTATGTGTGTATCAAAACATCATGTTATATTCCTTAAGTATGTATAATTTTTATTTGTCAATCATACCTCAACAATGCTTAGGTTACGAAGTAGTACCCCTTCAAAGGGATCAAATGTAACTGGATCAGACTGTGAAGCAACGTTACCCACAGTTGATTGTCAAAATAAATAGAACAGTCAGCTAGAAATTAATAGAGACTAATAGTTGGATTTGATACCAGTAGGGACAGACCAGCCAGACACTTAACAGGGAGATCAGAGAGAGACAATCAAAGAGAGCCTGGCTGAATCCATTGTCATCCTAATGGGAGAGGCTAGAATGACTGTGTAAATGCCCATGGGAGGGGATCGGGGTAACTATGTGCATACCCTGAGGAGCACATCAGAGGCCATCTACTGCAAGGGGAATAGACATCACAGAAACAGTCCAGACAAGTAAATAAGGAAATGAGCCAACCATAACAAGCCCCAAGATGGCGAGGATCAGTATTGAGACATGCTACAATATATTATTTAAAATTTCTAGTTTTCAGCAACAAAAATTTAACCCTCAAAAAGCCAGGAAAATGCAGCCCATCCATAGAAAATAAAGCAAACAAAAGAAACTGTCTTTTAGAGCAGCTTATTATTTTCTTATTATTAGTCTCTATTTGATGAAACATTGTTATTACTCCTCCTTTTACTTTTTTCTTTCTTTTTTTAGTTGACAAATAATAATTGTGTATATTTATGGAGTATAATGTAATGTTTTGGTCTATGTATGTAGAAAGATTTGATGTATGTATGGTAGACAGGTTTAATTAAGCTAATAACATATCAACCAAATTATCAACTTATTTTTTGCAGTGATATTAAAATTTTGTCTTTTAGCAATTTTGAATTATACAGTAGATTATTATTAACTGTGGTCACCATACGGTGTAATAAGTCACCAAAACTTATTTCTCCAGTCTAACTAAAACTTTGGACTCTTTGATCAACATCTCCCCTTTCTCCATCCTTCCTCCTCCCACCATTCTACTCTCTGTTTCTATAAAGTCAGCTTGTTTAGATTCTACTTATAAGTAAGATCATACAGTATTTGTCTTTCTGTGCCTGGCTTATTTCACTTAGCATAATGTCCTCCAATTCCACCCAGGTCACCATGAATGACAGAATTTTTTTCTTTTAAAAGGCCGTATAGTAGGAGTCCCCAACCCTTGGGCCGCAGACCTGTCCGGGCCCATACCTGTTACCACAGACGATACCAGTCCTAGCCACATAGCAGGAGGTGAGTGGTGGGTGAGTGAGCATTACTGCCTGAGCTCCACCTCCTGCCAGATCAGCAGTGGCATGAGATTCTCATAAGAGCGTGCACCCTATCGTGAACTGCACATGCAAGGGATCTAGGTTGCACACTCCTTGTGAGAATCTAACTAATGCCTGATGTTCTGAGGTGGAAGAGTTTCATCCCAAAACCATCCCCACCCCCTCTGCTGTCCATGGAAAAATTGTCTTCCATGAAACCAGTTCCTGGTGACAAAAAGGTTGGGGACTGCTGCTGTATAGTATTCCATTTTGTATATATACCACATTTTCTTTATCCATTCATCTATTTTTGGCCTTACTTTACTGCCTTAAGTATGACTTCCTTTATTTCTTTGAACATATTTAAAAGAGCTGCTTTGGGCCAGGCACGGTGACTCACGCCTGCAATCCCAGCACTTTGGGAGGCTGAGGCCGGTGGATCATGAGGTCAGGAGATTGAGACCATTCTGGCTAACACGGTGAAACCCTGTCTCTACTAAAAAAAATTACAAAAAAATTAGCCGGGTGTGGTGGCGGGTGCCTGTAATCCCAGCTACTTGGGAGGCGGAGGCAGGAGAATGGCGTGAACCTGGGAGGCAGAGCTTACAGTGAGCTGAGATCATGCCACTGCACTCCAGCCTGGGTGGCAGAGTGAGACTCCGTCTCAAAAATAAAAATAAAAAAAGAGCTAAGTCTGACTGTATATGTTTGCTGTCCTTTCTTCTATCAACTTCTTTAAAAGCTATAACATTTAAGAGTAATAATTGTAACAATACATCATTGGACTTGTGACATATATAGATGTAAATGTAAGACACTCATATCACTGATGAGAGAAGGAAGAAATACAGCTATGTAGGAATAACATTTCTGTATTGTGCTGTAAATAAACAGTTCAACAGTAATAGTTGCAGATGTCAATACCCCACTTTCAATAACGAAGAGAGCAGCTAAGCAGAACATCAATGAGGAAATACAGGATTTCAACAACACAAAAACCAAACTGGCATTAACATAAATATATAAAACACTCTTCCAACAACAGTAGAATACATAGTCTTCTCAACATGGAAGATCCTCCAGACCAGATCATACATTAGGCCATAATAAAAGCCTCAGTAGATTTAAGAGGATTGAACTTATGCAAAGTATGTTTTCCCACCACAGTGGAATTGTTAGGGACTGATAAAAGAAGGTAATTTTGTAAATTCACAAGTGTATGAAAATTGAGCAGCACATTCCCAAATAGTGGTGAGTCAAAGGAAAAATCACAAAGGAAAAAAAATACTCTGAGATTAGTGAAAATGGAAGTGTACTGTGTCAAAACATATAGGATGCAGCTAAAGCAGTACTTAGAGGGAAATTTATAGCTATGAATGCCTATCTATATTAAAAAAGAAGAAAATTCTTAAGTCACTAACATAGCCTTCCACTTAGAACACTGGAAAAAGGGAACAAACTAAACCCACAGCAAGAAGAATGAAAATAATAATCCAGATTAGAACAGAAACTAGGTGAAGAGAAAACAATCGAGAATCAAAGAAGCCTCAAGCTTGTTCTTTCAGAGTATCAACAAAATTGACGAATCTTTAGCAAAGTGACAGAGTCAAATTACTAAAATTGGGAATAAGAGAAGGGACATCACTACTAACCTTATTTTAAAAAGTATCATGGGAAATATTATGAACAACTGAATGCCAAAAATTAAATGTTTAGATGAAATCAACAAATTTCCAGAAAAACACAAACTATTAAAACTGACTTAAGGAAAAGAAGAAAATCTGAATAAACCTATAACCTAAAGAGTTCAAAATAGACATTTTTAAACTTCCATAAAATAATACCGGGGCCCAGATGGCTTCAGTTGTGAGTTCTTCTGAATGATTCAAGATGCATTGATCCAAAATTTTTGCAAACTCTTCCAAAAGTAGAAGAGAACACTTCTCAGTGCATTCTATGAAGCCATTATTGCCCTGATGCCAAAGCCAGACAAAGACCTCACAGGAAAATCAAACTGCAGACAGTTATCTCTTATGAATACAGATGAAAAATTCCCAAGAAAATACTATAACACTGAATCCAACAACACATAAAATGAAATTTACACCGTCAAGTAGGGTTTATTCCATGAGTGCTGGATTGGTTTAACACCTGAAAAATCAATTAATACATCATCATATCAATAGAATCAAGAACGAAAACCACACAGCCTTCTCAATGGGTGCAGAAAAAGCATTTGGCAAAATCCAACATTCTTGTCTGATAAAAACACTCTATAAACTAGAAATAGAAACTTTCTTGACCTCATAAAGGGCATCTATGAAAAACCCACAGCAAACACTGTTTTTAGTGGTGATTGAATGCTTTTGCCTTAAGATCAGTATCAATACAAGAATGCCAACCTTGCCTCTTCTATTCAACATTGTGGCAGAGGTTCTAGGCAGGGCAATTAGGCATGAACAAGAAATAAAAGGCATCCAGATTGGAAAAGAAGTAAAACTATCTCTGTTTGCAGGTGACATGATCTGAAATATAGAACATCATAAGAATCCACTAAAAAACTATTAGAATAAATGAGCATCAGGGTTGTAGGACACAAGATCAATATCCAATTATCGTATTTCTTATTTCTATACATTAACAATGAACAATCTGCAAATGAAAATAAAAAAAATTCTGTCAAACAGAATTGCATCAAAAAGGGTAGCACTAAAAAAGGACAAATACGGCCAGGCGCAGTGGTTCATGCCTGTAATCCCAGCACTTTGGGAGGCTGAGGCAGGCGGATCATGAGGTCAGGAGATCAAGACCATCCTGGCTAATATGGTGAAACCCCATCTCTACTAAAAATACAAAAATTAGCTGGGTGTGGTGGCACGTGCCTGTAATCCCAGCTACTTGGGAGGCCGAGGCAGGAGAATCACTTGAACTGGGGAGTCAGAGGTTGCAGTGAGCCAAGATTATGCCACTACACTCTGCCTGGTGACAGAGCAAGACTCTGTCTAAAAAAATAAAAACTAAATAAAAAAAGACAAATACTTGCACTTTACAAAACTAGAGAACATCGTCAACAGAAATTAAAGGAGACCTAAATAAAGGGAAACACATCCCACGTTCATGGGTCCGAACACTTATCATTGTTAAGATGGCATTACTCCCAACTCATCCACAAATTTAATGCAATGCTTATCAGAATCCCAGGTGTCTTTGTAGAAATTGTCAAACTGATCTAAAATTCATATGGAAGTGCAAGTGAACAGCCAAAACAATCTTGAAAAAGAAAAGCAAAGTTGGGAGACTCACACTTCCTGATTTCAAAACTGGCTGCAAAACTAAAGTAATCAAGACAGTGTGGCACTAGCATAAGGAAAGACATAGAGGTTGATGGAACAGAATTCAGAGTCCAGAAATGGTTTATACATTTGTGCCCAAACGATTTTTCAAAATACAGGTGCTAGGACAATTCAATGAGGAAAGCATAGTATTTTCAGCAAATGGCATTGGGACAACCTAACATCTGTTTGGAAAAGAATGAAGTTGGATCACATGCAAAGATTAGGTGAAAATGAATCATAGTGCTATATGTAACAGCAAAAACTACACTAAGAAGAAAATATAGAAGTAAATCTTTGTGACCTTGGGTTAGGCAGCACTTTCTTAAATACACATCAAAAACACAAACAAAAAAAAAAGAATAAATAGATTAAGTAGACTTGATCAAAAAAAAAAAAAAAACCTGTGCTGCAAATGATATCAAGAAAGTGACAAGACGGTGCATAAGATGTGAGAAAACATTTGCAAACCATATATCTGATAAGAGATTCATATTCAAAATATATAGCGGTGTTTCATGCCTATAATCCTAGCATTTTGGGAGGCTGAGACAGGAGAATCGCTTGAGCCCGGGAGTTCAAGACCAGCCTGGGCAACATGGCAAAAACCCATCTCTACAAAAAATACAAAAATTAACCAGGTGTGGTGGTGTGCAGTTGTATTCCCAGTGACTTGAGAGCCTGAGGTGGAAGGTTTGCTTCAGTGAGCCATCTTCGTATCACTGCACTCCAGCCTGGGTGACAGAATGAGACCTTGTCTCAAAAACCAAAACACAAAAAACTTTTTTTTTTTTTAAATTAATTTATTATTATTATACTTTAAGTTGTAGGGTACATGTGCACAACGTGCAGGTTTGTTACATATGTATACTTGTGCCATGTTGGTGTGCTGCACCCATCAACTCGTCATTTACATCAGGGATAACTCCCAATGCAATCCCTCCCCCCTCCCTCCTCCCCATGATAGGCCCCGGTGTGTGATGTTCCCCTTCCCGAGTCCAAGTGATCTCATTGTTCAGTTCCCACCTATGAGTGAGAACATGCGGTGTTTGCAAAACACAAAAAACTTAATAACCCAATTAAAAAACTAGGCAAAGGATATTAATAGACATTTCTCTACATAACATACATAAATGGCCAATAAACACTTGAAAAGATGCTGAACATCATTAATAAAAAAATGCAAATCAAAACCATACTATTTCACAACCACTAGGATGGCTATAATCAGAGAGAAGATAAAAAATGTTGACAAAAATGTGGAAAAAGTGAAACCCTTATACATTGCTGGTGGAAATGTAAAATAGACAACTTTGGAAAATGTTTTGGCAGTTCCTCAAAGTGTTAAAAATTAGATTACCTTACAGCTCATAAATGTCACTTCCATCTATTCAAGAGGAATGAAAACATGTCGATACAAAAACTTGTATATAAAGTTTTATGGCAATATTCTTTGTAATAGTCCCAAAGTATAATAAGTCAAATATTTTTAACTCATGGATAGATCTGTGATTTATCTATGCAATGGAATATTATTAGGCAATAAAAGTAATGAAGTTTTGATACCTGCTAAAACATTGATAACTCTTAAAAACATTATGCTAATAAAGGAAGCCAGTCACAAAAGACTGTATACACATTGTTTGTTTCCATTTGTATGAAATATCCAGAATAAGGCAAATAGTAGAAAATAGTTTAGGGGTTGCCTAGGGCCAGACAAGGTTCTGTGTTGGTTTTTTGTTTTGTTTTGTTTTTTGCTTTTTTTTTTTTTTTTTTTTTTTTTTGAGACAGGGTCTCTTTCAGTGGCCGAGGCTGGACTGCAGTGGCACCATCTTGGCTCACTGTAGCCTCGACTTCCTGGGCTCAAGCGATTTGCCACCTCAGCCTGCTGAGTAGCTGGGACTACAGGCCTATGTCACCACGCCTGGCTAAGTTTTTGAATTTTTTGTAGCGATGGATTTTTACCATGTTGCCCAGGCTGGTCTCAAACTCCTGAGCTCAAGCAATCCACTTACCTTGGCCTCCCAGAGTGCTGGGATTACAGGTGTTAGCCACCATGCCCAACCGTGAGTTTCTTTTTGGGATGATGAAAATGTTCTCACATTAGATCGTAGTAACAATTGTACAACCGTGTTAATATGCTAAAAATCATTGATGGCATGTGAATGATATTTCAAAAAAGCTGTTGTCAAAAAAATCATGGTCCATTTTCTGCTCCTGCCAGCAAAGTATACGAGATTGCCATTGCCCAATGTAATGTTCACTAACGCAAACTAACACATTTGCCAACTAGATAGACTAGAACAGTGTCTTCGGTAGAGTTTTTCCAGTTCGGCTGAAAGAGAGTTTGCTCCCAGTGTGCATTTAATAATGACCTTTTCGATGGCCATGACTAGAGTGGGGAATGCTGGTGGCGTCCACTGGGCAGAGGCCAGGGAGACGGCTAAGCATGCTGTCATGCATAGAGCTGCCCCCACTCCAAATAATTATCCAACCCAAAACATCAGTGACGTTGAGGTAAGAAGCCCTGAACTGGTAATGGCATCTTGTTTTAGTTTATTTGATTACTAGTAAGGGTAAATTTTCCCCATACATTTACAATTTAATCGTATTTCTCCTTTTGTAGATTTTCTGATCATTATCATTCAGCTCATATTTCTCATCAGTGTATATGCATTCTTTATGCTAGTAGAGATATAAACTATTAATTTTATTTACTAAGTGTATTTGTCTTCCAGTTGTTTCCTTTGGTTAAGTTTATATTGACTATCAAAATGTTTATTTTTTTAATGTGACCAAACTTTTTTTTGCATTGTATCTAGCTTAGAAAATTTCCCTACCTACCTATCTCCCTTCCCTGTAATTTCATTTTTATTTCTTTTCACTGGAATTTAAAGCTTACCTTTTCACATTTAACTTTTTTTTTTTTTTTTTTTTTTTTTTTTTTTTTTTGAGACGGAGTCTCGCTCTGTCGCCCAGGCTGGAGTGCAGTGGCCGGATCTCAGCTCACTGCAAGCTCCGCCTCCCGGGTTCATGCCGTTCTCCTGCCTCAGCCTCCGGAGTAGCTGGGACTACAGGCATCTGCTACCTCGCCCGGCTAGTTTTTTGTATTTTTTTAGTAGAGACGGGGTTTCACCGTGTTAGCCAGGATGGTCTCCATCTCCTGACCTTGTGATCTGCCTGTCTCGGCCTCCCAAAATGCTGGGATTACAGGCTTGAGCCACCGCACCCGGCCACGTTTAACTTTTTTAATGCATGTAGAATTTGTTACGTATATTACAAGATAAGGAGTAATTTTTTTCTAAATACTAGTGACTGTTCTTCCTCCTTTTTAAAAAACATTTGTCGGCCGGGCGCGGTGGCTCACGCCTGTAATCCCAGCACTTTGGGAGGCCGAGGCGGGCGGATCACAAGGTCAGGAGATCGAGACCATGGTGAAACCCCGTCTCTACTAAAAAATAGAAAAAAATTAGCCGGGCGCAGTGGCGGGCGCCTGTAGTCCCAGCTACTCGGAGGCTGAGGCAGGAGAATGGCATGAACCCGGGAGGCGGAGCTTGCAGTGAGCCGAGATTGCGCCACTGCACTCCAGCCTGGGCGACAGAGCGAGACTCCGTCTCAAAAAAAAAAAAAAAAACAAAACAAAAAAAACATTTGTCTCACTGAGCATATTTTAAGGCTCAAGATAATTTTCAAAAGGAAGCTTTCCACAAGTTTATGCATGAGAATAGAAGAGATTACTCCTTGTATTAATTATAATTATATTTAATTATATTATTAAATATATAATTATAATTAATTATATTAATTATATTAAGAGAACATAAGAGATTACTCTTATAAAGAATATAAGAGATTACTCCTTATATTCCTTAATTATGGAGGCCAGTGACATTCTATAAGTATGTAGCTCACCTAACTCAGGAGAAAGCAGTGCTCACAGATATCCTGTCAGTCTTGCAGGAGTATATAAAGAAATATCAAAGCTGGTAGTGGAAACTGGTTGCAGTTTGAAATTAATAAGCCTTTTCTTAAATTAATGAATTTTCTGATATGATCAAAGAGATGGAGAAAGTGATACTATACATGTGTGGTGTGTTTATTTGATAAGAAGGAGGGATACAATTTCAAATCACATTAAAAGTAGTTGCCAGTTTATAACAGATTATGAAAATTTTGTGAGTCCCTGATAATATAATAGTTAAGTGAATTAATGGGAATAAGTATAGATATCTTCTTCTTATTCTACAGATGGAGAATGAGTTAGATTCTGCTCGTTCTGAAATTGAACTCCTGAGGAGTCAGATGACAAATGAGAGAATCTCCATGCAGAATCTAGAAGCTTTGCTGGTGGCCAATCGAGACAAAGAATATCAGTCTCAGATAGCACTTCAAGAAAAAGAATCTGAAATTCAGCTTCTTAAAGAACACCTTTGTTTGGCAGAAAATAAAATGTGAGTTGTTTAGCAATATAAAGTCATACATCTTAATTTTTTGGTACTTTATAGATTAGTAGGATTTTTAAGCTAGAATTTAGAGAATTTGCCTCCTATAATTTGTCATTAATTAAACTAAGGATCAGAAATATTGTGATTTGCCTAAAAGGTGGTACTTTTTCTGTTATGTTTTTCTTATCTAAATTTAAGTTTAATGATCTCTATTGATTCTTTCCAACAGGGTTTTGAGTATAATAGAATGTCTGGTCTAAAATACTGCCTTTAGGAAATATAACAAAATGAGAAAAAAAATTAACCAGTTTGAAACCAGAAGAATTTTCATATTTAGACCATTATATTGCAGCCTAGTGTTTTCATTTGCCACATTGTATTTTCTTTTGTACCTATTGCATGTGCTGGGTACCTAGAAGAACACCTGCATTCACAAAATACAGAAGACTTCCTAGGACATCAATTTTGGCTTCTTTTCTTTTTCTTTCTTTCTTTCTTTCTTTCTTTTTTTTTTTTTTAAGGATCTCTAGCACTCCTAGCACGTTATTAAAAGAACTTTGGCTGGAGAATTGGGTGGAAATGCCTCCCTATATAGTGAATTTTTTTCTATGAAACTTGGTCAGCTCTCATAAAAACTGATGGGGGACCCTTAACCCCTGTTCTTCCCTGTCCCATCTATAACACTTTTCATCCAGCCTCCACTCTATCCTCACATCTGAGCTCAGGGCATGGGGAAGGATAAGAAGCATGGTCTCGGCAGTCAGCCACTCCTAGGAGCCCCTGACTAGGCAAGGGCTTCAGAACCAAGGCCAGTTTCCTTCAGAAACTGTTTTCAGGTTATGGTGGTGGTGACTGAGTCCTTCTTTTCCGTTACTGTAGCTAGGCTATTATGATTCCTTCAACTAGTTTTGCAGGATCACTTTCTCAAGATGGTAGGTGGAAATCTACCTTCATGAAATACGCCAAAACTTCCACCCTAAGCTATACTCTGTTTGAGACTGACTGGTAAATACTAACACTTAGAATTAGCATGAGAAATGTTTGTTATTAGTCTCTAAAGTTTAGATTTCAGCAGTCTATGATACTCTCCTGAAAGCAAGTGAAGAGGATAGAATGTTCTGTGTGAGTGGCATTCATTAATGTTTATCTTCCTTATGATATTGTGCCTTATCACAGGGTTTGTGAGGCATTGTTTGGCCTTAAGAAAGATTCTATTACATTGAAGATTGTATATATCAAATTTCATTATAAGGCACTTGGTTGAATAGATTATATAAAACAGACTATATTAATCATGGAGCTAGTGAATTCCAGTGTTAATTATTTGGTCATACTACTACTTTATATAATACTTCTAAGTACTTACATTAAAAGCTATTTATAGTAAATAGTATAGACAGATGATGTATAATATGTTTCCACAGGGAAACTGAAACAGAGAAAGATTAACTAATTGAATGGGACTGGGATTGCTTAGGCTTTTCAAGTAGGCTACTCTGCATACTTACCATGTCTAACATGGGCATATTTTATGTACTAATAAATCTGGCCATAAAAATCACAATGTGATTTGGATCCAGCTGAGAAACCACTATCAATATGGTTTAATGTACCCCAGAATCATAGTCATATTTTAAGTTTAGTCAACTATAACTCTTACCTTCTTTTAAACAGGGCCATCCAAAGTAGAGATGTGGCCCAGTTCAGAAATGTTGTCACACAACTGGAAGCTGATTTAGACATCACCAAAAGACAACTAGGAACAGAACGCTTTGAAAGGTAAGTTTATCTCTATGCAAGCTCAAAAACAATGCTTTTCAGCATGGAAAGCATTGTTTCTTAGGTAAAAATAGGTTTTAGTTCTTTCATGATGGTTAGATTTTAAAGTATGAATTAAGCTACAGTTTTTTATGATAGTTTTAATACTTTTGCTGGATATAAAATTTTAAAGCATCACTATTTTGCTTTAGGGAGAGGGCCGTACAAGAACTTCGCCGCCAAAATTATTCAAGTAATGCTTATCATATGAGTTCTACAATGAAGCCAAATACAAAATGTCATTCACCAGAACGTGCTCACCATCGATCTCCTGACCGAGGCCTAGATCGATCATTAGAAGAGTGAGTCTGTTTAAGGATCCATTCTCTTGAGATCAAATAGTAATATCTAGTATAGTGAATATTTGGGGTAATAAGGAAACTCAATAGTCTATCTTTAATAGTGATATTTAAACAGGATTACCAAGATATATTGATATAAAAATATAGGATTTTGATAATTAAATTAGAATTATATATATTATACTAAAGCAAAAGGACTAATATTTTATCTGTTTGCATAAATTATATATTTTTTTATTTCCTTAGTTTTGGGGGAACAGGTGGTTTTTTTGTTACTTGGATAACTTCCTTAGCAGTAATTTCTGAGATTTTGGTGCATCCAACACCCAAGCAGTGTACACTGTACCCAATGTGTACTCCTCACTCTTCTCCCATCCTTCCCCCTGAATCCCCAAAGTCCAATGTATCATTCTTGTAACTTTCATCCTCATAGCTTAACTCTCACTTAAAGTGAGAACATATGATATTTGGTTTTCCATTCTTGAGTTACTTCCCTTAGAATAATGGTCTCCAACTCCATCCAGGTTGCTACGAATGCCATTATTTCGTTCCTTTTTATGGCTTAGTAGTATTCCTTGGTATATTTATACCACATTTTTTTTATCCACTTGTTGTTCGATGGGCATTTAGGCTGGTTCCATATTTTTGCAATTGCAAATTGTGCTGCTACAAACATGTGTGTGCAAGTATCTTTTTCATATAATGACTTCTTTTCCTCTGAATAGATACCCAGTAGTTGGATTGCTGGATCAAATGGTAGTTACACTTTTAGTTCTAAAAGGAATCTCTGTACTGTTTTCCATGGTGGTTGTACTAGTTTACATTCCCACCAGCAGTGTAAAAGAAAACATTCCCTTTTTACCACATCTATACCAACATGTATGATTTCTTGATTTTTTAATTACGGCCATTCTTGCAGGAACAAGGTAGGTGTCTCATTGTGGTATTAATTTGCATTTCCCTGATAATTAGTGATGATGAGCATCTTTTCATATGTTCATTGGGCATTTGTATATATTCTTTTGAGAATTGTTTATTCATGTCCTTAGCCCATTTTTTGATGGGATTATGTTTTTTTTTTTTTTTTTTTTTTTTTTTTTTTTTTTTTTTTTTTTTTGCTGATTTGTTTGACTTCCTTGTAGATTCCGGATATTAGTCCTTTGTTGGATGCACGTTTGGGAAGATTTTCTCCCACTCTGTGGGTTGTCTGTTTACTCTGCTGATTATTTCTTTTGCTATGCAGAAGCCTTTTAGTTTAATTAAGTCCCATCTATTTGTACTTGTTTTTGTTTCATTTGCTTTTGAGTTGTTGGTCATGAAGTCTTTGCCTAAGCCAATGTTCAGAAGAGCTTTACTAATGTTATCTTCTAGAATTTTTATGGTTTCAGGTGTTAGATTTAAGTCTTTGATCATCTTGAGTTGATTTTTATGTAAGGTGAGAGATGAGGATCCAGTTTCATTCTTCTACATGTGGCTTCCCAATTATCCCAGCACCATTTGTTGAGTAAGGTGTCCTTTCCCCACTTTATGTTTTTGTTTGCTCTGTCAAAAATCAGTTTGCTATAAGTATTTGGCTTCATTTCTGGGTTCTCTATTCTGTTTCATTGGTCTATGTGCCTATTTTCGTATCAGTACCATGCTGTTTTGATAACTATAATCTTGTAGTATAGTTTGAAGTTAGGTAATGTGATGCCTCCAAATTTGTTCCTTTTGCTTAGTCTTGCTATGTGGGGTCTTTTGAGTTTCCATATGAAGTTTAGGATTGTTTTTCTAGTTCTGTGAAGAATGATTATGGTACTTTGATTGGAACTGCATTGAATTTGCATATTGCTTTTGGCAGTATGGCCGTTTTTACAATATTGATTCTCCACAAGCATGGGATGTGTTTCCATTTGTTTGTATTATCAGTGACTTCTTTCAGCAGTGTTTTGTAGTTTTCTTTGTAGAACTCTTTCACCACCTTGATTAGGTATATTCCTAAGTTGGTGTTTTTGTTTGTTTGTTTGTTTTTTGCTCCTACTGTAAAAGGAGTTGAGTTATTGATTTGTTTCTCAGCTTGATCGCTGTTGGTGTATAGCAGTGCTACTGACTTGTGTACATTAATTTTGTACCCAGAAACTTTACTGAATTCATTTATCAGATCTGGGAGCTTTTTGGATGAGTCTGTAGGGTTTTCTAGGTATATGATCATATTATCAGTGAACAGTGACAGTTTTACTTCCTCTTTACTGATTTAGATACCCTTTATTTGTTTCTCTTGTCTGATTGCTCTGTCTAGGACTTCAGGTACTATGTTGAATAGAAACAGTGAAAGTGGGCATTCTTGTCTTGTTCCAGTTCTCGGGGAATGCTTTCAACTATCCCCATTCAGTATAATGTTGGCTGTGGGTTTGTCATAGATAGCTTTTATTACCTTGAAGTGTGTGTCCCTCCTATGCCAGTTTTGCTGAGGGTTTTAACCATAACGGGATGCTCGATTTTGTCAAATCCTTTTTCTGCATCTATTGAGATGATCACATGATTTTTGTTTTTAATTTTGTTTATGTGGTCTGTCACATTTATTGACTGGCATATGTTAAACTGTTGCTGCATACCTGGTATGCAACTCACTTGATCATGGTGTATTATCTTTTTGATATGCTGTTAGATTCAGTTAGCAAGTATTATGTTGAGGACTTTTTGCATCTATGTTCATCAGGGTTATTGGTCTATAGTTTTCATTTTTTGTTATGTCCTTTCCTAGCTTTGGAATTAGGGTGATACTGGCTTCATGGGATGATTTAGGGAGGATTCCCTCTTTCTATGTCTTGTGGAATAGTGTTCTATAGGATTGGTACAATTCTTCTTTGACTGATGGAATTCAGCTGTGAATCCATCTGGTCCTGGACTTTTTTTTATTGGCAATTTTTTTAAATTACTGTTTTAATCTCTCTACTTGTTACTGGCCTGTTCAGAGTTTCTATGTCTTCCTGATTTAATCTGGGAGGGTTGTATTTTTCCAGGAATTTATCCATCTCCTCTAGATTTTCTAGTTTGTGTGTGTAAAGGTGTTCATAGTAGCCTTGAATGATCTTTTGTATTTCTGTGGTACTGGTTGTAATATCTCCCGTTTCATTTCTCATTGAGCTTATTTGGATCTTCTCTCTTCTTTTCTTGGTTGATCTCGCTAGTGGTCTATCAATTTTGTTTATCTTTTCAAAGAACCAGCTTTTTGTTTGATTTATCTTTTGTATTTTTTTGTCTCATTTTCATTGGTTCTGCTCTGATCTTTGTTATTTCTTTTCTTCTGCTGTGTTTAGGTTGGTTGGTTCTTGTTTCTCTAGTTCCTTCAGGTGTGAACTTAGAGTGTCTATTTGTGCTCTTCCAAACTTTCTGATGTAGGCATTAAATGCTATGAACTTTTCTCTTAATACTACTTTTGGTGTGTTGCAGAGGTTTTGATAAGTTGTTTCACTATTATCTCTCAGTTCAAAGAAGTTTTTAATTTCCATCTTGATTTCATTGTTGACCCAAAGATCATTCAAGATCGGATGATGATGATAATTATTATTAAATGTTTTTGAGATGGACTCTTGCTCTGTTGCTCAGGCTAGAGTGCAGTGGCATGATCTTGGCTCACTGCAACCTCTGCTCCCCGGGTTCAAGCAGTTCTCCTGCCTTAGCCTCCCAAGTAGCTGGGAATACAGGCATGTGCCACAATGCCTGGCTTATTATTATTATTATTATTATTATTATTATTTTTGAGAAAGAGTCTCACTCTGTTGCCCAGGCTGGAGTGCAATGGCACAATCTCAGTTCACTGCAACCTCCGCCTCCCAGGTTCAAGCGATTCTCATGCCTCATACTCCCAAGTAGCTGGGATTACAGGTGTCCACTACCACGCCTGGCTAATTTTTTTGTATTTTTAGAAGAGACAGGTTTTCACCATGTTGGCCAGGCTGGTCTTGAACTCCTGACCTCAGGTGATCTGTGCGCCTCAGCCTCCCAAAGTGCTGGGATTACAGGCATGAAGCACCGCACACAGCCTTAATTTTTGTGGTTTTAGTAGAGACAGGGTTTCACTATGTTGACCAGGCTGATTTTGAACTCCTGACCTCAAGTGATCCACCTGTCTTTGCCTCCCAAAGTGCTGGGATTACAATGAGCCACCGCACCCAGCCTCAAGAGCAGATTATTTAATGTCCATGTATTTTTATAGTTTTGAGGGTTCCTTTTGGAGATAATTTCCAGTTTTGTTCCACTACAGTTTAAGAAGATACTTGAGGCCAGGCGTGGTGGCTCACGCCTGTAATCCCAGCACTTTGGGAGGCCAAGGTGGGCAGATCACGACGTCAGGAGATCGAGACCATCCTGGCTAAAACAGTGAAACCCCATCTCTACTGAAAATACAAGAAATTATCCGGGTGTGGTGGCGGATGCCTGTAGTCCCAGCCACTCAGGAGGCTGAGGCAAGAGAATGGCGTGAACCCGGTAGGCGGAGCTTGCAGTGAGCCAAGATCATGCCACAGCGCTCCAGCCTAGGTAACAGAGCGAGACTCCATCTCAAAAAAAAAAAAAAAAAAGATACTTCATATAAATCTGATTTTCTTAAATTTATTGAGACTTGTTTTGCGTCCTATCATATGTTCAGTCTGAGAGACTGCTCCATGTGCTGAAGAAAAGAATTTATATTCTGCAGTTTTTGGGTAGAATGTTCTGTAAATACTGTTAAGTCCATTTGTTCTAGGGTATAGTTTAAGTTCATTGTTTCTTTGTTAACTTTCTCTATTGATGACCTGTCTAGTGCTGTCAATGGAGTATTGAAGTCTCCCACTATTATTGTGTTGCTGTGCATCTCATTTCTTAGGTCTAATAGTAATTGTTTTCTAAATTTGAGAGCTCTGTGTATATAGGCATATATATTTAGAATTGCAATATTTTCCTTTTGGACTATTCCTTTTATCATTATATAATGTTTCTCTTTTTCTTTTTTTACTGTTGTTGCTTTAAAGTTTGTTTTGTCTGATGTAAGAATAGCTACTGTTGCTCACTTTCCATTTGTGTGGAGTATCTTTTTCCACCCCTTAACCTTAAGTGTATGTGAGTCCTTATATGTTAGGTGAGTCTCTTGAAGACAGCAGATACTTAGTGAATTTTTATCCATTCTGCCATTCCGTATCTTTTAAGTGGAGTATTTAGGCTGTTTACATTCAACATAGTATTAAGATGTTAGGTACTGTTCTGTTCATCACATTAGTTGTTGCCTTAATACGTTGTTTTGGTTTTCTTCCCCCCAATTGTGTCATTGTTTAATGACATTAAATAATTAAATGAAATTAAATAATCTATGAGATTTATGTTGTAAGGAGCTTCTATTTTGATGTATTTTGAGGTTTTGTTTCAAGATTTAGAACTCCTTTAAACATTTTTCATAGTGCTGGCTTAGTAGTGGCAAATTCTCTCAGCATTTGTCTGAAAATCATTTTATTTTTCCTTCATTATGTTGCTTAATTTTGCTGGATACAAAATTCTTGGCTGACAATTATTTTGTTTCATGAGGCTAAAGATGGGACCCCAATCCCTTCTGGCTTGTAGGATTTCTGCTGAGAAATCTGCCTTTAATGTGGTAGGTTTTCCTTTATAGTTTATCTTGATGCTTTTGTGTCACAGATCTTTTTTTTTTATGATAAAGCATTTAATAAATTTATTATTATTATTATTATTATACTTTAAGTTCTAGGGTACATGTGCATAACGTGCAGGTTTGTAACATATGTATACTTGTGCCATGTTGGTGTGCTGCACCCATCAACTCGTCAGCACCCATCAACTTGTCATTTACATCAGGTATAACTCCCAACGCAATCTCTCCCCCATCCCCCTCCCTATGATAGGCCCCGGTGTATGATGTTCCCCTTCTCGAGTCCAAGTGATCTCATTGTTCAGTTCCCACCTATGAGTGAGAACATACGGTGTTTGATTTTCTCTTCTTGAGATAGTTTGCTGAGAATGATGGTTTCCAACTGCATCCATGTCCCTACAAAGGACACAAACTCATCCTTTTTTATGGCTGCATAGTATTCCATGGTGTATATGTGCCACATTTTCTTAATCCAGTCTGTCACTGATGGACATTTGGGTTGATTCCAAGTCTTTGCTATTGTGAATAGTGCTGCAATAAACATACGTGTGCATGTGTCTTTATAGCAGCATGATTTATAATCCTTTGGGTATATACCCAGTAATGGGATGGCTGGGTCATATGGTACTTCTAGTTCTAGATCCTTGAGGAATCACCATACTGTTTTCCATAATGGTTGAACTAGTTTACAGTCCTACCAACAGTGTAAAAGTGTTCCTATTTCTCCACATCCTCTCCAGCACCTGTTGTTTCCTGACTTTTTAATGATTGCCATTCTAACTGGTGTGAGATGGTATCTCATTGTGGTTTTGATTTGCATTTCTCTGATGGCCAGTGATGATGAGCTTTTTTTCATGTGTCTGTTGGCTGTATGAATGTCCTCTTCTGAGAACTGTCTGTTCATATCCTTTACCCACTTTTTGATGGGGTTGTTTGTTTTTTTCTTGTAAATTTGTTTGAGTTCTTTGTAGATTCTGGATATTAGCCCTTTGTCAGATGAGTAGATTGCAAAAATTTTCTCCCATTCTGTAGGTTGCCTGTTCACTCTGATGGTAATTTCTTTTGCTGTGCAGAAGCTCTTTAGTTTAATGAGATCCCATTTGTCAATTTTGGCTTTTGTTGCCGTTGCTTTTGGTGTTTTAGACATGAAGTCCTTGCCCATGCCTATGTCATGAATGGTATTACCTAGGTTTTCTTCTAGGGATTTTATGGTATTAGGTCTAACATTTAAGTCTCTAATTCATCTTGAATTAATTTTCGTATAAGGAGTAAGGAAAGGATCCAGTTTCAGCTTTCTACTTATGGCTAGCCAATTTTCCCAGCACCATTTGTTAAATAGGGAATATTTTCCCCATTTCTTGTTTTTCTCAGGTTTGTCAAAGATCAGATGGCTGTAGATGTGTGGTATTATTTCTGAGGACTCTGTTCTGTTCCATTGGTCTATATCTCTGTTTTGGTACCAGTACCATGCTGTTTTGGTTACTGTAGCCTTGTAGAATCAATGTGTCACAGATCTTAAGATTCTTTCCTTTGTCTTGACTTTGGGTATCCTGATGACTATGTGCCTAGGTGATGATGTTTTTGCAATGAATTTCCCAGGTGTTCTTTGAGTTTCTTATATTTGGAGGTCTAGATCTCTAGCAAGGTCAGGGAGGTTTTCTTTAATTATTCCCTCAAGTAAGTTTTCTAAACTTTTAGATTTCTCTTCTTCCTCAGGAACACTAGTTATTCTTAGGTTTGACCATTTAACATAATCCCACATTTCTTGGAGGATTTGTTCACTTTTTAAAATTCTTTTTTTTTTTTCTTTGTCTGACTGAGCTAATTCTAAAGACCTGTCTTCAGCTGGGCATGGTGGCTAATGCCTGTAATCCCAGCACTTTGGGAGTCTGAGGCAGGCAGATCAGTTGAAGTCAGGAGTTCAAGACCAGCCTGGCCAACATGGTGAAACTCTGCCTCTACTAAAAACACAAATATTAGTCAGGTATGGTGGCACATGCCTGTAATCCCAGCTACTTGGAAGGCTGAAGCAGGAGAATCACTTGAACCCAGGTGGCGGAGGTTGCAGTGAGCCAAGATCACGCCACTGCACTCCAGCCTGGTGACAGCATGGATACCAGTACCTGCTCTAGTAGAGGTGACGGGAAAGTGATGCATCACTTTAGGTCGGGGCAGGGTTAGGTGGGTCTGGGCTCAGACTCTCCTTGGGCAGGGCTTGCCATGGCCACCTTGGGGAAGGGGATTATGGTTCTCAGGCCAATGGGGTTATGTTCTAGAGGGGATCTTGGTCACCTTTGCTGTATCATATAGTTCATCGGAGAAGTGGGGAATAGCTAGTAGCAAGAGGCCTCACCCAGCTCCCATGCAGTTGGCGAGGCCAGCCTCGCTCCTGCAGTGCCTTGCTCAGATTTTGCCCCAGGCCATGAGCTACCCCACTGAAAAAACAAGCACAGCATTTGAACCTGGCCCTTCCCTGTCTGGCTATTCCTACTCTGTCTCCTATCTGCAGCAGCTTCCGCTCGTCCCCTGGACTCTGCTCAAGAAAATTTGTGCCCAGTCAGAACCACTACCGATTTCAGTTTAGAGCTTCCTTCACTCTGTGACCCCTCCCCAGTTCTGCTGGCTGCCTTTTCAAGGACCCCTGTGAGATAGTCATTGCTGGCTTCCCTGGGCTCGAGCTGGAGACTGGGAGTGCATGCAAAGCACTTCCTGCTGCTACTTCTACTTTTATATTTTACGTGACTCCATAAATCCCTTTCATCTCTAGATAGGGTTAAATTTTTCTCCCGTGATGTGGATTTTCAGATTCCCCAGGGGGGACATGTGTTCAGATGTAGGTTTTCTTCCCTCTCACACGTTGGGAACTCCCAGTTTTTCACCTGTTTCATGGACTTGGCAGCAGCATGCCACTTCTTTCAAAGGATATGTGAATTCTTTGGGTTTTCCTTGTATATTCCTACAGTGAATCCTGGAGCAAAAGATCACAGTGTGCGTCTCTAACACTGTTCTGTCCTTCCATGTGGGATCTGTCCTTCCACGTGGGATCTGTCCTTCCGTGTGGGATCTGTCCTTCCGTGTGGGATCTGTCCTTCCGTGTGAGATCTGTCCTTCCGTGTGGGATCTGTCCTTCCATGTGGGATCTGTCCTTCCACGTGGGATCTGTCCTTCCGTGTGGGATCTGTCCTTCCATGTGGGATCTGTCCTTCCGTGTGGGATCTGTCCTTCCATGTGAGATCTGTCCTTCCATGTGGGAGCTGTCCTTCCGTGTGGGATCTGTCCTTCCGTGTGGGATCTGTCCTTCCGTGTGAGATCTGTCCTTCCGTGTGGGATCTGTCCTTCCATGTGAGATCTGTCCTTCCATGTGGGAGCTGTCCTTCCATGTGGGATCTGTCCTTCCATGTGAGATCTGTCCTTCCATGTGGGAGCTGTCCTTCCATGTGGGATCTGTCCTTCCGTGTGGGATCTGTCCTTCCGTGTGGGATCTGTCCTTCCGTGTGGGATCTGTCCTTCCATGTGAGATCTGTCCTTCCATGTGAGATCTGTCCTTCCATGTGGGAGCTGTCCTTCCATGTGGGATCTGTCCTTCCGTGTGGGATCTGTCCTTCCGTGTGGGATCTGTCCTTCCGTGTGGGATCTGTCCTTCCACGTGGGATCTGTCCTTCCGTGTGGGATCTGTCCTTCCATGTGGGAGCTGTCCTTCCATGTGAGATCTGTCCTTCCGTGTGGGATCTGTCCTTCCGTGTGGGATCTGTCCTTCCGTGTGGGATCTGTCCTTCCATGTGGGATCTGTCCTTCCATGTGAGATCTGTCCTTCCGTGTGGGAGCTGTCCTTCCGTGTGAGATCTGTCCTTCCGTGTGGGATCTGTCCTTCCGTGTGGGATCTGTCCTTCCGTGTGGGATCTGTCCTTCCGTGTGGGATCTGTCCTTCCGTGTGGGAGCTGCACGTTAGTCCTGTCTCCTACCTGCCATCTTCCATCTGCCCCATACATTGTATTTTAATAGTTTGATTTTCTTTTTATTTCTACAACATTAACTTCTTATTTAATTACAAAATGTTGGTTATTATAACACCACAAAATTTATATGTTCTAGGAAAGTAATCAGCTAGTTTTTCAGAGGAAAATATTTTAGATATATTTCTATGTATCACAAATTTCCTAGAAACTTTTTATTTGGAAACAATTTCAACCTTTCAAAAAGTTACAAAAATAAGAATACAAAGAACATCTATATGTCCTTTACCCATACTCACTCTTTTAAAATTTTTTCCCCATTTGTTTTCTTATATACACATGTGGTGGCTCATGTGCTCACATGCTTTCATGTTTCTTCACAGACACACACACACTTGCACAGACCTACTCACACACTCACAGAGGCACATTTAAACTTATAACCAAAACTCCAAACCATGCCCACAGGTTTCATCCTTTTACTTTTTTCTATTACTTATATATATGTTCTTTCTTCTACAGTGAGAGCCCTGGCTCAACATTAACATGTTTACTCAACGATATCAATGTAGTTACTAATTTGCTCAATCCCAGAATACATCTACAATAGTTTCAAAATTTCTTCACCGATGTCACCACAATAAATAAGCCAACTTTTTTAAAGTTCAGAATCTGTTTGCAGTTCTTCCTTCTTACGCCTGTATGCTACCTTGCCCAAATCTTGAGAGCATATGGTTAAATACTGAGTTTGTAACTTATTTGGATTAATTTTTTCCATCTTTTATTTTGGTCATGGTATTCATTTGAAATAACATTGGATTCATTTGTTTCAATTTGCTTTCATTTTTCATATTTCCACTTCCTAGTTTTTTCCTCAACTTAATTTTATTTTTGAATATGTAGATTAGCATGCTTTTAAAGGTCAACACTCTGCAAAAAATAATACTAAGAGAAGTGTCACTTTCTCTGCCTTCCATCCCATCAGCCATGCCTCCACCTCCTTTCTTTGTGGTTTTATGCTAATGATACACAGATATATATCTTTCTTTGTTTATGCAAAAAGTGGCATGCTTTTTTGCACTTTGCTTTTCTCACTTAACACTGTCTCCTCGAAATCTCTCCATGTTGATTCCTAGAGATTCTCCTTATTCCTTTTTGTCAGGTGCACACTACTTCAGTATATGGATGTACCATAGTTATGCAACCCACCTCCTAAACTCGGACATTTAGCTGGTTTCCAATAATTTGCAATTACAAACAAGGCTGTAATGAATAATCTTGTACATATGTATTTTCATGTTGTTGCAGTATCTTCAGAATAAATTCCTAGAAGTGGAATTGCTGGGTCAATGGGTAAATACACATGTAGTTTTGTTAGGCCGTGCCACATTCCCCTCCATTTTGCAGTCCCTTCAGCAATGTGTGAAAATACTGTTTCCCCACAACCTCACTAGCAGAACACACTGTCAAGCTTTTGAATTTGTGCCACTGCGGTGGATGAGAAATGGTATTTCAGTGTAGTTTTAATTTGCATTTCTCATATTATGAGTGAAGTTGAATATCTTTTCATAGGTTTAAGGGCTACTGTTATATCTCTTTTTCTGAATTAGCTATTCATTTCTTCTGCCTGTTTTTCTAATGGACTGTAGATCTTTTTGTTAAAAAATTTTTTAGTACATTTGAGAAATTATCTCTTTATTGGTGATATATGCTATAAATATTTTCTCACTTTTTTGTCATTTGTCTTTTAATTTTACTGTATTGCCTTTTTCTCTATAAAGAGATTTTATTTTTGTGTAGTCAGATTTTAAACCTTTCCCTTTAATGCATCTGGATTTCTATTCATAGTTAGCAAATCTTTCTCTCTTCCCAGATAGTAGAGGAATGTTTTCTTTTAGTACTGGTATAGTTTTACTTTTTATATTTAGATATCTGATTCATTTTGGAGTTTATTTTATGTGTGGTTTGAGAAATGGATCTAATTTTATCTTTTTCCAACTGACTATCAAGTTGTTCCAAGATCATTGATTTAAAAGACTCTTTGTCCCAGTCATTCAGATCTCTTTTTGGACTTTCTATTTCTTTTCCATTGATCTGCCTGTTCGTGTGCAGTCCCACACTATTTAATTATAGAGGCTATGTGGTATTTTTAATTCTGTAGGGATAGCTCAGTGGTGTGCTGGTAAACTGGCCTTCCAAAGGAGAGGAGGGGGAGGCCCTGATCTGTAGCACTTGCCAATTTCTGTGGTGTAAATACCTCCACTTTTTCATTTTTTGTAGATCTTTTATATCACTGTTTAATATTTGTTCATCTGACCTGTTTTATATTAAGAGTGGTGTTCTAAAGTCTCCTATTATTAGTATGCTTTAATTTCTTTTTCCATATCCTCTAAATTTTGCTTTATATAGGTGGTTTGCTGTTTTATTTGTTGCATTGATATTCTGAACTGTCACTCTTCATCATGGAATGTGGCTTTTATAAAGTGTCCTTTTCTGATGCATTTAGATTTTTTTCTTTTGCTTGATTCTACTTTGTCTGGTATTAGAGTTGCCACTCCTATTTTCTTATTGTTTCTATTTACATGGTAAATATTTTTATTTTTAACTGTTTTGAGTAACTGCATTTTAAGTATCTCTCTTATATACAGTATGGATTTGAGTTTTGCTTTATGAGTCTGTGAATTTTTTTTGAGAAATTTACACTCTTATTATTATTATACTTTAAGATCTAGGGTACATGTGCACAATGTGCAAGTTTGTTACGTATGTATCCATGTGCCATGTTGCTGTGCTGCACCCATTAACTGGTCATTTACATTAGGTATTCCTCCTAATGTTATCCCTCCCCACTCCCCTACCCCACAACAGGCCACAGTGTGTGATGTTCCCCACCCTGTGTCCAAGTGTTCTCATTGTTCAGTTCCCACCTATGAATGAGAACATGCAGTGTTTGGTTTTCTGTTCTTGGGTTACTTTGCTGAGAATGATGGTTTCCAGCTTCATCCATGTCCCTACAAAGGACATTAACTCATCCTTTTTTATGGCTGCATAGTATTCCATGGTGTATACGTGCCACATTTTCTTAATCCAGTCTATCATTGATGGACATTTGGGTTGGTTCCAAGTCTTTGCTATTGTGAATAGTGCCGCAATAAACATACGTGTGCTTGTGTCTTTATTGTAACATGATTTATAATCCTTTGGGTATATACCCAGTAATGGGATGGCTGGATCAAATGGTATTTCTAGTTCTAGATCCTTGAGGAATCGCCACACTGTCTTCCACAATAGTTGAACTAGTTTATACTCCCACCAACAGTGTAAAAGTGTTCCTGTTTCTCCACATCCTCTCCGGCACCTGTTGTTTCCTGACTTTTTAATGATCGCCATTCTAACTGGTGTGAGATAGTATCTCATTGTGGTTTTGATTTGCATTTCTCGGATGGCCAGTGATGATGAGCTTTTTTTCACATGTCCATTGGCTGCATAAATGTCTTCTTTTGACAAGTTTCTGTTCATATCCTTTGCCCACTTTTTGATGGGGTCGTCTGTTTTTTTTTTCTTGTAAATTTGTTTAAGTAGTTTATAGATTCTGGATATTAGCCCTTTGTCAGTTGGATAGATTGCAAAAATTTTCTCCCATTCTGTAGGTTGCCTGTTCACTCTGATGGTAGTTTCTTTTACTGTGTAGAAGCTCTTTAGTTTAATTAGATACATTTGTCAATTTTGGCTTTTGTTGCCATTGCTTTTGGTGTTTTAGTCATGAAGTTCTTCCCCATGCCTATGTCCTGAATGGTATTGCCTAGGCTTTCTTCTAGGGTTTTTATGGTTTTAGGTCTAACATTTAAGTCTTTAATCCATCTTGAATTAATTTTTGTATAAGGTGTAAGGAAGGAATCCTGTTTCAGCTTTCTCCATATGGCTAGCCAGTTTTCCCAGCACCATTTGTTAAATAGGGAATCCTTTCCCCATTTCTTGTTTTTCTCAGGTTTGTCAAAGATCAGATGGTTGTAGATGTGTGGTATTATTTCTGAGGGCTCGGTTCTATTCCATTGGTCTATATTTCTGTTTTGGTACCAGTACCATGCTGTTTTGGTTACTGTAGCCTTGTAGTATAGTTTGAAGTCAGGTAATGTGATGCCTCCAGCTTTGTTCTTTTTGCTTAGGATTGTCGTGACAATGCGGGCTCTTTTTTGGTTCCATATGAACTTTTAAGTAGTTGTTTCCAATTCTGTGAAGAAAGTCATTGGTAGCTTGATGGGGATGGCATTAAATCTATAAATTACCTTGGGCAGTATGGCCATTTTCATGATACTTATTCTTCCTATCCATGAGTATGGAATGTTCTTCCATTTGTTTGTGTCCCCTTTTATTTCATTGAGCAGTGGTTTGTAGTTCTCCTTGAAGAGGTCCTTCACATCCCTTGTAAGTTGGATTCCTAGGTATTTTATTCTCTTTGAAGCAATTGTGAATGGAAGTTCACTCATGATTTGGCTCTCTGATTGTCTGTTATTGGTGTATAGGAATGCTTGTGATTTTTGCACATTGATTTTGTATCCTGAGTCTTTGCTGAAGTTGCTTTTCAGCTTAAGGATATTTTGGGCTGAGACGATGGGGTTTTCTAAATATACAATCATGTCATCTGCAAACAGAGACAATTTGATGTCCTCTTTTCCTAACTGAATACTCTTTATTTCTTTCTCCTGTCTGATTGCCCTAGCCAGAACTTCCAACACTATGTTGAATAGGAGTGGTGAGAGAGGGCATCCCTGTCTTGTGCTAGTTTTCAAAGGGAATGCTTCCAGTTTTTGCCCATCCAGTATGATATTGACTGTGGTTTTGTCATAAATTGCTGTTATTATTTTGAGATTCGTTCCATCAATACCTAGTTTATTGAGAGATTTTAGCATGAAAGGCTGTTGAATTTTGTCAAAGGCCTTTTCTGCATCTATTGAGATAATCATGTGGTTTTGTCTTTGGTTCTGTTTATATGATGGATTATGTTTATTGATTTGCATATGTTGAACCAGTCTTGCATCCCAAGGATGAAGCCCACTTGATCGTGGTGGATAAACTTTGATGTGCTGATTCGGTTTGCCAGTATTTTATTGAGGATTTTTGTATCGACGTCCATTAGGGATATTGGTCTAAAATGCTCTTTTTTGTTGTTGTGTTTCTGCCAGGCTTTGGTATCAGGATGATGCTGGCCTCATAAAATGAATTGGGGAGGATTCTCTCTTTTTCTATTGATTGGAATAGTTTCAGAAGGAATGGTACCAGCTCCTCTTCGTATCTCTGGTAGAATTCGGCTGTGAATCCGTCTGGTCCTGGACTTTTTTTGGTTGGTAGGCTAGTAAGTATTGCCTCAATTTCAGAGCCTGTTATTGGTCTATTCAGGGGTTCACTTGCTTCCTGGTTTAGTCTTAGGAGGGTGTATGTGTTCAGGAATTCATCAGTTTCTTCTAGATTTTCTAGTTTATTTGCGTAGAGGTGTTTATAGTATTCTCTGATGGTAGTTTGTATTTCTGTGGGATCGGTGGTGATATCCCCTTTATCATTTTTTATTGCATCTATTTGATTCTTCTCTCTTCTTTATTAGTCTTGCTAGCAGTCTATCAATTTTGTTGATCTTTTCAAAAAACCAACTCCTGGATTCATTGATTTTTTGGAGGGTTTTTTGTGTCTCTATCTCCTTCAATTCTGCTCTGACCTTAGTTATTTCTTGCCTTCTGCTAGCTTTTGAATGTGTTTGCTCTTGCTTCTCTAGTTCTTTTAATTGTGATGTTAGAGTGTCAATTTTAGAACTTTCCAGCTTTCTCTTGTGGGCATTTAGTGCTGTAAATTTCCCTCTACACACTGCTTTAAATGTGTCCCAGAGATTCTGGTATGTTGTATCTTTGTTCTCATTGGTTTCAAAGAACATCTTTATTTCTTCCTTCATTTCGTTATGTACCCAGTAGTCATTCAGGAGCAGGTTCAGTTTCCATGTAGTTGTGCGATTTTGAGTCAGTTTTCTTAATTCTGAGTTCTAATTTGATTGCACTGTGGTCTGAGAGACAGTTTGTTATAATTTCTGTTCTTTTACATTTCCTAAGGAGTGCTTTACTTCCAACTATGTGGTCAATTTTGGAATAAGTGTGATGTGGTGCTGAGAAGAATGTATATTCTGTTGATTTGGGGTGGAGAGTTCTGTAGATGTCTATTAGGTTCACTTGGTGCAGAGCTGAGTTCAAGTCCTTAATATCCTTGTTAACTTTCTGTCTCATTGATCTGTCTAATGTTGACTGTGGGGTGTTAAATTCTCCCATTATTATTGTGTGAGGGTCTAAGTGTCTTTGTAGGTCTCTAAGGACTTGCTTTATGAATCTGGGTGCTCCTGTATTGGGTGCATATATATTTAGGATAGTTAGCTCTTCTTGTTGAATTGATCCCTTTACCATTATGTGATGCCCTTCTTTGTCTCTTTTGATCTTTGTTGGTTTAAAGTCTGTTTAATGAGAGACTAGGATTGCAACCCCTGCTTTTTGTTTTGTTTTGTTTTCCATTTGCTTGGTAGATCTCCCTCCATCCCTTTATTTTGAGCCTATGTGTGTCTCTGCATGTGAGATGCATCTCCTGAATACAGCACACTGATGGGCCGTGACTCTTTATCCAGTTTGCCAGTCTGTGTCTTTTAATTGGGGCATTTAGCCCATTTATATTTAAGGTTAATATTGTTATGTGTGAATTTGATCCTGTCATTATGATGTTAGCTGGTTATTTTGCTGATTAGTTGATGCAGTTTCTTCCTAGCATCAATGGTCTTTACAATTTGGCAAGTTTTTGCAGTGGCTGGTACCGGTTGTTCCTTTCCATGTTTAGTGCTTCCTTCAGGAGCTCTTCTAGGGCAGGCGTGGTGGTGACAGAATGTCTCAGCATTTGCTTGTCTGGAAAGGATTTTATTTCTCCTTCACATATGAAGCTTAGTTTGGCTGGATATGAAATTCTGGGTTGAAAATTCTTTTCTTTAAGAATGTCCAATATTGGCCCCCACTCTCTTCTGGTTTGTAGAGTTTCTGCCAAGAGATTCGCTGTTAGTCTGATGGGCTTCCCTTTGTGGGTAACCTGACCTTTTTCTCTGGCTGCCCTTAACATTTTTTCTTTCATTTCAACCTTGGTGAATCTGACAATTATGTGTCTTGGGGTTGCTCTTCTCAAGGAATATCTTTGTGGCGTTCTCTGTATTTCCTGAGTTTGAATATTGGCCTGCCTTGCTAGGTTGGGGAAGTTCTCCTTGGTAATATACTGAAGAGTGTTTTCCAACTTCGTTCCATTCTCCCTGTCACTTTCAGGTACACCAATCAGATGTAGATGTGGTCTTTTCACGTAGTCCCATATTTCTTGGAGGTTTTGTTCATTTCTTTTTATTCTTTTTTCTCTACACTTCTCTTCTTGCTTTATTTCTTTCATTTGCTCTTCAATCACTGATACCCTTTATTCCACTTGATTGAATCGGCTACTGAAGCTTGTGCTTGCATCACATTCTTCTCGTGCCGTGGTTTTTAGCTCCATCAGGTCATTTAAGGTCTTCTCTATGCAGTTTATTCTAGTTAGCCGTTCGTCTAATCTTTTTTCAAGGTTTTTAGCTTCTTTGCAATTTGTTTGAACTTCCTCCTTTAGCTCGGAGAAGTTTGTTATTACCAGTCTTCTGAAGCCTACTTCTGTCAACTCGTTAAAGTCATTCTCCGTCCAGCTTTGTTCCATTGCTGGCAAGGAGCTGTGATCCTTTGGAGGAGAAGAAGTGCTCTGATTTTTTGAATTTTCAGCTTTTCTGCTCGGGTTTCTTCCCATCTTGGTGGTTTTATCTACCTTTGGTCTTTGATGATGGTGACCTACAGATGGGGTTTTGGTGTGGATGTCCTTTTTGTTGGTGTTGATTCTATTCCTTTCTGTTTGTTATTTTTCCTTCTAACAGTCAGGACCCTCAGCTGCAGGTCTGTTGGAGTTTGCTGGAGGTGCACTCCAGACCCTGTTTGCCAGGGTATCACCAGCGGAGGCGGCAGAACGGCAAATATTGCAGAACGGCAAATGTTGCTGCCTGATGCTTCCTCTGAAAACGTCGTCTCAGAGGGGCACTTGGCTGTATGAGGTGTCAGTTGGCCCCTACTGGGAGGTGTCTCCCAGTTAGGCTACCTGGGGATCAGGGACCCACTTGAGGAGGCAGTCTGTCCGTTCTCAGATCTCAAACTCCGTACTGGGAGAACCACTGCTCTCTTCAAAGCTGTCAGACAGGGACATTTAAGTCTGCAGAAGTTTCTGCTGCCTTTTGTTCAGCTATGCCCTGCCCCCAGAGGTGGAGTCTACAGAGGCAGGCAGGCCTCATTGAGCTGCCCTGGACTCCACCCAGTTCGAGCTTCCTGGTCACTTTGTTTACCAAGTCAAGCCTCAGCAATGGCAGATACCCTTGCCCCAGACTCACTGCCGCCTCACAGTTTGATCTCAGACTGCTGTGCTAGCAGTGAGCAAGGCTCCGTGGGCGTGGGACACACCAAGCCAGGAGTGGGATATAATCTCCTGGTGTGTCGTTTGCTAAGACCATTCAAAAAGCGTGGTATTAGGGTGGGAGTGTCCCAAGTTTCCAGGTACTGTCCTTGGCTAGTAAAAGGAATTCCCCGACCCCTTGCACTTCCCCAGGTGAGGCGATGCCCTGCCCTGCTTCGGCTCACACTCTATGGGCTGTACCCACTGTCCAACAAGTCCCAGAGAGATGAACCTGGTACCTCAGTTGGAAATGCTGAAATCACCTGTCTTCTCTGTTGCTCATGCCAGGAGCTGTGGACTGGAGCTGTTCCTATTTGGCCATCATGGAATGATCCCCCCCACACCTTTTTTTTTTAAAGTCGGAGTTTCACTCTTATCCCCCAGACTGGAGTGCAATGGCATGATCTCGGCTCCCTGCAACCTCTGCCTCCCATGTTCAAGCAATTCTCCTGCCTCAGCCTCCCTGAGTAGCTAGGATTACAGCTGTCCATCACCACATCCAGCTCAGTTTTGTATTTTTAGTAGAGATGGGGTTTTGCCATGTTGGGCAGGGTGGTCTCAAACTCCTGACCTCAGGTGATCCACCTGCCTTGGCCTCCCAAATTGCCAGGATTACAGGCATGAGCCACCATGCCCTGCCTCGTTTTTGTATTTTTGGTAGAGATAGGGTTTCACCATGTTGACCAGGCTGGTCTCAAACTCCTGACCTCAGGTAATCCACTCGCCTCAGCCTCCCAAAGTGCTAGGATTACAGGCGTGGGCCACCACGCCCAGACATTTGGAAAATCTTTTTTAAAAATAGGTGACTTACACTGGGCATGGTTGCTCACATCTGTAATCCTAGCATTTTGGGAGACGGAGGTAGACAGATTGTTTGAGCCCAGGGCAATGGTAAAACCCCATCTCTACAAAAAATACAAAAAAAAAAAAAAAAAAAAAAAAAAGCCAGATGTTGTGGCACGTGCCTGTATTTCCAGCTACTTGGTAGGCTGAGGTGAGAAGATCCACTGAGCCTGGTGGAAGGTCATTGCTGCAGTAAGCCATAATTGTGCCACTGCATTCTAGCCTGGGCAACAGAGCGAGACCCTGTCTCAAAAATAGAATAGAACAGTATACATAAAGTAGATGAGTTAAAATATTTTACATTATTGATGTGACTGTTATATCACATCAGTAGTAATGGTCTCAACCCAGTTATGTTATCTTATAATTACTTTCTGTACTATGTGATATTTGTTGTATTTCTTCATTTGATCAGTCTTCTTTGCTTCTTAACAAATTTCTTTGGGCTTTTAGGAAGAATTTATTTTATTTTAGTTGTTACCTTTCTTTTAATATGATTAACAATGCCCTTAATCACCTTTTTTCTCACTTAACCTTTTACTATCAGTTTCAAATGGTGTTCTTTGACTGGCACCTATTATCTAGACAACAGCAACACACGGAATTTACTTTCCTCTGACCACTGCTCTGTTTCCTGCCTCTCTAGTTTTGCCTTTCCCAGGTTGTCATATAAATGCAATCATACAGTATGCAACCTCTAGTGGTTGACTTTCACCCAGCATAATATATTTCAGATTTATCCAGGTTGTTGCATGTATTAGTAGTTGTCACATATTCCTTTTAACTACTGAGTAGTATTCCATCATATAGATGTACCACAGGTACTTTTTTTTGATGATTATAGTCTTGGCCAGACGCAGTGGCTCCTGACTGTAATTCCAGCAGTTTGGGAGGCTGAAGCAGGCAGATCATTTGAGGCCAGGAGTTTGAGATCAGCCTGGCCAGCATGGCAAAGCCCCATCTCTATTAAAAATACAACAATTAGCTGGGCATGGTGGTGCATGTCTGTAATCCCAGCTACTCAGGAGGCTGAGGCTTGAGATTTACTTGAACCTGGGGGGCAGAAGTTGCAGTGAGCTGAGATCGTGCCACTGCACTTCAGCCTGGGCGACAGAGTGAGACTCTGTCTCAAAAAAAATAATAATAATAATTAAAAAATAAAATGATTATAGCCTCACAAGTAGTTGCAAAAATAGTATAGACAGTCGCACATATCCTTACCCCAGCTTCTATATAAAATATCTTACAAACTGGGGTATTGACATTAGCACAATGTGATTAACTAGTCTATAGGCCTTATTCAGATTTCACTAGTTTTTAGATGCACTCATTTGTTTGAATGTGTATTTTATTTTATTTTTTTTACAATCCACACACAACACCACTATGATCAAGATGCGAAGTTGTTTCATCAGCACCAAAGAATTCGCTCCCTCATTATGCCTATTTATAGTTGTAGCCCTGCCCTTCTTCATCTCCCTGTCTCCTGGGAAACACTACCTTCTTCTCCATCTCTATAATTCTGTCATTTTGAGATAACCCTTTGAGACTGACTTTTCTCATTCAGCATAATGCCTGTGAGATCCATCCAAGCTGCTGTAAGTATCAATAATTCATTCCTTTTTATTGTTGAATACTATTCCAGGGTATGAATGTACCACAGTTTGTGAAAACTGAGTGAAAAAATATATTGTTTTTTGTTTTCCTTCATAGAAACTGAAGAAAAATCTTATATTTTGCTAAAGTGATACACTTACTAGAATACATTTGTTACACATGTTGAAAAAGTTGAATTAAAAATATTAATCAGCATGATTTTTTCTCTTATAGGAATCTTTGCTACAGAGATTTCTGACACCTGAAATGATTCTTCACATCCCTGAGAAAGGTCAAAGTTACAAACTGATTTTTTTTTTTTTTTTTTTTTTTTTTGCGACATGAGTGCATTTATCTTTTAAATGCTTGGCAATGTTAAATGTATTTATTAACTTTGTGTCTCTGAATCTCTGTTCTGATGTGCCATGTTGCAGTGATCTGAGATGACTTCTAAAAACAAAAATGCATATGGCTCTTTCTATCCATGCAGTGATAGTGAGTGTAAAATCTGCTTACGTCACTATTGAACACTGTTATGTTCACTATCCGGAGTAAATAAAGAAACTTATTAAAACAGGGAAAAGTGTTTTTACAAAACTGATTTCCTTTCCTTTCTTGGTATCTCAAATAATTGGTTGGTTAATTTTTTTTCTTTGTGATTTGTGCTTTCATAGCTGGAACATCCGTGCCAAAATGAGTACAATTTACCGATACTGGCCTGGGATCTGATATTCCATTTTGGAACCAATCTGACATAAATTCCATGCCATAATCTGATACTGAATCTGCAGAAAGTAGGAGTGTTGTCAGGGCTTTAAAATCTGTAGTATTGTACCACCCAAAGACTAAGTAACATACATTTTCTACAATTGTGTTTACTACTACTATTTTTAGAAAGGTAGGTGATGATATATCTGTCAAGAATGTAAGATTTTATTAAAAATCTGTATTTTTAATAAGTTTTCTTTCAAGTACTGCAATCAACTTAATTGCCATTTTATTTTATTGTCTGTAATCTAGAGTAACAAGATAAGTGATGTTTCCTTCCTCCCCCAATTTCCTAAATCTCTTACCTGATCTATCCATAGGCTTTGATGTAATGTTCATATTAGAGCCTGAATGCTACTGTATTTTACTGATATAAGCTATTTGTATTCTTGCCATTTTAATAAAAAAAAGGCTTGTCATTAATAGTATTCATATGATGCAGACAATTTCTCATTTTATATAGTCACTATTCGATATGACTATAGTGATGTAGGAAAGTGTTCTGATTTAGGTTTTGTTTAATCACTAGCATGCTGATATTTTACTATAATTTCAGGCTATATATTCACTTTAGTTTGATTTTTTAAAACCTTCAGGTTCAGTCATCTAGTTTAAGACATTAATTACAGATTGGTTAAAAAATTAATAATGTAAAGTAAAATGCCCTTTTATAAGCATTTTAAAGAATAATATGCAAAAAAGTTGTCCTTGCTATTATTAAATAAGATGTCGATAAACATGAAAAATTCATCTTTCTTGGGGTGACTCAATGACTTTAGTACTGGATCATCACATTAACTTTAATCTATCCACCTAGAAGAGCTGACAAAGAGCTGAATCTTACTGTCATATGCACTTAACACATATTATGTGTGGAGGTCTGTATGTGGGAAGGGAGCCTGAGGGAAGCAGGAATTAAGTATGTAAGAAAATATTTCCATGTTTGATTGAAAGTATGCTTTACTTGCCTTGTGCCATTAATTATAGAACATTTAAAGAGACAATTGTATGGTAAGTATAAAGGGACCATCATTATCTAAAGGAAGGAGAAAACTCATCTGCATTCTATGTTAAAATTTCAAAGAAAAAGATTTTTGTTTTGGTAATATTCAAGAACATTTGTTGTTTTAAATGAGATTCTAATTGCTTGATATAAATATTTAATAGCCTGTTGCTATGGTAGAGACTGCCTAATGTAAACACAATATATGAAACTATACCAAACATATTCTTCCTTGGATGGCAAGGAAATCTCCTGAAAAAGAGTTCTCAGCTTTCAAATATCATGTTCAATATAAAACACCTACTTCTGCTAAAGTAAGGATGTTTGTGAAAAAAGAATTGTTAACCCTCTGAGTAACTGAAATCTAAAATTTGTTGTATATTAATCCTATTTTGAAATTCCAAGCACCACCAGAACTCTGTCTTGTCTTTGGTTTATCTGAGACATCATGAAACTTTGTTAGAAGTAAGAGCAGGGCATTGACATGAGGCTCCATTCTGAAGTTCATAAGCTATAGTTTCAAAAGGAGCAGGTGTAATTTGATCTTTAGTATACTATTCCTCTTAGAGTTATCTCCCTTATTACAGGTTAGCAACTAGTGGGCATAATGAATTAACTAAATATGTTCTGATAATAATGTCCATTACTAAAAACTTAGATTTGAATCAACTAAAAGTGTTAATGATGTAAAGAAAATTTCTAGCTGACACTCTGTACAAATATTGGCCACAATGATTATAAGTTATTCACCCTGGAGCAATAAAAGAAGAAAAAGAGAATATGAGTGGAGGATTTGAAGTCAATTATGATTCCTAAACAGTTATTGCTCCAAAAATTATTTGAAATTATGAATTCAGATACTTGAAATATATTAATATTTTAAAATAACACTATCATAAGAATCTGCTACTTTTTTCTATCTCCCTACTCATTTTCTTATAAATCCTTGCTATCATCTTTAATAGAGTCTCCTAAACTTCCCAAAGGCTATGCTCAAAGTTGCATTTCTTGTGTAATAAGTATTCATTTGTGACCCAATTCTGAAGACTAACCAATCACCTTTCTGAGTTTTGTGAAGCTAACTTAAATAAATGATTATTATACTACTCGACCAAATTATTTTATACCTGTCTCTTTCAAATGAATTTAAATGTTCTTTTTGATTTTTTTATTTTTATTTTATTTTTTTGAGGCAGGGTCTTGCCATGTCGCCCAGGCTGGAGTGCAGTGGTGTGATCATGGCATTCGAGCATGAGATACTCAGTCCTCATGTACTCAAGCTATTTTCTGAATTAGATCTCACAGGTTAGTGTTTAATCTGACCATGTAGTATCATAATCCAGTATTGACAGGGTCTAGTTCTTGGAAAATAAAATCCAACCCTTTAAGGATATACAGCTATCTTCTCTCGTCAGCCTCAGGTCAGTAGTGAGGACCATAGGTGCATGCCATCATACTCGGGTAATTTTTTAAAAATTTTTGTACAGACGGGGTCTTACTGTGTCACCCAGGCTGGTCTCGAGCTCCTGGGTTCAAGCGATCCTCCCACCTCAGCCTCCCAAAGTGCTGGGATTACAGATGTGAGCCACTGCGCCCAGCTGTTTTTTTTTTTTTTCCCCTGTAGAGTTTGCGCATTTTTATTATGCTGCTTGCTTTGATTCTCTAGGATCACAGGATGGCTCCTCAAATACACTTATCTATTTTCTGGTTTTGTAGCATTCTTTGGGTTTTACACACTACTATAAATGGTGTTTTCTAGTCTGTTACTGAAATGAATTATTTACCTTTATGTGCTAGCTGTAGTGGTAACTTCAGAAACAACTTAAGCGAGTGAATCTTGGTTTGCTCTTTTATAAGGCGTGCAGCCTACTTGAGCATTCTTTTGATTCTTATACCTTTGCATAGTTTAGGGGCATCTATGAGGCTATTGGGCTGTTTGGATGTTGTTTATCATGTCCCTGCAGGGTCCACCCCATCAGCTGTATCACTGCCGATCTGTTTTTGTGTAAACAGATGACCTTTCATCACACCGTTTTTACTCTGCCATCTTCTTTCTTCTTTTAACTTTTCTTCTTTAATAATAAATATAGTTATTCTTAGTTCATCACTAAGTTTTGGAGAACGAAAATAATTAATTCCCCAAACTGCCAGTGACGTCGATATGATTTTTTCCATATTATGGGTATAAGGAGAGGAAAATGGGATCTCAGAGAAGTGATATGATTGTCCTATATATAATCACAAAGCAAGTAAGCATCTGAGTCACAGTCTTTGAACACATGTGTCTGTCTTATGCCAGTGACCATGCTCTTACCCACCTTGCTCTTCTGCCTCATTTATCTTTGGCTGTGATTTGTATGATCATTGCCTGCCAATCATAGTGTTTTCACTAACGGGTGTATTTGCCAATAAGCAATGAATCTTCATCATCTCTTTGTTCTCTCTGAAGAACTTTCACCTTGAGGCTTCTTGGTTGCTTCTTGGATTTACTAAGATTTTATTCAAGTATGGGTGTAATTCTTCAGAGAAACAGATACTCAGAGTGTTTACATGATATATCTGTTATTTATGAAGCTGTTTTCAATTAAAAGGTCACGTTTTTCTTATAAACCATGACATTCCAGAAAACAATGTTGACTAGTCTTTTTACTACACTAATGCACTTAAAATTTTAAATAGCAACTAAACACGAAGTACCTTGTGATTGTTGCTGTAACCACTTTAATTCATGCAATTTTAGTTGTTTCTCTTTTAATTAAAAAAGTGTGAAAATTTTTGAATTAAGCAATATATATTACCATGATAAGTTAGCTGAAATAGTAAATCACTGAGAGTGGTGTGATCTCATGGTAATAAAGTACTTGATGGTCAGGAGTTCAAGACTGTCCTGGTCAACATGGTGAAACCCGATACTAAAAATACAAAAATCAGCCAGGCATGGTGGCAGGTGCCTGTAATCCCAGCTACTTGGGAGGCTGAGGCAGGAGAATGGCTTGAACCCAAGAGGTGAAGGTTGCAGTGAGCTGAGATTGTACCACTGCACTCCAGCCTGGGCAACAGAACAAGACTCTGTCTCAAAAAAAGAGAGAAGCTGGTAATTTTGTATTTTATAATAGTATAGATTATTTTTTAAAATTCTCCATTGTTTGCCTGATGTTTTGATTGGGAGTGAAAGGTATCCAGATTACTTGAAAAGTTACTTGAACTTGTTTTGCACTGTTGTTTTATGAGGCCTGTAAACTTTCTCCTCTTTTGATATGTTTGTTTATTCCTGTGTAACGTAGCACTGCTTTAAATTTCACTACCTGCTAACTAAAACAGCCTCAAAATGAAGCTGAAGATGTGATGTACATTGACTCACCCTAGTTTTTTTCTCAAGAATAGTTAAACTGACTTGAACATTTTTTATTGCAGTAGAATCATGAGTGGTTTGAAAGTTGTTCCTTGCCAAGAATCCTTAAAACTAGTATATTGAAAAGCTCAGGATCCTAAACAACAAGAGAATTGTGAGTGACTGTCATTCACCAAAAATATCTCACATATGATATTAATAACACAGTCCAGGACTTCTGAATATTTTTTCCAGGTGAAGGTGGTAGTTTAAGATGTAATATTTACAAATCTTCATGTACCCCCAAGTCAGTTCGAAATATATTTACCTAATTTGCATGATATACATATCAGTCTGTGGCTGCTTTTAACTTTTGTGTTTAATGTCAAATATTTGAATTTTTTGAAGTAAGTTCACAGCTTCTAAATCCAAGTGCTTAGAATGGTGCTAAGCACATAGTAAGTTTTCAATATATGCTAACATCCTTATAGTATCATTCCCTTACTTATTCCATAGAGAAATTGAAAAGGACACAGAGAAGATCCATACCCTTTTTCATTAGTATTTTCTGATATTAAGACTATTTAAGGCCGGGCACGGTGGCTCACGCCTATAATCCCAGCACTTTGGGAGGCCGAGGCAGGTGGATCACTTGAGGTCAGGAGTTTGAGACCAGCCTGGCCAACATGGTGAAACCCCGTCTCTACTAAAAATACAAAAAATTAGCCGAGCATAGTGGCAGGCACTGGTAATCCCAGCTATTCGAAAGGCTGAGGCAAGAGGATCGCTTGAACCTGGGAGGTGGAGGTTGTGGTGAGCTGAGATCACACCACTGCACTCCAGACTGGGCAATAGAGCAAGAATCAGTCTCAAAAAAAAAAAAAAAAAAAAAAAAAGACTATTTAAAATTATTAAAATAATTAATTTACAAAGCACAGCAGGGCTGCAAATTCACTACTGTTAAGAATTCTAATATGTCTTAAATAGTATATTTTAAATCAGTTTAAATCTTTATGTGTACTAAAATATAAATGCCTTCTCTTTATTTTCAGTGGACAACTGAATACCAGATTTTATTTTACTTTTTCAACTTAACTTTAGGGGTATATGTGCAGGATGTGTAGGTTGGTTACACAGGTAAACATGTGCCATGGTGATTTACTACACAGGTCATCCCATCGCCCAAGTATTAAGCCCAGCGTCCATTGGCTATTCTTCCTGATGTTCTCCCTCCATCCCCAACAGGTGCCCAGTGTGTACTGTTCCTCCCCATGTGTCCATGTGTTCTCATCAATCAACTCCCACTTGTAAGTGAGAAAATGCATTGTTTGGTTTTCTGTTCCTGCGTTAGTTTGCTGAGGATAATGGCATCCAACTCTATCCATGTCCCTGCAAAGGACAGGATCTCATTTCTTGTTATGGCTGCATAGTATTCTATGGTATATATGTACCATATTTTCTTTATCCAGTCTATCATTGACAGACATTTATGTTGATTCCTTTAGGCTGATGACTTTGCTATTGTTAATAGTGCCACAGTGAACTTATGTGTGCATATATCTTTATAAGAGATGGATTTATATTCGTTTGAGTATATACCCAGTATTGGGATTGCTGGGCCAAATGTATTTCTGCCTCTAGGTCTGAGGAATCACCACACTTTCTTTCATAATGGTTGAACTCATTTACACTCCCACCAGCAGTGTAAAAGTTGAACATCAGATTTTTAAAAACCTTCAAATCTCTCACAGTAGAAAAGGCAATGATTTTGAGCAAAATTCTTATATATTAGTATTATGTCTTTACTGTGCTTATCCATATTTCTTGGCTCAGTACCACAGCATTTGTTGAGTGAGGGAGGTTCAGCCAGATTGATACTTGTAAGCACAACATGTGAAATATTATTTCCTGAAATGATATCATCACTAAATGACATAATGCTGAAACTCAGACATTCTGAGAGGTAAGTCAGACTGTAGTGTGCTGTTTTAATATGGATTGACATTTTCTTCATAGCCCTACTTTTTTAATAGTCTACTCATCACTTCCTTTTGTGCATTTTCTTATGTGGAATGGTTTGGTCTATTATTACTGAATCTGTACTTATTCTTCTGTATAAATTAAATAACTAAATAAATTATACCATGAAATTAATGTGTCCCTCTCAAAATCAGTACCATGCTCTCTCCAGATTGGAAGCATTTTGTTCAACATTTTCAGATACAATCCAGGGGCTTTGAGGCCAACTGAGAAGACAAGGGGAAATGAGTCCCAGTTGAATCCCAGAATCCTTTGCATTTGCACCTTGTGAAAGCGGAGAGTATAAGAGGCTGGTTAGAGGAACCTGAAGAGAGGTTCCCCATGCATATGAGATAAGGAGTTTTTGGAGGACTGAGATAACTAATAATTATAGCTAACAGCAGGAATACATATATAATTATTCACACACAATGTATATTGGTATGTACATATATATACACATCTATAAATATACATAAATATGATTCATTTTTGCTTTAAAGATATAGTATTTAAACTTATTCTTGTTTAGATATTTGCTCATCTTCAAATAATTAACAGAGGTTAACATTCAAAGGGAAAAATGACCTAGACATTCCAATAGATGACAAGTTAATAAAAGCCAGTACAAATGTGACTCCTTAAAAATTAATACCAAAAAAGTTAATACTATGGCTTATTAAAGTAGAAGTAAAATGCTCAGTTCAAGAATGGTCATAACTATGCTGTGATCAGTTAATTTCTCTGAAGACAATGGGGTCAAGCTACAATTATGCCAATTTTGTTGATATTTTGTAAGAACCGACTTTTGCTTTTGTTTCTTTTCTCTACTATTGTTCTGTTCTCTATTTCATTTATTTCCACAGTGATCTTTATTAGTTCTTTCATTCTGCTTGCTTTGGATTTAATTTTCTCTTCCTTTTTACAGTTTCATAAAATGTTATGTTATTTGTTTAAGATTTTTTTTTTTACTTAAATGCCTGTAGCTATAAATTTTCCTCTACTAAATAAATTTTTAAAATTCCCTTTATTGCTTTAGCTCCATACCACAAATTTTAATATGTTGTATATTTCTCTTACATTTATCTCAAAACATTGATTTCCCTTGTGATTTCTTCTTTGCCCTATTGATTATTCAGGAGTAATCAATAAATAATCTTATTTAATTTTCACATAGTTTTGAATTTCCTAAATTTCCTTCTGTTACCAATTTCTAATTTATTTTCATTTTGGCTGGAGAACATACCTTATAAAATTTAAATCTTTTAAAAATCTATTGAAGTTTGTGTCATGGCCCAACATTTTGTCTATCCTGAATAATCTTTCATGTACACTTGAGAACACTGTGTACTAAACTGTTTTTGTGTGGAGTGTTCTGTAGATGTCGGTTATGTCTTGTTGATTTATAGTGTTATTCATATTTTTGTGTTTCCTTGTCTACTGCCAATTGTTCTATCCATTATTGAAAGTCAAATATTGGTCTTCAACTATTATGATTACTGAATTGTGTATTTCTCACTCCAGATCCATCAGTTTTTGCATTATGTATTTTAGGGCTCCATTGTTAGGTGGTGCATATATGTTTATAATTGTTACGTCTTCCTGATGTGTTGATTCTTTCATAATTATAAAATGTCTCTCTTTGCCTCTGGTAGCATTTTTCATTTTAATTTATATGTTTTCTGATACTTCATAGCCATTCAAGTTCTCTTATGGTTGCTGTTTGCATAATATATTTTTTCAGTCTTTTTGCCTTCAATCTAATATATATATATATAAAAGATTGAATAGCTGTGTGTGCGTGTATATATATATGTATATATATATATACTTTTTTTTTTTTTGAGATGAAGTTTTGCTCTTGTTGCTCAGGCTGGAGTACAATGGCATGATCTCACTGCAACCTCCGCCTCCTGGTTAAGATTCTCCTGCCTCAACCTCCTGAGTAGCTGAGATTACAGGTGCCTGCCACCACACCCAGCTAATTTTTTGTATTTTTGGTAGAGTTGGGATTTCGCTGTGTTGGCCAGGCTGGTCTCAAACTCCTGGCCTCAGGTGAGACACCTGCCTTGGCCTAATCTATTATATTTTTTAATCTAAAGTGTATTCAGTAGATAACATATAGTTGTATCATTTTTTCACGTTCAGTCTATCTCTGCCTTTTGATTGAATTGTTTGATCTATATTCACACTTAATATTACGATATTGTTAGATTTACCTCTGCTATTTAATATTTTGTCTTCGATATATCTCATGTTTTGTTTTCCCTACGTTGTTCCTTGAGTATTCTTTTGCATTAAGTGAATATTTTCTAGTTAACATGTTAATTGACCTAATTTTTACATGATACTTTAAACGTTATTTCCTTAGTGGTTGCCCTAGGACTTACAGTACACATTTTAACTTATTAGAATCTACTTCACATTTTTACTAACTTAAGTCTAATGACTTATAGAAGTGTTACCCCTATATAACTCTTTGCCCTTCCCTCTGTGTATATATGTGTGTATATAGTATTTATATGTTACAAACCCAGTAATACACAGTTATAATTCTTACTTCTTATAAGTTTATGTCTTTTAAATAAGCTCAGGGAAAAAAGAAAAGCACAAGTCTTATAGAGGGCTTTTAAAAATTAACCTTATTTTTTATTTTTGGTTCTCCTTATTTCTTCTTTTGACTTCAAATTACAAACTAGTGTTATTTCCTTATTCCAATAAAGTTCTGTTCCCACACACCTCTTTTGTGATATTACAGTAGTCCCTTGATATCTGCAATTTTGCTTTCTGTGGTTTCAGTTACCCATGGTTACCCATGGTCAAACACGGTCTGAAAATATTAAATGGAAAATTCCAGAAATAAGCAATTCATAAGCTTTAAGTTGCATGCCATTCTGAATAGTGTAATGAAAACTCACATCATTCCTTTGCCTAGCATATCCATGCTATGTAGGTAACCCACCCATTAGTCACTTAGTAGCCATCTTGGTTACCATGTCAAATAAAACATGGTATATACGGTTTGGTACTGTGTCTGATTTCAGCCATCCACTGGTAGTCTTGGAATGTATCCCCTCCCTCCTGATATGGGAGGACTACTGTTTCTTCAAATAGATTATATTTCTGTATGTTATAAACCCAATAATGCAATTATGTACATAATTGTTTTATATAATTGCTTTATAAATCAGAGAAGGAAGGAGAAGAACTCTACGGTTATACCATCTTTTGTAATTAATTACTTACATAATTACTTTTACTGGAACTCTGTTTTTCTGTGTGGATTTAAATTACTGTCTGGCATCACATTTTTTTCAGGGTAAAGAACTTCCTACAGTATCTCTTTTAAAGCTGGTTTGCCGCCAACAAATTCTCTTCATTTTGGGGTAGCTGAAATGTATTTATTTCTCTTTCATTTTTGAGAGATAGTTTTCCTGGATATGGGAATCTTGTTTGTCAGGATTTTTTTTTCAGCATTTTGAATTTTTTATCTCACTGCCTTCTGGCCTCCATTACTTCTGACGAGAAATAAGCTATTAGTCTTTTGGGGCTTCCTATAATGGCCTAGGAGTCAACTGTTAATCTTATCAGAGTATGTAATGAGTAATTTTTCTTTTGCTGCTTTCAAGTTTTTCTTTTTGTATTTAGTTTGAATATTCTATGTTGTGTCTGGGTATGTATCTCTTTGTATTTATCTTGTAGTTGGTTGACATTATTGAATATATATAGATTAATGTTTTCCATCAAATTTTGTACTTTTCAGCTATTATTTCTTCAAATCTATTTTCTGCTTCTTTCTCTCCTGTTCTTTCTTGGCAGTCCCCTTACACATATGTTTTTGAGATTAATGGTGTCCCACATTTCTCTGAGATTTTGCTTACTTTTCTTCATTCTTTATTCACCCTACTCTTCAGATTGCATACTCTATTGATCTGTCTTTATGTTTACTGATTCTTTCTTCTGCCAGCTCAAATCTACCATTGAGTCCCTCTAGCAGTTTTTCATTGTGGTTATTGTACTTTTCAACACCAGAATTTCCAGTTAGTTCTTTTTTAAAAAATACAACTTCTACCTATTGTTGATATTCTTTATTTTGTGAGACATCGTCATCATACCTTATGTAAATTCTTTAAACATGATTTCATTTAGTTCTTTGAACATATTTTCAATAGCTGCTTTGAAGTCTTTGCCTTCTAAGTCCAACATCTAGGAACCCTAAAAAGCTGTCTTATTGCCTGCTCTCCCCCACCCCCACGAAATGGTCAAGCTGCTCACACTTCCATTCTGGAAGTCCTGCCCCAGTTATTTTTTAATTGGTTTTTTAAAGTCACCACTTTTTAGGACTTGGATTTAATAAACTCCCAGAGTATGTCAAAGTAGATTTTCCTCTTTTTTAAGAAAAGGATTGTATTTTATTTTTTTTGCTACAACTACTGATGAAAGTTGTGTGTGGGGGTTTGTTCGTTTGTTGCAGTTTTTTTTTTAAATGGTAGCAAGATGGCAGAATAGAAGATCCCTGGCATCATTACCCTCACAAAAATACAATTAGAAATTATTCAAAGATAAGAATGCCACTCTGAATTCACCAAAACTTAGGGGAGAAGTAGAGAAACCCCCTAGGCCTACACAATCTAGAGAAACCACGATCAGCAAGAGAAATAGTCATTTCAGACTGTGCCACCTCTTCCCCCAAACTGGCACAATGCCACTCACAGAGAATTTCCCTAGGCTCACAGTTTCTGAGATAAGAGGAGGGAATTGAAGGTGAACATTCACTATCCCCATCAGTCTGGGAATCTTCCAAGGAAACCCATTCTGGTCTCATTCCAAAGGAACCATCGGAAGTATCAGAAGGGCTGAACCACCTGGGGTGAATTAGGAACACAGAGTAGGGCACTGACTGCAGTAACTGAGGCATTGATCTTGGCGGCTACTGTGTGCTTTGATCCGCAGGCATGCCACATTGAAGAGATTGGCTGATATCATAGAGCTGCAGGGGGACAAACTGTGGGAAGTCTTGGGTAGCTGGCCAGATTTTTCCACAAAGCTCAGGTGCTCATGTGGAGTTTCTAACTGACCTGGAAACAACTAAAAGGTGAGGATTAAGTTCTCATGCCCACTTAAGTCTGCCCCAGACTGTGAAACGATGGCAAAGCAGCAATATAGTTCCTGGATAATGTTTAACTTCTGGCACTCACTATAAGTCTTCCTCAGACCAGGAAACAATGGCAGGGCAATGAGTTAGTTCTAGGGCAGCATTTTAGTTCTGGGGCTCATTATAAGTCCTCTCCAGAATGCGAAGAAACACCAGGCTGGTATTTAAGTTCTGATACTAGGTAGGAAAGGTCTGACACTACCAAAGAACACCTGCAAAAGCTGGAAGAGGTGGATGTCTTCTCAAATGTGCAGGCATCAAGAAAGATTTTGAAGGGATCAAGAAAGAAAGATTTTGAAAACTCAGGGAAATATGACCAAAAGAAACCAACAAAGTTCCACCAATGGACCCAGAAGATTTGAAGATCTATGAAATGTCAGAGAATTCAGAATAATCCCCCTAAAGAAGTTAAGGGAATCACAAGCAAATATGAGGAGAAAACTAAATGAAATTTGCAAAACAATCCAGGAACAAAATGAGAAATTTGACAAAGAAATAGAAACAATTTAAAAACCAAGTAGAAATCCTACAAATAAAGAATGCAATAACTAAACTGAAAAACTCAGTAGAAAGCTTTGACAGCAGACTTGATCAAACAGAGGAAAGAATTAGTGAGTTTTATAACCCAATCAGAGGAGCAAAAATAAAAATAAAAAGAGTGAACAAGGTCTACAAGAATTATGATGCACTACCAAGCCAATTAATGTCTACCTAATAGGAATTTCTGAAGGCAATGAGAGAGAAAAATGCCTAGAAAGCATATTTAAGGGAATGATGGCTGAAAATTTCCTAAATCTGGAGAAAAATGACACCATTTAGGTACAGGAAGCTCAGATATTACCGATGAAATTCAACCCAAAGAGGAAATCTCCAAGGCATATTATTATCAAATTAGCAAAAGATAAAAGACGCATAATACTCAAACCAGCAAGAGAAAAGAAACATACCACATTCAATGGAGCCCTAATACAGCTTTCAGTGGATTTCTCAGTGGAAACCCTGCAGGCCAGGAGAAAATGGGATGCTATATTAAAAGTGCTGAAGGAAAAAAGGACTGCTAGCCAAGATTACTGTACCCAGCAAAGCAATCCTTTAAACATGAAGGAGCAATAAAGACTCTGCTTCTTAGTGAATTCATCAACACCATCCCTGTATTAAAGGAAGTGCTAAAAGGATTTCTTCAATCAATCTGAAAAGAAAGAATGCTAACATGTAACAAGAACACATCTGAAGATATTAAACTCACTGGTAAAAGAAAGAAAATAGGCAAATTCAGAATACTCTAATACTGTAAGTAAACCATTTATATATTAAGTGTGAAGAATTAAAACTATTAAAAACAGTAACTATGATAATTAGTTAAGAGATAGGCAATACAGAGATATGTAACAAGGATACCCCATGCAAATAGAAACCAAAAGAGATCAGGAGTAGCTATACATATATCACTTAAAATGGACTTAAGTCAAGAACAGTTTTAAAAAGACAGAGAAGGCAAGTATATAATGATAAAGAGGTCAATACAAAAAAAAAAAAAGGATATAACAATTGTAAATATATATGCACTCAACACCAGAGCACCCAAATATATAAAACAAATACTAATAGACCTAAAGGGAGATATTGTCTGGGATACAGTAATAGAAGGGGTCTTTAACATCCCATCTTCAACAATGAACACATCATCCAAACAAAAAATCAACGAAGAGACATTAAACTACACTGTAGATCAAATGAAGCTAACAGATGCTTACAGAACATTCCATTCAACAGCTGCAGAATACACATTCTTCTCATTAGCACATAGAACAGTCTTCAGATAGTCCATATGTTATGTCACAAAACAAGTCTTAATAAATTTTTAAAAATTGAAATCAGGTATTCAAAGAACATACAGCTGAACAACAAATGGGTCAATGGAGAATTTTAAAAGAAAATTTAAAAATTCCTTGAGACAAATGAAAATGGAAACACAATATACCAAAACCTATGGGATAAAGCAAAAGTAGTTCTAAGAGGGAAATTTTATAAAAATAAATGCCTATGTCAAAAAAGTAGGAAGATCTCAAATAAACAACTTAGTGATACACCTCAAGGAACTAGAGAAACAAGAACAAACCCAACCCAAAAGTAGTAGAAGGAAATAAATAATAAAAACTAAAAATAATACAAAAGATCAATGAAAAGAAAGTTATTTTTTGAAAAACAAAATTGACAAAACTTTAGCAAGACTAAGAAAAAAAAGAGAGAAGGCCCAAATAATTCAGAGATGAAAAAGGAGACATTAAAACTGATACCACATATACACAAAGGATCACTAGAGACTATTCTGAACAATTACATGCCAACAAATTGGTAAGCCTAGAATAAACAGAAAAATTCCTGTACACATACAACCTAGTAAGATTGAACCATGAAGAAATAGAAAACCAGAACAGACCAATAAGTAACAAGATTGAAACAGTAATAAAATGTATCCTACCAAAGAAAAGCCCAGGATCTGACAGCTTCACTACTGAATTCTCCCAAACATTTAAAGAACTAATATCAATTCTACTCAAAATATCCCAAAAAATTGAAGAGGAGAGAATACTTCCAAACTCATTCTACAAGACCAGCATTACTATGGTACCAAAATCAGACAAGGACACACACACAAAAAGAAAACTACGGTTTTATATCCATGATGAACATAGATGCAAAGATCCTCAACAAAATACTAGCAAGTCAGATTCAACAACACATTAAAAAGATCATTCATTGTGATCAAATGGGATTCATCCCAGGAATGCAAGGATGGTTCCAAATACACAAATCAATAAACATGGCATATCATAGTAACAGAATCAAGAACAAAAACAAATTACCATTTCAACAGATGCTGAAAACCATTTGATAAAATTCAACATCCCTTTATGATAAAAAATTTCTTCAACAAACTGAGTATAGAAGGTACATACTTCAGAACAATAGAGGTCATATATGACAGATTCACAGCTAACATCATACTGAATTGGGAGAAATTGAAAGCCTTTCCTGTAAGATTGGGAACAACACAAGGATGCCCATTTTCACCAACTTTATTTAACACATTTTTGGAAGTTCTAACCAGAACAATTATGCAAGAGATAGAAATACAAGGCATCCAAATTGGAAAACAAGAAGTCACATTATCCTTGTTCACAGATGACATGATCATATATTTAGAAAAACCTAAAGACTCCATTAAAAAACTGTTAGATCTGATAAATTCAGTAAAGTTTCAGGATACAAAATCAACATACAAAAATTAGTAGCATTTCTTTACACCAACAGCAAATAACCTGAAAAAGAAATGAAGAAAGCAATCCCATTTATAATAGCTTGTAAAGAAAAAAAAAACTGGAAATATACTTAACCAAAGAAGTGAAAAATTTATACAGTGAAAACTATAAAACACTGATGAAAGAAGTTAAAGAGGACACAAAAAATGGAAAAACATTTCATGGTCATCGATTGGAAAAATTAATATTGTTAAAATGTCTGTACTACCCATAGTGATCTACAGATTCAGTGCCACCTCTATCAAAATACCAATGACATTCTTCACAGAACTAGAAAAAGCAATTCTAAAATTAGTATGGAACCACAAAAGACCCCAAATAGCCAAAACAATCCCAACCAAAAGTAACAAAGCTGGGGACATCAAACTATGTACTTCAAGATATACTACAAAGCTATAGTAACCAAAACAGCATAGTATTGGCATAAAAACAGACACATAGAACAATGGATCAGAATAGAGAACCCAGAAATAAATCTATGCATTTACAGCCAACTCATTTTCAACAAAGACACCAAAAACATACACTGGGGAAAAGACAATCTCTTCAATAAATGGTGCTGGGAAAACTGGATATTCATATGCAGAAGAATGAAACTAGACCTTTGTCTCTCACTGTATACAAAAATGAATTAAAGTGAATTAAAGACTTAAACATAAGACCTGAAACTATGAAACTACTAGGAGAAAACACTGGAGAAACACTTCAGGTCATTGGTCTGGGCAAATATTTTATTAAGACTTCAAAAGGTCTTATAAAATATAACACAAAAGTGCGAAAGTACAAATAGACAAATGGCATTACATCAAGTTACAAAGCTTTTACATGGCAAAGGAAACAATCAGCAGAGTGAAGAGACAACCTACAGAATGGGAGAAAATATTTGCAAACTATTCTTCTGATAAGGGATTAATAACCAGAATATATAGGGGAACTCATTAGCAAAAAAAAAAAAATTGATTAAAAAATGGGCAAATGATCTGAATACACATTTCACCAAGAAGACCTACAAATGACCAACAGAGATAGGAAAAAATGTTCATCTCTAAGTATCAGGAAAATGCAAATTGAAACCACGAAGAGGTATCATCTCACTTCAGTTAAACTGGCTATTATCAAAAAGACAAAAAATATGCCGGTGAGGATATGGAGAAAGGGAAACTCTTATACACTTGATAAAAAATAAAAAACTTCAGATAAATTTAACGGAGTTTAATTGAGCAAGAAAAAAAAAATGATTTACAAATCAGGCAGCCCCCAGAATCACAGCATATTCAGAGAGACTCCAGGGATTCCTCATGGTCAGAACAAGTTTATAGACAAAAAAAGGAACATGATGTACAGAAGTTAGAAGTGAAGTACAGAAACACCTGGATTGGTTACCAGTTGGTGTTTGTCTTATTTGAACACAGTTTGAACCCTGAGCAGTATATGAGTGGTTGAAGTATGGCTGCTAGGATTGGCCAGGACTCAGCTATTGTTACAGGCACATACTGCTAAGTTAGGTTTTCAATCTTGTCTACCTGCTAAATTATGTTACAGTTTATCCACAAGGACTCAAATAAAGAAGTACATAGTCCTCAGGCCATATTTAGTTTGCTTTAACATACTGTTGGTAGGAATGTAAATTAGTATGGCCACTATGGAAAACAATATGGAGGCTCCTCAAAAAAACGAAAAAAAAAAAAATAACTCTACCATATGATCCAGCAATCCCACTATTGGGTATATATTCAAAAGAAAAGAAATCACTATGTGGAAGAGATGTCTGTGGAAGAGATATCCCTTGTTTATTGGAGCATTATTCACAGTAGCCAAGTTATGGAATCAACATTAAGTGTCCATCAGCAGATGAATGGATAAAGAAAGTGCAGTACTTATATACAGTGAAATATTATTCAGCCATAAAAAGTGATGAAATTCTGTCATTTGCAGCAACATGGATGGAACTAGAAGACATGTTAAGTGAAACAAGCCAGACACCAAAATACAAATATCACATGTTCTCACTTATATAGAAACTAAAAAAGTTGATCTCATGAAAGTAGAGAGTAGAATGGCAGTTACCAGAGGCTGGGAATGATACAGGGGAAGAGGGAAAGAAGAGAGGTTGGTTAGTGAGTACAAAAACACAATTAAACAGAAGGAACAAGTTATAGTGTTCAACAGCATAGCAGAGTGATTATAATTAACAATAATTTCTTGTATATCTCAAAGTAGCTAGAGAGGAAGATTTGGAATGTTCCCAACATCATGAAATGATAAATGTTTGACATGTTGAATATACTAATTACCCTTAATTTGATCATTACACATTATATGGATGTATCAAAGTATAACATGTGCCCCCATAAATATGTACAATTACATATCAATTAAAAATGTCAAATACCAGAAACAAATATTCCATCTAATCATCACCAACAAAATAGATAGAGATAAATCTAATAATGGTGAGAACAGGTTGCTGATGAGGAGTCAAAAGGATCAGGCAGCCTGCCTGTACCCTCCCTCCCCTGTAGCCATGCCATGCCACCTTTGCCTGTAGGTACTCACCCACAGTCACCCACCACATTGCTTTGCTGGTGCATGTGTGCACAGATGGACCTAGCCTTCCCTTCCCTGCCGGTGCACCTGTGTGCACCATGCCATGCCACTGCTGCCGGTGTGAGTGCACCCCACCACACTGTCATTGTCATGGAAGCATTGGTGGGCATGGAACCCACCAGTCCCGGCCCACCAGCACCCCAGCCCTGCACCAGGGAGGCTGGCACAAAACTAGGCACAGAAAACAGCAGACCTGACCCCAGCTCTGAGCGGCCACAGCCACAAAAATGAACATGCACAGAAGGCGTACATAGTCCTGTGCTCACCAGCACTCCGCCCCCGTGCTAACACCACCATCAGTGCAAATGTGCACACAATTTCTGGCAAGGGCTCCCATCTCCCTGAGCCATACTGGCACTATCACTGCTGCAAAAGCCTGCACAGAGGCCAGCACCCACTAGCACCCTGCTGCAGCTGATAAGCGTGCACCCCAGTGTGCTGCTGCTGCCACTGCTGCTGGCACATGCAAACGAGGGCAGATCCTGCTGCCACTGCCCTGTGAAGTACTTTGGCTGGCACCAGCCATTGTAGTGTTGTGACCAGCCGTCTGGGAGCACCTCTGCCTCCAGCACAGCACATTCCTAACCTCAAGGAGCCAGAGATTGGAGCCGAGGCCTAATACCAGTCCCCTAATACCAGTCCCTAATACCAGAGTTAGAGCACACAGTCCAGAAGTCCTTAGCTAAGCCTTGGTCCCCTAAAGTCTTCTAGTAACAAAGCCAGTAGACTGAACTCACCTTATATGATGATCAAACCCCCATGGTCATCAAATAAGATTAAAAAACAAAAAGAACCATCCAAACAACAGCAACTTCAAAGATTGAGGGGACATCAGCCCACAAAGATAAGAAAGAATGAGCTCAAGAACTCTGATAACTCAAAAAGCCAGAGTTTCTTCTTTCCTTCAAATAACTGCACTAGTTCTCCAGCAAAAATTCTTAACTGAGCTAAGATGGCTGAAATGACAAATAGAATTCAGAATATGGGTAGGAATGAAGATCATCAAGATCCAGGAGAACATTAAAACATAATCTAAGAAAGCTAAGAATCGTAATAAAATAATATAGGAGCTGACAGACAAAATAGCCAATATAGAAAAGAATGTAACTGACCTAATAGAGCTAAAAAACATTCCTCAAGAATTCTGTAATGCAATCACAAGTATTAACAGAAGAATAGACCAAGCCGAGGAAAGAATCTCAGAGCTTTAAGACTGGATTTCTGAAATAAGACAGTCAGTGAAGAATAAAGAAAAAAGAATGAAAAGGAACAAACAAAACCTCCCAAGAAATATGGGATTATATAAAGAGACTAAATCTACAACTCATTGGCATCCCTGAAAGGGATGGAGAAAATGGAAGCAACTTGGAAAACATATTTCAGGATATCATCCATGAAAACTTCCCAATCTAGCTAGAGAGGCCAACATTCAAATTCAGGAAATGCAGAGAATCCCTGCAAAATACTTCACAAGAAGATAATCCCCAAGTCACATTATGGCCAAGACACATAATGACTGTGGGTGAGAGGTCACAATGAAAAAAAAAAGGCAGCTAGAGAGAAAGGATAAGTCGCCTACAAAGGTAAGTCCATCGGACTAACAGCGGACTTCTCAGCAGAAACCCTACAAGCCAGAAGCGACTGGGGCCTGTGGTCAGCATTCTTAGAGAAAAGAAATTTCAACCAAGAATTTCATATCCAGTCAAACTAAGCTTCATAAGCAAAGAAGAAATGAAATCCTTTTCAGACAAGCAAATGTTGAGGGAATTTGTTGCCACCAGGCCTGCCTTACAAGAGCTCCTGAAAGAATCACTAAATATGAAAAGGAAAGATTGTTTCCAGCCACTACAAAAACACACTCAAGTGTACAGATCAGTGACACTATAAAGCAATCACACAAGCAAGTCAGCATAATGAACAGCTAACAACATGATGACAGGATCAAATACATACATATCAATACTAACTGTGAGTGTAAATGGGCTAAATACCCCAATTAAAAGGCACAGAGTGGAAAGCTGGGTAAAGAAGTAAGACCCAGTGGTATGCTATCTTCAAGAGACCCATCTCACATGCAGTGACACTCATGGACTCAAAATAAAAGGATGGAGAAAAATCTACCAAACAAAGGGAAAACAAAAAAGCAGGGGTTGCAATCCTTATTTCAGACAAAGCAGACTTTAAACCAACAAAGATTAAAAAAAGAAAAAAAAGAAAAAAAAAAAAGACAAGGGCATTACATATGGTAAAGGGTTCAACTGACAATGACAATGGGCACTTGACAGTTACAGTCCTTGTTTCCACAACTGGTCACATCGTCGTAGCTAACTATCCTAAATATATATGCACCCAAGAGAGGAGCACTGAGATTCATAAAGCAAATTCTTAGGGACCTTCAAAGAGACTTAGACTCCCACACAATAATAGTGGGAGACTTCAACACCCCAATGACAGTATCAGATCATCAAGGCAGAAAATTAACAAAGATATTCAGGACCTGACTCAACACTGGACCAAATGGATCTGGTAGACATCTACAGAACTCTCCACCCAGAAGCAACAGAATATACATTCTTTCTATCTGCACATGGCACATACTCTAAAATCAACCACACAATCGGACATAAACCAATCCTCAGCAAATGCAGAAGAACAGAAATCTTACCAACCACTCTCCCAGACCACAGCACAATAAAAATAGAATTCAAGACTAAGAAAATTGCCCAAAACCATAAAATTATATGGAAATTAAACAACCCGCTCCTGAATGACTTTTGGGTAAATAATGAAATTAAGGCAGAAATCAAGAAGTTCCTTGAAACTAGTGAGAACAAAAATACAACAAACCAGAATCTCTGGGACACAGCTTAGGCAGCATTAAGAAGGAAATGTATAGCACTAAATGCCCACATCAAAAAGTTACAAAGATCTCAAATTAACAACCTAATATCCTATCAAAAAGAACTAGATAGGCAAGAGCAAGCCAACCCCAAAGCTAACAGAAGGCAAAGAAATAACAAAAATCAGAGCCGAAGTCAAGGAGATTAAGACAGGAAACGCCATTCAAAACAGTGAAGCCAGGAGCTGATTTTGAAAAAAATTAATAAGATAGCTAGACCACTAACTAGATTAATAAAGAAGAAAAGAGAGAAGATCCAAATAAACAATCAGAAATGACAAAGGGGATATTACCACTGACCCCACAAAAGTAGGAATAACCATCAGAGAATATTATGAACACCTCTATGCACACAAACTAGAAAATTTTGAAGAAATGGACATATTCCTGTAAACGTACACTCTCTCAAAACTGAACCAGGAAGAAGCTGAATTCCTTAACAGACCAATAATGAGCTTTGAAATTGAAACAGCAATACATAGTCTACCAACCAAAAAAAGCCTTGGACCAGATGGATTCACAGCTGAATTTGCCAAATGTACAAAGAAGAGCTAGTACCATTCCTACTGAAACTCTTCCAAAAATTAAGGAGGAGGAATTCCTCCCCAACTTATTCTATGAGGCTAGCATCATCCTGATACCCAAACCTGACAAAGACACAACAATAAAATAAACCGGGCCAATATCCTTGATGAACATTGATGCAAAAATCCTTAGCAAAATACTAGCAAACTTAATCCAGCAGCATATCAAAAAGCTAATTCACCACAATCAAGTAGACTTTATCCCTGGGATGCAAGGTTGGTCATGCAAATCAATAGAAGTGATTCATCACATAAACAGAACTAAAGACAAAGCCACATTATCATTTCAACAGATACAGAAAAGACTTTTGATAAAATTCAACATCCTTTCATGTTAAAAAAAAAAAAACTCTCAGCAAACTAGGTATTGAAGGAACATAGCTGAAAATAATAAGAGCCATCTATGACAGACCCACAGCCAATATCATACTATACTGAATGGGCCAAAGCTGGAAGCATTCCCCTTGAAAACCAGCACAAGACAAGGATGCCCTCTCTCACCACTCCTATTCAACATAGTATTAGAGGTGCTGGCCAGAGCAGTCAGGCAAGGGAAAGAAAGAAAGGGCACCCAAACCCATCCCCATTAAAAAGTGGGCAAAAGGACACGAACAAACACTTTTCAAAAGAAGACATACATGCGGCCAACAAGAATATGAAAAGAAATACAAATCGAAACCACAATGAGACACCATCTCACAACAGTCAGAATGGCTATTATTAAAAAGTAAAAAAAAAAAAAAAAAAAAAAATTGCTAGTGAGGTTGCAAAGAAACTGGAACACTTATACACTGTTGGTGGGAGTGTAAATTTGTTCAATCAGGGTGGAAAGCAGTGCAATAATTCCTCAAAGAACTAAAAGCAGAGCTACCAGTCACCCTAGCAATCCTATTACTGGTATGTACCCAAAGGAATATAAATTGTTCCATCATAAAGACACATGCATGTGTATGTTCATTGCAGCACTATATTCACAATAGCAAAGACATGGAATCAACCTAAATGCCCATAAATGGAAGACTGGATAAAGAAAATGTGGATCATACACACCACGGAATACTATGCAGCCATAAAAAAGAATGAGATTGTGTCCTTTTCAGGAACATGGAGGGAGCTGGAGACCATTATCCTTAGCAAACTAAAGCAGTAATAGAAAACCAAATACCACATGTTCTCACTTATAAGTGGGAACTAAATGATAAGAACACATGAACACCTAGAGGGGAAGGGCAGACACTGAGGCCTGCTGGAGAGTGGGAGGAGGTAGAGAACCAGAAAAATAACTATTGGGTAATAGGCTTAGTACCTGGGTGTCAAACTAATCTGTGCATCAAACCCCCATGACACGAGTTTACCTGTATAAAAAACCTGCACAGGTACTCCTGAACCTAAAATAAAAGCTTTTTAAAAAATTAAAAAGGATTAGGCCTTACAGAAATACATATACTTGGTGGTCACACAAAGAAAAGATGCGAGTTCATGGACCCTAGGAGTTCCATGAACTTGGTTGGGCTGTGGTTGAGGAGCTCATGTTTATTGCTTTCAGTTGAAGTGGTCAGAGAGGTGTGGCATGTGGAGTCAAACAAGGGGCCAGTGAAGCTGCGGAGGGTACAGTTGACCCTTGAACAATGCAGGTGTTAGGGGCACTGACGCTCTCCCTCCCCACCTCAGCCAAAAATCTGTGGATAACTCTTGAATAACGTTTGACTCTCCCCAAATTTATATATTAACTATTGTTGACCAGCGGCCTTACCAAGAGCATAAATAATCGATTAGCACATTTTGTATGCTGTGTATATCATATAGTGTATTCTTACAATAAGTAAGCTAGAGAAAAGACAATGTTACTAAGAAAATCATAACAGAAAATATATTTACTATTAGGTTGAAGTGGATCATCTGAAAGATCTTTATCTCATCATCTTCACCATGAGCAGGCTGAGGAGGAGAAGGAAGAGCAGGAGTTGGTCTTACTGTCTCAGGGGTGTCAGAGGTAGGAGAGGTCGCAGGAGAAGCAGGCACACTCCATGTAACTTTTATTGAAAAAAATCCGTGTATAAGTGGATGTGCACAGTTCAAACCCATGTTGTTCAAGGTCCAAGGGTAATTCCAGAGGCAGCTGATGCAGGGAGGGGAGTTGGGAGAAGCTCTTCCTAGGAAAAAGGCCAGGTCTTCAGTTGGGAGACAAGCTCTCGTTATCCTTTCTGAGCCCCTTTCCCTTTCTTAGTGTTGACTAAGAGTTTATGATTTAGTGTTGGGGAAAAAGCTGCTTCCCTTTGTGTTTTAAAGTTCTTGCTGTACTTATAGGAAATTTTGTATCTTACACCCACACATTTAGTAAAATGAAGGCCAAATGAAGTTTTAACAAACAAGAAAAGATAAAATATATAAATACCTCACTCTTGTCTCTCAGGAAACAAAGAATTATTTTATGTTTATTTTTCTTTTGGAGTAATGGTAATTACATGTATGGTAATGCCAAGCTGGTATCTATTTAGGCAAGACAAATGTGATGTCATGCTTTTAAGATTTAAGAAAAACTCTGCATTCTGTTTGCCACCTACTTACATGTGCTTAGTTGAGCTCAATTTAAACAGTTTTATCTGAGAATAAAACAGACATTAAAATAATTATTAACACATCTGCATTATCTCTTAAACTGATGTAACAGAGATGCCATCTTGCAATATTCTGAAATAAAAGACTTCAGACTCTTTGATGGGACAGAAATCCCTCTGCTTCCTCAGTTTTCTTAACAGACTGTGGGATCTCAGGCATTGGTATTAAAGGTCAGTTTCTTTAATGATGTTTCCATCAATGTCTGGGCAATTGGAGGTAAGCCTAGCTCAAGGGCAGCTAATTAACTCCATCTGTGCGCGTCTGTGATTCAAGATGACAGCCTTTAGACAAACAGAGCCATGGAATCAGGAACGTGTCTCACGGTCATCTTGTTCTTGACTTTATTATCAAAGAAAAATGTTTTCATCTGTATTTAAGTATAAACTTAAACTGACATTTACTTTTTATTTAGTATGTAGTTCTTCCTATTTTTCTTTCAGTGGACCATTGCAACATTTTTCACTAATTCATCCTCAAGTGCCAATACCTTTCATATAGAAGATACTCAATAAATATTTATTGAATGAACATGTGAAACCAATTTTTTCACATTCATCTGGGTGAAAGGTTGGCCTTGACGCTTTTATGTAACCCTGAGAACTTACTGAAATTGCACTCTCATGCAGCCAGTCTTAGCATGTGTCTCTTTCTCTGCCAAATGGCTGGTGAACTCCATGCCTGTCTATTGGCAATGTCAACTGTGTGCTGCTGAGGGATTCCTTTTCCAATTACATTTACATTTTTGGAACATGGTGCCCTTCTCTCTACCTTCCAAAACTTTCTTACTAAACAAAACATAGCTTTAGTAAGTCTATATAATGATTTATATAAGCATTTACTCAGGTGAAAGCAGGCGGTGAGTCTCTGCAGGAGGGAGTTAAAGGCAGATCTGAAGAAAATGGTCATGGGCAGAAAACAATTCAAGAACTTCCTTAGCATCCTAGAGTTGGAAAATTCAATAGTCAAGTTAACCGGATGATAAAAGAGTCTCTTAGACCATTTCAGGCCTTCTATTTGGAAGAAGGCCGTTAATCCTGGGTTTTGTAAGCATTAATAAATACATGGACTTGGTTACCTCTATTGGAGGAAAAGCCATATCTAGTGCCTTTTTAAAAACACCCTTAATAACAATTACATAGGCTGGTGAAACTTTTTACAGGAGCTAATTGAAAGGTCTGGGTATATATATATACACACATACACACACACGTATAATTATATATACATATAATATGTATATAATATGTAATATGTATATATAAATATACATGTGTATATATATGCTTAACAATTACATAGACTAGTGAAAACTTTTTACAGTAGATAATTGAAAGGTCTGGGTTTATATGTATGTATATACACACACATATATATACAGATGTATACTTATATATCATATAATATGTCATGTGTATATAATATGTAATATGTATAAATACACGTGTGTGTGTGTGTGTGTGTATATATATATACACCCTTAACAATTACATAGACTGGGGAAAACTTTTTGCAGTGGATAATTGAAAAGTCTGGGTTTATGTATATATACATACATATATTAATATGTATATATAAATATATCTCCATATATGTGTATGTGTATATATACACACACAGAGATAGAGATAAATAGTTGTGCATGTATATAGATCCACATATTTATATAGCATACATATTTATATAGTATATGTCCATAGAAAACTAGAATTTCAATTGCCTGTTACAAAAAGTTTTCATATGTTTTAGAAATTCTGAAATGTATCTGTGATCAGAACTTCATACTTTCTCTAGTGCAGGAAGAAAATATTTTTTTCTGTCCAATCCTGCACCTTGCATGAACTATGGCTATTCCTTTAATAGCTGATCTACATACGAATATTGCAGCCCTTGTCACTTCTATCAAATCCTTCTGCTTTTTACAAACCTCAGTTATTTGTGAAGGTGGATTGTTCAGAGACAAGGATTTTCAGCCAGTAGATCAAAAGATAAATGACTTCAGGTTTTCATTAAGCCCCTGCCTGGCAGTAGGTTAGCCTTCAGAGGTTTTGAAATAAATACTTTCGGCCGGGCGCCGTGGCTCACGCCTGTAATCCCAGCACTTTGGGAGGCCGAGGTAGGCAGATCATGAGGTCAGGAGTTCAAGACCAGCCGGGCCAACATAATGAAACCCTGTCTCTACTAAAAATACAAAAAAATTAGTCGGGTGTGGTGGCAGGCGCCTGTAATCCCAGCTACTCAGGAGGCTGAGGCAAGAGAATCACTTGAACCTGGGAGGCGGAGTTTGCAGTGAGCTGAGATCATGCCACTGCACTCCATCCCAGGCGACAGTGTGAGACTCCATCTCAAAAAAAAAAAAGAAAAAAAAAGATGGAAAGAAAGAAAGAAATACCTTCACTGGGGCAAGTAGGTAATTCATTCATGAATCAATAGAATAGTATCTCCTATTATAGCAACGAATGGCAGGCTTATAGATATTAATTCTTAATGAGAAAGAGTGACTAGGAGTTGTCTATTTGAAGAGTTTGCACAGATCATCAAAGCCAGACAGAGCAGACTGTTGTCTCTTTGGCCACTTCTCTGTGCTGTCTATTCTGTTTGAGTACTGTTGCTCATTGTTTGAGAGCTCTCTGGGGTAAGACAACAAAGACATCTCCAGATTCTACAATGGGAAGGAAGAGTTTTCTGCTTGTTTGCTTCTTCTGAAAAATAATATCTTTGTGACCATGATCACATAGGATCATAGACCAGACATCAGATATCCCGAATAAATTGAGAAAGGCTAGAAAAAGTCACCTGTAAAGATGAGGGGGAAAGTATTTGATCCTAATTTTCTGTATTTATTATTAGAAAAATCTAATAAGATAATAAAGTTTTAGTAATACTTTGTAGCATGCATTTGTATTGTAAAGTATTATAACCATACAGAAAAGTATACAATACAAATTTTTATGAGCTCAATAAATTATTGTGGGATAAATACCCATAAAATCATCACCTGAGCAAAAAGATGAATAAATCAAATCTCAGTGGTTTCCTTTGTACCCAGACTCAATGACAATTCCTGTCTCCTCAAAATAACCAATGTCCTGATTTCTAAGACTTATAATTTAGTTGTATCTATTTGACAAAATAGTTTTGTACCTTGCATGAACTATGGCTATTGCTATAACTGACCTACTTTTGAAAATTGTAGCCCTCGTCACGTCTATCAAATCTTTCTGCTTTTCTACAAACCTCAGTTATTTGGGAAGGTGGATTGTTCCGAGACAAGGATTGTCTCTGGAATCAAAGAGTACTATTTTTCCTTCCTTTCATGCGATGTTTATGAGATTTACCCATATTGATAAATGTAACTGTAGTTTCAGTATGTTCATTTTCATTGCTGTGTATTATTTGATCGTACAAATGTGACACAATTTATTCATTCTGCTGGCAATGCACATTTGGGGTGTTTCCTGGTTTGGACTCTTACAAATGACGCTGCTATGAACATTCATATGTATGTCTGTTGGTGCACACGTGCACACATTTTTGGGGGGTATACATCTAGAAGTGGAATTACTAGATTAAAGAGTGTGCATCTGTTCCCCTTAGTAGATAATCCATATTGTTTTCCGAAGTAACAGCGCTAATTTACACACCCCCCAGTAAGGGAGTTTATGTTGCTCCACCAGCTGGGCATTGTCACTCATTTGAATTTTTGCCGTGCTGGCAGGTGTAAAGTAGTGTCTCACTACAGTTATAATTTGCATTACACTAATAACTAACGGAGCTGAGCACTTTTTTAGGTGCTTATTTCCCAATCGGCATATGTATTTGTGAAGTTCCTATTCATGTTTTTTACCTAGTTTTCTACTGGGTTTTCTCTTTTTCTTAAATTATAGTTTTTTTAGGTAGTATTATGGATACAAGCTTGTTGTTGGTAACGTGTTACAAATAATCTTCCATTGTGCCTTGTTTTTTCACTCATTTAACGTTGTCTTTTAATAAACAGAAGTTTTTAATTTTAATAATGTCCAATTTATTAATAGTTTCCTTTAAGAATGTGGATTTTTTCTGTTCTTCTAAGAAATCTTCTCCAAGTGCAGTGGCTCACCTCTGTAATCCTAGCACTTTGGGAGGCCAAGGCAGATGGATCATGAGGTCAGGAGTTCAAAACCAGCCTGCCCAATATGGTGAAACCCCATCTCTACTAAAAATACAAAAATTAGCCAGGCGTGGCACACATGCCTGTAATCCCAGCTACTCAGGAGGCTGAGGCAGAAGACTCGTTTGAACGCGGGAGGTGGAGGTTGCAGTGAACCAAGATCGCACCATTGAACTCCAGCCTGGCTGACAGGGTAAGACACCCTCTCAAAAAAACAAAAAAACAAACAAACAAAAAAAAACGAAAAGAAAAAAGAAATATTCCCCTACCTTAAGGTCATAACTAAACTAAGCTCATATTATCTTTTATAAACTTTACTGGTTTGCTTGTCAATTTTAGAGCTACAGTTCATCTGGAATTGATTTTTGTGTGTGGTTTTCAACAGGTGTGGAAAATTTAAATATTCTATACAGATTTTGAGTTAACTCAGCATCATTTACTGAAAAGACCCTCTTACCCCACTGCTCTGCGTTACCATCTTGTCCTATCAAGGATGAATTATGTGTGACTTTGTTTCTGGCATTCTATACTATTCTATTGGTCTGTTTGTCTATCTGAAAAATACCTCATTGCTTTAATTAGTGTAACTTTACAATAAAGTCTTGATGTCCTTTAGCACAAGTCTTTTCGTATTATGTTATTGTTCAAAAGTGTCATGGCCATTTTTGCTTTTGCATTTCCACATAATTTGAAAATCACTTAGCGAAATGCCTTGTGAAACGTATTAAGATTTTTATGGTACCACATCAAACCTACAGGTCCATTTGAGAGGAATGAACATCTTGATGATATGGAGTCTTCCAGTCCCTGAACATATAGTCCTCCATTTATTTGATTTTTCTCAGTAATATTTCATAGTTTTCTGTGTGGAGGTATTGTTCCATAAATTTTTAAATACGTTACTAAACACTTGAATTTTTGAATACTTTTGTAAATATGTATCTTTAAATCTGTATATCTTAATTCTTGCTGACAATATTATTATGCCCTTTTAGTGGGTGCGAAGTGGCTTTGATTTGCATTTCCTGATAACTAATGATGTGGAGCATCCTTTAAGGTATTTATTAACCATTCATATGTCTTTGGAGATATGCATGTTTGACTCTTTTGCCCACTTTTAATATGGGTGTCTTTTTATTGTTTTATTTATTTATATATTTTGAGACAGAGTCTCACTCTGTCACCCAGACTGGAGTGCAATGGTGTGATCTCAGCTCACTGAAACCTCCGCCTCCCAGGTTCAAGCAATTCTCCTGCCTCAGCCTCCCCAGCAGCTGGGACTACAGGTGCCTGCCACCATGCCCGGCTAATTTTTTTTATATTCTTAATAGAGACAGGGTTTCACCATGTTAGCCAGGATGGTCTCAGTCTCCTGACCTCGTGATCCACCCACCTTGGCCTCCCAAAGTGCTAGGATTACAGGCATGAGCCACCGCGCCCGGCCCGGTTGTCTTTTTATTATAGAATTGCAAGAGTTCTTTACATATTCTGGATACAAGTTCCTTATAAAATGTATAATTTACAAATATTTTGGGTTTTTAAAAACTTTTTTGATGGTGTACTTTGAAAGACAAAATTTATGATTTTTACAAATGTTGACTTCTATCACTTGCACCTTTGGCATCAAACATGAGAAATCAATGCCTAACCCAAGTCAAAACTATTTATTCCTGTGTTTTCTTCTAAGAGTTTTATAGTTTTATCTCTCACATATATGTCTACAACCCACTGTAGATTATTTTGTGTGTGTGTGATGTGAGGAAAGGATCCTCATTCATTCTTTGGCATGCAGATTTCCAGTTGCTCCAGGAACATTTATTGAAAAGACTATTCCTTCCCCTACTGAATTGTCTTGCCATTGTTGTCAAACATTAATTAACCATAAATGTAAGGGTCTATTTCCATACTAGCAGTTCTGTTCCCTTGATATATATGTCCATCCTGTACCAGTACCAAATTGTCTTAGTTTCCGTAGCTTTGCAATAACTTTGAAACTGGAAAGTGTAAGTCTGCTATCTTTGTTATTTTGTAAGTCTGCTATTTTTGTTATTTTCAAGATTGTTGTTTTGGCTATTCTGGGTTTCAGTATTTCCTTATGAATTTTAGGAACAGCTTATTAATTGTTGTAAAAAAAAAAAAGTGGGCTGGGTTTTTGATAGGCATTACATTAACTCTGTAAATGAACTTGGAATGTATTGTCCTCTTAACAACATTAAGGTTTGTTTTTATTTTTTATAGATGGAGTCTTGCTCTGTCACCCAAGCTGGCGTGCAGTGGAGCAATCATGGCTTACTGCAGCCTCAACCTCCTGGGCTCAAACAATACTCCCGTCTCAGACTTTTGAGTAGCTGAAACTACAGGCACATGCCACCATGCTCAGCTAATTTTTGAATTTTTTTGTAAAGATGGGGTCTCATTATACTGCTCAGACTGGTCTTAAACTCCTGGGCTCAACTGATTCTCCCACCTCAGCCTCCCAAAGTGATGGGATTACAGGTGTGAACCACAGAACCCAATATTAAGTTCCTTTTTTATTTTATTTTATTATACTTTAAGTTCTAGGGTACATGTGGATAACGTGCAGGTTTGTTACATATGTCTACTTGTGCCATGTTGGCGTGCTGCACCCATCAACTCGTCAGCACCCATCAACTCATCATTCACATCAGGTATAACTCCCAATGCAATCCCTCCTACCCTCCCCCCTCCTGTGATAGGCCCTGGTGTGTGATGTTCCCCTTCCTGAGTCCAAGTGATCTCATTGTTCAGTTCCCACCTATGAGTGAGAACATGTGGTGTTTGATTTTCTGTTCTTGCGATAGTTTGCTGAGAATGATGGTTTCTAGCTGCATCCATGTCCCTACAAAGGACACGAACTCATCCTTTTTTATGCCTGCATAGTATTCCATGGTGCATATGTGCCACATTTTCTTAATCCAGTCTGTCACTGATGGACATTTGGGTTGATTCCAAGTCTTTGCTATTGTGAATAGTGCTGCAATAAACATACGTGTGCATGTGTCTTTATAGCAGCATGATTTATAATCCTTTGGGTATATACCCAGTAATGGGATGGCTGGGTCATATGGTACTTCTAGTTCTAGATCCTTGAGGAATCGCCATACTGTTTTCCATAATGGTTGAACTAGTTTACAATCCCACCAACAGTGTAAAAGTGTTCCTATTTCTCCACATCTTCTCCAGCACCTGTTGTTTCCTGACTTTTTAATGATTGCCATTCTAACTGGTGTGAGATGGTATCTCATTGTGGTTTTGATTTGCATTTCTCTGATGGCCAGTGATGTTGAGCATTTTTTTCATGTGTCTGTTGGCTGTATGAATGTCTTCTTTTGAGAAATGTCTGTTCATATCCTTTGCCCACTTTTCGATGGGGTTGTTTGTTTTTTTCTTGTAAATTTGTTTGAGTTCTTTGTAGATTCTGGATATTAGCCCTTTGTCAGATGAGTAGATTGCAAAAATTTTCTCCCATTCTGTAGGTTGCCTGTTCACTCTTATGGTAGTTTCTTTTGCTGTGCAGAAGCTCTTTAGTTTAATTAGATCCCATTTGTCAATTTTGGCTTTTGTTGCCATTGCTTTTGGTGTTTTAGACATGAAGTCCTTGCCCATGCCTATGTCCTGAATGGTATTACCTAGGTTTTCTTCTAGGGTTTTTAATGGTATTAGGTCTAACATTTAAGTCTCTAATCCATCTTGAATTAATTTTCATATAAGGAGTAAGGAAAGGATCCAGTTTCAGCTTTCTCCATATGGCTAGCCAATTTTCCCAGCACCATTTATTAAATAGGGAATCCTTTCCCCATTTCTTGTTTTTCTGAGGTTTGTCAAAGATCAGATGGCTGTAGATGTGTGGTATTATTTCTGAGGACTCTGTTCTGTTCCATTGGTCTATATCTCTGTTTTGGTACCAGTACCATGCTGTTTTGGTTACTGTAGCCTTGTAGTATAGTTTGAAGTCAGGTAGCGTGATGCCTCCAGCTTTGTTCTTTTGACTTAGGATTGTCTCGGCAATGCGGGCTCTTTTTTGGTTCCATAGGAACTTTAAAGCAGTTTTTTCCAATTCTGTGAAGAAACCCATTGGTAGCTTGATGGGGATGGCATTGAATCTATAAATTACTTTGGGCAGTATGGCCATTTTCATGATATTGATTCTTCCTATCCATGAGCATGGTATGTTCTTCCATTTGTTTGTGTCCTCTTTTATTTCACTGAGCAGTGGTTTGTAATTCTCCTTGAAGCGGTCCTTTACATCCCTTGTAAGTTGTATTCCTAGGTATTTCATTCTCTTTGAAGCAATTGTGAATGGAAGTTCATTCATGATTTGGCTCTCTGTTTGTCTGTTACTGGTGTATAAGAATGCTTGTGATTTTTGCACATTAATTTTGTATCTTGAGACTTTGCTGAAGTTTCTTATCAGCTTAAGGAGATTTTAGGCTGAGATGATGGGGTTTTCTAAATATACAATCATGTCATCTGCAAACAGGGACAATTTGACTTCTTCTTTTTCTAACTGAATACCCTTGATTTCTTTCTCTTGCCTGATTGCCCTAGCCAGAACTTCCAACACTATGTTGAATAGGAGTGGTGAGAGAGGGCATCCCTGTCTTGTGCCAGTTTTCAAAGGGAATTTTTTCCAGTTTTTGCCCATTCAGTATGATATTGGCTGTGGGTTTGTCATAAATAGCTCTTATGATTTTGAGATACGTTCCATCAATACCAAATTTATTGAGCATTTTTAGCATGAAGGGCTGTTGAATTTTGTCAAAGGCCTTTTCTGCATCTATTGAGATACTCATGTGGTTTTTGTCTTTGGTTCTGTTTATATGCTGGATTACGTTTACTGACTTGCATATGTTGAACAAGCCTTGCATCCCAGGGATGAAGCCTACTTGATCATGGTAGATAAGCTTTTTGATGTGCTGCTGGATTCGGTTTACCAGTATTTTATTGAGGATTTTTGCATCGATGTTCATCAGGGATATTGGTCTAAAAATTCTCTTTTTTTGTTGTGTCTCTGCCAGGCTTTGGTATCAGGATGATGTTGGCCTCATAAAATGAATTAGGGAGGATTCCCTCTTTTTCTATTGATTGAAATAGTTTCAGAAGGAATGGTGCCAGCTCCTCCTTGTACCTCTGGTAGAATTCAGCTGTGAATCCATCTGGTCCTGGACTTTTTTTCATTGGTAGGCTACTAATTATTGCCTCAATTTCAGAGCCTGCTATTGGTCTATTCCGGAATTCAGCTTCTTCCTGCTTTAGTCTTGGGAGAGTGTAAGTGTCCAGGAAATTATCCATTTCTTCTAGATTTTCTAGTGTATTTGCATAGAGGTGTTTATAGTATTCTCTGATGGTAGTTTGTATTTCTGTGGGGTCGGTGGTGATATCCCCTTTATCATTTTTAATTGCATCTATTTGATCCTTCTCTCTTTTCTTCTTTATTAGTCTTGCTAGCGGTCTATCAATATTGTTGATCTTCTCAAAAAACCAACTCCTGGGTTCACTGATTTTTTGGAGGGTTTTTTGTGTCTCTATCTTCTTCAGTTCTGCTCTGATCTTAGTTATTTCTTGCCTTCTGCTAGCTTTTGAATGTGTTTGTTCTTGCTTCTCTAGTTCTTTTAATTGTGATGTTAGAGTGTCAATTTTAGATCTTTCCAGCTTTCTCTTGTGGGCATTTAGTGCTATAAATTTTCCTCTATACACTGCTTTAAATGTGTCCCAGAGATGCTGGTATGTTGTATCTTTGTTCTCATTGGTTTCAAAGAACATCTTTATTTCTGCCTTCATTTCGTTATGTACCCAGTAGTCACTCAGGAGCAGGTTATTCAGTTTCCATGTAGTTGAGCGGTTTTGATTGAGTTTCTTAGTCCTGAGTTCTAGTTTGATTGCACTGTGGTCTGAGAGACAGTTTGTTATAATTTCCATTCTTGTACATTTGCTGAGGAGTGCTTTACTTCCAATTATGTGGTCAATTTTGGAATAAGTGTGATGTGGTGCTGAGAAGAACGTATATTCTGTTGATTTGGGGTGGAGAGTTCTGTAGATGTCTATTAGGTCTGCTTGCTGCAGAGATGAGTTCAATTCCTGGATATCCTTGTTAACTTTCTGTCTCGTTGATCTGTCTAATGTTGACAGTCTCCCATTATTATTGTATGGGAGTCTAAGTCTCTTTGTAAGTCCTTAAGGACCTGCTTTATGAATCTGGGTGCTCCTGTATTGGGTGCATATATATTTAGGATAGTTAGCTCTTCCTGTTGAATTGATCCCTTTACCATTATGTAATGGCCTTCTTTGTCTCTTTTGATCTTTGATGGTTTAAAGTCTGTTTTATCGGAGACCAGGATTGCAACCCCTGCTGTTTTTTGTTCTCCATTTGCTTGGTAGATCTTCCTCCATCCCTTTATTTTGAGTCTATATATGTCTCTGCATGTGAGATGGGTCTCCTGAATACAGCAAACCGATGGGTCTTGACTCTTTATCCAGTTTGCCAGTCTATGTCTTTTAATTGGAGCATTTAGTCCATTTACATTTAAGGTTAATATTGTTATGTGTGAACTTGATCCTGCCATTATGATATTAACTGGTTATTTTGCTCGTTAGTTGATGCAGTTTCTTCCTAGCCTCGATGGCCTTTACATTTTGGCATGTTTTTGCAATGGCTGGTACCGGTTGTTCCTTTCCATATTTAGTGCTTCCTTCAGGGTCTCTTGTAAGGCAGGCCTGGTGGTGACAAAATCTCTAAGCATTTGCTTATCTGTAAAGGATTTTATTTCTCCTTCACTTTTGAAACTTAGTTTGGCTGGATATGAAATTCTGGGTTTAAAATTCTTTTCTTTAAGAATGTTGAATATTGGCCCTCATTCTCTTCTGGCTTGTAGAGTTTCTGCCGAGAGATCTGTTGTTAGTCTGATGGGCTTCCCTTTGTGGGTAACCCGACCTTTCTCTCTGGCTGCCCTTAAGATTTTTTCCTTCATTTCAACTTTGGTGAATCTGGCCATTATGTGTCTTGGAGTTGCTCTTCTCGAGGAGTATCTTTGTGGCATTCTCTGTATTTCCTGAATTTGAATGTTGGCCTGCCCTACTAGGTTGGGGAAGTTCTCCTGGATGATATCCTGAAGAGTGTTTTCCAACTTGGTTCCATTTTCCCCCTCACTTTCAGGCACCCCAATCAGACGTAGATTTGGTCTTTTCACATAATCCCATACTTCTTGCAGGCTTTGTTCATTTCTTTTTCTTCTCTTTTCTTTAGGTTTCTCTTCTCGCTTCATTTCATTCATTTGATCCTCAATCGCTGATACACTTTCTTCCAGTTGATGGAGTCGGTTACTGAAGCTTGTGCATTTGTCACGTATTTCTCGAGTCATCGTTTTCATCTCTGTCCATTCGTTCGTGGCCTTCTCTGCATTAATTATTCTAGTTATCAATTCTTCCACTTTTTTTTCAAGATTTTTAGTTTCTTTGCGCTGGGTACATAATTCCTCCTTTAGCTCTGAGAAGTTTGATGGACTGGAGCCTTCTTCTCTCATCTCGTCAAAGTCATTCTCCGTCCAGCTTTGATCCGTTGCTGGTGATGAGCTGCGTTCCTTTGCAGGGGGCGATGCGCTCTTATTTTTTGAATTTCCAACTTTTCTGCCCTGCTTTTTCCCCATCTTTGTGGTTTTATCTGCCTCTGGTCTTTGATGATGGTGATGTACTGATGGGGTTTTGGCGTGGGTGTCCTTCCTGTTTGTTAGTTTTCCTTCTAACAGTCAAGACCCTCAGCTGTAGGTCTGTTGGAGATTGCTTGAGGTCTACTCCAGACCCTGTTTGCCTGGGTATCAGCAGCAGAGGCTGCAGAAGATAGAATAATGCTGAACAGCAAGTGTACCTGTCTGATTCTTGCTATGGAAGCTTCCTCTCAGGGGTGTACTCCACCGTGTGAGGTGTGGGGTGTCAGTCTGCCCCTAGTGGGGGATGTCTCCCAGTTAGGCTACTCAGGGGTCAGGGACCCACTTGAGCAGGCAGTCTGTCCGTTCTCAGATCTCAACCTCCGTGTTGGGAGATCTACTGCTCACTTCAAAGCTGTCAGAGTTGTTTGCGTCTGCAGAGGTTTCAGCTGCTTTTTGTTGTTGTTGTTGTTGTTGTTATTGTTGTTGTTGTTTAACTGTGCCCTGTCCCCAGAGGTGGAGTCTCAGTTGAAAATGCAGAAATCACCTGTCTTCTGTGTCGCTCGTGTGGGGAGTTGGAGACTGGAGCTGTTCCTATTTGGCCATCTTGCTCCACCCCCTCCCCAATATTAAGTTTCTTATCCACGATTATGGAATAACTATTCATTTACTCAGGTTTTCTTTAATTTCTTTCAATGTTTGGCAGTTTTAGTATGAGTCTTGTGCTTCTATTGTCAGATTTATGAATTTGACTTCTCTTGTTTGTATTTTATTATTTTGATGCTATTCTAAATGGAACTGTTTTATTAATTTCAGATTGTTCATTGCTAGTGCATGAAAATGCAATTGACTTTTGTGTATTGATCTTTTGCCATTCAACCCTTATGAATTTGTCTATTAGTTCTAATAGTTTTGGTGAATTCCTTAGGATTTTCTATCTACAGCATCAAGTCATCTGAAAATATAGTTTTACTCTTCCTTTCAAGTATGAATGCCTTGTATTTCTTTTAATTTCCAATTACTCACCACAGTTGAAGCTGTAGTAAGCCATGATTGTACCACTGCATGCCAGCCTGGGTGACACAGTGAGATCTTGTCTCAAAGAAGAAGAAGAAGAGGAGAAGGAGGGCGGCAGAGGGGAGTGGGAAGGAAGAAGATGTGATTTTTATTTATTTTTTCACATGCACTGACCTATCACTTAAATTTTTCCCTTACATTTGATTTTTAAAAATCTTATTTCTGAAAAAGAGAAGCATTTTAAATTCTTTTCACATTTATGAACATTATTCCATTACCATTTCCTATCATAGAATGGATATTGTTCCATTGTTTTTTCCTATAAGAGAATGTATGTGCTTCTGTTCACCTACTGGAAACTGCTGTGCATTCAAATGGACTTCAAACCAATATATCTAATTTTATGAAGAAATCAGCAGAAGTGGGCCGGGCGCGGCGGCTCACGCCTGTAATCCCAGCACTTTGGGAGTCCATGGCAGGCGGATCACAATGTCAGAAGATCGAGACCATCCTGGCTGACACGGTGAAACCCCATCTCTACTAAAAATACAAAAAAACTATCCGGGCGTGGTGGCGGGTGCCTGTAGTCCCAGCTAATCAGGAGAGTTGAGAGAAGAAGGCTTCAGTCCACCAAACTTCTCAGAGCTAAAGGAGGAATTACGTACCCAGCACAAAGAAACTAAAAATCTTGAAAAAGAATAGAAGAATGGATAACTAGAATAATCAATGCAGAGAAGGCCATAAATGAACTGACAGAGATAAAAACCATGACTCGAGAAATACGTGACAAATGCACAAGTATCAGTAACCGACTCGATCAACTGGAAGAAAGAGTATCAGCGATTGAGGATCAAATGAATGAAATGAAGCGAGAAGAGAAGTCTAAAGAAAAAAGAGGAAAAAGAAATGAACAAAGCCTGCAAGAAGTATGGGATTATGTGAAAAGACCAAATCTATGTCTGATTGGGGTGCCTGAAAGTGAAGGGGAAAATGGAACCAAGTTGGAAAACACTCTTCAGGATATCATCCAGAACTTCCCCAACCTAGTAAGGCAGGCCAACATTCAAATTCAGGAAATATGGAGAATGCCACAAAGATACTCCTCGAGAAGAGCAACTCCAAGACACATAATTGTCAGATTCTCCAAAGTTGAAATGAAGGAAAAACTGTTAAGGGCAGTCAGAGAGAAAGGTCGGGTTACCCACAAAGGCAAGCCCATCATACTAACAGCAGATCTCTCAGCAGAAACTCTACATGTCAGAGGAGAGTAGGGGCCAATATTCAACATTCTAAAGAAAAGAATTTTAAACCCAGAATTTCATATCCAGCCAAACTAAGTTTCAAAAGTGAAGGAGAAATAAAATCCTTTACAGACAAGCAAATGCTTAGAGATTTTGTCACCACCAGGCCTGCCCTACAAGAGCTCCTGAAGGAAGCACTAAACATGAAAAGGAACAACCGGTATCAACCATAGCAAAAACATGCCAAAATGTAAAGACCATCAAGGCTAGGAAGAAACTGCATCAACTCATGAGCAAAATAACCAGCTAATATCATAATGACAGGACCAAGTTCACACATAACAATATTAACCTTAAATGTAAATGGACTAAATGCTCCAATTAAAAGACACAGACTGGCAAACTGGATAAAGAGTCAAGACCCATCGGTTTGCTGTATTCAGGAGACCCATCTCACATGCAGAGACATACATAGACTCAAAATAAAGGGATGGAGGAAGATCTACCAAGCAAATGGAGAACAAAAAACAGCAGGGGTTGCAATCCTAGTCTCTGATAAAACAGACTTTAAACCATCAAAGATCAAAAGAGACAAAGAAGGCCATTACATAATGGTAAAGGGATCAATTCAACAGGAAGAGCTAACTATCCTAAATATATATGCACCCAATACAGGAGCACCCAGATTCATAAATCAAGTCCTTAAAGACTTTCAAGGAGACTTAGGTTCCCATACAATAATAATGGGAGACTGTCAACATTAGACAGATCAATGAGACAGAAAGTTAACAAGGATATCCAGGAATTGAACTCATCTCTGCAGCAAGCAGACCTAATAGACATCTACAGAACTCTCCACCCCAAATTAACAGAATATACATTCTACTCAGCACCACATCACACTTATTCCAAAATTGACCACATAATTGGAAGTAAAGCACTCCTCAGCAAATGTACAAGAACGGAAATTATAACAAACTGTCTCTCAGACCACAGTGCAATCAAACTAGAACTCAGGACTAAGAAACTCAATTAAAACCGCTCAACTACATGGAAACTGAACAACGTGCTCCTGAATGACTACTGGGTACATAACGAAATGAAGGCAGAAATAAAGATGTTCTTTGAAACCAATGAGAACAAAGATACAACATACCAGAATCTCTGGGACACATTTAAATCAGTTTGTAGAGGGAAATTTATAGCACTAAATGCTCGCAAGAGAAAGCTGGAAAGATCTAAAATTGACACTCTAACATCACAATTAAAGGAACTAGAGAAGCAAGAACAAACACATTCAAAAGTTAGCAGAAGGCAAGAAATAACTAAGATCAGAGCAGAACTGAAGGAGATAGAGACACAAAAATCCCTCCAAAAAATCAATGAATCCAGGAGTTGGTTTTTTGAAAAGATCAACAAAATTGATAGACCGCTAGCAAGACTAATAAAGAAGAAAAGAGAGAAGGATCAAATAGACGCAATAAAAAATGATAAAGGGGATATCACCACCGGCCCCACAGAAATACAAACTACCATCAGAGAATACTATAAACACCTCTACGCAAATAAACTAGAAAATCTAGAAGAAATGGATAATTTCCTGGACACTTACACTCTCCCAAGACTAAACCAGGAAGAAGTGGAATCCCTGAATAGACCAATAACAGGCTCTGAAATTGAGGCAATAATTAATAGCCTACCAACCAAAAAAAGTCCAAGACCAGATGGATTCACAGCTGAATTCTACCAGAGGTACAAGGAGGAGCTGGTACCATTCCTCCTGAAACTATTCCAATCAATAGAAAAAGAGGAAATCCTCCCTAACTCATTTTATGAGGCCGACATCATCCTGATACTAAAGCCTGGCAGGGACACAACAAAAAAAGAGAATTTTAGACCAATATCCCTGATGAACATCGATGCAAAAATCCTCAATAAAATATTGGTAAACAGGGTCCAGCAGCACATCAAAAAGCTTATCCACCATGATCAAGTTGGCTTCATCCCTGGGATGCAAGGCTTGTTCAACATATGCAAATCAATAAACGTAATCCAGCATATAAACAGAACCAAAAACAAAAACCACATGATTATCTCAATAGATGCAGAAAAGGCCTTTGACAAAATTCAACAGCCCTTCATGCTAAAAACTCTCAATAAATTTGGTATTGATAGAATGTATCTTAAAATAATAGGAGCTATTTATGACAAACCCACAGCCAATATCATACTGAATGGGCAAAACCCTTTGAAAACTAGCACAAGACAGGGATGCCCTCTCTCACCACTCCTATTCAACATAGTGTTGGAAGTTCTGGCTAGGGCAATCAGGCAAGAGAAAGAAATAAAGGGTATTCAGTTAGGAAAAGAAGAAGTCAAATTGTCCCTGTTTGCAGATGGCATGATTGAATATTTAGAAAGCTCCATCATCTCGGCCCAAAATCTCCTTAAGCTGATAAGAAACTTCAGCAAATTCTCAGGATACAAAATTAATGTGCAAAAATCACAAGCATTCTTATACACCAGTAACAGACAAACAGAGAGCCAAATCATGAATGAACTTCCATTCACAATTGCTTCAAAGAGAATAAAATACCTAGGAATACAACTTACAAGGGATGTAAAGGACCGCTTCAAGGAGAATTACAAACCACTGCTCAGTGAAATAAAAGAGGACACAAACAAATGGAAGAACATGCCATGCTCATGGATAGAAAGAATCAATATCGTGAAAATGGCCATACTGCCCAAAGTGATTTATAGATTCAATGCCATCCCCATCAAGCTACCAATGAGTTTCTTCACAGAATTGGAAAAAACTGCTTTAAAGTTCCTATGGAACCAAAAAAGAGCCTGCATTGCTGAGACAATCCTAAGTCAAAAGAACAAAGCTGGAGGCATCACGCTACCTGACTTCAAACTATACTACAAGGCTACAGTAACCAAAACAGCATGGTACTTGTACCAAAACAGAGATATAGACCAATGGAACAGAACAGAGTCCTCAGAAATAATACGATACATCTACAGCCATCTGATCTTTGACAAACCTCAGAAAAACAAGAAATGGGGAAAATATTCCCTATTTAATAAATGGTGCTGGGAAAATTGGCTAGCCATAAGTGGAAAGCTGAAACTGGATCCTTTCCTTACTCCTTATACGAAAATTAATTCAAGATGGATTAGAGACTTAAATGTTAGACCTAATACCGTAAAAACCCTAGAAGAAAACCTAGGTAATACCACTCAGGACATAGGCATGGGCAAGGACTTCATGTCTAAAACACCAAAAGCAATGGCAATAAAAGCCAAAATTGACAAATGGGATCCAATTAAACTAAAGAGATTCTGCACAGGAAAAGAAACTACCATAAGAGTGAACAGGCAACCTACAGAATGGGAGAAAAATTTTGCAATCTACTCATCTGACAAAGAGCCAATATCCAGAATCTACAAAGAACTCAAACAAATTTACAAGAAAAAAACAAACAACCCCATCAAAAAGTGGGCAAAGGATATGAACAGACATTTCTCAAGAGAAGACATGCATACAGCCAACAGACACATGAAAAAATGCTCGTCATCGCTGGCCATCAGAGAAATGCAAATCAAAACCACAATGAGATACCATCTCACACCAGTTAGAATGGTGATCATTAAAAAGTCAGGAAACAACAGGTGCTGGAGAAGATGTGGAGAAATAGGAACACTTTTACACTGTTGGTGGGATTGTAAACTAGTTCAACCATTATGGAAAACAGTATGGCGATTCCTCAAGGATCTAGAACTAGAAGTACCATATGACCCAGCCATCCCATTACTGGGTATATACCCGAAGGATTTTAAATCATGCTGCTATAAAGACACATGTATGTTCATTGTGGCACTATTCACAATAGCAAAGACTTGGAATCAACCCAAATGTCCATCAGTGACAGATTGGATTAAGAAAATGTGGCACATATGCACCATGGAATACTATGCAGCCATAAAAAAGGATGAGTTTGTGTCCTTTGTAGGGTCATGGATGCAGGTAGAAACCATCATTCTCAGCAAACTATCGCAAGAACAGAAAACCAAACACGGCATGTTCTCACTCATAGGTGGGAACTGAACAATGAGATCACTTGGACTTGGGAAGGGGAACATCACACACCGGGGCCTATTATGGGGAGGGGGGAGGGAGGAGAGATTGCATTGGGAGTTATACCTGATGTAAATGACGAGTTGATGGGTGCTGACGAGTTGATGGGTGCAGCACACCAACATGGCACAAGTATACATATGTAACAAACCTGCACATTATGCACATGTACCTTAGAACTTAAAGTATAATAATAAAAAATAAAAAAAAAGAAATCAACAGAAGTTGAGTTTATTATGAAAATAAACCCCCTTTGATTTAAAACAGAAACAACTGAGTCATGTGGAGGAGGCCGGTGGTCGAAAGCATTGACTTCGTAATCAGTAAGACCTAAATTTGCTTCCTGCCTGTTTCACTTACATGCCTTTGTTAAGCTTTCATTTTTCAGATGTCAGTGCCAGTGAATAAGGAATAAAATGAGACAATACAGTTATAACATGCTTGGTACTGTGTATGGCACATTGTAAATGCACAGTAAAGGGGGCTGTTATTTTAATACAAATGCAGCTGAAAATTCAATGGCAATGCCAAATAATACTATATATAATGTATAACTTTCAAAACATTGTTCACTGTCAATCTCTCATCTACCAAGAAAGAATGAAATCTAGCCTCTTTGTCTTCTGCCAGAACTACTGAATGTTGGAATTTGAAATCAGATACATTCTAAACAGGTTAATCTTTTCATTTTACTGGTAGGAACATTGAAGTTAACGACGTTTCTGAAAATTGCCACAGGTAGACAATCACCTCAGGGCTGAATCAAGTCCAGAACCAGGGTTCTTTCCACCAATACTAATACCATTGACGTTTATGGTACCCTTCCCAGTTTAGGCAGCGCCCCCTTCCACTCCCTGGTTTTGTTGATGACACTCCCCTGCTCATCCTGTGGAGACCCTATGGCAGTAGGCATCTGCCCCTACTTTTCTTTGGGGAAGAATTGTGGAAGATTTTTGAATACTTGTGTCTCCAAACCCACCTGTGTTTCTGCAGCAACCTTAAGTCAAAAAAAAAAAAAAAAAAAAAGATAGGAAGGAAAGCACAGTCTGTTTCCCTGCTTGTCCCACTGGAGGTCATACCTTGGTAGTCACAGAAGAACAGCCTGTCTGAGAATGCTCGTGCTGCTGGTCACTTCAGCACTAAAATGACACGGGCAGTGGTTTTAATCTTTCAAGGGGCGTGGAGTCGTTAGTGGTCTACTCTTTTTAACAAGCCTCATTTTGAGAAAGAATGGCAATGCTGGGCTAGCTATTCTTCTCGTGAGGTTTTGCAGTGAGTTTCAGAGTATGAAGGGTAAAACCAATCATTTCACCGCCCAGACTTTTTCCTTCCTATTACTTTTCTTTTTTGTCAGGTTCTCTTAAGGTATGTAGATTTAGATACTATAAAAGATAAGAGAGATCATGTGAGGAAGGAAATTGACCAAAAAATTCAAAACCACACATTAATTAAAAATTAAAACTTGGAGATAGGAGGGCAGTGAATCAGTTATTTTGACACAGCTGTTACGTACAGTGCAACTGTCTGCAAAAATAAGAATTAAAAAGATCCCACACCAATTTAACTGTAGAATGAAACTGTAGTCTTGGATTTGCAGCTTTTCAAACCTTTAAAAATGGACTGATCATTGAATACCTTTTCCTGAATAGGCTAAGAATGATATGTCTAGTTTGGGTTTTAATGCTTTAAACTGCTCTCTGTCCAGCAGTTCACGGAGAGATACACTGTTGTGGGAGAATGCCCAGATGATTCCAGTCCAGATTGAATATTTGAGCCCACTGGATGAAAAATACACCTGGTTTGCCTGTTTGGAGACTGCCAGTTCAGTTGGTGCTGTAGGTCCCCAGTTCACCAGTTTAACCAGTGGGTGAAGATCTGGTTATAACACCACTCCCAAGGAAGACACAATGTCTCCAAACACTTAAAGTCTGTCTATAAGATCTTTAAAGAACTCTGTGAAGAAGTCCAACATCCCCTCTGCCAGTCTTTCACAGGGGTTTTATCTAGACAGACTTGATCACCTGAAATTTCTTCTTTTTTTTTTTTTTTTGAGACGGAGTCTCGCTCTTGTCACCCAGGCTGGAGTGCAGTGGCATGATCTCGGCTCACTGCAACCTCTGACTCCTGAGTTCAAGTGATTCTCCTGCCTCAGTCTCCCAAGTAGCTGGGATTATAGGCGCCCACCACCACACCTGGCTAATTTTTTTGCACTTTTTAGTAGACATGAGGTTTCGCCATGTTGAACAGGCTGGTCTCGAACTCCCAATCTCAAGTGATCTGCCCGCCTTGGCCTCCCAAAGTTGCTGGGATTATAGGCGTGAGCCATCGCGCCTGGCCCTGCAGTTTCTATTGAACACAGAGTCATCAAGTGGACCTTCGGCTTTTTGACATTTAGAATCTGGTTGTGGCAATGTGGGTGCAAACTGGTCTGGCCGAGGACACAGGGTCTCATAGAGTGTGGCTTCTCCGGCATCCCCCACTGCCCATGCCTGCCATCTGCTTTTCGAGTTTTGTATATTAGTTTGCTAGGGTTCCCATAACGAAGTGCCACAAACCGAGTGGCTTGAACAACGGAAATGTGTTGTCTCACAGTGCTGGAAGTCCTAGGTCAAGGTGATCGCAGGGTGGGTCTCTTCTGAGGGATGTGAGGGAGAATCTGTTCCAGGCCTGTCTTTTGGCTTCTGGGGCTTCCGGGCAGTCGTTGGTGTTTCTTGACTTCTAGACACATCACCCTGCTCTCTGCCTTCATGCTCACATGGCTTTTTTCCTGGTGTGTCTGTGTTCAAATCCCCCAACCCCTTTTTTTTTTTTTTTTTTTTTGAGACAGAGTTTCACTCTTGTTACCCAGGCTGGAGTGCAGTGGCATGGTCTCAGCTCACTGCAACCTCTGCCTCCCTGGTTCAAGTGATTCTCCTGCCCCAGCCTCTGATGTAGCTGGGATTACAGGCGCCTGCCACCACGCCCGGCTAATTTTTGTATTTTTAGTAGAGACCGGGTTTCACCATATTGGCCAGTCTGGTCTTGAACTCTTGACCTCAGATGATCTGTCTGTCTTGACCCCCCAAAGTGTTAGGATTACAGGCGTGAGCCACCGCGCCCAGTCAAATTCCCCCTTTTTATAAGGACATTAGTCTCTTTGGATTAGGGGCCCCACCCAAAACAATACGGGTTTATCTTAACTAATAACATCGGTAATGACCCTCTTCCAAATTAGGGCACATTCTGAGGTACTGGAGGTTAGGTCTTCAACATAGGAGTTTTGAGGGGACACATTTCAAGCTCTTACACTTTGCTCAGGTAGGTCTAGAGGATGATTCATCCAGGGAAAATCCCACTACTAAGGTTTGTCTTCACCGAAGGAGCTGTGTGATCCCCAAGGACTTCCTGTTGGGGCTCACAAGCTGGTCAATGTTTGAATAAACCCCCATCTGTAGTAAGCACTGGGAACTGTTCAACCTACAGTTCCCTGTTTATCCTTTGCCCCGCCTTGCGGAGTTTCATTCTGTGCATTGCAGCCTCATTGTCAGCAGAGGCTAGACCTCTGGAGTCCTTTCCTCCTGGCTTTTTCCTTTCCAGAACTCTGCCCTGCAGATTCCAGCTTCTTCAGCCTCCCTCAATTCTGATCTCAATTTTCTTAACTCAGTGAGGCTGCCAGACAGTGAGTTCTTTCTGTTTGCCCACGCAGTCCAGAAATCACCTTCAGGCAGGAAGCCAAGGCGATCTTAGGATTCAACTTAATTTGTTTCCTTCTCAGGGCTCACAGTCCTGTACTGCTGGCAGTTAAATGAACATAACTGTTTCATTTTCCCCCCCAGTTTTCTAGTTATTAAAACTAGTCCTTTGTACATCATTGTACTCAAGGTTAGAAGTTCAGAATAAACTTTTAAAAAATCTCTTGTTTTAAAAACTGAGCTATAAAGTCACTTGTGTTGATGTAAAATCCACAACTTTAATTGTCTGCAGAGCATTGAACACTGGGATGTGCTATTTTCACATCATGGCTTAGCTGAAAGAACTGCAGAGCCATCTTCCCAGAGGCTCACAAAGGCTGGCTAATGACATTAGGTACAGGTCCTCTCCCAGCCAGCACCCGTTTGTATACGAGGAAGCAGGAATATGGTCGTTTAGCTAAATCTGTTCTCAGGCCACAGAAGGAAGGTAAGCCATGGGAGGCAAGAGGGCGGCATCCCTAAGCCGCAGGCAATACCAGAAAAGCATGGGAGTCAGCTTTGCCATATGCAGCTGTCACAGCTTGCTGGGTTTATGGTTATGCCCCGTAGGTTAGAAGGAAAATACATTTAAGTTTCTACCAAGCATTTGAGTTCAGAACCACCAGATTATCTAAATCCATTTATCAGAATTTCTCCAAATTCTTCACAATAGAGAGGAAGAGAGGCAACTTCTGAGTGCCTATGCCTTAGGCCTCATGCTAAGTGCTCTGGGGTCAAACCCAGTTGGTTCTGAATTCTGGCTTCCCCACTCACTAGTTACTCAAACTTTGGGCAAGTTCCCTCTGAGTTTCCTGTTTCTTGGAATGGAGATAACATTTATCTCACAGGACTTTTATGAGGATTAAGCAGGAACATGTGTTGGCCAACAAAGCCTGCTATGCAATTGGTTTACCAACATGTTGGTTTACTAGCTGAGGTTCCTATGATGGGTATATTTGAATGAAGCCTGGAGGTGGGCAATAAAATAGGGCTTCGCCTGCAGAAGGCGGATCCAGGCATTTGCGGGATAGGTCTTTGAGCTGCGAGAGAACTCCAAGTGCACCACAAACAAGCTTCACCTGTATCACAATGTCACACAGGGTCACCACTCCCGGGTGATTTTGTATAGAATTAACACTGATCTGGCAATAGGCAACTGGATACAAAAACACAGTCAAAGAAAACTTTCATATATACATAGAAGAAGTAAACCACAGAGTCCTAGACATTCAGAATGGGAGGAGATAATGGAGACGGTGGTAACATGATTAACAGTTGTTTAGAAAGTGATGTCAGCGCATGCCAGCCCACTTCTTTTCAGCAAGTCTCCCAATCTGCCTAAGGCCTCACAGGCACAGCCAGACAGTGGCTACATCTCTTCCCACTTCCCTATTTTTCCATGGAAACAGTGAATAAATTATTCCACGTCTTACTTTCACTCCAGACACTATTTTTAGTGTTACCATTTGCTATAGAAACATTCGCTGAGTTCTTTCGCCTTAATGTCAGAGCATTTCCCTGACAGAGATAAGGAAGAGCTGCCGAAGCAGTTTTCACAGGAGGATGTGTTTTGGGTACCAAACAACGGCTTCTGAACGTAATTTTGTTCATAACTCAGCCACAATTAAGGAACTCCCCACATGTTGACCTATCGTAATATCTTTATAATTTAAAAACCCCTACATTCCCTTTTTCCATGTACAATCCACGTCAGACAAATAAGATGTTGCTTTCCTATCAAATTAATAAGAATGTTGCTAATTTGTTCTACTAAGAAGGTAAAACTGTCTGTCAAAATTTTGCTGGCAACTAGCAAAATAGCAGAGACTCGAGAAGCGGCAGAATCAGAGGAGAAATAGGAGAATCAGTTGGGAGAGGAGGTGGCAGGAGCTATATATGCCGTCTTTTGGGTGCAGGTGTGAGGCAAGCTTAGCCATTTGTGGGTAACCTTGGGCCAGTCACTCTCCCGTCCTTCAGACAATGAAGCTGAAGAGCACGATCTGTAGGCTCCAGTGCGGATCGAACCTTCCAAATCTGAATTCCAGTCACGTAGCACATCGTGCTGGGGAGGTGAAACAAGCCCCAGGTAGCTTCATCTAAATGAAAATCGTGAACGCCATTGGGTACGCAGAAACACAGCAGTGTGCTCATTGGCAGGGACTGCCACTCTTATTCAGTGCCTCACATTTATACTCCCACATTTGTTCTCCTTGCTTCTAAATTAGTCTGTAAAGACTTTTTAAAAGATTAGCTGGTTTAAAGCCACATTTGCAAAGGGAGCTATGTGGGCCAGCACGCAAATCAGACACATGCTTGTTTTATCTCTCTGCCCAAAAGAAAAGCGGTGGTCTGGACTTTTTATTTATAACCATCATCAAAGTTCGTCTTTCTCTTGTCTAAAATGTTGTTTCATACAAACATCAAATGAGCATCATTATGTGCACTGTTTCAAAATAATCTTTCAGATTCACCTACAGGCCAGGAAGCTGACACGGCCTTTGAATAAGAAAGTAGTAAGTGTCAGAAAGAGTAAGCATTAAGCAGGAAAGTGCAGTTTCATGGAAAATAACATTGTTAATGTTAGAAACCAACAAAACTATGACTTTTAGATAGCATAGCACACCTTTTAAGAAGGAAGAATTAATAATAAGTCCTGTAAAATTTGAACAAGTTAAAACTGAAAATGTTTTTGAGTTATCAGAAGATATTGTGATGGTCATTGCCCACAGGCATTTAAATGGCCGCCCAAGACTCCAAAATCTCAGACTGTCAGCGTTTAGCATGTGTCAAAAATAAAAATAAAAAAAAGGGCGGGTTCCTAGAAGAGCCTTAGCTTAGAGTCAGTCTAACTCCCATTAGAGCAGTGTGAATGACACCCCCCATTTAAAATATTATTATATTTGGCCAGGTTTCAGCCAAGGTGTGTCTATCATTAGACACCTCTGCTATTTAGACTGTGCCAGTGAGTAGGAATTGGAAAATGGGGTTACCAGCAATACAACTAGGGAAATTGAAAATAGATTCAGCATTAGTTTCTTACTGCTGTGATAACAAATTGCCACAAACTTAGTGGCTTATGACAACACAAATTAACTACCCCACAGTTGTAGAGGCCAGAAGCCTCATAGCAGTCTCACTGGGCTAAAATAAAGGTGTCTGCAGCGTCACATTCCTTCTAGAGGTGCAAGGGAAGAATCCATTCACTTGCCTTTTTGAGCTTTTAGAAGCTGTCCGCATTCCTTGGCCTGTGACTCCTGCACCCTCAGAGCCGGCAGTGCCGAGCCAAGCCCTTTTCACACAACCTTCTCTCTGGTCCTCATCTGCCTCCCTCTTCCACTCTGAGACACCCTAATGATTACCTTGGGCCCACTTAGATAATCCAGGAAACTCTCCCCATTCTGGGGTCAGCTTATTCGTGAACTTATACCTGGTAACTTGAATGTTTCCTGTAGAAGGAAGCACAAACCATCCAGAGGAGGACACGGTGGGGACCAGGAACACACAGTGAATGAGAGCAGTTAGGGCTAGTTTTGCTGTGGGGAATGGCACAGGGAGCTGTGCAGGGACAAAGGAAAGAATGTGGTGTCATTCGGGCCTCAGAACCTTAGAAGCCTCCCGCGCTGGGACTGTCAGATGCTTCAGCCCATTCGTAGCATCTGCTCAGGAATTCCTCTCTGCCTCCTAAGGAAATAAATATAGGCAAAATAAACGCAGACAAATTACATGCACAGATATTTGTCAAATAAATTTTTTTTTGAGATGGAGTCTCGCTCTGTGGCCCAGGCTGGAGTGCAGTGGCACCATCTCGGCTCACTCCAAGCTCTGCCTCCCGGGTTCACGCCATTCTCCTGCCTCGGCCTCCCAAGTAGCTGGGACTACAGGCACCGCCACCACGCCCGGCTAATTTTTTGTAGTTTTAGTAGAGACAGGGTTTCACCATGTTAGCCAGGATGGTCTCGATCTCCTGACCTCGTGATCTGCCCACCTTGGCCTCCCAAAGTGCTGGGATTACAGGCGTGAGCCACAGCGCCCGGCCGATATTTGTCAAATAATTTCGTATAATACCCTCCAACTAAAAAGAAGGCAATAGAGAAATGATAAAACATAAATTATGACGTACCCACATAATGGAGTATTAGCCAGTTATTAAAAATTTATATTTATAAAAACTTTATCACATGGGAAGATACTTGTGTTACAACGTACTTGCAAAAATCAAGATACAAAATTATGTATTTGTCTTCATCTCAACTATGTAGAAAACATTTGAGTTTGCAGGTCACCTCGAATGCCTTTTCTGTAAAAGAAAAACTGGAAGGAAAAACAGTAAAATGGCAACAGTGATTCTTCCGTGGTTGGAATTATCGATCTTTCCTTCTTTCTTTATGTACCATCCCGTTGGTTTTTTTAGAGAATGATTAAATGTTTTAAGGCCCAAGTGAGGCTGGAGACTGTACATTTTTGTGGTTTTGGTCTGCATGGCTCTGTGAATTTCCTGGGCAGCATAGAAGGGCCTGTGCAGGAACAAAGGAGGCCGATGCCGGAGAGGCAGGCCACAGACTGGGAGAAGGTATTTGCGTATTCTCTCTGTCTTCCTCCCTCCCTCTATGTATGTATGTATCTACACATGCACACACATATATACACACAGACTTAAATACATAAATATATACAAATATAGATACATTTCCAATAAAGGAATGAAATCTGGAATATATAGAGTTCTGTCTGGCCGGGTGCCGTGGCTCACACCTGTAATCCTATCTCCTATCACTTTGGGAAGCTGAAGCGGGTGGATAACCTGAAGTCAGGAGTTCGAGACCAGCCTGGGCAAATGGTGAAACCCCATCTCTACTAAAAATACAAAAAATTAGCTGGGTGTGGTGGGTGGGCACCTATAATCCCAGCTACTTGGGAGGCTGAGGCAGGAGAATCACTTGAACCTGGGGGCGGAGGTTACAGTGAGCCAAGATCATGCCACTTCACTTCAGCCTGGGCAAAGAGCAAAACTCCATCTCAAAAAAACAAAAAACAAAAAACAAAAAAACTCCTGTCTATCTATCTATCTAATTATCTATCTTTCTATCATCTATCTCTATCATCTATCTATCTAAAAGAAAAAAATAGCCCAATAAAATAGCAAAAGGCAAACAGGCACTTCACAAAAGAGGATATCAAAGTAGCCAATGGAAAGATACTCTTCATTAGTTATCAGAGAAATGAAGATTAAAACCACAATAAGACATCACTACAGCACCCACTGAAATGACTAAACTTAAAAAGAATGACAACATCGCATATGCAAGGATGTGGAGGATGTGAAACTTCTATATGAATGGTAGTAATGTAAACTAGTTCAATCACCCCAGAAAAATGTTTGGCAATACTTACCAAAACTAAGCATACATATACCCTGACTTAGAATTCCACACCTGGATAATATTCCAGAAAATTGAGTGCTTGTGCCTACCAAAAGCATCTTTAAGAATGTTCATAGCAGATTTATCATAATAGCACAAACCTGGAATCAACTCAAACGCCCAAGATGGTGCCCAAGGTAAACTGGTATATCTGTACAAGGGAATACTACACAGTGATAAATATTCAAAACACGGTTGAATCTCACAGACATAATGTTGGCTCACAGAAGTCAGACACCAAAGAAGACCCACGGTGTCAGTCTACTTATGCCTGTCTATCAGGTTTAACAACGGGCAAAATTAGTCTATGACAATAGAGGTTGGAATAGTGGTGAACCTGGGGTTGTCACGAATTGAAAAAGCACACAAGAAGGCTTCCCGGGTGCTGGAAATGATCTAGATCGTGATGTGGATGATGGTGGCAGGGGAGTAATCGTATGTAAAAGTTCAAGCCACACACTTAAGATGTGTGTCCTTTAGGTCAGACACACTCAGAAAGCAAAATCCAAACCAATCCTTCCCCGCACACAAACAAGAACAATGGCTACCAAGATTTACCCAACTGTAAAACAATGCAATTTTATGAAATGTATCAGCCATGATAAATTTCTAATAGAACGATAACCTCCCAGGCTCAGCCAACACTAAGCTAGAGCTGTTTAATGTTCACTAAACCTGAGGTACCTTCCGACAGATCAGTAAACTGGCCAGATCAGATGTGTAGTATTTAAATTAGGAGAAACATTCCAAAAGGGAAAATATAGAATGCCTTAAACTTGTTCTGACCTAAGTCTGTTTGATTTTGAATTTTTTTTTTTTTTTTTTTTTTTTTTTGAGACAGAGTCACTCTGTCGCCCAGGCTGGAGTGCAGTGGCATGATCTTGGCTCAATGCAACCTCTGTCTCCTGGGTTCAAGGAATTCTCCTGCCTCAGCCTCCCTAGTAGCTGGGACTACAGGCTTGAGCCACCACGCCTGGCTAATTTTTGTATCTTTACTAGAGATGGGGTTTCGCCATGTTGGCCAGGCTGTTCTCAAACTCCTGACCTCAGGTGATCTGCCCACCTTGGTTTCCCAAAGAGTCAGGATTACAGGCATGAGCCACCACGCCTGGCCCCACTTGTTTTTTTAATCTGCCATCTATTTTACAAAAACTTCTGTAACAGGCTGGACGTGGCGGCTCACACCTGTCATACCAGCACTTTGGGAAGCTGAGGCGGGTGGATCACCTGAGGTCAGGAGTTTGAGACCAGCCTGGCCAACATGGTGAAACCCCATCTCTATTAAAAATACAAAAATTAGCCGGGTGTGTTGGTGTGCCCCTGGAATCCCAGCTACTCAGAAGGCTGAGGCAGGAGAATCACTTGAACCAGGGAGGTGGAGGTTGCAGTGAGCTAAGACCGTGCCACTGCATTCCAGCCTGGGTGACAGAGTGAGACTCTCTCAAAAAAAAAAAAAAAAAAAAAAAAAAAAAAAAAAGCTGTAACAACTTGTGAGAAAACATTCAGAACCAGTGAAATAAAGGCGTGATCATAAATGCAGAACCTCGTGGCTGTTGGAATTGTCCTGAAGAGAGTTAATTGCTGGTTAGAGACAAAACGCATACTGCTGCCTGATTGTGTACACCAAAAAATGTACTTGCCTGGATGCTGTGGTGACAGATGATACAACATAAATGACAGGTAAGAAAGTAGGAAAAATAAAAGAGAGCAAACAGGCCCTCAATGCCTGTCTAAATGTTAACAGAAGCTCATAGAATTAGAACAAAGCATCAACACTAAATGATGTGCATAAGAATCTATAATCCTCAGACCATATTTGCAAATTCATGTGAAAAATGGGACTATGATGTACCCCCTTTTCCAAGACAAATCTGGAGCAATGAAGCCTAAAACACAGGAAGTGCCTAGAAATGCCACGTAGAAGTCAAGAGCTTTGGAGTCGGCCGGGCGCGGTGGCTCAAGCCTGTAATCCCAGCACTTTGGGAGGCCGAGACGGGCGGATCACGAGGTCAGGAGATCGAGACCATCCTGGCTAACACGGTGAAACCCCGTCTGTACTAAAAAATACAAAAAACTAGCCGGGCGAGGTGGCAGGCGCCTGTAGTCCCAGCTACTCGGGAGGCTGAGGCAGGAGAATGGCGTAAACCCGGGAGGCGGAGCTTGCAGTGAGCTGAGATCTGGCCACGCACTCCAGCCTGGACGACAGAGCGAGACTCCGTCTCAAAAAAAAAAAAAAAAAAAAAAAAAAAAAAAAAGAGCTTTGGAGTCATGTATGGGGTGGGATACTTAGTCTCCCTGTGACCTTTGGGCACACGCCACAAAAGTTCTGACCTTCATAGAATTCCCTCACGGAAGTTCAAATGGGAATCTGTGAAAGCAAATAATGTAATTTTTTTTTTTTTTTTGAGACGAAGTTTCACTCTTATTGCCCAGGCTGAAGTGCAATGACACGATCTCGACTGGTTGCAATCTCCGCCTCCTGGGTTCAAGTGATTCTCCTGCCTCAGCCTCGCGAGTAGCTGGGATTACAGGTGCCCGCCACCACGCTTGGCTAATTTTTGTATATTTAGTAGAGACGGCGTTTCACTATGTTGGCCAGGCTGGTCTTAAACTCCTGACCTCAGGTGATCCACCTGCCTCAGCCTCCCAAGGTGCTGGGATTATAGGCGTAAGCCACTGCGCCCAACCCTATGTCTTATATATTATAGGTACTAAATGAACAATGGATGTCCTAATAATATTTGCAGATTGGAAAGATCCATCTTTGTGGGTGGTGCTCTTGAAGGACATGGGTGCAAGCCAGTCTTCCCTAAGAAAGATCTAAGCGGCGGGGAGATGCTGTCTCATGTCTAGGATCAAAGATCAATGTTATTGGTCTGGGGGTGGATATGGGGCATTGAGAGAGTTTATACCGTCATTAATGTTCTCCAAAGAAGAACGCAAAGCCATCTGTTCAGCGGAGAACATGGTGCGGACCGGGAACACACAGTATGTGAGAGCAGCGAGGGCGACCTTTACTGTGGGCAATGGCAAAGTGAGCTGTGCAGGAACAAAGGAAATAATGTGGTGTATTTCAGGCTTTAGCACCTTAGACGCCTTCCCACCCTGAGACTCAGAGCCTTCAGCTTGTTCATAGCCATCAGCTCAGGGATTCCTCTCTGAACATCTCCTAAGGAAATAAATTAAATATAAGCAAAATAAATGCAGAAATATTATGCGTACAGACACTTTTTTTTTTTTTTTTTTGATACGGAGTCTCGCTCTGCCACCCAGGCTGGAGTGCAGTGGCATGATCTTGACTCACTGCAACCTCCACCTCCCGGGTTCAATTGATTCTCCTGCCTCAGCCTCCCAAGTAGCTGGGACTACAGGTGCCTGCCACCATGCCCAGCTAATTTTTGTATTTTTAGTAGAGATGGGGTTTCACTATGTTGGCTAGGCTGGTCTCAAGCTCCTGACCTCAGGTGATCTGCCTGCCTCGGGCTCCCAAAGTGCTGGGATTACAGGCGTGAGCCACTGAGTCTGGTCGCACACAGATCTTGTCAAAGAATTTTGTAGAATACTCCCAAGTTGAAAATAAGACAATAGAGGAATGGTTTAAAATAATAAATCATGATGTATCACATAATGGAATATCAGTTATTAAAAACTTATATTTATAAAAACTACATCATCACAAGGGAAGATACTTGTGTTATAATGTAGCTGAAAAAATCAGGATACAATCTTGTGTATTTGCCTTAATCTCAACTATGTAAAAGCCATTTGAGTTTGTAGGCCAGCTTGAATCCCTTTTTTGGAAAAAGAAAACTGGAAGAAAAACAATAAAATGCCAACAGTGATTACCTCTGCAGTTGGAATTATTGGTGATCTTTCCTTCTTTCTTATTTTATGTACCATCCTGTTTGTTTTTCAGAGAATGTTTAACCCGTTTATGCTGGAGGTTGCAATTTTTGTGTGTGAAAAATCAGACCTTGGCCATGACCTTGAGCAGTAAGATGTAAATAACTCCCACAAGCTTAGCATTCCAATAATGGAACACTAGGCATTAATGGGCTCAAGGTAGTAAGGCCCAAGTGTGGGTGGAGACTGTATTTTTGTGGTTTGGGTCTGCATGGTTCTGTGAATTTCCTTGGCAGCACAAAGGGCTTGTGTAGGAAGAGAGGAGGCTGGTGTATGGTTGGGGTTTCAACCAGGAAGGTGTGGTGGCGGGGGACCAAGGTATGAGGGCACTGGGGGTGCTGGTAAGAGAGCAGTCGGGGGATGACCATGAGGCTCAGGGCTAGGCAGGGTGGAGGCTGAAGAGAGATGACTCGTGAGAAATGAGCAGTTGGAGCAGAAGGTCCTTGGATGGGGGAGGAGCAGAAGTTTAGGAAACAACGGGAGCAAGACTAGGGTGGAAAAGAATTGGGAAGAGAGAGTGGGGGCAGTCTCATGCATTTGAGGTACAGCAGTTTCAGGGTCATGATAGGTCATGGTGGAAGTTCATTGATTACTAAATATTGATCCAGCAGCTACTGTAAACCAGCACCGTGCTAGGTGCTGGACACAGATACAGACCCTGCCCTCCTGGAGGTTGTGCGCTGGTGGGGGACTTCAGTATGGAATAAAAAATAAACCACTCCAAAGTGTAATATGTTCTCTAAAGAAGAGGAGCAGGAGGGAAATACAGGTCAGGAAAAAAGACCAAAGGAAATGTCATTGCAGCTAAAACCTGAAAAATTAGTGGGAGTCAGCCAGGTGAAGGGTGAGGGCAGCTTGGGCTAAGCCCCCAGGGCAGGAGGAAGCTTGGGGTGTTCACAGAACTGGAAGAAGGCCAGTGTGGCTGGAGTGGAGGGAGCAGAGGGTGGTACTGAAAGGAGGCCCAAGAGATGTGGTCCTCTTAAGAAGTCTGGATTTCAACCTCACCGCAGAGAAGCCAGGGAAGGGTTTTGAAAGAGGGAAAGGACAAGGTCCAATCGCTATTGCTGGAGGAGGGTGAGAGGGATGGTGGCTGGGATCTGGGTATTGCTGGACAGCCAGGCTGCAGAGAGCCCCTCAGGAGTAGGGCCCTGTGGCCTCTGGCAGTGAGGCGGCTCAATTCGACCTCTGCCACCAAGGCTCACCTGGGCAGTGGACCTGGTGAGACATCGTTTCTTCCTGATTGGTTCCTGGTTGGCCCTTGACTCCAATCCTCTCCCCAGGTAGGGATGGATGTCTGTGCCTATGGGGTCTGTATTTTCTGAACCCAGATGAAGACAAGCAGATTGAGTGTCTCAAGACCCAAAAGCAGAACCTGGGATGAATACTGTCCTGAAGGAGTGTCCCTGCCACCACCTGGGTTAGAAAGCATATTGTCTTTGACTTCGCCATCTTCACCCCATTAATCACCAGCATCTGGTTTGACTAAGTGAAGACTCAGGACTGATGATTAGCAATGATGATGATGGTGTTGGGAATAACTGAGTAAAGAAGCAAATGTAAATATTTTTAAGGGCAAATATCAAAAGTGTAAATACTCTTGCTTTCTGAGATCCCAAAGTATGTCCTTCCCTGAGTGTGGGAAGGGCTGATATTCCTTTCTTTTCTAAACTGAAAAATATTTTCAGTATGCAGAGGTAGACATCATTTTTCAGAAAGGCAGCCTTGCCCAGCCTTAACTGCAGATTAGGGGTTCAAACCCTGGCTCTGCCACTTACTATCTGTATGCCCTTGGGCATGGGTACTTGCCCTTCTCACGCTAAGTCTCCTCATCTACCACATGGAGATAATAGCAGCATCTCAGTTGCAAAACCAGGGTAATGGCAGGTCTTAGCTCAGAGGGTCTGCTGGCAGGTGGATGATTTAAATGAGTGACTGTTTGTAAATGGCTTAGATCAGTGCCTAGTATTTGATAAAAGCGTGTTCCCAGTGAGGTGCAATATATTTAGAAGTAGCATGGTCTTCTTTCTTTTGGCTTGTCAATGAGGTTCTCCTTCTCTGAAAGGGATGCGTTCAAGGTTAGCTGAGAGATTTTCTGGAGCCTCCAAAACAACCAACCCCATGCTCTTGGCTTTCCGGTTGTCCATGCAGGCTGCAAGAAACGCTATGTGGGGTCTATGTTTCTTTTGCAACTTTGACAAATCCTTACTTGAACATTTTAGTCATTTCCTCAACCTGGCTTCAAGGCTTGATCCAAAAGGCATTAAGGAGGGGAAAAGCCGCCTTGACTGCCAGCCACATGGCAGGGCCCTGGGAACCAGAGCTCTTACCGGAAGGTGAAAGTGCTAGGGGTAGGGGAGGAGCACTCTTCCTTTCCACATTTGTAAAGCGTGATGGTGAAGGTGCTTGCTCTCCCAGGCTCCAGATAATTGTCCATTTTCCCAACCTATTCACAAAATTCCCCACCAGTTTCTATTTTGAGTGTTGACACCATGTTCTCGGCCTTAACTAATCACCAGGAACCTCGGTTTTTGTCTTCTGAAAACCTCCAGGCACTTCAAAAGCCACCCACAGAATACAAATAAAGCCAGAGGTTTAAGATCTTCTGGAAACGAAATTCTTCGGTAGAAAGGCAGTTTATGGAGTCCATAAATATTTAGTAGTTACGGCAACAAAAACTAACGTGATTTTGAAGAGCAAGGAGCAGAGGCTCAAGGTGGGAGAGGAGAGGGGAGTATAGCCTTTTTTGGGTAGTTGTTCAGTTTAGTTTGAAGATTTTGAAAAAAGCAAACACACAGGCACCCAACAAACTCGTTGTCTCCGATTGTCATGAGTCACCTGTTCATTGTGAATGCAGGTTATTAATTTGGGGGCTAGAAGGCTGAATCACTATTTTTGTTCTTTTCATGCAGGGAACTTAAAGCACTTAACCATCAAAAGAGGCTTTTAAGTGAATAGCTTGTGCCCAAGGGCTAACATTAAAAATTCAAAAAGGAAACTTCGTTTGATATGCCCAAGTAAGTGGGAATCTGTCTTGGGCCTCGTTTCCCTCGATTCTTCTATCTGGGATTTTGAGCCCGTTGAAAGCCACAGGTGGAGAGAGCTCCTTCCGGGGTCCAGGCCGGCTCTGCCTCCGACAGCGCAGCAGCGCGGCTTTTCCAGGCCTCCAGTGTGCGCGGCGCTAACCTCGGACCCAGCGTCCCGCGGAGGAGCGCGGTTCCCGCGTGACCCCCTCCAAACAGCGCGGACCTGGCCGCTCATTCTGGCGTCGGGTGACACCCAAGAGTCCCCGTCTGACGTTAGCATCATCTCTTCCAGCCCGGGCTGAAGGCGTCCCCTGCGGACTCGTAGCGGCCTGGGCTCCCCGCTGGGACGCAGCTCCCGCGCCTCTCGCCTGCCTGGCCCGGGGCGTGCACCGCCGGGGAAGGGGCCGCCGGGCTGCACCATCCGCAGACCCACGCCGCGGCTCGGGCTCCGGAGGCGATTCGCTGGGTGACCACCCAAGGCGCCTCCCTCGTGCGCGGTCTCCCTACATGGACCAGCCCTGTCTTTACAAGAAAAAGCATTTTTTAAAAAAGAAGAAAGAAATAAAGAAAATAAAGAAAGGCGAGCGCAGCTGAGACGGCATCAGCTGTTTTTCTTCCCACACTCGCCAGTGTCACACCCATGAATCACCTCCAGACTGGGCGGCAGCTTCCCTAATTAGCCTGGAGACGCTCGGGACCCACACGGTTATAAAACAACAACAACAACAAACTTTTACTTTTATTCAAATGCTCACTTCCTTCCCCCGGCGCCCACGCCTGCCGCAGGCCACCGACTTCGAGGGCGCATCCGGAGGTGACCTGGAGTCCCGGGTCCCTCTCCCTGGCGCGCGCCGGTGCCCTGGGCCTGTCCCGGACTGACTTGACGCCCGCTCAGGGTCTCCGGTGCGCCCCGGCCCTCCCGGAGCCCCGACAGCGCCGCTGCGCGGACAAGCCGAGGCGGGTCGGGAGCGGCGCGGGCTCGGGAGGGAGCGCTGGGCAGCCGGGCCCGCACCCCGATCGCCCTCCCGCCTCCCGCCTCCCGCGGGGCGGCCAAGGCCCAGGCCGGCGCCTGCACCCCCAGCCCCGAGGTCTCGGCCCCGCTCCGCCCGGCCGGCTGCGGAGGCGGCGTTGGGAGCGGCGCGCCGCGGGGGAGGTGCGCGCGGCGGCCGGCGAGGGGAGCTGAGCGGCGTCCGCCCCCGCCGAGCCGAGCGGAGCCGAGCGGAGCCGGCGCGCCCGCAGCTGGGAGCTGGAAGCTGGAAGCTGGGAGCGCGCCGGGCGCAGGGCCGGGCCGGCCGCGGGAGGGTAGTGTCAGCGCCCGTGTCCCGCTCTCCGGCCGCAGACCCGGGCTGTCTGGAGGCCGCGCGGCCACCTGCTGCGTCAGCGCAGCTTCGGGCGGGGGCCAGACGCGCACCGCGGCGGGAGCAGCCCCGGCTCGCCGCACCCCGCGAAAGGTGCCCTTCTCTGCGCGTCTCGCCGAGCCCGGGCCACGCTCCCGTGCCAGGTACCTCAAGGGGGTTTGAAATCGCGTGGCCCAAGGCAGGCGTGGGTCGAAGACGGGGTGGGCGCGGAGGCACCGGGCGGGGGTGGCGCGGGCTGGGGCTGGGGGGTCGAGGGCAGAGACCGTGAGGCCAGGGGCCCCTCGGACCGGGAGAGGCGCCACCCCCGCTGCCGAAGCCCTGGGCAGCTCCTGGGGCCGAGGGGGAGCCGGACGCGCTGGTGCGAGTGCCCAAAGTTTCCCTTTGCTCACTTTGCTGGACTCAACTTTCCATTATGAGGCAAAACCAGCAGTTTACGCGCCAGGAAAATGAAAGAGGAGGGAGAGAAGGTCCTGCTCGGTTGAAATTGTTAGCACGCGAGGTCTTTATGGCCACTGTCTCCACACGCCCTTGCAGGGGAAAGGAGTGCACACATTCAGGAACTGCCTTGTGCTTTAGGCGATGGTTTATTTAACAGGTTTTAGGCTTTGATTACACGCCACCCGGGAGGGATTACTGGAGTTGATGTAGGAAGTGTTCACATTTTTAATCAACAAATATTTGTTGAACAGAACAAAGCTTTGGTATGAAGTTCACATGTGATCAGAGCATATTATAGCCACTTGCTTTTAAATGCAAGTCAGAAGCAGTGCCACTGTGTGAGTGTGACTCCGTGTAGGTGCAAGCCGCCTGCAGGCATTAGGTCCTGCTGACAGTTTTGAGCCAGGAAATCCAAGTGGAAGACAGGCAGCTGTGTTACCCTTTTAGAGCCAGCTCACAGCTTCCCAAACTGGTCTTAAAGTACCCTACTCGGTTATTTGAGCCTGCAGCCTTCCTTCATTTGCATATAGCATAGACTAGAATCTGTGTAGACCCCTGGTATTTTCCCTGGAGCTCGGTCCCACGGGCGCACGCCTGGAATGATGGAGCGCTGTGGTCATCCTAAGAACCCATTGAGGTTATAAAATTGTGAGGAGAAAGATATCTAGAGACAGTGTCGTGTGGTGACATCAGGCGTCCCTGCTTTGGAGCTGGTGGAGAAGGTTGAGCTGGGCTGGTTTCTGGGCTCTGCTCCCGTGCTGTGCCATCTTGGAGCCTGAGGCAAGAGGAAAAATCAGGATCACTGATCCTGTCTTTTTTTAAAAGTGTGAGATTTTGTATTGTGGATTTCTGTATTTGTTTTGATGTTTTAAAATGTTGTAATAAGGCATTTATCTGACTGCATTTTTGGTATCCCCTTAAATTTTGTGCCTGTGGTGAGTACTTCCCTTGCCTCACCCTAATTCTGGACCTGCTCTGAGAGTCAAGTTCTTAATCTCTAAGCGTCTGTTTCCTCACTTAGAAAATCGAGTGTACCATTCGTGGATGCTGCACAGCTCAGCTACTGCAGAGGATCAGGCATGTGAGGCTCACTAACAGGTGGCTGTCCTACTGGGATCACTGCTCTGCTTGGCCCTCTTGGGCTAGTTAAGGTGAATCTTGGCTGGGCGCGATGGCTCACACCTGTAATCCCAGCACTTTGGGAGGCCAAGCCAGGTGGATTGCCTGAGGTCAGGAGTTCCTGACCAATCTGGCTAATGTGGTGAAGCCCCGTCTCTACTAAAAATACAAAAAATTTAGCAGGATGTGGTGGCGTGCACCTGTAATCCCAGCTGCTCGGGAGGCTGAGGCAGGGGAATTGCTTGAACCAGGGAGGTAGAGGTTGCAGTGAGCTGAGATCACACCACTGCACTCCAGCCTGAGTAGCAGAGTGAGACTCAGTCGCAAAAAAAAAAAAAAAAAACCCATAACCAAAACAAAAAAACAAAAAAGAATCTTGACCAGTCTCAGTGCAGTCTTCAGGGAAATGAGAGCAGTGATAGTGCTATGGTTTGAAAGTTTGTGTCCCCCCAAAAATTCATACGTTGATTCCTAATCCTCAAGGTGATGGTATTAAGAGATGAGGCCTTTGGGAAGTGAAAGGTCATGAATGAGCTTGGTGCCCTTATAAAAGAAGCGTGTCCCTTCCACCACGTGAGGACACGGCGAGGAGGCGCCTTCTGTGAGGAACAGGCCCTCACCAGACACCCAACCTGCCAGTGCCTTGATCTTGGACTTCCAGCCTCCAGAACTGTGAGGAATAAATGTTGTCTATGAGCTGCCCGGTTTATGGTATTTTGTTATAGCAGCTGAAATGGACTCAGCTGGCCAGCCCTCAGGGATGCTCTCGGTTAAATGAGAGAATAGATGTAAAGGTACCAGGCCTCCAGGAGGGCGGGTTTTCTGTGATGTGCTGGTGGGCCTTTATACCCACTTAGCTGCCTTGACTTAGCTACCTTGCAGCCACTAGCTCTTCCCCTGCAGGCTGGCCCCGTGCCTTGTCATGCAGTCGCTTGTTGTGCACATACATACTGCTTGTGTTGCAGGCAGACTCTGGGTGGAAACCTGCCCTGGGTTTATTGTGGAAGGGTGCAAAATTTTGCGCAAGTGAGCTTGATTTTGCTGTCCTCAGTGAAGTCCCTTGGTTCCCTTTTTGGTGTACTCAGTTCCTAGCGCATGGTTCTGTTTTTCCGGAGCCCAATGAATGGTAGTATTTCAGTTGCTATTTAGCTTAAAGGTAGCTTTGTCCCTGGAGAGTCAGTCTCTCAGTCTCTCCAGGTTACTCCTCGGGGACTCCTTTTCGCTACAAGTCACCCCTGGGCACCAGGAGAGGGTTGTAGTCCCATCAGAGCTTGAGAGGAGCGGCCCTGGCTGGTCATCTGGTCCTCTTGCGGTGCCCCAGTGCGTCCCCTTCCCCTCCGCATGGAGCCTCCTGCTCATGTTTCCATCATTGTGCAGCTGGTGTTCCCAGGGTGAGCCACAGTGGGGACCTGGCTCTTGCATTGGCCCAGAGGTCCCCACACTCTGAGTTCTCTTCTGGGCCCCTATTGGGCACCTGGGAGCCCGCCCAGGTTGTGCTGAGCCGTGTTTTCTCCATTTCTACTGTTCTGAGCTCGGCCTTCCCAGAGTCCCCGCAGGAAGTAGGACAGGAACGCCCCCTCAGCCCCACCCCTGCCCCTCCAGGGGGGTGCACAGCGGTAGGTGCTCAGTGCCCGGGTTCATGTCCCAGGCCCAGAGGGCATTTTTCTACCTGTGGGGCGGGGCTGTTTCTTAGGTTCTGTCTTCTGTCCTCTGCACATCATGGCTTTGGTGAGAGCTCTAGGCTCCAGCTTCCAGGCTTTGCCCTTGATACATAAAAGGAAGTTTAAAATATTTCTGTATTCATCACTGCCCTAGGTTAAGTGTGCTAGGCCTTTTTATTACCTGAAAAAGACTGGGAGAGGCATCAGGGCTGCTGGAGACTTCAGTCAGGGCTGGGAGAAGGCAAGGAAGGAGTAGCTGGCGGCGGCGTTGCGGGGATCAAATGGCTTTCTGGGTGCACAGGCCGGCCCCCTGTCATGGGGATCGGCGTTTTCCAAACCACCGTTCCTATTTATGCTGTTGCCGCCTCGTCATCCGAGCAACCCCCCATGTGCTTGGCACTCACTACAAGCCGGAAAGGTCTGAGTCGTAATTGCTTCTTCTGGTGAATAAGATGAGCCCTTGTCAAGCCGGAGCCCTGGGTTTAGTTCACACTCAGTTCACAATGGATTTGGAAAGGGAGTTTTGACAGATTACCTTGAAGATATTTGTATTGCATTTAAGGGAGTCTAACCCATAATCCTGAGCCAAGTGGATAATGAACAAGAGACGCTATTGCTGGCGATGCCCAGTGAATTTAGCAGTGAAATGATGAGAAATGGTAAGGCAGGCGTGTGATGTAACAGAACACTCCCTTAGCAGCGTCAGCCCTCGGCTTTTCAGAGGCTCAGATGCCATTCCAGAGGCGACTGCTGGTAGGAAGGATTCTTAGACATTTTTCTTATGATCTGGGTATTTGTGAAAGGAAATTATGGAAGATCGTTTCTAAAAGGGAGGATGGAAAGGTATTTATTTGCTCAGGCCTCCTCCTGGCTGTGGTGTGTGGGGCTGGTTTTTAACTATGTGTGTAGTTGAATAACTTCCAGAAATATTTGCCTTAACCTCTGAGGTCCATACACTAGTCTGTCCTTGGTATCTACCCTTAAATTCTCATGTCTGTGGGAAGCACCAGAACCATCAGCTGCGGGGTGTGCAGTTCCCAAGAAACTGCTGTCGGAAACGCTGCCCCATATGTGGGAGGGGAAAACGGCAGGGAGGTTGCCTTCTTTTTAAAGCAGTTGGTCCAGTCAAGGTCAGGAGAGTCAGGCTCTGGTGTCTTTTTTTTTTTTTTTTTTTTTTTTTGAGACGGAATCTTGCTCTGTCGCCCAGGCCGGAGTGCAGTGGTGCGATCTCTGCTCACTGCAACCTCTGCCTCCTGGGTTCAAGGGATTCTCTTGCCTCAGCCTCCTGAGTAGCTGGGATTACAGGTGCCTGTCACCACACCTGGCTAATTTTTGTGTTTTTAGTAAAGATGAGGTTTCTCCATGTTAGCCAGGCTGGTCTCCAACTCCAAGTGATCCACCCACCATGGCCTCCCGAGGTGCTGGGATTACAGGCGTGAGCCACCATACCCAGCCCAGGCTCTGGTTTCTGCTGTGCCACTTAGAAGTCCTGCAACCTCAGTCACCCCTTAGATGGGGTGGGAGGTGGCAGACACACACACACACACACACACACACATATGCACACACACACAAGAGCATTACAGGGAGTGCTGTGTGACAAACATAGAAAATGCTCCATAAATTATTTGTAGGTATTACTCTCTTATTGTCTTTCTTGTAAGAAGGTGAAAGGGCATTTGTTATAATTACCAATTAGGACCCCCCACTAGTAATGCTCCCTAAAGCAATTAAGGGTCCTTCTACATCTGAGATCTGATGGCATTTAAGGAAAATGAGCATAACTGCCATACACAGTGCTTCTGAGCACAGCTGCCGGTGGAAGCTGTCATGTGGGGAGCAACCTTGATGCAATTTAGAACACACAGGGAGAAGTGAGGGGATGGAAGAGGGGTAGGTGACACAGGACGGGGTGAGATAGAGATGGGGTAGGTGATATAGGTAGGATAGGGTGGGGACAGAGATGCAGTAGGGGACACAGGACTGAGGGTGGGGACAGGGATGAGGTAGGGACACAGGACAGAGGGTGGGGACAGGGATGGGGTAGGGACACAGGACAGAGGGTGGGACAGGGATGGGGTAGGGACACAGGACAGAGGGTGGGACAGGGATGGGGTAGGGGACACAGAGGGTGGGGACAGGGATGGGGTAGGGGACACAGAGGGTGGGGACAGGGATGGGGTAGGGGACACAGAGGGTGGGGACAGGGATGGGGTAGGGGACACAGAGGGTGGGGACAGGGATGGGGTAGGGGACACAGGACAGAGAGTGGGGACGGGGATGGGGTAGGGGACACAGGACAGAGGGTGGGGACGGGGATGGGGTAGGGACACAGGACAGAAGTTGGGGACGGGGATGGGGTAGGGACACAGGACAGAAGTTGGGGACGGGAATGGGGTAGGGACACAGGACAGAAGTTGGGGACGGGGATGGGGTAGGGACACAGGACAGAGAGTGGGGACGGGGATGGGGTAGGGACACAGGACAGAGGGTGGGACGGGGATGGGGTAGGGGACACAGGACAGAGGGTGGGGACGGGGATGGGGTAGGGGACACAGGACAGAGGGTGGGGACGGGGATGGGGTAGGGACACAGGACAGAAGTTGGGGACGGGGATGGGGTAGGGACACAGGACAGAAGTTGGGGACGGGGATGGGGTAGGGACACAGGACAGAGAGTGGGGACGGGGATGGGGTAGGGACACAGGACAGAGGGTGGGGACGGGGATGGGGTAGGGGACACAGGACAGAGGGTGGGGACGGGGATGGGGTAGGGACACAGGACAGAGGGTGGGACAGGGATGGGGTAGGGGACACAGGACAGAGGGTGGGGATGGGGTAGGGGACACAGGACAGAGTGTGGGGACGGGGTAGGGGACACAGGACTGAGGATGGGGACGGGGATGGGGTAGGGGCACAGGACAGAGGGTGGGGACAGGGATGGGGATATAGGACAGAGGGTGGGGACGGGGATGGGGTAGGGACACAGGACAGAGAGTGGGGATGGGGATGGGGTAGGGGACACAGGACAGAGGTTGGGGATGGGGTAGGGGACACAGGACAGAGTGTGGGGACGGGGATGGGGTAGGGGACACAGGACAGAGTGTGGGGACGGGGATGGGGTAGGGGACACAGGACAGAGTGTGGGGACGGGGATGGGGTAGGGGACACAGGACAGAGGGTGGGGACGGGGATGGGGTAGGGACACAGGACAGAGGGTAGGGACGGGGATGGGGTAGCTGGAAAGCATCCGCGTGTCCCATCTTGCTCTGCAGCATCTGCCCTCCCCACCAATGTGTGGGGAGAAGGACGTGACTCGAAGCCCTTGCATGGCGACCACAGATGGGAGCTGCCCTGGGCCAAGACATACGCCCCTGTCCTGTTGGAGAAATGCAGGGATGGTTCTGCCCTGCCACGTCTGGGCTCACTAGTGAGTGTGTTGAACAGCCTTGGATTCAGAGGACCAGAATTGGATCACCAGTGGGGAAGCGAATTTTGAGGGAATATCAGGTTCCTCTGGGTAATTGGTCCCGTGCATATGAACGTGTCGTGGTGTCGAACACCTTTTCCATGTCGAATGCATCGTGAGTCTCTGTTGCCTGGCTGCCTTGGGTCTATCTGGAGCTTTGTGAATACTAGGTGTCTTAGAGCTCGCATCTCCTCCTCTGTTTGATACACACCTGCTCTACTTACTCTTTATCTCTGCCTGACATATCCTGTGAGATTCACCCATTGCATTTTTTTTTCCTTCAGAATTGAATGTTCCCAAACAATTTAACAAATGCCCCTTACAGAAGACACTAAACTCGTCCCTGGGAATGGATTTTGAGATTGGGCATATTTTTGTGAAGCCATCATCCCGTCCAGATGGGGGAGCCTGCCGTGCCTGGGGCATTCTGGGACCAGGTGGGGGTCTGTAGAGGTTCGTGAAGCTTTGCTTACCCTCACTTCAGGTCCACAGACACTGAACTTTGTGCTCAGGGATGGTTTCTTCCCTTGGCTCCTCGGGACAGAGACATGACCAGGGAGGCAGCTCACCCATCCCACTGTAGATGCTGCTTGGAGTCTGGGGCACACCGGGCTGCTCTCTGAGCTCGAGCTCTTGGTGTGATTACACCTCCGCGACTACACACAAGGTCTGCACCAGACAGGTAAGGGAGCAGGTGCAGCGGGCAGAGGGGCCACACCGGGTCCATGGACGTCGACCCAGACCGTGACTCTCGGGTTCTGTCCCTTCTGTGCAGGTGGCATGGGAAATGCCGCAAGTGCTCTGAAGCCCCATCTCCACTCTTCACCTCCTTTCTAACCTGGGTTTAACACCCCTCTCCTGGCTCCGGAGTTTCTGTGATCTTGCTTTAGTACTTTAATCATTGACCTTTCTTCCCCAGGGAGGGGTACCAAGAACTTTTTTGTGGATCTTTTCTGCATGGAAGATTTGTGACTTTGATTCTGCAGCACTAGCTTGTCCAGTGGAGGTGAGGAGGGAGAAGAAATGATGTGTTTTCAGAGGTCAGACCCACTCCCTTGAGGTCTGAGTCACACGGCCACACCTCTCCGTGGGGCTGGGTGATTCGGTCTCTGAGCTGTGATCGTTTCTACAGGAACTGAATTCCATGTAGTTTTGGTCGATTGCTGGGTGTCAGCGACATGCGCCATTGGAAATCACATTCTGAAATTGTCCTGTGTGTGTTAGTGCTTCCAGTATGCTCTCTGGTTGAAAATGGCACTTTTATAGACAAACACAAGCATTTTGAAGGTTTGAGTCACTCGCTTGGTAAGGCTTGGCCGGTGTTATCTTGTTCTGTTTACAGCCTTTGTGAGCCAAGACAGGTCTTTGAGTGGAGGTGTGCTGGTGTGCAAGTCTTATGTGGTACCACACTCTAAAACAAAAATGACTGAATGAATTTTGTGGGCCTGCATCAGACTCTTGAGTAGCTGGCCTCTCGGTAGGGGAGGAAGCCCCGTAGACCGGACGTGGCCAGGCCAGCCAGCAGGGAGGGCCCAGCAGGTAGCACGGAGAAGGCTGGTCGGCTGTCGGGCTCTGAATAGACTTGAGATTTCCCTCACCTCAGTCAGGCTGCTCTTCGGCCACTGTGTTATGTGGCTTGAGGCCGGGTGCTGCAGTAACTGTCTCTATCGTCAAGCCTGGGAGCGGAACAGGAGCGGATCTCTCACAACATTTGGGGCATAGCCTTCCGAACTTCTGTCTATGCTAGAGTGACTATACATACATACGTATATGCACTAGAGTACATATTTACCCCAAAGAGGTAATGTCTGTATTGTTTTGTGAGCTGTCTTTTTTTTTTTTTTCGGAGAAGGAGTCTCTCTTTGTCACCCAGGCTAGAATGCAGTGGCGCAATTTGTGATCACTGCAACCTCCACCTCCCAGGTTCGAGAGATTCTTCTGCCTCTCGAGTAGCTGGGATTACAGGCACGTACCACTGTACCTGGCTAGTTTTTTTGTTTTTGTTTTTTTTTTTTTGTATTTTTAGCAGAGACAGGGTTCCACCATGTTGGCCAGGCTGGTCTTGAATGCCTGACCTCAAGCGTTCCACCTGCCTCGGCCTCTCAAAGTGCTGGGATTACAGGCATGAGCCACCGCACCTGGCCATGAGCTCCCTTTTCAAAATGAATGGTACAAGCTGAGCCTCTTTTCCACAGTACTAGATTATTAGATATTCTTCATTTGCATCCATTCTCAGGGCTGCAAGAAATTCCATTGTAGGGATAGGTTCCAGTCTCCGAGCCCTGTCTGGGATGGATGTTTAATTAAGTCATTTTCAACCATTTGCCAGTTAGTAACATGACGATATACGTGCTTGTCCTTTTGTCATTTAAAATTGTGATGTTTTGTCCATCATGGGTTTCGTATTTTTTGCGTGTTTGTCTGATCAGTGCCTTTGCGTACCGTCTCCTAAGTAGATTTCCTGTGTATATACCAGACTCCTCCTTTGATATGTCCTGCCTGAAATAATTTTTTCACACCAAGTCTTTTTTTTCCCGAGAGGAATCTTTACCAAGATTTCCTGAATCTTGGTTGGCAGCATCTGTGTTACTCAGGATTCACCCTCATTCGCTGAGGCAGAAGAGGATTTAGCGCAGGGAATTCAGGACCCACAGAATTGTTGCAAGCTTGGGCCTCGGCTTCATGTGCTGGAACCACCGCAGAGTGACACTGCAGAGCTGGCCGCGGGTAACTCCTGCCTCCAGCATGGCCAGGGAGTCACTGGTGGCTCCAGGTCGCACACCTCCCACCATCCACCCGCCCCGGGGAGAGTCCCACCTGCTGCTCTGCGTTAGTGGAGGAGGCTCTGCGACCTCCGCCTCCGTCCACAGGGGAAACCAGATACGTCCATAGTGGGGCCTCTTGACATGAGCGCTGAAGCCTCCCTCCCTGCTGTCTCTTGGAAGTCAGATTGGACGCTTCCCAGCCTGACTTTCAAAGCAGGTGGAGAAATGAGGGGAAGCCACAGGCAAATAGTTCCTGCAGATTTACCTTGCATACAAACCAAGTACTTAGAATCCCTGGGGACCCGCCCTAGCTGAGAGGGTGGGTGGGTTGTAAGGGGCTGTCTGGTGAATCTATCTGGGCATTGGAGAACCTTTGCGCTCTCTTCCCCGTTCCTGGCCGTGTTGAGTCAATGCCGAGCAACGCTTCGCTGCAGGCGTGGGAAGGAGGCAGGAATTAACCCACTGCTAAGTTAATAGCCAATGTTTTTTCATGAGTCATAATTGATTCGCCTTCAGTTTATGAACAACATTTCTCTTTGCCTCTTCAAACAGGCCTTTGTGCATAATTACTGTGAATTCAGGTGTCTGTAGAGTTCCAAGCCGCCCCTCTGAGTGGATCATTGTATTTTCTGTGTTCAGAGAGAACATTGCTGAGGAAGGGTTCCAGGAGACACGTTGTCTTTAGCAACCCCAAGTGCAGCTGGGGGCCTGCAGAGGGTTGGAGACTGTGGGGGCAGCTACTGGCCTCATGGTGCATGCTCTTGGGAGCCAGCAGTAGGTGTCACCCCTGCGGAGATGGACTGTTTAAAATGGCCTGGTGCTCCCTGCCCTGTAAGCTCCCAAAAGGATGGTGGGCGGAGATAGAAAGAAGGCGCCCAGCCCCCTCTAAGTTGAGGTGGAGTGAGACTGCCTTCCCCATTCTAATCCTGGGAGGGTACAGTGGCTCATGCTTCTAGCCCATCCAGGAATTAGGCCTGTCCAGGGAACCCATATTTTCTTAAAAAAGAGAAAATAATACTCATTTCACATGTACCAGATGAGTCACCTTAGGTTTCTATGGTACCTTCTCTTTGTGAATTAAAAATAGGATTTGATTTGTATGTAACAGCTGGTTTCATACAATTTTGTATGTAACAGCTTTAACTTTTGAGGGGTAAGCATTGATTGTGTATTGTGAAGTAAATTGTAATAATTATTTTACCAGCTACAGCGGTTTTTCTTTCAATTCTTCTAACCGTATTAAATGAGATCTTAAAAACTGTAAAAAAAAATACGATTTTTTTGTAGTGTATAAATACTGGATAATCCAGGCTGCCTAATGCGTAACCCCTCCCTCCTGCCCACCCCGTAGTGTGATTTAAAATAATTAATAAATTGTGTGTGTGTGTCCATGTGTGTGCACGCACTTGTGTGTGTTTAGAAGAGAAGCCCTTTCCAGCTCAGAGATTTGATGCTGTTTTCCACCCGTCAAGCATTGCTCTGCCTCTTGGGTAACTTCGCCTTTACTGTCTTATTTAATCCTTGCAGTCACCCTGTGTGTGTTTTTTTTTTTTTTTGAGACAGAGTCTCCTCTGTCGCCCAGGCTGGAGTGCAGTGGCTGGATCTCAACTCACTGCAAGCTCCACCTCCCGGGTTCACACCATTCTCCTGTCTCAGCCTCCTGAGTAGCTGGGACCACAGGCGCCGCCACCTCGCCCGTCTAGTTTTTTGTATTTTTTAGTAGAGACGGGGTTTCACCATGTTAGCCAGGATAGTCTCGATCTCCTGACCTCGTGATCCGCCCGCCTCGGCCTCCCAAAGTGCTGGGATTACAGGCGTGAGCCACCGCGCCCGGCCCCTGTGTGTTTTATAAGCGGGAAGACCCAGGCTTAGCAAAATGAAGTCGGTTTGGCAGGATTGCATAGCTGGTGAGCGAGAGCTGTGAGTCCACCTTTATCCCGCTTCCCTCAGGAGGCGCGCTCCGCATGAATGCAGCCTTTGTTCCTCTGGGTGAACCTCGATGCCCTTGACCATCTATCCGCGCGTGCTTTGTAGTTGTGGGTTTCAGTACTGTTGTGGCTATTCAGCTGACACACAGGTGCTGCCATGATTGCTTCATCTCTCACTGTTTTTATCCCCACTTTACAGAGGAGCAAACTGAGGCACAGACAAGTTATGCAGGGATTTGAACCCAGGGTCCTTTCCTTGTCACCTTGTTTTTAACCTGTCTTGAGCCGAGAACTTGGAAACAGTGTCAGGGCGTGTCCTGGTAACCCACCCAGAGTTAATGCAAGTGAATGCTCTTGGGCAAGTTCCTCCCCCAAGTGTGCCCAAGGCCGGGGGCTAAGCCTAGGTGAGGGAGGGACCCTTCATTCCCTGGTCAGCTTCTTCTTCCTTAAGTCCCACCTAGGACTGGACCCTGGCTGGAGTCCAGCCAAGAGCCTCTTCTTTCCCTCCTCTTTCCCCTCTCTTTCCCTCCTGCCTCTCCCCAGCCCCTACTAGCAGCAGCTGCCACAGGGGAGAAGGGGAAGGAAAGGGACACGCTGAGAGCTGGGTCATCCTGGACCACACCCTGGTGGGGCCCGTGCTGTTTAGGTGGCCTCAGGTGCAGCCTTGGGCTGACTTTCCTCCTCTGCCCTCTGCGAGGTTGTGGCATCTGCCTCCTAGGGCTGTAGGGGGAAGGAAAGGCGAGCATTTGTGTGGACATGGCAGATCTATTGTAACTGATGTCCAAGAAAGTTGGAAACAACATTTTTATTATAATGAGACCTCATTCAACACCCCCTTTTTGGGGGTTAAGGCATTCTTGGTTAAAATGGAATAAGACCTGCTGGGTGGAGGTGCTGGACAGGGCCCCTGGGTCATGGGAGGTGGAGGAGTAGGAGGGAGGAGATGGGCCATGCCTGGGGGTGCCATGCCCTGGGGGGTCCCTTAGGGGAGGCATGTTTTGTGGAGCATACCTCGCTGGGCCCAGCATGAGCACATAATTAGCCCTGGCTGTTAAGTCCTTCTTCGACTTCTGAAGGAGTAGACGGCAACTGGCTCCTTTCTGTGAGAATAAAAGCTGAGCAGAGGGAGATGGGAATGGCTCCGTGGTTGGCTGAGCCTGAGCTGTGTTCCAAGCACTGTTAGGTACTTAAGGGATATATTATAGCCTTGCGTATTACCCCACTAATTAAAAGCAGAAATGTCTTTGTTTTGAGATGAAGAAACTTCAGGGAGGTGAAAGTGGCTTGCTTGTCCCCAGCCCGGGAGACCAAGGTGGGGCAGAGAGGGAGGTGGTCACTGAAGCCCCTGACGGGGTGGGCTGGGATCCTGAGCTGGCAGCTCCAGCCCAGGGTGTGCCAGGAGGATCCTAACTTGCACTTGGTCAGTGGTCACGTGGCACCAGAGTGGCTGCATCTGAGTCTTCTGGCTCCCGGGGTGAACCTGAGTGAACTGCTCGCCATGTGCCAGCATCATTAACTGAAGGAGCAGAGACCTCCCAAACATTGTCTGTTCTTGTTTCTCCCCAATTCCTAAATAAACACTTCTGTTGTAATAGCATGTTAATACTACAGCAGTTCTTCGCTCTTCTGATGGACACATGGGTTTTGGACAAACTTGTGGCTTAAGCTCTTCACTGTCAACTAAAGTGGAATTCCCATGAAATTCCCTCCAAGGATCAATATCCAAGATGGCCTGCCATGGTGTTTGCTTTTGTAAAGGCTGGAAACGCTGCCCTAAAGCCAGAGTTCCCAGTTTTTCTGTGTATGAAGTTCCTTTTGTAATATTGAACAATTTGAGAAACCTTTCATATGACAGTAACTATGTTTTCACAATTCATCAGTAGGGAAAATGCGTATCAGCAGAAAGACAGACACTGTGAATTTTGAGACTTGACTAGGTGTCACATTTAATTAATCACATCAACATCTGACACATATTGAGAAATAATAGCCTGTATAAATATGTGACCTAGTGTTGATTTAATTTCTAGATAATGCATGTACATCAGGGATTCATATATAAAGATATAAGAATCTGTGTTTGGATAATTAATATTTGTAGCCTCTCAACGAAGTGGGTATGGCAGGCTATCCTTTTGCAGTTTGCTTTTTCTTCTTGGGTACTTTGCTTGCAATTTGAGTAGGTTCCATTAGGGGGTGCCCTGGGACCACAGCGCTTCTGCAATTGGTGAGGCTTTCACTCCAGCTATGAGACAAAGTACCATTTTCCTCATGAATTTTAAAAAATAATATGAATTAGCAGAATATAGTCTAAAAGAGATAACCAAATGTGATCACAATTTTTTTTTTTTAAGATGGAGTCTCTCTGTCACTCAGGCTAGAGTGCAGTGGCTCGATCTCGGCTCACTGCAACTTCTGTCTCCAGGGTTCAAGTGATTCTCCAGCCTCAGCCTCCCAAGTAGCTCGGACTGCAGGTGCACACCACCATGCCTGGCTAATTTTTTGTATTTTAGTAGAGATGGGGTTTCACTGTGTAGCCCAGGCTGGTCTCGAACTCTTGAGCTCAGGCAATCCGCCCACTTCGGCCTCCCAAAGTGCTAGGATTACAGGCGTGAGCCACCGCACCCAGCCTACAAATTTAAAAGGTGTAGTAGGCTCAGCTAACTCAACTCTCATAGTGAATTGCTACTCAGTTTTATCGAATTCTATATTTCATTTCTTTTTAGCTTCCAGGCATTAAAGGTAACCCTAAGCATCGGCTAGCCTGGTAAAGTTTTCAGCATTAGAAATATACAAGTTGTTTTGGCTGCTCAGGGATCATGAGACACCCCAGACCCCTGTCTCCTTCCTGGCCCCTCACAAGATGCTTTCGGATCCTTGCAGGCATGTGCTTCCCTCCACGGCCCAGTCTTGCAGGGGACCTTGGCCTAAACTCCCCTGTGAGAGAGAGCTAGGTGTCAAGCTAATTGGAGCCTGGCGTCATAGGCAGCTTGTGCTTGAGCTGGTCTTCCCTGGGGAGTGTTCTGGGCATCCTGCGCTGCTCATGATGGGTCCAGGCTGGCCTACTGGGCATAGGTGGCACAGTGCCAAGGGCCCATTGTAGTTTGAGAGGCCTGTGAAAGTGTTTTAATTTCTTTTTTTTCTTTTCTTTTTTTTTTTTTTTTGAGATGGAGTCTTGCTCTGTGCCAGGCTGGAGTGCAGTGGTGTGATCTCCGCTCACTGAAACCCCTGCATCCCGGGTTCAAGCGATTCCCCTGCCTCAGCCTCCTGAGTAGCTGAGACTACAGGCACGCACCACCATGCCCTGTGCATGGGCATATTTTGTATTTTAGTAGAGACGGTGTTTCACCATGTTGGTCAGGCTGGTCTCGAACTCTTGACCTCATGATCCGCCCACCTCGGCCTCCCAAAGTGCTGGGATTGCAGGCATGAGCCACCACTCCCAGCCATTTTAATTTCTTTAATCGGATGATAAACACTGAGTTGTGATGCCTTCTTCAAAAAAGAAAAGAAAAGAAATTAAAAAAGAAAAACACGAACTTTAGGTCAAAGAAAATGTTTTAATATGTAATATTAATATATTCACCTTTGTACTGACACAATCGGAAAATATACTTTTGTAATTGTTTTTTTAAGTGGAGCAAGGGGCACAGGAGGGTGAGCGTGTGTGGGGCCCGAGAAAGTAATAATGTGGCCCTGGGTGGGAGTGGGACTCAGGGTCTCCACGACCTGGGGCAGAGTCACAGAGGCGGGAATGACTCAGTGCAGGAGGGGCTGGCCGGTGGCTTGGCGTAGCTGTGCACGGGTGCAGGAGGAGCTGCAGGAACGCAGAGAGACCCCACCTCAGACAGAGCCTGTTCTGCGAGGCAAGCAGCCCTGGCTTCTGAGCACGTCTCAGGATCAAGTGCTCAGGGGCCTCAGCCTTAGGGATTACCGAGAGATGGATATGTGGGGATTACCGAGAGACGGGTACGTGCGGATTACCGAGAGACGGGTACGTGGGGATTACGGAGAGACGGGTACGTGGGGATTGCCGAGAGACGGGTACGTGGGGATTACGGAGAGATGGGTACGTGGGGATTGCCGAGAGATGGATATGTGGTGATTGCCGAGAGATGGATATGTGGGGATTACGGAGAGATGGGTACGTGGGGATTGCCGAGAGATGGATATGTGGCGATTGCCGAGAGATGGATATGTGGGGATTGCCGAGAGATGGATATGTGGGGATTACGGAGAGATGGGTACGTGGGGATTGCCGAGAGATGGATATGTGGTGATTGCCGAGAGATGGATATGTGGGGATTACGGAGAGATGGGTACGTGGGGATTGCCGAGAGATGGATATGTGGGGATTGCCGAGAGACGGATACGTGGGGATTACGGAGAGACGGGTACGTGGGGATTGCCGAGAGATGGATATGTGGGGATTGCCGAGAGATGGGTATGTGGGGATTGCTGAGAGATGGGTATGTGGGATTTTCAGGAACTTTAGAGTTTTAGCTAAGCAAAAAAAGGATGGATTTCTCAAATGTGGGGAAGTGGGGTTGGTCCTAGGCCCAGCCTGGTCACTCGGGATGAGACTTACATTTTTGACTGTGTATCTTGATCTGTAAATGGGGACAAGCATTCACCCAGGTTCACTGAGGGAACACCATAATACATGTCAAGAGCCTTCCGAGCCCAAGGCCTGCCTCTGGGCACTGCCCAATGTTGGTTTCCTCCTCCTTTGCCCATCTGGATCGTATTATTCAAGGAAGGCCAGGGAGATGGAGGTGCGCTCACCTGGGCTGCAGATAGGCCCAGTATCGGCACCACTTGTGGCTGCCCTGCCTGCACCCTGCCAGCCTGACTCAGGAGGGCTGGGTGGGACCTTCTGGTGCTGAACAAGCTTTGCAGGTGAATCTGCTCTGTGACTGGGGCTGAGAACTTAGCCTTTGCCTGAGCATGTCTGGGCCATCGTGAGGCAGACTTGATTTCCAAGAACAGGGCTCCCACCTTCCCGAGGGAGAGCGGATTGGCTCCTCTGTTGTCGGAAAGGTTCTGGGACCTCGTTGGGACGGTTCTGGGAGTGCAGGCTGAGCGGGGCTGGCGTGCACCCCCATCCATTCTGCAAAGGCATAAATGCTCCTTTGTCCTCAGCCTCCTGTCTTCCTGGAGTACTTCTTCCTTTTGGCTCAGGGAGTGAGCAGGGAGGAGCAGGTTCTCCACTCCTGAGGTTTCTTTGATCCAGTTTGTCAACATGCATTTGCTGCAGCTGTGGGCACAGCGCTGGATTTGAGGCAGGGTAACTTAGGGCGGGGTGTGCTTTCACACCTGATAGGGGACACAGACACGTGGGTGATTCTTATCACAAAGTAGATTAAAATAAGCGCTACTGTGCAAGATGGACTTCCAGTGGGGATTCATGAATTTGGATTCTGGAGGTAGCATCGGAGTGAATCTAGAGGAGTGAGACCCGTTTCCACAGGCAGGGAAGTATGGGGAGGCTTTTCCAGCTGGGAGAGGGGTCCAGTGTGCGTAAGTGTGCCATGTCTGATGAGACTGGACAGGTGCTGGAGGGCTGGAGGGGACAGAGGAGTTTCAAAGTAAGCTGCAGCCAGACTGGGGAGGTCCTGGGTCCCGCTGGCACCCCTTGGTGGTGACAGCCCTGGGTGCCTGTGGGATGACTGCTCAGCGAAGGCTTTGGAACCAGCTGTGCCCCATTTGTGAAAGCCGCAGAGAGTGCCTACAGATGAGAAGTGTGCACAGCGTAGTCCTCTGCCTGCAAGGTCAGCAGATGTGACAGGTGAGCAGTTCCACTCATGATAGAATCAAAAATGGAATACCCAGGAACGATACTCATGGGAAGTGTGTATAATCTGCATCATGAAATTGTACCAGGGACACAAAAGAGCCATTGTACAGGTAGAGATGTTCAGCATGTTCCAGCAGTGGGGGATCAATATCTTACCTATTTCAGTTGTTTCCAAATTAACTTACTGATTTAATACAACCCCTGGCCAGAATCTGGGTGGATAACCTACCAGATATTAAAACGTATCAAAAAACATACCACAGGCCAGGCACAGTGGCTCACACCTGTAGCCCCAACAATTTAGGAGGCTGAGGCAGGAAGATCGCTTGAGGCCAGGAGTTCAAGACGAACCTGAGCAACAGAGAGAGACCCCATCTCTACAGAACCTTTTAAAAATCAGCCAGGTGTGGCGGTGCACACCTGCAGTCCCAGCTACTCAGAAGGCTGATGTAGAAGGATTGCTTAAGCCCAGGACTTCAAGGCTGCAGTGAGCTGTGATCGTACCACTGCACTCCAGCCTGGGCAACAGAGTGAGACCCTATTTCAAAAAAATTTGTAAATTTATAATAATTTAAACAATTTGATATTGTGATGGAAATAGACAAAATGCCCATGGAACAGACTAGAAAGGCTGGAATATAGAATTTAATACATCTGGTTAATATTTAACCACTTGGGAAACCATCAAGCCCCTTGCTCATATCAAACCCCCAAATATATTCCATGTGGATTAAAATTTAAATATAAAAATGAAATCATTGAGGTGCTAAAAATAATTTAGGTAAGTAAGAGTAAGTAGTTAAAGGATAAAAAACATCTTTCCACACATGATACCAGAGACAGAAAAAAAGTCTGCAACATAAATGACTAATGTATTATATAAACAACTTTAATAATGAATATGAACAACTGATTGTGAATGAACTTCTTAATAAGACAGTGGATGAGAGATGTGAATTAGTTCGCAAAAGGAAAAAATTATCCTAAAATTAATATGGAACCTAAAAAGAATCCGAAGATCCAAAGCAGTCCTAAGCAAAAAGAACAAAGCCAAAGACATCACATTACCTGACTTCGAACTATACTAAAAGGCTAAAGTAACCAAAACAGCATGGCACTGGTATAAAAATGGATGCCCCTTTCAATAAATAGTGCTGAGAAAATTGGATTGCCATATGGAGAAGAATGAAACTAGAACCCCTGTCTATCACCATATACAAAATCAACTCAAAATGGATTAAAGACTTAATTGTAAGACCTGAAACTATAAAAACACTAGAAGAAAACCTAGAGGAAACTCTTCTGATCATTGATCTAGGCAAAGTATTCATGTCTAAGACCTCAAAAGTACATCCAACAAAAACAAAAATAGACAAATGGGATTTAAATGAAAAAGCTTGTGCACAGCAAAAGAAGTAATCAACAGAGAGAACAGACAACCTGCAGAATGGAAGAAAATATTTACAAACTTATTTACAAACTGTGCATCCAACAGGGAACTAATATCAAGAATTTACTAGGAACTTAACAACTCAACAAACCCACAAATAATCCCATTAAAACATGGGCAAAGGGTGTGAATAGACATTTTTTCAAAAGAAGACACACAAATGACCAGCAAGCATATGAAAAAATGCTCAGCATCACTAATCATCAGAGAAATGCAAATTAAAAGCACAATGTGATATCATCTTATAGCAGAAAGGATGGCTATTATAAAAAAGACAAAAAAATGGATGAGGAGAGAAGGGAACTCTTTTTTTTTTTTAGACAACTGCGAGACGCTCTGTTGCCCAGGCTGGAGTGCAATGGCATGATCTCGGCTTGCTGCAACATCCACCTCCCAGGTTCAGGCAATTCTCAGCCTGGGCCTCAACTTCCCAAGAAGCTGGTATTACAGACATGCACCACTATGTCTGGCTAATTTTTGTATTTTTAGTAGAGTCAGGATTTTGCCATGTTGGCCAGGGTGGTCTCGAACTCCTGAACTCAAGCAATCCACCCGCCTTGGCTTCCCAAAGTGCTGGGATTACAGGTATGAGCCACCGCACCCAGCCACTTCTACACTGTTGGTGGGAATGTAAATTAGTACAAACTGTATGGAAAACAGTGTGGAGATTTCTCAAAGAACTAAAAATGGAACTACCATTCAATTCAGTAATCCTACTACTGGGTATCTACCCTAAGGAAAAGGAATCATTATTTTAAAAAGATACCTGCACTTTTATGTTTATTGCAGCGCAGTTCATAATAGCAAAGATATGGAATCAACCTAAGTGTCCATTAATGGGTGATTGGACAAAGAAAATGTGATGTATGTACACAGTGGAATACTATTCAGCCATAACAAAGGATGAAAGCATATCTTTTGCAGCAACATAGATAGAACTAGAGGCCATTATCTTAAGTGAAATAACTTAGAAAGACAAAATACCCAATGTTCTCACTTATAAGTGACAGCAAAATAATGTGTATACATGGACATAGAGTGTGGAATGATAGACGTTGACAACTGGGTAGGATTAAGGGGTGAGAGATGAGGAAGAACCTACTGGGTACAATGTTTGGGTGATGGTTACACTAAAAGCCCAGACTTTACTATATAATATATCCATGCAACAAGATTTTGCTTGTACCCTTTAAATGTATATACATTTTTAAAAAGGAATTAGTTCATAAAAGGAGAAACATAAATGTCAGCAAGTGTGAGAACGTCAATCGTACATTAATCTGGTAGGTACCTGCCCTATTAAAGTAAGATACTATTTTTTTGCTATTAAATTGACAAACTTGTGGTGTGCTTTGCTTTTGTTTGTTTGTTTTTGTGAACGATGGTACTCAATGCATGTGAAAGTGTTTGGCAAGGACTCTCATATGCCTTGGGAGAGGAAGCTGCAAGCTTTCTGCCAAGCAGTTTGGCAGGATGTCTCAAAACCTTTAAAAGAATTCCTCCCTTTATCCTGGGGATTCCATTTCTAGGAATTTATCCCAAGGAAACAATTAAATCTGCAGTCCAAAATTCCTATGCAAGGATGTTCATCACAATGTTATATATAAAGGTGAAGATTTGGAAGGAATTTGAACATCCAATGATGGGGAATGAGTCATTCATCTGCAGGAGTGCAGTGAGGCCCTTAGGAACCTTTCTGAAGGATGCTTAGTCACAAGGGAATGAGGGAACTTCATGATCTAAGGCTAAATGAAGAAGGCAGGAAGGATAGTGGGCCGAGCTGGAGGGAGAAGAAGGCCCATGGGGAAGAGGCGGGGGCCAGTGCCAGAACAGGAGGCAGAAGGTGCAGGATGTGTTAGAGAGCAGGTTCAGCTTCATTTCATTCAGATTCCCTTTAGCAAATTCTGATTGAGCAGATACTGGGTGCAAACTGCTGTCATTTAGGCTCCGTTTAGCAAAGGAGATGGTTTGGGTGAAGTATACCAAAGGACAGGTGCTGACCCTAGGCAGGCTCTTGCTTAAGGCACGAGGCAGATGCTCCGCCCTATGTCCATGACCCCACTTAGGGACTCGCCCCTCTCCCGGCCTCTCTCCCCTTCTGTGGGAAGCTGCTCTCTTCACCTCCTCTTCCCAGGGTGCATAGAACTTTTCACATTAAAAAGAAGAAAAAAAATCAGGATAATAAAACGTTTTTAAAAAGAGGTTGTATCCTACATAAAAAAATTGATATTTATGTGTGGGAATAGGGAAAAGACTGGAAGGAAACATACAAAAATGTGATTTCTGGTTAGCTGTTTTAGAAGTATGGGATATTTCATATCTATATTTTTATAATCAGCTTTTTTTTTTTTTAAAAAAAAAACAGCTTTATTGAGGTATCATTGAGATATAATCTGCACACATTTAAAGTGCACAATTTCATACATCTTGATATGTGTATATACCTGTGAAACTAACACCACGATCAAGATAGTGCACGTACCCATTGCCCCCAAAATTCCTCATGCATGTCCATAATCCCTCCCCAGATCCCTTGCAGGGCAACCCCTGGTCCACTCTCTGTCCCTATTACTCAGTTCACACTGTTTCCTAAGATTTGCCTTAAATGGAATCATGTGCTTTTTTGGCTTCTTCCAGCCCGTGATTATTTTGTGATTCATCCGTGTCGTCGTGTGTGTCAATGGTTTCTTCCTTTCTGTTGCTGAGAAGTATTCCATTGTGTGGGTATGGTAGAACTTTTCTCATCCTTTGAATTACTTGATAATTGGGAAAGTCCCCCCTTTTTGTAAGCATGCCCGGAGACTGGCTAGTGTCCTGGAAGTTTGGATCTGTGCCATCCGTCCATCTCTGGAACTTTGGGGCAGTTCCTCAGGCCTGGCCCAGTGACCCTGAGGGCAGCGGCCCCGCCAGCCCAGTGGGCACTTGAGCTGTCATTCGCCAAACACAAGGCTTGGCCACGCCTTGAAATGCTCAGGCTGCCTAGAAAGCATGTCCTCATGGTCAGAGCTTTGATTTGGGTGCCAGGAGGTTTAGTAGTGGTCATCAGAGGTGCTTAATAATTGCCTTTGTGCCTTGCCTCGGTGGGAGAGTTGGAGAAAGCCTGATGTCTTGTCGGAAGTTGGTGTTGCCTAACTTCCACATGTCACTCATGCCCTCGCCTGCACCTACGTGTGGCTCACAGCTCTTTCCCCCAACCCCAGCAGGCAGCCCGCCCTCTCTGAAGAGCGGTGCCCTCTTCACCTGCCCAGTGCAGCCCCCACCATCACTCTGTGGCTCTCGTCCTTCACCTGGCAGAGCTGATGGTTGTCCCTCTGTGATCTAGGTGACTCTCACGAGGTCTCCCTGTCTCTTGGATTAGCACAGACCCAGGCAGCTCCTCCAGGGCTCCAGAGAGAGTCATGTTACACCAGTCCCCAGGCATCCCTGGTCCCTGTGGTCCCGTGGCGTGCTCCCTATGCTATGCCTTGCCCCACTCATCTCTAAGGGTTCCAGGAGGTACCTTCCATGCGCTCAGGAAAGAGACTGCTATGATACCTGCTCTGGCCGGCTCCTGGCACTGCCACCAGGGCTGAAAGGGAGGACTTAGCCCGTGCTGTTCCACGTAGAAAAGGGGCAGATGGCCAGCACCTCTCCAGAACTCTGTGCCCCCTTGCTCCTGAGCCTGAGTCTCCTAAGGTCTGGCACGTGATGTCCTTTTCTGCCTTCTCTTATCACTCCAAGCATGGGTTGGACCCAGTCCTTTCCTGGTCGACCTTTCTCCCCTCATTATTTCTCTACCCTGAATGGCCTTTGCCAACCACCTCAAAACCAAAACTCTCATTGGCAGGGAACTGTGACTGTGAACAGGGGCTGGTGCCAAAAGCCTGGGTCTTCTAGATCCGGGGGAACTCTGGACAGCACCTCTTTGCTCACTGGGCACCCTCCAACTGCAAACAGCATCTCCCAGGGCTGGGCCCTGCTCTGGGAGCGACCTTTCCCTCCTTCTCTCTCCGGGGCCTGAAGTCCTGGGATGGTGCTGTCTCACCAGGCACAGGAGGAAGAGAGGCTGACCGCCCGGGGACTCCCCCTGGAGGAGTGCTACTAGACCTGTGCCCAAAGCCGCCCAGCTCAGGGCTCTGTCCGTGTCCCCCATGTTCCAGCAGAGACACTGACGGAGGGGTCTGTCGGCAGGAGAGCGTGAAGCTCCATAAGGTCACCAGCTGGTTCCCTGGAAGCAGGCAAGGGCTGGTGGGGGGCAAGGGGCAGGGCTCCTCTCTGCTCTGCACGAGCTCCCGTCTTTAAAAAAGTCTCCCTTGAAGAGCATGGAAGCTCACAGTAAACTGTCCTGGCCCGTATCCAGCCGTGTAACCTTAGAGCCCCCCTCGGCGGGGACAGGACCCCATTTCTGTAACCTGATGTCTGGGTGGGGGCGGCAGGTTCTGCTGGAGGCTGCTGCGGGACTCCTCCTAGTGCTGTGGGCTCAGGCCTGGGCCCCAACCTTGCGGGGAGGGTGGAGGGAGTGAGGGGGTAGGGTGCAGCCCAGGAAATGAGCCTGTGAGGAGGTGGTGCTCCTTGGTGCTGGGGACTCGGGGCTGGGCCGGCGGGACCCTGCGGGTTGCTCAAGGACCCCTTCCCATTTCTGCAGTTACGTTACTTCTGAAGTGAAGAGCGTCACCAACACAGTCACCTGGTCCTTTGGGGCTCCTGCCTCCTCCCCCTGCCTGGCTCCTGCCTCGGCTTCCTGGCTCCTGGGCATGAGAGGGGCATGGGCAGGCAGGCAGCCTCTTACTGGCCAGATGATGTTGAAAGCCTGCATTGCAGAGGTGGTTGCTTAGCCTTTCAACAGGGCACATACAATGCCCATTCTGGGCGGGAGGCAGCTAAGGCTTTGAGGCATCAGGTCCTCCCCAGGTCCTTGGGCTGCACATAAAGCGTAAACCGTGGAGTTGGGTCTGAAGCTGGTTTTATATTCTCCCCGACACATCCTGCTGCGTTGCTGCAGGATCACCTGCCCCAGGCCAGGCACTTTGCCAGGGCTCCCACATAGCTTAGCTGATTGCATCCTGAAAACAACACCGCAAGATAAGGATTGCCTGATTCTTCATTCTAACGACTGGGGAGGCTCAGAGCATGTAAGTCACTTGCACAGCCATGTACATTTGCCAGGGCTTTCTGCTCCCGAAGACCATGCTTTCCAAGACTCCTCGGATGCCCAGACCTGCTGTTGGGTGGGAGGTGCGGTCCTGCGTGACTAAGGGACCCCTGGGTGAGTCCATCGGCCTGGCCCTCTGCCTGCACCCTCCGATCTATCTCCTCCCAGCCAGATCCATGGGTCCTTCCCAGTCTGATGACAGCATTTCTTGTGTCTGAGCCCTTCCCCACACTCCCGACAGGCTCCAGCCTTGTACTCCCTGTTCCCCAAGCACTCCCCTACCACAGGCCTCACACCTGTCTCCTCTCTGCCCAGGGACCTGCCCCACTGGCTGACTGCCCACGGACCACCCTGAGTAGCTTTGCCAGCTCTCTTCCCTTCCTCCACCCTGGGCAGAGGTGACCGTTGTCATGTGGTTTCCCTGCAGACAGCACTCCACACACCTCCTTTACGAGTGGGTTACGGACATGCCTGTCTGCCTCCTGCACAGACTGAGGATTCTCGAGGGTGGGGACGGCACCTTAGGTTCTGGCGTACTCAGAGGGAGAGCCCATAGTAGGTCTTCAGGAAAAGGTTTTCAAATAAGATTGCGTTAAACTTCTGGAGGCAAATTATCTCCCTTCTTTTCTGATCAAATGCTTTTTATGTTTGAGAGATGTGGCAATAGTGTAAGAATTTGCCACATGCTGAAATAGGTCTCGGTGATAAAGAATAACAGGTTTAATTTTTAATTCCAGGTTTTAACTCCATGATTGTGTGCTATGAGTATATATGGCTGCATGTCTCAAGAAATTCACTGGGTTTAAAATGTGGGCTTGGCTACTGCCAGTATGATTTGATGAAAGCGGATAGAGGTCTCACATCCACCCTCGGATTCCACTGTCAGGCCCAAGGACGGACCCCTGGCCATTGACTGATGCCAAGTGGGTGCCTGGCAGCAGCCTTCCTTCCCATCCCTGCTTCTGGACGCCTCAGCCGTGAGTCAGAGCATGTGCAGCGTGGGCTTGTGCGGGTGGCAAGGAGCCCAGAATTAGCTCAGCTGCGTTTCAGCAAAGGCTGCAGCGGGGAGGGGGAGGCTGTGCCAGGCGGGGGCTGAGAGTCAGCACCCTCAACCACAGTGGGGGTCGGCTCTCAGGAGCTGTCATAGACCTCAGGGCATTCAGGGAAAGCCTGCTGTGAGCCGAGCACAAGCCCGATCATAGATGAGCAGAGGGTCACAGGACCAGGCCTTGCAAAGTCACAGCTGCTGTGACCCCAGCATGCCGGAGACACACGTGGGTCCTGAATGGGCGTGGCCAGGTCATGCCTGGGGAGCGAGTGGCAGACAGGTGTGAGCATCACCGAGCTCACTGCTCACGGTGCAGCAGGGACGGCCGGCTCAGCGCCTTCACCTACCCTCAGCACACCCAGGCAGGCAGAGGCAATACCAGACGATGCATCACCTCCTGTCTGGCCTTCCTTTACTCTTTGCAAACTGCCTTTTTGTTAAAAGGCAGAGAATTGTTGGCACAGGTACTTTAATATATTGCAAAATGTTTTATTTGCCCTTGCGCCGTTCCTGTTCATTCTAAACTCTGGCACGGGTATGCTGCCCGGGACGCCAGTGGTTGTCACACCAGAAAACGGGGAAGCAGCACTTGTCACTCTCGGCTCATTAGGGCAGAATACAAGGTGGGCTTTGTGCCTCCCAGGGGTGCAGAGGGGCCAGGTACTTGTGTCACCACCAAATGAGCCAGCTAGATGGAACAGTAAAATATGTAATCACAAGCATGTCAGCATTGTTCTAGAACAACACGTCTTTAAAGGCTTTGGTACGCGGTATGGGCACACCATGTTACCTTTGTGGATTTCCTGTAGCCACCTGGGAAACACAGGCGGAGCAGGGATTGGTGCGTTTGCGGTTTCCATGGGTTTGATTTTATGAGCACCGCAGACTGGGAGGAAATCAAAACACCCTCAGGTGCTCAGGGTAGCCCAGCTCGGAGGCTCAGCCAGATGGTTTCCACCCTGACCTGGCCTTGGTCACCAGCATTCGGGTTCACAGAACCAGGGCGAGCTGGCTGTAGAGCGTGGCCAAGGGGCCACCCACTGGCTCCTTCCAGTGGGCTTGGGAGCACACGGTCCTGCAGATGCCTCCCTTCCTGGCACTGGCACCCCTCACTGAGAGCTGGTCCTTCTCTTTGATCTTTGGACATCGCGTGTTGGATGACACCTGGGCCTGACACGAAGTGGGACATTCTCATCTGTGGGAGTCTGAGACCACGGACCTTGCTGCCATCAGCCTTATCCCTGCGGAGCCTGATGTAATGGGCGGCCTGTGGAGGCCGCTTGCTAAGTGCTGTGGACTCCCACCCTGTCCACGTCCCTCTGCTGGCACCAGTCCTGGAGGCATTGTGCAAAGGGTCTCACACATCTGGAGAAACCCTCCCACTGATGTAGCCTCTGTTCTTTGCAAGGCCCAGCACGCACCCAGCAGTCTCGCTTGAGCCCCCATCCACTACGAGTGGGCCAGGGCCAGAATTCATATGCCCCTTTTAAGGACGAGATACCTGAGGCCTAGAAAGCAGAAGAGGGGTGTGCCTGTGATGTGAGCAGAAGCACGGGCGTGGGGGGTCTCCCGCCTCTCAGTTCAGCACCTCACCCAGGTGCCTGCTGCTCCCCCGATGCTTGGCACTATCTTGCCAGGACGTGCTGCCAACAACTTCTCAGCCTCCCTTTAAAAATAAAAGGTGTCTTAGATTTTTCTGATTCTCTGTGCCCAGCAAACTCACTGGAAGCTAAGCCCAGAACAGCCCCTCTTTTACCGAGCGGTAATTCCCAGCAGCCTTGGGCTCAACACCTTATTTACATCGCCTCATTTAATCCTCCTGTCACCCGTGAGAAGAGGCACCATTATTGGCTCCACTTTGCAGAAAAGGAAATGGGCTCTGTCAGGGCAAACCCTGGCCGAGGCCACCAGCAGGTGAATGGAGCCAGGCCTGGTGAATTGCAACACTGCGCTCTGACGGCAGGTGGGTGTGGAGGGAGGGAACGCTCCAACTCCAGCTCTCTCGGCTTTGAGGCTGCTCCTTGTTTTGTAGAAGCAGTTGTCATTGTGAGCAGAGGAGACTCTGGTTCTGGGGGGGGGGGGGTCCTCAAAACAGTGGCTGGGAAACAAGGAGCTTATTTATTTATTTATTTTGAGACAGAGTCTTGCTGTGTTGCCCAGGCTGGAGCGCCGTGGCGTGATCTTGGCTCACTGCAACGTCCACCTCCCAGGTTCAAGTGATTCTCCTGCTTCAACCTCCCAAGTAGCTGGGATTACAGGCACGTGCCACCATGTCGGCTAATTTTTTGTATTTTTAGTACAGACAGAGTTTCACCATGTTGGTCAGGCTGGTCTCAAACTCCTGGCCTCAGGTGATTCACCCACCTTGGCCTCCCAGAGTGCTGGGATTACAGGCGTGAGCCACCGCACCTGGCCACAAGGAGCTTCTTAGACTACGTTTTCAGAGGTGAGACAGTCTCCTGTTCTCAACGGGGAAGTGGGAGGTCCTGCCTGAAGGTGCGTCCCAGCTCACAACCCCCTTGGTAAGAGATCTCTGAAATCGGCTTCCTGCAGGTAGGAGCAGCTGGAGGAGGAGACAGAGCCAACCTTGTGAGGTGGGAAGTAGTGCGAAGTTATCGGGGAAGTGCGACGTGGGAGAGATGGCGTTCCTGACTACTCATGATGTACTAATCCGGAGGGGTAGGAATCGGGGCAAAATGCAGCCATTTCCCGCTTCAGAATTAAGTTTCCCCTTTTTGAAAGCGGCCCGAGCCCCGCTACCCATTCCTTTTGTTGTTGGCTTCCGTAGCGACTCTGCAGGCCCTCTGCCACGGTCACGGATGGGCTTTGTACCTTGGGACAGGCTCTGTGAGTTTACAGGTGGCAGAGGGACAAGATTCTCCTGCCTGTTAAGGGAACCAGGGAAAAAGAGCAAAGTGGCCAGGTGGCTTGGGGTGTGCTAACAGATGGAGCGTTTGGTGCCAGGTCCGTTCCCTGGAGAGGCCGGCTGGTCTGGGCATCAGGTTTCAGTGGGCCTTAGAGCAGGCGGGTCAGCAGCAGGAAGGTGCTGGAGGGAGGAAATGCCATTCGCCCGGCCAGTGTTTGCTCGCATCCTGCAGCCTGACAGCTCAATTTGTTTGCACCCTCAGACTTCATGAGCAGTGGTTTGACGACGGTTGCTTGGGTCCAGATTACATGGAAACCTTTAGAACCTCCCCTGGGATTGCATCCTGAGCTAATAATCATAACCGCTTTCTCAGATGTGTAATAAGGGTTTTCCTGAACCCGCTCACCCCTTCTTATGAGTTACAGCAGTGACATCGCAGTTTTTACGTGTAAACCAGAAGCGAGGTGAACCAAAATAAAGAAAGCAATTTTATGAACAAATACGTTCCCCTTGAGAAGCACCGGGAATGGAATGCAAATATCATAAGGGACAGTTAAGAATGTGCTGTTGCTATCTAGGGTTCATGAATCTCCTGATGTGCAGATAAACCATACATAGCGATTGCTTGGCAGCTTTCTGCCCATCTCTCCTGAATTTTCGCTGGAGAAACCTCCTCGGAGTCTCGGAGGAAGCGGAGCTGCTGAGATGCTGATTCTCTGTGTGAGGCTTAAACTCAGGACGCATTTATACATCCTGTACTCTCAGTGTTTGCACGAAGCTTTTAAACACAGGGCTGGGCGAGACACGTTTGGGGCAGTGGGCTTTTTCCGAGTGTAGACCTCTGAACCTTTAGGATTATTCTGACTGTGCAAATTTACTGATACAAATAAATACAGGGACTTGGGCTACGCTGAGAGAAAATAGATGAGGTATGAATGAAATTTATTTCTGTACAGGTGGACTTTTAGCAGAAATTGTGAGGCTCAGTCCACTTCCCGAGTGTAGGTCCCAGCCTTCTTCTGTGCCAGCCACTGGCAGCTCCTACTACAGAGTGGCTGGGCTGGGCCAGACTCTGAATGTTGCTGTGCCGCTGATAGAGGCAACAGCAGAGAGGGGAAGGTCACTGGACTGTAAGCCACTTGGAAACCTGAGCGTTGGTCTGTTGTCCAGGGCAAGTGGCAGCTTGTACCAGGGAGGGGAGGGGACAGAGCTTAATGGAGTTTATCTGCCTGATAGGCATTTGCAGCAATAGAGTGAGTTTGGCTTTGGGGTTTTGTTTGGGCTGATCAAATCTTTCTGTTCACTCCCAAGCCATTGGGTTAACAGGCTATCCGCGGGCTGTGGGATGGGAGAAACTGTGGAACCATCCAGCTGTGTGGCCAGGAAGGAGGGCTAGCCTCTCCCCTGCCAGACCACTCACTACGGGGACAGGGCAGGCATTTGCCAGGTAAATCACTTGCTGGAGGGTTGACGTGGAACGGCGTCTGCAAGCGAGGCGGTGTGGACCCATTCCTGTCCCACAGCTGAGATTTTGGAATTGTCTGGAAGAGATGCCCTACCTGAGGGTGACCTCAGAGCTGTCTAGGCTACACATTTAGGGTCTCCTGTTCTTGTGGCTTGCCTCCCAGATGAGACAGCCAGTCCATCCACTGGTTACAGCTTTGAACACGAAAGGAGCTCCAGGGCACTGGCAGCTCCTACTACAGAGTGGCTGGGCTGGGCCAGAAAAGCCATGAGGTGAGATCCCTCCCATTCCAGCTTCAGAACTGCATGTTCTACCTGACGTCGGAGATGAAAACTGGCCTTCTATTCCCATGGGTTTACTTGAACGTACACGTTTTACTCCTGATGCCTTGCAAGATTTGCTGAGATGTTCAACACGTGCCGAAACATTAGGTTTTCTGCTTCAAGAAATACTCCCTCATCATCCTTTTTCATCTGGTCTTAGTGTATGCAGTTCACCTGGCAGTCGCTTCTATGCAGCAACCAGAGTCACCTTTTAAAATGTATGACGGAACAATAAATATCAAACTTACTCTTCTTTCCCAAGCCATTGTGATATTGGATAGAATGCATGAAGGAACTGTTTTCAAGAATGGAACAACACTCAGTGCAGGTCTTTGATCCAACCGGAAGCATGTGAGTCAAGCCCCACATTCACTCTGGCTTTCTGTCTGAGAGTGCCCTCAAAACCGAGGCGCAGGGAAGCAGAGGTCACCAGAGAGCCGAGCACAAGCAGCAGAGATCAGAGTACAAGCAGCTGGAACTTGCCAGGGAGGGTAGTGGAGAGGAGGGTTCTGAGCAGAGAAGGGACTTCAGATGTCCTCAAAGTGATCTTGAGTCTTGGCCAAATGCTAGGCTGCATTTGCACGGGGAACGAGTCTTTGAGGCTCGGCAAAGAACAAGTACTGGGCAGGACACTGCGGGCAGGATAGTGAGCTAAACACAACCTGGAAGTCACACAGTCACATTGTGCTGGGAGACTAAGAGTTTTTGTTTTATTTGTTTGTTTGTTTTTTTCCCCTGAGATGGAGTTTCACTGTTGTCGCCTAGGCTGGAGTACAGTGGCGCAATCTTGACTCACTGCAACCTCCGCCTCCTGGGTTCAAGCGATTCTCCTGCCTCAGCCTCCCGAGTAGCTGGGATTATAGGTGCCTACCACCATGCCCAGCTAATTTTTGTATTTTTAGTAGAGAAGGGATTTCACCGTGTTGGCCAGGCTGGTCTTGAACTCCTGACCTCAGATGATCAACCCGCCTCGGCCTCCCAAAGTGCTGGGATTACAGGCGTGAGCCACTGCACCCGGCCAAGATTTAGGGTTCCAATCTGCTAGAGTGAGGAGACCTTACTGAGCACCTTGAACGTTGAATCCGAGATCACAGAAAGATCATACATTAGGAATAAGATTGCTCTAGCCCCAAGACGACGCTAAACTCTCCGTAACAAAACCTAAAAATAAGCCTTGTTAGGCTCCAGATGCTATGCCAGTCAACTCACTCTCTGCCAGAATAAAACTCAGCACTCTTCAAACAAATTATTATCTGCAATAGCCAGCATACAATTAAAAAAATCACTAGACAGGCAGGACAGGAGACTAATAACGAAGAGAAAAGATCAATAAATACCAACCCATACAAACATAGTGGTTGCGCAAACAGGAATTTCAGCAGAGAAGTGGCAATTTAAGAAACAACCAAATGGTCATTCCCAAACTAGAATATATAATATCTCAAATGAAGAATTCACTGGATGGATGGCCAGGCGCGACGGCTCACACCTGTAATCCCAGCACTTTGGGAGGCTGAGGCAGGCAGATCACCTGAGGTCAGGAGTTTGAGACCAGCCTGGTCAACACGGCAAAACCCTGTCTGTACTAAAAATACAAAAATGAGCCTGGTGTGGTGGCGGGCGCCTGTAGTCCCAGCTACTCAGGAGGCTGAGGCAGGAGAATTGCTTGAACCCAGGAGGTGAAGGTTGCAGTGAGCCAAGATTGTGCCACTGCACTCCAGCTTGGGTGACAGAGCGAAACTGTCTCAAAAAAAAAAAAAAAAAGGAAAAGGAAAAAGAATTCACTGGATGGATCTAAGAGCAGTTTGGACACTAGCGGAAGAAAATGTCAGTGAGCTTGAAGACAGATCAATAAAAACCATTCAAACTGAGTCACAGAGTGACGAAACACCGAAAAGAAGTTAGCGGAGCCTCAGTGACATGTGAAAGATAATAGGAAATAGCCCAACACATATGCAATTGGAATTTAGGATATGAGAGAGAGATTGGGGCCAAAAAATATTTGAGGAAATTTCCCCAAATTTGATGAAAACATATCAGCCTACAGATTCTAGAATTTCAGGGAACCCCTAGCAGGGTAAACTTAAAAAAATCACACCTAGGCTGGGCGTGTTGACTCATGCCTGTAGTCTCAGCACTTTGGTTGGCCGAAGAGGGCAGATCACCTGAGGTCAGGAGTTTGAGACCAGCCTGGCCAACATGGCAAAACCCCATCTCTACTGAAAATACAAACAATTAGCTGGGCATGGTGGTGGGTGCCTATAATCCCAGCTACTCAGGAGGCTAAGGTAGGAGAATCACTTGAACCCAGGAGGCGGAGGTTGCAGTGAGCCAAGATGGTGCCACTGCACCCAAGCCTGGGCGACAGAGCAAGATCCCATCTAAAAAAAAAAAAAAAAAAAAAACAAAAAACAATCACACCTATGCACACAAATTAAATTGCTGAACACCAGAAATAAAAATAAAATATTAAAGCAGTCAGAGGAATGAAGGCACATTATGTATAGGGGAACAAAAATATGGATATGTTTGATTTCTCATCAAAAACAATGCAAACTCATAGACAATGGGAGAACATCTTTAAAGTTCTGGAAAAACTGTCTCAAAACTAAATGTGAAACAGAGGCATTCAGATTGACAAAATATGACCGAAACTGTTCTCTGCAGACTTTCATTATAAGAATCATTAAAGGAAAGTCTTGAGGGTGAAGAGTAATGTCCCCATATAGAATATGAACCCAGATGAAGGAATGAAAAGTGCCAGAAATGGGAAATAATGTGATAAATATAAAAGAATTTCTGTCTGGGCGCAATGGCTCACACCTGTAATCCCAGCACTTTGGGAGGCCAAGGCGGGTGGATCACGAGATCAGGAGTTCGAGACCAGTCTGGCCAACATGATGAAACCCCATCTCTACTAAAAATACAAAAATTAGCTGGGCGTGATGGTGGGCGCCTGTAATCCCAGCTACTCAGGAGGCTGAGGCAGGAGAATTGCTTGAACCCGGGAAGCAGAGGTTGCAGTGAGCCGAGATCGGGCCATTGCACTGCAGCCTGGGTGACAGAGCGAGACTCCGTCTCAAAAAAAAAAAAAAAAGAACTTGTTTTCTCATGTTAAAATTTTTTAAAAAGACAATTGGAGTTTAAAGCAAAAGTAAGAGTAATTTATTACGGAGTCGGCATGGCAGGTCCTGAAATAATGTGTGTGGTTTCCTTCAATATTGTTGTTTCATTATAAGGTTGATGAGAGAAAAAAAATTGGTTTTGTTACATCTTTTCACTTAAAGTCACAGTTTCCAGGAACCTATTAGCAGTGCTGAGTGAGGACTTCCTGTATCAGGAATGAAAGAGGGCCTATTAATACAACTCTTATACATATTATAAGGATAATAATGGGATGTTAATAACTACTGTATGTCAATAAATTCATCAAATTAAATGAAAAAGGTAAATTCCTTGAAAGACAAATGATCAAATTTGACACAACAAGAAAGTGAAAATATGAATGGCCCTAAGTTTGATTTTTTTTTAAGAAAATAAAATTTATAATTAAAAACTTATCCACAAGGAAAACTCCAGGACCAAATGGCTTCACTGGTGAATTTGAGAAAGCATTTTACAAAGAGGTTGGGTGCAGTGGCTCACGCCTGTAATCCCAGCACTTTGGGAGGCCGAGGTGGGTGGATCACTTGAGGTCAGGAGTTCAAGACCAGCCTGGCCAACACGGTGAAACCCCGTCTCTACTAAATATACAAAAATTAGCTGGGCGTGATGGAATGTGCCTGTTATCCCAGCTACTCGGGAGGATGAGGCAGGAGGATCGCTTGAATCCAGGAGATGGAAGCTATAGTGAGCAGAGATCATACCACTGCACTCTAGCCTGGGTGACAGAACGAGACTCTGCCTCAAAAAAAAAAAAAAAAAAAAAAAAAAATGAGGTAACACCAGTCTTACACTGAATCTTTCACAAAGGAGGCAGTAACACTTCCCAAATAATTTTGAGGTCAGCGTGTTAGTCCATATGTGTTGTTATAAAAGAATACCTGTGACTGGGTAACTTATAAAGCAAAAAGAAGTTTTAAAAGTTGTTATGAAAGAATATCTGAGACTTAGTAATTTATCAAGCAAAGAGGTTTATTTGACTCATGGTTCTGCAGACTATAGGGAGTGTGGTGTTGGCATCTACTTCTGGTGAGGGCCTCAGGAAGCTTCCAAGCATGGTGGAAGGCAGGGGGAGCCTGCCTGTCACATGGCAAGAGAGGCAGCAAGAGAGAGGGAGGTGAGGGCCCAGTCTCTCTTTAACAGCCATGTCTAGTGTGAACTCATTACTATGGGGAAGACACCAAAGCATTCAGGAGGGATCCACCCCTGTGGCCAGAACGCTTCCTACCAGGCCCCATCTGCAACTTTGGGGGTCGCATTTCAACATGAGATTGGGTGGAGGACAAAATATTGAAACAGTATCAGCCAGTATAGCCATGATTTTTGTAAAAAGGAAAAGAAATTACAAACCAATATTCTTCATAAACATAGAGACACAAGAACACAAAGTGAGCAGTAAGGGGCCCATGTGGGTTAGTTCTTCTTGAATGAAATGAAATAAATTAAAATAAAGGCGGCTTTGTTCTTCTTGAATGAAAATTGAGTCAGTAAACACTCGTGGGTCCGTTGTCACGTGGAAGGCTGGGCATTCAGGTGCAGTATCTAATTGGATCCTCAAACTGGACAAGAAAAAATGACGTCTTCATCTGCTGATATGAAGAAGCAGGCTGAGAACAATCACGTGGGTTTCCCAAGGCCAGTCCCATAGGTGGTGGCTCATCTGGGACAAGCATCCAGGTCTTCAAACGGCAAGGCCGGTTCTCTGTGGGAGGGCTCCCATCGAGAGACTTCCTCTGCTGAATGAAGGGTGGGGGGTGTGGCTGGGACAGAGAGTCACTTGGCGACTGTGACTGTGAAGCCATAGTAACCGCAGTGGGGAGCTTCCTGGAGATCTGTTCCTGAGGAAAGGACAGTGAGGGTGTACCTAAGTAAGGAAAGGGATTGCAATAACTCAGTGGAGGGTGCGTGGAAAGGGGGCTCCCCTATCACACTGTTTTGTGTTCGGCGTCTGACCTCTCAGTGTTCCTTCTGTTTTTATAACTCTCTAGGGATCATTTTACCCTGTCCTCACAGTGTTTGAGGCTGATGGGAACTCCAAGTATCGATGACACCTGGGATGAAAGTGGCTCAGGGCTCTCTTACATGAGGCTGTGTCCCTCTGTTTAGCAGATGTCTTTCTGGGCACGGAGCCGCTAGGGGACATGCCAGAGATCAGACAAAGTAGCGTCACCCAGACTAAGGGCCAGGAGAGCAGGACTTCTGAATGCAGCAGTGTTTCTCAATCGCAGAACCACACTCGTGTGTACGCACGTGGACGCGTGCGCGTGTTGAAGGATGATCCTGCAAAGAATATCTTTTTCTTCATAATTTAGTGATGCATCTGACTTAAAAATGACTACTGAGACTAACTTTAAGAGCAATCAGAGGGGGAAGCTTGTGAGAATATCTACTGCATTCTCAGAGTTTGGGGTTAATCAGATGCAAATGGTTTCATGGTTGGTATATTGGCACGTTAGGGAAAAAAATTATTCCTTGATTTAAGTGTTTGCAGTAGTTGAAAGCATCTGTCTCCTCCACATGCCCACGGAGATGTGATTTCTTCCCCAAGGTGGAATTATTTAACAGAGTGAAGTGAAGGCAATGTCCACTCTTACGCCTCACTGACAGACAGTTAGAGGACCCCTTTATTTTTTTCTTAGATGAGATTTTTAGGCATTGGGGGGAAACAAAATGGGTTTTGAAATCAGGGAATTTTTACAAACGATGTGTCTTGAAGGTGGGCTTTTGGCAAGTTTACGACAGCGGGTCCCTCAGCCCCCCGATCATGGTCCATACGACCCCAGGGATGGAGCAGTGAGCCCACTCGGTGTGAGCCTTGCCGTGAGCCTGTGCAGCAGTGAGGGAAGCTGAGGCCCGGAGGGAGCTCCTTGTGGCTTCAGGCTGTTTTGATCAAGATGCTGAATCTTTCAGTTCACGTGAAGCCCTGGGGCTCGGAGAAGTGCATTCTCCCCGGGCTTCTGCGTCATTGAGGTCAGGTGTCCTCCGGAGCAGAGGCTGATCCCATCCCCACAGCAAATGGGCAGGAGCACTCCGGTCCTAGGGGTGAGGCCCCCTCACCTGCTGCTGCGTGGTTGGGAGACTGCTCGCGCGGCCCTGGGGGTACACCCCAAGGGGAAGGCTGTTTTCATCTCAGGATGCGAAGCTTCCTGGCGGGAGTGGTAGAGCTGGTCGCAGGCTCTGGGACGCTCCGTCCGTTTTCCTGAGTAGGGGCAGTAAACGTGGCGGCATGTGTTCTGGGGCTTCTTTGCTTACCTTGGGAGAGATGGCCTGTGGGCCAGGATATTCCGGATGAAGAGGTGACTTGAGCCTGGAATACCGAGATGGGGGGTGACTCAGGGTCCCGGAGGTCAGGGAGGCTGGGCCGTGACAAGTTCTGAGAGTTTGTCCGGTGAGGAGAGGCCTAGTTAGCACAGGTCCCTCGGTCCTACAGACCCTTCCCTCCGGCTAGAGGGATGGTCAGGCTCTGGCAGCAGCCAGCAACCCCCATCCACGCTCATCTTAAACGCCTTTGAAAGCCAGACGCCTGGTTTATGAACTGAGAGAGGGGATACGTCTGCTCTGAAGACCAGAACGCCCGTGCCCACTGCTCAGGAGCCCCTGACACCCACACAGTCAGGAGCCCCACACACTCGGGGAGCCCGCTTCATAGTCATCAGATCGTTTGCTGGCGCGGCTGGAGTCCTCAAGGGAAAGGTCTTGATCCCATCTTAGCAGAAGGATTATGTTTCCTGGCTGAGAGGCAGGGTCATCACTTGCCTTCTCCGGAGGCCTGACTCGGCGCCGTGTAGGCAAAGCAGGGGTGAAGGCTGCCGGAGACTCCTTCAGCATAGAGCTGGCAGCCCTGAGAGAGGCGAGCCCGCTTGTGTCCGTGACGACACCTGTCCTGCCTCCTTTCACTGATGACGTTCTTCCCTTGTGCCGTATGGGCTGACCTGACCTCTACATCTCTTTTGCAAGCTGTCTCCAAGTCACAGTTTAGGATCGGTCGGTGTCCAAGTCGCTAGCCCTGGTTGTTCCCTTTGCAGACCTTTGGAACTTTTTACAGTGGAGAATGGCCTTTTCTGACTGTCCTGACATGGGGGCCTCTTCCATCTGTGACATCCCACTTTCTCAGTTGGTGTCCAGACTTCATTGCACCTGTCTTTGTTTGCAGCTTCTCTTGTGTTCCTGTCTTACTGCTTCGCCTGGCTCGCGAGTTCCCGGGGAAGGGCTGCATTTGATCCTGATGTGCAGCCAGCTGGACGTGGTGTGTCCCCGGCAAGCTGTTGTTAATACTCACCAGCACCAGCTCACTTGTTAATACTCACCAGCACCAGCTCACGTGATGCACACCCTGGTGGGCTTCACTCAGTTTTGCTCATTCTGACCCCGGATTCCGGACTCTAACAAAGAGGCCCTATCCCAGAGTATAAATTGGAGTCTCTAGACTGTGTCTCTTTTGTGATTCAGGACTTTGAGAAGACATAAGATTTCTTGAGAACTGCAGGCCCTGTGTGGCCTGATGTGACCTTTGTGTGTGGTCCTGTCACAGATCCAGGATAAGATTGGTGGGCTGTGATGTCCACCTGTGGCCCCCAGTTTGCTTGTTGGTTAGGCCCCAGGCCACGTGGAGCAGGACGTCTGCTCCGCCCCTCAGGGCTCTGAGCTCTGGATGCGGGGGTCCCTGGGACTGAGGTTTGTGCCGTGCCCTGTGATCTGTATATAGAAGATCAGGGTTCTCCCAAGGGCTGAGTTGGGAAGATCTTGGTGGGAACTAAAACCAGAGGTCCTATTGTGTCATGCTGGCAACTTTCCCACAGTGGCAGAGGCTCCGTGGCCCGTCACGGTCAAAATGGTCACCATGTGTTGAGCCCTTTCTATGGCCAGGCTCTGTGCCAACACGTCAGCATTTAACTCTCAACAACCCTGCAAAGAGGGACGAGCCCATTTCACAGATGAGCGGGGTTGCAGAACCTGTCCGAGGTCACGGTACTCTAAGTAGTGGAGCCAAGGGAAAGACTCAGGGCTGCAGAGCCACATGCCTTTCAGGCTGGACCCTGTGCGCCAGCCCCATTGCTTGCAGAATGGCTCTCTGTCCTAAGTGAGGGGAAGGGCTCAGCGCTCGTTCCCCTGGAGCTTGACTTCCTTCACCTGCCTCCTGGCACCATGATAGAAGGTGGAGCCGGGTGAGGCTCCTTCTCCTTCACAGCTGAGGCACCCTCCGAAGCCACACTGGAGTCTCTGTTTCCTGTGACTGATCTGCTCTGCCTAACAAGGCTGTGGAGTGGAGGGGCCAGATCGCTCCCTGGCTGGGCTTGGACCCTTGCGTCATTTTCAGGGTGCCAGGTCAGGATGCAAGGAGGGTGCTTGGTGCTCTTGAGAGGCCTGCCTTCCTTCATCTCTTGGGACCAAGGAGCTGACAAACAGTACTTAGCTAAAAGTCCCACCACCCTCCACACACACGCATGCACACACACACGCATACACGTGTGCACACAGAGTGGACAGGCCCTACTCCCACCCCTGTTCTTTATCTCACTTGGTCCCCCAGATTCCTTTGAAAAGCCAGAGGAGGAGGGTATTGGAGGTGTGGTTGCTGGGTGAGTTTTGTGACCTTGCTCTGCCACAGGGGTACAGGGCACTCTTCCCATTGAGCCTCCGTCCCCCTGCCTCCCCTCCTACTGAGCCTCCGTCCCCCGCCTCCCCTCCCACTGAGCCTCCGTCCCTCTGCCTCCCCTCCCACTGAGCCTCCGTCCCTCTGCCTCCCCTCCCACTGAGCCTCCGTCCCTCTGCCTCCCCTCCCACTGAGCCTCCGTCCCTCTGCCTCCCCTCCCACTGAGCCTCCGTCCCTCTGCCTCCCCTCCCACTGAGCCTCCGTCCCTCTGCCTCCCCTCCCACTGAGCCTCCGTCCCTCTGTCTCCCCTCCCACTGAGCCTCTGTCCCCCTGCCTCCCCTCCTACTGAGCCTCTGTCCACCTGCCTCCCCTCCCACTGAGCCTCCGTCCCCCTGCCTCCCCTCCTACTGAGCCTCTGTCCCCTGCCTCCCCTCCCACTGAGCCTCTGTCCCCTGCCTCCCCTCCCACTGAGCCTCCGTTCTTCTGCCTCTCCTCCCACTGAGCCTCCGTCCCTCTGCCTCCCCTCCCACTGAGCCTCCATCCCCCTGCCTCCCCTCCCACTGAGCCTCCGTCCCCCTGCCTTTCCTCCCACTGAACCTCCGTCCCTCTGCCTCCCCTCCCACTGAGCCTCTGTCCCCTGCCTCCCCTCCTACTGAGCCTCTGTCCACCTGCCTCCCCTCCCACTGAGCCTCCGTCCCCTGCCTCCCCTCCCACTGAGCCTCTGTCCCTCTGCCTCCCCTCCTACTGAGTCTCTGTCCCCCTGCCTCCCCTCCCACTGAGCCTCTGTCCCCTGCCTCCCCTCCCACTGAGCCTCCGTCCCCTGCCTCCCCTCCTACTGACCCTCTGTCCCCCTGCCTCCCCTCCTACTGAGCCTCTGTCCCCTGCCTCCCCTCCCACTGAGCCTCCGTTCTTCTGCCTCTCCTCCCACTGAGCCTCTGTCCACCTGCCTCCCCTCCCACTGAGCCTCCGTCCCTCTGCCTCCCCTCCCACTGAGCCTCTGTCCCCTGCCTCCCCTCCTACTGAGCCTCTGTCCACCTGCCTCCCCTCCCACTGAGCCTCCGTCCCCCTGCCTCCCCACTGAGCTAAGACTTCTCAGACACGCTTCTTTCGGCGTCAGCCTTGGGCCTCCACCAGCAGGCCGCCCTGGCCTTTCAACCCTTTTCTCTCATTTCCTTCATATATGCCTTTTTTTTTTTTTTTTTTTCCCACTCCAGCCTCTCTGGGTGCCTCTGACTGCTGAGCACATCTTGCTCTTTGCCACCAGTGCCCCCTGCTTGAGCACTCCCCTTGCCTGTGAGGTCACCCCTGGCCATTCCCTCACTGTCCTTCAGGCTCAGCTGCAGTCCCAGGTGTTCCACACACGGTGATCGTCCACTTGGCACCTGCTCCTGCACTGCCCTAAGAACATTCTTCTCTTTCTCATGTAGACTCCTTCGACTGTCTGTGTCTGCTCGCCCACTGACTACAAGGTCCTATCGAGACTCTTGTGTATCTTTGTCACTTGGGTGCTTATTACGTATTTGTACATTTTTAAAAGGCTTAACGTCTGAGGTTAAGAGCTCTTGTGTCACCCATTCGTGTTGCCCAGTGGGCCACAGGCTGGCAGGGGAGTGGCTGCAGGGGACTGCTTCACTGGAGTCTGGGGAATGGTCTGGTTTGCATGGTGGCAGGTGAATTTCATGTTCCTGCCGCCACCCTGCCTTGGTGGGGTGGGAGGGGCACATCCCAGACATATCAGCTTGCTTATGTTCAGGTCCCTGTTTGGTTTGACAAAGCAGAGGGTGTGTTGCTGGCGTCCTGACTTTGGGGAGGCCTAGTAGCCATGAACGATCACTGGGGATTTTTCAGTTACAACAAAAGGAGGCTGTGAATTGTGACTCCTGTCTGGATTTCAGCCCGTCTTCCCCCTTTTGGAAAAAGATTACCTTCTGGCAGAAATAAGTGCATTCGTCTTCTATTTAAGGAAAAACAATGTTGTCTTCTTTGAAATAGGCTCTTGCTGTTCTAGGCAGGAGAACAGGTCGGCCTTTACGCTGCTTAAGCACAGCGGCAGCGGCGACACTCACGTTTGAGGCCCACAGTGACGGGACATGTGGCCTCCCTTCCTCATCCGCACAACGGCTCAGTTTTTCTCTGTGCTGTTAGGAAGACGTTCAGGACCTCATGGGCCCTGCTGAGCTCTGGATGACATGGGAGCCACAGGCAGATGTTTTGGGTCTGGGCAGACAAAGGCAGGCTGAGGAGGTCAGACTCAGCTCCAGCAAGCCCATCTGACTCCGGTGAACGTGCCCTGGCCCAGAGCACACTCACTGTGACCAGGTAAGGGGACTGGAGGTGTGCCCTACCTGACTGCGATGCTAAGAGCTGGCTGGCCACCCTGGCCCTCCGTTTTTTGAACTTCTGCGACATTTCTCTTCTAGGCCTCACATTTGTCACTCATCACATGACACCATGCTTTGATGCTTTTATTGTGGGCATGTCTTATCTCCCCATGCTCTTAGCAAGGTGACCTCTTTGAGGCCCCCACATTGCATACCAAGCTGGTCTGCCCATGGCTTGCAGACGAGTATTGATCACTGCTGTTTTTTCTCTTTTATGTGTGAAATACTGTCTGACAGTTAAGCCTCACATTCACATCCCAGTCAAGGACCAACAGAGAATTTTCCTTCAGCTGATTTCATCGTCTGTGCATCTTGACCTTTAGAGTTGCTAGAGCCTAATATAACCAACTCTTGATTCATTATTATGAATTCACCATTTTGCATTATATATGACAACCTGTAAATCCCTCAGCAACCTCCCCAGCTACCTTGAGGCTCCCTGACCCACCCACGGATGGTGAAGGCTTGGGGAGCATCAGGATTTTAATGGAACCTAAGCAAGATGCCGAGAGGACAGTAATAAGCCAGCCATGGAACCTCACAGTGGGCTCGGTGGCCGTGATCTCCTGGGACTGTCTGCCTGGAGGGCAGGGGCTGCACCCCCTGTCTCTGTTTTTAGTACTGTGCTGCGCACAGCCAGGCATCCAGTAAATATTTGCTGGATACATTGTCAAACAAGAATATTATCCAGAGTTGCCGTCTAGCTCAAAAGTCTGTGAACAGCTGAACCCATGATTATAAGCACCCCTAGTCCCCTCTTATTTTTGTGGGAATGGTAAAGAAAAACAATAACTTGAGTCTTAACTCTATCTACCAAGTTAGGTTTGTAAATAATGAAAAGAAAGGTTACTTTTTCTCCTTTCATTGGATTATGTGGAACATCCCTACTTTAGGAATTTAAAGCGACCAGAAAAAGTTATGAAAGCTTCAAGGTTTTGGTGTTTTGCTAATCTGTTTCAGCAGAAGTCACTGATTTTCTTCATACTCCGTGTTATGAAGTTGGTGTGCTGAGATTAGGACACCTGTGACTGAGATAATTTCTTTGGTATCCGTGCAAGATGAAAGGTGGGTGCTAAGAGGAGCAAGGCAAATATATATTTAGCAATGCTGTCAGTGCCTTCACGTTTAATACCAGAAGGGTAAAAGGAACAAACCACCGGTACATGCAACAGCTTGGATGAAGCTCAAAAGCATCACACTTTGTGAACGAAGCCAGTCTGAAAATGTTACATACTGTACGATTCCATTTTTGTGACATTCTCGAAGAGACAGAACGATCGTGATGGGGAACAGATCAGTGGTTGCCAGGGGGGAACGCTGTGTGGCTGTAAGGGAGCAGCATGGGGGAGGATTTTGGGGTGGGGGGCGGCGATGGGACAATTCTGCATCCTGACTGTGCTGGTGGTTACATGACTCTACATGTGTGTCAAAACCCGTGGACTCGTATGCCAAAACCAAGTCCGATTTATGGTGTGATCCTTCAGAAATAACGTAAAATAATTCCAGAAGGGTGAGCAATGCCTGCCAGCGGTGTCCAAGGGAGAGAGAGTACAGTCACGGGTTCCTAGTTTCTATTTCTGGCTGGGCTAGTAAAGCCCCTTCCTCATCCCTCTTTTCCACTTATCGCTGGAGACAGAAACTAACAACCATGGCTTCAGGCTGCTAAAAGCCTAAAAAAAACCAAAACAGAACACCACCAACAAAATAAGATAGGTTGGACAAGCTTGGTAGTCACTGACAACAGGCTCAGACCCCAGCCCTCCCTCTAGAGGCAAGGTGTGTGTTTTGTGCTGAGGTTTAAACACATCCCCCGCCCAGGGCTCACTTCTGTGTTGTGTCAATCATTCTGCCAACAGCAGCTCTCAGGACTCCCTGAAGGTCACAGTCTGGTTTCCTCTGCTACGTAAAAGATTGTAGAGTTTGCCGCTCTGCCCCAGACTTGCCCCTTAAGGTGAATGTAGGGCACAGGTTTGGGTGGATTTTTTGGGGTCACTCTCAGGATTTATTTCCTTTTGAGACTGTTTATATGAATGTATTTGTTTATATGAAATGGATGAATTTAGAAGAGTTATTCCTGTTCAGCTCTTGATTTATTCCTCTGAAATGCTTTCTTGTCTGGGGTCATGCACATGTCCAAAACTCTCCCCAGCACAGCCGTGTTTTGTCTCAGCGAGGGACTCCCCCGTCCACTCGCAGGCCTGCATGTGAAACCTGGGTGCATGCTTGCTGTGTCTTCTCCTCACTTCCCGGCCCTTCTTCAGGCGCCATGTCCTGTGTATTCCGTCCTCAAATTGGCCTACTCCTATGGTGAGTAGGTGTCATAATTCCATGCCACCAGCCAGCGCTCTTGCCACAGCCCCCGACTCCCGCTTCTGCCCTGACTGAGTCCATTTGAACTGGTGTAGCAAACTTCTGGAGAGTGGCTCCTTGCAGTTCTGGAGGCCGGAAGTCCTAGATCAAGATGCCAGCAGGTTCCGTGTCTGGTGAGAATCCACTTTTTGGTTTGTAGGTAGCACCTTCCTGCTGTGTCCTGTCACGGTGGTGGAAGGGACAAGCGAGCTCTCTCAGTTCTCTTTTATCTTATTCATGAGGGCCCCAGCCCCATGGCCTAATCACCTCTCAGAGACTCCCCTACCTAATGCCATCGGCTTGGGATTAAGATTTCAATACAGGAATTTTGAGGGTGCACGACCATTCAGACCGTAGCAGCCCTGTAACCAAGGGGGTGGATCGTCCTCGCACTTGCATTTGATCATGAGATCCTCTGTCTGAAATCTTGCCATGCTCTAATTACCTTTAGAATAGAATCCAAACACCTTAGCATGGTGTAATGTTCTGGAATCATCTAGCCCCATCTACTTAGTTCCCTTCCCCACCCCAATCCAGCTCTCAAAACTTCAGTGATATTGAATTTCTTCCAGGACCTTGAGCAGGTTATGCTCCCCCCTGCCTCTGGGCCTTTACATCTGCCATCCCCTGGACCTAGAATCTCGTCTTCCCTGTTCTTTCCCTCCCTGCCATGCATGATATTTGTCTGGCATGCTTTCCATTCACCTGTCCAACTTCAGCCTAGTTCTCACTTTCTTCCAAGCTGAGCGTCCTTCCTTCCTGCCCTCAAAACCACCAATCCTTCTATCCCAGCACCTTCCCCATTGTGCGTGTCATAATTCTAGATCTAGGCTATAAGATCTTTGCCATCATGGCCCTCCCTCTGTTGTCACTGTTGTATCCTAGGCACCTAGCATGGGGATTGTAGCTGGAAGCTGCTGAGGACAACTTTTCTGTTGAATGGAGAGAGGCGTCTATGAGATCCCAGAGTCATCCACCAACAGGATTTTTTTTTTTTTTTAAGACAGGGTCTCCTCTGTTGCCCAGGTTGGAGTGCAGTGGTGTGATCAAGGCCCACTGAAGCCTTAATCTCCCAGGCTCAAGTGATCCTCCAACCTCAGCTTCCTCAGTAGCTAGACCACGGGCGCATGTCACCACACCTGGCTAAATTTTTAATTTTTTTTTTTTTTTTTTTTTTGTAAAGTTGAGATCTTGCTATGTTGCCAAGGCTGGTCCTGAACTCCTGAGCTCAGGTAATCCTCCCACGTCTGCCTCCCAAAGTGCTGAGATTACAGACATGATCCACCATGCACAGCCACCAACAGGAATGTAATGAGTGAAATTTAGGTGCAGGTCTCTGTCTTTGGATTTGTTTACATTCTGCTTAGGGAGATCATAACTGTTGACATACTTGAAAATAAGTGTGTTAAACCATGGGACATGATCTCCAGGTGCCATCCAGGGAGAGGACAGAGGCTGAGGAGTTGAGGCTGTTGGAGAAGGTTCACAGAGCTGCTTTCCCCACACCGTTTCTTGCCTGTTTTCTCATTGCGTATATATAAACGTATTGGCCTCACTTCTCTCACTACACAGATTGCCACCCACTCACCAGTGCTGGGCCAGCAGGGCCCACCCCACACCCCTCCGTGCGTGACTTCAGGTCACTCCGAGGATTTTCCATCGTACCTTGGGAAATCACGTCTCCGGCTATTTTGTGTGGCCGCTCTGCCCAGCCTCTCAGGTTCACGCTGCTTTTATGTGTTGTGGTTGTGTTGTTGCTTCTGTGCGCTAATTCACATTGACACTCTTCCCCATGTGGCCTCTCCTGAGCCATCTCTCTCCTTCAGGGTGACTTCGCAGCCAAATCATTTATGGAGATGTGAGGGGAGGGGGTGTTCTCACCCTCTTCCCACTCTGCTTTCCCTCCCCCTATACCTAAAATATCGCTTTCTGCTTGGAAAGCGGTGTCTTGAATCCAAGCTTAAGCAGAAGCATTGCTGATTCGAACTGTGTAGCCAGCGCCACTGGCGGAGGAAGAGGAAGTGGTGTGTAGGGAGGTCGGTGCAGGGCGGAATAGCTGTCTGTGCTTTGGGCCTTTTTGAGAGGAACAAGCCCATTGCTTCTGGCTATCTGTCAGAATCTTCTGGGGAGCTTGAACATGGCCTGATGCCCATGCCCATGCCCAGTGAATTCAGTCAGAGCCTCTGGGGGTGGCACCCAGGGTCTCCACTCTGTGGTGCACTGGCGTTCAGGTGGATGTGATCATAAGTATTTGCTGATTCTAATGCCCTGACTGGGCTACTCCTGATGGTATGGATTTCCTCAGTAAAAGACAACCTATTCAAAATGAGGGGGACAGAAATAGACCTGGGAGACTTTTTTCTTTTTAACTACATGAGTAATTGGGGGGAAATACACTACAGAAGCAATAGAAGTAAAAAGGTATAATCCCTTCACCAGAGATAAAGCCGTCGTGTATCCTTCCAGATCTTTTTGATACATTTACACAGCAGGATGTGAAAATAGAGCTCCTTCAGGCTGGGCGGGTGCGGTGGCTCACACTTGTAATCCCAGCACTTGGGGAGGCTAAGGCGGGCAGATCACGAGGTCAGGAGATCGAGACCATCCTGGCTACCATGGTGAAACCCCGTCTCTACTAAAACCTACAAAAAAATTAGCTGGGCACGGTGGCAGGCGCCTGTAGTACCAACTACTGCAGAGACTGGGGCAGGAGAATGTCGTGAACCCGGGAGGCGGAGCTTGCAGTGAGCCAAGATTGCGCCACTGCACTCCAGCCTGGGCGACAGAGCGAGATTCCATCCAAAAAAAGAAAAAAAAGAAAAGAAAAGAAAATAGGGCTCCACTGCTCTTGACTGAGGACAGTTTGGTGGCACCAGACAACTCCTTGTCCCATGGTGTGGTGAAGGCAGATTGGCTCTAGTGACTTCCAGCCTGCTACAGAGGTGCATCTTCAGGTGTAGAGGATTACCTTGGAGAATGGTGCAGGGAGCCTGTTTCCCTCCCTGTACCCCACTCCCTGCTGCTGTGCCTGGAGGCTGAGGGCACCTGGGAAGGGCCTTTCTGAGCTGATGGTGCTCCTGCAAGGGTGATGTCTCCCCACATGGGAGCTGGCCAGGGGTTTGTGAGCTGGTGGTGGAGAGGCCAGGCCCAGGTATCAGAGAGACCAAAGAAGTCTGTGGCTGAGGTCCCTGGGAGTGGCAGAGCAGGGCTACGGAGTGAGTTTAGTAAGAGTGTCAGGAACGGTGCTGTGGGTTTCTGCTTTCACTGTAAGGAGTCCAGCTGGGTCTATCACTGGCTACACTCACATATATGTAATATGCATATTAGGGTTTAGGGTTTTCTTGCAAAAATAAAATCATACCATATATGTGTGTTTTCCTCAGATCATTTAAAAAATTTTTTATTTTATTTATTTATTTATTTATTTATTTTTTTTGAGACTGAGCCTCACTCTTTCGCCCAGGCTGGAGTGCAGTCGTGTGATCTTGGCTCACTGCAACCTCTGCCTTCTGGGTTAAAGTGATTCTCCTGCCTCAGCCTCTGGAGTAGCTGGGACTACAGGTGCTCTCTGCCATGCCCAGCTAATTTTTGTGTTTTTAGTAGAGATGGGGTTTCACTGTGTTGACCATCTGGACTCGAACTCCTTACCTCAAGGGATCCGCCCACCTCAGCCTCCTAAAGTGCTGGGATTACAGGCGTGAGCCACCATGCCCGGCCTGCTTGGATCATTTTTTTTTTAATTTACAATATATTTTATAGATACTTCTATGTCCATAAATAGATCTACCTCATTTCTTTTAGCTACCTTTTAGTAGCTAATCATTCTCCTACCAAGGAATATTTATGATATGTATAATTTTTTAATACAAACCTGACTGCAGGGAATATATTTATTCATTTATCTACATTTGCCTCTGTGAATATTTCTGTAGAATAAATTCCCAGAGGTGGAATTGCCTGGTCAAAGGATGAGTACATTTAAGATTTTGATAGAAATTGCCAAATGGCTGTCCTGGAAAGGTATATGATTTTTTTACTCCTACAAGCAGTATATTGGCATGCTTATTTCTCATACTCTGCCAGTTGAATAGTGTCTACCTTCTTAAATTTCCAGGAGTCTGGTTGTTACATTTAGTTTTCAGTAGGATTGCCCATTTTGTATTTGCTATCATGTGAATTGATTTCACATGTCCTTTGCCTAATTTTCAATTGAATATTTGCCATTTTTCATACTGCTTTCTAGAACCTCTTTATAAATCAAGGATGGATACAGACACACAGACACCCTTTATTGTATATGTTATATATACATCTTCCTAGTCTGACTCATGCCTTTCAACTTTATTGAAAGCTTTCCCAAGCTTTCAAGTAGAAAAGGTTTGAAATAATTAAAATAGAAAGTCACATACTTTTAGGACAAAAAATGTAAAGGGCTTATGATTTGTATACAGCCTTCCAAATTATGTTCAACTTGACCAAATAAGAAAGAAAGAAAATATCCAGGATTTACATTGTTATAACTGACTTGGATTGCTATTGTTTCATTTCCTCCTCCCTACTCTTAAAATAATTGAGATATAATTAACATATCCCCAAACAAGGTTGTGAACCATCAATATACTATCTAATTCCAGAACATTTTCATTACCCCAAAAAGAAACTGTATACCCATTACAGGTTGACCATCCTGATCCAAAATTCTGAAATCTCCAAAGTTTGGATTTTTTTTTTTTTTTTTTGAGATGGAGTCTCACTCTGTCGCCCAAGCTGGAGTGCAGCAGTGTGATCTTGGCTCACTGCAGCCTCTGCCTCCTGGGTTCAAGTGATTCTCCTGCCTCAGCCTCCCGAGTAGCTGGGTTTACAGGTGACCACCACCATGCCTGGCTAATTTTTGTATTTTTAGTAGAGACAGGGTTTCACCATGTTGGCCAGGCTGGTATTGAACTCCTGACCTCCAGTTATCTGCCCACCTTGGCCTTCCAAAGTGCTGGGATGACAGGTGTGAGCCACCGTGTCCAGCCAAAGTTTAGAATCTTTTATTTATTTATTTATTTATTTACTTTTGAGATGGAGTCTTGCTCTTGTTGCACAGGCTGGAGTGGCATGATCTCGGCTCCCTGCAACCTCCACCTCATGGGTTTAAGCAATTCTGCCTCAGCCTCCCAAGTAGCTAGGATTATAGGCGCCCGCCACCATGCCCAGCTAGTTTTTGTATTTTTGGTAGAGATGGGGTTTCACCATGTTGGCCAGGCTGGTTTCAAACTCCTGACCTCAGGTAATCCGCCCACCTCGGCCTCCCAAAGTGCTGGGATTACAGGTGTGAGCCACTGCGCCCGGCCCCCAAAGTTTCACATTTTTTGGACGTCGATATGTGGCTCAAATGAAATGCTCATTGTAGCATTTCAGATGTAGGATTTTTGGATTTGGAATGCTTACTTGGTATGTATAACGTAAAATATTCAAAAATCTGGAAAACCTCCAACTCTGAAACATTTCTGATCCCAAACATTTTGGATTAGGGATACATAATTTGTACTATTCTTTAAACATTTGGTAGAATTTATCTGGTAGAAGCCACCTGGGCCTTGGCTTTTCTTTGAGGGAAGTTTAAAGTCTTAATTCAATCTCTTTAGCTGTTTTGATCTATTCATAATTTTTATTTCTTCTTCAGTCAGTTTTGGTAGTTTGTGTCTTTCTAGAAATTTGACCATTTAGGTTATCTAGTTTGTTGGCATGCCATTGTTTGTATTATGTTCTTATCATCTTTATTTCTGTAATGTTGGTAGTGATGTCCCCTCTTTCATTCTTAATTTTCGTAATTTGAGCCTTCTATCCTTTCTTCTTGGTCAGTCTAACTGAAGGTTTGTTGATTTCATTGATCTTTAAACAAAGAACTAACTTTTGGTTTTGTTAGTTTTCTTTGTTTTTCTACTCTCAGTTTCATTAATTTCTTCTCTAATCTTTATTATTGTTTTTCTCCTGTTTGTTTTCAGTTTCTCTTGCTCTTTTCTGATTCCTTGAAGTGGAAGTGTAAGTAATTGATTTGAAACTTGTCTTCTTTTTTAATATTGTCATTTACAGCTCTAAATATCCTTGCAAGCATTGTTTTCGCTGCATACCATAAATGTTGGTATGTGGTGGTTTTGTTTTTATTAATATCAAAGTGTTTTCCATTTCTCTTATGATTTCTTCTTTGATCCATAGGTTATTTAGGAGTGTGTTGTTTAATTTCAATCTATTTGTGAATTTCTCAAATTTCTCTTGTTCTTGATTTCTAACTTAATTCTGTTGTGTTTGGAGAACATACCTTGTATGATTTAAATTTTCAAAAATTTGTTGAGACTTATTTTATGACCTAACAGATGGTCTATCCTGGATAATGTTCCATGTGCCTTTGAGAAGAATGTGAATTCTGCTATTATTGGATTGGTATTCTATAGATGTCTGCTAGGTCTAGTTGGCTTATCATGTTTTTCAAGTCTCCTATTTCTTTATTGTTCTTACATTTAATTTTTCTATTAATTATTGAAGTTGGGTATTGAAGATTCCAACTATTACTGCTGTCTTCCTCAGTTTTGTCAGCTTTGCTTCATGTATTTTTGGCCTCTGATATTAGATGCACATATGTGTATGGTTGTTAAATCTTGATTCATTGGTACTTTTATCATTATACAGTTTCCCACTTTGTCTGTAGTAATTTTTATCTTAAACAGACAATATTTTTTCTGTTATTAGTATAGCCACTCCAGCTCTGTTTTGGTTACTGTTTTCTTTATTTCTTTCTCCCCTTCCCTTCCCTCCCCTCCCCTTCCCTTCTTTCTCTTCTCTTTTTTCTTTTCTTTTCTTTGACGGAATCTTGCTCTGTTGCCAGGCTACAGTGCAGTGGCATGATCTCGGCTCACTGCAACTTCCACCTCCCGTGTTCAAGCGATTCCCTTGCCTCAGCCTCCTGAGTAGCTAGGACTATAGGTACATGCCACCATGCCTGGCTAATTTTTTGTATTTTAGTAGAGATGGGCTTTCACCATGTTGGGCAGGATGGTCTCAATCTCCTGACCTCATGATCCACCTGCCTCGGCCTCCCAAAGTGCTGGGATTACAGGCGTGAGCCACCACGCCTGGCCTGGTTACTGTTTTCATAGTATATCTTTTTTTCCATTCTTTTGCTTTCAATCTATTTGTGTCTTTGAATTTAAAGGTGTCTGTTGTATACAGCATAGATGTAGATCTTTTGAAAATTTTATTCTGTTAACCTCTGCCTTTTAACTGGAGTATTTGAATTATTTTTACTTAACATAATTTTTAATCAGGTGTGATTTACATCTGCCATTTTGCCCTTTGGTTTCTGTACATTTCATGTCGTTTTATGTGTCTCTATTCCTCCATTGCTCCTTTGATGTTCAACAGATATTTTCTAGTGTACCATTTTAATTCCCTTGTCATTTATTCTACCGTGTTTTTTGAGTTATTTTCTTAGTAGTTGCCCTGTGGATTTCAGATTGCATCTTAATTAATAACAATCTAGTTTGGATTAATACCAACTTAATTTCAATATTATACAAAAACTTTGCTCTTATGTATGTCTATTCCCTTCTCCCTTTTCTGCGCTGTTATTGTTATACACATTATGTCTTTATATGCTCATTAACTCAGATTTATAGCTATTGCTTTCCACAGTCTTTCTTTTAAATTAGAAGGAAAAAATTATAAACAAAAGTGTATTTATACTACTTTTTATTTTTACTCATGTAATTGCCTTAACTAGTACTCTTTATTCTTTCATTTGGATTTGGATTACTGTTCAATGCTCGTTTCATGTAGGACAGGTTTGCTAGTGCTAATTTCTGTACAGTTTTTGTTTATCTTGGAAGTCTTAATTTTTCCTTCTTTTAAAAATTGAGGTGAAATTCATGTAACATAAAATTAATCATTTTAAATTGAACAATTTAGTGACAGTGCATTTACGATGTTGTGCAACAACCACATGTATCTACTTCCAAAACATTTTATTCACCCCAAAAGAAAACTCTACACTCGTTAAGCAATTTCTCACCATTCCTTCTATTTTTGAAGGGTAGTTTTGCTGGATATAGTGTTCTTGGTCCACAGTCTTTCTCTTTCAGCCTGAATAGTTCATCTCACTGTCTTCTGGCATTCATGACTTTTCATGAGAAATCGGTTACTAATTTTACCTTATATGTGATAAGTCACTTCTCTCTTGCTGCTTCCAAGATTCTCACTTTGTCTTTGGGTTTGACAGTTTGATTATGATATGTTTAGGTGTCAGTCTCTTTGAGTTTACCCTCCTTGAAGGTCATTGAGTTTCTTGGATGGGTCATATTTTCCTCAGATTTTGGAAGTGTTCGGTTACTAGTTCTTTGAATGTTCTTTCTGCACCTTTCTCTTTCTTTCATTTCTGAATCTCTCAGTGTACACATTGTATGCTCAGTGATATCCTACCCCAAGGTCTTTGAGGCTCTGTTCATTTTTCTTTTTCTTTTTTTCTTTGTCACTCCAGCTGGAGTGCAGTGGCTTGATCATGGCTCATTGCACCCTTGACCTCCAGGGCCCAAGCAAATCCTCTGCCTCAGCCTCCCGAGTAGCTGGGACAACAGGTACACACAACATGTTTGGCCAATTTTTAAAATTTTTTAAATAGAGTTAGGACCTTTCTATGCTGCCCAAGCTGATCTTGAACTCCTGACCTCAAGCAATTCTCCTGCCTCAGCTTCCCAAAGTGCTGGGATTACAGGCATGAGCCACTGTGCCAAGCCATTTTTTCTTCATTATTATTTTTTTGTATTCCTTAGATTGGCTAATCTCAATTGACCTGTCTTCAAGTTCACTGAATCTTTCTTTTAGTTTAGATATGTCATTGAGCCCCTGTAGTGATTTTTAAATTTAAGTAATTGTACTTTTCAACTCCAGACTTTCTATTGGTTCTCTTTAAAAATTTTTCCTTATGTGTATTGTCTACTTGATGAAGCATCATTCTCATACTCTCCTTTATATATGTTTTTTGATTATTTGAAAATATTTAAAATAATTTATTTAAGTTATTTGTCTAGCAGATCTGACTGGGTTCCCTATATGTGGACTGTATTTTCTTGTTTCTTTTTGTATCTTGTAATTTTTTGCTGAAAATTTTAAAAATATAATGTGGCAGCTTGGAATATTAGATTCTTTCTGTCTCCCTAGGATTTGTTGTTGTTCTTTGTTTATTGACTTTTCTAAACTAATTCTGTAAGATTTATATTTTTGTCATGTGTGGCCACTGAAGTCTCTGCTTCGTTGGCTTAGTGATCAGCTAATGATCAGACTGAGATTTTCTTAAACATTTGTAACTAGTAAACCTCCCAATATTTGCTGAAATCTCTGTGTGCATATTGGGACACTCCTTTCAACACTCAACCAGGCAGTTGATGACTCTGTCTAAACCCTCTCTTCCTATTTGGGCAGAATCTCAAGATCAGCCTTGAGAGCTTAGTTAGGGCCTTCTCAGGCCTTCCCTGAGTATATGCACAGGTGATATTCTAGATATCCAGTGATATACTGAGCTTCCTTGCAAGCTTTTTAGTCAATCTGTTGTTTGCCCCAACTGTTATTCACTGCCTCAGGCAGCTGTGAAGTTAGATATTTGCCTGTAATTGTCTTCAGCAAGCACCTCAGTGGGAGAGAAAAGGCTTTTCACACTGGGTGACTTCTGACTCAGATCCGAGTGCGTTTTCCTTTTTGCAAGTGAGGTTTTCCAGGGAACCACCAGCCAGGTCAGTTAATGACAAATCTCTGAGAATGAAGCTTTGAAGAATCTTCAACCCAATTGTCCCCTTCCAGTGGCTGCCAGGCTGCTGGTTTACACAGTTATTGGGAAGTTGTGGGTTGTCAAGGCTGCCATCGAACTAGAGAGCAGGGTAGTGAAATATGGCAAGTTAAAATGCTGTAAAGCTCACTGTTTTTACTGAGATTTGGCTGTTTATCTCAAATAAATGTTCCCTGAATTGTTGCATTAATTTCCAGAGTTCTGACAAAGTTCATTCTGACCTTTTTTCTTTTTAACCAGTTTCCTCATTATTTTCATGGGAGAAAGAATTTTTGGAAATCCTTATTCTGTCATTTTTGCTGATGTCATTTGCTTTTGGTTTTATGATTTAAAGTGTTTTGAATCACATTGAATGTTTGGTATCATCATATTTGATTAAGCAAGAGAGATCAGTTTTGTCACTCATTCACTTTGTGTCCTGAGGCAAGTTACAGAACCTGTCAACCTCAGTTCCATTGCTTGAAAAATGTTTGGGTGGTTGCCAAGTGAGAGCTCCAGTTTTTACCACCTCTGAGATTCTGAGCCTCTGAAGACCATATTTTCATCGGCATTTTCTATTATTCCCTTGTGCAGTTTTATCGAGTTTATTGTTTTAAGTTCATACCACACCCTGTCAGTCGTATTTTCATGACTATTATTTCATTCTGAATTGTAAACATTAGCATCCAACAGCATCATTATGGCTTTTGGCTGTTATTCATTTCTGCTGAGAAACTTGAAAAATGCAGTTGCTATGTATTTTACCACCATAACAAAATTGAAAAAAAAAAAAAAATGCAGTAGCTCTTCCCACCAACATCCTCCCCCTTGCTTTAGCAGCTCCTCGGTGTAAGTTAAAAGAGAGACCTTTAAATCAGCCTAGAACAGGGTACTGATATGAAGGCAGGAGTTCTGATCCCATATTATCCAAGCCTTGTGTCTCACACACCCTTCATAGTTGCTGAAGAATTGGCCCCAGCAGCAGATTTCAGTCACTGTCTAGACTGGATCGTCTCTATAAACCACAGCCCCTGTATTTGAGCTTTGACTTCTTCTGATGGCCCCATGGTACAGATGCCTCATTGCCATAGACATACACCCTCCCACACTCCAATACCTTTCTGTGGCCTGCACCCTCTTGCTACCTCCCTTTTGAGCTGAGGCTGACTTCGTGGTCACTTGTTCCAAGGTTTGAAGAAGTGGGCACAGGATCTGCTCCCCTCTCTGGGAGGCCCAAGTCTGTCCTCCTGTTTTTCAGGTCCCTGCAGGTGGGGACAGGTCTCAGTCCTGTCGGGCTGCTCTAGCAGAATACCATAAGATGGGTGGCTCACAAACAACAGCAGGGCCTTTCTCACAGTTCTGGGAGCCAAGAAGTTCAAGATGAAGGCGTTGGCAGGTTGGCGTCTGGCAAGAGTCCCCTTCCTGGTTCATGGACAGCTGTCTTCTCTCTGTGTTCTCACACAGCAGAAGGAGTGAGGGAACACTCTGGGGTCCCTTTTATAAGGCACAGATCCCATTTGTGAGGGCTCCACCCTCATTACCTAATCACCTGCCAAGGGCTCCACCTCGTAATACCATTGCACTGGGGATTAGGTTTCAGCACGTGAGTTTTAGGCAGGGGCCCCGACCGTTTTGTGTAGATAGGATCATCCGTGCGATCCTCTGTCCACTGGAGTTGGGTCAGGTGGCAGTGATGGGCAGGGATGTCCTGCTGCCTGGCTCTGTCACTGTGGAAGAGGGTGGGGTTCAGGTCCAGCCCCACCACCTTACTCAATTTGACCTGCTTCCAGCCCTGCGTGTTTCTTCTCTGAAGACCTGTGCAGAGAGTGTGATAGGTCCCTGGCAGTATCTGGCCATTGCCCTCCCTGTCCTTCTGTGTCGAGCCCTTTCTCCTGACTCTGTGAACTGCGCGGGCCTCTGAGTTATTTGGCCAGTATCGGCCATTTTGCCTGTGCTTCCAGGGCCTCCTTAGCACCAGGCTCTGCCACGCTGCCCCCCTCATGCCCTCTACTGCCCGTATCTCCAGGTGGGTGGGGTCTGCTGCCCCGCGCCCACCCCATCCCCCCAGCACACGCCGCTTCCCAGCCACCGATCAGCTCCTGTGGGCGGCACTATTTCTGAATCCCAGTGAGTTAGGACGGGACAGCCAGAGCAGGTCTGTCTGGAGGTGGTGTGGGTGGGTGCCCATGTGCTGCATTTTGAGAGATGCCAAAAATAACAGTGAGCAATAATCCCTGCCATTAGCTCCATCCCTCCTTTGTACATTACATCATCTCATTCGGTCCTAAACAGCAGCCTGGACGACAGGCCTTGTGGTCCCCTTTTGATAGGTGAGAAGCTTACTAGGCCCAGGCTGTTAAACACCACCAGGACTCCAGTAAAGACAGAACTTGGAGTTACTTCTGTTCTACCCAGGCTCGGGTTTATTCTCTGGATGGCAGGCAGAGGTTTATCATCTCTGGTTTGTTGCACTGGCTGTGTTAGCTTTATACAAACACGCTCTTCCCAAGGGGCCAGGGAACCAGTGGAAGCAAAATATGCTGCTGCCACTTGCCAAGCGCCTGATGTGTACACCACTCCAGGCTGAGCTTTCCAGGGCAGGTCTCAGGCCACCAGTGCAGGCGCCTGAGAACTTTCAGCCTCGTTTACGCTTTGAGCCCCCAGGGCTGCCTGCCTGCCCTCTTAATCCCACCCAACCTGGTGTTTCTTCTGGCCTCCAGCACCCGAGTTCTGGGAGGTAGATTGTGGTGCCTGGGCGTGTGAATGGGAGAACCACCGCTGCTCCTCCATGCCGACAAGATCTCCGTCCTCCCAGCTCTGTTCTAGTCACCCTGGGTTGGCAGGGAGCCTTCTGTCTTGTGGTCTCTTTTGCTTTTGGTGACCTGCCCTGCCCTAGGGCACCCCTGCCCCTGCTCCCAGTGGGCACAGAATACTGTATGGGACACCAAGGCTTCCTTTCCCAAACACCACTCACAGCTCTTTCTATCCAAGGACTTTGCTGCCGCTACCTGGATCTGCCTGCGTCTGTCTCACTCTAAGACCCTTCATCCTATGCTAGGTTCTTTCCCACCGGGCAGAAGCAGCGCAGCCATCAGATCACACTGGGCACGTGCAGGGGACGGGCCAAAGCTTGGGTTTTGCTTATTCTGCTGGTTACTGAGCTGTTGAAAAGTCACCCTGATACCAAGGGGTCATCCCTCTACCCCGTGAATCCGCAACAAACAGACGCTGCTTCTACTGATACTGCCTTAGAGATGGCCTCAGCCTGTCCTGGCTGTCACTGAAAATCCTGAAAGTATACCAAGCCCCTTTGTTCTACAGATCTAAAAAATGGAACCAAACAAAGCTTTCCAGGTGGAATCAGGGGGGTTCAAATGGTTTGACATCACTCAGCCAGCCCCTGTTTGCTCAGGGAATTAGTTGGGACTCTTTCTGTTGCAGGTAAGGCTTGTTTGGCTTTTGAAAAAACAGAGAGACAGGTTTTATGTGGAAAATCACAGCTAGCTAGCTTCAGGAATAGCTGGATCCAGGACTCCAGAGTCCCCAGAGGCATTTGCTTTTCCGTCTTTATCATGCGGTGCTTCCTTCCTTCATAGACTCTCATTTTCCCAGGCGCAACAGAAAAGAAATGTTCTGTTGCAACAGTTCTGAAAATCCATGAGCCTTGCTCTCCTGGGCCTGAAACCAGTCCCATACCTGTCCCTGAAACAACCACTCTTGCCAGGGGATAGAACTACGTTGACTGGCTTAGGCCTGGGCCATGCCTGCAGTTTCTGTCTTGGGCCATACCATGTATTAAGAGTCTGGCAAACTGAATTCCTGGGTGAACACAGCTTCTAGCCCTGCTGGAGGAGTGGTCCCCTCTGCTCAGTAGTGCCTGGAGCAGAGCTGCCGCCTCTCCACTGGTGTCACGTGGAATGCAGCCTAAGTGATGTTTAGTTGCCCAGATGAGTTCCCATTTCTAGGAGGCTGCAGTCCCTCCGTTCTCCCTTATTTGGCCTTCAGTGACTCAAAGGAAAACCTTTTATTCTGGAAACTGTAGTGTGGGATGTGGAACCAGGTGCCTCCCATACAGCACCCACATTGTGTTTTAGTCCCATTAACCCTGCTGTTCCCAGGTCCTCCCCCAGGATTAGAAAGCATCATGCCCCTTCCCAAGGAACTCCAGTTGTCCAGGCCTTCTGAGTGCAGCCTGAGCGACTAGAGGCCGGGTCTTCCTGGGCTGCCTTAAGCCTGTGCTGGAAGAGGCACCTCTCAGAAGTAGACTAGATCAACTTCAGAGACCCCCTCCCCTCCCCACCATGATGCTGTGTGCCCAGCTTCCACCACCGGGTCACAGACCAGGAAAACACTCATTAGCCATGAGTGGCTTCCGTCGCCTGGATGGTGCAGGCACCAAGCTGGTGGCAGCTCCTTGTCCTTGTGGGTGAGCACCATATGGGTATACATGGTGCCCCAGCTGAAGGCTCCCCTGATGACATGAGGGTCACACTGAAAGGCCTTGATACGCCTCTAGAACGGTGGTTCTCTACCTGCATTCTAAAATCACCAGGGTGGGGCTTCACAAATTACACACCCTAGCCCCACTGCCAGCAGCTGGGCTGAGGCATAACTGGAGTGTCAGGATTTGTCAGAGCTCCCAGGCAATTCTGATGTGCAGCTGGGGTTGAGAACAAGAGCTGCAAGGCGGTGCTTCTCAAGCTTGAATGTGCGGAGGAACCACCTGGGAACCTTGGCGAAGTGCAGATTCGGATTCACAGCCTGGGGGGAGCCTGAGCGTCTGCATCTCCGACCTGCTTCCAGGTGGGGCTGAGGCCGCTGGGTCCCAGGCTGCACTTGAGGGGCAGGGGCACCAGCGTTCTCTCCATGAGGCTTCTGAACATGCCCTGGCAGGTGGGCGCATCAGCCTATGACCATGCTCACCGTCATGGACTCAGTCCTAAAGGGCTGCCTCCAGGCAGAAACCAAAGCCACAGCCTCCCCAGACACAGAATTGTCCATCTGGTTTCAGGCAGGTGCCGAGCGCAGCCCATCTGACGTGTTGGCTCTGAAGGCACTAGGAGCCCTGCAGTGGCTCTGATAGCCATCCTGAGGGTGGAAGAGGTGAGGCCTCTCCAGGAGGGTTCAGCTCACAGCCCCTCAAGCTATTAAAAAGGGTACTCCGCAAGTTCTCCTTCAGCCACAGCAGCCGAGGGGCCCATGGAGTAGGGGAGGCAAGGCTTCTCCCTTGCAGTGAGGTGGATGTGTCACACTTGTCCGAATGGCCACCTGTCACAATGGCCTGAAAGCCCCCTGGCTGGGGGCTCTCCCGACACCTGCCTTCCCTCTGGACCCGTTGGGGCCAGTCTGGGTTGAGTTTGGCTCCAGTGCCCTTGCCCTTGAAGCAACTAGGTACAGGTGTGGGAGGAGACCTTGTCAGCTCCTCTCCTGGCTTCGCGGCCACCTGACCTCGCCGTCAGAGAACTGGAAATCCTCTACTATCCCAGGGCAGACGCCCTGCAAACACCCCTCAGAAACACACTCCATCCTGTCATCTGTAGGACTCAGGACACCCAGAGAAGGCGGGGCCCCACCTGCCCGCCGTGCCATACTGATGCAGCGATGTCACTCACTGCCACCTGATGACGTTACCTTTCAGTGACAACTCCGAGTTGCCTGGCTTGGTGCTCATAATACTCGATTCAGCTACCACGTAAGGAGTAAGCATGTATCAGCTACTTAGAACAGTGCCTAGCGCAGAGTAAGCGGTCGCCATCATCATGCTGTGGCGTCCTGAAACAGTAAAGTTGGAGAATTCTCCAGTGTCCTTCTTTGTTCACAGGGTCTTGCCTGATCAGCACAGCCCGTCCTCTTCTGGTCACTCTTCCGTGCATCAGTCAACTAAGGAACGCAGGCAGATGCCCCCTTTGTGACTACAGTACCATGCCCAGTGCTGGGTCCAACATAGCCTGTACCAATAGGAGGATTACACAGTGTACATGTTGCACTGTATTAATAACTCTGCATTTATTAAACACCTACTGTGTACTCAGCACTGTAGGATATGCAGAACGTATCAAGTTTATTGGTGCCGTGCACACGCACTTTACAGTCTGAGGAGGCCAGCTACGACCCATGAGACAATGTAGAAGTCATTATGTGCTAAATGGTGTGGGCCACCTGATCACTCCATCCACCCCCATGGAAATATTTAAGAAAATTAAGACTTCACTGCTTTTTTAAAGATCTTTGAAATACAGAGGTTGAGGCCGGGCACAGTGGCTCGTGCCTGTAGTCCTAGCACTTTGGGAGGCCAGGGCGGGCGGATTGCCTGGGCTCAGGAGTTCAAGACCAGCCTGGGCAACACGGTGAAACCCCGTGTCTACTAAAATGTAAAAAATTAGCTGGGCATGCAGTGTGCACCTAGGACAGCTATCAGGAGGCTGAGGCAGGGGAATTGCTTGAACCCAGGAGGCAAAGGTTGCAGTAAGCCGAGATTGCACCACTGCAGTCCAGCCTGGGCAACAGAGCAAGATGCCATCTCTGAGAAACATGATAATAAATAAATAAAATACGGAGGCTAGAATGATTTGGAATATTAGGTGTCTCATATAATGAGCCAAAGGCATTTCCATATTGTTCTGTGTCCTCACTCTCTGAATGTATGTCTCAGAATTACCAACTAGGAAGATATTGATGTCAAATCAGGCCAACCTCATATCCGAATCACTCAGAGAATCCTATGAAACAGTTCAAAGAAAATCAACTCTTTGGCATTTGTTTTTCTTAGAGATTCAGAAGAAATGCACACAGTGAAAGACCTTAGTAAAGGCAAGTGCAGGTTTGGTATCTGAGGACTTCTGTCCTTAGGTTTTCTAAGCACAGGTGGTGAGGCCCACTCATTCATAAAACATTTCTCAAGCCCCCACTGTGCATATGTATTAGGGCGACGAAGATGAAAAGAACTGGTTTCTGCCCTCAGGGAGCTCAGAGTCCAGGAGGGAGATGTGTCAAACCAGGTGTGAGTGGGCAGCGGCTCGGAGGAAGGGAGCAGGTTGCCAGGGCAGCAGGAAGATTTCTCAGGGCCAGAGTGGTGGTTGTGGCTGTAGGTGAGGTGCACTGGGCCAGGCCAGAGGGACTTTCTGTGGTCATAGCATTCATTTTACTGGATCACACGCAAGCTGTATATTGAGAACGAAATTTTGAAAATATATTTTCAATACAGATGGTCCCTACCTTACTGTGGTTCAATTTAGGATTTTTCAACTTCACGATGCTGTGAAAGCCACACGCATTCAATAGAAACTGTACTTCCCTTGTGGATGCTGGGCGCCTCTCAGCCATGAGTTTGCCACTATGGTATTTTCAGCTTACGCTGGGTTTATCCGGACGTAACCCCTTAGTACATCGAGGAGCATCTGCACCTGTTGGTCTCAGCTCCTGTATCTGTTTCATACGTGGGTTAACGAAAACATCTTCACGTAAAACTGAGTTTGTGCCAGTTTTACAGACTTTTATTTTTCGAAAGTAAAATACAGTCATGGATCACTTAATAGCAGGAACATGTTCTGAAAAATGCATCCTTAGGGGATTTCGTTGTGTGAACATCATGTAAGAGGCTTACACAAACCTAGATGGTATAGCCTACTATGCAGCCGGGCTACATGTGGCCTGTTTCTTCTAGATGACAAACGTGCACAGTGTGTTACTATACTGAACACTGTAGGCAATTGTAGTTCAATGTTAAGTTTGTGTGTATCTGAACATATCTAAACATAGAAAAGAGACAGTAAAAAGATGATATAAAAGATTAAAAATGGGCCAGGCGCAGTGGCTCGTGCCTGTAATGCTAGCACTTTGGAAGGCTGAAGCAGGTGGATCACCTGTGGTCAGGAGTTTGAGACCAGCCTGGCCAACATGGTGAAACCCCATCTCTACTGAAAATACAAGAATTAGCTGAGCATGGGCCGGGCACGGTGGCTCATGCCCATAATCCCAGCACTTTGGGAGGCCGAGGTGGGCGGATCACGAGGTCAGGAGATCGAGACCGTCCTGGCTAACACGGTGAAACCCTGTCTCTACTAAAAAATACAAAAAATGAGCTGAGTGTGGTGGTGGACGCCTATAATCCTAGCTACTCGGGAGCCTCAGGCAGGAGAATCACTTGAACCTGGGAGCAGAGGTTGCAGTGAACCGAGATTGTGCCACTTCACTCCAGCCCGGGCAAAGGAGTGAAACTCCATCTCAAAAAAAAAAAAAAAAAAAAAGATGAAAAATGGTACACTTGTATAGTTACTTACTATGAATGGAGCTCGCAGGACTGGAGTTGCTCTGGGTGACTGAGTGAGTGAGTGGTGAGTGAATATGACGGCCTAGGACATGACTGTACACTACTGTAGACTTCATAAACACTGTGAACCTAGGATATACTCGATTCATTTATTTATTTTAAATTTTATTATTATTACTATTTGTTGTTGTTGTTGTTGTTGTTGTTGTTGTTTTTGAGCTGGAGTCTCGCTTTGTCGCCCAGGCTGGAGTGCAGTGGCCAGATCTCAGCTCACTGCAAGCTCCGCCTCCCGCGTTCACGCCATTCTCCTGCCTCAGCCTCCTGAGTAGCTGGGACTACAGGCGCCCGCCACCTCGCCCAGCTAGTTTTTTGTATTTTTTAGTAGAGACGGGGTTTCACCGGGTTAGCCAGGATGGTCTCGATATCCTGACCTCGTGATCCACCCGTCTCGGCCTCCCAAAGTGCTGGGATTATAGGCTTGAGCCACCACACCCGGCCTAAATTTTTTTATTATTATTATTATTATTATTATTATTATTATTATTATTATTGAGACAGAGTCCCACTCTGTTGCCCAGGCTGGAGTGCAGTGGCATGACCTCGGCTCACTGCACCCTCCCCCTCCCAGGTTCAAGCAATTCTCCTGTCTCAGCCTCCCTAGTTGCTGGGACTATAGGCGCCCACCACCACACCTGGCTAATTTTTTGTATTTTTAGTAGAGATGGGGTTTCACCGTACTGGTCAGGCTAGTCTCAAACTCCCGACCTCAGGTACTCCACCTGCCTTGGCCTCCCCAAATTCTGGGATTACAGGCGTGAGCTACCAACTAAGTTTATTTTTAAAGCTAATTGCACTATGATGTTACAATGTCAATAGCATCACTAGGTGATAGGAATTTCCCAGCTTCATTGTAATCTTCTAGGATCACTGTCACGTATGCTGTTCGTCATTGACTGAAACACCATTACATGGTTCATGGCCATAGTAGAATGTTAGATATCAGAGCCCAAACCACTCGGATCACAACTGAGGCCCAGAGAGGGAAGTGACTGATCACAAGTCACTCAGCTGCTTAGTAGCTTGTTAGTGGTAAAGCCAAGGGTAGAACCTTGTATTTTTAGTAGAGATGGGGTTTCACCGTATTGGTCAGGCTAGTTTCAAACTCCCGACCTCAGGTACTCCACCTGCCTCGGCCTCCCAAAGTGCTGGGATTACAGGCGTGAGCCACCAGCTAAATTTATTTTTAAAACTAATTGCACTATGATGTATTCTACAGACTTATTGCTATTCCTACCAATAGAGGCAGCAAACATCTAGCCAAATGCTGCCCTGAGCCACTGGTGGCAGCTGCCTGGAGTATATACTGTGCTGTGAGCAACCTGAGAATGACACTGTGAATTACTGATTTCTGCCAAGGGCAGGTGACGGGAGCTTGGCAATGGGTGTGCCAGTGGTGCCATTTTGCCTTATGTTTCCTTGTGGTGATGAAAAGAATGTATCTCTAAAAGTGGAAGCTGTGGTTAGTAATCCCTTTAGAAAATGCATTTATTTAAGTCTGTGACCGTTTACTGGTGCCTAACACATGCTGTCAGTGCTGGGAAGACAAAGTTGAATTCCACCTAGCCTGGCCCTTCACAAGCTCGCAGGCTTAGGGCAAAAGCCTTGTTCAGTAGGGCACCTTCCTGAGATTTCAGCGACTTGTACAGAATGAGAAACCGAAAATCATGTAACAGTGGATTTAAACTCTCTAGGGCAGCGGTCCCCCATCTTTTTGGCACCAGGGATCAGTTTCGTGGAAGACAATTCTTCCATGGACCAGGGAAGGGCAGGAGGATGGCTTTGGAATGAAATTGTTCCACCTCAGACCATCAGGAATTAGGCAGATTCTCATAAGGAACGTGCAACCCAGATCCCTCACATGCGCCGTTCACAGTAGGGCTCACGCTCCTGTGAGAATCTAATGCCGCTGCTAATCTGACAGGAGGTGAAGTTCAGGTGGTGATGTTTGCTCGCCTGCTACTTACCTCCTGCTGTGTGGCCAGGTTCCCACCAGGCCACAGTCTGGTACCAGGCCACGGCCCGAGGGGTTGGGGACCCCTGCTCTAGAGCATTCGTGCTGGTTGTCTAAACTATTTTTAACTTAAATAAAAACTAAATGAATACCTTTTCAGTTACTCAACTTTCAAGGTGATTTTAGATCTGTAAAGGAATCTAAATATCACCTATATTTTTACTCTCCATTTAAGAAAATAAAGGCAAACAAATTCAGACATACAATTTGTTCTCAACAATTGTATAATTTCCTCATATCTACACCTCCAACTCCAAACCTGAATGTTCTCCCAGGCCAGGGAGATCACGGGAGCACACTGGCTTTTGCTCCCAAGTATAAGAAACCAGTCTGCAAGCCTGTGACTTGGCTGGCTGATGGAAAACCTGAGAGTTGACCGAGAGGAAAGCAAGCAGGCCGGCAGGCCATGTTATTGCCTACAGGCAATGTTCTACAGCCCCAGCGGGGCAAATCGTTGACATCTGTGGCCTCTATGTCGTCAGAGTTCCAAAGTGCCAGCCTACCAGGGGCAGATGTGTCATCTCATTAGCTGACAGGTTCCTATCATGTTTATTTTTATTTAATAAATGCAGATACCAGCTCTGGATGGAACATCTATTTCTGTCCTTCGTGCTGAAGCCTGTTTTCTTAGTCTCCGGTAATGGGTTATTTCCCAGTAATTCATGATGTCCCTGGGTTGAATCATTTATGTCTGCGTGTCTTACGTGTCAGGCCACAAGGATCCTGAGTGCGGTTCTTCCGCCCAGACCACCAGCTGATAGAACGTTGGGTGACAGCCCAGTGTCCCAGGCTTGCTCTGTTCTCTCTTGCTATCTGTCAGCTGGGACTTTGCTTCTTCCCTCTGTCAGAGATTGCAGTGGCCTGTCTCATCACACCCGTACAGAGCGACTGACAGGTGTGACAGATGTCAGTGAGGAGCACAGGGTCTGAGGTGACATAGCCGGGAGTTGCTAATTGGCTGAGCGGACTAGCAGTGGCCTGCCTTGTGTGAAGAAGCACGGGGAAATGGCAGTTAGGAGGCTAGGCATCTGGTTATGCCTTTCCCACTAGGTGACTGTGAAAACCTGAGCCGGCACCCGAATCTTTCTCTGAGCTGTGTCTTCATGTGCTGAGTGAAGGGCCGGACCGCACTCTCTTCTGTGACTCGTGGTGTACGTGGGCGGGGAGCCACGCCTGCCCCTGACAGTGAGGCGCTTGACTTAGGCGGCTGTGCAGAGTGATGGCGCTTTGGGAGGTGAAGTTTGCAAGGCATTCCTGCGAATGTGGTTTGATCTCATAAGATGCTTATTATGCAAACTGTGTTTGCACGCAGTACATGGGCTCCAGGTGGGAGGGAAGTGAAGAACAGATTGTGTAGCAGGCCTTGTACGGGGCATTGCTACAGTGGGGTTGTTTTAGGGAGGACATCTTGCTTTCCTTAGAGATGGCCAGAGGAACAGAATCGGAGTGAGCCTAGGTTGCCTTCATGAGCTGAGGGTCTGTGTTTGTGACACCCTTGGAAGCAGCATGAAGCAATCAGTAATGAGGATGGGCCTTTCTTTGTAGAAATACCAGCATTTGTCCCCTGTGCCTTGGGCTACCTCTAATGGTAGGGTGATGGGGTGACAGATGATGACAATACTGGGCTGGCCTAAGACTGGAACAGAAGGAGCCACTGGTTCTGTCACCACCCCTTGCCCAGAAACCTTCCAGACATTCTGCAGTCCCTTGTTGTTCCACAGTGTGGATTTTTGGAGGCCGTGGAGGAGGTCACCACACAGGTCCCATCTTTAAGAACAAGTTCTCCAATGACTGTTCTTTGCCTCCTGGACATTGGGAGGGGTGCGTCCAGGCATGTGGAGGGAGACTGGCCCCACGAGGCACAAGGTGCAGTGATTCTGCCCAGCAGCCTGTGCGGAGCCTCCTGACTCCCGGCTAGGGCACGGCCCTCGGGTTTCACTCTGGTGTTCCCACAGAGCCATGTCCACCTGGAGGGAGCTGTGAAAAATCATCAGGGTGGCAACATGAGCGGCAGCTGCAGTTTCCTGTTTTGATTTTGATCAGGGATCAATGCAATCCATGTTGGCTGTTAGGTTCTATGTAGCCTCACTTTGGGATATTAAGCGAGAAAAGAATGTAGATGTGGCAGGTGCCACTTATCAAAGTTTACCCTGAACCACACACAGCAAAGCGAAGATTCTGAAGTTACCTAACTCATTTCTGACCATTGTAAACAACCAGTGTAAGTAATTTGAGAGCTCAGTTGGGCTTTGGGGCTATAATTGGTTGACTGCCTTTGCAACTGAAAAGAATTTACCAGTAGCAAACTTGTCTTGTGGAATTCTTTCTTTTTTTTTTTTTTTTTTTTTGAGACAGAGTCTCACTCAGTCACCGAGGCTGGAGTGCAGTGGCACAATCTCAGCTCACTGTAACCTCTGCCTCCTGGGTTCAAGCGATTCTCATGCCTCAGCCACCTGAGTAGCTGGGAATTACAGGCATGTGCCACCATGCGCAATTAATTTTTGTATTTTTAGTAGAGATGTGGTTTCTCCATGTTGGCCAGGCTGGTCTCGAATTCCTGACCTCAGGTGATCTGCCTGCCTTGCCTTCCCAAAGTGCTGGGATTCCAGGCATGAGCCACCACACCCAGCCCATTGTGGAGTTATTTCAACAGACGAGATGTTCAAGATGTTCCATGAGGAAAAGCATATTGTCATGTTTTTAAATCCCCACGAGTGAGTGAGGGTTCCTCTTAGAGGGGTGGTGGGCTAAGTCGCACATCGTGTGTGGGATCCTCTAGCCTGTGTCCTGGCAGGCCCAGAGAGACTCCAGTTCTGTATCTCGGTCCCAGGCCAGTTCAGCAGTGGGCCTGTTCCCAGCCTGGTGTCAGAGCTCAGCCACTGTGGTCCCTGTGTGTGGGTCATGCAGTGGGCACATTAGAGGTAGTGGAGCCCAGAAGGGAAGCTGTGTTCTGGGGACAGAGGTTCCAGGCACCTGTGCTGACTTGCTTTGTGGCCTTGGGCAGCTCGGTTGCTCTCAAGTTCTACAGCGATAGTTTCTCCCCCAGCCTCTGTCACAGAGATGACGTGGAGACAAACAAGGGCGCCGGTGCAAAAGTACTTTGTGAAAATGACAGAAATTGCCCCTCATAGACACGAGATCTTGTTCCCAGCAGTGGAGAAGGCAGGTCCTGACATCGAGAGTTCCTTCTGTGTTCCAGGCACTGCATAGAAACTTACCCATAGGATCTGCTTCAATTCTCACAATCGCTTAGGCGTGAGGTTTCCAAGTTAGGAAACTGAGCCTCAGAGAGGGGAAGTAACTTAACTCCAAATCCTGGGCCCCAAATCCCAGTCTTTTTACATCACACTGCCTTGTCTCTAACAGAAACGATTGGAGCTTCTTCTCATTATGAACAAAATGCGTGCGAAGTCAGAAAACTTAGGAAGCGTGGAAAAGCACGAGACAGTTGAAAATGAACATCGTTCCATGACCCAGAGACAATGTCAGTTCGCATCATTTTGTGATCCTTCCTTTATTTATTCTATGCATTAAGAGCTTCATAAAAATAAAAACGGGTTCTTACTGCATATATCATTTTGCACACGTGGTACTCATCAAAGGAAGGGCCACAGGCAGCATCGTCAGCATCACCTGGGAGCTTGTTAGAAATGCAGGCGTCTTGGGCTGCAGCCCAGGCTTACTGAAGCAGAATCCATGCTGAGCAAGCTCTTCAAATGACGGGGATACATCCTCACTTTTATTTTGTTTATTTTTAATTTTTTTTACTCCAGGGATACAAGTGCAGGTTTTTTTGCATGAATGTATTTTATAATATAATGGTGAGGTTACCCACCACCCAAATAGTCAATGTTGTACCAAATAAATAATTTTTCCACCCTCCCCCTTTTAGAGTCCCCATTGTCTAATGCTTCCATCTTTATGTCCATGTGTACCCCTTGTTTAGTTCACACTTATAAGTGAGACCATGTGATCTTTTCTTTTTTTTATTTTTTTTGAGACAGAGTCTCACTCTGTCACCCAGACTGGAGTGCAGTGGTGCAATCTTGGCTCACTGCAACCTCTGCCTCCGGGATTCAAGCAATCTTCTTGCCTCAGCCTCCCTAGTAGCTGGGATTACAGGCATGTGCCACCACACCAAGCTAATTTTTGTATTTTTAGTAGAGATGGTGTTGGCCAGGCTGGTCTTGAACTCCTGACCTCAAGTGATCCATCCACCTCCCAAAGTGCTGGGATTACAGGCATGAGCCACCGCATCTGGCCTGGTATTTGATTTTCTGATTCTGAGTTGTTTCACTTAGGATCATGCCCCCAGCTCCATCTGTGTTGCTGGAAAGGACATGATTTCATTCCTTTTTTATGGCTGTGTAGTATTCCATGGTGTACATGTCCCCAGCTCCATCTGTGTTGCTGGAAAGGACATGATTTCATTCCTTTTTTACGGCTGTGTAGTATTCCACGGTGTACATGCCCCCAGCTCCATCTGTGTTGCTGGAAACGACATGATTTCGTTCCTTTTTTACGGCTGTGTAGTATTCCATGGTGTACATGCCCCCAGCTCCATCTGTGTTGCTGGAAAGGACATGATTTCATTCCTTTTTTACGGCTGTGTAGTATTCCATGGTGTACACGCACCACCTTTTCTTTATCCAGCCATTTGTTGATGGACGCTCAGGTTGATTCCCTGACTTTGCTATTGGATACTCTTAGGAGTCTGTCAGAGCTGATTTTGCCCCCATTGCAATGTGTGGTGGTATCATCCCACGTCACTGAATATGTTCCTGTATCATGATTTCTAGTGACTGGATAACATCCCTCATGTGACTGCGTCCTGCTGCTGTGTCTGGCCTCCTGCCTATGTCTCCTACTGGTGAGCCTTTAGGATGTTTCCAGGACACTGTTAGAAGAATGCAGGATTATCTCCTTAGGACAAATTCCCCAGAAGCGAAATTACTAGAGCAGCAGGTTTTGATACATGCTGTCAGATTCCAGCCCAGAAAGGATATAGCTTGCTTGGTCACTCAGACTCTTGGCCAGGGTTTCTTGGGAGGCAGCTGCCATCATGGGGAAGAGCTCACACTTGCGGGGGCACAGGCCTTGATTTCAGGGTCGGATTCCACTGACTGCCTCAGTCATCTTGGACTGGTTGCTTAGCTGCTCAGACCCTCTATTTCCTCACCTGCGAAAAAAAGCGACGGACCATTTAACTCATAGCTGGTTGTGGGCCTTAAATGAGACCTGAGATGTGCTTAATAAATGTTCATTTCCTTCCCTCTGAATGAAATGAGCCTAGGGCCTAAGGAGGGCCTGTCACAAAGTCCTTAGATGTCCTTGCGTAAGGTATTTTCTGTTGCGGTTTATAAATTCTATTTTAACAGATGCACATGGGTGTCACTGACCTTTTCATTTGGTTCTCTGATGTCTCAGGGAACGTATGACTTGGGCACAGCAAAGAAGGGCAAAGAAAGAAAACTGACATTTTCTGCTCCTGAAATTTGAGCAGAGTGGTAATGTGCGCACCGTGCTGTGGAAGGCACACTGGGAGGCGGTGGAGGGGCAGTGAGAGGAGGTGTCAAGGCCTGCAGGTGTGTGGCTACCCCTGCTCTTCAGCAAATCTCTCGGTCCCTGGGCATTCACACGATGTGGCAGCGCCTCCCTTTGGGGGCTTTGTCTCAGTGTGGAGTGGTGTCTTGTTGGGGCTTTGGGCCACTCTGTGCTGGGCATGACCTGCATGCTGGGCTTCCATGGGGACAGAGTACTGAAGAGGCTCCTGAGGGGGTCTGCCGCTGACAGAAGGCAGGTCACACGCCCAGAGCAGGTGAAAGCTAGTGGCAGAGGCAAGCTGCAGGCTCAATCTGGCTCACTGAATGGGGTGGAATTGCCACCGTGGGCCTTGTGGGGTTTGGCCAGCTCGTGCTGCTGGGCAGAGAGTGCTGCTGGCTGGGACAGTCCTTAGAGACTTCAAGGGCCCAGTCCCTGTCCGTTTAGTAATCCACTCTGCTGCAGGGGCCCCTGCACCACCTCCCAGGACACAGGGGACTCTCCACCAGCTAATTGGTCCTCTCCCTGGGAGAAGGCCAAGGTGTTGGCAGGAGCACAGTGGGCTGCAGACTCTAATTGCACAAAGGGCAAATGTACGTAAACTACCTTCAGCGCGCTGCGTGATTATCATCTGAGCTCTCCTCTGAACTCACTGCTTTCTTCTGTCATCATCAAATGTGTTTGTTGTGCTTTATTATTTAAACTGTAGGCCATTTGAGTAGAATTCTATATAGAGTTGCCATTTGGAAAACAGAAAAGCAAACTAGGACTTCTTCAGAACCATCTTCAGAAGTCGCCCTTGCTGCTGCCTGTTCCTGGGTTTTAGCAACATAGAATCACACCTGCCACCCTGAGCCCTCTGTCAACACTCCAGATATTGCCTGGAAACTGCTGACTGTACCGGCTGCAGTTGGCAGCCATCAGACTTGGGAGGAACTTGAGTCAGGTGGCATTGTGATGCCGGTTGCAGGAGTCTATTATTTTGAAGTGGCAGCTGCAGGTAATCAGAGAGGAGCCACCAGGGCAAGTGGCTTTGTCACGTGGGGCGGCTGGGGAGCCGGCTGGGCAGGCTCAGTGGGTGATTTGTTTCGGGAAGGCGTGGCCCTGCCCCTGCCAGGTGTGGGCTCCAGGGGGAGGGCTGGAAATCCCATCAGTGGGACAATGAGTGGGGCAAGCAGGTCCCTGGTAAAGGAGCGTTGGGACGGCCCCAGGAAAGCAGTTAACAAAGCATATCAAGGACCTGAGGTAACACGATGAGCCTTTAAGGAAAAGTGAAAAGGAAACTGAAACCGAGGAGCAAGTGTGCGGGGCAGAGACGCGCGTGCCTCCCACAGGGTCCCTCGCACGGAGATAGCAAGTGGACGTCAAGGCGAGGCAGGAGGGTGTGTGGTTTTGGTGCTGGAATGAGAGAGGAGAGCCCTGGGCCTGGGTGTGTCTGGCTGAGAAGCTGTTTCCGATTTTCTCAGCATTCTTCTTTCTTCCTGAGCCCTGCCCTTCCTCAGATGGGGAATGCAGCCTCACCTGCCATTGCCCTTTGCCTGCTGCCATGGTGAGCACAATCAACAAAGCCCAAGCAACTCAGCGGGGATGCCAATCACAGGGAGGCAAGTCCAGCTCCCTACAGAGCCAGGCCACCCCCATCCCGGCCTTCAGGGCTTGGCGTGGAAGGCGGAAGTGCATGCGTTTCTTAGACGGCCTTTTCTGTTGTGTGCCTGTGCACCCGCCCAAGGAGCTCACGGGGCACAGGAGGGCTGGGCTTGGCAGAAGCCCCACTTCCTCTTGGCCCGTGGGTGCTTCTGTGAGAGATGGGGACAAGGGCTCTTGATCAGCAACCCGTGGTGACCCGTGGGCCCTAGACCACTCAGAGGACAGGGAGGCCCACTCTTCTCCCTGCTGCTAGCTTCCAGGAGGATGAGAGAGCTGGAGGCTCACAGCACACTCAGGAGGATGGCTGCCTTTTCCCAGTGCATCAGGCCTGACCCCAGGTGGGCCCTCTGAGAGCAAAGAGGTGGTGGGGGAGAGACGCGAGGGAGGGGAGGCCAGGCCGTGACCACCAGGGCATGGGTGGCCACCAGCCCCTGAGGCCTATGGATAAACCTGCAGCATCTGTTACCTTATGTTCTAGAATGTTTATGACTTCCTTCCTTACGTACTTTTTATCTCCTTGAGTTGTGTAAATTCTGGAGCAAAATAAGGATTTTCCTTGTTTCCTTTATGACACACACACATATTCATAAAGAGAAAGGGAGAGGGAAAGGGAAAGGGAAGGAGGGCTGGCTGAGCAGACTGTGCCATTCTTACCATACCGCGCTTACAGTTGGGATCTCCATGGCGTAGTCGATATGCTTTGAGTGGAGGGAAGGCAGCAGAGGTCAGAGTTCACAGATATTGTAATTATGCCACTACCTACAGCCCAGCACCAAAGGACTTGTGCTCAACTGATAGCCACAGCCTTGGGAGACGCTCTGCCTGAGCTCCTGCACAGCCAAAGCCGGAGCCCTGCACAGAAACGTCTTGTCCTGCTGTAGGTGACCCTATCCCTGGAGGGTGTTTGGCTCTCACTGCATTTTTAAAAAATTTTATTTTTTATTTTTTATTTTTTTGAGACGGAGTCTCGCTCTGTCGCCCAGGCTGGAGTGCAGTAGCCGGATCTCCACTCACTGAAAGCTCCAGTGGCCGGATCTCCACTCACTGAAAGCTCCACCGCCTCCCGGGTTCACACCATTCTCCTGCCTCAGCCTCCCGAGAAGCTGGGACTACAGGCGCCTGCCACCACGCCCGGCTAGTTTTTTTTTTTTTGTATTTTTAGTAGAGATGGGGTTTCACCGTGTTTGCCGGGATGGTCTCAATCTCCTGACCTCATGATCCGCCCACCTCAGCCTCCCAAAGTGCTGGGATTACAGGCGTGAGCCACCGCGCCCGGCCTCTCAGTGCGTTTTGACTCTGTGCACAGTGGTGCAGAGGGAAGTAGAGCTATGGCTTGCTTAAAATTCATTTGCTTCGCATAAATAACCAGATTTGTGTTTCTCATACCCCACATGGAAAATTCCCAGTCGGGCAGTCTCTGTCAGTACAGGTGACTGTTACATCCGCACATCACTGGAGCTGGGTGAACGGTTTTGGGAAATTGTTGTCCTTCTTTGGAAAGACCCACGCGCTGCCTGGTAGCAGGGGTTGGAGGGTGCTCGGGGAGTTGGGGCAGACAGTCCATCCTCAAAGCCTCACTTTCTTTTGTTGCAAACGAGTAGTAACCCAACAACTCAAGGATTCCTTGTGAGGACAGGGCCTTGTACTGGGTAAAGCGCTGTGCATGTAAGTCATCAGCATTGTTACGGTTTCATAAAACTCTTTTTACTAATAATGAAACCTCATTGCCGATTCCGCCCGTTTGGTATGGGCCAGGATAGGATGGTGATGTTATGTCTTGGTAATAGGCTTTGGAGCATTATTTCCTACTGAAAAACAAAAACCAAAACAAATTCAGCTCCGCCTCTGCTGCGCTGCAGAAATGTCAGTCACAAATGTAGGGTTCTAGATAAATGAAGCATTATTTGGGGGATATATGCACACAAAAATGGAGTATATTACCTTAATAAACTCATGAAGTTAAAAATAAGCCAGCTCTTGCAAAACTGTGCCCAGGGCTTTGGTGTCCTGTTCGTCACATATGTGTGCAGCAGTCAGCACGAGTTACAGCTCTCACTCAGAGACTGAACGTTGCCAAGTTAGATGGCCTCTTTGTAAGACACTCCCCAGCGTTAGAGTGAATTTATATTGTATCTTACCAAGAATTATGCAAATAGAATTTCTAAAATAAGGTTATGAAGTCTGATGCTTAGCTATTTTTGAAATAATGGTTTTGTAAAAGTCTCTGATAGTTTTTTTTTTCACTCTAATAACCTGAAAATGTCTAAACTAATGTTTTTCAAATCTCATATGAAAACATTCACTTCTGAATGAATGTGAAAACAGGTTGCTCTTGTGAAAGCTGTCATGCATCGCGGTCTAAGACATGAATTGTATTGAGGGGTGTTCCTGCAGGCTTAGGTGGCCCATGTGAACATAGGCTCATGTGTGCATATATGTGAGTATACATGGTGTTGGATAGCTGTATGCATGCCTAGCTAAGTTACTTAATTTGTCCATTTATAGGGACTCTGAATACCACTAAATCAACTGTTATTTAGGTAGTTTCTAAAAAATAGTGCAGTTTATATAAGATACTATTTATATGCTTATAAACTATGCTGTTTATCTCATGGCTGACTGAGTGTTGGAATGAAGCTATGGTATTTTCTTGCAAAGAAGCAGCCCAGCAAGTTGTGGCCTGCCATTCTCTCTGGATGCCCTCACTGTCCCTACCCTGCCTATGGCCGAGGGGAAGCCTGGGGAAGTAAACCAAGATGCTCACCAGGGACCTCCTCTGCTTCTATATTCCTTTACTCCCAAACCGAGGGGTCTGCAAAGCCCAACAGACTTCAGCTCGGTGTGGCTGCAGGGTAGATGGTGTTTATAGGAAGACACTAGGCAAGAAGAACTCAGGCTAAAGAGATGTGACATTGTCTACCTGAGCCATAGATTTTGAAGGAAGTCTGTCCTTGAGGCATTAATGTGCCGGGTGATCATTAAGAAGTGATTCTTTCTGCCGGGTAAGGTGGCTCACGCCTGTAATCCCAGCACTTTGGGAGGCCAAGGCAGGGGATCATCTGAGGTCAGGAGTTCAAGACCAGCCTGGCCAACTTGGTGAAACCCCATCTCTACTGAAAAACACACACACACACACACATACACACACAAAATTAGCCGGTCGTGGTGGTGCGCGCCTGTAATCCCAGGTACTCAGGAGGCTGAGGCAGGAGAATTGCTTGAACCCAGGAGGAGGAGGTTGCAGTGAGCCGAGATCATGCCATTGTACTCCAGCCTGGGTAATGAGGGTGAATACTCTATCTCAAAAAATGAAAAAAAAAAAAAGAAGAAGAAAGAAGAAAGAAAGAAGAAAGAAAAAAGAAAGAGGAGGAAGAAAAAGAAGAAGAGGAAGAAGAAGAAGAAGGAAGAAGAAGAAGAAGAAGAAGAAATAATTCTTTCATCTAGCAGGTGTTACCGCTAAGTGCTCAGGATGGTTTGCTCATTCATTCATTCATTTAACAATATTTATTGAGCACTTCCATGGAGCAGTTCCATGCTGGTGACATGTTATCTGTCCTCATGGAGTTAGTCTTCCAGTTTTCCCTACTTAGCAAGAAAGAGGCTTTCTCTAGGCCAAGCCTTACTTTAGTTTTTAAAAATCAGACAAACATTAACTATAGGACAATAAGAGACTTCAAATCTGACCAGCCAAGTTCCTTTACTCACCCTTCTTGCTTCACTTAGAGCTCTGTCATTTAGCATCTGAATATTCTCTGATTTCAGCCCTTTGATTATGAGATTTCCTTGCTTGCCTTTCTCTCATATGTCAGAGCAGATCTGTCTCTCTGTCCTCACTGTCCTTTCTGACAAGTGGACAGAGAAGGTTTTGCACACAAGTGGATGACAGCTTCAAAGAGCAGGAGGTGGGAGGCCCGGGTGAATGGATCACCCGAGGTCGGTGGTGGGAGCCTGTAATCCCAGCTGCCCAGGAGGCTGAGGCAGGAGAATCACTTGAACCCATGAGACGGAGGTTGTGGTGAGCTGAGGTTGCGCCATTGCACTCTAGCCTGGGCAACAACAGTGAAACTCCGTCTCAAAAAAAAAAAAAACAACAACAAAAAAGAAAGTCCTCTGACACCTTCAGGGAGAAAGGGTTGACTGCAGTGAGGTCCGGTCTTGACGCCGTGCCTCTCTGGGGTGGGTCCAGCTGTCAAGTTCCTCTGCTTTTGAGGATAATAATATCATTAAGCAGCAAGCTGGCACAATTTTTGAACAGAGATTTCTCACAGGAACTTTGCAAGCATTTCACATTCCATTTGCTTCAGTAATGTGAAACTTATTTTTCTAAAAAAAGGTACAGGCAGATCTTGGCGTGACTCACTAGAGAACAATAGTTAAGTCATAATTTATTTTCATCTTTTTCTCCAGGAAAGGGAAAAATTGATTAAATGTATGGGGAATGTAACCAGGCGTGAATCTGTAAAGGGGAAATGGATCAAAGAATCACACAAACATGTATACGTGTAAAACACATAGGTTTTGTGAACAAAAGGCATAGCGTCTCCCACAGTATGTCGCGGGAGGTCTTGACACATCCTGAAGGGACAGATGGGTGTTGCTGGGGAAGAGGAATGAAAGTTGAAAGCTGAAGGATGAGTAGGAGTAAGACCAAAGTGGAATGTGAAGGCAGGGAACATCAAGTTCAAGCAGAGGGAACAACATCTGCAAAGGCCCCGAGCTAGAAGGAAACGGAGTGCCATTGGTGGAGGGAGAGCAGGGCTGAGGCACGCATTCTGCCGGTGTGCACAGGGCTTGGGTTGGAGTCCAGCCCACCTCCTCCTCTTGTGGACGTTTGTATCTATCCACGTTTGTGTTTTCCCCTATTCCTGCCTGCATCTCCAGTCTTCTCCACGAGATTGCATCCCTCTTCTTGTAACAGTTGTTTCAGTGTGAGTTTGCTGGAAACAAATTGTATCAACTTTTCTTTTCTGAAAATGTCTTTGTTTCATCCTTTTTCAGCAGCTTTGATGACGTATCCTTTACATATCATAACGTTCACCCGTTTAAAGTGTTTAATCAGGCCAGGCACAGTGGTTCATGCCTGTAATCCTAGCACTTTGGGAGGCCGAGGCAGGTGGATCACCTGAGGTCAGGAGTTCAAAACCAGCTTGGCCAGCATGGTGAAACTCCGTCTCTACTAAAAATGCAAAAATTAGCCAGGCATGGTTATGAGTGCCTGTAGTCCCAGCTACTCCAGAGGCTAGGGCAGGAGAATTGCTTGAACCTAGGAGGCGGAGGTTACAGTGAGCCAAGATCATGCCACTGCACTCCAACCTGGGTGATGGAGCGAGACTCCGTCTCAAAAAAAAAAAGAAAGTGTACAATCAATGGTTTTTTGGTAAAGAGTTGTGCATCAAGGAACACAATCTAATTTTAGAACATTTCCATCTCCCCAGAAAGAAACCTTGTGCCTATTAGTTGTCACTCCCGTTCTACCTGCGTTTCCCCAGCATCTCTCTCCCCACCTCTTTGCAACCACTAATCTACTCTGTGTCTCTGTGGATTTGCCTAGTCTGGACATTTTGTGTAAGTGGGATCTTGCAGTATGTGGCCTTTTGCCGCCGTCGTCGTTCACTTAGGTTAATGTATTCAAGATTCATCCAGATTGTAGCATATATCATTACTTTATTCCTTTTTCTTGGTGGATAATTTTTCATTACATATATAACATGTTTTTTATTCTATCTGTCCAGAGATGGATATTTGGGTTATTTCTCCTTTCTGATTATTAGATAAATAATGCTGTTATGAACATTAGTGTACAGGTTTTTTTGTGCATGTTTTTTCTTTTTTAGTTGTGGTAAAATACACATAACATAAAATTTACCATCGTAATCATTTTAAGTGGTATTAAGTGCATTCAGATTGTTGTGCAGTCATCATCACTGTCTACCTCCAGAAGTCTTTTCGTCTTGCAAAATGGAAACACTGTACACATTAAAAAGTAACTTCCTAATCCCTTCTCCCTCAGCCCCTGGCAGCCACCATTTTACTTTCTGATGTTATGATTTTGACTACTCTGATTACCTCATATAGGTGGAATCTTGTTTTGAGACTAATAATTGCAGAAGCTTCTTGACTTACAGTGGGGTTATGTCCTGATATACCCATCATAAGTTGAAAATGTCGTTAAGTTGAAAAGGTACAGCTGACTGGAGACTTGGTGCCACTGCCCAGCATTGCAAGAGATGGATGGTTTCTATTGACTGGGTATTACTTTTGCACCATTGTAAAGTCAAAAATCGTAAGGTGAACCATCGTAAGTTGGTTTTAAAAGCCTGTACCTCTTTTTTAAAAAAAGTGCTAGTCTCTTAAATCACGTAAAATACAAAACAATGGAGTTACAAACCATTTTTACAATAATAGTAGCTTTTATAATTCCTATGTATTTACCTTTATTGAGATCTTTATTTCTTTATATACCTTCAAGTTAATATCTAGTGTCCTTTCGCTTCAGCCTGCAAGACTCTCTTTAGCATTTCTTGCAGGACAGCTCTAGTAGTAACAGACTCCCTCAGCTTTTGTTTACTTGGGAATGTCTTAATTTCTCCCTCACTTTTCAAGGATACTTTTGCCAGATATAGGACTCATGCTTGACTTTTTTTTTTTTTTTTCTCTTCACACTTTGAACATATCAGCCTACTGCCTTCTGGCTTCCAAAGTTTCTGATGAAAAATCTACTGATAATCATATTGCGGATCTGTCGAATGTCACAAGTCACATCTCTCTTGTTGCTTTCAAGATTTTCTGTCTTTGGCTTTCAACAGTTTGATTATAATGTGTCTTGGTGTGGGCTTAAGTTCATCCTACTTTGATTTCATTGAGCTAAATGGATGTTTTATACATACACACATATAAACATATGTATGTTTAACGTATGTATGTATAAACACATAAATGAATAAATGTATAAATGTAAAATGTATATATAGATATGTGTATGTATAAATGTACAAATGTATAAATATGTAATGTATATTTCATCAAATTTGGAAAATTTACAGCCATTATTTTCTCAAATATTCTTCCCATTTTTCTCTCTCTTCTCTTTCTGGAACTCTTACAATGTGTATGTTGGTCCACTTCATGGTGTCTCACAGATCCCTTATTTTGTATTCACTTTTCTTCGAATCTTTTTTTCTGTTCCTTAGACTTGATAATTTCCATTGTTATATCTTCAAGTTTGCAGATTCTTCTTCTGCCTGCTCAAATCTGCCTTTGAATTCCTCTAGTGAATTTTTCATTTCAGTTATTGTTCTTTTCACCTCTCAGATTTCTTTTTGATTTCAAGATTTTAAAATCTCTTTAGTGATATTTCAATTTTGTTCAGATATCATTTTCTTGATTTTCTCCACATCTTCCTTTAGTTTGGTGAACATCTTTAAGATAGTTGTTTTAAAGTCTTTGTCTAGTAGATCCATCATCAGGTGTGTTTTGGAGATCATTTCTGTTGTTTCTTTTTCCTTTGATGGTCCATACTTTCCTGTTCCTTTGTATGTCTTGTGATTTTTTGTTGTGGAAAATTGGATATTTGAGTCTAAGAGTATGGTAACTCTGGAAATTAGCTTCTCTCCTTTTCCCAGGGTTTGCTGGTTTGGATTTTTGGGGTTTGTTTGTTTGTGTGTTTGTTTGTTTTAATTGTTACAGGCAGTCTTAGTGCTGATGATCAGCCTGAAGTGTAAACTTAAGGCCTTCCCAGATCTTTCCTGAGGCTGAGCCCTTTTGCAGGCATGTATGGTGACTTTCTAATTTCCTCTCATATGTAGGTGCTTTTGAGTGGCCTAGTCTTTGATATCTGGCTCCCAGAATGAGAAACAAGAAAAGTGAAAGAAGAAAAAGGGTACCAGCCCATTAAATCTGTAGGGAGTCACTTGGGGCTGGAGGGAGTCTTGCAACAATGGGGAGAGGTGCAACAACAGTGGCTGCAACCTCTTTGTCTGCACCTCCGTTATCAGAAGCAATAACCAGAGGACAGATCTCCAGTGTTTGGAGGACAGGGTCCTTTTTGCTCACTCTGGCTTCTACAAGCTGCGTACAAGCTACTCCTGGAACACATACATGAAGAAGTCGGGGGGATGGGCGGATGCTACGGTGCTAAGAACAGAAATGGACAGAAATTAACCACAACATACCCTCCGATCCTTCCCTTGGAAGTTGCAGGCCTTCAGTTGACTCCAGAGTTTCAAAATAGTTATATCAGACAAATTCTGCTAGTGCAATTGCACTAGCAGAAACAGTGGGGAAATACATTCCTGGTGCTTTCTACACTACCATTTTCTCAGAATCTTCTGTGGACATATGTTTCTATTTCCCTGAGGTAGATATCTAGGAATGTAATTGCTGGGCTGAATGGTAATTTTATGTTTCACATTTTGAGGAACTGCCAAGCTTTTCCAAAGTACCTACTACATTTTACATTTCCACCAGCAATGAATGAAGGTTCAGATTTCCTCACATCCTTGCAACACTTGTTATTATCTGTCTTTTATTACAGTCATTCTAGTGAGTGTGAAGTAGTAACTCACTGTGGTTTTGTTGTTGTTGTTGAGACAGAGTCCTGCTCTGTCACCCAGGCTGGAGTGCAGTGGTGTGATCTCAACTCACTGCAACCTCTGCCTCCCAGGTTCAAGCGATTCTCCTTCTGCAGTCTCCCAAGTAGCCAGGATTACAAATATGCACCACCACGCCAAGCTAATTTTTGTATTTTTAGTAGAGATGGGTTTTCACCATGTTGGCCAGGCTGGTCTCCTACTCCTGACCTCAAGTGATCCACCTGCCTTGGCCCCTCAAAGTGCTGGGATTACAGGCATGAGCCATCACTATGGTTTTGATTTACAATTTTATAATGACTAAAAGTGTTGAGCATCTTTTCATGCACTTATTAGCCATTCATTTGCCTTCTTTATGTCTTGTTTGTGCAAGTTATGTTCAAATCCTTTGTTTTTAAATGGGCTGTCTTTTTATTATTGAGTTATAAGAATTATTTTTATGTTCTGCATACCAGTCCTTTATCAGATAGACGATACACAAATATTTTCCCTAGTCTGTTGTCTTTGCAGTTTCTTGAGAGTCCTTTGATTTAAAATCTTATAATGTTGAAGTCAAACTTGTCTGTCTTCTCTTTTGATGCATTTGATGTCACATCTGAGTAATTATTGCCTAACCTAAAATGACAGGCTTACTCCTGTTTTCTTCTAAGAGCTTTATAGTTTTGGCACTTACATTTAGATCTATGAGCCATTCTGGGGTAATTTTTACGTATAGTGTGAGGTAAGAGTACACATTATTTTTCACATGTCGATGTCTACTTGTTCCAGCCTGGTTTGTTGAAAAGATGATATCTCCCCATTGAATTGTCTTGACAACCTTATTGAAAATCAATTGGCCATAAGAGTATGCATTTATTTCTGTTGAACTATATGTCTGCCAATATACCAGTACAATGCAGTCCTGATTACTGTAGCTTTGTAGTAAGTTTTGAAAAATGGAAAGTGTGAATGCTCCATCTTTGTTATTTTTCAAGGTTATTTTGACTTTTCAATGTCCCTTGCATTTGCACATAAATTTTCAGATCAACTTGTTACTTTCTGCCCAAAATCCAGCTGAGATTTTGATAAAGGTTGCATTGATTCTGTAAATCAGTTTGGAGAATATTGCCATTTAATAATATTGTCTTCTGATTTACAAACACAGAATATCTTTCCATCTATTTATGTCTTCTTTAATTTTTTTTCAGCATTGTTGTTATTTTCCGTGTACAAGTGTTCTACCTCGTTGGTTATACTTACTCCTGTTTTATTCTTTTGGATAGCATTTTAAATGCAATTGTTTATTTTCTTAATTTCATCTGTGGATTGTTCATTGCTAGTATGTAGAAATACAACTGGTTTTATTTTTGTATTGGTCTTAAATCCTGAAACCTTGCAAACTTTAGTTATGATAGTGTTTTAATGGATCCCTCAACATTATCTATGTGCATGATCATGTCATCTACAAATATAAATAGTTTAACTTCTTCCCTTCCAATCTCAATGCTTTTTATTCTTTCTCTTAACTGCTTGCCCTGTCAAGAATGTCCAGTACAAAGTTGATTATCAGTGTGACGGTAGATGTCCTTGTCTTTTTTCTTATCTCAAGGGAAAAGCATTTAGTGTTTCACCACCTGAGTATGATGTAAGTTGTAGGTTTTTTATAGATGCCCTTTATCATGCTTAGGAAGCTTTTGTCAGTTCCTAGTTTGAGTGTTTGTATCATGAAGAGATGTTGGATTTCATCAAGTGCTTTTTCTGTATGTACTGAGATAATAATGTAATAGTTGTCAGTTTTCTGTTAATGTGGTTTATTCCCTTGATTTTCATATGTTGAACCAACCTTGCATTCTTCAATAAATCCTTCTTGGTCATGCTGTATAATCTCTTTTATATGTTGCTGGGTTAATTTTGCCAGTATTCTGTTGAGTTTTGCATCTTTATTTTTTATACCTCCATTAAAGTGATCATGTGATTTTTGTCCTTTATTTTATTAACATGGCTTTTGCATTAATTAGTTTTCATATGTTAAACCAACCTGTGTTCCTGAGATAAAACTCACTTTTATATCTTACTGGATTTAGTTTGCTAGTATTATGTTGAGAATTTTTGTGTTTATATGCATAAGAGATACTGGTGTATAATTTTCTTTTATTGTGATGTCTTTGGGTTTGGTATTAGGGTAATACTAGTTTCACAATGAGCTGAAAAGTGCCACCTGTTCTTATATTTTTTAGAGGCATTTGTGAAGGGAGAGGTGTCTGTTAATTCTTTAAGTATTTGATAGAATTTACCAGTGAAGGCATTTGGAGCTGGATTCTTCTTTGTGGAAAGTTTTTAAATTACTAATCTCTTTTCTTATTAAAAGTCTATTCTTTGTATTATTGACTTAAATTCAGTAGTTTGTGTCTTTCTATGAATTTGTCTGTTTCATCTAGGATGTCTAATTTTTTGGCTTACAGTAATACATAATATTCCCTTAAAATACATCTTTTTTATTTCTGTAAGGTTGGTCGTGATGGTCTCTTATTATTGGTTTTAGCAATTTGAATCTTCTCTCTTTTACCCTCCATCAGTAGAGTGATAGGTCTGTTCATTTTATTGATTTTCTCAAAGAACCAACTTTTTGTTGCATTGATTATTTAAAATGTTTTTATTTTCTGTTTCATTACTTTTTGCTCAATATTTATTTTATCTTTTCTTCTGCTTTTCAGTTTAGATTGCCCTTCTTTTTCTAGTTTTATAGAGTGGAAAGTTATGATAGCGATTTAAATTTTCTTTCTTTCTTTCTTTTTTTTTTTTTTTTTTTTTTGAGACAGAGTCTCACTCTGTCACCCAGGCTGGAGTGCAGCGGTGCGATCTGGGCTCACTGCAACTTCCACCTCCCAGGTTCAAGAGATTATCATGCCTCAGCCTCCCAAGTAGCTGGGATTATAGGAATGGGCCACTACACCCAGCTAATTTTTTTATTTTGGGTGGAGATGGGGTTTCACCACGTTGGCCAGGCTGGTCTCAAACTCCTGGCTTCATGTGATCCGCCTGCCTCAGCCTCCCAAAGTGTTGGGATTACAGGCAGGAGCCACTGCACCCGACTTTTTCTTCTTTTTTATATAGGTGTTTATAAGCACAACTTTTCTCCAAGTAGTGTTTTATCTGCATCACATATGTTTTGGTATGTTGTGGTTTTGTTTTTATTCATCTCAAAGGACTTTATAATTTTTCATGTAATATATTCTTTGACTCATTTGTTATTTAGGGGTTCATCGCATAATTTCCACATATTTATGTACTTCCCAAAATTCTTTCTGTTTTTGATTTCTAATTTAATTCTGTTGTAGTTGGAGAATATATTTTGTATGAACTAAATTCTTTTAAATATATTTTGTCTTGTTTTATGGCTGAGCATATGGTATCATTGTTAATGTTCCATAGATAGATAAGACAGATAGATATGCAAATATATATATACACATACACATACATACATACACACATCTTTGGTCTAGTTGTTCTATAGGATTGTTCAAGTCTCTTATATCACTGTTGATTTTCTGCTTATTTGTTCTAATATTGATTATTTAAACTATTTACATTTAATGTCATTGGCATGGTTACATCTACAAATTCCATTTTACTTTTTGTTTCATATTTATATCAGAGTACTTTGTTTTTCTGTGACTTCTTTGCTACCTCCCTTTAAGTTTATATTGTCAGTCATACATCTTAATTTCTTATTGATTTTTAATTCTATTTTCTTCTGTTATTTTTTAGTAGCTGATCTAGGCCTTATAATATACATCTTAATATATTGGAATCAATTTAAGATTTATACTAATTTCGTTCCAGTAAGATATATAAACATTGCTCCTTAGTAGTTTTATTCTCTGCTCTATTTGTTGTACTATTATTGTTGTACATATTACATCTATATTTGTCGTAGACCCAATAATTATATTTGTATATCATTTTCTTTCTTTTAAAGAAACTAGTAGAAGAGAGAACAAAAATATACTTATAGGGTCTGTACAAAATATATTGAACTTTTACCCTTTTTGTTTTTCTTTCTTTTATCTTGTGGATCATGTTACCGTCTGATGTCATTTTCTTACTCCAATGTAGCTACGTTGTAAACAGGGTAATAAATTCCCCTTTTAGGGTGTTTAAGGATCATTCCACATGACTATGGAAATTGCACCTGGAGAGACAGATGCCATTAAAGGATTTGTTGTACTCACAGGTCCTAGAGAAGGAGGCGTGGCATTCCACACCATGCATGGGGTCATATTGGAGGAGCTCCTAGGGAGCAGACTCAACAGAGCAGGTGGGGAGATAAGTAACAGTGTGGATCCCTGGGCAAGTGCTTTTATTAGGGATTAGGGTGGAGTACACTTGCAAGAATCATGAGAGGATCTTACTGGTTCATTTGAATGTCATTAGGTCATAGGGGACAAGAAGGGGAACTTGTTGCAGGGACCAGCCTTCTCACACTGGAACACCTGGTTGCCTAGGCATGATGTTCACAGCCTGTTTGTGAGGATGTTGAGGCATCAGGAAAATATGAAGTTTTAAAATTTACAAAAATTTCATTTCCACCCACCTCCTTTTTGTTGTTATTGTCAAATATGCTACATTGCTATATGTTATAGTCCCAACAGTGCAATTTTTAATACCATTTTGTGCCATTGCTTTTTGAATCAGTTATAAGAAAAAAAATGAGAAGAAATATTCAATTATACTGTCTTTTATAATTTCCTACAAAATTACCTTTATTGATGCCTCTGATTTTTTGTGTCAATTCAAGTTACTGCTTGGTGGTGCTTTTGGCCAGAAGAACTTCCTTTAATATGTGTTGTAAGACAGGTCTGCTAGCAAGAAATCATCTCAGTTTTTGTTTATCTTTAATATCTCTAGTTCATCTTCATTTTTGAAAGATAGCTTTGTTGGATACAGAATTCTTGGTTGACAATTTTTTTCTTTTGGTACTTTGAATATGTCACCCTACTGTCTTCTGGCCTCCATTGTTTCTGATAAGAAATTAGCTGTAAATTTTATGATGATTTTCATCTACATGGCAAGTCTTTTTTTGTCTTGCTGCTTTCAAGTTTTTCTCCTTATCTTTAGCTTTCACATTTTTACTCTGTGTCTGGGAGCAGATCTCTGTGTTTATCTTACTTGAAGATTTTTGAGCTACTTGGGTATGTAGATTATTGTTTTTCCTCAAATTTGGAAAGTTTTTGGCTATAATTTCAGATAATCATTTTTCTACATTTTTCTCTCTCCTCTCCTTTGGGACTCCCATTCTGAATATTGGTATAGTTAATGATGTTTTGAATTTTTCTGAGCCTCTGTTCATTTTTTTCCTTCAAATTGCATTTTTAAAATTTGCTGATTTTTTTATTGTGCCAACTCAAATCTGTTGATTTGAGTTGAGCCTCTTCAGTGAATTTTTTCATTTCACTTATTGTACTTTTCAACTCAAGAATTTTCAGTTTGTTTATTTTTATAGTTTCTACCTCTATTTTAATAATCTCAATTTGATAAACTTGTAATCATCCCTTCTTTTAACTCTTTAAGCACGTCTTCCTTTATTTCTTTGAGCACATCTATAATAGCTGCTTTGAAGGTTTTGTCTGAGGAGTTCAACACCTGTGCCCTCTTAAAGTAAGTTTCTATTGCCTGATTTTTTTCCCTGTGTATGAGTCAAACTTTTCACCAAATTCTTCACACTACCGTTCTGAAATTACTGCTTCTCTCTTTTTTTTTTTGGGATAATTTTTGTGTAATTTTTTATTTGATATAATACCAAATTTACAGAAAAGTTACATAGTGAAGGAATTTATCACATAAATTTTAGTCAGATTTACCAATTTTTCACTTTGCCTCATTTGATATATCCTTATTTCTTTATATGTTTATATAAAGAACATATATATCTATAAGTTTATAACATTTTTTGGACTGTTAGTGAGCTCAAAAAATCACATATGTACTTCCAAAGAACAAGAACTTTTTTATGTTTTTTTGTTTTGTTTTGTTTCTGTTTTTTGTTTTTGTTTTTGTTTTTTTTAGATGGGGTCTTGCTCTGTATCCCAGGCTTGCTCTGTATTTTTTTTTTGAGATGAAGTCTTGCTCTGTATCGTGCAGTGGCATGATCTCAGCTCACTGCAACCTCTGCCTCCCAGGTCCCAGTTCAAGCAATTCTCTTGCCTCAGCCTCCCAAGTAGCTGGGATTACAGGCATGCGCCATCACACCCAGCTAATTTTTGTATTTTTAGTAGAGATGGGGTTTCACCATGTTGGTCAGGCTGGTCTTGAAATTGTGATCCACTTGCCTTGGGCTCCCAAAGTGTTGGGATTACAGGCGTGAGCCGCCACGCCCGGCTAAGAACATTCTTTTTAATAACTATAGTTACAATCATAAAAATCAGCAAATTTTACATTGATGTGATGTTATTATGTAATCCACAGTCCATATGTAACCTTTGTCATTTGTCCCAATAGTGGCTTTTATAGCACTTCCTCATTTTCCAGTCCTGGATCATATATTGCTTCTATTTAAAATAGTTTCTTGGCCTTCCTCCTGTCCTTGACGTGTTTTTAATAGCACTGCAGAGTTACTTTACAGAATGTCTCTCATTTGGGTTCGTCTGATGTTTCCTTAATTGTGTTCTTTTTCATGTGACATTTCATTATTGTCTATTTGCCTGTATTTTAAATAATTTGCCCAAGTTTAAGGCAAGGGATTGTTTGCTTTTCATTGATTGGGTTCTAGGGATTCTTTATACATGCTAGATACAAGTGGTCTTATTTTTGTCAGATAGTTTTTAGGAATATTTTCTCTCTACCAGTCACTTACGTATGCATTTTTCTAACATTGTCTTCTGATGAGCAGAAGTATTTCATTTTGATGAAGTGCAAATTATAAATTTTTTCTTTTATGGTATTTTTTTTAGGCATGTGTAAGACATCTTTGCTTATCCCAACATCAAGTAGATAGGTTCTGATGATTTTTTAGAAGTTTTATATTTTTATTTAATATTGATCATTTTTCCACTTTTTAATGTATCCCATCTGGTTTCCTTTTTTTTAGACACAATCTCACTCTGTCGCCAGGCTGTAGTACAATGGCATGATCTTGGCTCTCTGCAACTTTTGCCTCCCAGGTTCAAGCAATTCTCCCGCCTCAGCAGCTAAAAACTCCCAAGTAGCTGGGATTACAGGTGCCCACCACCATGCCCAGCTAATTTTTGTATTTTTAGTAGAGACAGGGTTTTGTCATGTTGGCCAGACTGGTCTTGAACTCCTGACCTCGTGATCCACCGCCTTGGCCTCCCAAAGTGCTGGGATTACAGGTGTGAGCCACCACACTGGCTTGGTTTTGTTTTTGTTTCTTTGTTCTTCCTATTCTGCCTTCTTTGGGTTTATTGAATTTTTGGGTGTTCCATTATAAATTTTATTTTAGCTTTTTAGCTAAACTTCCTTACATTACATTTTTTAGTGTTTGCTCTAGGGATCACAGTATTAATTCTGAAGTTGTCACTGTCTGTTTAGCGTTAATCTTGTACCACTTCACATAAAACACCAGAACCTTGTGATAGTCTAGTCATATGTATAACTCCTACCTTTATGTTATAGTCACATATTACATCTACATACATTGTAAGTTCATAATAGTTTTTTATAGTTGTTATATGCATTTAAATAAATTTAGAGAAGAAAAACATGTACTTTTTAATATTTTTATTAAATATTTTTAATATTTACCACATTCGTTGTGCTTCATTCTTTCTATAGCTTTCAGTTTCAATCTGGTATCATTTTCTTTCATCCTAAAATACTTTTGTTTTGCATTTTCTGTAGTACATATCTGCTGGAAACAGATTCTTGAACTTTTCACTTATCTAAAAATGTCTATATTTTGCCGTCATTATTGAAGGATAATTTTTCTGGATATAGAATATTGGGTTGTTCTTTGTTTTCTATCAGCACTTTAAAGAGGCTATTCTGTTGCATTTTCTTATTATTATTGGTCATTTGTGTTGTTGTTTGCCTATTTATGATGTGTCATTTTTCTCTGGCTGTTGTCAAGATTTCCTCTTCCTCTTTGGTTTTAGTACACTACGCTGTGTTCCACACTTCTTTGAGGTCTATGATGTGCCTTGTTGTGGTTTTCTTGGCGTTTGCTAAGATTCTCGGATCTGTAACATTACCTTTTCCCCTATTTTGGAGAAATTTTTATTTATAAGTTCTCCAAATATTTTCTCCTGCTTCCCTTTCCCTTTCCCTTCCCTTCCCTTCTCTCCCCTCCCCTTCTCTCCCCTCCCCTTCCCTCCCCTTCCCTCCCCTCCCCTCCCATTCCCTTCCCTTCCCTCCTCTCCCTCCCTCCCTTCCTCCCTCTCTCTCTCTCTCTCTCCACCCCCCACCCCTTCTCTCTACTTCTCTCTTCTCTTTCCTTTTCCGTCTTTCTCTCTCCTGCTTCCTCACTCCCCCTACTCCCTGCTTCTGGGGCTCAATTAAATATATGATAGACAGGTGGGAACTGAACAATGAGATCACTTGGACTCGGGAAGGGGAACATCACACACCAGGGCCTATCACGGGGAGGGGGGAGGGGGGAGGGATTGCATTGGGAGTTATACCTGATGTAAATGACGAGTTGATCGGTGCAGCACGCCAACATGGCACAAGTATACATATGTAACAAACCTGCACGTTATGCACATGTACCCTACAACTTAAGGTATAATAAAAAATATATATATATATGATAGACAAATACTGTACCACTGGTCACTGAGGCTGTGTTCACATTCACTTTTTTTCCCAGTCTTTTTTCTCTCTGTTCTTCAGATTGGATCATTTCTATTGATCTTTCTTCAATTTGATTGATCCTTTCTTTTGATATCTTCAATGTGCTGTTAAGCCCATTTAATAAATATTTTATTTTAGAAATTACAGTTTTCATCTTAATGTTTTCCATTTGTTCCTTCTTTGTATCGTATGTTTCTAATTTGAAATTCTTTATCTTTTTATTCATTATGGCTACATTTTTGTTTTAAGTAGCTTCTTTAAAGTCTTTGTCTGCTATTTAAGAATTTTGATCACTCAGGATTATTCTCTCTTAGGTATTTTATTCTCATGACTATGGGTCATATTTTCCCATTTCTTTACATGTTTTGTAAATTTTGATTATATGGTAGACATTGTAAATGATATTTCATAGGAACTCTGGAATCTGTTATGCTGTCTTGAAGATGACCAATTTTATTCTGGCAGGCTATTTGTTACCTGTGAACTCTGTCTCTCCTGCAGTGAGCAGTAGAAAAATTTTAGTTCATTTCCCTCAGCCTACCAGCTGTTATCTTCTGCCTAGTTCCTTGGAATCTCCCCAGTATGTGCAGAATTCAGGGGAGGGGAGCCAATAATTAGGAAAGGGTTTACATGTGGATTTTGGTGCTCCTGTCTCTGAAGTTTTTTCCTTCCTAAGATATTCTCCCTCAGTTTCCATCTGCTCTGGCAGCCCTAAATTCCATTCTTGGATTCATTAAGCCAATAAGATTATGGCTTTCTATTTGAGCTCCAGCCACTGCACAATAAACATACCTGAGACCTTTTCCAGGCCAAAAGCCCTACACACATAAATCACTCCTACTGCAGTTCCCTTCTTTTAAGTGTTGATTCCAAAAATAAAAAATTAAAAAATAATAGAAAAAAAGAGTTGATTCCACTTTAATTTCTGCTTTTGGTTGCTCATAACTGCCTTCAAATGATTGTTTTTAATCTTTTCACCACAGTTTATACTTATCATCAGTGGAAAGTTTTATTGTGGTGTAGGCTACTCTACCATTTGGAAATCTAACCTACCTTTAAATTCGGAGGATGTTTTTCTGGAGTTGAGAATCTTTGTTGGCAGTTACTTCCTTTCACTGGAGTTTTCTACTTAAAATAGTTACCTCTGAGAGGACATCACTGCTGATACTGACCTGCAAGTTGGTGGGTACAGAGACCCTGGAGAAGGTGACACAGGGTAGATGGCAGAACCCTGCCATGGGAAGAAAGTGAGGGAGAGCACTGTTAGAAAGGGAGGTGTAAAGACTGAATAAAGGTTGATGTTTTCCCTAATGCTGACCACAGGTAGATTAAATCACCTCCTCAAACTGACAAGGGAAAGGTGAACCAAGAGTCACTCTTTCTGGGTCTTTCTACATCTCTCTGAAGTTAAATGAATTGCTATTCCAAGATCTCAAAGGATTCTAATACCCAGAAGCCCCTCTAGTTTGTCAGTTCTCTTGTTTCGTGTGCTCTGTTCAGTTCTTTGGTCGGGCACTGTCCTGGGTACTGGTAAAGGGGCAGTGAATATAATAGGCATAGCACTCACCCCTCAAAACCCACAGCTATGGGAGGAAGGGATGTTAAGCAGACACACCTCCCAAACAAGTTATTGATGACAACCTTAGTGAGCAATGTGAAAGAACAGTACCGGGAGGTAAGAAAGGATCCACAGGGGTCCAAACAGCCTGGAGGGTGGTGTGGGATTAGGGAATCTGTGGGGTGAACACTAAAGCTTTCATACATAATTATGTGCCCAGATGTATGGAGTCAGGGTACAGATATTTTTCTTTGCATTGTGTAGGTAAATATAATAGATTGAAATCTTTAAAATACCATATTAAAATCTGTTCTCATTCTTTGTGAATTAACTTCTGTAGAAATATTTCAATAGAAGCTGAGACTAACGATGGAACTCTGCTCTAAGCCGGGAAGGAGCCTGTGGTCAGATAGGGTGGAGGGAGAGGGAGTGGGGCAGCCTCCACATTAAGGGATCTTTTTGAGAGGCAGGACTCCCCTGGATTCTGTGGGTGCCCAGATACACACTGACGAAGTGCTGTGCCCTGCAGTGGGGGCTGGAGGCTCAGCACTCTAGTGAGTTCATTAGAACCCAGGAAGAGGCCCTGCCCGTCCGGATTTCGTTTAAAGAGTAAGTTTTCTTTGACTTGGATTTAGAGCTCTCAGAACTCCAAGAGTAGAAGGGTGGAGAGCAGGTGCTGGTTGAGGGGACACTGAGGTGGCCTGACTTGACCTTGGAGTTCCAGTGAGAAGCACTGTCTTCGTGTGAGGAGCAAAAGGAGGTGTGGGAGGGCTGGGCATTTGCCACGTTGCCTTTCTAAGTACGGTTTTACATCTGGCGTTTCCTTGAACTTTACTGCGGTTTGGGGAACGCGTGTTCAGAAAGACAAGTTACTTGGCCCAACAGAGCTGATGTTCCCTTGTCACAGCTCTGGGGTGTTTCCACCTGGCATGTCACATGAAGGAAACGGTTCTCCACCTGTGCGGCCTGCGGTCTCTGGGCAGACATTCCTCTGCAACCCTGAACATGTTTTCATCAGTCACCTGGCAGTGGTTTGAGCCCATCGGGCGGTGGGGATCCGGAAGCACAGGGGTCAGGTGGGAAACCGGGTGTTTGTCCCGTGACTGACAATGGCGACTTTGAAGTGAGCCATTTGCTTGGAAGACCGGCGCTTACCTGCTGCCAGGCCGTGCCGGGCATGTGTGCTCTGGAAGCCTTTGCGCATAAACAGTAGCACGCGGCGGTGAGGAGTGGGCTGCGGGAACTGACAGCAGGGCTCAGCTTGTGCCTGCTGCATGCCATGTCCTGGTCTCATTTCATCATAGTAGTATCATCTTCCTTTTGCCTGTGAGGATACTGAGGCCTGGCACTGGTAGGTGGTAAGGTAAAGATGCCACCCCAGAACTGCCTAACATCCAAGTCTTTGCCGCTTTCCTCCACCCCATGTTATGCTCTTATCAGTATGAAGATGCTTGGGAGGTAAAACATGAGTAAGTTCTGAAACCTTCCATGCGACATGAGATCCATTCGTTGTCCCTTTGTCGGTGGGCAACCTTCGCCTCCTTGGAGGCAGAGCCTACTGTAACAGTCAGTTATGGAAGGCATGGACACCATTAGTTCAGTATTCTGTAGCAGGAATATTGACCAATAATTGCGTATTTGATTTCCATGAAGAGTGAGGGATTTTTTTATTCAGGAAGCAGCTGAATTTATATGGATGAAATGATCATCGTGTCTGGGATGATTTGCTTAGAAATCACCTCCTAGGAGTGGGATGGGGTGTGGGGGTAAAAATGAAGGAAGATTAGTCATATCTTGAGTTCACTGTATGTTCTTCACATTTTTGTATCTGTTTGAAATTTTTCATTGCATTCGAAAAAAAAGAATCTCAATGTAAATAAATGATGGTACAGTAGTATATCAAAATATTAGGTAGCCGTTAAAATAACATGTGAAGAATTTTAATGATGTGGTATAAGTAAGACAATCAGGAAGTCAAGCTTCCTAATATGATATGTGTGCATGTGGACAAAATATTTGCGTAAAAAATTATTGGAAGGAAATGAAAACGTTAACTGTAGTGATCCTTGGTTGGTTGGGTTATGGGTGATTTTCATTCTATTTTCCAAACTTCCTGTAGTAAACAAGAGAAAAAAAATCATTTCTTATAATTTGAGAAAAACTGTTTTGAAAGAAACCTAATCTGCATTGTGTAAATTAGTGAAGCATTTGTTTCAGTGATCTGTTTTCCATTAAATTGCCCCAGTCAGTGATTAAACGCTGTTGCGGTTGCTGATCTTGTGGCTGTGGACGTGGTTTTGGCCTGTACTGTGCTGCACTCTGCCCTGGACTGTCTTTGCTGGGGTGTGTGCAGGCCAGATCATGACAAATGCAGTCAGGAACACCGTTTCACTCATTGGTAACTTCTGCTAACCACATTTCTGTAACGTGAATTTCCATCTAATTTCAGCGAGCTCAACATGATTTCCACAAGGGTGATGGACATTAAGCTTCGGGAGACTGCAGAAGGCCTAGGGGAGGACAGCACAGGTAAGGCCCTGCTTCCCCTGCTCTGGGGAGGGCACTTGCTTTGTTGTGGGGCAGGGAGAGGGGCTGACAGAGGCAGGCCTTTGGGACTCTGTATGAAAAGTGGGGGTTCAGTTCCCAGTGTGCTCAGATACCCCCAGGCCCTTCACACTGTGACTGGGGGCACATGCACATTATTTAAGGCTGCTCGGGGCACATTTCCTCTGCTTCTCTGTCAAGCACAGGGACCTTTTAGCTCATTTTCTTCCTTTCTGGAGGTAACCATGTCCCCGTGTTTGGTTGACATGAATGCAAAGGAAGAGGTACTAAATGGATTCATTCACCATCTAAGAATATCCAAAGGTGTCCGTAGGAGGCTGAGCAGAGTACCTGGCAGCCTGTAAAAAAATCATTACATCAGGACTCTTTGATCCCTCTCCTTCATGACTTTTGTTCTGAAGGAGATCTTTAGTATGTTCTCTGCTGAGCTGAATTCCAGGCCCATGAATCACCATCTCACAAGACATTCGAAGAGTTCTCCAATCATGTGATTGGTTTACTGTTATCCACATATTGCTATTTATGTTGACAGAGTTGTAAAATTGACATTAAAAAAGTAATCTCCCCACAATGTACCTTTTCCCTAGATTAGCCATTCATATACTCCCCTTATTTTGGTAACCAAGGCCTCCATCTCTCTCTTATTTACATTCAAAATGCCAGTAGTGATCTTCTTTGATACAGTTCAGGAGAAACAGCTCCCAATAATATTAAATCCTAGCTGCTCGCCACTAGCTTCGGATGCTAATATCAGCAAAGGCCCCATTTCAGATATTAAAGATAGATTTTTTCTTATTATTTCATATTAGAACCATTTTTCCTCTGTCACATTTCAATGGATACCAAATAAATCCAAATTTAACGTGAGGGTTTTTAGATGAGCCCTGAAGAAAAATTGAGTTTCAAATTTTCTCATATTATGGAACACTGAATTATTATTTGTTTTAAACAAGAAACGTTTGAATAAATATTTCATCAGCCTGAAATGACCTCAATAAGTGCTAGTTCTGAATACATACAGAGGTTACTGAAGAAAACAGACTAAGTTTTCTTTTTTTCAAATAGTGAGCTTAAGTTATTCAGACCAATCCTCTTCCACTTAAAATTTAAAATTCTAGATAAGAATATTCTTTAAAATATTTTTCAAAGTAAGAAATAATAAGGCCAGAATTGAAAGGAAAATGGGCCAGGCATAGCAGCTTCCATCTGTAATCCCAGCACTCTGGGAGGCTGAGGTGGGAGGATTGCTTGAGCCCAGGAGTTCAATACCAGCTTGGGCATAGTGAGACTCTGTCTCTACAAAAAAATTTTAAAATGGGCTGGACATGGTGGCACACAGCTGTAGTCCCATCTACTTGGGAGGCTGAGGTGGGAGGATTGTGTGAGCCCAGGAGGTTAATGCTTTAGTGGGCCATGATTACACCGCTGCACTCCAGCCTGGGCAACAAGCAAGACCCTGCCTCCAAAAAAAAAAAAAAAAAAAAATAGAAAAGGAAAATGGTAACCTAGAGAGACAACAGAGTATAAAAGCCACTTTTGCCCTTAGATCATTTACCTATCTTGGAAATGTTCGTGTCTTCATGGGGTGGAAGGTGAGAGCAAGGTCAAATATCAAACTACAAGGTCTCTGTAAGGTAGACGGTCTAATAGAAGATGCTCTCTACAATAAAGGGGAGCCAAGGAGCTACCAAATCTGAGTAGGTGTGAAGTAGGGGTAAACCAACCCTTTTGTAGATTTGTAGCTTGAGTTTCCACCATTCAGGTAATTCAGAGAACCTCAACCCTTGAACTTGGTTCATATTGCTTCTAGACGGGATACAAACCCAGGTACTTTGCAGAAACAAATAATATTCACTAATGGAAGTCACCTTCTATTTAGACTTCAAATTATTACAGAAAGCAATATTTTCAGTGTCATGACAACCACATAGTGATAACCAGGCATCGAAGGCAGCAGTGTACTATGAATGAGAATGAACATGCTGTGTGTTGAATGGTGCTCCCACCAAATCCGTATGTTGAAGTCTCCAGCATCTCCAAATGTGGCTTTATTTGAAGACTGGGTTATTGCAGATGTAATTTGTTAAGATGAGATCATATTGGAGTAGGGTGTCCTTATGCAAAGGGGAACTATGGACGTAGATATGCACACAAGAAGGACGCCATGCACACGTGAAGACAGACAAGAGAAACAGACACATGAAGGCATCAATATCAGAATTACCAACTACATCCTATAAAACAACTATGCATACTATGTTTGAAGATAATAGAAAAGTTTTAAAACATCCAGGGAAAAGTGGCATAGCACCCAGCCAGTGCAATAAAGCAAGAAAAAGGAATAAAAGACAAGAGAGATGGAAGAAAGAAATAAAACTGTCTCTGTTTATAGATGACACGATTATACAACATACACAGAAAAGCACTCAGAACTCTTACACAAATATACCAAGATTGCGGTGCAGTCTTTAAAAGTCAGTTATGGAAGACTGACATACAGTTAGCTCAATATTCTGTAGCAGGAATACTGACAAGTAATAATTTATTTGATTTCCATGAAGAGTCAGAGATTTTTTCATTTAGGAAAAAGCCAAGTCCACATAGATGAAATAATAATAGTGCCTGGGATGATTTTTTTTTAAATAACCCATCAGAAATGGGGAGGAGGAGGGGTAAAGAGGAAGCAATCAAAATCCCAGCAGAACTTTTCACAGATATTGGCAAACTGATTTGAAAATTTGTGTGAAAAAGCAAAGAGCTAGAATAGTAAAAACAATTTTGAAAAAACGTAAAGTTGAAAGCTTCGTACTACCTGTTTTTAAGACTTGCTATAAAGCTACAGTAACCAAGACAGTATGGTATTGGCAAAAGGATAGATACACAGAGACAGAAGGAAGTAGAGTTCAAAAACAGACCCATACAAATACGGTTAATTAATTTTGACAAAATTGCAAAGGCAATTCATTGGAGAAAAGATAATATTTCAACAAATGGTGCTGGAACAATTGGACATTCATATGTAAATATACCTCACAGATTATACAAAAATTAACTCAAAATGTGTCATAAACCTAAATATAAAACTCTTAACGCCTTTAAAAGAAAGCATAGTAGAAGATATTTATGACCAAGGATTAGGCAAGGATTCTTAGATATAATACCTGAATCCATAAAAGGAAAAAATTTATAAATTGGACTTCATCAAAACTTTAAAATATGCTCTGAGAAAGACACTTTTAAGAAAATGAAAGGACAAGTCACAGACTAGAAGAAAATATTTATAAATCACACTTGATAAAGGACTTATATCCAGCATATATTTGGAACTCTCAAAATTCAAAAATAAGAAAACAAATAACTCAGTTACAAAATGGGGAGCAAATTTTAAATGATGCTTTAACCTAAGATGTGCAGATGGCAAGTAAGCATATGAAGAAATCTCATATCTGTAATCATTAGGTAATGCAGAGGAAAACTACATGAGATACCGGGACACACCTATTAAATGTCTGGAGAAAACCACCATAGCAACAGGAGCTGATAAGGATACACTGAAGGGAGGAATGCAAAATGGCACAGCCACTTTGGAAAACCATTTTGGCAGCTCCTTGTGAAGTTAAACATACACTTAGCCTATGACTCGGCAATCCAACTCCTAGGTATTTACTTGGCAGTGGAAACTTATGTTTACACACACACACACACACACACACACACACAAACTATAGCAACTTATTTATAATTGGTAAAAACTGAAAAGAACCCAGATGTCTTTCAGCAGGTTGAAATGGTTCAGCAAACTGGTATATCCACACAATGGAGTTCTACTCAGCAATAAAAAGAAATAGACTATGGATTTGGTATAACATGAGTGAGCCTCTAATGGGTTGTGCTGAGTGAAAGAAGCCAGAATGAAAAAGGGACATACTGTGTGACTTAATCTATATGACATTCTAGAAAAGGCAAAACTATAGGAACAGAAAAGTTTTAAGTGGTTGCCAGGGGTTAAAGGTAGCGGGGGATGTTGGACTACAAAAGGGCAGCATGACGACAGTCCTGTATCTTGATTGTGGTGATAATTATACAACTCTATGTACACCAGAAAGAATGAATTTTACTGTGTGTAATTTACAAAATAAGTTTTTTTTTTACAAGATGTAGCAGATTTGAAAAACAAAGGAATTTTTAGAAATAAATGTAATGATTAAAATTTTATTTTACATAAATTCATTTAAAATAAATGTAATTATTAAAATTTTATTTTCAATTATATTTATGTAAAATAAATGTAATTATTAAAATGCATGGTTATAACAGCAGACTATATCAGATCAAGATAGATCACAAGAAAGTATACAAAATGTACCATAGAATGGTAAAAAGATGGAAAATACAGAAAGGGGAGCAAGGAGTGTAGAGAGTAAGTGAAAGGGTGTAATATCCATTTGAGCATAGTCTCAGGGGAGGAGAGAAGGACTGAGAATTTTCTGGATTTTATCAAAAAGATGACCCAACCCACAGGTTTAAGAAACGCAATGAATCCCAAGAAGGATAAATCAAAGAAAATCCATATGAGGTAAAACTGCAGAAAACCAAAGAGGATGAAAAATCTTAAAATAAGTCTGAGAAAAAGAGACAGATTACCTGGACAGGAGCAAAAAAGTAACCAATGCCTAACTTCTGAACACAATAGAAGCCACAAAACAGGGAAATAATAGCCTAAATATCCTTAGGAAAAGTAACTGCCAAACGATTATATTGGCACAAAAGTAATTGCTGTTTTTGCCATTAACTGTCATGGCAAGAGCTGCAATTACTTTTGCACCAACTTAATAGAATGTTATACCTACGAAAAATGTATTTCAGGAGTGATGGAGAAATGAAAGCATTTTCGGACAAACAAAAACTGGGTTGGCCCCAGTAAGCCCCCAGTAAACACAGATTCTACACGAATGTGCCCTCAGGCCAAAGGAAAACCTTCCTAGTGGACAATCTGGAATATGAGAAGGAATGAAGAGCAAAGAAAACAATAAGCAAGTGGATACATCTATGTGAACATGAAATAACTTTTTTTTTTTTTAACAATCAGAATTAAAACAATAGTGCACAAAAATGGAATTGAAGTATTCTAAGATCCTTGTATTGACCTGTAATCAAATGTGTAGTATAATTTCTAGGGTAACCACTGAAAGAGGAAGCAAAAGATAAGGGTTATAAACTAGCAATGGAAGAAATGGAATGTTTTTTTTTTTTTTGAAGATCAGTGAAAAAACACATAAGATGATAGATTTGTTTTTATTAATATATCAGTAATAACAGTGAGTGTGAGTGGATTAACTACTTAGATTAATTAATTACATTAATTGTTCCAGTTAAGAGTTAAAGATTATCAGATTAGATTCCAAAACTCTAAATATATGAATCTTAACTATAAAGGTTCAGAAAAGTAAGGATAGTAATAGGATACAAAAACCTGTACCTCATGAGCGCTGGGTAGAGGAAGATGGTGTAGCTATACAGGTTGAATATCCCTTATCCAAAATGTTGGGATCAGGAGTGTTTCATATTTCAGATTTTTTTCAGATTTTGGAATACTTGCATTATACTTACCAGTTGAGTGTCTCAAATTTGAAAATCCAAAGTCTGAAATGCTCCAGTGAGCATTTCCTTTAAGCATCGGGTGGGAGCTCAAAAAGTTTCAGATTTTGCGGCATTTCAGATTTTCCGATTTGGTATGATCTACCTGTACTAAGAGCAGTCAAAATGAAATGTAAGGCAAAAAACATAGCTAAACATAAAGAGGGCCTTTTTACAAAATGTTCAGTTCCTCAGCAAGATAATAATTTTACATTTCTATGCATTAACGTATTATAGAAAGTTGTAAGTATTACAGCTCTTTTAGAATTTGTCTAGCAGGCTTTCCGGTTTTTGCAGGAAAGCAACCTCCCCAACAAATAAAGTTGTAAAGTAGAAACTGACAACTAAAGATAAATAAGAAAATCTGTCTGTCATCAGAGTGGGGTTATTTTTAACACATCTCTCTCAGTAATTGCTAAAACAAACATTTTAAAAGTCAGTAAAGATATAAAATACTTGGACAACACAATTTTTTAAGAGAGATCTTCTAATTGACATATATAGAACACTAAAGAAAAAGCATTATTTTCAAGCACACCAAGAACATTTTAAAAAATTGTTCATGTGGTAAGCCATAAAGCAAGTATCAACCGATTTGAATGGGTTCAAATCGTTCAGAGTATGTTACTGGACCACAGTGCAATTAATTGAGCTAGAAATCAATAACTAATTAGCTAGAAATCAATAACAATAATTATTAGAAATAATAATTAATTAAGCTAGAAATAATTAATTAAGCTAGAAAATCCTCAACTGCTTGGAAATGAAGAAGACATACTTTCCTAAATAACCCATAAGTCTAAGAAGGTATCATAATAGAAGTTAGAAAATATTTTTGACCAAACAATAATGAAAATACTACATTCTAAAATATGTGGATGCAGCTAAAACAGACTTAGAGGGAAATGCATTGCCTTAAATATTATATTATAAAAGCAGGAAAGTCTAAAAAGTAATAAACCAAATGTTTATCTCAAGAAGTTTAAGAAAATAGTAAAGTAAACCTGCAGAAATAGGAAGGAAGGAATAAAGATAAGAACAGAAATTAATACAATATGGAATAGACATTCAACTGAAAGAATTAACAAAGCTAAACTTTATTAAGGCAATTAAAATTGATCAGCCTCTGATGCCATTGATCAAGGAACAAAGAAGAGGCACATTTATGATAATTCATATCAGGGTAAGAAAAGAGGCATCAGTCACTATAGATGTTGTGAATGCTTGAAAGATATAAGGATATTATTAATACTTTTTGGCCAATACATTTGAAAATTTGGAAAAAATACATTTTCAGAAAAATGTTACTAAAAAAACAGATTCAAGAAGTAGAAAACTGGACTAGTCCTGTAACCGTTAAAGAAATTGAACTACAAAGACTAGCAGGAGAAGAAATAGAACTTGAACAAATGGATGGCTGACTCAGCCCTGCCAGTGGAACAAAGGTGTACAGCAGTTATACTTGAGGTGTACCAGTTATACTTGAGGTGTACCAGTTATACTTGAGGACACCATTAATGCAGCATCTTTGATGGTCATGGTATTAAGGTTGTGTATCTATTCAGGCCTTCGAGGATGCATACCAATTTGTTGACTAGGCAAAAGCCACAGGGTGTCCTGACGAAATGCAGAAAACTCTTACGGGTCTTTCAAAATAATAAATGCTCACTGAGAACCATCTACTAACAACATAAACATTTTTTACGATTGTAAAGTTGAGAACACTTCCACACTAGGCGCTGAGAAAACTGTGCCGTAGAACTGATTTATCCTTGGAGAGTGATTTGTTCTACCTGTAATGAGGTAGGAACTCCTACTAAAGTAATCCTAAGTGATTCTCCCCATGAGAGTAAGATCATGTAAGCTTCCCAAGGAGGCAGTAATATAAACACAACAGAAAGATCCTGGGTTTTTTAAGGAATTCAGTTTATTAAATTATTATAAAATCTAATGAATTGTTTTGCAAATTTTCAGGAGGTATTAGACAGCATCCTGGTAATCTACGATGTTACATCCCTCCACTGTCAGTTCTGTAACTATTCTGGAAAAGGAATGAACTTTGCTGAGCAGCTAATGTGAAATCATGGAAACCTGGGTATGATAGAATTTGTGCGAGAGAATGAAGTTGTCACCAGAGAAGCAATCACAAAATGTTGAAAAGTGTGGTGAATTCTAATAATCCAGAAAGCATGGCAGAGTTGGGCTCAGCCTGGCCACACCCCTCCCCTTTGGGAATGACCAGTCTCATTGTTTTTCTCACCAAAAATCATTAGCTCCTCATACAGTTGGTGCCCTAGAGAGCCACCTTCTTGCCCATGACGTTGGGTCTCCTCTGCCCTTGATGCTGTATTCACACTAGACAAAGCATTTCAGAATTTTAAATATTTTTTTGAGAGAGAGGGTCTTGCTCTGTCACTAAGGCTGGAGTGCAGTGGTGCAGTCATAGCTCACTGCAGCCTCAAACTCCTGGGCTCAAGCAAACCTCCTACTTTAGCTTCCCTAGTAGCTGGGACTACAGGCATGTGCCACCATGCCCAACTTTTGTTTGTTTGTTTGTTTGTTTTTGTAGTAAGAAAGTCTCACTATGTTGCCCAGGCTGATCTCAAACTCCTGAGCTCAAGCAAACTTCCTGCCTCAGCCTCTCAAAGTGCTGGGATTACAGGCTGTGAGCCACCATGCCTGGCCAAGAATTATTTTCTAAATAGCTTGGGTTATCCCATAACCTTTACCTCCTCAGGACTTTTGTAGTTGACTTACATATATTTTAGAAATTAGAACTTGGTTATAGATGAGAAGAAAGTGGCTAATTTTGATTCTGTGATCATCTTCCAAAGTGTCCTTGGCTCTTTTACGTAAATATCCTAAATAAAAAGAAAACAAGATGTGTTTTCAGGTGTGCAAAACTGGTATACCATGTACTTCTGCGCCGTAAAAGGACTTTCCAGAAGCAGATGACTGATGCATGGATGGAAATCTTGCTTTCTCTCTTTTACGTGCCCATTGCATACGTGCACATAAACACGCACTGTAACACTCTTACTTATTATTTGCTTTTTTCTCTCATCTGTATAGGAAAGAAAAAATCTAAATTCAAAACTTTTAAGAAGTTTTTTGGGAAGAAGAAGAGAAAAGAATCGCCATCGTCCACAGAAAGTAGCACCTGGAAACAGAGTCAGACGAGGAATGAGGTCATTGCCATCGAGTCCGGGCCAGTGGGCTACGACTCCGAGGATGAGCTGGAGTAAGTTGCATTTTACATCTCTCGGGCCAGGAGCACCCAAATACACTATTTCATTATCCTGGTAACTTGCTGGATTTCTGAGCCCCCTTTCCTCCTGGGTAATTCCATTAGAGGTTCTCCCATAGAAGTTGTGTTTTCTGTCTTTTCAAACTTAGGGGTGGAGAACGCTGTGTGTGTTTAAGTTCACAATAACTGTGGGAGACGAGGTACTGTATGCCATTTTCTAAATGGACAAAATAAGCCCTAGATAAAATGTGGAACTTGCCCAGCATCCTACAGCTGACAGTGACAGGATCAGGATAGGGACCCTGGTTTAACTTGACTTAAAACTCTTTGGAGGACTAGATACTATACTAGAAAAATACATTTCTCTAAACTTGAACGTTGAATAATCTAATCAGAATATTTTCACTTGATGGGGGTGGGGAGGGGACGCTTCTTGCTATCTTAGACAAAATCATCCAAAAATATCGTTAAGAACAGACCCAATAAGCACAAAAAACTAGGAAGGTCTAGTAAAGAAATCCTTATTTTTGTAACTTGTATTTCATTAAAATATAGTTACAGTACATATGCTGCAGTTATTCTAGCAGTTATTTCTGTGACTAAGAGGAAACGAAACAGATTTGTTGCTATGCTAGCTTTTACCTTTTTTTTTTTTTTTTAAAGACAACACTGGCCCTTTAAGGGTAGAACTCTAAAGAAAACATAATATCCCTCAGGTTTGGGGTACAGACCACGCCGAGATGGGTCCCAGGCTTGAGCATCCGGATAATGGTGTCCTGTCCCCTCCCCTGCTCTCCCCTCCTCCCCAGCTTCCTCGCGTTTTTTAAAGGAGTAGAAACGTTACTGGCCACTTGGTGGCACCAGATGACTGGAAAGGAAAGATTGGAACTTTTTTTTTTTTTTTTTTCTTTCCAGTTTTGGGTTTGTTTTTTGGTTTTGTTTGTTTTCGGTGCTAGCAGGGATTGTAATAGACTCACATTGCACCGTGTGAAGTGTGGAAGGGATACACTGTGCTTGCATTTTTTATTTTTTATTTTTATTTTTATTGAAACGGAGTCTTGCTCTGTCGCCCAGGCTGGAGTCCAGTAGCCTGAACTCAGCTCACTGCAAGCTCCTCCTCCCGGGTTCACGCCATTCTCCTGCCTCAGCCTCCCGAGCAGCTGGAACTACAGGTGCCCGCCACCACGCCCAGCTAATTTTTTGTATTTTTTAGTAGAGACGGGGTTTCACCGTGTTAGCCAGGATGGTCTCGATCTCCTGACCTCGTGATCCGCCCACCTTGGCCTCCCAAAGTGCTGGGATTACAGGTGTGAGCCACTGTGCCCGGCTGTGCATGCACTCTTTTAGGCGGTGCTCTGAACTCTTGGGGAAAGAGATGTTATCACCGATAATATTGCTAATTATTCAATGTCATCACTTTGCAAGCCCCAGGGAAACTCTAACATCCACCCCCATCCACCCCGTCTGTTGACTGGAGCACACAGTTCTGGTGTTGGAGAGACAGGCCTGGGTGTGGCCCCTCTAACCACAGACGGGAGCCCAGCCAGAGGGGCAAGCTGGGATGAATTGTCCTGTCCACTTGCTGATGTCCTCCCTGCCACAGGAGTCCAGGGAAAGTGGAAACGGTGTGCTTTTTATCTTGATATTCCCAGCACCTTGTAGGGAGCTGGTGCCCAGTGACTGGTAACAGTTTGCTGGTTTTGATGCTAGGCAAGGAAGATTGGGGGTGGAGCATGAGGAGGCCTGGGAAGTACAAATGACATTTTTAGACAGCAGCACAGAGGAAGAGGAAAGTACTGTCTGGCCTGTGGGAGAGTCTGCGGCAACTTCTCATCCATTACTGGGGGGAAAACAGCTCCATTTGCTGAGGCACATTAGTGCGAGCAAACCACATGGGACCCTGTGGGTTGAAAAAGGTGACGCCCATTTATCGCGTCTGTGTCTGTGCAGTTGTGCTTCTGAAATCTGTAACGATTTCCTTTTGCCCTCTCCCTTTGTTTCATGTCATTGATCTGAAGGCAAAGCAGGGCCACGTGTCCTGCAGAATGTCCCATATTCTGGCTTTGCTTTCTCTTGGTGCGATTCAGCTCTTTCCTATATTCTCCCAATTCCCAGTACATCATTTGGTGGATCCAGATGCTGTCAGGTTCAAGCAGGTGCTGGATGTTATCACATCCCAGGATGAGTCACACGCTTTCTGAGCAGTGGGTTCAGGGTGTGTCATTGTGGTCCCTCGACCAGCCTTCAGCTGACAGTTTTAACACTTGGTGATGATTTGTTATTTTGTCACAAAGTGGTGGTTTTTCTAATTCTGTCATTCATTGTACACTTGCTAACTGAAATTCTTTGATGAAGAACTTTCCTTCATCAATTGCTTGGTTGCTCTGAAATACAATCTAGAGTAAAGTCAGGATCATGCTTGGCTCTCCTTTCATTGATCCACCCTCAGAGTAACGACGTGGTCCCCTGGCAACTCCTGACATTGGCCAGTGGGTTTTGTTTTTTCTTTTTTTTCCCAGATATCATTGGAATGCATTACTTTTTACATATTTGATTTGCTTTTTAATCCACGACAGTCTTTATTCATGTAATGCTCAAGTTGTTCCATCTTAGGCTGTTGAGAGTCACTTGAAATTCGCTCTCTCTTTTGACATGACCCCATTCATCTTTGATGGCTTCCTTACTTTCTTGTCCAGTGAGAAATCTCAGGTTTATTTGGTATATTTTCTTCCCCTGACCTGGAATCAGCACTTTCTTCACAGGGTCCTGGCCCCCTCCTTGTGGTGTGAAATGGTTTTAAAGACTTCAGTCCTGCTGCCAGGGCTGATAATTACTAATTGGCTGTCACTGATTCTAAACCTGTCCTGTGGATATAGCTAGGAAATGGTTTACTTTTCAAGAGAAAAATTCATCATTAATTTGCTGATATTTCCAATTCAAGTTTAGTAAGACATTTTTCCTTCTTTAATTCTTTGTATTCTCTTTTCTCTTACGCTGGAAACCAGGGCTCCTTATGATATTAATGAAATGACTTATTTTCTTTAACCTATCATATATTCATAATAATTTCCTTATCCCTTTCCTACAGGGAAGTTAAAGATACTATAAATACTTTTCTGCACACTGTCTTATAATCCGTGTTATTGCTAATAAAACTGCAGAGTGCAATTTAATATTTTTGGTTTTTTAATTATTATTACTACTCATAAGATTAGTGAGTGCAATTTGTTATCTTTAGTTTTCTTGTTGTTGTTCTTAGAATGTATTCTATCTTGGATGTGGAGTCAAAGTCACTTGAAATTATTATATTCTCTGTGTGGTCATGCCAACAATCTGATATAAAATTAGATTTGTTTGTTTGTGTTTGTTTTCTAGTTTTAGTGATTTTTTTTTTTTTTTTTTTTTTGAGACGGAGTCTCGCTCTGTCGTCCAGGCTGGAGTGCAGTGGCCGGATCTCAGCTCACTGCAAGCTCCACCTCCCGGGTTCACGCCATTCTCCTGCCTCAGCCTCCCGAGTAGTTGGGACTACAGGCACCCGCTACCTCGCCAGGCTAGTTTTTTGTATTTTTTTTAGTAGAGACGGAGTTTCACCATGTTAGCCAGGATGGTCTCGATCTCCTGACCTCGTGATCCGCCTATCTCGGCCTCCCAAAGTGCTGGGATTACAGGCTTGAGCCACCGTGCCCGGCCTTTTTAGTGATTTTTTAATTTCTCTTTTTGTTTGGTTTCGTCTTTTAATTATATAAAACGTTTACGTAGTTTCAAAGACAAAGTTGTAAATGTAGGTATCTTTGCACTATGTCTCCTCATCTAGTTATTTCTTTCCCCCTAAAAGAAACCACTTTTATTTACTTGTTATTTCTTCTTCTGTTTTCATTTTGTTAAATATAAGAAACACACACACATGTTCAGATAATATCCAGGCCCCCCTTTCCTATGCAGTGCTGACATACTGTGGACATTGTTCTGTAGTGGTTGTTATTTATTTCACTTAGTAGTATCTGGTGATGCCTGTGTGCAGTGTGTGGAGACCCTCCTGCCCATCGGACCAGCTGTGGAGTCCTCCACTGTAGGACATTCATGGTTGATTCAGTTAGATGCCTACTGAGGGGCACTGGGTGTTTCCTGTCTTTCAGTCTTTCTGAATATTGCTGTAGTGAATGGCCTTGCACATGTGCCATTTTGTGTTTTTGCAGAGGCCTCTTCATGCTGCCTGCACTCCTCATTACATCCAGAACGGAGGTGCTTGGGTGGTGGTTGTGGTTCCCAGAGAGTGTGGGCCATGGGCTGTCCCCTGGGGAAGGGAAATCCAAGCATGTGTGTGACCTTCGGGTTAAGAGCTGCCCTGGTCAGGGAGGGCCCGATTCCTTCAGTTGGTGTGTTCCCTCCCTGGCATGTGAGGATACACACATCCTGGGAGCCATGAGTTCCCACTTGCAAGCTTACGGTTGCAGGCGTGAGAGTTTAATGAGAAGGAAGCGTTATTAACCAACACAGTTTGGTTGACAGTGGGACAGGGCCACACCTCAGAGTCCTTAATGCCCCACAGTGGACAGGAGGCCCAGGGTAGGGGAGTGGCAGGAGGGGAGGACGTGGGGTGGTGCACACGAGATGTCCAGTGTGTGCAGAGGTAGGCTTTCCTTCCTTCATCACTGGGTCTCAGTCATCTCCTTCCACCTATTGTTCAGGCAGCCAGCGCTGCTAGGAAAATTTGACAGCTAATTCCCACATCCTTTTAGGACATTTTGTGAATGTCCTGTGGGTTCAGTCCCAGATCAGATTCTTGAGCTCCGAGCTGAGGAAAGGACTGGGATGGCGACGACAGAAGGAAGGCCACCATCTCTGCTCCAGGATCTAGGCAGGCACACAGGTTTTGGTCACACGGATGGTGCCAGGTCATAAAAAGAGGCCACAGCTTTGCAGATTTGTAGTTCTCATTTCAAACCAGCCACGGATGCATGTCTTGGTCTGTCTTGTGAGGATGCGTTCATCAGGTGGGCCCTCAGCCTGCTGCACACATACAGCCTTCAGCCCATGGAGGGGCTGCGTGTTTGCCCACAAGGCGGGACCTCACCCTCCCCGGGGCAGCTGGGACATCCTCAGAAGCTGGCCGTGCCAGCCCCTCCCCTCTGCAGGCTTGCAGTCTTGCACCTCACACCTTGTCAAACCTTGGTTTTTTTCATTAATAAAAATAATTCACACAACCTTTAGATCTCCTAGGAAGATTCCTATCTCTGCAACGCTCCAAATAGTTGACAGTGTGTGGATGAACTGAAGTCAGGGACCCCTGAAATGTAAATGCAGCAGAGGGAGCGTTGTTTGATATTCTGTTAACCCACATCCCCCTTTCTCATTCTGAGTCCCCCGGGGGTCAGTAAGATGGAGGTCGGCAGAGTCTCACAGTGGCTCTTTTATCCTAGGGAGTCGAGGGGCACGCTGGGCAGCCGGGCCCTTTCTCACGACAGTATTTTCATTCCTGAGTCCGGACAGGACCCTACTCGGCCTGTGCGGGTGTTTTCCCAAGAAAATGTGTGTGATCGGATTAAAGCACTGCAGGTAAATGTTTCCTTGGTCATGTCACCTGGTGTGCAAGTCAAGTATCCGCTGAGAAGTTTTTAAATGATTTCCGCTTGGTTTATTTGATATGCCGTAAAGTAGAATCACATGTACATGACAGCTCTCCCAGGAGACACCAAATGAGTTACAGTGGGATCTCAACTCATTCTTAGATGAACAAAGAAGAGATGGCAGTGGAAGAGCTGGTGGCAGATGCACGTTCAGTTCTCTGCACCACGCCAAGACACTGAAGGCATTTCCAGCATGAATGAGTTAGAGCAGGAGGATCTGTTGATAAATATCATTGATGAAAATAAGAGCACATGTTCTTTATTCCAATCTAGTTAAAAATACAGTGTAATGTGAAAATGGGGCCACCACCTCCTCCAGGGGGGCTTCCTGCCAAGCGCGGAGAGGATGCTGGCATGAGCTCTGAGGATGATGGGCTGCCCAGGAGCCCCCCAGAGATGTCTCTGCAGCACGACGTGGGTCCCGGCACCACCATAAAGGCAAGTACGGCCTAAGCCACTGCACGTCTCCGTCCACACTTGCCCTGGAGGGCGCTGGAGCTCTGGGATCCCCTGTGTGTGCCCTTGAGATTTCCATGGATAGGTGAGGCTGTGCATGGTATGGCCGACTGGGTCACTGGAGCCTACAGTCAGCCCTTGAGCTGTGTTTATTTTCGTTCTTTGAGTAGAAATTCAGGTCTGGTTAGGAGACGTGGTTTTGGTGACATTTGTTATGAGGGTGATAGGTTGATAGAATCAACCCAGAATCAACCCTGTCCCTGGACTTTCCTGTCTGAGCAGATGACCAGACCCAGAACCCCATTAGAAGTAGGGAAACACGTTGTGTCTGTTTTCTGTTGCCATGACATTTGGCCGGCGGGAGGGGCAAGTAGTGAGCACGTGATAGTCGAGGCTCTGATGGTTTCTGGTGCCTGAGTCTGTGACCTGAAGGCGGTGTCGGCATAGGGGTAGTCATGTGCTGTGTTGCTGGCAAACAGGGCAGCAGGGAAAGGTTGACAAGCAAGAGAGGAACTGATGACCTCAGCAGGGTGGAGGAACCAGTCCCAAACACCACCTTTCCCATTAGAATCCAAGAGGGGGTCCCCGAGGAACTGAGCTCTTTCTCGCGCGTAAACAACGCAGCTCGCGGTGCTGCCACATTTTAAACTATGTTATTGTGGTAAGAGCACTTAATGCCCATACACTGTACTTGCACATAAATGTTAAAAATAGGTGGTCATTGTTCCCATGTAGACAAGCCTGACTGTGGAGGATGGATAGAGTTGGAGTTATCTGTTACGCTGACACCTGAAAAACAAATCAAGGCCAGAGTTATTTTTATAGCCACACACCTGCCCCTGTCACCTCTGGCCTGCTTGAGGGGCCATTCACAGTGAAGGGGGGGCTTCGTTGTGACCCGCTGCCTTGTAGATTCTGTGCTTCTCTGAATTCTTTTCAGTAGCCACTTCAATGTTGACACCTATAAACCCTGCCACACTAGATTTTTGTGTAGTTGTGAGTTCCCAGAACGTCACTGATGAAAAAGGCAGAAGGACTGTGGTGTGGCTGAGTGTGTGGGGTGGGGACTGACATGAAGTCGGCTACAGAATTATTCTCTCCAGAATTCTGCTCCAGGGCGAAGCTGTCCCTGCTCCAGGAATGAGCAGGGTCTGAGGACAGTGGGCTATGCAGGCCTTCTCTCCAGCCTCGAGCAGAAGGGAGAAAGGATGAGGAGGATGGTGTGGCCTATTTCGTAGACTTCACCGAGCCAACCCTGTACCCCTTTAACACCTCCAGATACTCCTGTGTGCAGTTTCAGCGTCCCCTTCTCAGGAGCAGATGTGACTTGGTGCATTTCTGAGCTCTGCAGTAGGAAGAGGTCTGTCGTGAGCTGCCTCGTTCCTCATCATAGATGGACTTCCCCCTCCTCCCATCCCACAGGTCTCTGACTCTCACAGCATCCCAGTTCTCTGCCTTTAGCCAGGGTGGGCAGTAAGAGGAGAGGTAGTGAGGAACCCATCCATTGAAAAGCAAGCCTATCTCCAAACCTGTGTGACAGCATGAGGCACAAATTCCACAGCTGACTTGGCTGGGCCAGCCTGACCTTCTCTCTCACAGCACAACCACCTCCTGTGGTTGGTCCTTTATTTAAAAAAAAAAAAAGTTCTGAGATTTTATCAATTATTGGGTAATATGGACAATCTACTAGCTTCACAGGAAACCAAAATTTGAGCCTTTAAGACTTAAAAACAAAAAGGTAATCTTAAGTGTCTTCATCGTTTTGAAGACACAATAATTGCATTTAGAGGCCTGAAAGTTTTTATGCATAATTGGTTGATTGAGAGGGAAAAACAATACACCCTTTAAAACGGGCTTGTAGAATATGTGGTGTTTGATATAATAGGGCCGAAAGCCCCAAAACGATGGGCTGCAGGCTGTTTACACCTTACACAGGCCCACATGCTTACACACAGGCCCACACAGACAGAAAAATTTAAGATTATTATGGAAAAAAGAGTCTTTAGTAGCAAGTATTTGATGTTATAACCAAGGTGACATTTCCTGATAGAATAAGGTTTTCAGGAAATATATGGAATAATTTTTCAAATTTTATTACCAAGTGTGATAACAACTGATGAAAGTTTTACATGGTGGTTTTTAAGATAACATGATGTCTCACTGGTCCTATTCTAGGTGTCCTGCTATGAAGCAGGACATGCCAGGTAGAGTGTGATAAACCGGCAAGGCTACTGAGTCATCTTACTCCTGGTGATGCGGGAAGGGAAGATGAGGAGGGAACACAGACCTGGTGTCAAATGAACAAATACGTGCCCCACAGCTCCAGAGGGAGGCCTCAGGCAGGCTTATCACCTCTTAGAATGTGTGTCCTCAGAGGGTTTTGGCTCAGAGGGTTTTGGGGGGACAAGATGAGATTGGGTAGATCAGTACCTCTCCTTCCCAGCAGGACCAGCAGCTTCTTTTCACCCCTGGAACAGCCAGGCCCCCCTGCTTCCTGTCCAGTGGCCCTTCCTTCATGCACTGCCCCTGGCCCACTCATCAGTGGCTGAGCCCCTCTTTTTGAGGACACACATCCTAAAGCACCTGTCACTCAGGGCCGCCCATGACAAGCTTCTGACCCCAGGCTGTTTCCTCTGGGTCCTTTGGGCTGCCTTCCCTGCAACAAAGAGCCACATGCTAGACTTTTAAACCCTCTGCTTTCATAATCATCCAGAAGCACAGATTTCAGGAAACACTGGGTGACTGGAAGCAAGCCATGCAGAGGTGAATGTTCTGGATGCTTCCAGCCCACTCATGATGCCAGCTTCCCAGCCCTCACCTCCTCCGCACGGGCGCCAGCCCACCTCACGTAGTTACATCACTGATCAACAACAGGCACGATTCTCCTTGGGGTCTTTCTGGACCCCAAGATCTCTCAGAGCAACCGTGGAAACAGAAGTGAGAGTTCTGAGGCCAGAGGAGTTGAGTTCTCTAGTCAGGGAGAGCTTGTACCTGGGACACAGATCAGGGAAGTTAAGCTCCATGCCGAGGTCCCCTAACCCAGGGGCCAGAGTGGGCCTGAACCCAAGATATCTACCCATGCAGGACAGACACAGGGCGGCCCACAGGGAGGAGGGCCTGCTGTGCATCCTTCGGAGCCTTCAGGGTATTGGGCTTTATTCTATAAAGAGGAGCGTGGCCGGGCACGGTAGCTCAAGCCTGTAATCCCAGCACTTTGGGAGGCCGAGATGGGTGGATCACGAGGTCAGGAGATCAAGACCATCCTGGCTAACACGGTGAAACCCCGTCTCTACTAAAAAATACAAAAAATTAGCTGGGCGCGGTGGTGGGCGCCTGTAGTCCCAGCTACTTGGGAGGCTGAGGCAGGAGAATGGCATAAACCCAGGAGGCGGAACTTGCAGTGAGCTGAGATCCGGCCACTGCACTCCAGCCTGGGGGACAGAGCGAGACTCCGTCTCAAAAAAAAAAAAAAACAGAGGAGCGGCCCGGGGTATTATTGTCACAGGCACCGTGATCATTCTCACTGCACTTGCAAAGCGGCTCCTCTCCTCTATTCTCATGAGTCCTAGGCAGTGAGATTTTCTTTTTAACCAAATGTTTATACATTGTTCCTCTAGACAAGGGTAAATATTACAGACTCTGTGTGATTATTTTTAAATGTACACATCCTGTTTGTGACCTTTAAGGAAGGCTCTCTGGGAAAGGTATCGATTTCCCAATCTAAGGCGACTTCCTGAGTTGTCAGTGACCGCAGTGAGAGCCAGAGCTACAGGCACAGATGTAGTTGTGATCAGGAGACTTGTGACTTATTGTTAACATAATTTTTCTTGCCTTATTCCCGTAAGTACCTGAGTAGCTAAAAGAGAATTCAAATAGATTATGTCCACTTTTAGCCCCTTCTCCCCCATTTTAGTAATTGTCTCCTCCATGTTTACACGGATAAACTTACACTTTTATTAGAAAATAGGAGAGAGCTTCACGTGAACAGGGAGAGGTGGTTCCTCCTGTATCGGAGCCCATTTCTCCAGTACAATCATCCTTATGGTTCCCTGTCCAGGTTAGCAAAGGCTGCTGGGCACCTGCTCTGTGTGGGGGTCCCAGGGTTATGGAAAAGAAACAGCAGATGTGCCCATGGCCCTAGGAGTTTGCCACTGGAGACGGCACTGGTGTGTTGTCTCACTGCCTCATTCACTGTTTTCATGAGGGCTTACTGAATCGTTGTGTGAATAAAATTCTAAAGTTAAATGGAAACTTGACACTAATATTGCACACTGTGCTTGAATAGAAAGCTCACTTGAAGATCACAGAGTTATATGAAAAGCCTGCCACCTCCCATAGTCTCCCTGTGCACCTCGCCCCTCGTCTGGGCTGCATGTGCTCACAGGCGCTCTGAGTTGCATGCCAACTCGTGTCCACAGGGGAGCAAACTTCGACCTCACTCAGTGGCGGAGCTGGCCAAGTTCGGGGGGCAGAGATCTGCAGGTATTGCCCTCATTCTTCCACATGACTGTTAGCATCCCTTTGTCCCAGGTGACATGTTTGCTATTTGCTATCAGTTCTTCCGTGCTGAAGTATAAATGAGTAAAATACCTGTAACTTAACAGATGGCAGTTTCCAGCCAGATTTCTTCAAAAGGACACATGAGCACACAGAGACCTTCGAGGTTGAACCAACAGGGCTCCAGTGACGGAATGCTGGGTGGTGGGCTTGGCACTTTCTGCGCCCCAGCTTCTAAAATCACACCTCTGAACCTTCCTCTCAGCTTCCAGAGACAGGACCAGGTGACTGTGCCCTTGGACAAATCGGGCTGGTGTGTTTTGACAGAGAAAGCTCGTGTCTGAAGTGCCTGTGCCAGCTGCCACAGAAGAGTGACACGGGAGCCTGAGACACAGGCTCTCTGCATGGTCTTGGGAAGGAGTGGCAGGTTTCCAGGAGCTGGCCCTGTACTTTAAACTCCCAGCCATTTACCCTTCTCCAGGAGGATCCTAGACCCCTCCTTGTTGAGAATCAAATTGAAAGTATTGGCCGGACGTGGTGACTCATGCCTGTAATCATAGCACTTTGGGAGGCCGAAGCGGGCGGATCACCAGGTCAGGAGTTTGAGACCAGCCTAGCCAACATGGTGAGACTCTGTCTCTACGAAAAACACAAAAATTAGCTGGGTGTGGTGGCGGGTGCCTGTAATCCCAGCTACTCGCAGGAAAATTGCTTGAACTCAGGAGGCGGAGGTTGCATTGAGCCGAGATCATGCCACTGCACTCCAGCCTGGGTGACAGAGCAAGACTCCATCTTGAAAAAGAAAGAAAGAAAGAATTTCCACACACATAAAGCCAGAGACAGTGTGAGAAGACTGAGCCTGGGCAGGAAAGAGCATTGTTGCTTTGGTCGTCCTTATTTCACATGGTGAGGTTCATGCTCTGTGTGTTTGTTCTCGTCCCATGAAGGTCTCTGTCGTGTCTCCAGACCACGTAAGTGACAGCACTGTCTCTGCCCGGACCTCGGACAGCAGCCTGGCACCAGTGGCCGACTTCAGTTACCCTCCAGAATCCTCCTCCTGCTTGGACAACTCTGCAGCTAAGCACAAGCTCCAGGTCAAGCCCCGCAACCAGCGGTCGAGTAAGATGAGGCGGCTTTCATCGGTAATTGGGTTTCCTTCTCCACACAGAGGCAGGCCAGACAGGCTTAACACACCCCCCCGCAAACCCGCACAACCTACCTCACTCCCTCCCACAGGGTCTCGTGCCCCTCCGAGCACTCCCACAGTTGATGGAGCCATGCTGCAGAAGATGAAGTTGCTCATCATTTTAAACATAATCCAGATGTCTCTCCCTTGCAGAATCGCTCCATTCATTCATCCATCCATCCATCTGTCCGTCATTCCTCACACACTCACTACTGAATGCTGGTTGCCTTCCCCCTGCACTCAGAGTAAAGTCCACACTCCAGGCCTGGTACATCAGGTCCTGCCTACCCCTCAGGCTTCTTACCTTTCTCACTCAGCACTCTGGCCACCTTTCTGCCTCTTGAGCTCCCAAGCTGCCTCTAGCCTCAGGCCTTGGTGCTGCTGTGTCCCAGCCTTGGGGCCTGAGAGTCCCCCAGAGAAACTCACCCTGCCCGTTCACTTCCTTCAGAGCACTCGCCTCATGCCAGAGTGACCTTTGCAAATGGATGTGCTCTTATTGCCAGTCGTCTTTGAGACCCTGTGCCAGCTGCACTTTCAACCCTTAGAACATTTCTGGTCACGGAGTTGTTGAATGACAACAGTTGTTGGATGAACGACGGAACAAATGAATGAGTGAATTAACAAATGAGTGAATGAAAGAAGCCGAAACACTAGCGTGGACACCTGCCTTGGATGAGGGCCTACTCAGTAGCATAGGGAGAAAAGACAGACCCCTCTCTGGGTGTGCTGCCTTGGGGTGTCGTTACCTCCTAGTCCTAGAAGCTGAGAAACTGGTTCATGGAATACTTTGGCTTCATTTACTGGCAGGTTTGAGGTTCACATAGGGTTGTTCCCTCTCCCCTACCTGACGGGCACTGTAACGCGTCCCCCCTGGAGTGGGGGCCAGCCTGGCCACAGAGAATGACAGTGCTGATAAAGAGATGCTCATAGGCTAACATCCTCTGTCCTTCCCTGGCGACATGATTGGGGTGTGTTGGTGAAGTACCCAGGGCAAGCTGGGTGCCTCAGCTGCAGACAGTTGGACTAGGGTCACTCAGGAGTTCAGCAACTCCCTGAAGACAGCGAGTTTTCCTTTGGGCATATGGAAGGTGCTCTTCAAACTCATGCCGGCAGAGTAGACTTTTGAGGGGACTAATGCTGGAGAAGGAAGGTGAGTTACCTTTAGGTTGATGTGCCAGCTAGGAACCAGGATACTTGTGCATAGGTGTGTGTGTCCAGTGCATGTACAGTGAAAGGCTGTGTGCTGTGTCGGCCTGACAAGGTCCAGTCACTGAAGACCTGCCTGTCCTCGTGCTGAATGAGACCACAGGGCCAGGGCCTGCTCCCTTCTGGTCCTCAAGTCTGTGATTTATGACTCCCATGGGGATGTCTTTTGCTCTGGCCAGGGCATTTATAGACAACCACAACCTGGCCAGGACTTGGTGACAGAGCGAAGCCTGGTGTCTATTCCAGGTGGAAACGCAGCCTCCCTTCTTGCTCCCATCTGGGCAGGGCTGTATCCTTCTTTCTTTACATTTGAACTTGACTTAGTTCTTGAATCCCACTTTGTAGAATAACAGAAAACCTGATGTAGCCAGTCTGCGCAAACAGGTAAACACAGCCTTTCCTTGATTTCAACTCTGTCACATCCATGGTCTTTCCCTCTTTTCCCCTTCCCTGCTTGGGAGCAGGCATGGGTATCTTAAGTTCTCAGAGGTGTCCGTATTTTCCTCCATCCACTGTTGTGGAACCTGTGATGCTGGGGGCCTCTGTCCTTCAGTGTCCACAGTGTCATTGCCCTTTGGTCATGAGGTCCCTCTTCCCAACCATAAGGATCTTCCTTGTGGCCTGGCCCCTCTCAGGGACCAAGGTGCTTTCAGATGCTCCCTAAATGCTCCCAGGACAGGAAAGAACAGCCATGCCACCCCCCTCTGCTGCCAGTGCTCCGTGACTGATAGTTTTAAAAGGTGACCTCCATCCTAAAGAGGTTTCAACATCAGCAGTTTCCTGTAGTAGCAGAAGGTCATCAACATGGCAAAGTAAAGAACCTGCAACTTTTGAAAGTTCTTCTGTAGCTTTCTTTGTGCCTCTTCCTCTTTTTAAATCCAAAAGAATAGGATCATGCATTTTGGTGAGTTTGCTTAGGTATTGTCACAGACATCCCAGGCATCCTGTATTCTGTTAGCAAGCAGATGCCATGAAAAATGTTAAAATAATAACAAACAGCAAGAAGAAAAACCTATTGCAAACATACCCTGAGTGTCACATTTCCTGCTTTAGACAAAGGGAAGGACAGAGCAATAGCCTGGGTGACTCTTGGTGTCTAATATCACGAACTTTCTAAAAAGATCAGTCTCTACACCATCAACCTTTTGGTCATTTCCACATGTTACTTTTGAATGGTTCTTGGTTACCTGGAGCTCCTTTCCTTCCCGAGAGAGCAGGAACTGACTCTGTGACAAAAGGAGGAGGTTGGACTGGAATCTGGATTCTAGAGATCTTTCAGAAGAATATCACAAGGCAGCATACGTTTGCCAAGCCAGTAGAGCTTCAGGAGGTTAGAGAAGGGGGGAATCTTAAACTGCAAAGAGTGGGAGAGTTTGAGGCAGTCCTTGGGGGTCCTGGTAGAGTATCTTGGAGGTTGGGGGCGGGGAGAATGGGGAGGTGACAGTCACTCAGACCAAGTGTCTGGCACAGTGTTGAGGGCTTGGTTTGACCTGAGTAGGGAGTGGAAGAAACAACTTAAGACCAGAGAATCCAGGACTTTAAATTTAGCTGAAAAATTTGGTTTTATCCTGTATAGCTGTGGTTAGCTATTGGCATGATACAAGCCATCTTTTAGGAAAACCCGTCTGACTTTACTATGAGGGTGCACTCCTGAAGTGCTGACATGGGAGACTGGCTGGGATGAACAAAGGGCCATAGAGCCCCAGCTGTTCAGCTCCGCCACCTGCTCCGCCAGGCTTGAACAAGGTATTGGCCTCTCTGAGCTCCTGGCTCTCAAGTGCCAAAAGGGACTCATCATCCCTTCCTCACTGGGATGAATGGAGGATTAAATGAAATAACAAGTGTGGAGCACAGAGCAAGGCAGACACTGGCTGCTGTTGGTCTCCTTCCCTTGGCGTTACTCTCTAGTGCACTGGTTTTGAGGCTCTGTCAGAGGAGCTGTAGACTTTTACTTGGGAGGCATATCTGCCATTGTCCTGATAACACCTGTGAGCCCAAGTAGACCAGGAGGATACAAACTGAGAAAAGACACCCGTGGGTACATGCCTACTTAAGTGCCACCTTTAGAGTGCTGCTATCACTAACCCATTACAAGCCTTGAAGAAAGTGGGGAGGTGACAGGCTTCCTGGAATTTGCTATAGTGACGATGCTTTTTATCTTTATTTCTCTAAGCGCGCTCAGTCTGAATCCCTGAGCGACCTGACGTGCACCCCAGAGGAGGAGGAAAACGAGGAGAAGCCACTGCTGGAAGTCAGCCCAGAAGAGAGCCCCAGCTCTGGGCAGCAGGACGTGGCACCAGACAGAGGCCCTGAGCCTGAGCCACCGGCGCCCTTGCCGCCACTCGGAGGGGTCCGTGCCAGACGCGCCCGCCTGCAGCACTGCTCGGCGCTCAGGGCCAGCTTGGAGGAGGAGGGCGCCCCCGGGGAGGACCCCTCAAGCCGCCCGGTCACCCCGGAGCTCGCCGAGCCCGAGTCGGCCCCCATCCTCCGCGTGGAGCCCCCGTCCCCGCCGGAGGGCCCCCTGCATCCAGGTCCCGACGGCGGAAAGCAGGAGGGGGAGGCGCCCCCCGCAGGCCCGTGTGCCCCGGCCGCGGACACGGTGGAGGAGGTGGTCTGTGCTCCCGAAGACGTCGCGAGCCCGCTTCCCACCGCCCTCCCTGAGGGGGACATGGCGCCCCCCGAGTCTGACCCCACCGCCACCTCGGAGGCGTCCTCTGCTCCCGACGGGCCAGACCGCAGTGTCCCGAAGGAAGCGGAGCCGACGCCGCCCGTGCTCCCGGACGAGGAGAAGGGGCCCCCAGGGCCGGCGCCCGAGCCCGAGAGAGGAGCAGAGACCGAGCCCGAGAGAGGGGCAGAGACCAAGAGAGGAGCGGGGGCCGAGCCCGAGAGAGGGGCCGAGCCCGAGAGAGGGGCAGAGACCGAGAGAGGAGCGGGGGCCGAGCCCGAGAGAGGGGCAGAGACCGAGCCCGAGAAAGGAGCGGGGGCCGAGCCCGAGAGAATTGGGACCGAGCCCTCCGCGGCGCCCGCCCCGAGCCCGCCGGCGCCCAAGAGCTGCCTGAAGCACCGGCCCGCGGCCGCCAGCGAGGGCCCTGCCGCGTCCCCACCGCTTGCCGCCGCGGAGTCCCCCCCGGGGGAGCACAGCCCGGGTTCCCCCGACGCAGAGGCCGCCGCCCCCGAGCGCCCCAAGGCCGAGCGGGCCGAGGCGCCACCGGCGGGCACCGAAAGGGCGGCTCCAGAGCGGAAGGCGGAGAGGGGCGGCGCCGAGCTGCGAGGCGCGAAGAAGTTCTCGGTGTCCTCGTGCCGAGCGCGGCCTCGCCCGGGCGCCTCCCGCCCGCTGGAACGCGCCAGCTGCCGCCTGCCCCTGGCGAGGAGCAGCCCGGCCTGGAGGAGCGAGGCGGCCCTTGACGACCTCCAGGGTCTCCCTGAGCCCCAGCACGCGAAACCCGGCCCTCGGAAGCCGGCGGAGTGCGGCCCTCAGGACTCGGGGGACAGGGCGGCCAGTCCGGCCGGGCCGCGCAGGAGCCCGCAGGAGGCGGCCGCCACGCCCGGCACGAGAGAGCCCTGCCCAGCCGCCCAGGAGCCGGCCCCGCGTGAGGACAGAAACCCCTTCCCCGTCAAGCTCCGGTCCACCTCCCTCTCGCTCAAATACAGGGATGGCGCCTCCCAGGAGACGAAGGGTGTGAAGAGGTACAGTGCCGAAGTCCGGTTAGAAAGGTCGCTGACCGTGCTCCCGAAGGAGGAGAAGTGTCCCCTCGGGACGGCCCCCTCCCTTCGAGGCGCCAGGGCCCCCAGCGACCAAGGAAAGGGGAAGGCCCGGCCCCCCGAGCCGCTCAGCTCCAAGCCGCCCCTGCCCCGGAAGCCGCTTCTGCAGAGCTTCACGCTCCCGCACCAGGCCGCGCCCCCCGACACCGGCCCGGGAGAACGCGACCCCAGGAAGGAGCCCAGGACGGCGGAGAAAAGGTCGCTGCGCAGGGGAGCTGGTAAGAGCGCGCCGAGGGTGCGGGACGGGCAGGGCCTGGGGCGATCCACATCCGCTGGCACGTCTTGCTGGACACTCGCTAACTGTGTAAATGCTCCTGGTACAAACTTTGTTGCAGGGGAATTGGAAGGAGTCAGAATTCCCACTAACATCCTGTCTGATCTAGAGCAAGCTTGTCCAACTCGCTGCCTGGGCCCAGGGTGGCTTTGAATGTGGCCCAATAGGAATTGGTAAACTTTCTTAAAACATTGAGACTTTCTGCGAATTTTTTTTTAAAGCTCATCAGTGGCCTTTAGTGTTGGTGTATTTTATGTGTGGCCCAAGACAATTCTTCTTCCAGTGTGGCTCAGGGAAGCCTAAAGATTGGACACCCCTAATCTAGAGTAAGGAATAGGCCGACCTCGGTAGCTCATGCTACCGATTCCAGCACTTTGGGAGGCCAAGGCCTGCGGTTAAGCCCGGGAGTTCAACACCAGCCTGGGCAACATAGCGAGACCTTGTTCTACAAAAAAATTTAAAACTAACCAGGCGTGGTAGTGCACGCCTGTAGTCCCAGCTACTTGGGAGGCTGAAATAGGATTGCTTGAGCCCAGGAGTTCAAGGCTGCAGTGAGCTCTGATGGTGCCATGCACTCCAGCCTGGGTGACAGAGTGAGACCCTGTCTCTTTTAAAAAGAGAGAGAAAATAAGGAATAAAGAGTAGAAAAGGGAAAATAAATACCAGGATTTTGTATAAGTACAGAGAAGTCAGTATATAGACCTGAGATAAAGAGAAATGTAAAAACTGATTTTGATAGGACTCTCAGCGCATCTCTCAAATTCTTCTCCCACTTTTCACCTGAGAAACTCAGCAAAGTCCAAATCCCAGGACATGCGTACTCATTTTGATGCAGGTTCTTTCAGGGCCTAAGCTATTTCTTGGCTATAAATGAAACATACTCCTCTATCAGGGTCCTTCTGACCTTTTCCTCCAAGAAAAAAATTTCCTCCTGCTGTTCATAATCAGGTTCGCGTGGCCCAGCTGCACATGGAACGTATTCCATGTATTGGAATCACAAGTCTGTATAAAACGTAAGTCTCTCTCAAGAGGGTCAGCATTTACTTGCTGTCCTGAAAGGGAGATTGTGTTAAGATTGAGGCAGAACATAGGAATCTTTGAAAGCAGCTGTCTTTTGAAATGAGCAAAGTAGATGACCTTTCTCTGTCTTTGACATTTGTCACTTCTTACGGAAGTGAGGAAATGAGAAATCTGTTGAAAATGTGTATCTGCAGCAGAGCTAAAGAATCTTTCATTGCTGGGATTTTTTGTTTGGTTGTTGTTTGTTTGTTTGTTTGTTTTGAGACTCTGTCTCACTCTCTTGCCCAGGCTGGAATGTAGTGGTACAATCTTGGCTCACTGCAACCTCTGCCTCCCAGGTTCAAGTGATTCTCCTGCCTCAGCCTCCCGAGTAGCTGGGATTACAGGCGCCCGCCACCACACCTGGCTAATTTTTTTTTTACAGTTTTGGTAGAGACGAGGTTTCACCATGTTGGCCAGGCTGGTTTCAAACTCCTGACCTCAAGTGATCCGCCCGCCTCAGCCTCCGAAAGTGCTGGGATTACAGATGTGAGCCACCGCGCCTGGCCTGCTGGTTTTTTTTTAATTAATGGAAATCTGTGAGCCAGAAAATGACACTACACAAATAAGCTGTGTGCGCATGTGATGAGGGCCCTGGAGAGAAGTTTTCCATGGCGAATTTTGTTTTTTAAAAATGTTTTGGCCTGGCGTGGTGGCTCACACTTGTAATCCCAGCACTTTGGGAGGCTGAGGCAGGCGGATCACAAGGTCAGGAGCTTGAGACCAGCCTGGCCAACATGGTGAAACCCCATTTCTACTAAAAATACAAAAATTAGCCAGGCGTGGTGGCGCGCACCTCTAATCCCAGCTACTCAGGAGGCTGAGGCAGGACAATCACTTGAACCCGGGAGGTGGAGGTTACAGTGAGCCGAGATCATGCCACTGCACTCCAGCCTGGGTGACAGAGAGAGACTCCATCTCAAAAAAAAAAAAAAAAAAAAAAGAATGTTTCAGGCTACTCAGGCACGGTATTGTAGGACAGAAGGGAAATAGAACCTAGTGGCTCTCTTAGGGAATCCTGTACCCTAAGAGGAAGATGCATACACAGGAAGAAAATTAGCTCATACAGCCGGGCGCGGTGGCTCAAGCCTGTAATCCCAGCACTTTGGGAGGCTGAGATGGGCGGATCACGAGGTCAGGAGATCGAGACCATCCTGGCGAACACGGTGAAACCCCGTCTCTACTAAAAATACAAAAAATTAGCCGGGCGAGGTGGCGGGCGCCTGTAGTCCCAGCTACTCGGGAGGCTGAGGCAGGAGAATGGCGTAAACCCGGGAGGCGGAGCTTGCAGTGAGCTGAGATCCGGCCACTGCACTCCAGCCTGGGAGACAGAGTGAGACTCCGTCTCAAAAAAAAAAAAAAAAAAGAAAATTAGCTCATACAAAACAATGTGAAAACAGTTCCAAAATAGTCTAATCTTTTCTGGCTCTTTTACAGTACTTTAAATTGCTAAGGTGACACGCAAGGATTCACAGTTCCAAAGAGCCCACACGTGTGGCCTTCCCAATCTGAAGGCCCCTTGTGTTGCTGCTGCCACTGCAGTAGGACAATCAGTGCAGGAATTTGGAGGAAATTCAAGCCGTAGCTGACGATCCACTCTGCAGATTTCCATTGAGGTTATTGAAGCTATTGTAGAGTGATTAAAAAAGCCATTGAAGTAGCCAGGGAGGAAGGAGTCGCTCTCTGTGCACATGAAACCCTGACCTTCATGGCCCAGAATTGAAAATGTCTCTCAAGGACTTGCTAAATGAATGGAACTTAAAAACAGAATATCAAGCTCATAGTCAAATCTGGAAAAGAAGCTTCAGAGGGCAATGCTTTGCCCATTATTTATGTGTGAGTTCCTCAACCTAAGCCAGGTTTTCTTCACTATAAAATGCCTGGGATGGTCTGTAAAGACCTTGTGTGTTTTTCTTTGATTTATAAAATGTAATAGAGTGTTTGTTTATTAACAGCTTTTCTTATGTAGTAGAAGAGAATTGTCTCGTCCATCTAAGTTTAATCACATTCACTAAAGCCATAGAAATGACAGAGTTAGATGAATTCCAAAGCGAAAGAAGAGTCTAGGTTACTTTATGGGCGTGAGTAATGATACTCATTTTACCACACAGAAAGGAGGGAAGGAATTACCGGCATTCTATAGGGAAGCAACTCTGGGGGCAGGGGCAGTGGTACTGGAAGGACAGATACCAGGACAGGCTGGGCCTGCTGCCTCATCCTACCTGGACCTTGAGGGACTATCTCATGCTGACCAGAGCAGAATCTCAGGGTCTGCGCTGTCAGACCCCAGTAGTGAAGCTGCCCCCACACCTTCCCCAGATGCCAAATCTGTTTGCGCTTTCATTGATTATTATCACTTCTGCTATTATCATTCTCATTGCTCCCAAATTATGTTAGCTAGAAGCAATTCAGTTCATATAAAACATACAGGTAAATGAAAGTTTTAATAACAATACCACTCTGCTTCCAGAAAGACCTAATATTTGCTGTCGTGGTGGCAAATACCTTGCCCAGAGCTCCCGGATAGTCTGCCGCCTCCCCTGTCCTCCCTCCAGGACATGTACAGTAAAGTTGGATGATTGAAGTGTTCCAGATGACTCAGCTTTGGGCACTCAAGCTGCTTGGTCCCTAGCACCTGGTTTATTCCTCCTCCTCCTCTTCCACACCTTGTTTTCCTTCTTTGAAGGAATGGAGGAATGCTTCAGCAGGAGTAGGGAAGGATGCAGTGGTGGTTGGTTGTAGGAAACAGGAGCCTGGCTTGCCGAAGGGGCTGAGCCTCACAGGGGCTGTGCTGGAGTGGTTACTGCAGTCTTAGTACGTGTCTGTGCTCCTCGAGGCAGAGGAGCCCTGTTTATAGGCCTGCTTCATAATTTGCTGATCTGTCCTAGGAAGTAAATGGCCCAGGGTTATCAGCCGTGTTCATTTGTGCAGAACATTTTACATCCTCCTGTTGGTTCAATCCATCCCAGAGTCTAAATTACATAAAGCAGCTTCTGCACACAGGATTAGAATGAGAATAAAGGAGTTAGAGAATATTGTGTGGAAAAATTGCAAAACACAGAAAGTATGTAGAAAAAAAAATCACTCCTAGGTCGACTCTCCTTCTAGTCTGTCTTGTTTCTGGGTATGAGATTTATTTTTTTACGAAGTCATGGTCACAGGTTGGTGTGTTGGAGGGTAGCATAAGAAACCACCCTTCTCACCTGGGGACCTCATTTTATAACCGGCGTTGGCTTATCTGAGCTGGATTCCTCCAGACAGGGTTGGTGACAGAGTAACACACTCCAGTCTCTGACCCTCTTTTTCTAGACTCCAGTACTCAGTCATTCATGCATTCTTTTTTCCAACAAATATTTAATGTCCTCCTGCCACGCAAACTCTTTCTTGGCCCCAAAAGATGGGAAGAGCACAGGGGACTGACGCGTGGAGTTTATTGCATGGAGAAGGCAGGTGGTAGCTGGATCCCGGGGGAGTGTAGACAGCCATTTTCTGGCCCACCTTGTCTTTGGATGTCACAGCCATTTTCTGAAGGAAAGGAACTGGAAGAGACTGTCACCCTTTTTAAATGACACAGTTCAGATATATTCAAATTCATTTGGGTTAGAATACAAGCTGTCAAGGGTTTTGTTGGCATCCTGCTAAAAATATATTCCTATCTCTTGAATTTTCAAAATTTCATTTTATTGTGATATGAACACCTAACATGAGATCGACCCTCTTAACAAATTTTAAAATGTAGAATGCAGTATTGTTGTCTATAGGTACAATGTTGTAGAGCAGATCTCTAGAACGTATTTTTCTTAACATAACTGAAACTTTATAAACATTAATGAATAGCCCCCAATTTCCCTCTCCCCCGCCCAGCTCCTAATGACCACCTTTCCACTCTTCAATTGTATGAATTTGACTGTTTTAGATTTCACATAGAAATGTGATCGTGTAATACTTGTCCTTCTGTGACTGGCTGATTTCACTTAGCATAATGTCTTCAAGGTTCATTCCTGTTGCTGCAAGTACAGAATTTCCTTCCTTTTTAAGGCTGGATAATATTCCACTGTAGGTATACACCACAGTTGCTTTATCCATTTGTTTGTCCAAACACATTTAGGCTGTTTCCACATCTTGGCTGTTGTGAATAGTGCCTCAGTGAACAGGGAGTGTTAATATCTCCGAGATTCTGATTTCAGTTCTTTTGGATATATACCCACATATGTTTTGAATTCTTAAGGAAAACCAACTTGGCTCACATTGGCATTTTTGTTTAGTCTTGCCCTTCCCTTCGCAGTCCCTTCTGAGCAAGTGTCATCAACACTGTAACCTCTGTTTCCCTGCCTTTCCTCTGCTCCTCAGCCATCTGTGTCTTATCCTTGCATGCCACCCAGTACAAAGCGACCTCTCCTCATTTTCCCTCGTGCAAGACCCGTCACAGAATTCCACCTGTTTCCTGGAGTTCTTGCTTCCCTTGACTTCTTGGGCCACAGCAACCAGCCACCTACCCATCTGATGAGCAGCCCTGACTTGACACTTCAGCATTCATAATTCCATTTATCGATACCACCTCCAGCACAGTTCTCTTTCCTTCTCAGTACTCCATCTACCCAGATGCTCAAGCCAGAAACCTCAGCATTATTACAAATATCTTGATATGAACAACCCTGAGAGGCCTAAAAATGATAGGAAAATCACCTTGTAATCCTACTGCTTTAAAAATGACATGAAAAGGGTCTTGCTGTTCTGACCAAGATGGAATAAACACTTAAACCACCCCATCTCTCCCACTGATACAACATCAAACCCTATGCAGAATGCATACAGTGAGTATCAGAGGACTCTGAAAGGTAGATAAGAGGAGCTGGTAGCCTGAGGAGATAGATCAGGACCCAACTGATGACTCCATAGCAAGTGTGAGTAGTGAAGGAGCATCTCTGTCACTGGTGGCATCAACAACTCCTGCAGGCCAGAGCTCCTGAGACTTTCCTAGCCTGGATCCTACTGCACACCCCCACCACCAGCCCCTATGGGAGAGAGCTTGTTGGACAGCCTTGGCCCTGCTCCAAGTGAACACCAGCAACGAAGCAGCAAATCCCTCTTAGCGGCAGCATCCCTGCAGGATGGAGTTCTTTCTATTCTCTCATCCCTATGCCAGGCAAATGCCAACAACAAGCTGAAAACTACTTGCCCTGGTGGCAGTGGCAGTGATGTCCCTAGTGAGGCACAACTCTTGATTCTTTCAGTCCTAATCTTGGCTCATCAGTGAAGTGGCCCACCCCTCACCCCTGCCGAAGGTGATAGCAATACCCTCTGCAGGGCAACGGTCCTTTAGCCCTTCCAGCCCTGCTCCAAGTAAGCACCAGCCTAGAGCACTCCAGGTGAGCACCTGCCTCTCCCCACGGCAGCTCCTATGGGTCAGAGCTCTTTTGACTCTTTAGACATCACTGCCGGAGAAACCCAGTAATGAAGCTATACGCCCGTGTTAGCACAGACAGCAGCAACAGGTACGGTGGTTGGGGGTTCTGCAGGCTCCTTTCCCTTGCCACTCTGTCCTGAGGTGGTCCCAGTCACAAGAAGGTGCTACGGTGCAGAGAGGCTAAACCTTGGCTTTCTAGCCATAGAACCTTGAGGAGTGGAGATTACAGAAAGGAGACATCTGAGTTAGATACCCTTTAAATCTGCGTATGAAGTTCTGGGCTCATCCCTGAGCTACGCATGCATAAAACTGACTAGAATGAGCACAGCAAAACCTTTTGAGAATTTTAACAGGACCAAGTCTCAGCATAACGTTCAAAATATCTAGGATATGAACCAAAATTATCCAACATATAGATAACCAGGAAAGCCTAAAAAATTCTCAAGGAAAAAGGCAATCAACAAATGCCAACCCTGAGAGGATTCAAATGTTGGAATTATTAGACTAAGACTTTAAAGCAACTATTATGCCACATTCTAAGAAGTAAAAATGAGTACTCTTGGAATTAATGGAAAGATAGAAATTCTCTGTAAAAAAAAAAAATAGAAGCTATAAAGATAGAAATTTTAGAATTGGAAAAGCCGGAGTGGCTATATATTAATATCACACAAAGAAGACTTCAGAAAAAGGACAATTACTAGTGATAAAATGGAACATTATGTAATGATAATTTCAGCAATATTGGTCAATCAAGAATGCATAACAGTGCTAAATGTGTGTGTCCCTAACAACAGAGCTTCAAAATACATGAAGCAAAAACTTGGTAGTACTGAAAGGAAAAACAGATAAATCCATAGTAAGATGTAGAGACTTTAGCACTCCTCTGTCAGTAGTCAAGAAAAGTAGCAGGTAGAAAATCAGGAAGGATATTTCAATTAGGTCAAGTTGGTTGAACATCATCATCAACCAACTTGACCTAATTGATATTTATAGAACAGCTCACCAGCCACAGCAGAATACGTGTTCTTTTCAAGTGCACATGGGACATTCATGAAGATATACCATATTGTCACTAACCAGCCTGTATTAAATTTAAAAGAATTGAAATTATTCAAAGCTTGTTCTGTGCCCTTAATGAATTAAATAAGAATTTGATAACATCTGAAAAATATCTGGAAAGAAACATGAAAAACATCATCAAATATTTGAAATTAAACCCTACACCACTATATAATCCATGGGTCAAAGAGGATGTCTCAAGGGAAATTAGAACACTGAATTAAAATGAAAATACAACATATCAAAATTTGTGGAATGCAGATAAAGTGGTACTTAGGGAAAGTCAACATTAAATTATATTAGAAAGAAAAAATGTTTCAAAGCAGTAATTTAAGCTTCCGCTTTAAGGAACTAGAAAAAGAAAAGCAAACTAAACCCAAAGCAAGAAGGAAAGAAATAATAAACATAAGAGCAAACAAATGAAAATATAAAAATAATAGAAAAAAATTAATGAAACCAAAAGATGGTTCTTCAAAATAACCAATAAAGTTGATTTAAAAACGGAGGGAAAAAAGACACAAATTACAAAGATTATGGAGTGCCACTACTGACCCCATAGACATTAAAATGATAATAAGGGAATACTGTGAACAGTTCTACGCTCATAAATTTTACAAATGAGAAGAAAAGGGCCAATTCCTTGAAAGATACAAACTATCAAGCTTAAAAAGTAGCATGAATGGTCCTATATCTGTTAAAGTGATCAAATCTGTAGGTAAAAACCTTCCAGATAACTCCATCTTCACATGGTTTCGCTGGTGATTTCTGCCAAGCATTTAAAGATGAAGTAACACCAATTATACAAAATCTCATGCAAAACTAAGGGGAAACACTTCCCAACCCATTTTATGAGGCCAGCATGATTGTAATACTGGAATTAAAGACAATACAGAAAACTATAGACTCTTTGTATACTATACTAAATTCAGAGATACTGTATTTCCTCATATTTTTTTCTAAAAGTTTTGTGGTTTTTATTTTACATTTAAGTCCTTTGGAGTTAATTTTGTATATGATGTGAGACTTAGGTCAAGGTTCATACTTTTGCCTATGAATGTTCCTGTGCTTCAGGACCATTTGGTTGTGATGTGCAATTTAATATACTATAGTATCTCTGAATTTAGATGCAAACTTCTTTTTTTTTTTTTTTTTTAAGACAGAGTCTTGCTCTTGTTGCCCAGGCTGGAGTGCAATGGCCATCTGCTGGCTTCAAGCGGTTCTCCTCCCTCAGCCTCCCGAGTAGCTGGGATTACAGACACCCACCACCACACGTAGCCAATTTTTTGTATTTTTAGTGGAGACAGGGTTTCACCATGTTGGTCAGACTGGTCTCAAACTCCTGACCTCAGGTGATCCACCCACCTGGGCCTCCCAAAGTGCTGGGATTACAGGCATGAGCCACTGTGCCTGCCTAGATGCAAAATTCTTAGCAAAATATTATCAAATTGTACATCACAACCAAATGATGCTGAAGCATAGGAACATTCATAGGCAAGAGTATGAACCTTGACCTAAGTCTCACATCATATACAGAATTAACTCAAAAGAGGTCATGGACTTAAATGTAAAATGAAAACTATAAAACTTTTAGAAAAAATGTGAGACAGTATTTGCGGTATAGGGCTAGGCAAAGACATCTTAGACTTGTCATCAGAGCATCCAAAGTGGAGAATTTGATGAATTGGACATTATTAAAATTAATAACATTTGCTTTGCCAAAGACCTAGTTAAGAGCCTGACAAGACAAACTACAAACTGCAAGAAAAGATAGGCAAACTGCATATCCAATAAAGGACCAGTATTTAGAATATATAAAGTCTTCTCTAAAGTCAATAGTAAAAAAAAAAAAAAAAAAAAAAAGCAAACCAATTAGAAAATGGGCAAAAGACATGAACAGACATTTCACCAGAGAAAGTGTGCAGATGGCAAATAAGCATCTGAAGATATGCTTACCATCATTAGCCATTAGGGAAACACAAAACCATAATGATATGCAATTACAGAACTATTAAAATGACCAAAACAAAAAATATTGATAATACCATTGTGCTGATGAGGATGTAGAGAAAATGCAACTCTCATTAAAGTGTCATTTCTATGGCCGATGGGAATGCAAAATGGCACAGTCACTTTGGAAAACAGTGTGGCAATTTCTTATAAAATTAAAAATACACTTAGGACCCAGCAATTCCAATTTAGGTATTTATCCTAGATAAATGGAAATGTACATTCCCACAAAAGTCATACATTAATGTCTACAACAGCATTATTCATAATCACCAAAAACTAGCCAGGTGCAGTGGCTCACGCCTGTAATCCCAGCACCTTGGGAGGCCGAGGTAGGTGGATGACTTGAGTCCAGGAGTTCGAGACCAGCATGGCCAACATGGTGAAACCCAGGTATACTAAAAATAAAAAATTAACTGGGCGTGGTGGTGCACACCTGTGGTCCCAGCAACTTGGGATGCTGAGGCAGGAGAATCGCTTGAACCCAGGAGGTGGAGGTTGCAGTGAGCAGAGATTGTGCCACTTGCACTCCAGCCTGGGTGACAGAGCAACACGGTCTCAAAAATAAAAATATAAATGACATAATCACCCAAAACTGGAAACAACCCACATGTACTTCAGCTGGTAAATGGGTAAACAAACTGTGGTACATCCATATGATGAAAAACTACTTAGCCATCAAAAGGAATGAACCCTCAATACACACAGTAACCTTAATTGTACATGCTCAGTGAATAAAGCCAGTCTTTCAGAATTGCAAACTGAATTATTCCATTTCTGTGACATTTGGAAGAGGCAAAAATATATGGACAGAGAACAAATACATCAGTAGTTGCCAGGGTTGGGAGTAGAAGGAGAGTCTGGTTACATAGGGGAAGGAAGAAGAAATTCTTCAGGGTGTTGATATTCTGTATCCTGTTCGTGACAGTTGTTATAAGAAGCTAAATATGTTAAAACCCATGGAACTGTACAACGAAAGGGTGCATTTTACTATATATAAATGTAAGAATAATTTTTTCTTCCTTTCCTTTTTCCCTTCCTTTCTCCTTTCTTTTCTCAGAGTCTCGCACTCTGTCACCAGACTGGAGTGCAGTGGCGCGATCTCAGCTCACTACAGCCTCCGCCTCCTGGGTTCAAGCAATTCTCCTGCCTCAGCCTCCCGAGTAGCTGGGACTACAGGCACGCGCTGCCACGCCTGGCTAATTTTTTTGTATTTTTAGGAGAAACAGGGTTTCACCATGTTGGCCAGGATGGTCTGTATCTCCTGACCTCATGATCCACCCGCCTCAGCCTCCCAAAGTGCTGGGATTACAGGTGTGAGCCACCACGCCCGGCCAGAATAATTTTCAAATACAAAAAAAAAAGGGGTAGTGGCCTCCTGCCCACCCCTTTCTGAACCTCTTTAATCCCACTCCCCAGGGGGAACCACACTGCCAGATTCATCCTCTTTCCCTTGAACACCGCAGTCATAACCACAGCAAGATGGGCCTGCAGATCTAGGCATGTGGATCCTTTTATTTTAATCACAAAAATGCTGTACATCTTGGCTTGCGTTTTCACTCCACAGTAAAGCATGGGCATCTTTTTTTTTTTTTTTTTTTTTTAATCAGAGTGAACGGCCTCACCTCTTTCTGTTTAAGGGCTACACTCTGTGTGTTCTGTATTTTATGTCACTGTTCCCCTCCTAAGGGGCATTCCGCTTGTTTGAGCTTTTTTCCCTCTTGCTAACAGTGTCGCAGTAATCATTCATGTTCATTTTAATCCCTATGTATTCACACTGTTGTTTTTCTATGATCGATTCCTAAAAGTGGATTTTCAGATTCTTAGATCATGTGCACTTTTAATAGACAACTTTAAATTACCCTCCATAAAGGTCGTACTGGTTTACACTGCTTCCAGCAGAATAGAGACTATTTCTCCACCCCCTCATCAACACCAAATGTTGTCATGATGGATGAAAAATGCCAGTCATGATGTTCGCCTTGGTCAGCAAGTTCTGGTCATCGCAATGTGCAGCGTCTTTATCCTCCCATGTCCCCATGCCAGCCTCTTCCTTAACCTGACACCTGCAGTGAGTGCCTCCTCCCTCCAACTCTCTTCTTCCCCTTTCTTCCCAGGTCGTTGGTGGAACCGTGGAGCTTTCTTCTTTAAAAATTCTCAATGCCTTCCCATTATGTTTAGAATAAAATTCAAACTCCTGGAGAAGGCATTTAAGGCTTTTTAGATTCTGGCCAAAACAAACATTTCTGCCTCTCTCAGTTTGTCTGCCACTCCACTCCCTCCGACATCTCCTGCAGCCCCACCCCTGATGCCAGCTCACTGGCACTCTGTACACACCCCTGCCCATATTGAGCGTCCTTCACCTGACCCCTGAACTAGATCCTGAGCCCTTGAGAACTTCCAGGGTTTTTCTTCCTCGGTTGAGCACCCATGCCTGTGCCCTGGGCTTCCCAGCCTGCAGTGAGTGGTCCTTGGGCCAGGCTGTGTCTGCATGACCAGGTGCTGGGATGAGGGAGCAAGGCAGCAGCTGGGTGGTAAGACTGAAGAGTGTGGATCTGTGGGTTTTACTCTGAGGAGCACCTCTCAGGCTGTGGGATTCTGAGCAAGTTGAGTCTCTGAAACTCTGAGTCTTAATTTCCTCCTTTATATAATGAGGTTATTCGTAATAACAGCATATAGGGCAGCAAAAGCATTTTAACTGCAAAACGTGATACAGTTTCATACAGTACAGTCATACTTTCCTAAACATGTACTACAATATTCTCATCTCAGCTGCACAGAATGCTGTGTGAGAATGGGACTCTCCTTGTCCCAGTTTTGGTTAAGGCACCAATGCAGAGATGTAAGATACCAGAGAGCACGTGTGCAGGATCGGTGGAGTCACCAACCACTCACCACCCCCGTCCTCAGAACATACGGAGAGTGGGGAGGAATAAAGGAGATTTACAAAACGCTTTCTGTGGAGAGCACGCTGCCGTCCTGTGAGCCACCAGCGCAACACGGGTGGAACTAGAGGGAACTTCCCTCATGCAGAGTCTGCAAGAGTGGCTTCCATGGGACTTCTTAGAAGCTGGACAGGTGTGCCCTGCAGTTGGGAGACATGGAGGACTGCTGTTGGACTCCGGCCACCTGTGGGCATGGGGCAGACAGGACCACCATATGACCCACCTGTGCTCCCAGAGCCTCACCTGAGGAGCCAGCCAAGAGCACAAGGGGACAATGAGAAGCAGTCACAGCCAGAGTCCCAGTGGTGGCTGGGAATCCCCCGGTGTCAGTTTCAAGTGTCTGCCAGGCCCAGGCAGGACAAAACCTTGTAAGGCTCCAGAGAGCCCTGCTCATCTCCCCACTCTCCTTCTTCCCCAGCTCTCAGCCCTCGGGAAAGCCCTTTCAAACCCCAGCTCAGACACCCTGCATTCAGGAGTCAAAACCTGACTTCGCCCAGAGGCTACACTTCTTAATTACTGAATTAAAACTGATTATGGCCGGGCACGGGGGCTCCCGCCTGTAATCCCAGCACTGTGGGAGGCTGAGACGGGCGGATCACGAGGTCAGGAGATCGAGACCATCCTGGCTAACACGGTGAAACCCCATCTCTACTAAAATACAAAAAAAAAAAAAAAAAAATTAGCCGGGCGTGGTGGCAGTGCCTGTAGTCCCAGCTACTCGGGAGGCTGAGGCAGGAGAATGGCGTGAACCTGGGAGGCGGAGCTTGCAGTGAGCCGAGATCGCGCCACTGCACTCCAGCCTGGGTGACAGAGCGAGACTCTGTCTCAAAAAAAAAAAAAAAAAAAAACTGATAATGACAAAAGTGACCATGGTGACTGCTGGTACCTGAGAAGGACTGGGAAGGTGCTGGAAGTCTTACGGTCTCTACCTGGGATGGGGGACTATGGAGACCAGGATCGGGCAGTGCTTTTCTCTGTCTAGAACCTGCAGGTACAGCCCACCTCCCAGGAGCCAATGAGCAGCATCACCCATCGCCTGCAGCTGCACTGGTGCCATTTCAGAGGGACGGCTTCAGTGCTTTCTCCACGGCAGCCATTAACCTTATGTTGGGGGGGAGGTGCTGAGACCCTCTGTGCACTCTCCCCAGGGCTCAGGTATGGGTGCTCAAGACGTAGGTTTGAAGAAGAGAAGACAGTGTCTTCATGACAAGTGGGAAGTGTCCGAGGCCCCTCTGAGCAGTGCCAAGGGTATGGCAGGAGGTGAGGTCTGAGGTGGCAACAGTGTGGACCCGTAGGATGGGCAGCCCTGGGGGTCGATGTCCTGGGGACCAGGGGCACTGGCTGGTTAAAAGAAACATCTACCAGAGCCTGGGGGCAGGGGGCAGATGTCAGCCCAGTTCTCAGGAACTGGGCCCTCTGGTCAGCGGGGCACTTGGTATTAGCCAGAAAGGGGACCACATACTGTGAGCTCTCTCTTCAGGGTTTCTTGGGGGGATGCTCAGAGCAGCATCAAGATCCGCGGTTGGCAATGCTGGCTGTGACTGGCGGTCACCTGGGGGTCCACCCCCATGGATTCGGTGGACCTGCCCAGGGTGAATCCCAGACAGTAGGAGTGTTAAAGGCTGCCCAGGTGGTTCTAATGTGTGGCCAATGTGGAGATCCTGGGCTCTAGGACAGCAGCACTTCTCAAACTTAGGAGTATTTGTGAATCTGCTCAAGGTGATGCTTCCCACCCAGTCCATCTGGAATGATGGCAGCACTGCTGGTCCACAGACCACACGTGGAGTGGTGAGGCTCCGGGTCTGTGCGCTCCAACACAGATCCACTAGCTGCACGTGGCTGATTAAATGTAAATGTAGGCCAAATTAAAATGCAGTTTCACAGTCACAGTGGCCACATTTCAAGAGCCCAGGGGCCACGTATGACTGATTGACAGCACAGAGGGCATTTCCATCATTATACAAAGTTTTACTGGGCAGCACTCTTTCAGGGCTGTCACTAGCAAACAGCATCTTTCTGAGACCCCGTAAGGGTTGTGCTCTTCCCAAAAATGGCTTGGGTGTCGAGGCACCGTAATACTTCACCTTTCTGCCTGTATGCCTGTCTCCCTCTATCAGCTCCTCGAAGTCGGGGTCTACAGCGGATTTACCCTCTCAGTAAATGGGCAAATAATAACAATAGCTAACATACAGTGAGCACTTACTAAGTGCCGAGTATTATGTTAAAACGCTTTACGCATTAATTTCCAACAACAATCCTCTTTAGCAGATAATAAAAGAAACTTAGGTTAAAGAACTTGCACAAAGGCATGTAGCTAGTAAACTGTGGAGGAGAGGTAGAGCCCGCATAGGCTCGCTGCAGCCCGCGCTCCCCAGTGTCATGCTGCACTGCGGTTCTCAGCTGGGGCAGGTGTGGGCCCCAGCAGACATTGGCAGTGCCTGGAGACGTATTTGATTGACACCACTGTGGTAGGGTGGGGAAGGGAGGTATACTAGCATCTGGCGGGTAGAGATGCTGAGCATCCTGCAGTGCACAGGACTAATCCCCACAACAAAGACCTATCCAGCCCAAAATGTCAGCAGTGCCAAGGCTGAGTAACTGTTGTTTGCCACTCAGTGAATAAGTTAAAATGGGGAGGAAGTGGTTTTATAGGACAGTCATGAGGTCATACCTCTTAGTAAGAGATGGTATGTGATGTAGTGAATGAAGATTAGAGATCAAGAGGTCTGTGTTCAAATCCCAGCTTTGTTACATATTGGCCAAGTGACCCTGGACAAGTCACTTTATTCTATAAGGCTCTGTGGTCCCATATCTAAAATGGGGATTGAAAATATCCTTACATTGCAAGGAGGGCTGTGAGGGTCATTATGAATATGACACTGCTCTGAAGACAAACATGGAATAAACCTTAGCTGTGAACACTTCTTTGGTCGGGAGAAATTTCCCTACCTGGCTAGTGGTGGGTGAAGGAGGGCCCAGATGTAATAGAGAAAGGGAAATCTGAGCTCCAAGGACAATGGCTGTCCCTGGAATGGGTTAGTTACTCTTCTGTTGGCTACCCTAGACAGCTCTTGAAGAATTCCAGCAGTTCCTGGAGATCTAAGGTGGGGAAACAAGGAATCTAAGTCGAGGCATTTGTGTACATTTCAAAGTGTAAGTAGAATAATTTTTCACCGTTTTCTCAATCATGTGTTCTAGCTCAAAGTCATTTTTAAATAACTGTGCCTTTCCCTTCCCATGTCCTTGTGAGGTCCCAGTTATATCAGCTGGTTGGGAGTAGAGACCAGCTGTCTCTGTGGAGGTGGACTGGTCACTGCCTCCTGCCGAGAGGCTGGCTTTAACCGCACAGACAGTGGCAGTTTAGCAATGTGCTTTCAGTCCAGCTCCTCCACTGACAACTCTGTGCCCTTGAGCCCGGCCCTGGCTCCCCGGGGTCTCCACTGTGGGATGTGGAGGTTGGATCAGGCCACCCTGGGATGTCTGCCAGCCTCGACATGCCAGGTGCTGGGCAGCTGTCCCAGAAGTCAGGAAAAGAGCCTGGTAAGTCATCTGTCCCTTGGGGTGTCCCTAATACACATGGCTGGCCGGATTCCTGGCCTCACTGCACACACGCACACACAGATGTGACTCACGATTGTTTTTCTTTATGAATGCCTTCTCACAGATGTTACCTGTGAGCAGCAGATCCCCAAAGCAGGTGTAGTTGGGGCTCTGACAGCAACCAAAGCAGACCCCGGGGCCCCGTTTGGGAAGAACTCACGTCGATTTCTACGGTGGGGACGTGGGCAAGCTCCTGCCCTGGGATGAGGACCGACACTCACCCCCACCCCGTGATGAACATGCTACCATGTGAGGCCCTCGGAAATACGTGCTGCCACCGGGAGACTCTCTGACTCCCTCAGCCGTTTCACCGGGAGGAAGGTGCCTCCGGGCCCTCACTGCCTCGCCTCTTAGGGTAGAAGCGTGCTCCTAGGGCTATTAAAGCAGCCGTGGCTTTTATCTTTCTGCCACGTGGAGTTGAAGCTTGTGTGAAAAGAGATATGTAGGCCAGGAGAAGGCGGGTTTCTGAGCATCAGCTGGGAAATTCAAACCACAGAAAGCCTGGCCTGGGAAAGCAGGAGAGTCGGCTGAGGAGCCCTTGGCAGTGCCTCCTGACCTGGGAGTCAGGTAAGAGATGAGGGCAGTTTGGCCCTGGCAGCCCCATGCGGGTGGCTGGGAAAGAAGCTCCCAGAAACAATGTCCTTCTGTTTGCCCCTAGGCTGTAAAGTGAGTCTGTGTGGAGTCAGAGCCTCTGCACTGGCCGAGTGGTGCAGTTCCACCTAGGAGAGGAGGTGGAGCAGGAGGAGGGGAGGCTCTGGAGGGTGGAGGGAAGGAGATTGTGTGGATGAGGGGAGGCAGTGCTTACAAAAGGCAAAGCGGGTGAGGCCCTAGGGAGGGTGCACTTGAGGCTGTGGGGTAGTGAAGCGGTGGAAAGGGTCTGCTGGTGAGGGCATCCGGGGCAGCTTGCTCAATCGCAGTGTGGAAACAGCGCTGTGTGCAAACTTGCCTCATTCTCTACGTGCACAGGGAGCTAGGCTCTTCTTCCTGGTCACTCTCAAGCACCTAGTGACTCCTGTCTTAGGGTTTTTTTTTGTTATTCATGTGCTTTTACTTCTAATTGAAGAATAATATGCATACAGAGAAGTGCACAGATCCTATGTGTGTAGCTCAGTGCATTTCCACTGAACACCCCAGACCAAGAAACAGAATGAGACCAGCCCCACAGAGGCCCTGCCATGTCTGCTTTCAGTAGACTCTGGAACTCATTCCTGATTGTGGACCGTGGTGGCTGTCAGAGGATCCCTCTGGTCCTGATGGCTCTTGCAGGAGAGCCTGTCTCCATGCACTGGAGAGAACGATTCAAAAAATCCTTCCTGTCTAGACTCAGCACCTTCCCCAGGGCCTGGTACCTGGTGGGCACTCACCAGGTCCGGTCCATTCTCATTGTCTAAGGAAGTTATGTTCTGAAAAGTCACCGCAAGCTGACTTAGCAAATACTGAGCCACTGCTCCTGGAGGAAATGCAAGGTTAGCTTCCTGTGTGCCTCCTGCCACAGCATCAATAGCTCAACACATAACCGTGTTTTATGTGTAATTCTGTTTAAAGATGCTTTATTTAATATATATTTTTTGACGCATTGACACCGAACACACCGCCAACAGCACTGTAACTGTTGCCTGAATGAAGCTTATCTGACACACACATTGTCTCTGTTAGGTGCATCACAGCCTCCTTGGGCTTAGGAACGCATGAGCACTCCACTTGGGGGCCTAACCAGCAGAATCACAAGAAAACCGAGTGCCCAAAAATGTGGCCCTGAGTAGACTACAAAAAAAAGTACTGTATATGGCGTAAGAGCTAAAACGGTAAGGCAGCGCGTCACTGCCTGACCTCAGCTGGGAACTTGCACCTTGGGAAACTCAAATTTTTTGCTGCCCTGCACATGTCTGCAAATGACCATGCCAACACCATGCGTATTGATTTGGGGATTACAAATGTATTTTAGCAAGTAGGTGAATTCTCAAATACGGAGTCAGCACACAGCGATGATTGACTCGATTTGTTGAATGAGGAGAGGAAGGAATGGCGGTAAGCTTAAGTTGAGGTGGAACTGGGACACAGCCCCGTCTCCTGTCATTAACAGTGGGGGCCTGCCCTGTGAAAAGCTCTTGCTCGGTCTCAAAATGCTCAGCACGGTCTTGAGAAGAAGCCTTGGGTGAGCATTACCACCCCGAGTTCCACAGTGGGATCACACAGTCTAGCTCTGGGACAGATGTGATGACGAGCGACTGTAGATTTTGCCAGCATGTATTGATCAGGAGCAGCCTGTGAGTCAAGACTGACAACAGATCAGTAAATGGCTTCTAAATAACAAAACCCCTCAAGTTGTTTATCTAGGAAGCCTGGCAAACCCTGCAGCGGTGGTGTGGCCCCGTGTGGCCCCAGGGCCCGGGGCCTACCTCTGCCCCAGAAGTCCTCTTAGTGTCTGTAGTCGGGTCCCATTTCCACCAGGTCAACCGCGGCCGTGGCAGTGGACCTGGAAGGCAAGCAGAACAGAGGACCGCGGCTCTATCTGTTGAAGCACCGAGGCATAGTGACTGTGCTAGCTTCAGCTGGCTGTGAGAAACGGCGATGATGCATCCTCTTTAGATCTGAAGTCTGAGCAAACTCAGGCCTCTCTTCCACAGAGAACGTTGTGAAGACCTGGGAATGAGCTGTTGATGTGCATTTTTAGGATGGCAGCATAAAGGAGAAAATTGGAAGTAGTGTATGCCAGAGAGTATGAAGTGTTCACACAGCTCCCTTGGGTGGTTGATTTATGGGAAGCTTTTTTCTTCTTTATACTTTTATCTACTTTCTAAATTTGTACAATATGCTCGTGTACTTCTATGAACAAGAAAGAAATGTTATGAAAAGAAAAAGTTTCTTAAAAATTGCTGCATCAGGCCAGGCGCAGTGGCTCACATGCATAACCCCAGCACTTTGGGAGGCAGAGGTGAGAAGATCATTTGAGACCAGCCTGGGTGACACAGCGAGACCCCATCTCTACAATAATTAATTTTTTAAAAATTAGCCAGGCATGGCTGGGTGCAGTGGCTCATGCCTGTAATCCCAGCACTTTGGGAGGCCAAGGCGGGTGGATCACGAGGTCAGGAGATCCAGACCATCCTGGCTAACACGGTGAAACCTTGTTTCTCCTAAAACATACAAAAAATTAGCCGGATGTGGTGGTATATGCCAGTAGTCCCAGCTACTTGGGAGACTGAGGCAAGGGAATCGCTTGAACCCGGGAGGTGGAGCTTGCAGTGAGCCGAGATTGCACCACTGCACTCCAGCCTGGGTGACAGAGAGAGAATCCATCTCAAAAAAAAAAAAAAAATTAGCCAGGCATGTGGTTCGCACCCGTAGTCCCAGCTACTCCGGAGGCTGAAAAAATTGCTGCTTCAGAAAGGATACCGTATACCAAATTTTTTAGAGGCCTGGAAATCCTGCTACCTTACCTTAAGGCAGAGCCTCTGCTTTTTATGTAGGTCAAAAGGCAAGGAACCTGGGAATTTACATTGTACTACAGCTCGTTGCCTCTGGGGAGACTGTGTCCTTGACAGCCCTTAGCTTCCAGACTTAACAGCTGCGTCCCTAGTGTCATACGGGGTGTGGTCCACCACTGGGGTCCCACCCTGGCCCCTCAACTGGTCATTACAGAAGTCTTTCTGAAGGAAAAAAAACAGTACCTTAAGGCTGAATTTTAATAAGCACTAAAAGAACTAACCATCACCAATCAGAAAGTCAAAGTGAAGTGATAAGACGAACCTGTCGCACGTAGGCGTCGTTGAACATCTCTAGAAATGGTTTAACATTGAGGATTTTTGAAACGGTTCATTTTAAATCTTCCTGAATACAAATAGCTCAGTAATAATGCCAAACGTGGGTCTGAAAACTTCGTCGTCTCTCCTACAGGGTATTTAGAGTTCTGTGTGAGGGGGTATTTTAAGAGTGATTCCTGGGAATGCAGATGAATAGTGGGGTCTCATCTCGGGCAGTGTGTCCTGCATCCGGGATGGCCAGGCTCACCTAACACACAGCGCGTGCATGGAGGAAAGAGTGCTGCTGTGGATAGCGGGACTACAGTGCACACTGGTGTGGCTTGGGCCAGGCTCCCCCACGATGCAGCACCAGCAGGGCAGCCCCGATCAGACCCGCTGGCTCTCACACGCTGTGGCAGACGTGACCAGGATGAGGCACCTGCCCTTGCAGGGCTTGCAGGCAGACTGGCACACACACAGCATTAAGACGGTCTGCTAGAACCCGTGGACGATGTTCTCAGGGAGCCAAGAGTCAGCCTGGCTGCCTGGCCCTGCAAGAGGCTGGGGTGCAACCCAGTGCTTGGCATGCTTTTCTTGTCACAACAGCCACGAGGGCTCACTGTCATGGCAGAGTGACTCACTGGTCTCCATCAGCTCCGGGGTAAGGGTTGACCAAAATTCTCCACCCCTCCTCCAGCGGGAACAGTGACAACAACACTAGCAACAGCCACATAACAGCAGCAGCTGGCCGGGCGCGGTGGCTCAAGCCTGTAATCCCAGCACTTTGGGAGGCCGAGACGGGCGGATCACGAGGTCAGGAGATCAAGACCATCCTGGCTAACACGGTGAAACCCCGTCTCTACTAAAAAAATACAAAAAACTAGCCGGGCGAGGTGGCGGGCGCCTGTAGTCCCAGCTACTCGGGAGGCTGAGGCAGGAGAATGGCGTAAACCCGGGAGGCGGAGCTTGCACTGAGCTGAGATCCGGCCACTGCACTCCAGCCTGGGCGACAGAGCAAGACTCCATCTCCAAAAAAAAAAAACAAACAAAAAAAAACAGCAGCAGCTATTGTGGCGGCAGCAGCTATCACCGGGTTCCACACTAACGGCTTCCCCTGGATTCACACACAATCTTCACAGCCATGCTGGGAAGTGTAGACCGTGGATGTTCCACCTGACCTTCACAACCACACTGAGAGGTATAGACAGTGGCTGTTTCACTTCACAGTCACACTGGGAGGCCCAGGTCATGGATTATGTCATGGAATCTTCACACCACGCTGGCAAGTATAGATAGTGGGTTATGTCAAGAAATCTTTACAGTCTGACTGGGAGGTGTAGAGACTTCTGTTTCTTCATTTTACACTGAAATGAGTCTCAGGGAGGTCCTGGAATTTGCCCAAGAGCACTCACCTGAGGCCCTAAACTAGCTCTGCGGTCCCCAGGGCCACATCGTTAGCAGCTCCGGTGCCCTGGCCCCAGGGAGGAAGCATTCTTCATGAGCACAGCCCGTTGAGCCCAACCCCAAGAACAGGGGCCCTCAGAAGTTAGTGCTGGAGCAACGTCCTTTTCAGAATCGATCCTGGACTGCAGGGGGCATGTTAAGGAGAAGGAGGAATCTGGAGAGGAACAAGCTTACCACCTGCTCCTTTGAAGGAATCCTATCCTTAAATGACATCATACTATTTTCTCTGATCCAAAGTTGGTTTCCTATGAGTTGAACGGGAGGAGCTCTGTTGCCGTCCCGGCTTCCTGCACCCTCTGCGCCGTGCCTTCAGAGGAGTCCCGCTGCATCTGCGCTGCAGCAAACCAAACTTGCTACCCTTCCTCCCAGGGCAGCTGCACTGCACGGGGAATCTGGCTCTTCCACAATCCGCAAAGGCGATCACACAGATACAGACCCGGAATTGCTGGTCCCTGGTCTGTGAGAAATGCTCCTGGGCTGTTTGCTGCAAACCCAGGCACACTTGACAGCTTAAATTCATTGCCAGTTGGAGAGAAGAGATGTCAGAGTCTTTAGCCAAATCCCCAGGAGATTAAGGTTGTCTGTCTATGGAGGCAGGAAGAGGTAAACAAAGGAGTGTTTTCAACTGATTTATCTGAGCTGAGGCCACATCTACATTATCCCGGGATTAATGACATTTTGAACATGTTTAATCTCAGAAGCTATTTTATAGTGCAGCCTCGACCCTGAACGCTCATGCTTGAGCGGTCACATTGTAAGGTCTTTGGCCTCTGAAGCCTGCCTTTACCCCGCACATTGCCAGGGGCTTCAGCCCCTTCTCCTGCCCTCCGCAGGTGAAGTATGGCGCAGATCCCAGAGCTCTTGCACTGCCAGTGTGGGTGCCAAGCACAGGAGGTGAGCGTCTGGTTCGGAGAGGCCTGCTAGGCCCCCGCCACAGAGCAGAGTGGCTCCTCACACAGCTGCTCTGCCTGTGCTCACTGGGGACAAAGGCGCAGCGTCTCTGAGTCTCAGCACTGTGGAAGGTGATGCTCAGCCCATCACCCCTTTCTCAGCTTACCCGCTGAGAGGCTCCAGGTGGAATCTCAGGCATCTGTGAACTACATTAGGGAGCTGGAGTGGGTTTTCTCCCTTTTTCCTGGTGTCTAGACCCCCATTTGCCATTCCTGCACTCCTCTGCCTATGAGGGTGGCCCTGGACAGTCCCTGTAACAAGGTCTGGAGATGACAAGGGTCTTGCATTCCTGACAAGGAAAAAGGTGAGAAAGAAGAGAATACAGAATGAAAGGAAAGACCAGCAGTTGCAGGGAAAGAGGCAGGAACCGAAAAGGAGAGAAATGGTGGCGTGGTCATAAACTGGCCCACTGCTTGGTGATGCTGCTATTACAGGTTGCCTTACCCCACAGCAGCACAGCCTGGCCCAGCCAGGGCACCCACCCACTCCTGTGGGTCTGCCCGTGAACACAGACACACGCGTAAACACACACACACAGTACAGCTGGAAACGTTCCTACCCCACAGACGGGCAGCAGCAGGTGACCTTTCTGTGGTCGGGATGGAATTCTGCCAGCATGCTCTTGATGTAAGGAAAAGAAAATTTACCTCTCGCCAAGCTCAGCGTTTAGAACTGTATCTGCACATAGTCTATGGCGTGTGTGTGTTCGGTAGTAAGAAATGCTTATGACCAAAGGCATACTTCAGTGGGGTAGATGGTCCGCGGGCAAATATGTCTAGTACCAAACACAGTGAGGCACGTTGCTCAAGAGGTTACAGAGGACTCAGGAGAGAGACTGACCAGAACAGACTTGATGGAGGAGGTAGTGTCTGGGGGCCCTGGTGAACCAGCAGGGAGGATTCTAGAACAGGATATCCAAGCCCTTGTCAACTCTCTTGAGCTGTGGCCACAGCCTCCCTCCTAGCTCCCCAGCCTCTCGTCCCTCCGCAGTCAGACTGATTCTCCACACAACCTCCAGAGTGAGCCCATGGTTTAAAACTCCCACAGCTCCCCCAAGATGGACAGAAAAAAAAAAAGACAGAAAAGACCCTTCCTTGGGACTGGTTTATACAACTCCTCCACCTGCCCCCATCCCCAGCCTGGAAGATGATTCTCCAGATCCCAACCTAGAAGCACGCCTACTCCCACTCATCAGTGATAGGCCCTGTGTTCGCATAGCCGTTTGTAAATTTTAGCATTTTCCAGTTTCTACCACAGTTACTTGTTTGTGTCTTGTCTCCCCACCTAGACTTTGAGCTTTTTGAAGGAACAATTTGTTGTTTATTTTCCCACCTCAAATATAAAGCAGTCCTTGCCCGTAGCAAACACTGAATGAATGGAAAGAAGAAAGAAAGGTGAAACAGGAGAATAGAAATGCTGGGCTCTGGCTGGGAATAGAAAGTAGGACTGGATTGTACACTAGGAAGTATTAGTAATTTCAGTAGTTCTGCCTGTTGGATCAGGAGTAGAAGAGAGAATGCTGGGAGGAAGCGATGACGGCTGAGGGTCAGGAGCAAGCAAGAGTTCCAAATTAGGAAAAAAACTCAGACAAAGACCTGGAGAAGGGCCTCAGAGGCTGGAGGGATGCCTCAGGGGGACAGGCTCCCCCAGAGAGGATGTACAGATGTGCACCCACGTCAGAGCTGCAGGGGTGAAGCAGGTTGAGGACCAGGTTTGACCTTGGGATTTGGGGTTGGTTGGTTGGGAGGATGCAAACAGTGGTGTCAGCTCGTGGCTGGTGCAGGAAGTGGCTGACGAGACATAGGCAGAGGCCATTTGAGCTAAGGGTAGAGGAGAAGGGAGAACTGGCCCTTCAGGGGACAGTGAGGCTCCGTGGAGACTTCAAGCTATGGAAGACCAAAGCATTCTCCAAAGCTGCAGAGGGAGAGACTGAAGAGTCGGGAAAGGGGTAGGATGAGTCCAAGAGGTGGAGCAGGATTCCCAGGGTGCAGCCAGAAAAAGGAGTGGGAGCCGTCCCTGGCTGCCAGGGCCAGGGGAGATCCTGGGTTTGTGAGGCTGAAGGCTCTTCTCACTGCCAGCAGGAGACTGTAGCTTGCAAAGCAGTGGCCACCCCTCCTTGTACCTCCTTGTTGACTAGGGCACTAAGGGAAAAGAATTCCAGCCTGAACTGGAAGTAGAAACAAAGACAAAGTGAGTAATATCCTCTGCACGCCAGAGCAAGGGGTGGAATACGTCAGGCCACAGAGAACAGTGATGTTAACTCCTCCCGGACATCTGCATGTGTTGCTGTGAAACGGTGCTGTTGTCACCCGGCTGACTCAGGCACACTGGAGAAGGGAACCGAGGAGAGGTGCCAGGTGGTTGGAGATCAGTTTCAGCCTCTGTTTTATCCCATGGCAGGCAAACATCCAGAAGCAGGCTCATGGGGAACCTTGGGTTCTATGCTTTTGATGTACCTGTAAGAAGCCACTTATTGCCCAGGGGAGGTGGCTCAAGCCTGTCATTCCAGCACTTTGGGAAGCTGAGGCAGGCAAATTGTTTGAGCTCAGGAATTTGAGACCAGCCTGGACAACATGGTGAGACCCCATCTCTACAAAAAATTCACTGGGCGTGATGGTGCATGACTCTAGTCCCAGCTGCTGAGGAGGCCAAGGTGGGAGGATCACTGGAGCCTGGTAGGTGGAGGTTGCAGTGAGCCTTGATCGCACCACTGTACTTCAGCCTGGGTGTCAAAGTGAGACCCTGTCTCAAAAAAAAAAAAAAAAGAAAAGCCACTTATTTAATCCACAGATTTCCTTTTTCTATTGATGAAGGTAATAAATTCTTATTGTAGAAAATATGAAACTACAGAAGAGTTGAAATGTAAGAGGAGGGGAATGATCCACAGTTTCACCACCCAAAGATAAGCACAGTTAATACGGAAGGAGAGTCAACAAAACATATGGTGTCTTTTTTAGTTTTATTTCTATTTTTGAGACAAAGTCTCACTCTTGTCCAGGCTGGAGTGCAGTGTCATGATCTTGGCTCACTGCAGCCTCCACCTCCCAAGTTCAAGCGATTGTCCTGCCACAGTCTCCCAAGTAGGTGGGACTACAGGCACCCGCCACCACGCCCGGCTGATTTTTGTATTTTTAGTAGAGATGGGGTTGTTGACCAAGTTGGTCTGGAACTCCTGACCTCAGGTGATCCACCCGCCTTGGCCTCCCAGCGTGTTGGGATTACAAGTATGAGCCACCGCACCTGGCCAACATATGGTTTCAAAGGCACTATTTCTTTTCTCTCTAGAACATTAAGGAAAGCAACTGTGACCAGTCTTTGGTGTCACTCTCTCCCCAAAGGGAAGGTCATGCTCACAGTTGTTAGAAGACAAGAGGTTAATAGTGCGTCTACAACATTTGAGCAGGAATCGGGTAGTATGTCCACCATGACAGGATTATATTAAAGAAATTGTATCTATTTGTGTACTTATTTTTATCTCCTTCCAGAAAGGATTCCTCAGAGGAAGTTGGCTTAAGTACACGCAGACCCTATAGAAGCAGTTGCATTTAATTTTTTGTGACTCAGACTAGAGGAGCATCATCTCTCTGATGCATCTTTAATAAGAAAACAAAGTCCCTAAAGAGAGTAATGCTCTCCCAGACCCCCTGCAACCCCGAACCAAAGCAGTAGTGTTCTCTGTGCGGGAGACACAAAGGGTGAAACCGAAGAGGGAACAGGACTGTTTCTATAATCTTGTGCCTTTACCCAACAGAAAAGAGTCTGCCGCCTGCAGCAACAGGGCCTGGAGCTGATGGGCAGCCTGTGCCGCCCTGGATCACCGTCACTCGGCAGAAACGGCGAGGGGCCTTGGACCAGCCGGCCAACCCGGAAGACAAACCTGGGACACGGACCCTGAAGTCTGAACCAGGAAAGCAAGCCAAGGTGCCCGAGAAAGCCCCGTTGCTTAGAGCAGATGCTTTCCATTCTGTGGGTGCAGGAGGGAGCAGCCAGCTGGGGCTGGGGTGAGGACCCCGTAAGGACCACACATCCCGCATGGGCGTCACAGGGACCATCACCTGTGATGCTTGTGGATGTGTGGTCGAGGGCCAATGAAGCAAAATAAATGACTTGCCAAATCCTAACCTCCATGGCGGAGCATTCCGCCTGCCTTTGCACATGCTGAGCTGTTGGGATACAGAGAAGCACGTGAGTCACTGCGGCGGTGCAGACAGCTCTCTCCTCCCTGCCTCCTTGGCAACGCAGCAGCTCAGCATCTAGAAAAATGGAAGGAGGTTAAAATAACTTCTGAGTTAGACACACAGCAATGATGTCAACAGCTCCATCCCAGCTCATCATGCTGTGAGGAGTGAGCCCTGCTCTTTGCTGCTCTACCGGCCACATGCTGGAGCTCCTCATTCCTCACCTGGGGCCGCAGGGCTGGAACCTGTGGTTTCATTTTGCACTCTGAACTGAAGGCAGCTTTCACCAGCCCAACCAAACAACTCTGCCTAGAATCAGGCCGAGACTCGCAATGTTTGTATCCCCCAATAGCACCATGATAAATCTGGGTGTTTCAGCCATGTGGGGAAGAGAGCCTGAGCCTGCAGTAGGACCTGCTTCCCCTCGTTTTAACTAGAACCTCCACTATACCCAGACTCGAAGACCCTCATGCAGGCGTGGGGCATTTAGAAAACAAGTAGTAACCGGTTTGGGACATCTGTAACTATACCAACTGTCATAAAAATCACAGATCGATTCTAAACAAATCATCTTCACTGCCAAATGGGATCCCTGCCATCTGCCATCTGGCCCTGAAGCCAGGTGTGGGGACAGGAAGGAAGCCGTGATGCACGCGTGTGCCAGGATAAGGCCGCATGCTGGTCTGAGCATCAGCGTCTGACCCCTCGGAGTTAGTGGAGCTGACACTAGGGTGCCCTCCCAAGAAAATGCCAGCAGTGCAGGCATCTTGGAAGGGCAGCCTCGCAGCTCCTTCACTTTGGGTGTGTTTGCCCCTGTCTGAATCACTGGTGACTTGGCAGCGTGTGTCTTGTGTCCCAACAGGAGCCTGTGAAGCAAGCTGACTTTGTCCGCAGCAAGTCTTTCCTGATAACCCCTGTGAAGCCCGCTGTGGACCGGAAGCAGGGGGCAAAGCTCAACCTCAAGGAGGGGCTGCAAAGAGGAATCTCTTTGTCCCATCAGAACTTGGGTATGAAATCTGCAAACATGACCACATACTTTGAAATCATTTTCCTGGGTTGTTCCTGCAGTTCGGGTTTTGGTTTGGTTTGGTTTTTGTGAATTACTTGCCACCTTGAGTTTTCTACTCAGCTCTTACAGAGATATAATGTACGTGTCATAAAACTCATCCATTTTAAGTGTACAGTTCATTAAGTATAAGGTTGACCCTTGAACACACAAGTTTGAACTGTACAGGTCTACTTAAATGCTGACTGTTTTCCAGCCAAACCCAGATGGAAAATTACCTGTATCCTCAGGATGTGAAACCTGAGAAAACAGAGGGCCATCTTTTTGCATATGCGGGTTCCACGGGGCTGACTGCAGAACTTGAGTATTCATAGATTTTGGTGTATGCAGGTGGGAGAGGTCCTAGAACCAATCCCCGGCATACACCAGGGGATGACTGTATATTGACAGTGAGCAGGTATGTATTTACAGAGTCGCACAGCTATGATGACAATCTAATTTTACAATATTTCCCTCACACTAAAGAGAAACCTCATGCCCATTTACAGTCACGTCCCACTCCCACTCCTAGCTCTAGGCAACCACTAATCTACTCTGTCTCTATGGATTAGCCTTTTTCGGACATTTCTAATGAATGGAATCCTAACGTATGTGCCCTTTTTTATCTGCATCTTTCACTGAACATAGCATCTTCAAGATATGCCTTTGTTGTTGCATGTATCGATATTTAAAAATTTTTAGGCCAGACGCCTTGGCTTACACCTATAATCCCAGCACTTTGGGAGGCCGAGTCGGGCGGATCACCTGAGGTCAGGAGTTCAAGACCAGCCTGACCAACATGCAAAACCCCATCTCTACTAAAAATAAAAAAATTAGACAGGCATGGTGGTACATGTCTGTAATCCCAGCTACTTGGGAAACTGAGGCTGGAGAATCGCTTGAACCCGGGAGGCAGAGATTGCAGTGAACCGAGATTGCACCACTACACTCCAGCCTGGGCAACACAGCAAGACTTCTGTCTCAAAAAATACATATATACACACACATACATACATATATATACACAGATATACATATATATACACAAAAATGCATATATATGGAAATTTTTATATTTTTTAAATTGTGGTAAAGGCACATAACAGAATTTACCATCTTAGCCATTTTTAAGTGAACAGTTCAGTAGTGTTAAGTAGAGGGACACTGTTGTGCAGCCCATCTGTAGAGCTCCTGCCATTTTATTTCCAAAGTCTCTCTCACCTCATTGCATTGCCAGAATTGTTTGAACTTGTTCGTAAGTCTTTTTATCACATAAATGACATATTCTAGGCCCAAATCTTCCTTGCATGTTCACATATTATTGAATTTTCTGTTCGAGAACACAGTTAAGACCTCGATGTCTATTTCAAGAAACGCAAGAGGCTTAAGGGAAAATCCGAAGTCGCTGCTCATGTTTCTGTTTGTTTTGTCTCCCTTCCAAGCAGCTCAGTCTGCAGTGATGATGGAGAAGGAATTGCATCAGCTGAAGAGAGCCAGTTATGCCAGTACAGATCAGCCATCCTGGATGGAACTTGCCAGAAAGAAATCTCAAGCTTGGAGTGACATGCCCCAGATTATAAAATAGGTGGGCAGTGTGCTGATAAAGCATGTCCACTACCCTGACAAGCCACTTAGTTAAAAAACTGCCAGTATATTGTGGCAAACAGACCGTGAAACTTAAAGATTGATTTTATCATCAAGTTATGACGAACTTGGGGAAGAGGAAGGAACCAGGCAAAACAAAGAGGATCAACACACAGCCATACTCCTGGGCCAGAGGGCCCAGAAACAAGAACAACGCTGAAAAATTCCGGGAACCAGTTCCTGTGCCCAAAGGTACGAGTGTGTCTTTTAGAATTCCCTTGATGAAGAAGCCTCAGACAAGAAAGAAAACAGAAATGAAGTTGGACGCATAAGTAGGACACCCAGCAAAGGCCAGAAGAGAAGCCCTTCTAGGAGAAGGGACATCTGTGCTTCCAGCTGAGATCAGCCCATGTCTCTGGTCGCTGTCTTGCCTGTGGATCCTGTCTTCTCTCATGTTTACTACGAGGCATGACATTCATGGCAAAACAGAGATGCCGTTTCCAAGAGCAGCTATAAAACAATCTGTTTTCCTAAAGACAGCCACTCTGAGAAGGAGATGAAGGAACATGGCAGGGTTCATCAATTCATAGACTGTTTCCAAAAATAATTTTTAAACTTTTCCACTAGGCATCTGTGTCTTTAACCACTGCACAATGCATTGCCTGTTTAATAAAAGGTTTCAAACATGCCTCTGTTCTAAGTGTAAATGTTATTTCTCCTCAGATTTAGAGAACATCCTCCAGCGCTGAGTTTGCTTCATACATGCCTCATTTAAAATTCTGAATTGGGTTAATTGTGGAGTTTGAGTTTTTGAGGTTTCTTTTTTTTCCCCCAGTGAGAATTTTGGAAGACAGACAGTAATGTAGGGTTTTAACTCTTTTCATCTATTTAGTACAACATTCTGAATATATAAAAATTCCTTAGAAGTTATCATTCTTGAGCATCTAATCAATGGAACCTGCATATTTCTGTTGAAAGCTGGGTTGCCAGTGCATCAGCCAGTCTGACCCCTGAATGTGGAATGTGGAAAAACCAGGCAGAAGGAAAACATTTGAAATCTCAGAATTGTCTTGGTTATAGAATGCCTCTTTACTGTTTAAAATAGTTCCAGTTTGTTCCTTTGAACAAGGTAGTCTCCATGGGAATACGTATAGCTGGGGGCATTTAGCCATCAGAATCAGTACAACTTCATGATATACTATAATTTGATTTTATATACCCTAGGGCCTTGCTACTTTCATTGTATTTTCCATCTTCATGAATATTATTTTTCTAGCTGTTAGTACTACACAAGTTGATTGAGCCTACCTTTATTGAGAAAGTCCTGGGTCAGTTTTTTTTTCCCAACCAAATTGATTTACTGATTGCATTCTCTTAGAGAACGTCAATACTGAATTCCATGGTGAATATGCTCTAACACAAGAACTCCATCCATCTAGCCTTGCTCCCAAAGCCAAGGCGTCTGTGAATTGTTTTAACTGGCAAAAATCATGTTGGCTATTATTAACCCCAAACCATCATTTCTCCTTAGCAGGTGATTTCAGATGAACCATTTTGAGGCAGCAGATTTCACTGCAAGATCAAAAGTATTTGGTTTGGTTTTGTTCAAGCAGATGCTGATATTCTGTGTGGATTTGAGGACTTGGTTTAATTCTCTCTGACACCTGGTGAGTTAGAAGGGTGCCATTTTTAGGACACTGGGAGAATTCACTAGGTTGTGGCCCTGCAGTTGCCACTTTCAGCGTGGAGGTGGTGACCCTTCTGTCATAACCAGCTGAGACGTTGGCCGAAATTTGGCGATGTCGGGAAGTCCAGAGTGGCAGCAGAGATGATAAAAGCCTGCAAGGAATTACCAGCCCTAGTTTTCCTAAGAAGAAAGACGGGGGAGCAATTCCTGAACCAGCCGCTGCTCTGTATTTCATATGTAATTTAGAATCCTCTGCACAGTCCTTTGAGGGTAAGTACTTATGTCCACTTTGCAGGTGAGGAAACTGAGGCACATTGAGGTGAAGATCCTATAGCAGGTATGAACCTGGAAAGTGACTCCAAGGCCCATGCTTTTAAACACTACCCTCGAGTAACATCCGCATTTTTATGTTTTATTTATTTTATTTTATTGACAGAGTCTTGCTCTGCCCCCAGGCTGGAGTGCGGTGGCGCAATCTCAGCTCACTGCAGCCTTCAGCTCTTGGGCTCAAGCAGTCCTCCCACCTCAGCCTTCCAAGTAGCTGAGACAACAGATGTGATGTGCACCACACCTGGCTAATCTTCTGTGTTTTTTTTTTAGAGACGGGGTCTCACTATGTTACCTAGACTGGTCTTGAACTCCTGGGCTCAAGCGATCCTCCTGCCTCAGCCTCCCGGAGTGTGGGATTACAGGTATGAGCCACTCCACCCAGCCAATATCCCCATTTTTGAAAAGCATTGGCGCAGCAAATCACTTGAGGTTAAGAGTTTGAGACCAGCCCCGCCAACATGGTGAAACCCCATCTCTACTAAAAATTAAAAAAAATTAGCTGGCATGGTGGTGCATGCCTGTAATCCCAGCTACTCAGGAGGCTGAGGCAGGAGAATTGCTTGAACTCGGGAGGTGGAGGTTGCAGTGAGCCAAGGTCGCACCACTGCACTCCAGCCTGGGTGACAGAGCGAGACTCCATCTCAGAAAAAAATTTTTAAATAAAAAGCACTGGTGCAGTGGTGAATCTGTGGCCTCAAAGACAACCCAGACATGAGAACACTGAACTTGACCTTGGGGGCTTCTATGTCCTATAGGGACACCTCTTCTTTTAATTCCTTAGACAGAGTGGAAAAGGGGAGGGCAGGCGTTTGTAATTTTTAATCGTGAGCACCTGCCTTAACTATGTGGTATTTTCATTCATTCCTTCACCTCATTCAGGTGACGCTTTAGTGCCTGCATTCTGTGAGGGCCTAGGGACAACTGATGAACAAACAATTAACAGGCTAACCTTGTGCCACACCTGTCTTATTTGGGTATGGTGGGGGGACAATAAATAAATAGAAAACATACCAAAAAACCCCAAGTAAAAATAGCAGTAAGTTCAATGACGAGCCTAAAACAGAAGGTCTTGGTCATGCCGGAAGGACTACGTGAGACTGGGTAGTTAGTGAAAGGTTTACTGGAGGTGATCTAATTATAAAAATGGTCATGGTGGCCTGGTCTAAGGTAATGCTGGAGGTGGAGAGAAGCAGATGGATTCAAACCACAATTTAAAGGTAGTGTCAGGCCAGGTGCGGTGGCTCATGCCTGTAATCCCAACACTTTGAGAGGCTGAGGAGGGTGGATCACCTGAGGTCAGGAGTTTGAGACCAGCCTGGCCAACATGGTAAAACCCTGTCTCTACTAAAAATACAAAAAAAAAAGAAAAAAAGAAAAGATTAGCCTGTTGTGGTGGTGCACATCTATAATCCCAGCTACTAGGAAGGCTGAGGCAGGAGAATCACTTAAACCTGGGAGGTAGAGGTTATAGTGAACTGAGATCGCCCCACTGCACTCCAGCCTGGGCAACAGAATGAGACTCCCTCTCAAACATAAAGTTAGCATCAAATCCAGCATGCAGTTGGGTTTGACATGGTTGGTGTGAGAAGGAAAGGGTGGAGGTAGAGATGACACCTAGATTTTTGGTTGGAGCTTCTGGGTGAATCGTGGTAACACGGAAATGGATGTGGAGGGTGAGATTCACAGAAAGGAGTTCAATTTGGACATCTTAAATCTGAGATTCCCGTTAGACATCTCAGTGGAAATATCAAGTTGTACAATTGCAGGTCATCAGCATTTGGACAGGATGGGAATTCAGGGGTCTAGACAAGGGAGAGCAGGGTGGCAGGACTGATCCTAGGACACTCCTGCACTAGGGATCTAGAGTTGTCGAAAGGGTCTGTGAAGGAAAAGGGAAAGCAAAAGCGAGGCAAGAAAAAGTGTTGGAAAGAAGAGGGAAGAATCAGCTCTGTAAGAGGATCCCGCTGAGAGGGGGCTCCGCTGAGAGTGGGATCTGCTGAGAGTGAGATCAGCTGAGAGTGGGACCTGCTGAGTGGGACACACTGAGATTTGGACCCACTAAGAGTGGGGTCCACTGAGAGTGGGACCCGCTGAGAGTGGGATTTGCTGAGAGTGGAATCTGCTGAGAGTGAGATCAGCTGAGAGTGGGACCTACTGAGTGGGACTCACTGAGATTCGGGCCCACTAAGAGTGGGGTCCACTGAGAGTTGGATCTGCTGAGAGTGGGACCCGCTGAGAGTGGAGTCTGCTGAGAGTGGAGTCTGCTGAGAGTGGAGTCTGCTGAGAGTGGAATCTGCTGAGAGTGGGACCCGCTGAGAGTGGAACCTGCTGAGTGAGACTCACTGAGATTTGGACCCGCTGAGAGTGGGATCTGCTGAGAGTGGGACCCGCTGAGAGTCGACTCCGCTGAGAGTGGGATCCACTGAGAGTGGGATCCACTGAGAGTGGGATCTGCTGAGAGTGGGATCTGAGAGATCCAACCAGATGAGAACAAGAGCAGCCATTGGCTTGGGAACACAAAAGTCACAGATGACTTGACAAGGGCCCTTCCCGTGGACAAGTGGGGGTGGGGGCATAGGTAGAGTAGGTCAAAGCTGGCCAGCCTGTAGCTACATCAGCTATAACCAACTTCCAAGAAATTTTACTCATACATGAATAGGAGCAGAAGCTGGGGGCAAGAGAAGGTTTTCGTATTCATTTGCTACAAGAGCAGGTTTACGTGTGAATAGGAATAGACTTGTAGGAGAGAAGGGAAAATTGCTGAAGCAGGTCTTTCTGAAGCACGCCTCGCCATCCAGAGATTCAGACAAGAAGCACCCACACTTGCAGGCTGCTTTTGTGGTTCCGGGCAACAGGAGCCCCACGTTTTGATCCAGCTGATAAGGGGGAGCCACTGTAACGATGACATGATCATGTGCTTGCCGTGGCTAAATGTGGACACTGGCCCATTTTCCTTACTGTGGCTTGAGTGTTAGTGCTGAGCTTTGGTATTCAGGCAGAAGGGTGTGTGACGTTATTTGGGTGTACAGCGCTCTGACAGCCCATATATATGATAGATACCCCGGGAGTCTCCTTTCCCCTGAAGAGCAAGGTAAAATGAACTTGGATGCCAGCAGATTCTATGCTTGGGAAATGCAAAGCTTTGCCCCTGGTTCCTGGTCTTCTATTTCTGCCGTCTCCTTTGCACTTGGGACTTGTGCGTTCTTGAAGTTTTGCTGTCTTTCCCCAGAACTTGGCCCCTCCAGCAGTCTGCAGAAGAGCTCCATGCATATCTGCATTCTGTGTCTTGGTCAAACCCATTAAATAATTGGGCCTGGGGTCACAAGGAGGGGACGCATCCTGAGGGACATGGCCCTCCCTAGCTTCCTAGTCCCACAGCTCCACCTCCCTAGCAGGACAAATTTCCCTTGGTTGTCTCAGGCACATCAGGCCTGCCTTGAGCTCTCCCTCGTACACCATGCCAAGCAGCTTAACAGAGAATATCTTCAGAACAAAAGGAGTCATCCCACTGAGGAGAATGTCATGAGTAAAATGTTCTCCACCTCATTCAAGGCTATGCTTTGATGAGTGCTTAAAACCACTAACCACAGGATCTGTGGTTCTTGTGATTCCATCCATCCTGAGTTGCCACCCTTCTCAAAAGAAAAAAAAATCCATCTTATAGGACTGACAATGCAAACAGCCCTGAAGAGAGTCCTCCTCCATACCCCATCCAGGTTTGGATAAGCCTCTCCCTGAGACCGTCACCATTTCTGACTCGGGTGAGGCTGCCCACCTGAGGACAACCCAGGCGTCCTTGTGCACGCTTCGGAGGGGATGCTTGTCTATTTCACAGGCAGAGAGTCATTGCGAAGAAGAAAAAACAGGGAGCAAATAGAGGTACCCCTGACATTTTGCGAAAAATGCAACCAGGGAGGTAGGCTCTAGATTCCTATCACTGTTAAATGGAAAACTGGGGAAGAAAAAAAATTCAAAGACAGCAATTATTATATTAGATTCTAGGGGAAAAAGACAGGAAAATAATTTCTGTAGAGGAGGTTTGAAATGGAAATAGTTTAGGCATTTCAAAGTATGTCCCCATACGCTGTGGCAGTCCTCCGTTTAACGTGTGGAGTTAATTCCCCTTCCCTTGAGTGCGGGAGAGTGCTCACTTCTAACTGCGGACCAGTTAGCAGATGGGAAGATGTGTGCTGTCTGAAGCTAGGACATGAAAGACACCACTACATTTGCGTGCATGTTCTTGGACCATTCGCTCTGAAGGAAGTCAGTCCCTGGATCTCGAGGACACTCAGGCAGCCTGTGGAGATGCCCACACGGCTCCTTCCCATGGCCAGCAAGTTGGTGCTGGTGGCTGAGGCCTCCCGCCAGCCAAGTGGATGAACTGCCTTGGAATGGGCCCCACCAGCCCCTGTCAAGCCTTCAGAGGCCTGCAGTGCAGTTGACACACTGACAGCAGCCTCACGAGAAATCCCAGGTCAGACTGCCCGGCGGGGCTGCTCCCAAATCTTGACCCACTGAAATTGCATGTATTATTAAGTCAGCACGACTGGGGATAATTTGTTACACAACAGCAGGGTTTTCATATTATTTTTCTGGATCTTGAAGTGAAAAATCCCTACTTGTTTTAAAGTTAACATTTTAGCTGGGGTTAAGAATATAAGCGTAAGCACAGTGTGAGAAAATGTTATTTAACACCTCCCGAGTGGCAGGCTGTCTCAGGCTGTGCAGCAGAGATAGCTGGAGGCATACCTCGAACACCTGTGGTCCCCTTGCATGGTATGGAGTGGTTCTGGGAGTGGATGCCCAGTTGGGAACCGCATCGCCAACCTCAGCCCCCTCCTACCCAACACACACATCTGCCTAGGCCTATAATCAAGTCCTGGCTTGTGGAATGTAGGCGGAAGTGATACGCACCCCCCTACACAAATCCTTAACTTCCAGAGAGGGTTCATGTGAGGACAACCAGGATGGCAGGCGAGAAAGTCTCCTGTGGGTGAGACTTCACAGAAGCGAGAGGCTTAGCTCAGAGAGACCCAGGGGAGGGAGGAGAGGTTTTGACAGCAGCTGTTGGAAGGAAGGAGGAAGAGAAAGTGGACTCATTCTGTATAACGCCACAGGGAACAAACCAGGACCATAAATGAATGTTCGAGAGGACAAAGAAATAAAAGTATTAACTATGAGAGCTGTTCAGTGCAGGACAGGATGTCCGCTCAGGAGTGAACTCTCTGGCACGTGAGGGGGCAGGCTGCAGGAGGACCTCACCCCTCCAGGATGCTGTATGGATCCTCACCCTCAGAGGAAGTCTGAACTGAGCAGCCTCCCCAGCCTGGAGCCACTCTGCATCTAGAATGACAACAGGTACCATCTAAGGCAGGGGCATTTTACATAGTGCTCTTCTTACTATTTATTACCAAGAAGTAATCATTCAGAAAGTCCCCCAAGTAGGCTTTTATGTAGAATGTCATTGTCCAGAATGCTTTGACAGCTTTTTATTACCAGAAGGCAGCCCTCTGGGCCCTGTACACATCGGCTTCCCCAGCCCCACCCCTGAGCCCTTCAGTTGGTTCTATTGAACTCCTGTGCGGAGGGAAATATTTATCCCTTGATCAATGGAAAAATCTCTGGTGAACAGGTGTTTTGGGGTCAAATCGCAGAAACAATGCAGGCTGAACACCTGCGTGTTGGGTGACAGCACAGGTGTGGTTGACATTTGCTTTCTATGCACTGTCTAGCTTCCTTCTATGCTTCTCTATTGGGAAATTATCCTTATTCGCATGGAAAGAAAAGAGAGATGTGTGTGATTTCCAGAAGGTGCATAGAAACAGCAGCGGCCAGGCTTGTGGTTAGGGTGTGCCCCAGGAGCCCAGCCTCTCCAGAGAGCACCCTGAAGGTGTGCAGGCAGGCCAGAGGCTTCCAGACCTGCAGGCCTTGTAGCCTGAGTGGCCCTCCCTGCCAAACGCCCAGTGTGACAGCTGCTATTCCACTTGCAGAAAAACTGAAATTCAACACTGAGCTCACGATCCAGAAAGAACAAGTTGCTCCTGAAAGATTTCCCATGGGAATAAGAATTCTGCCGTCAGACTTAGGATAATGCAAAATTGCTGCAGAGACAAAGGAAACTAGAAGCAAATCACTAAGGAGTCCTTTAGACAAAATAAACCCAATCTTTCAAGAGCAGAAGCCTTTATATTTAGATTCTCCATCTCTCCCAAGGAGGGGGCGGAGGGATTGTTTCCATCACCACTTACCCCTGCCGCTCCACTTACCATCTCATCTATAAGGATCAGGTGCTTCCGCCAGTGCGGGCTGCGCAGGCTCCCACGAGGCAGAGCAGAAGGCAGTGGCTGGATGCCCACCATAACGCTGGGTGTAGGGCCGCCCACCAGAGCCTCTACCTCAAATTACCCTGTCCACTCAGAGCACTGTCCACCAGTGGTGCTGAAATGAGGAGTTTACAAAGGATATAGGGCTGGGCACTAAACTCTCAGTGGCCAGGATCAGAGCCGGCTTTCCTGGCACTGGCTAGAGACAGATGTGTCTTGGATCAATGGGGATCCTGAATGTGACTGCAGGGGACCTGGATCCCAGCAGTTGCTGCCCTTACAGGCAACAGTTCTATGTATCCACTGGACACCTCTGCTCTGGCCATCACAGGGTTTCAGAGGTTTCTTCTCTCTATGATCTCTTCCCATGGGATGCCGGGCTTCAGAGTTAAACTATAGGCTCAATTGGGTCCCTCAAAATTCATATGTGGAAGTTTTAAACCTAATGCCTCAGAATTGGCTGTATTTGGAGATAGGGTCTTTAAAGAGGTAATCAAAGTAGAATGAAGTCACTAGTGTGGGCCCTAATCCAGTATGACTGGTGTACCAAGAAGAAAAGGAGATTAGGACACAGACACACACTGAAGGAAGACCAGAAGAAGACAGAGATGGCCATCTACAAGCCAAGGAAAGGACTCAGGAAAAACCAACCCTGCTGACACCTTGATTTTTGACTTTCAGCCTCTAGAATTTTGAAAAAAATAATTTATCTTGTTTAAGCTGCCCAGTCTGGGATACTGTGTTATGGCAGTCCTGATAAACTAACATACAAGTCTAGTGTGGTCTACATTTAGGATTGGGGTTGCCTCCCTAGGTCTGGGCTAGGAGAGGTGACTTCTTGGGCCCCACCAACTCTGAGCCTTTGTGGTCAGCCACAAATAAGGCCAGCTTATTTTTGATACTTGCGACAGACAGCTTTTTATTAAGAAAAAGAGTCAGGGTGTGGTGGCTCATGCCTATAACCCCAGCACTTTGGGAGGCCAAGGCGGGTGGATCACGAGGTCAGGAGTTCCAGTTCAGCCTGGCCAACATGGCGAAAGCTCGTCTCTACCAAAAATACAACAATTAGCCAGCATGGTGGTGCATGCCTATAATCCTAGCTACTCCAGAGGCTGAGGCATGAGAATCTCTTGAACCTGGGAGGTGGAAGTTGCAGTAAGCTGAGATCGTGCCACTGTACTCCAGCCTGGGTGACAGGGCGAGACTGTCTCCAAAAACAAAAAGGAAAGAAAGAGAAAGAATCATCTTCCATTTTTAGTTCTCTTCGCTCTCCCTAGTTTCCGATACCTTCAGTCCCTGTGCCCCTCCCTCCTTCTCAGGACATTTCTTTGAGTCAGTCTGCAGAAGGCTACAGTCTTCATTTGCGAGGCACTCATCAGCCCCGGCAACACCATCTTTTACTTTACACCCAGTCAGTCGTCAGCATGGTGGTGCACCTGGTACACAGCAGGCGTCTAGCTAATGTCTGTTGAAAGGATTAATAAACAAGGTAATCAGCTACATGAATGTTCCCATGCATTATTTCTTCGTGGGAGTAGAAGGGCAGCAGAGATGGAAAGGAGACAGGTAAAAGAAAAGAGGAACTTTGTTTCAAACTATCCAGACCTGCTCTTCTCGGCTACAGATCAGACCACAACTACCTGTTACAAGGAATATTGCCTTTACGTGGGCGTTTTGTGGCCCAAAATATGGCAAATGTTCTTGGCTAATTAATGTTCCGTGTACACTTGAGAAATGCTGTTGTTGGGCGAAAAGTCCTATAAATGTTCATCAGATCCAATTGGTTGGTCCTGTTGTTTGGGTCATTTATATCCTTACTGATTTTTCTGCCTACTTGTTCCATCATTTACTGAAAGACGAGTGTTGAACTCTCAAACTGTAATTGTGGATTTCTCTGTTTCTCCTTCCAAATCTATTAGTTTTTGTCTGTGTATTTTGAAGCCTCTGTGGTGAGGTGCAAACACGTAGAGAACTGTTATGTCTTCTTGGAGAATTGACCCCTTTATTACTATATAATGCCTCTATTCCTGATTATCTTCTTTGTTCTTAAGTTTACTTTAAAATTAATACAGCTACTCCAACTTACTTTTGGCTGGTGTTTGCATAGTGTACATTTCTCCATCTATTTCCTTTTTTTATTTTTTAACTGTAAAGATGAGATTTTGCCATGTTGGCCAGGTTGGTCTCAAACTCCTGGCCTCAAGTGATCTGCCTGCCTTGGCCTCCCAAAGTGCTAGGATTACAGGCATGAGCCACTGTGCCTGGCCTCCATCTATTTACTTTTAATCTATGTATGTCTTATCTTTAAAGTGGGTTTATTATAGACAGCATGAAGTTGAGGCATGCTTTTTTATTCAGTCATAGTCTTTTAATTGGCATGTTTAGATCATTCGTATTTTAAATGGTTATTGATATGGTTAGATTTAAATTTACCATGTGACTAGCTGTTTTCTATTTGTTCTATTTGTTGTTCCTTTTTTCTCTTTTACAACCTTCTCTGTGTTTATATTTCTATTATTTTATTTTATTTTGAGAGTGTCTTACTCTGCCATTCAATCTGGAGTGCAGTAGCTCAATCACAGCTCACTGCAGCCTCAACCTCTGAGGCGCAAGCAAGCCTCCCACGTCAGCCTCCCAAACTACAGGTATGTGCCATCATGCTAATTTTATTTTCACAGGTAGTCTTCCTATGTTGCCCAAACCAGAAGTATATTTTATGATTCAATTTTATCACTTCTATTAATATATCAATATTGAATATCCCCTCTATTAAAGTATTTCTATCACTCAATTTTATCTCATTTATATTTATAAAAACAGTTTTAGTGGTTGCTCTAGCATTTAAAATATACATTTTAAAATAATCTGAGTATGCCTTCAAATAACATTATGCAATTCCACAGTTATTGTAAGGGTTTTATAAAAATATATTTCCAATTCTTCCTTCCCATTTCTTGTGCCTTGTTTGCCATACATTTCACTTTTCCGTATGTTATAAACACATATTCTATTGTTACTATATTTGCTTTTAACAATTATCTTTTAGAGGAAATATAAATAAAGAAAAAATGTTTTACTTTGCTTTTATTTATTTTATTTCTGATGCTCTTTTGACCTTTATCATATTCCTTCTCCCTAAAGAATCTACCTTTATTTTTATTTATTTATTTATTTATTTGAGACAGAATCTCACTCTGTCACCCAGGCTGGAGTGCAGTCGTGCGATCTCTGCTCACTGCAAGCCCTCCTGGGTTCACGCCATTCTCCTGCCTCAGCCTCCCAAGTAGCTGGGACTACAGGCACCTGCCACCAGGCCCGGCTAATTTTTTTTGTACTTTTAGTAGAGACAGAGTTTCACTATGTTAGCCAGGATGGTCTTGATCACCTGACCTTGTGATCTGCCTGTCTCGGCCTCCCAAAGTGCTGGGATTACAGGCGTGAGCCACCGCGCCCGGCCTAAAGATCTACCTTTAATATTTATGGTAGAGTAGGTTTACTGGCAATGAATTTCCTCAACCTCTGTCTGCCTGAGAAGGTTTTCACTTCTCCTATCTTTTTAAGGATATTCTAAGTAGGTATAGAAGTTTGGATTGCCAGCCTTTTTTTTTTTTTTTTTTTTTTCATTTAGTACTTTAAAGATGTTAATCCATTGTCTTCTGGTTTGCATGGTTTCTGACAGAAGTCTGTTGTAATTCTTATCCTTGTTCCTCAATAGATAGCATGTTTATTTTCTCTGATCGCCTTCAAGAGTTTCTCTTTGTCTTTGACTTGCAGCAATTTACACATGATATGTCTAGGTATGTTTGTTTCTTTGTTTTTGATATTTATCCTGCTGGTGTGCTCTGGTATTCTTAAGTCTTTGATTCTGTGTCTCTAGCTAAGTTTTTAACTATAAAGTTCAGTGTCTGTACAGACTGTCAAAAATTGCCAGTGCTGACTATATTTCAAGTCATCATGGTGGAGTACTAGGAAAAGTTTTCAGTTAGCAATAATCGCACCTCAGATAAACCTCATTGGCTATGATACTGCCACTGCATAAAGCTCTGTCACTAATTTTCAAAAGTTTCCAGCCACTATTTTTCTCAGATATGTTTTCTGCCCAATTTTCTCTTTCTTCTTCTTCTGGAATTCCAATTATGCTTATATTAGACTGTCTGATATTTCTGATATTGTCCTACAGTTCTTGGATTATCTGTACTGTCTTGAGATTCGTTTTGCTTTTATCCTTTTTGCATTTTATTTTGGGTAATATGTTTAAGTTTACTTATTCTTTACTCAACTCTATCAATTATACTGATGGGCCCGTCAAAAGCACATCTCATCTCCATTACTGTGTTTTGTTTCTAGTATTTCCATTTGATTCTTTATAATGGTTTCCATTTCTCTGCTGAAATTACCTATCTGGTCTTGCATGCTGTCTAGCTTTTCCTTTAGATCCTTTAACATATTAATCATAATTAATGTCTGATAGCTCCAACATCTGTGTCATATGTGAGTCTGGTCCCAATGGTTGCTTCGTCTTTTCAGACTGTGTTTTTCATGGTTTTTTTGTATGCCACATTTTTGTTGTTGCTATTGAGAGCTGGAAATATTAAATAGAACAATATGGTGAATATTCCAGTTCCAGGATCAAATGCATATGACTAGAGACAATTTAGGAATGACAAGAAGTTATGTGGAGGTTTTTATAATCTAGAGTTCAAGTCTACAGTGGTTTGGAAATGGGCTTTGAAAAGTGGGCAGTTTAGACTTTCCCCCCACTTTAATTTTTTTTTTAAATCAGGATAAAGCATACATATGAGTTTGTTTGTTTGTTTAATCCTAGTTTATAACAGAGGTCAGCAAATTTTTTCTTAAAAGGCCAAATGACAAATATTTTAAGCTATGTGGTCTCTGTCACTACTCAACTCTGCCATTATCAAAACAAAGTCAACCATACACTCATACATCCACATACTTATACAAATGAGTGTGACTATGTTCCAATAAAACTTTATTTACAAAAGAGGCAGCCAGCCTGTGGGTCATAGTTAACTGACTCCTGAGCTATAGAATAATATTAAATGAGCAAAGCCTTGCTCTCCATGAAGCAGTCCCGCTCTCCAGGATAATCACATTTAACTATTTTCTGTATTCTTTGGGTGGATGCACCTATTATCTAGGTAATACAGGCTTATAACTCTATTTCTTGATATATTAATCTATTGAGACCCCCTCACCCAACCATGAAACATGAGAAAATTTCCTCCCAGCACTTTGGGAGCCTGAAGCAGGCAGGTCACTTGAGGTCAGGAGTTTGAGATCAGCCTGGCCAACATGGTGAAATGCCATCTCCAGTAAAAATACAAACATTAGCCGGGCATGGTGGCAGGTGCCTGTAATTCCCAGAGACTCAGGAGGCTGAGGCAGGAGAATCACTTGAACCTGGGAGGTGGGGGTTGCAGTGAGCCAATATCATGCCACAATACTCCAGCCTCAGCAACAGAGCAAGACTCCATCTCAAAAAATAAAAAACTAAAAATTAAAAAACTTTTTTTTTTAAATAAAATTTCCTGTCTTACATTACCTCTTTTTTCTGTGGTAAGCAGGTAAGCCTACCCCTAGAGGCCAAAGGAACTGAGAGGAAGAAGAAAGAGGCTAACAAATCCAGTGTCTCAGAAAGAAACATTTAGACTGGGCATGGTGGCTCATGCCTGTAATTCCAGCACTTTGAGGGGACCAAGGCAGATAGATCCCTTGAACCCAGGAGTTTGAGACCAGCCTGGGCAACATAGTGAGACTCTATCTCCACCAAAAACACAAAAATTAGCTGGGCATGGTGGTATATGCCTGTAGTCCCAGCTACTCTGATGTGGATCACTTGAGCCTGGAAGGTGGAGGCTGCAGTGAGCCATGATCATGCCACTGCACTCCAGCCTGAACAACAGAGTCATACCTTGTCTCAAAAAAAAAAAAAAAAATCACTCTGTTGCCCAGGCTGGAGTGCAATGGCACGATCTCACCTCACTGCAGCCTCCGCCTCCTGGGTTCAAGTGATTCTCCTGTCTCAGCCTCCCAAGTAGCTGGGATTACAGGCGTACGCCACCACGCTGGACTAATTTTTATATTTTTAGTAGAGATGGGGTTTCACCATGTTGGCCAGGCTGGTCTTAAACTCCTGACCTCAGGTGACACTCACCTGCTTTGGCCTCCCATAGTGCTGGGATTACAGGCATGAGCCGCCGCACCTGGCCAAGAAAAAAGAAACATTTAATAGGAACTAACTAACAGAAGCAATATCTCTGGTGGCCGAGAGATGGTTGATTCCTGTACTTGCCCTCCAGAAAGTAGTCTTTATATAGCAAACTGCTTTTGGTAAAACATGTACAGTTGGTCACGTCTCAGACCCTCCTGCAAAATTCGTGACCACTGGGGAAGTTAGATAAGCATTTTTATAAGAGTTGTCTACGCTACAGGCATTGTTTCTTGGCCTGACTGTGGGAATACCTTGGTATTCAGGAGTCAAACATCGATCCTGATGGTGATTTCACCTCAGGTGGCATTACTCTTGCCTTGCAACAGGCTGTTTTCTTACACTCTTTCCTCTGCAACCCTCCAACACTTGTCTTTTATCAACATATATATTAATAGTTTCTCCCATTGGTTTGTTTCCCTTTATAACTTTGCTGTTTCTTTTTCCATTAACAGACCATTCCTCTTGAGCCTCCCCTCGGCAACATGAGGATCTTGCTATTCCTTCCTCACCCTGCCCTTCTCCCCATCTTTGCCCGACTGCTGTTAATGCTACTGTAACTTTCACAGCACCCATCTTATAATGTTTGCATTCTGTTTTGTAAATTAACTAGGTCTTTGATGCTCTGCCAGAAGTTGATTCTAAAAATTGCAAACCAAGAAACAATATTTACATTACTTTAATTGTATAAATATTAGTCATTGCAGAACTAAGTAGTGTGATTGGAGAAATAAATATAATTCACTGATACTAAATCAGTTCCAAGCATCAAAGTCACACGGATTCTTTTTTCTTATACTCCAGTAAATACTCAAAATCATGTCACGTTTCAGTTTTCAGTCTAACCAATAATCTTCAAGAACTCTTGTTCTCTGCACCTTTTCTGGGTCAACCTACTGCTGTTTCATGGAAGCAATGCGCTCACATGGCGCTCTGAGACATCCACATCTTGAATCCTCTCTGCTTTCCCTGGGAACCAACCTTGGGCCACTTATCTTGGTTCTTCTCCTTGAAGCTGTTAGTTCTCCTAAAGGATATCTTGAGGAAAGCTTCAGTTCTTCATATTCTAGGGGATATTCAACAGAACATGGTTAATCCGTTAGGCCGAACTGTTTTCTCCTTTCTCCCTGTGTATTGATATGATTGATATTTTAACAGCCCGGAAAGCTAAGAGTGACGTCAACAACCTCAGCTGCACTGAGAGTGAGGTGAATCACTCCAGGAGAGTTCTGAACCCAAACACACACCGGCTTGAGTGGTCCTGGGCTTGCTGTTCCCAACAAAGGCTCTTAGAACTCTCTTTAAGCCTCAGTCAGCATTTGGTGATCCAGTGGGTGTTTTCCAAGCCAGGCTGTCAGCTTGAAGAGTTCTCCCTTGGGGCAAAGTCCTTTTAGCATCTCAATTCAGGTGATGAGTTCCCTTTAAAATGCTGAAGGGACCTGATGTGGTGGCTCACACCTGTAATCCCAGCACTTTGGGAGGATGAGGTGGGCAGATCACTTGAGGCCAGGAGTTTGAGACCAACCCTGCCCAACATGGTGAACTGCTGTCTCCACTAAAAATACAAAAATTATCTGGGTGTGGTGGTGGGCACCTGTAACTCCCAGCTCCTCGGGAGGCTGAGGCAGGAGAGTCACTTGAAGCCTGGAGGCAGAGGTGGCAGTGAGCCGAGACCATGCCACTTACTCCAGCCTGGGCAACAGAGTGAGACTCAAATAAATAAATAAATAAGTAAAATGCTGAACAGGTTAATCCCTTGACCTTCTAAAACGAGGAAAGCTTGGTTCCAGCGGCCGAGCACAATGCACAGAAAGAAACGACGTGAGTCATTGGTTCCAGGAACTCCATACTCTCAGCGAGGGGCCCTCAGAGCAGCAAGTGCCAGTGGAAGCATCTCTAAATTAATTGAGTCTCTTTGTAAATCCAAAGGATAAATTAAGTAAATGAATTGTCTGAGGCCAATTGATTTGTAGTTCACATTTCCTCTGCAAAGGCTTGACTACAGATTTATTCACGCATTTCTGAAGCCACATGATTTAGTGCTGAGGCCTTCTTGGGCCTTTGATAACTGCCATGATTATTAAGGCCTTGGAGGATATAAAGTGTGTTTTTCCACGATATTTACTTATATCTTCTGTACAAAATGCATAAATATGTTACCAAGAATGTTACTAAAAACAGAAAAGAAAAGGTATGTTGTTCTTTCCCCCCACCCCCTCCAAGGCACTGCTTAAATATCATCTGCAAATTGTTAATTGTTCAGCTTGCACTTTTATGACAGGGTTGGACCTGGGGAATGAAAAGCAGCTCCCGGTGCTGACACGGGGACACACCTGGCTGGCAGCTTTGTTTTCAGAATGACAAAGAGTGTAGGCTTCATTCCCTCATTCTGTAAGAGGGTACAGTGGGCATTGTCTAACTTTTATTTCAGCTACTTAGAGGAAAAAAAGCTACCATTACACCTGTGATAGTTAATTTTATGTCTCAACTTGACTGGGTCACTGGTTGCCCAGATAGCTGGTTAAACATTATTTCTGGATTTGTCTGTGTGGGTGTTGCTGGAAGAGATGACCATTTGGATTAGTGGGCTGAGTAAAGCAGATCGCCATCAGTAATACAGGCGGGCATTGCCCAATCTACTGAAGACCCAAACAGAACAAAAATGGAGCAGGAAGGAGGATTTGCCATCTCTCTGTCCGATGCTTGCCATCTTCCCCCAGTGCTCCTGCTTTTCAGGTCTTCAGATTCAATCTACACCACTGGCCCTCCAGCTCTTGGGCCTCTGAACTAACCCCCAGCTTTCCTGAGTCTCCAGCTTGCAGACAGCAGATCATGGGCCTTCCCAGCCTCCATACTCACGGGAACCAATGCCTCATAATAAATTTCTTCACGTGCAGTCTTGCATTGCTTCACAGTGAGGATACATTCTGAAACACGCATTGTTAGGCAATTAAGTCATTGTGTGGACATCACAGAATGCACTTAAACAAGCCTATAGGCTCTATGGTATAGCCTGTTGCTCCTAGACTATAAACTTATACAGCATGATACTGTACTGGATACTCCAGGCCATGTAACACATGGTAAGTATTCGTGTATCTAAACATAGAAAAGGCACAGTAAGGCTGGGTGCCGTGGCTCATGCCTATAATCCCAGCACTTGAGGTTGGGAGTTTGAGACCAGCCTGGCCAAAATGGGGAAACCCCATCTCTTCTAAAAATACAAAAATTAACTGGATGTGGTGGTGCACTCCGATATCCCAGCTACTCAGGAGGCTGAGGTAAAAGAATCGCTTGAACCCAGGAGGCAGAGGTTGCAGTGAGCTGAGATCACCCCACTGCACTCCAGCCTGGGGAACAGAGAGACTCCATCTCAAAAAAAAAAAAAAAAAAAAAAAAAAAAGAGAGAAAAGGCATGATAAAAATACTGTTATATATGTGGCCTGTCATTCACCAAAACGTTGTTATATGGTACATAACTGTATACCTATATGCTATTGGTTCTGTTTCTCTGAGAACCTGGACGAATATACCACCTAATGGTGATCTCTAATGTTCCAAGGACAATAACTGTCTTACCTGTCCTCACACATTTTATTGTGAAGTGACACTGTGTGTTGTCCAGACTGAGAATTTACCAGCTATAACTTCCCCCTGCTTCAGAAACAGATTGGAAAATCATAATCAACAAAAAGTGTGTTCACTGAGAGAAGTCACCCACTGTTCAGACACAGGAGTGAGACTCTGGGGGCAGGAGGGCATCCAGGAGAAATGTACAGTGACTTCCCTTTAAACACAGAAGCTGGAACAAGGCTCCGGGTTTATTTTGACTTGGAATTGCCTCTGGTTCCCAACCACCTCTGAGGAAGGTAAGAACCCACCCTCGCCTGTTCAAGGCTGGCTTCCAGCTCAGGAGGAAGGCTGGGGGGTGGGAATTAGGAATCCTTCCCCACCCCGCCCAAAACACACACACACATGCACACACACAAACACACATGTCCAAAGCTGACTGTTATTCTCTGGGGTTGTATTTCAAGGCCTCTGAAGTCACCAAAGTCTCTAAAACACAGGTGGTCATGGAGCTTTTCATGATACACTTTTGGAATCTTCTACCCTTGTTAAAACCAAACCGCGGTTCCTCAAGGCTTCTCCGAGAGCCAGCCCCATGGGACCCAAGTCCACGATGGCTTCCTCCATTCACAGTGAGCCGCCTGCAGGGACCCCAGGTGTGACCCGGGGTGGGGCCGGAGGGCAGGCCAGGGACTCTCAGCCTCCCGAGACCTTTCTTATGCCTGGGGTAGTCCACAGGCACCTTGATGCCTAGTGAGCGAGGAATCCAGCTTAGCAAACAACAGGCACAGACATTTCCTGCTTGATTAATACTCGGTTCTGGGCACCTGACAAGTTCTGCTCCGCTTGGCACCTAGCACAGTCCCAGATGGTAAATCTTCCCTGTCACCACTGTGGTAACTCCCTAGAGGGGTCCTGGAATTGCTCCAGGAGGCCTTGTGCCAACTGCTAAGTCCCAATGTCCCCTCCTCGTCGTCTCACCAGCGCAGTTCACAGTCCAGGAGCCTCGACGCTTCCATGAAGAGGCAGATCGGCACCTCGTTGCCTGTAGCCAAACCATACACGGGTGCACAATACAAAAATGACGACAGATTCGAGCTCAGTGGGTGAGAGGCAGCAGCTGTGTGTTTACTCAAGGTGAGTCTGGAAAAGCTACATGGCTCTTGAGACCTGTTTGAAATGTGGCCGGAAAAGGGGAGGCTGACGTGGGCACGTGTCCCTGGCATCCACTGCAAGTCCTCCTACCTCCCCGAGAACACAGTGCACAGCATCCGGGAGAGACTGGCCAGGACTTGGTGTTCAGTTACCTCCAACACCAATGACAGTTGGACTTGCATTCCCTGAGGCTGGCTCACAAGCCTCAGAGAGCTCACAGCATAACATCTTCTTCTCACACATGCTCATGGAACCACCACCACGAGCCAGGCACTGGGTAAGCACTGAGGAAACACGGGGAGAGTGACAAGGATGTCCCCGCCCCCAGTGGGCTCTCAGCTCACTGGGCAGAGGAGTTGGCCAAGTCCTAGGGCAGACACAGAACAGCCCTTCCATTCAGGGCACGTGGCGGTCACCGCAGCCAGAGGATCTGCTGGAGCAAGCAGGAGAAGCCTTGCTGTGGTCTGGATGTTGGTGTCCCCCGCATATTCCTATGTTGAAGCCTAACCCCTGTGTGCTGGTGTTAGGAGGTGGGGCCTTTGAGAGCTGGTTAGGTCATGAGAGTGGGGCCCTGATGAATGGGATAGGTTCCTATAAGAAGAGGCCCCAGGGAGCCCCCTCGCCCCTTCCACCGTGGGAGGACACAGACAGAAGGCACCATCTATGAACTATTAATTGGGCCCTCACCAGACGCTGAATCTGCCCCTTGATCATGAACTTCCCAACCTCCAGAACTGTGAAAAATAAGCGTGTTGTTTAGAGGCCACCCAGGCTATGGTATTTTGGTATTGCAGCCCGAACCGCCCAAGGCAGGCATGGCATCCACCCTCTTGCAGGAAGTGGAAGAAGGGGTGGGGCAGGGAAGGGTGGAGGAGGGGAGCCGGCGCTGAGACCCAAACCAAGAGCTAGGGGGAGCTGAGGGGCGGGGGCATTGTGGGAGACCATGCTTAGGCATTTAGAATTTATTCTAAAATCCATGAAAACTTGCTGAAAATGTTTGCTTTCATCTATGTGACATTCTTATCTGTATGCTGACAACACCCACCTTTACTTCCTCCCAGACCTCTGTTCTGAACACCATGTGCCCCCCTTGGTCTCTGGGAGTCCAGTAGGCACCTGTACACCTAGACACCTCCCCTGCACACAGATCTGCTCTTCCTGTGACAGTCCCTGTGACATTGTCATATCGTAAGAGATATATTTGATTCTCCACCCTGGTTCTGGCACAAGAACTCTAAAAGCCTTGGGATTTCCTAAGAAATAGGGGTGAGAGGAATGTCTTCTGTTATTCAAGGTGGGCCCCCTCTAACCATACCTGAGCTTATGGTGGGCTCCGAGAGAGCCTCAGATGGGAGTGGTTGCCACAGGAACCAACCTTGTGACTACAGGGTTAGCACTTTCAGCTACCCCATCTCCTCTCCAAGGAGATGAGAAGGACTGGAGGTTGAAGTACACAACAATGCCCAGTGTTTTAATCTACAATGCCTAAGGGATGTAACCTCCACAAAACCCTTCAGCGACAGGGCTGGAGAGCTTCCGGGTGAGCACAGGGAGGTGCTGGGACGGTGGCACGTCCAGAGAGAGCCTGGACGCTCCGCAGCAGCCACTGCAATGTCTCGCCCAGGGCAGTCCTTTCATCTGCTGTCCCCGAGTTACATCCTAATCATAAACCAGTAAGTGTAAGTAAAATGTTTCCTGAGTTGTGTGAGCTGTTCTAAACCTGAGAAGGAGTTTGTGGGAACCTCCGGTTTATAGTCCATTGGTCAGACGTATGGGAGGCCCAGGCCTTGCGACTGGCCTCTGAAGTGGGGGCAGCCTTGCGGGACAGTGCTCTTAACCTGGAGGACCTGACGCTGATGGATAGTGTCAAAACTGAATTGAATCGTAGGACACCCAGTTGGTGTCAGGAGAGTTGGAGAACTGGTTAGTGGGAGGTAAAAACTCACACGCTTGGTGTCGGAAGTTAGAGCAGAAATGGTTCGAAGTCCCTGTTTCAGTGAATGGTTTGTCTGCCCCTGGATGTCTATGCCAGGCACCCACGAGTCACCACCCACCCTCCACATTCGGTGGGTGCCCTTGTCTGTGGCTTCCACTCCACAAGCCACCACAAATGTATCCAGCTCTGTGCATCTCTGCTCTCGCCAGCCTGGCCCCAGCCTGGCCTCCCTGAGCCACTGCAGCAGTCTGCCAGAGGCTCGAAAGCAGCGCTTAAGTCTTGCATTTGAGAAAGATGGGTTTTGGATAAATGTGGAGGATGGACTGGGGGCCAGTGAGAAGGGGACAAGGGATAGTTTCAACGACGCGTTCCTTCATGTGTTCACTGAAGCCATGATGCTCCGTGAGCACCTGCTGTGGGCCAAAGCCTGGGAGAGGGCTGGGCTGGGGATAGAGAATGGAGTGTCACCCACAGAGAGAAGAGGATCATGGGGCGGGAAGATGGCCGAAGTGGCCCAGAGAGAGTTCAAAGGGAGCCAGGGCTGAGGCGAGAAACCCTGAGGGACGGACCGAGGAGAGGAATTGAGGAAGGACAGAGAGCAGGAGTATACGGACAGAGGAGAGAGTATATGGGCAGAGGAGAGAGTATATGGGCAGAGGAGAGTATACGGGCAGAGGAGAGAGTATATGGGCAGAGGAGAGAGTATACAGGCAGAGGAGAGAGTATACGGGCAGAGGAGAGGCAAAACCCGGGCGCTGCAGGACTGTGGAAGCTGGAGGAGTAGGTGGTCCCAGAGTCCCACACCCCTGGGGATCCAGGAAGGTAAGAAGGAAGTCAGCAACAAGGAGGGGGAAGAGGTTCCTTGGCACGTGGGGTAGAAACCAGACTGTGGTGACGGAGAACTGTGTGGGGGTGGAAAAGTGGCTGCAAGGCATGACCACAGGTGGGAGAGCCGACTGTGAAATCTGCAGGAATTTTCTGAGCCAGGCACCAAATGCAGCCAGTGTTAAAAATTAAATGATGAAAACTTACAGTTAAGTAGGTTACATTAGAAACAAAGCAATAAATACTGAAAACTCATCTCTTCCTAGTTTGCTACCTTCTACCAATAGCTATTCCCCTGAGATAATGTCCATCCATTGCGTCCCTATGGCGAGAATGCTATATAATCACTCATGTCTATGCATCTCTTCCAATTCTGCGTGCAGTGTTATCTCATTGGTGGCTTGAAATTGGCTGTGATGGGGGTATTTACACCACAGAAAACAGCAATCTCTTCAGATCAGACCTTTTTATTCCCAGAGAGCCGGGTGTGAAACGTTTACCAGCACCACTGGAGGAGTGAGATCAGAGCACTTTCAGAAAGACAGCAGTGGCACAATAGCAAATGGAAGGGAGAAAAAAGACAGCAGCAAACGTGGACAGGTTTGTGGGCTTCGTGGCAGGGAAGTGAGCGCATTGCCTCTGATGACTTTCATTTCTCTCAGTTATGCTGAGGTCAGGTCACCTGCTCTGTGTGTGGGAGCCAGAGAAGAAAGCAGCCACAGAACAGATGCAAACCAAGGAGGCTGGAAGATAAGAGCAGAGCTATCAGGACCTGAGCTCCCGTGGGTATGAAACAGGAGTCGTGGGAGCAAATTAGTAGGTGCACTGCATGGAGGGACGGAAGGGTCAGGGAGGAGCATCTGAATGTGAGATTTCAGAGAAGCGCATTTTGTCAGCGTTTCAGAGCTTCCTGTGTGCAGCATGGATCTAAAGCCGGTGGGTGCAGGGGGGTGAACCATCTTCACTTCCTGTATGCTGATGGCGGAAGCAAGACGTCAGTGAAGAAACATCACCAAATCATGATGAACGCCATTGAGGAAACAAAGGACACTGTGGCACCAAGGAAGGAAGGGAGGTTACTTTTCACAGTGGCTGTAAATAGAACTGAAGACTGAAAAAGAGCTGTTAAAATGGCTTGTTTGAAGGTGAATGAGAGCATATAATTAAAAGTAATTCTCCCTCCCATCCCCAATGCCAGCTTCCACGTTTCTCTCCCCAGAAGCAGCCATGGTTCATCACATCCATTTCCAGAGGTATCCTAGAAGCAAGCTGTTTGAGGAGCTGGGGCAAGAGGAGCACGTGCAAAGGCCCTGGGGTGGAAAGGGGCCTGCTGTGCTCTGAGCTGCAGCAGAGCTTCTCAAACCTTAATCTGCATTTGAATCACCCAGGGATCTTGCTGAAATCCTGATTCCTGATTCAGTAGGTCTGGAGAGGGCTTGAGATTTCTAACGAGCTCCAGGTGATGCTGAGGAGCCTGATCTGGATCTCGCTTAGAGTATTAAATGAAGTCCTAGGGGATCATTAGCGATCCAGCCAGCCAGAAATGTCAGAGGAGAGGGAAGAACAGTCAAGACAGGGCTGTCCAGATAGGTGGGGCGGCTTAGTCAGGGTCTCTGTGCAGTAAGAAGCTTGGGTATTATTCTTTTTTTTTTTTTTTTTTGAGACGGAGCCTCGCTCTGTCGCCCAGGCTGGAGTGCAGTGGCGCCATCTCGGCTCACTGCAAGCTCCACCGCCTGGGTTGACGCCATTCTCCTGCCTCAGCCTCCCGAGTAGCTGGGACTACAGACGCCCAACACCACACCCGGCTAATTTTTTTTTTTTTTTTTTTTTGGTATTTTTAGTAGAGACGGGCTTTCACCGTGTTAACCAGGATGGTCTCAATCTCCTGACCTCGTGATCCACCTGCCTCTGCCTCCCAAAGGGCTGGGATTACAGGTGTGAGCCACTGTGCCTGGCCCCCAGGGGTATTTTCAAGGTGGAACCGAAAGAACTCATGGATGGGTTGGATATGGGGAGTGACGGAAAAGGAAGCATCAAGGAGGCCTCTTGGGGTTGTGTCTCGAGCAGGTGAGCGGCCTGGGCCAGCATTTACTGAGGCAGAGGAAGGAGCAGGGAGATTGAGAAGCCTGCACGTCATCAAGCGGAGATGTCAAGGAGACGAGGGGAGGGGATGTGTGAGGCGTGGTGGGAGGTGTGAGGCTGGGGCTCCAAGGAAGGTCTTGGCACGGAATGTAAGTTGGGAGTTGTCAGTGGAGGCATTTTCCAAGGCTGTGAGAACGGGCTATAGAGAAGAGCAGGAGCTCTAGGATGAACCCTGATGGGCATGATCTCTAGGGACTGGGTAGAAGAACAAGCGACCAGAGGGGCACAGAGGCAGGCTACAGGCGGCATTGCCAGCAGGATTTGAAATGAGGAGATTTTAGCAGGGCTAACTCAAAGGGTTTGCATTTCACCTTTTGCCCCCTCTTGCATTCATGGCGTCATTTGAAAAGACAAGAGACGGGAAGGAGGGGGAGTCAGGAACACAGGCAAAGCGCGCCTGCCCCGTTCCGGTGAGACCAGCCCAGCCACTGACAAGTCATCACGGCTCAGTAGCACCTGCTGGAAGGACAAAGGAGAGAGCTGCTGGCATCGAGTCACGTGTCCACACAAACCACAGAGCGAGCCGTAGATGCCAACCCCTTCCCCTTCCCGCCCTGTGCCTGTTCTTCATGTTAATCTATTACTCTAATCATTTATTCATTGTGTAGCAAATGATCCTTTTTCCTATCATTTGTTTATTACTATTTTTACTTTCATTATCACATTAGATTTTCACACATGGGAGCATATGGGGGACATATTTGTTTATTAGTTGATAACCTAAAATGAATATTTTATACAGGAACATTTTAAACAGAGGCAGAAAAACCCTTAACCCAATTTTATCTTATGCTAAAATTTCATTATCACCAATTCTCAGGCCTCCAAGCACTGTACAAACAATCCTTGAGGAATGAGTGTTATCAATTATTAATAACTATTAAATTAGCGTGGAGTTTGATTTTCCCCTAAGTATGTTTCATAACTGCAGAGCAGAGAAAGAGCCTCTGCTCCCTCCTGGGTCTCCTGTTCAAATAAACCTGAACCCAGTCCAGGCACCCAGGAATCTTGGCATGGCCAGCTGTGAGCCCACAGCTGTGCTGCTGCCCTGCGGGGCACCCCGGGCCAGGACATCCTCCAGGGTGGAAGGATGAACCCTTCTCCCGGGGACTTTCTGGCAGGTGCCTGTGATCTTGATATTCTCTGCAAGTGGCAGAAGGAGCTTGTCCCCCTCACCATCTGTTATGGGCTGAATTCTGTCCCCTCAAGATTCAAATGTTGAAACCCCAACCTCCAGACATCCAGAATGTGACTGCATTTGGAAATAGGGTCGTTAAAGGTGACTACATTAAAATGGACTGGTCCTTACTTCAATATGACTGCTGTCCTTGTAGGAAAAAATCTGGACACAGACACACACGGAGGGATGACCACGTGGAGACGCAGGGAGAGGATGGCAGCTACAGGCCGGGGACAGAGGCCTTAGAGGAAATCAGCCCTGCTGACTCTTTGAACTCAGACTTCCAGCCTCCTGAATTGTGAGAAAACAAATTTCTGTTTTAAGTCATGTGGTCTGTGGTATTTGCTTTGGCAGCCAACACAAACTAATATGCCATCTGCTCCCTTCCCTCCCACCGTGTCTGATGTCCTTAGGAACCACTGTCTTCCTTTATTCCAGGATGTCTGGGAGGAAGAAAATGTCCCTTTTCTAGCATTGAGAGGCCACCAACATTGAATAACCACACTGGGGTAGACACAGAGGGGAAAAGATTCCTGCTGTTCCCATCACAGCAGCCTTGGAGATGAGGAGACAGAGGGATCTGACCAGAGTGAGTCCCAGCCCGACCTTCTCCCACACACTCCACACATCAGCTATCAAGACTGAGCCAGGCTTGCGAGGGCAGAGTGGGAGGGAGATGAGGCCCAAGGTTCTCAGAGTTCAACTGGCCTCATCAAGAACTTCAAGATCTTCCTCTCTTCTCTGCTACCAAAACTGTGTGAAGGGGAAAAAAAGCCAGGATAAGATTAGAAGTTCAGCCGCCCACATCCTTGCAGTGGCTAACAGCTGTTAAGGGACATTTTATTTGTGTTTTGTTTTGTTTTGAGACAGAGTCTCCCCCTGTCACCCAGGCTGGAGTTCAGTGGTGCAATCTCAGCTCACTGCAACCTCCACCTCCTGGGTTTAAGTAATTCTCCTGCCTCAGCCTCCCGAATAGCTGGGATTACAGGCGCCAGCCACCCCATCTGGCTTATTTTTGTATTTTTGGTAGAGACGGGGTTTCACCATGTTGGCCAGGCTGGTCTCGAACTCCTGACCTTGTAATCCACCTGCCTCAGCCTCCCAAAGGGCTGGGATTATAGGCATAAGCCACTGCTCCCAGCCTCCCCCTTCTACTATTTTAAGGAACACTGGTGCTTCAGTTAACATCTCATCTGGCAGGAACATTCATTGATACCAACATCCTGAACATCTGATGGAGTTGAGTAGCCAGAGTAACTACCTCCAGGGTCATGCTCTGAGGATTCCAGCTTTATCTGTAGTGAAACTTTCCCTGACAGCCTGCTGAGTTCCCCTTCCCAGATACAAAATCCTTTTGATCACTTACTATGAGTCAGACACGTTCTGCGCTTTATCTCCTTTAATCCTCACCATAACACCATGAGATAGATATCATCATTCCTGTTTTATAGATGAGAAAAGTGGGGCTTAAAAAGGTTAAAAAAAAAAAAAACCCCAGCACTTTGGGAGGCCAAGGCGAGTGGATCACCTGAGGTCAGGAGTTCGAGACCACCATGGCCAACATGGTGAAACCCCATCTCTACTAAAAATACAAAAAATTAGCCGGACGTGGTGGAAGCCTGTAATCCCAGCTACTCGGCAGGCCGAGGCAGGAGAATTGATTGAATCTGGGAGGCGGAGGTTGCAGTGAGCCAAGGTTGCACCACTGCACCCCAGCCTGGGCAACAAGAGCAAAACTTCGTCTCCAAAAAAAAAAAAAAAAAAAAAAAAAAAAAAAAAAAAAAAAAAAAGAAAAGAAAAGAAAGAAAGAAAAATGGTTAAAAAACTTGTCCAAGGTCACATTGCTGGTGCAGGTCACACCCCTGTCATAAAACCGGGGGCTTTGCGACTCCCAAGTCCAGCCTTGAACCTCTGTGGTTTTCAGAACCAGAGTGGATGGGGAGCAGCTGATGCCATCGAAGCTGTCACAGGTAGGCATGGGGACAGGAGGGAGAGCAGACGGTGGAGCAGCAGAGTGTCCCAAGCTAGTCCAGGACGGGCAAAAGATCCTACGGAGACAAAGGGACTGATCATCATTCTGACCCAGCCCCGCCCACTGTCCTCCCTTCCTCATCCTTGTTCAGGTGCTGTCTCTTTCTGTTTTCCAAACATTGCCAACATCTTTTTTACAAAGCAGGCTTTGTTGCGATATATTTCGCACACGGTACGAGTCACCCATTTACAGTGTGCCATGCAGTCGCTTTTTAATATATTCACCGTTGCGTATCCACCACCGCAATCAGCAGGGCATTATTGTTGCCCCAGCTGTCATTAGAACATCGTCATCACCCCACACTAGCCACTGCGCCCCAGTCCCCCCAGCCCCAAGCAGTCACTAATCTACTTTCTGTCTTTACAGACTTGTCTATTCTGGGCATTTCATATAAATGGAATGATACAAATGGATGGTCCTTTGGGACTGACGTCTTTCACTTAGCATAATGTTTTCAAAGCCTAGTTTTAAAGTAAATTAAAAAAAGGCTAAAGGTCAATGTGTACTACTTGGCACAAAGTAGAGAGGCTCAGTAAATGCTTATTGAATTGAAATACAATTTTTTTTTTTTTTGAGATGGTGTTTCACTCTGTCACCCAGGCTGGAGTGCAGTGGTACAATCTTGGCTCACTGCAGCCTCCACCTCCTGTGTTCAAGCGATTCTCCTGCCTTAGCCTCTTGAGTGATCCGCCCGCTTTGGCCTCCCAAAGTGCTGGGATTACAGACTGAAATACAATTTTTGATCATAAGTGATTTCCCCAAGTCATCAAGAAAAGGCTACATTATATTTGTCACATTCTTTTTTTTTTTTTTTTTTTGAGACAAGATCTCACTTTGATATGCAGGCTATAGTACAGAGGTGCCAACTTGGCTCACTGCAGCCTCAAGCCCCTGGGCTCAAGCAATCCTCCTGCTTCGGCCCCCCAAGTAGCTGGGACCACAGGTGTGTACCACCTTGCCTGGCTAATTTTTGTATTTTTTGTAGAGGCGGAGGTTCACCATGTTGCCCAAGTTGGTCTCAACCTCCTGAGCTCAAGGGATCCGCCTGCCTTGGCCTCTCAAAGTTTTGGAATTACAGGCATGAGCCACCGCGCCCAGCCCATCACATTTTTTTTTTTTTTTTTTTTTTTTTTTGAGATGGAGTTTTGCTATTGCTGCCCAGGCTGGAGTGCAGTGGCATAATCAGCTCACTGCAACCTCCGCTTCCCGGGCTCAAGCAAGTCTCCTGCCTCAGCCTCCCAAGTAGCTGGGATTACAGGCATGTGCCACCACACCTGGCTAATTTTGTATTTTTGGTAGAGACTGGGTTTCACCATGTTGGTCAGGCTGGTCTCAAATTCCTGACCTCAGGTGATCCACCTGCCTCGGCCTCCCACACTGCTGGGATGACAGGCGTGAGCCACCACACCTGGCCCATCACATTCTCTAAAAAGCGGAGAACTGATTGACACATTCTTGAAAATGTGGAGCAAATGTTGCATGACCAAGTGTTTCTTAATCAGTTTCCTGAAATTGCAGCTGTCTTCTTTCAATTCCCATAAAAGTGCTGTAACATTTTTTATACTAATACTGTAGTTCTTCAAATTTTGACTTCTGAGCACCAATAAGGAAATGTGGAGAGAAAGGACCTTGTTACACAGTTGCTAGGAATGGAAATTAGTATAACTATTATGGAAAACAGGATGGAGCTTCCTCAAAAAATTAAAAATTGAACTACCATATATATCCGAAGGAAATGAAGTCAGTATATCGATTGAGCGTGCTGGCTCAGACCTGTCATCCCAGCACTTTGGGAAGCTGATGTAGGAGGATCATTTGAGTCCAGGGGTTCAAGTCCAGGGGTCTCCCTATGTTGCCTGCACAACATAGGGAGACCTCATTTCTACTAACAATTTAAAAATTAGCTGAGTGTGGTGGTGCACACCTGTGGTCTCAATTACTCTGAAGTCTGAGGCAGGAGGATCACCTGAACTTGGGAGGTCAAGGCCGCAGTGAGCCCTGAATGTGCCACTGTACTCCAGCCTGGGTAAGAGAATGAGATCCTGTTTCAAAAACAAAAAAGAAAAGTAAAGAAAAGAAAAGAGAAGAAAAATCAGCATGGCAAAGAGTTATCTGCATTTACGTGTTCACTGCAGCATTATTCACAATAGCCAAGATATAAAATCAACCTACGTGTGTATCAATGGATAAATGGATTTTTAAAATGTGGTATATAAATGTAATGAAATGTGATTCAGCCTTAGAAAACAAGGGAATCCTGGCATTTACAACACTGTGGATGAACCTGGGGACATTTTGCTAAGTGAAATAAGCTAGGCACAGAAAGACAAATACCACATTATTTCATTCATAAGAGAAACCTAAAAACGTCAAACTCATAACAGCAAAATAGAATGGTGGTTAGCAGGGACTCAGAGCAGAGGTGACAGGGAATGCCTTTAATGGCCAAAAAATACCAATTTTCAGTTAGACACAAGTTCAAGAGGTCTATTATGCAGCGTGGTGTCCATAGTAACAATGTATTGTATACTTGAAATGTGCTAAGAGAGTAGATTGCGTATGTTAATTAGTGTGATTTAGTTATTTCACAATGTAAACATATATCAAAACACCACGTAGTACATCATAAATACATATAATTTCTATTTGTCAGTTGAAAAACAGTCGTCTGGACCTGCTTCCTGTCACGGAAGTCGATTTGCATCTTTTTTTGTTTTTTGAGACCAGGTCTCCCTCTGTTGCGCAGGTTGGAGTGCAGTGGTGCCATCCAGGCTCACCGCAGCCTTGAGCTCCTGGCCTCAGATGATCCTCTGGCCTCAGCCTTTCCTGTGACTGGGACCACATGTACACACCACCACACCTGGCTAATTTTTAAAGTTTTTGTAGAGCTGGGTCTCTCGTCAGTGGCCCAGGCTGGCCTCAAACTCCTGGGCTCAAGCAATCCTCCTGCCTCAGCCTCCCAAAGCCCTGGGATTACTGATGTGAGCTGCCACACCTGGCCTAATCTGTGTCTTTATCAATACTATAGGGAAAAAGAAAAAGAAAAAACAAAGAACCAAACAAACTACCTCTAGACTCAAATAGCCAATTACCGAAACTGAATTTGACTTACAGATTCTGGTGACTTGTGCAGAGATAGCCCAGATTTCTTTGGGACCCCAGGGCTTGTCATCAAAGACAAAGTATCTAGTTGAATGGGCCACAACATTAGGAGGCAGTGGCACTTTTTACAGGACAAGCCCCAGGAAAGAAAGTGTCCCACAGGTGGGAAGCACTTGGGGAGGCGGGTAGGAGCTCAGTAACACCTGGCAGAGGGTGTATGGAGGCGGGTCTGGCATGCCTGCAGCTGCTCCACTGCTGCCTTACAACAAAGGAGAGACCTTCCGGACCCTCAGCTGGCGTCCTTCCCCTCTTCTCTCCTGAGCCCTGACATTCTGGCAATGCTTCGGCTGCACAGAAGATAAAGCACAGCAAGGGAGACTCAGCCACGTTTTCTTACAGATGAGGGTGTGTGGCTGGAAAGGGGCCGTTAGCAACTCCTGCTCTTGCTTCCCCTCCTCTCAGAGTCTGGAGAACTTTGAGAAAAAAGGAGGAGACACAAAAGGAAATAACTAAAAAGATGCGCCTGGAGCAACTATGAGGATGGTAAATTGGTGTCTAATTCTGAAAATCATAATTGGTGTAAATGCTATGCCACTGTGGAAGGAGGGATGAAGGGTAGAGGGAATACAAAAGAACATGAAGTTAGAATCCTCGGCGTGAAAACCTGCCATTTATACCAGCAGACAAACAAGATCAGAGACCATCAACTGGCTGGCTGAATGGGACCAATAGGCAGGTTTACGCAGCCCCACGCTTCAAAAATCGGGAGATCTCCACATTAAAATCTGGGAATCTGACCTTTTGTAACAGATCAGAGGATTTGCAACACCAAGAGCATCATCACAGGCGACACCCGGCTTGGATGGGCAGCGGCTGCCCCTGCAGAAGGGTCAGGAGCTCTTCCGATGGGCACAGTCTCCACCGCTCCCTGCTGCTTACTCCTTGCTCCTTGCTCCTTGCTCCTCATCAGCATCACCGTTTGGGCCTTGTAGCATATGCGTTTGTCACTCCCTCCTAGGACATCCACAATACGAAATGAGAGAACAATTTGGTAAATTCAACAAAAGGCCACTTACATTACACAGTCACCATATATTCTTTGTGGAAAGAGAAGTGGCATAAATCAATTCATAAATTATCTTGAGGTGTTTCCTCTGGAGTCCTGGGCTGGCCGCTGGATGAATTCATCTGTCTTCTGGCAGATGGACAAGAAAATTGAATTGGAGTGGCCAATTAGATGTCAGTCGCCGCCTCTGGGCCCACGTGGGTGAACCCTCACCACAGAGAGAATGACAGCTGGCTCTAGGACGGGGTGTTGACCTGGGTACAGCTGTCCAGGAAAGGGCCTAGGGAGAGGAGCTATGGGTCCTGCACCGACATCAGCCTTGAACATGGGGCTGGCGTGGCGGGGGAGGGGGGGAACATGAATAATTCATGTCGCAACCAGACTGATGCTCAGCGAGCTTCTATAGGAATGAATTACCTTGTGTGCATTTCCTGCCTAAATGTCAGCGTATCTTCTCACAAGTGCCTGGGACGGGTTTATGAATAGGTGCATTCTCCAGTGCCTCTGCTTTAGGCAAGGCAGTTTCAGAATCTTGGCTGAGTTTCCAACTTCTGACTTGCTATTTACAAACTGTAATCATAAGATTTCAAATGACACATGACTTAAAAAAAAAAAAAAAAAAAAAAAGCTCTGACTCAGGAGAAATCCGGATGGAAATGGAACAATGGTTTTGAATGGATCTGGGTCACGCAAATGAAAGTCAGGAGGCTTGGGTGTCCTGGTGAGAAACAGTGATGTGGGAAGAACAGAAACATGTATAGGACGTTTACCATCTTGGGAACTTCATGGGTGTTCTCATTGTTAACATCATTTAACAGATGAGAAAAACGGAGTCCTGAGGCATTGCTGCTAATAGAAATTCAATGCGAGTCACATTTGTAATTTAAGATTTCCTAGTAACCGCGTTAAAAAAGGGAAAAATAAAAAAGAGACTGAAATTAATTTTAATGGTGCATTTTATTTAACTCAGTATATCCAAAATGAACATTTAAATATGCCATTGATATAAAAATTACGGATGAGATATTATGCATCCTTTTTCAAAACACGTCTTGGAAGTCCAGGGCATAATTCACTCTCAGAACACATCTCATTCCAGACAGCCACATTGTAAGTCCTCCAAAGCCTGCCAGGCACGGTGGTTCATGCCTGTAATCCCAGCCCTCTGGGAGGCCGAGGCGGGCAGATCATCTGAGGTCAGGAGTTCAAGACCAGCCTGGCCAACAGGGTGAAATCCCGTCTCTACTAAAAATACAAATATTAGGCAGGCATGGTGGTGGGCGCCTGTAATCCCAGCTACTCGGGAGGCTGAGGCAGAATTACTTGAACCTCAGGAGGCAGAGTTCCAGTGAGCCGAGGTTGCGCCATTGCACTCCAGCCTGGGCAACGAGAGGGAAACTCCGTCTCAAAAAAAAAAGAAACAAAAAAAAAACACACAAAAAAACATGCAGCAGCAGCTCTGATGCATGCACTTAACGCTGCATGGCCTTGGGCAAATTGCTTAACTTCTCCGGTCCCCATTTCCTTATCATAAAAGGTGAGGAATGATACGTCTTCTCAGTTCCTCCTGGGTCATAGGGTAACAGACGAGCACGGCACAGTGGCCATTGTCACACAGCAGCAGGGGATCTGCGGGGGCAGGCAAGTGGCAAGATGACATAGGTGACATCGTTAAAGTGTATCTCAGATCCAGGTGACAAGGATTGTTAAAGGCTCTTTGCATAACTATATTCAATTTGGGGTGATGCAGAAGGGGTATTCCAGGTCTGGTCAGCTCCCATGGGAGGCTTCCTACCTGCCGGGGCTTTACCTGGTCAGGCAGAATGCTAATGCCACCAGCTGGGAGGATGTTCTCAGAAGGACGGAGGAGATGGCAGCTTCTCCAAGCTGATCCCCCGAAACCATGCCTTCTCCAAAATTTGTGTATCAGGCACTCGTTTGCAATGACTACTGTAGCAAAACGACGAGACACGTGCAAAAATGCTGCATCCAGCTTGTTTGAACAATTGCAGTTGTTCAATTTCATTCAGACCAATTAGGCTGTATTTTTAGTATGATTATTCAAAGCGTTGGTACTACTTAGACAAAATATCAGCTAACGAAAGTTAGCTGGAATGACAATTTTACAGAAAGTAGAATATCTTTGTTACCAAAGAGAAGTTTATTTTGATGAAATGAAAAACCCCAGGTACAGAATAAGATACAACTTAAAACTATCATGAGTGGGACAGTGTAGGAGCAAGAAGATGCCTTTGGGGCCAGTGGGCCTGCATTCACATTTTATTTTTGCCACCCTTTTCTTTGGTGACTTTATTACCTTTAAAATGGGAAAGATACACATGTACTTTCCAAGTTATAAGAAGGATTTACATTCTTGGCACCATAAATATTAGTTCCTTTTTTCTCTACATCAGTGAGAAAGGATGTGGTAAAATGGGGGGTGGGGGGGGAGAAAAAAACAGGCAAGGCCTTTGTGTTTTTGCTTTTTTTGTCGTCTAATTTCTTTTAACAAATAACAATTGTTTTTCTGATTAGGAAAGTGACACATTCATTGTGGAACACTTGGAATATACAGAAAAAAAAATGTATTTTTCAAAAATCACCAGTAATTCTACCACCAGAGATAAATACTATGAATGTTTTTGTGTTTGCCCTAAGCACGCCTATGTGATTGGGATAATATTATTACCTAAAGTGTTATGTTCCATTGTTCATGCATGTGCTCTTTCTAAATTCTATTTTATTTTTAGACAGGATCTCACTCTATCACCCAGGCTGGAGTGCAGTGGCAGAATCACAGCTCACTGTGGCCTCAAACTCCTGGGCTCAAGCAATTCTCCCGTCTCAGCCTCCCAAGTAACTGGGACCGCAGGTGTGCCCCAACACACCTGGCTAATTTTTTGTATTTTTTGTAGAGGTGGGGTCTCACTGTGTTGCCCAGGCTGGTCTCCAGCTCCTGGCCTCAAGTGATCCACTTGCCTTGGCCTCCCAGAGTGCTGGGATTGTAAGTGTGCACCACTGTGCCTGGCCTGTCCTCTCGGTTTTAAAAAGACTCTTCAAAAATGTTGGAATTTTCCTTATTTTATAAATAACTGTTGAAGAACATAACTTAATGGTTATATAATATTTCACTATATTGCTGTACCATGTTTTATTTAGTCCTATTTTTGGACAGCTAGGCTGCCTCCAAGTTCTCTCAATACAGAAATTCTACATCATATTCTTGCACACAAATTTTGGTCCACATCTGTGGATGTCTTTAGGATAAGTTCCTAAGAGTGGAATGAGCAACTCTAAGGGTTTTTTAAGTGGTCCTGACTTTTATTACTAAATTGCTTTTCTGAAAGATTATTGTAGTTGACCGTCCTACCATGAGCGAATGGTCATTTTTGTACCATCTGGTCTCAGAACCGAACCATCAGCTACATTTTAAAAATAATGAATCGAGAATGGATGAATTGTAGGCACATATGGGGGTTCTATTTCTCTTTCTATGGGACTCTAGATACGATTTTCCCATTTCTGTGATTAGGATGTAGGGCTCCAGGAAACTGAGAGCGAGCCAGAGAGCTTCTGGAGAAGTCAACTGTACCGAGGCCAGGAAACACTAGCACCCCTGAGGGTCAAACAGTTATGTACTAAGAAAGAGGAAGTCCCACACAAAGTGGCAAGATGCTGGGTTGGCCCACAGTCTTAAGAGGGAAGCCTGTTCCAGACGTGACTTCCGCCCTAGGCAGATGAGGCTTCTGGTTTCCTGCCAATTATAACTAGCTAGAAACAGCATCACAGAGAAACAGTAAACCAACAGCAAGGTGGCAGCTGGGGACTCAGGCGTGAGGCCCAAGGCCAAGAGAGGAGCAGGGGGTGGGAAAAGCCTGGGGAAGGAGGGGCCGGGTCTAGACCAGCTAGCAATCCCACGGCAGCCAACAGCCCAGCCTGCTGGAGATGAGAGTTCTAGAAATGCAAAGGTTTTCGCGTGCAACCACAAAAGCAGTTCGTGGGAGTTCCTGGCACTGTCAGGAGGAAGTCGGGATCACACAGAGTGCACCTGGAAGGCAGCTCCCCTCCCCAGCTTCGACCTGGGCTAGCAGCTGCCACTGCCAGGTGGGCTCTGGGTTTCATGAAGCTGCAACAACAGAAACAGGAATTTGGGGAAGATAAAATAGAAACAGAGAAAGTATTTATATTTATTTAGATGAGAGATGTGCACAAACCACGAGCCCTGGAGACGCAGGGCGTCTAAACCATTGCCATTGTTTCAGTAGCTTTAGGAGAATTCGCAAGGTAGCTAAGGATAAGAAAGGGGAGAAAGTCATTCTCCAGCCCTCACAAAGGAAAATGCCTGATCCGAGCACCTGTGGCCGCCTCACTACTTAACCCCTCCAAGGAATTAACGTGAAGTACTCTTCAGTATGGCTATGGGAAGAGCACATTCTGTTGCAGTAGGAACATTTAACTACTGAGTCTAGGTTTGATTAATCAAATGTTGTCATTTACATGATACATCTTAACTTCAGTAAGAGGCTTAAACTCATCCCACATAAATCACTCGACAACCAGAAAAATATGGTCCCAATGTTGGCACGAGAGAACACACAAGGAGTGTTTTCAAAGGCTGATCTTGGGCCAGTATAGCTTAAATTTTCATCAGTGATGACACAGGAGGGTGCAAGAGTAAATGAATAAAAGACATAACCCAGTGTGGGGTTAAAACAGTGACTAGCCATCGAAGATAGGGGGAAGTGGAGGGTAAGTCAACGGAAATCAGTAGTATAGAGGTATAGAATGAAGTCTGATAGCATCGCGTGCCTTTAAAGATGAACAAATGAAGCAAATAACAGATGGAGTGAACACACAACCTGGTAAAACATTCACTGCCTGGAGTCTCCAAGAATAGGCCACCCTGGGAAGCGAGGTTTCCAGCATCCGAGACCCCTTAAACAACTGCTCTTAGGTTGCATCCATTTGGAATGGAAAATTTTCAAGAATGTGTCACTCAGTTCTCTGCTTTTTTAAAGAATGTGATGGGCCGGGTGTGGTGGCTTGCGCCTGTAATCCCAGCAGTTTGGGAGGCCGAGGTGGGTGGATCACCTGAGGTCAGGAGTTCGAGACTAGCCTAACCAACATGGTGAAACCTGGTCTCTACTAAAAGTACAAAATTAGCTGGGCATAGTGGCACCTGCCTGTCATCCCAGCTACTCGGGAGGCTGAAGCAGGAGACTTGCTTGAACCCGTGAGGCGGAGATTGCAGTGAGCCGAGATTTTCCACGGAGTAAACTTGCTCCATAACTTGTATACAAGAATGATCGAGGGTGCCTGTGGGTTCAGGCAAGTGAGTAGCTAGATTTAAAGTATGCCATACTTTAAGAGTTACATCAGGAGTATCTAGTAATAAAGCCTGATATTTTATTAAGAGTTCCCCTGTCATCCACTGGTGTCTTTTGGTTTCTAGGACTCCTTCTACTCGGTGTGGGGTTAAAACCTCCAGATGTTGTCTTAAAGCCAGTTTACTAGTTTCATCGACTAAGGCAGTTGCTGCAACTGCCCTGAGGTATCCAGGCCATCTTGAAGTGACACAGTCTAGTTGTGTAGAAAAATATGTCACTGGTCAGGGAATATCTCCCAGTTTCTGGACAAGGACACCTAGGGCAGTGCTTTGTTTTTCAGTCATATAAAGGAAAATGGCTTATCAAGATTAGGGATCCCTAGGGCTGGAGTTTATCCCAACATCTTCTTGAGAGTATTAAAAACTTGTTCACAATTACTATTCCAAAGGGATCTGCTCCTTTCAGAGTCTCATAACAAGGCTTGGCTATATGCCCAAATCCAGGTGCCCAGAAACAGCAGAATCCTGCCATCCCTAGGAGGGTCCACAGGTGTCTTCTCGTTCGGGGTTTTGGAATGTCCAAGATAGTTTCCCTTCGTTCTGGTGTTATTGTCTGGGTGTCGGGGGTTGGAACTTATTCTGAGTATTTAACCTCTTGAGTTGAAATCTGGGCTTTGTGTGGCAAGACCCTGTACTTACTAGCTCCCAGAGAGTTTAGTAACTGAATGGTATTTTTTGTCCGGAGAGTTTAGTAACTGAATGGTATTTTTTGTCCGGGGAGTTTAGTAACTGAATGGTATTTTTTGTCCAAGTTTCTTTTAGTTGAGCTAGAAACCAACAAGTCACCCACCTATTGGATATTAGTGTTTTTATTTAATTGTACCATCTTTAATTCTCTACTCAGTGCATTTTTAAACAGATGAGGGTTGTCCCTAGACCCCTGGGGAAGAACTGTCCAAGTTAATTAAGAAGCTACATGACTATCAGGATCAGCCTATTCAAAAGTAAAGATGAATTGTGAATCAGGGTGTACTGGAATGCAAAAAAAAAAAAAAAAAAAAAAGGTCCCTGGGCTAACAGTGTTTGGGGATTGGGAACTAAAGTATGCATGGGAATGACAGTCTCATTGACAGCTCGAAGATCTTGAACAAATCTGTAGTCTCCATTTGGCTTTTTAACTGGCAAGACTGGTGTATGACAAGGAGACTCACAGGGCCTTAACAACCCAAACTGCAAAACCTTAGCTATTAATGGTTGGATCCCTCTTTGTGTCTCTGGCTTTAAGGGGTATCGTCTCTTCCAGGGATATGGGACACCAGGCTTCAGTTGGATGCAAACTGGGGGAAGATGTAACTTTTTGCCTGTAACGTTAGTGACCCATACTACAAGATTTACTTGGGAGGTTACTTCAACAGGTAAAGTAGATCAGTCCCCTGTTGACTCTTCTCCTTTATCACCGGAAAGGAGAAGCAGCAACCCCTAGTCTGTCTTTTGATTTCTAAAAGATACTACTGTTTGCAGTTGAGTTAACAAATCCCTTCCCAACAAGGGGGTGGAGCATTCAGGCATGATAAGAAAGGCATGTGAGAAAACCAAAGTCCCTGAAGCGTAGTTAAAGGATAGGGAAGGCCGGGCGCGGTGGCTCCCGCCTGTAATCCCAGCACTTTGGGAGGCCGAGACGGGCGGATCATGAGGTCAGGAGATCGAGACCATCCTGGCTAACACGGTGAAACCCCGTCTCTACTAAAAATACAAAAAATTAGCTGGGCATGGTGGCGGGCGCCTGTAGTCCCAGCTACTCGGGAGGCTGAGGCAGGAGAACAGCGTGAACCTGGGAGATGGAGCTTGCAGTGAGCCGAGATCGTGCCACTGCACTCCAGCGTGGGCAACAGAGTGAGACTCCGTCTCAAAAAAAAAAAAAAAAAAAAAAAAGGATAGGTAAAATGGCATTTATGGGCTTGTCTATCTATCCCCGTGACCATACAGTTTTGGGGTGACAGAGTCCCATTATAATGGGGTCAAAACAGAGCAAGCAGCCCCCATATCCAAAAGGAAGTTAATAGTCTTACCTGCCATGTCGAGGGTTACCCGAGGCCCCTTCGGAGATATGGCTAGTTGTCCAGTGGGAGTTGTGGCGGAAGGTCCCAGGCCCTGTCACTCTTGGGCTTGCCTGGCTTTTTTGGCCATCATTAATTTGGGAGCTGATGGCCCCCTTTGGAGTGCTGGGCAGTCCCCCTTCTAATGGCTGGTTTTCTTATAGTGTGTACACTGATTTATATCCAAGGCATGGAGATGCAGATACCCAGCTTTGGGCTTTTCATCTTTCTGCTTTCCTTGTTCAGACCAAGAGTCAGGAAGGCAACCCCCTGTGGAAGGTGAGATTAAGGATGCAGTGAAGAGCTGCCCCTTGCGGGAGGTCCTTCTTGTTCTTTACGTTTCCTCTGTTTTTCCCTGTTATTAAAAACTAAAAATGCCACATCACATCCAGAAGTTTTTCCATAGAAGTCTGGGGACCCAGAGTTGATTTTTGTAGTTTTCTACAGATATCACGGGTCGACTGGATTATGAAATGTACTCCCAAAAGGGTCTGTCCTTCTCTCGAGGCGGAATCAGTGTTACTATATTTCCTAATTGCCTCAAATAAACGCCCCTGAAACAAAGCTGGATTCTTATCTTTACCCTGAGCAACTTCTTTAACCTCTTCATAGTGAACAGGCTTTTTCACATATTTCTTCATCCCTTCCAACACACAAGAGACTGTATGGTCTCTCCTCTCCAAGTCCTCACAGCCCCTTTGATTGTTCCATTCTGGATCTTGATCTGGAACCATTACACCTCCTGCCTGATATATATTATGGTTAGGGTTATGAGCTAATACCTCATCTGTATGGGTCCTAGTTGTCCCCAAAATGTGGTGTTTCTCTCCCACTGTACAACACAGAGACGATAAAACATGCAGATCCTGCAGCATTAAACTATAGGTCAGAGCTAATTTCTCAAACTCATCTATGAATTTTCCTGCCCCTTTAAAGAAATGACCAAACTAGGCCGGGCGCAGTGGCTCAAGCCTGTAATCCCGGCACTGTGGGAGGCCGAGACAGGCGGATCACAAGGTCAGGAGATCGAGACCATCTTGGCTAATTCGGTGAAACCCCGTCTCTACTAAAAAATACAAAAAACTAGCCGGTCGTGGTGGCGGGGGCCTGTAGTCCCAGCTACTCGGGAGGCTGAGGCAGGAGAATGACGTAAACCCGGGAGGCGGAGCTTGCAGTGAGCTGAGATCTGGCCACTGCACTCCAGCCTGGGCAACAGAGTGAGACTCCATCTCAAAAAAAAAAAAAAAAGAAAGAAATGACCAAACTTCTCTTTACATAGAGCCAAATCAGACATAGAAAACGGGACATGTAGTCTTGCAGTGACTTCTTCCCCATTTGCCACCTGTCTAAGTGGCCAAAGATTTCCCTTTGGAGGTTGATAAGAGGCTCCACTCTAAGCAGTACGTGCAGGGCTAAGTTCCTCAGGGAGTGGTGGGTATACAGTAGGACTGGACAGGTAAGGAGGAGTGGATGAACGGATCCCAATAGAACTTTCAGGTGGACTAGAGGGAGAAAGGGCTGACACATCTGAACCTTCAGAGCTGACAGAAGGAGGTTCTGCTCCACCCAAAGATGTCCACTGAACTGGGGGCGCAGTACCAAGGGATCATCTAGTATGTCTGGTTCTTTCTCTTCCTTTTCTCTCGTCAAACATGCACGTGTCTGCTGCAGGGTTTATTCTGACTGAGCAGCAAAACACTTGAACATATGGTATTCCACCCCATTTTCCTTCTTGCTTACAAAACAAATCGAGCTGAAGTATAGTATTAAAGGCCACAGTTCCAGTAGGAGGCCATTTCTCTTGTTTTTGTAAATAATACCAAGGCCGAACAGTATTACATAGAAACACCAGTTTTCTCTTCTTACGGCCATTTAGTTTAAACTGGTCCCAGTGTTCGAGAATACATCTCAGTGGTGAGTCTTTTGGGATTGACGCCGTGATTCCCACGAAGGAGGCAGGTGATATTGTCAAACTTGCAAGATTATATTGTCACTGGCCACATTCACTAAAAAGGATAAAAGAGGTTTTTAAGGCCAGTTACATTAATGAGGGGATCTTTGCCAAAAATTAGATTCTCTTATTCAGACTATCTGAATAATAAAATGAGATGAGTCATGAATCTTAGATAATACACAACATGGAGTCTAACCAAAGAAATGTCAAATGAGGCAAAGGAAATGCAGAAGATGTGGATGGTGACATAGTTTGGTTGTGTCCCCACCCAAATCTCATGTTGAATTGGAGCTCCCATAATTCCCACATGTCATGGGAGGGACCTGGAGGGAGGTAACTGAATCATGGAGTGGGTCTTTCCTATGCTGTTCTTGTGATGGTGAATAAGTCTCATGAGATCTGATAGTTTTATAAAAGGGAGTTCCCCTGCACACACTCTGCCTGCAGCCGTGTAAGACGTAACTTTGCTCCTCCTTTGTCTTCCGCCATAATTGTGACACGTCCTCAGCCATGTGGAACTGTGAGTGAATTAAATCTCTTCCTTGTATAAATTACCCAGTCTTGGGTAAGTCTTTATTGGCAATGTGAGAACAGACCAGTAAAGATGGGAATGACGACAGCAAGCAGGTTCTGGGCAATAGTGGCATGTGGATTAGACAGGAAAAGCCAGTTTGCCTGAATCCAAGAAAGGAAATAAGTGTTTGTTTGTTTGTTTAGTGTGCACAATGAAACAAAACAGCAAGGAGAAAAGTTCCCTGATTTCCATCCTAGTGCTTCTCAATCACACCTAGTGGGCATAGCAGCAACAAAACACAACCACATCTATCTAATCTTATTGCTCATAGCTGTTAAATACCACATCTCAATCAGCAGTTTTAGAGACACAGCCTTCATCGCATTTTTGTTCCCAATATTTCACAAACAACTGGACAGAAATCAGGAGGCACACAGGGGAAGAGTAAGTTAAAATCCCTAGGACCAGTGAAATGAAGTCTCCTGAAAATGACAGTGAAACAGAGACAGCAACCAAGAAATGGATTCATGCGGCAAAGAGGACAAGGCAGATTAATACAAAGAACACAGCAGCTAACATCCCATGGTGCCAAACCATTCTTAGCCGAGAGGGACTTATACTAGAATCATCTGGAAGATATTAAAAACCGAATGGCTGGGCCGCACCCCATATCAATTACATAAGAACCTTTTGAGGTGAGAACCAGGCAGCAATAATTTTTAGAGCTTCTCTGGTGAGAAAACTGGGAACCACTGATTAGGGATTTTATATAACAAGAAATCTGGAGTTAGGCAGTTCAGGGCTGATGTGGCAGCTTCTCCAAGCATTGGCAACCCAGGCTCTTCCTGACTCTCAACTCTACTATCCCTGGAGGTGAGGTCTTTGTCCTCACAGTCATAAAATCACTGCCAAAGCCCCAGACATCACGTTCATTATCCACACAACAGGAGGGAGGAAGGGCCAATATAAAAGCCTCACGTCACAACTTCTGCTTAGTTATCAATGACGGGAATTTTATCACATTGTCACCCATATCTTCAAGAGAGACTGGAAAAGTATTTATTTGGTTGGGTACATTGTCATGCCCCCCGTCCCGCCCAAATCAGGATTCTATTAGTAATGAAGAGTGAAGATATTGGACAGGCAAGTATGAGGACCAAGGCCCTTGGCCCCCTAAAGTGTCACTAAAAATCACTGACTGAAGCAGACTGACTAATAGAAGAAAAGGCATAGATATTTATTGATCATGTATACAAGGGAGCCTTCCAAATGAAGACCCAGCTTCTCCGTGAGGTTACAGAAAGAACGGAGGATTGGATCCTGGTAAAACAGGTGATGAGAGGGAGGAGAAGAGGAATTCTGTGGAGGGGATTGCTGCGGAGAATGAATGACTCCAGTAACAGAGATTAACTTGTAGATAGTTCTCTTTGGAATCTGAACAGCCCTTGGAGACATCAGGATACTTGGAAAAGGATCTTCTCAGGTGTGCTTACCTCTTGGTCTCCTTTCCTGCAATAAATAATGACAACAGGGAGGGAAAAAGAATAATTCTTCTGCTTGGTGGGTCTGGATGTTAGGTGGGTGAAGGAACTCCAGATTCCATGGGAGAGACAGTGTGGGCGGGGGGGTCAGAGAGATCCCAGTTTAGCATGTCAAAACACCATCTTTGGGGATATTGATTTCTGAGCCCCAACACAGCTATCTATTTCTGCCACGAAAATGCTTATTAAACAAAATATAACAAATACCCACTGGAGAGCTCCTTTCTCTGTTGATCCACTTGACTATAATAAAATACCAAAGACGGCTACAATAAAATGCTGAGATGGGATCATTCCCTTGACCCCCTCTCGGGACTTGCGATAGAGGTGTGGCTCATTAACTCAGCCTCCCCATGCTCAATCCTCTTGCAAGAGGGAGCAAGCGAGTGAGCAAGTGTGGGAACCAGAGTGAACCAACGCTGGAACTGGCCGGTCGCTCCTCTCTGGTGGGAGCAGGCTCCGTGCAGGCCCTGCATCGGCGGCCAACCAAGGCTCTTTGAGCTCTGCCGTCCTGGGACAGCCAAGCGCCAACCAGCTCAGTGGAGGGTTAGGGTGGCAGCCCTTGCCCTCTTGGCACCCAGGTTCTTGTCCGGCCTCCAGGAAGAATCAGGTCTCATGAATGGCTTGAAGGGCAGTGTATGTGGAGGATTTTACTGGGCAATGGAAGTGGCTCTCAGCGGGATGGGGAGTTGGAAAGAAGATGGTGCCCGAAGAAGGTGATCTTTCCCTGAAGTCTGGCTGTTTCCAGCCAGGCCCCTCTCCAAAGCTGCACCGGCTGAAGTTAGCCATATCTATCCATAGTCTCTGATGTTCAGTTGCTTCTTTGCTTGCCATTCAATCGCTTGAATCCCTGACGCTTAGCAGCTTGTACCCCTGACGCTCAGCTGCTTGTCTCCTCACTGCTCAGCCGTGTGTATCCCCAGCACTCAGCCACTTGTGTTGCTCTGCCAGCTGAAGTCTTTTTATGGGCACAGGATGAGGCATGGAAGGCCAAAAAGGCATCATTTGGGGGGAAAAACAGAGTTAGCTGTTTTCACTTAGGGCTGCCGTTCCAGGCTTAAGGGTGGGGTTTAGTCGGGAGCCCAGTCCTTCTGTATCAATACCAAAGACTGCCATAATGGAAGTACCAAAGACTGCTATAGTAAAATACCAAAGACTGGATGGCTTATAACCGACATTTATTTCTCACAGTTCTAGAGGCTGGGAAGTCCAAGGTGCTGACAGGTGCAGTGCTTGGTGAGGGCCAGCTTCCTGGTTCAGACTTGGTTCAGGTTTTTTGGTTTGTCCTTATATAATGGAAGAGGTAAGGGATCCACCCTCATGATCTAATCACCTCCCAAAGGCCCCATCACCTTGGGGGTTAGAATTTCAATACCAGAATTTGGTGGTACATTCAAACCATAGCACCTTCATGTCTTTGAGACTCCATCAATATACAGTGGAAGAAACTTCTATGCCATACCACCTAGTTTATAGGTTACATAACAGTGCTTTTTCTAAAAAGTCAAGCTGTAAGTTTTATTTTACTTATGTCTTACTGAAAATGAGACCTTTGTCTTAATTAGATATATTTCTTTTCTTAGACATTTTTATTTCATAAGGTCCTTTATAATTTAAAATCATATTTTTGAATGACATGAGGAAAAAGAAGCATGAATGTTCGTGGTGTATGAGACCTTCATCTTAATGAGATATATGTCTTTTCTTAGACATTTTTATTTCATAATGCCCCTTACAATTTAAAATCATATTTTTGAATGACATGAAGAAAAAGAAGCACGAATGTTCATGGTGTTTTTGAGGAGAAACGTTCGAGAGGTGCCGTTGGTAGGAAACCACACGGCCAGGGCAGGCTTTGAGTGCCAGGCTGAGGGGTTTGGAACTCTTCCTTTACAGAAAATCAACCGTCCCCGCTTCTCCCACCTCCCAATCCTTCCCTCCAATAGAGTCTAATGCCTTATTCCTGGATGCTCTGCGGCTTCTGGTTCCAGTTCCCGGTTTCTGTCCCTCACGGTGCCCAGATGTACTCCCTCTTTATGTTTAAGCGAGATTGCAAGGGCTTCCACAACACTTACCAGACCGCTGAGGTCATGAGGCTTAGTGCTAACGAAGAGACAGGAGAAATGAGACAAGATGCATGTACCCAAGGCTGCTGACAACAGGCAGCCAGATGGGAGTTGGCAGCTGAGTCAGAAGTGCACAGGGGCAGGGGGAGAGACAGGCGGGGAGCAAAGGCTGAGTCTGAGATTTGAGCCACAGTCATGTGTGAGCAAGAGGATGCTGTACCCAGAATGGAGAAGTTGGGGGGAGAAGATGTATTTTGGAGAAAGATGATGAGTTTGGTTTCAAAAGGGAAAGCACTTCTCGTTTACTGAGAGAGAGCCCACTCCGGGCTGGTTCTATGTTATACACTCTACAGTGTGGGACAATCAAATAAAGTTGCAGCAAGTGGCGGTGATTCAGGATGGTGGCATGAGGGCAGGGGCAGGCATGGAGGCCTGCCGGGGTAGACAGGATGAGTACACTCACAGAGAAAGAGGGCACGGGGGCCTCGGGCTGAGGACCTGACCTCCAGCTCCATCTCCGTGGCAGGGCCAGAGGGAGGCACAGAGTTCCGAGGAAACAAGGAAGATGCAGCAGCCTGAACACCAGGAGTGGGCGGGTGGCTCACACCTGTAATCCAAGTGCTTTGGGAGGCTGAGGTGGGAGGATTGCTTGAGCCCAGGAGTTTGAGACCAGCATGAGCAACACAGGGAGACCCCCATCTCTACAAAAAATAAAAAACAATTAGCCAAGTGTGGCGGTGCATGCCTGTAGTCCCACCTTCTGGAGAGCGGTGGCAGGAGGATCACTGAGCCCAGAACTTTGAGACTGCAGTGAGCTATGACGGCACCACTGCCCTCCAGCCTGGGTGACAGACAAAAAACAAAACTCAGCCACAAAAAACAAAACTAGGTGGGGCACAGCCCAGCAAAGTCTCGTTTCTCCTGTCTTCTTCTAAAATACCAAAGACTGGATGGCTTAGCATAGCCTAGCACGAGCAGAAAGGATTTCACAAGGGACCCAGCACAGCTCAAGGCTGCTGAGTGGGGTGGGAAATCCAAACAGAGAAGAGCATCAGCCTGGGGAGCTCATAGGTTCTGGGAAAAGCGATCCTCCCTCCCACCCACGTTTTGGGGTACTCCACACAGGAGGTTTTTCGTTCCTACAGACATCTATTTTTCTTTTTACAAAGTTAAAATTGTGTTTTACACATTGCAAACTGCTTTTGTTAAACCGAGCATGCTGCTACCTCTACGGCGTCTGGACAGGTCTGGTCTAAGGCAGACACCAGGGGAGGCAGGACAGCCGCAGGGGCCCAAGGCTGCCAAGCACAGTGCGGGGCGCCACCTTCCTGGGCTGACTGGGGCCACTTCCTGCCCTGGCCCCTCCCTGCCACCAGCACCCTTTCCCATTCATCACCTGTTCCATCTTAAAGAGTGAACACTTCTGGAAAGGAGGGGAGTTACATCAAGATGCACAAAAGCGCACAGTCATGAAAACCAGAGACAAGGGCTGAAGATAAGGAAACAGGCCCAGTCTCCAGCATTCCCTTCTGTGGCTGCTCCAAAATTTCCCTGTGTTCGTCAGTTCCCAATCCCATTCCCATCTGCCTTACCCTGGCTTTAAAAGCAAGCTTTTTCACAAACTATCAAACCTAAAGGGACCCAGGTTTCAAGTAGCTCCCCTAGAACATTCAATCCAAATGGAAAAGAATTCGTGCCACAAACACAACAGCCATGCCAGGTGGCTGAGGTCATATTTATTTTACAGATGCATTCAGTTGGTGGTTGGGATAAACAAAAACATAAAATGAAATAAAAATATCTTACAGATACAAAACTGGGCTTCTACAATCCCGTAATATTAATAGCTGATATAGCATATAATGTGTAACATATTAATATGCAACACATATATTCATAAAGTACAGTCATGTACCTCATAATGACATTTCAGTCAAGGATGGTCCACATAGACAATGATGGTCCCAAAAGATTACAATGGAACTGAAAAATTCCTATTGCCTAGTGACATCATAGCCATCATAATGTCATAGAACAATTATGTTTTGTTTTTATAAATTTGGTGTAGCCTAAGTGTGTAGGTTTTTTTTTTGTTTGTTTGTTTGTTTTTGGAGATAGAGTCTCACTCTGTCACCCAGGCTGGAGTGCAGTCGCGCAATCTCGGCTCACTGCAACCTCTGCCTTCCAGGCTCAAGAGATTCTCCTGCCTCAGCCTCCCGAGTAGCTGGGACTACAGGCATGCACCACCATGCTGAGCTAATTTTTTGCATTTTTGGTAGAGATGGGGTTTCACCATGTTACCCAGGCTGGTCTCAGACTCCTGACCTCAGGTGATCCTCCTGCCTCAGCCTCCCAAAGTGCTGGCATTACAGGTGTGAGCCACTGTGCCCGGCCGGTGTATAGTGTTTTTAAAGTCTACAGTAGTGTACAGTAATGTCTTAGGCCTTCATATTCACTCACCACTCACTCACTCAGTCACCCAGAGCAGCTTCCAGGCCTTCCCTATACAAGTGTATATTTTTGGTACGTGGCCTATACAGGTATACCATTGTATATCCTTTATACTGTAATTTTCCTGTACTTTTTCTACATTTAGAGATGTTTAGACACACACATACTTAACATTATGCTACAACCGCTTACAGTATTCAGTGCAGTGACTTGCTGCCCAGGTTTGTAACCTAGGAGCAATGGGCCATACCACAGAGCCCGGGTGTGTAGTAGGCTCTGCCATCTAGGTTTGTGGACGTAAACTCTATGACGTTCACACAGTGATGAAATCACCTAATGATGCCTTCTCAGAATGTGTCCCTGTCACTAAATGAGACATAACTGTATATACCATATATTCATTTATATATAACACAGATATTGAATGGAAAGTTTAGGATTCAAGCCGGGCGCGGTGGCTCACGCCTATAATCCCAGCACTCTGGGAGGCCGAGGCGGGCGGATCACGAGGTCAGAAGATCGAGACCATCCTGGCTGACACGGTGAAACCCCGTCTCTACTAGAGAATACAAAAAATTAGCCGGGCGTGGTGGTGGCGCCTGTAGTCCCAGCTAATCGGGAGGTTGAGGCAGGAGAACGGCGTGAACCCGGGAGGCGGAGTTTGCAGTGAGCCGATATCGCGCCACTGCACTCCAGCCTGGGTGACAGAGCGAGACTCTGTCTCAAAAAAAAAAAAAAAAAAAAAAAAAAGAAAGTAAGTTTAGGATTCAGGCTAGCTCTAAAGATCCTACCTAGCCAGGTGCAGTGGTGCATGCCTGTAATCTCAGCACTTTGGGAGGCTAAAGTAGGCAGGTCACTTGAGCCCAGGAGTCTGAGACCAGCCTAGGCAACATAGTGAGACCCTGTTTTTTAAAACATTAAAAAAAAATAGCTGGGCCTGATTGCCTGTGGTCCCAGCTACTCGGGAGGCTGAGGTGGGAGGCTCACTTGAGCCCAGGAGGTCAAGGCTGCAGTGCACCATGATTTTGCCACTGCACTCCGGATTGTGTGATGAAGAAAAACTCCGTGCCAAGGCGGAAAAAGAAATCCTATCCATTGGTTACATTAAAGACAACAATAACTGAGAGGGTTTCACAGAGATTGGAAGCTGAGGCCCACACGCTAGATACGGCCAGAAAATGTGTTCTGTATAGTCCCTCAACTACTTTAAACTGGGAAAATTAACATTAGGCTCAGAACTTCAATTGCATGTGAAAAAAGCAGATGCGACTACTCTGGGCTTCCATCCCAGGAGGTGAGAAATTGGCCGGAGCTGTGTAGCAGCTGCTCATCCATCACTCACCTCCACGACTCCCTACTGCCTGACTGACCTGGGGACTAAACTGAGTTGTCATTTGCCATTGTGATCAGGCTGGCAATGTCCTTACCCAGCTCTCCTCACTTGTCTTGATGACCTGTCTGCACCCACAGGCCTTTATCAACCTTGATGAAATGCAACTTGCTTTCCAGGAGCCTTCATTCTTGAACAAATGGAAAATCCTTCCACTGAAGTAACAAAGCCATAAACGAAATGCTAAGGGTCAGACATCAGGGAATCCCCAAGGAAACTAATTTTTTTCTGGGGTTGCCCTAGTGTTCCTAATCAAATCCATGTAAATAACTGCCTATTCAACATACTCTAAAATTCAAACCAAAAACTAGGCATATTTTTGATGTGGAAAGTAAATGTGTTTGTATTCTCTTTAAGTCATTTAACTTAAGGCAAATGCAGAAGATGATCCTTGGATAGTAAAAACTTCTCCTTCTCCTGCATACAAGTTTCAGCACCACCCAAAAAGCTGTAACAGTTTTGGGAGAGGTGATTATTTTGCAAAATGTGCTTTTTGTTTCTTGGCCTATGTGTAGGGCCATTTAGGGAGAAGCCATGTTTGCACAGTAAGTTTTTATGTGTGTGTGGAAAGTTGTTTTTGCAAAAGACACACGTTCAGTGTTTTCACATTACTGCATCCCTGTTGACAACAAGATGAAATGCCATTAAAAGGTGAAGGTTACCAACTGCAACTCACAAGCTGGGAGCTTCGATGTTGAAGAGGACAAATCTTAAAAAAGACCAATATGAACATTGCACAGTTCAAGTCACTGCTACAGACAGTGTCTTTTTCTTCTGCAAGATTCAAGAAGATTCTACTGAAGCTATTTTCCTTCTTCCCTGGCAGATCAAGGGGAGATTTGGGGAATTACTTTTCCTCTCCATTTCTCCTTTGATCATTCGCTCATGTACAGATACATTAGTTAATTTTAAAACATTAATTAAGCACTAATGGGTCAGGCCTCATCAACACTTTGTTCTGGGCAGAGATAGTGTAAGACACAGGAGGAGAGAAAAAGGAAATGAGTCATGTGAAATGGCTGAAAAGTAACATGCAAATTCCGAGCCACCTCTCAGCAGAGGCCTGAGATAGGCTGCAGCCTGTGGGCAGGCCCGTGCCACGCAGCCCGCACCCTGGACTGGGCTCTAGGCACAGCCTCACCTCAGCTGCTTCCTTCCTCCCTCACTGCACCCCTCTCTCTGTCTCCTCCACCTCCAGCCCCTTTGGGTGCAGTGGAAAACCTTGGGACGTTGAGTTCCAGTCTCTGCTGGCTCTTAGCCACGATGTGACCTTGGCCAGGTCACTCTGCTGGCCTGGATGGTGGTTTCTTTTTATGTGAAAAAAGCACTTGACTCTAGATGCTTTCAGATCCCTCCTGTGTCTGAGTCCTAAATCATAGGCTTATGGTGCTGGTAGATTTTTCAGCTCTGATGTTGAATTCAGTCCACGGCACTCTCTAAAAGGAGCTGGCATATTAAAAAATTAATATTGAAAGCTTTCTACAATTTCGTTTAGTTTCTGTAAAGCTCCTAGAACTCCTTTTATACTTTTTTTGAGACAGAGTCTTGCTCCGTTGCCCAGGGTGGAGTGCAGTGGCGTGATCATGGCTCACTGCAACTTTGACCTCCTAGGCTCAAGCAATCCTCCCACCTCAACCTCCCAAGTAGCTAAGACCACAGGCTCATGCCACCATGCCTGGCTAATTTTTAAATTTTTTTGTAGGGGTGGGGTCTCACTACGTTGCCCAGGCTGATCTTAACCCCTGGGCTCAAGCAATCTGCCTCCCTAGGCCTCCCAAAGGGCTGGGATTACAGATGTGAGCCACCATGCCCTGCCTTCCTTTCTACCTTTGCAGTGGTTGGAGGGTGGCCAGCATCTTAATTAAGTGCATAGACTTCAGCACATTTCCTGGGCTGACTCCCAGCTCAGCTACTTCCTAGTTGTGTGAACTTCAGTAAGTTATTTAATTGCTCTTGCCTCATTTTCCTCACCTATAAAACAGGTAAAATGAGAGTCCCAACTTCTCAGGGCTGTAGGGAAGATTCAACTAATTAATATGTATTAATATTCTTAGTGTGATGCCTGGTAGAGTATACATGCTCTGGAAATACTAGCTGCTTTTACTATTATTTCATTCTTATCTATAATTACAGAAAAATAGCAGAGGTGGCAAGAGTGGTTAGGAATACTAAGTTGGCCAAGACAAAAGGATGCTCAGTGGGATGCAGCCAGTTATGGGAAAGACCATGATTTACGATTTATCCATTAGACCCCTTTTTCTTTTCTTTTCTTTTCTTTTTTTGGCAAAGTCTTGCTCTGGCGTCCAGGCTGGAGTTGGAATGCAGTGGCACGATCACAGTTCACTGCAGCCTCTACCTCCTGGGCTCAAGCAGGGCTCCTCCACCTCAGCCTCCCAAGTAGCTGGAACCCAGGCCTGTGCCACCACGCCCAGCTAATATTTTTCTTTTTTTGTAAAGTTGGGGGTCTCCCTATATTGCCCTAACTGGTCTGGAACTCTTGGGCTCAAGTGATCCTCCTGCCTCAGGTTCCCAAAGTGCTGGGCTTACAGGCATGAGTCACTGTGCCCAGCCCCAGTGTTTCTTAAAAACAAAACCAGAAAGCCTCAGTCCTCCCTGCAAATGCATAGCCCAAGCCTATCCCCACACATTCAACCTTGACAAACGGCCATGTGGCCTTTAGCCAATACTGTTCCACTGAAATGACTCTCAGGGAAGTGACCAGCGGCCGAGTTGGTAAATGCCATGGCTTCTGCTCAGCCATCATCTCTCTCCATCTTGCTGGTGCCCGCTGATTCTCTCAAGTTCTGGGGCTCACTGCCCACTCCTGCCAGAGGGCAGCATCCCCTGTCTCTTACCAACACAGATTCAGCAGAGCCAGCACTGAAGTAGCCGAGCTCCCAAGCATCTTCGCCTCAATCCCTGCTCTGGCTTGGAATCTACCATCAGCCCCACCTGTGCTCCCAACCACAGTGCCTCGGGTGGCCTCCTCCTCTCACCATCCTCTCAGCAGCCCCAAGTCAGGACTGATTCGCTCTTGCTCAGAGGACCCACCCTTCCTCCCCTGCCCACTGTTCGTGCTGTCGCCAGGAAGATCTCCTGACCCAGCTCTGACCAAGTTACGCTAAAACATGCCCCCTGCCACCACCGCATCCATTGAAGGCAGGCCACACTTTCTATGCTTGTGCTTGTGCTTCCCACCTCCCCCCTCAAAAAAAACCAAAACAAACTGAGCCCAATCCCAGTCTTTCTGTTTTTGTTACAAAAATCTGGCATATAAACGTCGTTTCTTGCGTATCTACCTGCCCTTACCGTTCACCCCAGACACAATGAAGAGCAGTGTTCAGCTGTGGGCACCACACAGTGCCTGGTGCCCGGCACAAGGAAGGCACTCAGAAAATATTTAACAGGAAAGGAATATGATGTATAATCAAATAGTGACCATGGGAAGTACTAAAATCTATGAGGAAAAAGCTTCCCAAATATTTGTTCTTCTCTGCAGACGCCAAGGTGATGGCTTTTCCTTTAGTGCTTGGAAGATGAAGAAATTGGCGTATGTACTTTCATTGCAAGATTGAAGCTTCCATTTGAAATGAGAAATTATTTCAGGTTGCTGAACAGAGGATACTTTCATAATTATGAAAACATTTGAGAGATACTCGAGTGGAATGTCCTTTTATAGGAGGACGATGAAACAGTAAGACACACAGACCATTAGATGATGGGGGGAGCTAATGTTCTTTTTTTACTCTTATCAGATTTTTCTAATAAAAACTCAATTCTCATTTAAGGGCAGTTCTTTTGGGTACTTTCCCAATACAATTCCAATTTATTTTTCCATTAGCTGGGAGCAGCTTTTATATATTTTTTCATTACAAGCCCATGATGGCAAATTCACATCTTGCTGGAAGTTTCAGAGTCCAACTCTTCAATACTTCTTAATATCACCTTCTTTGTTAATGCTGAATGGCAACATAAATGTGGCCAGTGAGATAGGATTCAGGTTAGAAAATTAGAAAAATGATTAAAAAATAGTATCACACAGGTAGTGCCAGTGAATTCTGAAATTAAAGAGGATTTGTCTGTGTGATTTTGGTCATTTGGTAGTATTTTGGCTTTTGGTAAAATAAATGGAACAGAAAAAGTAGAATCATGATTACTAGAAGGAAATCATTTTTGTCCTCTACATGTTGATTTTAGAATCTGTATGGAAAAATCAGTCATGCATTTATCCTTACTGGATCTCTTGCTGCCTTCATGAGATCTGGAAGTTGGTTTATTCAAACTTCCATCCATGCCCAGTTGTCTTAAACGAAAATAAGTATAATTACCTACTACTTTCTTCAACTCAGAGTGACAGGAGAAGGAATAACAGAGCCTATAACATAAACCATGGATAATCTGAAAAGCACATGTATGTCTTTTATTCTAGAATGTTTGATTGTTTGCATTTGAATTCACGTATGTGATATTGTTAAGTGCTCACAGTCCTTCATAAAAAACAAGAGTCTTGTTTTGAGGATGTGACACTCCTCCTCAACTCCCTGGCCCCTCTGCTCTGCCCCGTCCACGGTGTTATATGATGGTAAGTCCAGACAAGCAGGAATCCAAGCAGGAAGGTCCTGCAGCCTCATGGCTGAATTCCAGTCTGTCCATCCTTCCCGCCAGCAGTGGACACTCCCACTGTCCCACAGAAACTGCCTCCCTGGTGTCTCATCCCCTCAGTTGGCTTCTCCGTCTCTGCTGCTTCTGCCTGTTCACTGACTCACGCATTCTCCCTCCACTTTCCTCTCTGCCTTTTGGCTTCCTCTTGGTTTACTCCCGGCTCCTGCCTGCTCCGTCTTCTGTGTTTCTGCTTCTACCTTGGATGAGGTAGAATGAGACTGCATGCCTCTGTGTAAAAGGCCTTCCAAGAAGAGATTTGAAGACTTCTTTTGGTCTCAGTCCCTGAAATCATCCCTGTGGGGCAGGGCCCAAGTGCTAGGGCCCTGGGTCAGCTAGCCCTCTTTGTGCTAGCATCCCATTTGTGTGAATCAAACTTCTGATTGCCTGTTTGGGTATAATTCAGTTAATATCAGGAAAATGATACTCAATAAACATGCTTGTCTTGTGTGCAAAAGCTTCAGCTAACATGGAGTCCTCATGAAGAAAACCAGCAGGACAAAAGTGTTCGGTGATACAGCCATGGTTCAATTGCTGGAGGAAGTCAACACTGAGGAAAGCCTACGGGCTGGCTGGAAGATGGCCCAAGGCTATGAGCCATCCTGGGGGCCCAGAGGAGAAGGAATGGAAGCGCTCCTGGCTCAAGACTTGAGTTCCTCTAGAGTGAGGGCTCTGAGGTGTAACTCAACTGTGTGTTCAGCTTTCTTGCACCTCTCTTAACTTTATTCTCTTGCTCCCTCACCTGGGAAGGACCTGCTGACATCCCCCTCATCTCCAGGATAAGATATGAATGTAGCTCTTCCATCCCATTCTGTACAGAACCAGAGGCAACTTACTTTCATAACATGTATCTTTAATAAGCATTTGTTAAGTACACAAAACAAATGGCTGGCAAAAAGTTTTTAAGGAATTTTTGAGGCCGGGCACAGTGGCTCATGCCTGCAATTCCAGCACTTTGGGAGGCTGAGGCAGGTGGATTGCTTGAGCTCAGGAATTTGAGACCAGCCTGGGCAACATGGTGAAACCTCGTCACTACTAAAATGTAAACTAAAAATTAGCCAGGTATGGGGGCAAACATCTGTAGTCTCAGCTCCTTGGCGGGGCAGGAGGATCGCTTGAGCCCAAGAAGTTGAGGTTGCACTGAGCCCCGATTGTGCCACTGCACTCCAGCCTGGGTGACTGAGCGAGACCCTGTTTCAAAAAAAGAAACAGAAAAAGAAAAAGAATTTGTTAAAATTAGGTTTTCAGTGTTACAGTGCACTTTGTGGAAATGATCTTGGAATGTGTTGATGCTTCCATGAATGAATATTTTATTTTTGGAAGGCATTGTTGATTTTTGATTTTTTATGCTGTCTCTGTCTTCCCAGACAGATGCTTCCCTTATATAGATGCTGACTTGAACAAGTCTATTGAATGGAGGCTTCAGAATTCCAGAAGATTCTTTTCTCTAAAGAGACACCTTAGTTTTTACTATAGTCCATTTCTGAAGCAACATGGCATTTTCAATTGCCTCTGAGACACTAATACTAGCACATTTGGTCATGTATTGAAGACAGCTCTCTTTCCCTGCTCTCCTTTATCCCATCTTAAGCCTTATGAATTTAATCCTAGACCAGTGTACAATTTCAGGTAGGAAGCAAAACCAAGGCAAGGAGCAAATATTTACTAAGGGTCTCTAGTAGAGGTATGTAGACTGGGTATATTGTAGCAGCTCAGGAATTCTTTTTTTTTTTTTTTTGAGGCAGTCTCTCTCTGTCACCTAGGCTGGAGTGTAATGGCATGATCTCAGCTCACTGCAACTTCCACCTCCCGGGTTCAAGTGATTCTCCTGCCAAAGCCTCCTGAGTAGCTGGGATTATAGGCACCTGCCATCATGCCCAGCTAACTTTTGTATTTTTGTAGAGACAGGGTTTCACCATGTTGGCCAGGCTGGTCTTGAACTCCTGACCTCAGGTGATTCGTCTGCCTCAGCCTCCCAAAGTGCTGGGATTACAGGTGTGAGCCACCATGCCCGGCCCATCAATAAATATTTTTTTGATGATCACAAGACCCATTGTTTTTTTCATTCAGGTGAAAATATTACACAGCAACTCCCTAGCTGCTGTCAGTGACATCAGACTTCCTCTGCTCAATTTCTCCTTTTTTCAGATTCATCTTTGAATATTTTTGTTATAATGTTGCTTCTCCATTCAGAAATTTTCAGTGCTTTCCTCTTATCCAAGCCTGAGGCGCAAACCCTACTGCACAGCTTCCATGGCGTGACACATTTCCCATGATGCCTCTGTTCACACCGTCCGTCTTGGTCAGGCTATCCTGCCCAGGTGCCAGGAACACTAAGTGTGCACCACCCTGTTTGTGACCTTGCAGGTGTGATCCTTCTCTTATCATGTGTATTTGCTTTTTCTCTGCACATGTCCAAATCCGATATCTGTTCTTCAAGGCTCCGATCAAGTCTGTTCTCTCCCACAAAGTCCTCCTCCATTCTATCAATGAACATTTGCAGAATGGCTCCCAGGTGCCGGGATATATTGATGACTAAGACAGTCTCTGCCCTCAAGAGCTGGGTGAATGAGGCAAATACATTAGCAGATGATGACAGTGGTGCTGCCAAGCCTTTTTCACTTAATAAAACACAGAGAAAATGAAAATATTCACCATGGCACCCTGGGCTGCTTGTAGCTGGCTCCAGGTCTCACTCAGCACCCAGACACTCCAAAGGCTGAGAAGCTCTCAGGCTTGCCTTCCTGTAACCTACTTGTGGCAGACCGACTTGGAAACTCAGAGTGAGGCTACACGCTCTGATAGGAGTATGGACAGAGTGCAGCTGGTGGCTTTCCCAGGCATGTGGGTAAGGGGAGGCTTCCTAGGCAGGTGACTTCTAGCTGAGTCTTGAAGGATGTTAGCTAGCCAAGGAGGCAGTGGGCTGGACATGGCAGTGGGTCTGCCAGAGGCAGCTGCGTGCCTCACGGCACAGAAGGGGGAATGGCTCAGCTTGAGGGCCAGAGGTTAGAGGCGAGCAGGCATGAGAAGAGACGGGTCTTGGGTGTTCCTCCAACCACAGCGTGAACTCCTTGAGGGCCAAGACCACATTTTACAATTCTATGTCTTTCAGACAGCTGATCACGCGATGAGAGCTCAACACAGAGGCATTGTTTGATACAGTAGTCTCTCTTTACCAGTGACACTGTCCTGATGGCTGCCATGAGACACATGAACAGTCTCTTAAGAACAATGTAATTAAGGGAGGTGTTTTCTAGAATCTGTGTAAATCCCACTTGACCTGAAAGATCTGAGAGGCTTATAGTTCTCCATTCCCTCATGTTTCCAGGACTAGCTTCTGGTTTGGCTTGAAATGATGCCTAAAATGTTTTTTGTTTTTTGAGACAGAGTTTTGCTCTTGTTGCCCAGGCTGGAGTGCAATGGTGCAATCTCGGCTCACTGCAACTTCCACCTCCCAGGTTCAAATGATTCTCTTGACTCAGTCTCCTGAGTAGCTGGGATTCCAGGTGCGTGCCACCACACCCAGTTAATTACGTCTTTTTAGTAGAGATGGGGTTTCACCATGTTGGCCGGGCTGTTCTCAAACTCCTGACCTCAAGTGACCTGCCTGCCTTAGCCTCCCAAAGTGCTGGGATTACAGTCGTGGGCCACTGTGCCTGGCTCCCTCCACCTTTTTTTCTTGACTGGACTCTGGCTTGTAGGGATATGGTCAGTTGCCCTAAAAGAGGATAAAGAAACATCCGAGGCCATGACAAGGTAGCATAGACTCTGTTGTCCAGATACCCGTAACTCCAACAATTGGCAGTCATGGTACTGGACGTTTGATGTGAATCAAGATTTTTTTCTCTTTGAAACGTATTGATAGAGTAGCACAGCTGAATTGCTCGAATTGGTTTTATGCATGGGTGGATTTCAGATACAGGGCTGTTCATCCAGTATCTTTTACAAGTACCAAATTTATAAAAGAAGAAAAAGAAAAGAAAAGAAATCTCCAAAGCTCTGTAATTGTCTGGCACACAATTCTCTTCCACTGTGTCTTCTGAGTATACATTGAATATAATGAAAATAAGTGAGTCAGCTTGAGCGGTGTGGCTACATCTCTTACACAGTAGAGGCGATCCCTTCAAGCTTTCTAAACCATCTTGACAGAGACTTTTGCTGCCACTCTGCATTGTGGTTTGTTCTAACAATGCATGCAGGGGAGACTGTCCCCCACTAAAACAGGTTGGATCCTCTAGAGTTTTCTGTCAAAATTTTAGGAATGTCTTGTGTACATTATGTAAATACCAACAGCCACAACATTTAAGCGTGGTAAAGACTTACAATTTTGTAATTATGTAGCCACATGACCTGACATTTGTATGAGTCACTTGATAGATCTTCCCCAGGGGTGTGAAAGTGAAATAGAAGAGGTATCTTTCAAGGGTTCTCTCTTTGAGCAAAGGTGTGGGGGGAAGAATAAAAATTTAAAAATAAGAATAATTTTGCTGGGCACAGTGGCTCACATCTGTAATCTCAGCACTCTGGGAGGCCAAGGTAGGCATACCACTTGAACTCAGGAGTTCAAGACAAGCCTGGGCAACGTGACAAAACCCCATCTTTACAAAAAATACAACAGTTAGCCAAGCATGGTGGTGTGTGCCTGTAGTCCCAGCTACTTGGGAGGCTGAGGCAAGAGAATCACTGAACCTGGGATGTGGAGATTGCAGTGAGCCAAGATCACACCACTGCACTCCAGCCTGGGTGATGGGAGTGAAACCCTGTCTCAAAAAAAAAAAAAAAAAAAAAAAATTTCCGTTCTGTTAGAAATCTAAGGTCTTTCATCTGGATGAAACTTAACATCCACCTAGAGTTGCATATTGAACACAGTAGTTGGTTCTATTTGCATTTTCTCTCCTTAATTTCTTGGGCCTCCCATGCCCTGATTCTACAACAGAAATAGTTTGTATGCTGTGTCTGAAACACTCTGCATCTAACAAAGAGTTAATAGCCTCTATACTGTTCACCCTGGTCCAGTTTATCTAGTTTCTAGTGATTGAGTGTGCTGTTGATTGATTACAATAGAGAGTTCTCCTACCATCTGTGCTTATACCATTTAAAAAAGCCAGGGAGGTCCGGGCGTGGTGGCTCACACCTGTAATCCCATCACTTTGGGAGGCCAAGGTGGGCAGATCACCTGAGGTCGGGAGTTCGAGACCAGCCTGACCAACATGGAGAAACCCCATCTCTACTAAAAATACAAAATTAGCTGGACATGGTGGCACATGCCTGCAATCCCAGCTACTTGGGAGCCTGAGGCAGGAGAATCGCTTGACCCAGGAGGCAGAGGTTGCAGTGAGCCGAGATTGCACCACTGCACTCCAGCCTGGGCAACAGGAGCAAAACTCCATCTCAAAAAAACATAATAAATAAAAATTAAAAGATTTAAAAAGCCAGGGAGAACCTCCTGATGTGATGATTCCTCTAGAAGGTCAGGGGAAGAATCTCACTAGAGCTAGTAGCCAAGAAGCCAGAAAACACAATCTTTATAAATACTCATAAATAATGCAAGCTTGATTGTTAATGCATGGAGGGGGCTGGGGTAGAAAAGAAAACTAGAGATTATGTGCTTGAATTCTTAGAAACTGACTGCTATAGGCATGGCCCCGCCAACAGTCATTTACCATCAAAGAGATAAAAGGAAAAGATTCACTTCCTGTACTCTGCTTTTAGCACAGATATCACTTCCAGGAAGCCTTCCTTGCCCCGAGTTGGCTCAATCCTATCGAGTGTCCCAGCACTGTGTGTTTGCAGCACTGTACTGTGGTTTAATTACTTAGCCACTTCTTTCACCGTGAGCACTCTGTGGTTAGATAACAGCTGCCTCTGTAATCATAGGCACTCAGAAAAAGTTCGTGGAACAGTGAAAATGTGTGTGGAAAGGAAAACAGCCTCAACATAGAAGCTTTGTTGGGGACAGACTATAAAACGGTCAAGTTCTGGCAGAACCTCTTGGGTACAATTCCACTGAGTATTCAATAAAGGCAGAAACAGAAACTGTAGAAGTAGAGAAGAAATAAAAAGGAAGTGATAGAGGAGGAGAATCATCCACAATATTAAAAAGAGCAAAAGACATGGAATGGGATTCAGTGGGGTTTCGATGGATTGTCTTTGATTATTAATAACAGATACTATGGACTAGTTGGAAAATCCAGGATCGTAAATTGTACAAAGTTAACGTGAATCATCCACCAATTCTACCCTATACCTTGGAATCACATATTCTATGGAATTCCAGTTTCTTGGGACAACTCACTGAAACTCAGACTTTCCTGAGCTACAATGTATATGGTTTGAGACAAGTGTAACCGTATCCTCCAAAACCTGCCCTTTTGCTGCCAGTTGAAGCAGCAACAAAGTACCAAAAAAGTCTCCCAGTGAAAGCAGTTGTGTTTTTCCTGTATACTTTTTGTTTTCTGCTGTGTTTCCTCCACTACCCAGAGTCCAGGGGGAATTCCTGCTTTTTATCTGAATAAGCCCATGGAGTCCATAACTGAAGCTTGTCCTTCCCCCCTTTCCTTTCTCCTCTGGCATATGCCTCTGCTTATAGAATGTCTGTAAATGCTTTCATTTCCTTCCTTCACTAAGAGAAAAAAACTGGAGAAGGTGGAGATAAACATCTTTTTTTTTTTTTTTTGATGGAGTTTCACTCTTACTGCCCATGCTGGAGTGCAATGGCGCCATCTTGGCTCACTGCAACCTCCGCCTCCTGGGTTCAAGAGATTCTCCTGCCTCAGCCTCCCAAATAGCTGGAATGATAGGCATACACCACCATGCCCAGCTAATTTTTCTATTTTTAGTAGAGACAGGGTTTCACCCTGTTGGTCAGGCTGGTCTTGGACTCCTAGACTTCAGGTGATCTGCCTGCCCGCCTCAGCCTCCCAAAGTGCTGGGATTATAGGAGTAAGCCACCACCACACCTGGCTTTTTTTTTTTTTTTTTTTTTTTTTTTTTGAGAGAGAGAGAGAGAGAGACAGGGTTTCATTCTGTCACCCAGGCTGTAGTGCAGTGGCATGATCATATTTCATTGCAGCCTGGAACTCCTGGGCTCAAGTGATCCTCCCGCCATAGCCTTCCCAGTAGCTGGGACTACAGGTGCATACACACCTGGCTAATTTTTAATTTTTATTTTTTTAAAGACATGGGTCTCACTATGTTTCCCAGGCCGGTCTCGAACTCCAGGGCTCAAACAATCCTCCTACCTCTGCCTCCCAAAGTGCTGGGATTATGGGCATGAACCACTGTGCCCAGCTGGGAAATATATGTAAAAATATTCATCCACTCAACAAAATTTTGTAACTTGCTGAAGATGTGAGCAGAGAGGTAGTCTGGAGCGGTGATGTAGGGGCTCTGGAGTTAAACAGACCTGGATTTGAACTCTGATTAAAACATTTACTAATAGCCTAAATTACTGGTTGTATCTGTCAAATATCTTAATTTCTCAGGGCCTCAGTTTCTTCCTGAATAAAATAAGGATAATAGCTCCTGTTCCATTTGGTCTTTTGGGTGATTCATGAAAATGGCTTGGGGAGCATTCTCCATGATGTTATCAAATGGCAGTCCTTTCTTCCTCTGCAAGTAGTGGTGTGCTTGTCTGTCATTAAGAGCACTGTAATAGCAAGGCCTAGAATCACCTATGCCTAGGAGATATTTTAGGCAAGTTATAGCCAACAATGTATTAAAAGCTTTACCTTGGAATGGTCTCAGTCTTTACCTCTGTTTACACATCAGGTCATGAATCAAATTGCCAGCTTGCTACTTGGCAATGGCTTTGTCATGGAATACAGGAAACCTGGCTTTCAGGTCCCCAACGTGTGTGTCCGTTTTCATGCTGCTGATAAAGACATACCCAAGACTGGGCAATGTACAGAGGAGGTTCAATGGAGTTACAGTTCCACACGGCTGGCGAAGCCTCACAATCGTGGCGGAAGGCAAGGAGGAACAAGTCACTTCTTACATGAACGGCGGCAGGCAAAGAGAGAGAATCGGTGCAGCAATACTCCCTTTTTTAAAACCACCAGATTTTGTGAGACGTATTCACTATCACGAGAACAGCACGGGAAAGACCCTCCCCATGATTCAATTACCTCCCACCAGGGTCCTCGCAGGACACACGGGAATTGTGGGATTTACCATTCAAGATGAGATTAGGGTGAGGACACAGCCAAACTGGAAGTAGAGAGAAAACACCCAAAGTAGAGAGAAGAGCTGGCATTGGATATCATGGCTGTGATCCCCTAAGTTGTGTCCAGAGCGCTGGGCGGTGGACAGATCTTTTGGTATGGCTCTCCCCTACCGAGTAAGAGACCATGGCAGCAGGACGTCATGCGTTTCTTCCTGAGGTTTTAAATTAGCCGTCATGGAGAAACCTCAACATGGGAAAGCTGATAACTCCATGCATGTTCTAGCTGATTATTAATTGTTGTTATCTTGAGATAAAAATAAAGGAATATATCGGAGGTGGGGAGGGGCCCCCGTTCTGACTGAGGCCTTTTAGAGTTTTCAGTTATTGAAATTACTGTTTTCTGAAAAGAATCTACTTATTCCTTTGGGAGCTTGATAGGAACAAGGCGGCCTTCTTGATCTTTGGCCCCTCAATTCCCTCACATGTTACCCTGGAGGATTGCTGTAAGGATTATTGCAGCAATAAAGTTAACACATCCCTTGTTTTTGAACCGTTACCTTTGGTGTGACCTTGGGCAAGTCCTTTCACCTCTCAGATAGTTTCCTCTTTGAAAAATGGAGAATAACTCTAAAACATGAGATATGCAATGAACGATCTAACACCCATACCTGCTATACCGTTAAGTATTCCAAAGAGGATGTGCCCAGGGGTAGTTACTGTTAGCACAAGTCCCAGGCATCCTATGAAAAACAGGGGCAGACCACCCAGGCTTTCTACAAATGAGTCATTTTTTTGCCTTGGAAGTCAATCTCTAACTTTGTGAAACGGTGACAGATAAGGACATGGGGTTCAGGAGAACGGGGCATGGTGGAAAATCAGGGGCATCAGCACCCAACGATGTGCGTTGAAACCCTGGTTGTTTTTCTTCTTCCCCGTTGCTGAAGTCAGCCCTTCGGGCTGATTCGCGGGGTTCTCACCGGGAAGTTGGGGCTGTCGCGACCGTCCGCGGGGCTTCAGGAGCTCCTGCGGGGCTGGGCCCGGGGCCTGTCCCCGGGGAGGCCGCCCAGTCTAGGCGGTCAGGAGCGGGGCGCGCCGCTGGGAAGGGGCCGGGTCGAGGCAGGCTGGGAGCTGGGGCAGCCCGGGTGGTCGGGTCGCGCGCGAGGCGCAGGCCGAGGGCTCGCCCGGGCCTTTGTTGGCCGCCGGAGCGGCCCCTGCACGCGCCGGGAGGTTCCAGCCAGATGCGGCGGCGGGGCGGCGGGGAGCAGGCCGGCGCCCAGACCGGGGACCCCAGACCGCGGCTCCGCTCCGGACCTCGCCGGGACCCCGCTGGCCGGGCCGGCCTCCCGAACGCGAAGCAGGCTGCGCGGCGGCGCCCCTAAGTGACAGTCGCGCGGGCCACTGGCGGGGCGCGGGGCGCGGGGCGCGGGGCCGGCGGCGGGCGGCCAATGGCTGGCGGGGTCGGGGCGGCCCGGCGGGGCGGGGCGGGCGCTCCAGCGGCGGAGGCGGAGCCGGGGGGCGGGCGGGGCGGCCGGCAGCGCCAGCGGCAGCGGTGGCCACAGCAGCTCCGCCGGCAGCCGCGGGAGCACGGAGACGCCAGCGGCGGGTGAGGGGCTCGCGGCGGCAGCGGCGGCGCGCGGGGGCGGGAGGGGCGCGGGGCGGCTGCGCGGAGGGCGCGGGAGCTGGGGGCGGCGCCGGCGGCCCCGGGCTGCGGGAGATCCACCTGCTGGTAACGGAGCCGACTGCGCCGCGGCCCGGCCGGAGCTCTGTGCGGGGAGCTGTCGGCGCCTCTGGGCGCGGGGCCGGCTCGGGGCGCGGCTGGGCCTCGGGGACGGGCGGGGGCGTCCTCCCAGCGTCCCTGCCCCGCGCCGGGCACCTCTCGGGGCCGCGCGCTCTCCCTGCGGCCGCCCCGGCTCCTGGTGCGTCCCCGGCGTGGCGGGGCTCGGCGACTTTGGGGAAAAGTGGAGCAAAGTGCGGATCCGGGGGGTGCGGAAGGGGAGGGACAGCTGCCTGCGGGACCCGGGGGCTGCGCGGGAGTCGGCGCCTTCGCGGGGCCGCGGGGCAGGTGGGCGGGGGCCGGACGGTCCGGGGCGCAGGGGCAGGGGCTGCTCCCGGAGGGGACCGGCCGTGAAGCCTTCGCAGGGAATTGTCACACAAAGTGAAGGGCTGCGGGGCCCGCGTGGAAGAGCACCCCGCGTTTCCCCAGGCCTCAGCTCGCTGCGTGTCGAGGAAGCCGCAGTAGGACCCTGAGGCTGGGTCTCGGGGACTCCACCAAGTGTGCCAGGTGACATCTCGGAGGCGAGCTTTTCTGAGCTGGCTTTTCCGAGCCACTTGCGCACACCCGCCTTTATTCCTCGCAACAGTGCGTTTCTCTGGAGCGGTTTCGTTGCCTGCATTCCGCATTGGAAAATAGAAGCAGTCACAATGTATGCTTGGAATGCTTTCCGTGTATTTTGCTGTTGTGCTTTTGCTGTTGGACGAATTATTTGATAAAAGATAATGACAGAGTCGTTCGTTGGAACGTAGACTGTAAATTTAGAATGAAAATATGCGTTCTGTGGTTTATGTTTCTTTTTCTACATGTTTAAAAAATAGTTTGATGAACAGGTTATCTTGACATAGATTTCTGTAACCCACACGTGTAAATCCGAAAACGCGCTGGGCGATGACATTATGTAAGCTGTATTAAAGAAAACTGACTCGTTTATAAATGGCAAATAAATGAATTTTGCCATAATTGTGGTGTGTAAAGTTATATGGGCTTACGTCATGGATTTTATTGATTCCGGGTGTCAGGGATTATTGTGCCTTTCATTCTTAAGGCACCTCTCCCCTGTCAGTGGGATGCTGATTAAGGAATATGCCAAACGTTCAGCAAAGTGTTCTCAGCCATGGACTATACTGAGTATTTCAGAGAACACTTTAAAATAAGTGAAGGTTCTGTGTCCAGTAATAAAATGAAGACTGAAGGCCTTAAAGGATTGCTAACAAAACAGTCTGGTGTCTAGAGTTGAAAGTTCCGTTCACCTTTGGGAGGGTGGAGAAATGACTAGCAATTTTAGCCACTACCTTTTTTGTTGTTGTTAAAGATTCAAACATGTTAGGTTATAGTCTCCGAGAATATTAAGGGGCTAGATTAAAATTTTTGCAAATGTGGACACTAATAAAAATGTGGGTCACCTGTGCCTTACAAGCCAGCCTGTGAATTATGTCTTATGATTGAAGAGCGAGTAGATCCTTGTTTTTTTCCTGTCCGAAGAGTTTCTTCACTTGTGCTGTGCAGTTAAACTTATTAGCTGGGAAACCTAATTAAAAATGTATGACTACATTCTTACTGAGTAAAACACTCACGTTTTTCTTGCAAAACTTCAGGGCGTATTTGCTAGTAGAATTCATTGTAGGTATCTTCTTCAGAGTTTCATAACTTCCTGGATCCAGTATTTTTTAATTTTTTCATATATTAGGGGTAGTATATCAATAGTTTACTTTGGTTTCAGAGTTCATTTACTTTTACTTGTCTCTATGCATGTCTACGGATTTTTTTTTTTACGAGTTTTATTTGTATTTAGTAAAACTTTTAAAATATCCTTTACTATATGATGGGCTCTTTACCTCCCCCTTTATGGATTGAGTGCTTACTGTTTCAGAGTTCATTTACTTTTACTTGTCTCTATGCATGTCTACGGATTTTTTTTTTTACGAGTTTTATTTGTATTTAGTAAAACTTTTAAAATATCCTTTACTATATGATGGGCTCTTTACCTCCCCCTTTATGGATTGAGTGCTTACTGTAATAACCTGTATGGTTTTTAGATCTTTTACTAGAACTAAATTCTTTCTGAAGTGAAACAGGGCTAAGTAGATAGCAGCTGAAAGTTATAAGTATTTTAATATAATGCCACACAGGGATTAACTCCAAGTTATATAATTCATAGAATTATCACCCCTGTTTTTATAATCAGAATTCATTATTGGGTGCTTATTGATTTAAGACAATTAGAGGAGACTTGCAATGAACTTGTGTTTTTTTTTTTTTTTTTTTTTTTTGAGACGGAGTCTTGCTCTGTCACCCAGGCTGGAGTGTCGTGGTGTGATCTCGGCTCACTGCAACCTCTGCCTCCCAGGTTCAAGTAATTCTGCTGCCTCAGCCTCCTGAGTAAGCTGGGATTACAGGCACCTGCCACCATGCCTGGCTAATTTTTGTATTTTTAGTAGAGACAGGGTTTTGTCATGGTGGCCAGGCTGGCCTTGAACTCCTGACCTCAGGTAATCTGCCTGCCTCGGCCTCCCAAAGTGCTGGGATTACAGGCATGAGCCACCGCACCTGGCCACTGTGAAGATTTTAATTCTAAACTGTAGATGTGGTCATATTTGATGTTAACTTGTCTCAATTGTAGAAGGTGAATAAGTTCAGTCTTAGAGAACAATGATAACTTCTACTTGAGAATATTTTTAGAGCTCTTTGTCTTCAGGTAGTAAAAGAGGTTAGGTGCTTCTAGAATATTATATGGAAGATAGAGCTGCTGTCTGAGGAGGGTTAACAGGCATAGTTTGGTGGAGGGTGGTGGTGAGGTATTAGCCAAAAGCTACAGGAAGTGGAGATGTGTTTAAAGTTGCATGTTTAGACTTTGAAATTTTCCATGAATTTTGCAACTTACTCCATAGCAGATCAGTGTGCGTTATATAATTTTTTTAAACAATTTACACTTACAGTTGGGTATAATTAATACTCTGGGAAGATGCTGCAGTTTAACCTGATGCTTAGAGTATCCCTGGCACTTAGCTTCATATTGCCAGGTGCAGGTGCCTCGTTTGAGAGGGAAAGTGTAGTAGATGAGAGCTTGGACTTTGGAGTCAAACAAATTCACGTTATTTCTCTGGATTCATTTCCTTATGTGTAGAACAGGGTTAATAATGCCTGCCTCATAGGATTTTGTGAAGATTTAAACCATATAGTAGATCAGGCACATAGGAAACATTTCATAAGTTGTAGTGGCTATCATTATTAGTACTATACCGCTGTGATCTTTCTTTACTGGGGGAATTTCTAGTAATGTTCAGTGTTAAGAAGCAGTGGTGGTGGCAAGTTCTGAATTGCCTGCAAATGGCTGCTTTAATCAGTTATGCTCTTCCCTGGAGAGAACTCTCCCTGGGGACTGCTGGCCATGTTTGGAGGTACATGAACTCCCCCACCACAGTGTCAGTATATTACCAGGTGCATCCTGTGGCCCCCCCTGAGGCTACCAGGAATCTGTGCCCATCTTGGAGGGCCTGATGTGCCTCCAGGGATAGAAACTGACCATGCATAGGGTGGACTGGAACCAGTAGCTGGCCGGTTTTGTGGTTGTTGTTCAATTAACCAAAAAAGTTTGGTTTTTAGTACAGTTAACATTTTTTGAGAACCTGTTATATGCTGAATGCTGTGCTTAAGACCATTTCGTTCCCTTTTCCCAACAGCTTTGTTCGTTCCGTGGTGATTTCCCAGATTTCTTGAGTTAAAGCAATGCTGAGTGATAGGGCCTAAGGCCTACCGTATCCTGGTTGGATTGCCGCATTTTCTAAATGCTCAAATATTTCCAGTTTATTTACACCCTGGGAGTGGGTTAGTCACTGGAAAAACGACATTTATTTTATGACCGTGATAAATAGCAGTAATAATTGTAACCTTTTTATAATTTATGACTATGCGAAAGAGGACACAGGACAGATTGTTTCCTCATTTTATGAATGAAACCTTGAGACCTAGATAAGTGGCATGCCCCGAATCATGTAAGTAATGACAGAGCTGGGTCAAGGGCCCAGGTCTTTTGACCCTTATATGTTGTATTCTGTCAATTTTCTTATTTAAAAAAATGTCCTATTATTGTGCAATAGGAAAACTGGGGAGAGTGAAGTTTATGTTACTCAGGAACCATTGTGTGATCGTTAGAATTCTCATCTTGGAATCTGTGAGCTCCGTTTCTCCCTTTAAAATCAGTAGCCATCACTTTTCTTTTTACAGACCAAACAAAACCAATGAGCAGGGAATATAGTTTGAAGCTGTTTTGTATTCTTTTTCCAGGAGGAGAAGGACCAGATAATTCTAGTATGTTAAATGAGTAGTTTCGATGTAGGGATAATCTTTATAGATACAATTGAGCCAAAAGTCTGTTCGTAATGACGAATAGTAAATGAAGAAACTTACATTTTGCATTACTGAATGAGCTTGTCTTTCTCTTTTACCCCCCGAATAGGAAGAGAAAAGGCCGAGGCATCAGCGTATGAAGACCGCAAAGACAATCCCGCGTACAGTTGTAAACGGCATTGCTGCTAGGCTCCTCCTGCAGATCATCTGAAATGAACCTCTCTTATTGATTTTTGTTGGCCTAGAACCAGGAGGACTGCATTCAGTTGACTTTCAGGGTGAAAAGAAAACAGTCCTGGTTGTTGTCATCATACACATATGGACCAGTGTGATGGTGAAATGAGATGAGGCTCCGCAATGGAACTGTAGCCACTGCGTTAGCATTTATCACTTCCTTCCTTACTTTGTCTTGGTATACTACATGGCAAAATGGGAAAGGTAAGGAAAATGACTCAGAAAGTGTGCATGAAATGTACTAGACTTTTTGGTTGGTTAAGTTGCCTAAATGCTTAGGTCAAATACCCTGGCAACCTGCATGTTACATGCTATCTGCTGGCAGTTTCTTTCTGATATAAAAATGAAACAGTATTCTTGGACAGGAGACAGAATTTCTAATTCCAGTGGGGTTTGTTTTGTTTTCAGTTTCTTATAATTGTACTTGGAGAAACAGATACTGATCAGTGGTTTTTATTATACATGACAGCCGAGTTGAATAATAAAGACTTTTGTTTTGGCATTTTGTTCTTTTTACTAAACATAATAAGTGTTTAATAAGCTTCCTTGTACTGAGTGTTGCATAAAACACTTAAAAGGACACAATTAGTGCCTTCGTGAAATTTACATGCTAATTATGCTAATGATTGGGTGCTATGTAGTTAATGATTTAAACTGCGTGCATTGACAAATTACTCCTTAGGCAAAAGTATTTAGGAAGGGATGAGTAGAAATTCTGATCGGAATATTAAAACATTTTTTAAAAATTAATTACGTTTAGACTGTTGAACTGTGTTTTAAAGAGAAGCTATCTGTTCATTGATTGGAATTCTATAATTTAAGGATGATGTATTTATTTGCCTTTTTTTTTAAGAGAAACTACTTGAAGTAAATTCCTACCCATACTTCTTACTTGTCTCCTTTCCTTTGATTGAGGAATGCTGATGATGAGAAGAAAGATGGAAATGTTGAGCTGGTTGCATATTTGGTTTGTTACAGTAGCTGTCATCACCTGGGCTATTGAAGCTGCTGTTGCTGATGTTGTTTTATTGACTCATATGAAGACAACGGAAAAGATTGCTTTGTGACCTTATTTTTTTCTGATGTGTGTTTACATCTGTGTCTATATATACATGTTGCATATGTATATATCTGTATGTGCATGTATATGTTAAAAAGGCTGATATAAGTAAAAACATGCTCTGTGCCTTGAGCAAGTATTTTCCCATTCTTTGTCTTTCTCTGAGTTGGACTCTAATTTTGGGGGCAACTCTTGGGGGAAAATGAATGAAAAACTTGCTAAAGGCCTTTTTTCTTTGTATACAAATACGTAGATTTTAGAATTCATGTTTTTATTGTACCAAAGGAGAAGGCTTAGTCAGGAAGTGCTTTGTTTTTGTTTCTGAGACACAGTTTCACTCTATCTCCGAGGCTAGAGTGCAGTGGCAAGACCTCTGCTCACTGCAACCTCTGCCCTTGGGTTCAGGCAATTCTTGTGCCTCAGCCACAGGAGTACCTGGGACTACAGGTGCAGGCCACCACACCCAGCCAATCAAGAAGTAGTTTGAATAGTTAATCAAACTATTGATTGTCCCTGACATGAGCAAAACAAATGACTGGCTATTAAAAGTCTGTTTATGAAATAAGAGGGTTGATGAGCAGAAAAGTGTGTGTGTGTGTGTGTGTGTATATATATATATATATATATATATATTTTTTTTTTTAGGAAACTTATCTATTCAGATAATTATAGTAGTGGAGAAACTTGACCCTTCTTACTGTGCCTTATTTGAAAGCTGAGAAGTCTTGGAATCTCCGTTTTGTTTTTCTTGTTTCTTATGTAAAGGCCTTATAATAAGCATCATTATTTTTATTAAGCTGTGTTTTGAATGAAAATGAATTTAAAAGCTAAAGATTCTTTCATCACGCAGTGTTAGATGCACACACACAATCTGTTCTCTTTGATCTTCATTCTCTGAGTAACTCCATAATTCCTCTTTGCAAACTTCTGCTCTGATTTTCTCCTTAGTGTTTTTTCCAGACTCTTCCAGGTATCAACACAGGTTTCTGGCTATGGTTACATAAAATCTTCTGTGTTAAATGTTATCGTTTCTGTAACCGCTGAAACTGTTGGGCATTTGGATTCTTTCTAGATAGTTCTGGCAGTCAGACAGCCTGGATTTTCCAGAGAAGTCCCGCTTTGAGAGACTCAATTCCAATGCACCCATAAACCACGTGCTCTGATTTTTATTTTGAAAGCGTGGTTTCTATAACCTTTGACATTGCTAGACTAATGGTTTTTTTTTTTTTTTCATTCATTCATGGGTCCCTTACATGTGCAAATCTTGCCCCTAGCCCTATATTCTATGCTATTAATAAGAAAAGCCATAGGTAATTTTATGCCTTTGAGCAGCTCAGGGACTGGTCAGGGAAAGATGGCATGTAAACAAATATACCATCAGATGGAATTAGATAGAAACAATAACAGTGCTTGCCTGTAAGTGTATTATATGTATTTTGATCCTCATAACAACCATGGGAGATATTATCCCCTTTCTGTAAATGGAGACACCAAGGCAGAGTGACTGAGAAACTCACCAAGGTCCTATGTTAAGTAGTGGTGTTGAAGTTTGATTCAGGCAGCCTCATTCAAGAGCTTACGCTCTTAGCTCTTGGTCTGTTGCTCGGAACAGCAGAGGCAGAGGCTCCTAATTCTTCAGGTGCGTTACCCAGGAGGTAGAATGTGAAGGATGAATGTGAAGGCCAAGCCAGGCAGAGTGGGGAACACTGGGCATATCAGGTACCGGGAGCTGCATGTGCAGCTACAAGTTCTGAAGGGGAGTAGAGTATTTGTGCTTTGGAACTGTGAGATGCTCGTTAATACCAGCACATAGGACTCTTAGGCCCTCTCAGTGTTTCGCTGGTAATCACAGTACTGCAAGGTTCTTGTATCGGTTCAAACCCCGAGAGCGCGCTAACAGACAACATAACAGACAACATAACAGACAACGTAACAGACAACACGAGGCGGTGTGGAGCAACATGCTGTTTTAATGAGCAGGCGGGCTGAGGCCTAAAATGGTGTCAGCCCTAAGTGAGGATGGGGCAAAGGTTTTATAGTCTCCTGTAAATAGGAAGTGTCCTAGTCTGACCTAACTGCTATGTTGTACCCACGTGGCCCCTTTCTCAATCTTTAGGGGTGCGTGTCTTTGGGCCAGCTCTCTTGCTGCCTCCGCTGTCTTGCTGGGGCACGCTGCTGGCGCAAGTTGCACGTTGGGACTGGGCCTGAGAAGGGAGGAGTTATTCATCTCCTTAAGCTTTCAGGCCCCCAGGAGAATCTTACAAGTACAGGTTCTAGAAGTACTGGTTTGACATAGTCCTCATTCAGCACTGGAAAGAAAACACGAGCTGGTGCATGGGATTGGCAGAGGTTGGGGAGTATTTCAGGAATCCTGCCAGGGAAGCTGTGGTGCAAGACAGAGTAACAGTTTCAGCGGGGTATACCGGATTCCCACATAGAAATGAGGCAGATTTCCAATTATGTGGATTGGACAAACTGGGACGGTTGTAGGTGGGTGTTGTGAGAGTAGGGTAGGAGTAGTTACATGTCTGTCTTGCTGGGAGGAGCAGGGCTCCTGATGGAACCTCCTGCTGGTCAGGCGCAATCTAGACCCTGGGCGAGATTGACGACGCAGTCATAGGTCCCTGTCCATGGGGACAGAGACTGGTATTATTTTTGCAGTGCCTGATCCAGTAGTGCTTAGTAAACATGTAATAAGCATTTGTTAGATAAATGATTGATTCCTTCAGCAAAAATGTTTTTAAACAGTTTTAAACTGCTTGAGATACAATTTACGTACTACACAATTCATTCATTTAAAGTGTACAGTGAATCGGTTTTTGGTATATTCACAGATATATATCCATCACCACAGTCAATTTTAGAGCATTTTTATCACCTCAAAAAGAAATCCTATACCCTTTAGCTATTACTGTCCTAATCCCCACCTCCCTCCCCTCCCCTCCTAGGGGTTAGGCAACCACTGATTTTTCTGTCTTTCCAGATTTCCCTGTTCCGGATTTTCAGATCAATGTAATCATATAGTATGTGGTCTTTCGTGACTGGCTTCTTTGACTTAGTTTAATCTTTTCAACGTTCACCCATGTAGTGGCGGATCACCTCACAGTGGGGTTACTGCGCAGTATACAGAAAGGATGTGCACTTTGCCCCTTTTTACAGCTGAATAATGGTCCGTTGTATGGACATACCACACTGTTTATCCATCCATCCGCTGGTGAACTTTGGGTTGTTTCTAACTTTTGGCTAATTATGAATAATGCTGCTATAAACATTCAGGTACATGTTTCTGTGTGGACATGTGTTTTTATTTCTCTTGGGTATTTACCAAGGAGTGGAATTGCTGGGTCCTATCATAACTCTATTATGTGTAATCATTTGAGGAATTACCAGACTTTTTCAAAGTGATGGGACCTGTACATATTCTTATTCTTTTACTTCAGTCCGTTTATCTTTGAATTTACTGTGTGTCTTCTGTAGACAACATATAGTTGGATCATGCCTTTTAAAATCCAGTCTGACACTCTCTGCGTTTTGATTGGGTTGTATATTCATACATACTTAATGCTATTATTAATATAACTGGATTCATTTCTGTCATCTGACTTGTTGTTTTTCCTGTGCCTCGTGTCTTTTTTGGTTCCTGTGTTCCTACCTTATTGCTTTTTTTGCATTGATTGAATTCTAGTATAGCATTTTAATTTCATCAATGACTTTTTCACTACTTTTGAGTATTTTTAGTAGTCTCTCAACAGAATTTGTACTAGCTTAATTTTAGTAATATATAAAAGTGTTTCTCCTATGTAGGTCTGTTCCTTTTTACCCTTTTTTGGGGGTATTGTTTTACATATTACATCTGTTAATGTTGCAAACTAAACAATATATTGTTATAATTACTATTTTTATGTGTTATTATTTCCTTAGCCCATTACAGTTTTTTTCCACCTACCTCTTCTGTGCTATTACTGGCAATTATATTACTGATGTATTTCCACATGTTATAGACCTAGCAATGAATTATATAAATATTTTATACAATTGACTTTTTAAATCAGTTAACAGAAAGAAGAAAAAAATACATTAATAGTGTATATTCTAATTTCATAATTATTGCTGCTTTTGTGTGGATTTGAACCACCATCTGGGGTCACTTCCTTTCAGCCTGAAGAATTTCCCTTAGTGTTTCTTATAAGGCATGTCTGCTAACAATGAATGCCCTCAGTTTTTGTTTATTTTCATGTCTTTATTTCACCTTTATTTTTGAAAGATAGTTTTTCTGGACATAGGATTCTTGGTTAACAAGGGCTTTTGTTGTTTTTGAACACTGTGTGTTGTTGCATTGCCTTTGTCCTCTATTTAATTTCTGCTGAGAAGTCAGCTATTAATCTTAATGGAAGTTCCCTTGTAAGTCATGTCATTTTTCTCTTGCAGCTTTCAAGATTTTCTTGTGTTTGACTTTTTTCATTTCCACCATGTGTTTGTGGGTCTCTTTTATTGACCCCGTTTGGATCTGTTGAACTTCCTGGATGAATAGCTTATTGTTCTTCAGTAAATTTGGGAAGTATTAAGTCATTATTTCTTTGAATGTTTTTTCTTCTCCTTTCTTTCTCCTTTGCTTCTGGTATTCCCATTACACATATGGTGGTGTGCTTATTGGTGTTCCACCTTTGTCTGAGGCTGTGTTCATGTTTCTTCATTTTTTTTTCTCCCTCTTGAGCTTACATAATCTCTACCAACCTGTCTTCAAGTTTGCTAATTCTTTCTCCATTGTGTTCAAATCTATTGTTGAGGCATGTATTAGTTAGGGTTCATCAGAGAAACAGAACACACACACACACACACACACACACAAACCTGTGCACATACATACAAGAAGATTTATTATAGGAACTGACACATGTGATTATGGAGGCTGAGAGGTCCTAGTATCTGCCGTCCACAAGCTGGAGAACCAGGAAAGCTGGTGGTGTAATTCAGTCTCAGTCCAAAGGCCTGGAGATAAAGGAGCCAATGACGAAAGTCCCAGTTCAAGTTCAAAGGCCCGAGGACCAGGCGAGCTGATATCTGAGGGCGGGATATCCTAGCTCAGACCAGAAACAAATTTGCACTTCCTCCACCTTTTTGATCTACTCAGGCTCTTAATAGATTGGATGATACCCACCCACACTGGTGAGGGTCATCTTTCCTCAGTCTACAGATTCAAATGCTAATCTCCTCTAGAAATACCTTCACAGATATATCCAGAAATAATGTTTTACCAGCTGTCTGGGCATTCCTTAGCCCCATGAGATTGACACATAAAATTAACCATCACAAGGTCTTCTAGTGAATTTTTACTTCTATTGTACTTTCCAACTCCAGAATTTCCATTTGGTTCTTTCTTAAAATTTCTGTCTTATTGATAGTTTATATTTGATGCCACTTTGTCATACCTTCTTTTACTTCTTCAATTAAATTTTCGTTTAGTTCTGTGAGTTTATTTATAATGGCTGATTTGAAATCCTTTTAAAAATAAATCCTGGCTGGGCATGGTGACTCATGCCTGTAATCCCAGCACTTTGGGGGAGGCTGAATCAGGCAGATCACCTGAGGTCAGGAGTTCGAGACCAGCCTGGCCAATATGGCAAAACCCCACCTCTACTAAAAATACAAAAATTAGCTGGGTGTGATGGTGGGCACCTGTAATCCCAGCTACTAGGGAGGCTGAGGCAGGGAGAATTGCTTGAACCCAGGAGGCAGAGGTTGCAGTGAGCCAAGATCGCCCCACTGCACTCCAGCCTGGGTGACAGAGTTAGAATCTGTCTCAAAAAATAAAAAAAAATAAATAAATAAAGCCAACATCTAGTTCGTCTAGCTGTACTCACAGCCAGTTTCTGTTACCTGCTTGGTTTTTTTTCCCCGTTTGGTGTATTGCATGTATTTTTCTGTTTCTTTGTACATCTCATAATTTTTTATTGGAAACTGGACATTTTAGAGAAATGTATTTTAGCAACCCTGGGTACTAAGGTCCCCTTCACGTGTTATTATTTGCTGGTTTATTTGTTTAGTGGCTGGCTGGAGCTTCAGCTCTTGGTTTGCCCACACTCACCCTGGGATGCCCCTTTACTCTTTCTGAGACTCCTACACTAGTTGCCAGCTGATTGTTTTATTGTTTACACCAATGCCCTGGGGCATACGTTCTGCTACAAACTAAATTTTGGTTCCTTTTTTTTTCTTTTTGACCTATGATATGTTCTATGATAAAATTGTGATTCCTTTGAAGAAATAGTTTCTGAGGTCAGTGTCTGATATTTTTCTGACCCCAGGAGGACTCCTCCTTTCCACCTCTTTTTGCAGGTTCTCTCCTGCAAGCTAGTCCCCACACTCCAGGCTGTATCTTCACTAGATCCACAGTTGTCCCCATTCTCTCACCACAACTTTCACTGTTTTTGAGAGGGCTCTTAGGCCCAAACTTCTCCAGGCACTATTGCAAATGAAGCCCCTTCCTTGGGAAGAGATTAAGAGCTGTTTTGTGGCTCCAGGCAAGATTTCTGAGTCTTGAGGTGGGACTGAGGATAATGACAGGTTTTTCTCTGAGTGGCAGCCCCACTCTAGGAGCTGAGCACTAAGTGGAGGGGCCAGGAGGTTGAGGTTCTTGTGGCTTTGCTTTTCCAGGTGTGGAACCACTGCCTCACAAGCCCCAGGAAGGGCTATCAGGGCCCTCATATTCTCAGGACGCTGCCCGCAAGGTAGAGCCTCCGTTCCATCAGCAGGGGTTGTGTAGAGTAAGAGAGTACCCACATCTCAACTGCACTTGCCTGGGACTTAACCTCAGCTACAGGCAGCTGGGGGCAGCAGGAGAAAAGTTGAAGTCCTGATTCTCCCAGGATGAAATCCCACAGCTTGGAGCTGGAGAGCAAAGGGAGCCCTGTGTTCTTGGCTGCTGTAGTCTGGAGTGAGGTCTCTACCTCACTGGCTGAGGGGAGGAGAGCGGGGAATGATCTTGGTTCAAATACTGTGCTCTCACCTTTCTTACTGAATTTTTATAGATTTTCTCGTATAGGTATTTCTTCATTTGCTGTTTGTCCTTGAGGCAATTTTCAGGTCCTCTTAAGAAGTTTTTTAAACAGTAGTTGTCACTAGTTTCACTTCACAGGGGATCAGCAGAGCTTATGCTGTTGCGTCGGAAGTGGAGCTCCAAAAATATTTTGAAAATGCTTTATTCATTACCAGATTTCATCAAATTTGATACACTATTAGATGCACCGTGATTGTAAAGTACTGCTAAGCAGGAAAAGCAACTGCTGATGAAACTATGACATGCCATCACGTGTAAGAGTCACCTTGATTTCAAATGTTGAAATATGGGAGAAAATGTGTATCTTTGAATCAGTAGACCGCAGTGTATTCTGAGAAAACACTTACTGTAAGAAAAGATCAGATTCATATCCTGTTAGCTATAACAGAAACACCAGACAAAGCATTTTATGGAGAACTATGATGCTTCTTTGTAAACAAGCAGTGAATCAAAGTGTTTAGATTTGTTTGTCTTTACAGAATAAGCAAAGCTGCTTTCAAATATGAGATAAGGAAAATTAATACTAAGTCTAGGATTTGGAATATGCTGTCATCATTCTGGCTTACCGAATGTCGACCTGTGTTTTTTGAGTGCCTTCTGTGTGCCAGGCACTGTTTGTGATCTGGAATACATTAGCATTCAAACCTGTTAGAGGAATATCCTTGCCGTAGTGTAGGAGAAGAGGGAGGAGAGAGCTGCAAAACAGCACAACAGTAAATTAAACAGTAAGTTGAACAGCAGTAAATGTTTTAAAAAAACTCTATTATGAAATACTTTTAGATTTACAATAAATGTACAAAAATAGTACACAGATTTTCCCTTATACCTAGCCTTCCCCAATATTAGCAACTTACATATAATCAGAGTAGAATAATTTTCTAAACCAAAAAATTAATTTTGATTTAAAATTATTAACTAATCTACAAACCTTATTTGAATTTCACCCGAGTTCCCACTAATGTCCTTCTGTGCCAGAGTCGTCTAGAATCCCACAGTGCATTTAGTTATCATGTCCTCTTACTTTCTTCCAGTATGGAAAATTTCCTCCATTTTTTTTTTTTTTTTTTTTTTTTTGAGATGGAGTCTCGCTGTGTTGCCCAGGCTGCAGTGCAGTGGCATGACCTCGGCTCACTGCAAACTTCACTTCCCGTGTTCAAGCCCTTTTCCTATCTTAGCCTCCTTAGTAGCTGAGATTACAGGTGCCCTCTACCGTGCCTGGCTAATTTTGTATTTTTAGTAGAGATGGGGTTTCACCATGTTGGTCAGGCTGTTCTGGAACTCCTGACCTCAGGTGATCTGTCAGCCTCGGCTTCCCAAAGTGCTAGGATTACAGGTGTGAGCCACTGTGCCTGGCCCTTTCTTTGTCTTTTATGTCGTCGACATTTTTGTGGAATGCCCCTTAATTTGAATTTGCCTGCTGATTTATCTGGTTAGATTGAGGCACAGTCGTATATTTATATAGTTGAATAAGTATATATGGTTGAATCTCTGTATACACAGAGTCAACCAACCACAGATGGAAAATGTAGTTAGGTCCTCAGCGTTTGTATCTGTACTGAAACATATACAAACTTTTTTTGGTCATTATTCTCTAAAAAACACAGTATAATAACTATTTATATAGCATTTACATTGTATTAGATATTATAATATTATAAGTAATCTGGAGATGATTTAAAGTATGCAAGAGGCTGTGTGTAGGTCACATGTAAATACTGTGTCATATGTCAGAGACCTGAGCGTCTGCAGATTTTGGTATCCTCAGAGATACTGGAACCTATCCCCCATGGATATCAAGGGACAGCTCTAATGCATTTCTGACAGGAGTACCACAGAAATGAGGTTGATGTTCTGTCCTTTTCTTTGAGATGGAGTTTCGCTCTGTAGCCCAGGCTGGAGTGCAGAGGTGCAATCTCGGCTCACTGCAACCTCTGCCCCCCCGGGTTCAAGCAATTCTCCTGCCTTAGCCTCCCGAGCAGCTGGGATTCCAGGTGCCCGCCACCACACCCAGCTAAGTTTTGTATTTTTAGTAGAGACGGAGTTTCTCTATGTTGTCCAGGCTGGTCTCAAACTCCTGACCTCTCAGGTGATCTACCCGCCTTGGCCTCCCAAAGTGTTAGGATTACAGGCGTGAACCACCACGCCCAGCTACCTTTTTTTGGTTCTTTTTTGAAACGGGGTCTCACTCTGTCACACAGGGTGGAGCGAAGTAGTGTGATCATGATTCACTGCAGCCCTGACTTCCTGGGCCTAATCAGTCTCCTCACCTCAGCTTCCAAAGTTGAGGGAAGGACCGCAGGCGTGCACTACCATGCGCGGCTAATTTTTACAATTTTTTGTAGAAACAGGGTCTCACTGTGTTGTCCAGGCTGGTCTCGAACTCCTGGGCTCAAGCAATCCTCCTGCCTCAGCCTGCCAGACTGCTAGAATTATAGGCATGAGCCACTGCGCTCTGGCTGTGTCCTTCAGTTACCACGTTATATCAGGAGGTGTGTGATGTTAATGTGTCTTGTTAGTGGTGATGCTTGCTTCAATCACTTGGTTGAAGCGGTGTCTGACAGGCTTTTCCACTGTAAAGTTACTATTTTTCTATTGTAATTAATAAGCATTTTGTGGAAGCCAATATCCTGTTTCTCATCATACTTATACCTACAAATGTTAACATCCTTTGATGATTTTTGCCTGCAGCAGTTTTTTCAAACTTTTATTTCAAGTTCAAGGGTACAAATGCAGATGTGTTGCATAGGTAAACTTGTGTCATGGGGTTTGTTGTAAAGATTATTTCATTGCCCAGGTATTACACCCATTAGTTATTTTTTCTGATCCCCTCCCTCCTCACACCCTCCACACTCCTGAAGGCCCCAGTGTCTGTTGTTTCCCTCTGCGTGTCCACGTGTTCTCGTTTAGCTGCCGCTTAGGAGAACATGGCGTATTTGGTTTTCTGTTCCTGCCTCCAGCCCCATCCATGGCCCTGCAGAGGACATAATCTCATTCTTTTTTTATTGCTGCCTGCAGCAATTCTTACTGTGGTGTTTTCCAAATGTAACTTTCTGTTTCCATCATTCATGCTGTACTTATTAATTAATTGGAATTCCACTGTAAGGAAGAGATGAGATGTCTCTTCTCCCTCATTTTTCTTTTTTCTCTCTCTCTTTTTTTTTTTTTCCGAGATGAAGTCTAGCTCTGTCACCCAGGCTGGAACACAGTGACACAATCTCGGCTTACTGCACCCTCTGCCTCTCGGATTCTCGGATTCAAGTGATTCTTGTACCTCCACCACCTGAGTAGCTGAGATTACAGGTGTGTGCCACCATGCCCAGCTACTTTTTTTTGTATTTTTAGTAGAGACAGGTTTCACCGTGTTGGCCAGGCTGGTCTTGAACTCTTGAGCTCAGGTGATCCACCTGCCTCAGCCTCCCAAAGTGCTGGGATCACAGGCTTGAGTCACCACGCCCGGCCCTCCTTCATTTATTTCTTTACATAAATATGAACTCATGGATATTTATTTAATTCTGTGGGTTATGATCCTTTATTACAGTAACTTATTTTGTCGTTGACATTGTCTCAGAGGTGGCCATTAGGAGCTTCCTCAAGTTGGCTTCTGAGCCTTTTGTTGTGCCCCTATCATTTTATTCAAATTTATCGAGGTGAAATTAACATAACAAAATTAACCCTTTTAAAGTAAACAATTTAGTACATTTACATTGTTGTGCAACTACCACCTCTATCTAGTCTCCATCACTTTTAGAGCCATTTTTTCCTTTCTGGTACCATAGCATGCGCCAGGCTTGTCCTGTATTTTCTCTACTCCAGTCCTGGAAGCAATCATTTTTCCAAGGAGCCTCTAGTTCCTTTGGAGAATGGAGTCTCGCTGGGCTCATTCCTACTGTGGCACCATCTTTCCAGTCCCTCTCAGTGCACAGAGCGAGGGGATACATGTGTGCATGCATAGCACCTGCAACTATTGCCATGTCCACCTGCGTTTCTTAAAACTAAACACCATGAATTCATAGTGATCCCTCGGATTTTAATCGAATACTGTAGTGTCCATGCTAGTCTCCTCTTTTCCTTATTTGTAAGTCCTGTCTCTGATGGTAAAAAACATGGCTCTGGCAGGGTGCGGCGGCTCATGCCTGTAATCCCAGCACTTTGGGAGGCCGAGGCAGGTGGCTCACTTGAGATCAGGAGTTTGAGACCAGCCTGGCCAACATGGTGAAACCCCGTCTCTACTAAAAATACAAAGAATTAGCTGGGCGTGGTGGGTGTGCCTGTAGTCCAGCTGTTCAGGAGGCTGAGACACTAGAATAGCTTGAACCTGGGAGGTGGAGGTTGCTGTGAGCTGAGATTGCGCTGCTGAGATCGCACCACTGCACTCCAGCCTGGGTGACAGAGTGAGACTCTGTCTCAAAGAAAAAAAAAATATGACTCTTACTATCCCAATAGAATTGCTTATGCTCAATCCTGCTATATACAAACAGTAGTTTCAGAATTCTAACCCATACACAAGTGAAAATTAAATTTACTAGGGTACAATGTTTTGCATAGTTCTTTTTGTATGTAGTCTTGTAATATACAGAAGCTGTTTTCTAAAGTTACTTAGCTTATATTTTAGTCACTTCCTCTTCTGTGTGGTTATGTTATTCATTTATAATCTGTTTAGGTCCATATATTACTGTTTGTATTCTGTTTTGGGTTTCTCCCATGTCCTGCTAATTGCAGTCATTTACATTTTGGATATGTGAAACATCTTGATTCTGAGTCAGAACAGGAAAAAAGGTATGCTGAGAGATGTGTCTCTTCTCATTCCTTCTGTCTCATTTCTATTCCTTCCTTCTTTCTACCCAGTTCCCATCCATCCCTTGTAGGTATTCAGTCTCACTATCTTCTGGTTTATCCTTCCTGGATTTCTTTTGTATTTTTAGTGTAGACAGGGTTTCACCATGTTGGCCAGGCTGGTCTGGAACTCCTGACCTCAAGTGATCCACCTGCCTCAGCCTCCCAGAGTGCTGGGATTACAGGTGTGAGCCACTGTGCCTGGCCTACAGGTTTTTTGTTTTTTGTTTCTGTTTATTTTTTTAGATTAGATTTAGCCTCAATTTTTTTTATTCAAACCACGGTAAATGAAAACTCTAGTTGCCAATTATGTTGTAAACATGAAAGTCTGGGGATAGAGTTGATTTGATTAACATTTAGATTTAAATAACTTATTTGGGAAAAGTGGATTCTGTATCTTTTTTTGCTGAAGTATATTTTGCATGTCTATTATTTGCTTTTCAAAACCTGAAGATAAAAGACCTTTTTTTTTTTTTTTTTTGAGACATGGTCTTGCCCTGTTGCCCAGGCTGGAGTGCCGTGGTACGATCTCAGCCCACTGCAGCCTCCATTTCCAGGCTCACTGCAGCCTCTGGGCTCAAGAAATCCTCCCACCTTAACCTCTTGAGTAGCTGGGACTACAGGTGTGTACCACCGCACCTGGCTAATTTTTAAAAAATTTATTTTTAGTAGAGATGAGGTCTCACAGTATTGCCACGGCTGGTCTCAAACCCCTGAGCTCAAGCAATCCTCACACCTTGGCTTCCTAAAGTGCTGGGATTACAGGCATGAGCCACTGTGTCTGGCCCAAAAGGGCATTTTTTTTAAGAAGCTCTGTTCTGTGTATTTCCAATAGGAAGCTAGAAAGTAAAGCAAATTATAGTCAGTATTCATTTGGCAAAGTTTGCTTCCAGCTTAAATAATCATAAATGTTCACATGTCAGGGTTTTGTCTTCCCTCCACAGTTGAGATGAGATGATATGATTTTCTAACCAAGAAGATGAAGGGTTGGCATATGAATCCATCTTCAGTTCAGCAGGTTTAGATATTTATTGAATTCAGAGCAGTTTCTTTTCTTTAAGCAATGTTGAAAGTATAAGAAAGATCTAAAAAGTGTACAAATCGTGAGTGTACAGCTCTATGAGTTGTCACAAAGGGGCACACCTGTGTAACAAACTCCAGAAAGCACATTTGGCATTTACCTGTCTTTCCCGTATTTTGGTGCACACGTTGGTCCACAACTATTTCAGTCGTCAGGTCAGCAGCTTTTTAAAAAGCAGTCTTTCTCACGGTGCGTGTCTGAAGGACCCAGACAAGTGATGAGAATCAGTAGTGTTACTGATGCATTCATCGGGGTGTGAACACAGTGCTGTGATAGCACTGGGGTAGAAACAGCACGTTCAGATGAGGGATTCTGGAAAGGCTTCTCACAAGAAGCGGTGTTGGAGTTGGTCTGAAAAGAAGACAGGCATTTAATGGGGGAGAAAGGTATTTCCTGTGTTAATGGCGAAGGTGGATGTTGGATTGAACCCAGGAGTGGGCACGTGGCAGTGTTTGGTCTGATGGATGCAGGTCCAGATGCACAAAGGATGGAGAAGAGTGGAGGAGATTGATGGACTGAGGAGGAGACAGGGACTGTTAGACCTGGGAGCAGGGATGGTAGCAGTGAAGGTGACAAGAGATCTGAAGGGCTCGGCAGGAATTTGTGGTGAAGAGTGTCATTATGTTACTACTTTATCCTAAATTTTACTTGCTATAAAATATCCTGCTGTGTGTTTTGACTCATGCCCATAATCCCAACACTTTGGGAGGTTGAGGCAGGAGGATCCCTTGAGATGAGCCCGGGCAACAAAGTCAGACTCCATCTCCACAAAAAAATGTAAAACTTAGCCGAGTGTGGTGGCTTTTGTCTGTGGTCCCAGCTACTCAGGAGGCTGAGGCAGGGGGATTGCTTGAGGACCGGGAGGTCGAGGCTGCAGTGAGCCATGATTGATGCTAGCATGGTACTTATGCATGTGTGAACACACGTCTTTTTTTCTCCTGTAAGTTACTTAAGTGGATAGCTGATTTTTTTTTCTGAACTTCAAACACCTCCATCAATATAAGAAATAAGTACAAAATTGTAAAACTACCATATCTATATTTAAACATATTATTATCAATACTATGGGCTTTTTCATTAATTTCTTCATTTCGAAACCTTCCTAAGGTTAATAGTAATTCTTATTTTTATACCTTTCTGGGATTTTAGAAATCTTACCAAGCTGGAAAATAAAAAAGGGAATGTCTTTGGGACGATTCGTGTCAAATGTGATCAGGATTATTGACTGAGCACTGAGTGGGCGCCAGGAACCTGGTTGCTTCCCTGACATAATTTAAATCTAGGTTACTTGTTGTCTGGGTCTTTTTTTTTTTTTTTTCAAATTAACTTGTTAGTTTAATGAGGACTTTTGAGCTCAGATTTATCATACAGATTTTAGTTTTTCCCAGGCTGGTGTTTCCCCTATGGAACAGCGTTCCTTACCAACCACTTGTCGTGATATCGACTTAGTAGAGAGATTGCAAACTTAAGCATTTCTTGTTGGAATCTTCTGACCGGAAGGCCACTTAGAGTTTTTTTCTCCTTCTCAGACAAGAGATCTAGTCTAGCATCTTGGTTACTTTACGATAGATGACTGATTTTTTTTTTAACCCAACTTCTTTTTGTGACTACTGTGCTTATCTTCCTCCCCATCCCCTGTTCTTCTTATACTTCTTATTTTGCTCCAAAACTGTGGGTTTGCACAGAACTTCCTTTTTCCTTCCATCATTATTGCACGCACAGATAGACAAAAGTTTCTATATGAGCAGACATACTTATTAGATGAAGGAAATAACAAATGTATTGACTGTCTTCTACTTATTCAAACAGAAAAAATTGCTGGGCACAGTGGCTCACGCCTGTAACCCCAGCACTTTGGTAGATCACGTAAGTTCAGGAGGTCAAGACCAGCCTGGGCAACATGGTGAAACTGCCACCCTCTCCCCTCCGCTCCCCGTCTGTACTAAAAATACAAAAATTAACCAGGCATGGTGGTGCGTGCCTGTAGTTCCACCTACGCAGGAGGCTGAGGCAGGAGAATCACTTCAACCGGGGAGGTGAAGGTTGCAGTGAGCCGAGTTCGGGCCACTGCACTCCAGCCTAGGTGACGGAGTGAGACTCTGTCTCAAAACAAAAACAAAACAACAACAACCCAAACTGACACAAAATTAATCCTATTCCTTGTCTTTCCCTTTTTGCATTTCAACTTTTTTGGAATAAGTTTTTTTTTTTTTTTCAAATGTATATCCACTGAATATAATTTGTTTTCTTTTAATGTCTACATTGTCACAGCCTGGCTCCTGGGTACCGTGTTAGGCTGTTTTCTTCGCCTTTTCTGCATTGTCCCCTGACATCCTTGAAAGCACTCTTGCATTCTTACGCTGTTTCCATACTTGCAGACCCATCCTGGTTTTTATTTTCCTGTTTGATGATGTAGAATTAGCTATGTCTTAAGAGTCCTAGTTCCTTTCACGAGGAGTTGTTTTAGAGACTGCAGAATTTGGGTGTCTGTGAGGGTTAGTGATGGACAAAAGTGTTCCTGTTGTTTTTGGGAAATGGGAAATGGTCATTTTTTGTTTTTTTCTGATTTAACCAGTCATGTTGCTGTACTCTGCTTTTCAGTGAGATTTCACTGATGGCTAAGACTTCACTGTGTGGGGGTGAACTCTAGCTCACTAAAGCAAAGTTCTAAGAGGACTGGAGTTTTGTAGGGACACTGGGTAGCCTGAACCTCTTACTTAAAGGAGAACATGAAAAGTGTTGTGGGCTAGGGAAAGAGTTTGCCAACTAGTTTATCTCTTGCTTTATGCTGTGGCAGATGGCCAGTCATGGCTTGAATTTGCCCCTTTGTTTGTCCTGGCAAGCTTGTGTGTAGGGAGGCTTCTGTTGGCAGCTTGGTTGCTGTTTCAAAGTACCAAAAATTTTAAAACACATTCTTCCCAAACCCTGTGTGTGAGTTATGGAAAAAGGAGGTAAATGTTCCAGGAAATCTCATACTCCTAAACTGGATGTCCAGCGGTTGGCTACCACATTAGGTTTTTCCCTTCTACTGGGCTGTTCTTTCCTTAAGTTGGTGTCAGTTAAACTTAAAAACTCGAACGTCAAGACTTGTTAAATGTCTTATTCTTGTTGCGCCTCATAATATGCTTTTATCTCAAGTTGCCTCTTTCATAATTCTGCAACGTTCTCCCTAAAATAGACAAAATCTATCTTTTGTCCATTCCTGTTTTCCCCTTCTTAAATCGGTAATAAAGTCCCATTTGTTTGCAGACAGTCGTGCAGAGATAGGACCGATCGGACCTCCATTCTTGCCGTATGCTGTTGTCATTTCAGGGGAAATAAGCCTGTAGCTTCTAAACTGAAAACAAGCTCAGGGTTGGTGCTTGGGAGCAGTGAAGAGCACCCTTTGTAGACCACCTTTTTCTCTGTGGTCTCATTTAGTCCGCACTACGGCTCTAGGGAAGGAAGTGAGTATTAATATCCCTGTTTGACATGAAGACACGCAGGCAGTTAGCAAAGTACTTATCCAGCTGTATGAGATGACTAGAAAGTGATAGAAAGAAGATCTGACCCTAGGTGTGTCTGGTTCCATGGGGTGTACAGCCAGAATCGGCTCTCAGGGCAGTAGACAGTGTATTCTGGATGGGCCCTCCACAGATGAGCTTCTGGAATACTCAGTCACCCAATGTGATTGCTTTGTATACTTTTCACAAAACCGTATCTTCTTAGCTAGTATTTAATTATATTCTCACCCTATTGTTTATATTGCATTTCTTTTTAAGTACACAGTTTCCATTTAAGAAAGCTGGCAAAAAACTAGTTTGACTTGATGGTGAAACAACCCGTTTAACTGTTGTTTTTAGGTTAAAAAATCAGTTCTCGTCGCCATTAATTTTTTTTTTTTTTTTTTTTTTTTTTTTTTTTGAGATGGAGTCTCGCTCTGTCGCCCAGGCTGGAGTACTTAAAGGATACTTCAATCATGCAAACCTCTGTTGTTCACTCCAGCAGACTTCCCTTTAAGTGGAAGCGTCTACATTACTGGTTGCTGGTATTTCTGGAAGAGGCACGTGTTAACTGGAGTGAGGCAATGGATCTTTGTTTTGTTACTAAGTGTAACTGCTGAAGTGTCTTCCTAGCAAAATGTGTGCCAAAGTTTAAGGCAGGTATAACCTTTTTCTTTCTAGAAATAATTACACATAATGTTAGACTTTAGGATTTCAGGTTTATTGTTTTGATGCAGAGGAGGGTACTTATAAATCTCATGGCTTTTCATTAAAATAAAATACATTATCAGTGCGTATATCTAATTAGTAAATCTCATTAATCTTATAATATTTTCCTTTTATCATGGACCTGAAAAGCAGCTTGTGGTCAGCTGTGCTCACTGGCGGGGTGCAGTGACTCACGCCTGTAATCCCAGCACTTTGGGAGGCCAAGGTGGGAGGATCCCATAAGACCAGGAGTTCGAGACCAGCCTGGGCAACATAGTGAGACCCCATCTCTTAAAAAAAAATTGTGCTCACTAAAATACCCCTGACATTGACTGCATCACAGGGGAGGATGTCGTAGGCTTAACCTATATAGTTTGGTCTATTACAGTTGATTAAAGTAAACTTGAGGCAACTGACAAAAAATTATTATAAATAGCCAGAAAATGTAGATTCAGAGTGTGGAACTTAGGTTACTTTGAAACTATTTTGTAAAAGCAAGTCCTATTGAGGGTTAGGTATGTTGTGGAATGGTGGAATTTTTGACTCCAAACAGATGTCTCACTGTTTGGATTAAGTCACAGAGAAGATCCAGAAAGAACTCCGGAGATTACACGTGAGCAGCCTTGCTCTGGAATGGTAGGATTTGGTCCCTTCTCAGAAGGGACAGGCAGGGTGGCTGCGGAAGTCGTTGACCTCTCCAGATGCTGTTCATGGTTTTCTTTTCCTGAGGAATAATGGCTGTGCTATCACTGGGGAGTCTGGAGACCTTGGTTCTCTTGTAGTTTGCTCTTTTATCTTGCAAGGGTCATTTTAGCTCTCATGAGACTGCTATGATTTTTTTTTTCCCCTCTCATTCCACTGTTGATCGGAGAGGAGCTGCAAGATTGGAAGAAGTGCTAGGAGGTAAAATAAACGCAGATACCATTATTATTGTTATTAAAGGACGAGAAAGTGGCTACTGCAGATTGCAGAGCTTGACATCTGGGGACAGATATTCATTGGGTGCTTTGTGAGCATAAACACTTATAAAAAGAAGCAGTGATTGCTAGCAGCCAGCAAAAATAAACTAGGCTGAAGTCTAAACAATGAGCTTCTTAAGGAGGCAGAGGCCATGCCTGCACACCACCCTACCCCATTTAAATTTTTAAAAATTATACAGAAAAGTATCTTAAATGATACAGAAACACCTATATTCCTATTACTCAGATTTTTCATTTTTAATAAAAATGGAGACAGGGTCTCTCTCTGTTGCCCAGGCTGGAATGCAGTGGCGTGATCTCAGCTCACTGTACCTCTCTCTGCCTCCCAGGTTCAAGTGATTCACATGCCTCAGCCTTCCAGGTAGCTGGGACTACAGGCGCCCGCCACCACACCCAGCTAATTTTTGTATTTTTAGTAGAGGCAGAGTTTTACCATTTTGGCCAGGATGGTCTCAAACTTCTGAGCTCAAGTGATCTGCCTGCCTTGGCCTCCCAAAGTGCTGGGATAACAGGCATGAGCCACTGTGCCTGGCCCAGATTTTTAACATTTACTTCTAGTCTTTTTTTTTTTTTTTTTTTTTTTTTTTCATTTTTAATGAAGAAAGCATGGCAGATCTCCCTAAAGTCTCCCACCCAGTTTCCATCTCTGCCATCCTGCCTAGACTGGAGCAAACCACATCATGTTGTGTACTCCTGTAGTACATTTTTATGTGTTGATTTATGGATGTGAATATTCACTTTTTATGTATGTATATTGTACATATATATAATTTTAGTATCTAAAGACTTCACACAGGTAGTATTATGCCATGTATAGTCTACATCTTTTTTTTTTTTTTTTTTTTTTTTTAATTCACATGAGGCTAGGCACAGTGGCTTATGCCTGTAATCCCACTTTGGGAGGCCGAGGCAGGTGGATCACGAGGTCAAGAGATTGAGACCATCCTGGCCAACATGGTGAAACCCTGTCTCTACTAAAAATACAAAAATTAGCTGGGCATGGTGGCGGGCGCCTGTAGTCCCAGCTACTCGGGAGGCTGAGGCAGGAGAGTCACTTGAACCTGGAGGCAGAGGTTGCAGTGAGCTGAGATCGTAAAAATAAAAATCAAAAATCAAAAAACTCACGTCAGTTTGATACTTCTGGGGAGGGACACACCTCGGTAGTCCCTCCTCTACTATTTTTGCTGATGTCACTCTGAAGCCACGTTTTACACCATTCCGTGCTCTAGTTCCTAGCAAGATTCTCGTCCAAATTCATCCAAACTGGCTATTGTCTAGAATTTTCATTCTTCTTCACTCAAAAGCTTAACTTTCAGGGTTTAGGTCATGACGTAAAAGAGTAGAAGTAGCTTTTTTGTCCCTACATACATGGTGGATAGCATTTAGGGCACCATATCAAAACCTCTGTGTTATTATTTTTATAAATCTGTTCAACGTCTGCATTGGTTTTCTCATTTTCAGGGTTTGGGCACACTGAGGTCTTTGTGTTCAATAGTGGGAATTTTACTGTTAGTTGATTTTCATTAAGTTCGGACTACTCCACAATCACCTAATCAATTGTTCCACTATAGATACTTTTAAAATGGATAATAGTTGTCTCCTCTGTAGCTAGGGTGATCATATGATTTACTGTCCAGAGCAGGGCACTTGAGACTAAAGGGAGTACTGTTGACAGTAGTGCTGGGCTGACAGTTGTCAATTGGAACCATCCTAGGCAAAGATAGCAGGCAGTCACCCTGTTCATGGAGTGAGAGGCGGTGGCAGAGAACAACTGGCCACAATCAGATGGAACAAGGAGCCTGGATGCTGCTGCTGAACTTGCTTAGGTATGCCAGGGGATGAAGCTCCCTGCTATTTAGAACCATCATTCAAGGCACCTGAGAGAGTCCACGAGCCAGTGAATTCATCACACCTGTGAAATCTGCACAGCATTGCAATCTGTGCTTAAAATGGGGGGAGGGCAAGCGTTTTGCTGGGGCAGTAATGAAAGGTAATCTTTCAGTGTGCTGATCAGATCTAGAAGCTCAGTAAACCCTCTTCTCAGGGGAGCTTCTTGGAATCAAGGTAAGTCACTTGCGTTTCCTTATCAGAAAGCTAGGGTTAAAGATCAGGTAGAAATGCAGCACTCCGGATGTCCTCCTGTCACCTGCCTTAAGGGATGTTTGTTCCCACATGTGAGTTGTGCCTCCGGGGTACTCTCCAGAAGCCTATTTGCTCAGCTATGGAGGAGTAAGGGAACAATGACCTTATTGGTCTCAGCACATAAACTACTGCAATAACAGATTTGATCCTGAGGGCAATTTGCTAATCCTAGTTACAGGATATTAGTGTTTTATTGGCATAATCCTTTTTTTTTTTTTAATTGAGACAGGATCTGGCTCTGTTGCCCAGGCTATAGTGCAGTGGTGTGATCATGGTTCACTGCAACCTCTGCCTCCTGGGTTCAAGCCATCCTCCCACCTTAGCCTCCCAACTAGCTGGGACTACAGGTACCTGCCACCATGCCTGGCTATTTTTTTTTTTTTTTTTTTTTTTAAGACAGGGTCTCGCTCTGTTGCCCAAGCTGGAGGACAGTGGTATGATCACTGCTCGCTGCAACCTCGGGCTCCTGAGCTCAAGCAGTCCTCCCACTTCAGTTTCCCAAGTAGCTGGGACCACAGGTGCATGCCACCGTACCCTGCTAAGTTTTGTATTTTTTGGAAGGTAGAGATGGGACCATGCTATGTTGCCCGGGCTGAATGGCTAATTTTTGTATTGTTTGTAGATACAGGGTTTTGCCATGTTGCTCAGGCTGGTCTCAAACTCCTGAGTTCAAGCAGTCCAGCCGCCTCGGCCTCCCCAGCTGCTGGGATGACAGATGTAAGCGACTGCGTACATAGTGCTTTTACACTTTTTACATAGGCCAGCATGGTGATTTTGATCTTAAGTAGCTTTCTTCGTACTGCTGCTTTTTCTCTCTTCAGCTCAGTTAATTTATTCATTCACCCAGTGTTTATTGAGCAGGTACTAGGTGGCGATCCACTAGGCACTGGCAATTTCATGGTAAACAAGACAGGTAATATCCTTGCTATATAGAGCCTACTGACAGAGATGCTCAGTGGGGGGACATTACACAGTCGTAGTTGAGCAACTGAGCAGACTGAGTTATTTCAGAGAGGGATGAATACTGACAACCGAACAAGCTGAGGAGATGGTGAGTGACTGAGGTGGCAATGACGGCTGTTTAGATGCCAGTGGTCAGAGAATGCCTCTCTGAGGAGGTAACAGTTGAACTGAGACCTAAATCATAAGGAGCCAGACGGTTGGAGTGAAGAGGGGTCCCGGCAGTATCACAGCAAGTACCAAAGTCCTGAGGCCAGAGTGAGTGTGGCACGTTAGGAGAGTGTAAAAGAAAGCGAGTGTGATGACATAGGTATACTTGTGCCATGTTGGTGTGCTGCACCCATCAACTCGTCATTTACATCAGGTATAACTCCCAATGCAATCCCTTCCCCCTCCCCCCTCCCCATGATAGGCCCCGGTGTGTGATGTTCCCCTTCCCGAGTCCAAGTGATCTCATTGTTCAGTTCCCACCTATGAGTGAGAACATGCGGTGTTTGGTTTTCTGTTCTTGTGATAGTTTGCTGAGAATGATGGTTTCCAGCTGCATCCATGTCCCTACAAAGGACACAAACTCATCCTTTTTTATGCCTGCATAGTATTCCATGGTGTATATGTGCCACATTTTCTTAATCCAGTCTGTCACTGAACCTGCACGTTACACACATGTACCCTGGAACTTAAAGTATAAGAATAATAATTTTTAAAAAAAGCTAGTGTGGTGAAAGCATTGTTAGGGGTAGCGAGTGTCGGGGGTGTGGTGGGAGATAAAGCTGGAAAAGCAGGCAGGGGCCAGGTCACGCTGGACATTGAGGCCACAGTGACACCTTTGGATTTCATTCCTCAGTGGGAGGCTTTATGCCGAGGGTGTATCATGGTCTGACTGACATTTTTCAAAGACTCCTCTGCCTTCAAGATGTTCTTTATCCAGTTGAGGAAGTTTCCCTCTGTTCCTAGTTTGCAGAAAGTCATTACTTTTTCCTATATTTTGTTTCTCCTACTTTTTCTCTATTTCTTTCTGTGCACACTTGGGGGTATCCTATACTCTGAGGCCTCTCTGTTCAGTCTGTTCAGTTTTCCTCAATCTTTTTTCCCTCTGTTCTTCAGACTCGATAATTTCTATTAACCTGACATCAAGTTCCCTGATTCTTCTCCTCTTCTGCCATCTGAAATCTGCTGCCGAGGTCTCTAGTGAATTTTAATTTTAGTTGCTGTAACAACTAAATTCCATTTTGTTTTATATTTCCTGTCTCTTTATGTTCTCTCTTCGTTGAGTCAGTTTCCTCACATGGTCCTTTAGTTCTTTCAACTTGGCTTTATTAGTTCTTTTAACTTATTTATAGTAACTATTTTGAAGTCTTCATCTGCTAAATCCGCCATCTGGGAATACTCAGAGACCATTTCCATCGACTGCTGGCATTTTTTTTTCCCCCCCGACTATGGGTCCTGGTTTTTTTCTTTGCTGTCTTGTGAGTTTTTGTTGAGTGCCCTATATTTTAGGTAATACATTGATGCAGTTCTGGATTCTTTACATTTTTAACTCAAATGGATGGTGATTGTTTTATTTGCTCATTTGTTTAAGTAACTGGACTGGACTAAATCTCAAGTCTGTCTCTCCGGCTGTGTCTGACTCTGGATGTCTCTGTACTTCCGTTTTGATTAGTTTTTATTTTTAAGCCTCATTTCCTAGAGAGCTTGCCCCTGTGTCTGCATAGCATAGCGTTCAGCAAAGATTGGTCAGTGGTTGTAGTCAGACACCTCGAGCGGGTAAAGCTCCCTTCTCTGCTCAGGACCTGTTGGACTGTGGAGCACGCGGTACTGCAAGCTGTTCGCGAGTGCGCCCCAGCTGTACTTTGCCCTGGTCTCCTTTTACAGCTTCTCGGTGTGTGCATGCATCGGCTCTAATGACCAGGTGTGCGTGGGTGCTGTGGGCCTGCACTGCTGTCTGCTGCGCATGCTCAGAGCCTCTCGTCCACCTGGGATGCGTGAAGAGCTTTTTAAGCTCCCTACAGCCGTCTCGCTTTCAAGGCCTCCCTGTTGAGTCTCCAGCTGGTGTGCGGTCCGTTGCTTGTCCCAGGTAGAGCAGCAGCCTCATGGCTGCAGGCCTCTGGCCCTCCGTGCTGCTCGCCTGCCTCTGGGCTTGCTGCTGTCACTGAGGACACTCTGAATCCACTGAGTCCCCGCCAGCAGCGACAGTGAGTATGCTAGTTTTCAAGGCCTGCCCCACGCTTGTTAACTTCTGAATTGACAGAGCTGGGGGGAGGAGAGAGGAGGGCAGCTCCTGGCTGGAAAAGTTACAGAATTGTGCTGTTCCCACCTGAAGTCTAGTGGTTTTCATGAATAAACACTTCTCAGTTTGTTGAATGACTTGGTTGATTTCCAGAGCACCAACTAGGCTGTTTTTGACTCTTGACCAGCTTTATAGTTGCTTTGTGGGAAGGCTCATAACAGAGCCTTCTCACTCTGTTAGGCTAGAAGTTAGACATCTCCTGGGAAGGGCTTGAACGTGCCCCCCGGTGATTCTGATTGGCAGCCAGGGTTCGTCACCAGCACACCTGGGACTCTCTGAGCTGTAAATACACACACAGTATCAGGGCATAAGAAAGTTTTTGCCATATTGACTTTCTAAAAAGAAGAGTCTTGAATGTCTCAGGTGTTATAAATAAGGACCTAATTTTAAAACAGGACGTAACGAGGGTCCAGAATGTAGACCTAGCCTCTGCCAAATTGGTCAGCAGTCTCTCTTGCTGATATGTTAAAGTTGGCCAGTGTAGACCTTGCACTTGGCATGGTATTATTTTATGTTCAGCTTTGTTGGCTAGCATCCATTTCCTGAAACAGACTCCTAACCTAATGTTTCCAGGTTGGAAAGCTTCTTAAGCAGTACATGTGCTGTGCTCAGAGGCTGTCTGGAATCTATGTTTGATATATTCTTAACTCTGAAAGGATATTGTTCATGGCTGACATATTAGAGGAGACTAAATTGAGAACATTGGGTTATTACAGAACATTAACTGATCTTTTTGTGCTGCTTCAGAAACATTACTAATCAGGTTTTAGGGATGTGAGTAATTGTCCGGTTCTAGGCTCATTGTACAATGGATACAGTGGATAAAGTTGCACTGGACTCTGAAACCAGTAGTGGACAGGAATAGCATTAAACAGAGACTAATAGATCAGCCTTACCTAATAGGATGCAAATGCATCGAAACCTTAAATAAAGTACCAATGAACTGAATCTTTAGAGCAGTGTTAACATTTTTGGTATATTTTCTTTCATTTTTCTGGACTAGTGGTTCTGAACATGTGATCCAAGGACCTGTGGGGATCCCTAGACCCTTTCAGGAGGTTCATGAAGTGAAGACCATTTTTAGAATGGCCTTTTCCACTCATAAGAAATAGCAGAAGCAGATGAGAACTCAGCTATATTCTGTTCAGCTGAATTAAGGAGATGTGAGCAAATGTCACTCTTTTCACTAATATTTGTAATAAAATGTGTTATTTATGCTAACATGTAATGGAATTTTTTTTTTTTTTTTTTGGGGGGGGACAGAGTCTCACTCTTGTTCCCCAGGCTGGAGTACAGTGGTGCGATCTTAGCTCACTGCAAGCTCCGCCTCCCAGTTCAAGTGATTCTCCTGCCTCAGCCTCCTGAGTAGCTGGGATTACAGGCGCCTGCCACCACACCTGGCTCATTTTTGTACTTTTAGTAGAGACGGGGTTTTGCCATGTTGGCCAGGCTAGTCTTGAACTCCTGACCTCAGGTAATCTGCCTGCCTCGGCCTTCCAAAGTCTGGGATTACAGGCATGAACCACTGTGCCCGGCCATCATTCAAATTTAAATGAATTTTAAATACGTCTTCTAAAAGTTTATTGGTTTTAATTTGCAATATGGTAAATGTTGATTGATATAATTCACATAAACCAAAGGTCTTTGGGGTCGTCTAATTTTGAAGAGAGTGTAAAGGGGTTCTAAGACCTACCTTATAGATAGATAGATAGATAATGCAATATATACTAATATAATGTACTAATATGATATATAGTAAATACTCATATACTTACATATGAATATGATATTATATGTAGTATATATTATATATATGGTCAACTAAAGAAAAAAATCAGGCTTTTAAAGAATTAAAGTTAATTTTATTCAGAAGTCTTGCTAAGGACTATAGCCCGAGGCCAGTAGCCCAGGAGTGGTCCTTTGGAGCAGTCTCGTGAGATGGCTCTGGCACAGCGTTTCAGCCACAGCTTAGATGCAGGTAGTGTGGGTCCATTCCAGGTAAAATCATATCGCACTTGCTCAGAAGGTTCCATAAAAGTGGAATCACAAGGTTTGGGTATCAGAGGACATCTGCTTATAGCTTGCAGAAGCATACTCACTAACCCCGTCAGAGGTTATCTCACGTGCAGAAAAAGGCGAGGGCGGGTCATTCATCCTGTAAGAAACATCATGACTCAGGCAAGAGATGTGGTGGGCCATGTGCTCTACCGTATTTGTCTCCAAAGCATTCTTCCAGGGAGCATTTCGTCACAAACTCAGGGGTTCAAGCGGAAATGGCAAACACGGCTTCCTACATTTGCTAATTTGTCTCACAGTACTGCGTATCTGTCTCCCTCAAAAAATGGGATTGCCCTCATACTGCGCGTATTGTATAATGTACATTTTTTGCTTCATATATCAGAAATGTTTCCCATACCAAGGACTGTAGTGGGTCCATAATATTCCATTTTACAATTACTGTAATTAGCTTAATCTTATAAGTAATGGTATAACACATTTTGTGCACATTATTGATCAATTTTTTAATAATTTTTTTTTTAGTTTAAGAGGATTTGCCTCAGTTCACTGACATTGTTACTTATTGCTTGGCATTCTGTAAGGCAATGGCATTTAGGGGAAAAAAAGACGAAACTATGATTCCTGGTGTGCAGAAAAGAGTTAACATAGCAAATCTGAGACTGCTAATAGTCAGAAAGGCCGGCTTGAAAGGCTGGTCCTTGGCTGGCCTCTGGGAACTTGGCTGATAAACCCTGATAATAATCTTTGCCTACATGAGAAGAGTGGCTCATTGCGCCGAAACTGTTTGTACAAGTTGTGTGGTTATGCTGAACACCTGGTTTCCTTATTGGAGTCTGAAATTTTGGTATGTACTAGGCAGCGGGTGCCTATGGGACCAGCCCGCAGTAACAGTCTTCGACATTGAGTCTCCAATGAGCTTCCCTGGTAGACAACACATTGCACGCGTTGTTAGCACTCGCTACTGGGGGAAGTAAGTGCGTCCTGTGTCCCTGCATACCTGGTTTCTTCCAAACTTCTCTCTGTGTGTCTTTTCCCTGTGCTGCAACTCAACACTGAGTCCTGTGAGTCCATCAAGTGAATCACTGAACTTGGGGATAGTCTTAGGAACTCCTGACAAACTGCTGTCAAGGAACTCACAGCTGAGGAGGGAAAAAGAGATAAGTATGTAATTATAGTACAGTTTGTGTTGATATAAAATAGTGTAGTTAACAAGATAAAAAGGAGCTAACGAGAGGATAGAGATCAGAGAAAACTTCACAGGAAGACAACGAAAGAGTATTTTGAAGGATGCATGGAATTTTTTCCAATAAAGAAAGAGAAGGTGGGTCTGGTAGGCAGACAGCATGAACGTAGAGCAATGAAACTCATAGTGGGAGGGCTTGGAGCACTCCAGGCAGCTTGCTAATGCTGAAGCAAGAAAGATCCTGGGCAACGTGAGGAGATCGTGTTAGAGAGTTAAGCAGGTAGTCATTGAAGGGTTTCCAGTTAGAAATGTAAGGTGCAAAGGATAATGAAGGGGAAAAGGAAAAGGCATGGAGAACAGTTTTGTGCTCCTGGCCAGGAGATGAATAAAAGGAGGGCTGATACTGGGGTCTGTGTAAAGAAGAGAGGATTAATGTGCATTAATGTAAGCAAATGTGAGGAGATTTCAGAGTATATTTATTTATTTTTAATTAATTTTCTTTTTTGAGACGGAGTCTTGCTCTGTTACCCAGGCTGCAGTGCAGTGATGCAATCTCAGCTCACTTTGCCTCCTGAGTTCAAGTGGATTTTTCTGCCTCAGCCTCCCAAGTAGCTGGGATTACAGGCGCACATCACCACACCTGGCTAATTTCTGTATTTTTAGTAGAGACGGGTTTTCACCGTGTTGGCCAGGCTGGTCTTGAAACTCTTGGCCTCGAATGATCTGCCTGTCTTGGCCTCCCAAAGTGCTGGCATTATAGGCAGGAGCCACCGCACCCAGCCAGCTTATCGCTACTTCTAGTTCTTCTGCACTTGAATCATCAAATGCAAATGGCAGTTTTTGAAAACTGACAGCTAACAATTTTGAAAAGAGAATGGCCATCTTTTCAGTTGTAAAACATTTTTATTATTAGGTTTATAAACAGCAATTAGAATGATCAATGAAACATTTTTTAACATTCTCTCTCTTTCTAATCACTTTTGTGTGTACATCAACCTTTAGCATTTGTCTTCTTAAGAACCCATCCAGTTAATCTTGTTGTACAAATACACAGTAGACAAAAGAGTACTGTTACACACCCCCTTAGTAAGGCAGTGTTCTGGGCTCCTCCGACAAACCTTGTGATGAAGTCCTTTCAGTTGAATGACCCGCTGGATGAACATGCCCTATTTTCTTTTTGCCCTTAATAATTATTATTCGATCATTGATTCTTTTCTGCTTTGCTTTTTAAAAAATCTATTTAAAAATAATTGTGGAACTAAAGGAAGCTGCAAAGACAGAGAGATACAGTGCAGCCTTCACCCATCTTTCCCTGACAGTTACTTCTTGGGATAACTTAGGTGTATATAATGTACAATATCAAAATCAGGAAATTGGCATTGGTATTAGGAGTGTGGATAGTTCTGTGTCCTTTTATCGTGTCTAGATTCTTGTAACCACCACTATAGAACAATTCTATCACCACAAAGATCTCCCCTGTGGTGTTGATAGTCACACCAACCCCTGCATCCCCCATCATCCCTAACGCCTGGGAACCTAGTCTACTAGCCTTCACTATGATTTTGTCATTTTGGAAATGTTGTATAAATGGAATCGTACAGGGTGTGAGAGATTGGAATTTTTTATTCTGCATGATGCCCCTGAGGCCCATCCAAGTTGCTGGGTGTTTGAGTAGTTTGCTGTGTTATCTTGCTGAGGAGGATTCCATGGCATGGATGCCATCCTTTTATATGACATTTAATTGGATCATAGTTTAAAATCCACTCTCCCTTTTAATTGGTGCATGTAGACTATTTATATTATTTTTAGTTTTAAAATGTCCACTTTATTCCATATAACACTTCACCAGAGATCATTTACATCTGAGGAAGAGATGGCCCATGAAATTGATCTATAGTAAAACACTCTCAGAAATACAGTCCAATTCTGTACATTTCCAGGCACCCCTAAAAAAGTGGATCACAATGCAGAAATATAGGCATCATGACTACAATTTACGTAAGATAAAAGGGAGGTATCAATAAACCTTAGAAAGTAATAAATTCACCCGTTTCTTAAGTACGGGTATGCAGTTGTTACAAAGCCATAGTAAATGGTTTATAAAATGAGACTTTATTTTGTGTTCCTCTGCTGTTTCATAGGGCATAGCATTTTTACCAGGCTCTTTTGGGACTACAGCCAGTGATTAGCAGCACATAGTCGTGGTCCAGCTCTAAAGAACAATCACTAGACAGGCTGGATGCCCTCTGTCACATGTGCACAAATCTGCATGGAAAAGGACTAAACTTTTAGACTTGGACGTGTGTACTTATTTCCCCTTTCTAGTGTATTAAGAGATGACATGCGCTTTAATTTGGCAAAAGCAATGCTTGTGTTCTGGCAGCAGCATGCTACTTCTATTGCACAGTAAAGTGAATACCAGAACTGCAAAGGCAGGAGGTGTAAGTGAATTCGTATTGGGAAGAGACGTCAACGTAGACAGCAGCAAATGAAGAGTGAATAGGAAAACTCCCTGTTGCCACAGATGTACATGACCTCTGTAATATGTGATGTAAGAGGCATTTCAAATTTATGGCCTCTAGCCCAGAGATGGCAAGTGCTTTTCCATTCAGTCTGATACTTCTGCATTCCTACTAAAAAGGAATCTATTAACAGCATAGAAAAGTTGCTTACTGAAAGGAAATCCCAAAGAACAAGGGAGGGAATGTAGAAATTAGGAAGTTGGCTGGGTGTGGTAGCTCCTGTCTGTAATCCCAGCGCTTTGGTAGGCTGAGGTGGGCAGATCACCTGAGGTCAGGAGTTCGAGACCACCCTGGGCAACAAAGTGAGACCCCATCTCTACAAAAAACAGAAAAATTAGCCAGGCATGGTGGTGTGTGCCGGTCGTCCCAGCTACTTGGGAGGCTGAGGCGGAAGGAGAATCTCTTGAGCCTGGGAGGCGGAGGTTGCAGTGAGCCAAGATTGTGCCACTGGACTCCAGCCTGGGCGACAGAATCAGACTCTGTCTCAAAAAAAAAAAAAAAAAAAAAAAAGTTCTGTGGAACACTCTTCAAATTGTAATTAACTACATTTTCATATCTTTACAGTCATACAAAACACAGTCACTTGCAGAACTGGTTAAGATTACTGAAATACCAGATACAAATATGTCCTCTACATCGGCTTCTTCAAGTTTCTTTTGTTTATATGGAATGAAGCTGTTAATACTTTTCTACAGGAGTAAGTGCACACCAGGAAGGCCAAGACAAACACAAATCAGGGAATCAGGTTTTCTCAAAGCTGCAGTGTGGAAATACCGTAAACAGCTGGTTCCATACACGTGAATAGGTTTCTTTGCTATAGGAAATCCAAGTTTAATAAGGAATGGACATGGTAAAAAAGGCTTGTTGAAGGGAAGAAGGATAACACCCTGCATGCATTGAGTGTCCAGCCCCTTCTGCTGCATCACGTTCTTTTCCTGCACTGTGTGATGTACACGGTGTTGTTAGGTTGTCTCTCAGAAACTGCATGGTGAGGGGCTGTCCTTGAGTCTTCAGCGTATCAAGTTCTGCAGTGGCTTCATCAAAGGCTGTTTTAGGGCTGGGTTCAGTGGCTTATGCCTGTAATCTCAACATTTTGGGAGATAAAGGCAGGTGGATGGATCACTTGAGGCCAGGATTTCGAGACCAGGCAGGCCAGCATGGTGAAACCCCACCTCTACTAAAAATACAAAAAATTAGCCTGGCATGATGGCGAGCACATGTAGTCCCAGCTACTCAGGAGACTGAGGCACAAGAATCACTTGAACCCAGGAGGCGGAGGTTGCAGTGAGCTGAAATCGCACCACTGCACTCCAGCCTGGGAGACAGAGCAAGACTCTGTCTCCAACAAAAAACAAAAAACAAAAAATGCCGTTTTAGCCAGTGGGCAGGTGAGCTCAGGGTTGTTACGGCTCTCACAGTAAAATGTAGAAGTTAAGAGCCAGCCCCAAGCAGATTGGAAGTGGGGATTTCATCTCTCTCTTGCATATCAAATTATCTAATGCCTCTTGGTAAGCTGCTGGGAATTATCTGTCATCTCTGTTTTTTGTTTGTTTTGTTTTGTTTTTATTTTGAGATGGAGTCTTGCTCTGTCATCCAGGCTGGAGTGCAGTGGTGCCATCTCAGCTCACTCAACTTCCACCTCCTGGGTTCAAGTGATTCTCCTACCTCAGCCTCCCAAGTACCTGGGATTACAGGTACGCGCCACCACATCCAGCTAATTTTTGTATTTTTGGTAGATAGGGGATTTCGCCATGTTGGCCAGGCTGTTCTTGAACTCCTGTCCTCAGTGATTCACCCGCCTTGGCCTCCCAAAGTGCCAGGATTACAGGCGTGAGCCACTGCACCTGACCTACCATCTGTTTTTGATCATTACCACGTGCAACTTCAGCAAGATATTGCAAGTAATTCCCCTTTACTTTCAGATAGAAGACAGTTGTCTCTGGATTAGTTGCATTGGCTATTGAATATAATACTTACCCGAAAATTCCAAGACCATGGTTGGATCCAAAAATTCCAAGACCATGGGGCAGGTGGATCTCAGCTCAGACTCCACTTTCTCCCCATGGTACGTAATCAGCAGCAACTTCATATCGGAGGTGTCAGTTTCCTGCTCAGTGCTCAAGATGTCCTTCCAGGTGGACCTGTAGTCCCCGACCCCATACTTGTAGGCCACTGAGACTTGTAGGCCACTGAGAGCAGATTGCACTCCTCACTGGACAGCTGGGTGCCCCACTTGGTCATGGCCTTCGTGTAGGTGGCCATGTTGTCATAGTGCCTGGCCTGCTGGGCCAGCTCTGCCTTCTCCATGGTGGGTGGGTGGCTGGGGCTGAGGCTGGGGCTGGGGCTGGGACTGGGGTGGAGGACAAATCTGAAAGAGTCTTCCCCAAGAGCTCTAGACCATTTACGTTTAATGTGATTATTGTTATGTTAAGCTTAATGAAGTCTACCATTTTATCTTTCTTTATAGTTTGTTCCTTCTGTGATTTAATTTTCTTTTTCCTGACTTCTTGTGTGTTCCTCAAACAGTTTTCAAAATTCCATTTTGATGTATCTGTAGTGTTTTTTGAGTGTATTCCTTTGTATAGATATTTGAGTGGTTGCTCTAGGTATTTCAGTATACATATATAACTTATGGTCTACTGGGGTTGATGTTTATCAGTTTGAGTGAAGTATAGAAACTTTGTTTCCTTTGAAGTCCTTTGCCCTCCCCAGTTGCGAGATATATATATATATATATATATATATATATATATATATATATTTTTTTTTTTTTTTTTTTTTTTTTTTTTTGAGAGAAGGCTTCACTCTGTCACAGCTCACTGCAGCCTTGACCTCTAAGGCTCAAGCAACTCTCCCACGTGAGCCTGCAAATATGTGGGACCACAGATGTGTGCCACCACACCCAGCTAACTCTAATTTGTCTATAGAAATGGGGTCTTGCTTTGTTGCCTAGCCTGGTTATAATTGTTTTAAATATTTCTTTTACATTGAGAACCACATCAGACAATGTTATGCTTTTTGCCTCAACCATCAAACATAATTTAGAAAACTCAAGGAGTAAAGGAATGTCTCCTTGCATTTTTTTCTCTTTTTCAGTTCTTCCTTTTTGATGCTGCAAGATTCCTTCCTTTATCATCTCCTTTCTTTTTTAAGAACTTCCTTTAGCCATTCTTTTCAGATAGGTTTGCTGATGGCAAATTCCATCAGTTTTCTTTTTTATAAGAATATCTTGATTTTTCCTTTATTCCTTATGGATAATTTTGCCATAGATGGAATTTGAGGTTGACAGTTATTTTCTTTTAGTGCTTAAAAAATGTGCCATTTCCTTCTGGCCTCCATGGTTTCTGATGAGAAATTTGCTGTAATTCAAAATCTTTTCTCCAGTACGTCATATGTGTTTTCCCTCTGGTTGATTTCAAGATTTCTTCTTTGTCTTTGTCTCTAGTTTTCTTTTTTTTTTTTTTGAGACGGAGTCTCGCTCTGTCACCCAGGCTGGAGTGCAGTGGCGTGATCTCAGCTCACTGCAAGCTCCGCCTCCCAGGTTCACGCCATTCTCCTGCCTCAGCCTCCTGAGTAGCTGGGACTACAGGCGCCCGCCACCTCGCCCGGCTAATTTTTTGTATTTTTAGTAGAGACAGGGTTTCACCGTGTTAGCCAGGATGGTCTCGATCTCCTGACCTCGTGATCCGCCCATCTCGGCCTCCCAAAGTGCTGGGATTACAGGCTTGAGCCACTGCGCCCAGCCTTGTCTCTAGTTCTCTAAAGTTCAGTTGTGGTGTTTCTTTTCATGGGTTTCTTTGGGTTTATCCTGTGGGTTTTGCTCAGCTTCTTGAATCTTTATGTCGGTTTATGTCTTTTACCAAATTTGGGAAATTCTAGCTATTATTTCTCCAAGTACAGTCACATATCACTTAATGATGGGGATGTGTTCCGAGAAACGCACCATGAGGTGGTTTTGTTGTGTGAACATCATGGGGTCTACTTACACAAACCTGGATGGTACAGCCCACTACACACCTATGTCCTGCTCCTAGCCTACAAACCTGTATAGCATGTTACTGTACTGAATTCCGTAGGCAATTACCACACAATGGTAAGTATTTGTGTATCTAAATATATTTAAACATAGAAAAGATCAAGTGAAAATACAGTGTAAAAGGTGAAACAGTACACCCGTAGAGGGCACTCACCATGAATGGAGCTTGCCGGAGTAGAAGTTGCTCTGGTTATCAGTGAGTCAGTAGGGAATGAATGTGAAGGTCTAAGACATTCCTGTACACTCCTGTAGACTGCTGTAGCCTTCACAAATAACTAAGGATACACTCAGTTTATAAAAATATTATTCTTTCTTCAAAAATAAATTAACCTGGCTGGGGGTAGTGGCTCACACGTGGAATCCTAGCACTTTGGGAGGCTGAGGTGCGAGGATCACTTGAGCTCAGGAGTTCAAGACCAGCCTGGGCAATAGAGTGAGACCCTGTCTCTACAAAAAGCACAAAAATTAGCTGAGCATAGTGGCACGTACCTGTACTTCCAGCTACTCTGGAGGCTGAGGTGAGAGGATCACTTGAGCCAAGAAGGTTGAGGCTGTAGTCAGCCTTGATTGGGCCACTGCACTCTAGCCCAGGTGACCAAACGAGACCCTGTCTCAAAAAATATTAATAATTGATTAATCTTAGCTTATTGTAACTTTTTAACTTAAAAATTTTTAGCTGACTCCTTTGTAATAATACTAAGCTTAAAACACAAACATTGTATAACCGCATAAAATATTTTATTTTTTATATTCGTATTCTATAAGCTTTTTCTATTTAAAATTTTTTTTTTTTTTTTTTACTTTTTAAACTTTGTTGTTAAAAATGAAGAGACATACACATTAGCCTAGGCCTACAGAGGATCAGGATCATCAGTCTCCCTGTCTTCCACCTCCACATCTTGTCCCACTGGAAGGCCTTCAGGGGCGGTAACACACATGAAGCTGTCATCTCCTATGAGAACAGTGCCTCCTAGGATACCTCCTGAAGGACCTGTCTGAGGCTGTTTTCCAGGTAGCTTTTTTTCCTATGAGTAGAAGAAGTATACTCTAAAAGAACAATGAAAAGTATAGTAAAGTATAGTATAGTAAATACAAAACCCAGTAACAGTTTATTGTCATTATCAAGTATGTACTATACATAATCGTATGTGCTAGACTGTTATATGACTGGGAGTGCAGTAGGTTTATTTACACCAACATCACCACATCCATGTGAGTCATGCATTGTGTTATCCCATTACAATGGCTACAGTGTCACTGGGCGATAGGAATTTTTCAGCTCCATTATAATCTTTTTTTTTTTTTTTGAGACAGGGCTTGCTCTGATGTCCAGGCTGGAGTGCAGTAGTGTGAGCATGGCTCACTTTAACCATCAGTCTCCTAGGCTCCAGTGATCCTCCCGCCTCAGCTCCTTAGTAGCTGGGACTACATTTACCCAGCTAATTTTCATATTTTTTATAGAGATGGGGTTTCACTGTGTTGCTCGGGCTGGTCTTGAACTTCTGGCGTCAAGCGATCCTCCTGCCTCCACCTTCCAAAGTGCTGGGATTACAGGTGTGAGCCACTGCGCCCAGCCTCCATTATAATCTTACAGGACCCCTGGACGTATATGCGGCATGACTGTGCTTTTCCCACCCCACCCTCTTTCTCCATCCCTTCTGTGATGCTGATGATAGCAGTGTTAGATCTCAGATCTTTTGTTACAGTTTCAAAGATTCCTGAGGCTCTGTTAATTTTTTCCTTAGTCTGTTTTCTCTCTTCTGCCTAGGTTGGGTGATTGCTGTTGTCTTTCTTCAGGGTCACTGATTCTCTCCATCTGCTCTTGAGCTCACCCATTAAGTTTTTTTTGTTTCAATTATTATATTTTATATTCTATTTGTTTATTTTGTTTATTTTTTATTTATAAAAACTTCTATTGTTTATTTATATTTTCCATTTCTTTGCTTAGGGTTTCAGTTTTTTTGTTGTTGTTGTTGAGACAGAGTCTCGCTTTGTCGCCCAGGCTGGAAGCGCAGTGGCCGGATCTCAGCTCACTGCAAGCTCCGCCTCCCGGGTTCATGCCATTCTCCTGCCTCAGCCTCCCGAGTAGCTGTCAGGAGATCGAGAGTTTCAGTTTTTAAAAATTTGTTTAATGTACCCATTGAAGCATTTTTATGATGGCTGCTTTAAAATCCTTAGTAGGTGATTTCAACATCTGTGTCATCTTGGTGTTAGCATCTGTTGATAGTTTGTTCTCACTGATGTTGAGATTTTCCTGGTTCTTAATATTATGAGTGATTTTCATTTGTGTTCAAGGCATTTTGGGTGTTTGTTATAAGACTGGCTTTTATTTACATTGTCTGTCATAGCTGGCCTTTTCTGACATCATTTTGGGAGGGTACGGGGCTGTGCCACCTCATTATGCTGGTGGGAATGGGATGAAAGTCCAAAGCATCCATCAGTACCCAGCAGGGAGGGATTCCTCCTTCCAACTGTGCAGGGTTGGGAGGTCAGTTTCCCATAAGGCCTGTGCTGATGCCACCCTTGCTAAGAGGGGAGAAGGGGTGCTGCTACTGCTTCCCCTGTGGCCTCCACTGATACCTCACTGGGAGGTTCATTACTGGTGGAGGGTAGTGAAAGTCCCAGCTCCCTCCCTCAGTCTTTCCTGACCTCATCCACATATTATGGGTGTGAGGGGGCCTTTTAACCTGGCCATTGCTGATAGGGTGGGGAGGGGACCATGTGTTTTCATGGTGTATGGCTGGAGTAAGTGGTGATTGTCTGACGTTTTCTGTCCTGCTAGGTTGCCCCTTATTGAGTCCTTTGCATAGAGTTAGCAGGCTTTTCTTAGTCCTTTGTGTGTGTGTGTGTGCTCCTGTTGGTGTTTTCAGGTTGCTGACGTTTCTAGTTCCCATTCTAGGATATATGGGGCAGTAAGAAAACTCAGAAGTCACTGCTGTGTTGTTTCCTGGGTCCTAGTGACTCTGCCCTTTCCGCCTTCTGCTTTCCACCTTCCAGAGTCGTCTTCTTTTTAATTTTTTGTGGTGGTTGTTGAAACAGGGTCTCACTATGTTGCCCAGGCTAGAGTGCACCAGCACAAACTCAGTTCATTGCAACCTCTGCCTCCTATGCTCAAGCCATCCTCCCACCTCAGCTTCCCGAGTAGCTTGGACTGCAGGCGCCTGCCACCACACCTGGCTAATTTTTGTATTTTTTGTAGAGACAGGGTTTCCCCATAGTGCTGAGGCTGGTCTTGAACTCCTGAGCTCAAGTAATCCACCCGCTTCAGCCTGCAACGTGTTGGGATTATGGATGTGAGCTATGGTGTCCAGCCTTCTTCTTTATACTATCTGGGTTTATAATTGTGTTTAGCAGGATGCATAGAGAGAAGTGTGTCTATTCCATCTTGGTCTGGAACTGGAAGTCTCATCTTGAACTAGAGAAGGTTCTTCAAAGATATTGTCATCTGAAGACTCATAGTCTGAGATTTTGCTTTTATGATCAGTTTCACCAACATCATTAGAGTCTGTGGTGATACTACCTGTCTTTCTACATTCATTTTCTGATTTGTCCTACAGTTGTGAGATGTCTTTGCTGTGACTTTTCTTCTTTTTGCCATTTTGGGTACAAAAAGGAAAAATCCTAGATTCTCAGTTGTTTTCAGCAAAGGTTACAGAAGACTACAAAGTAGTGTTTTTGAACTTCTTTTATACCATCCTGAAAGATGATGCCAATAGTCTTAGCAACACAATAAGAAAACTAAAAGATAATATAATAGGGGTGATTTACGTCACTGTGTACCATCCTCCAGGTGATTCTATCATTCTTCCATTTCATTTAGTTTTTTTTTTAGCATGATTAGGAATGATTGATGAGTAATTGTAAAATTGTAAAATACTTCTTAGAACAATGAAATAGCAAAAAGGTTTAAGATACAGAAAAAATAGGCTCACTGATCTCCTATATCTGTATTAGTTAACTATTTATGCATAATAAATTACCACAAGTTTAGTGGTTTAAAATGACATACAGTTATTATCTCTCGTTTTCTCTGGTCTGGGAAACTGGGCCTGGCTTAGCTGAGCCCTCTACCTGGGCTCTCAGAAGGATGCGTTGAGGTGTCAGCTGGACTACAGTATCATCTTGAGACCTGACTTGGAAAGAATATGCTCCCAAGCTTATCCAGACTGTTGGCGGAAGCCATTTCCTTGTGGCTGTAGGACTGAGGGCCCAGGCTTGTTGCTGGCTCTTTTCTGGGAAGCGGCTCTAAGTCCTTTGTGACATGGGCTTTTCAGTTCAGTTGTTTACTTTTTCAAAGCCAGCTAGGAAGTCTGTAGACACCATATATTATACTACACACTATAGATGTTATATAAGATGGAGTCCTATATAATATAACCTAATCCCGGAAGTGACATCTATCACTGTTGCCATTTTCTGTTCATTAGAAGCAAGTCATTGTTCCTGCCTGCACTCAAGGGGCAGAGGTCATGGAAGTCTGTGAATACCAGGAGGACGAGGGTCACTGGGCTCACTGCAGAGTCCGCTCGCCACTGTGTCTTAGATTTATAAAACAGTCTGAGGGACACATACGGTCATTGCTAGACAGAATGAGTTATATTCATTTTTTTTGTTTAAAAAAAAGCCCAAATGTTCCCTTTATCCTGTGGCAGGTTTCTAAGAAAGACTAAAAGCCATGAAATTTCAGTCCTTAAACATAGAAGATTTCAAAAAAGAAACTATAGCTAAATGTGGGTGCAGTGGACCTTGGCGACATACTGGGGGTTAAGGAGGAGTGAGATGGGATGGGAAGATAAAGTCTTGATAACCTATATCCTCACCTGTCTCATCATCAGTGGACTATTGGAAGAGTCAGACAAGGGTGGAGTAGGCTGTAGCTCACATTCTCACTGCTGCCTCACCTGTAGTGAGGCAGATTCGTTTGTTTTTTTCTTTTTCAGTCTGAGGCATCTTCTGGTTCACTAGGCCCCTTTCACAAGACCACAGGGTGGGTCTGTCAAGTTCCCACAGTTAAAGTGGGAGTGCCGCAGCCTAGAAGCACTAGCTGGTATAGGAAATGGTATCAATGTGATTTTGGTCTGGGCCTGCAGGGCAAGCGAGCGGACTGTTTAAACCGTTCACTTGGAGAAAAAAAGTCCTCAGTAATTTGAAACAAAGAAAAAGGAGGCAGGGCTATTGTGGGTTGGGCGGGGGGAGCGTGAATAACATGAAAAGAAAGAGGTGAGAGCGGTAAAGTTTGATTGAAAATGAAAAGTCCAGAGAAGAAACACAGAAGAATTTGAAAAGGACTTTGCAGAAGAATATTAGGAGGGGGAAGGTGGAAATGAATGAACAAGAGGAAAGTGAGAAGAGGGAAGAAGGAGAAAGCATGAAATAGGTCATACAAGGAATAACCAGAGCTAGCTAGGGACATGCAGTAAGAGGACACGCTTGTTAACAGAGCTACTCCATAGTGTGTGACTGATTAATTATCAGTACCCTGCTTTTTAGTTAAAGATAGTTCTACTGTAGAACTATCTACATAGTACACTTAGCTATATGTTTATAACAGTTATAACTATCTATATAGTTCTACATTAGATGACTGTGTAGATATCTTTGTAGTTCTAATGTGGAACTACATTAGAATTCTAATGCTGTGTCTTGGAAATTCTTCCTAGGAAAATACAGGGCATTATAGCTTTCAGAATACAAAATATTTTTAATTTTGCTTTTAGAATGAAATATACCTCTATGAAGAAGTGTCTCCCAGTAACTTTAAAGTACTTAAGGAAAATAGTTTATAACCATCTTATAATTTTTATTCCAAGCTCCTTGTGGTTGTTGAATCTTAAAAAGGTTGAATACAGTCATTGTTAATCTATTTAGAAGTGAAGAGCTGTTATAAACATATAACTAAGTGTACTCTAATGAATGTTATCATGAGGTATGAATTTTTATAGTTCCTCATTTTATTATGATAAGGGAATTTGGGACTTTATGATGAACTTACTAAAAAAGAGATTGCCCTTTCCCAAGGGAAATCAAGGAAAATTATTACATCTATTTAGATTTGGGAGGCCGAGGCGGGCAGATCACTTGAGGTCAGGAGTTCAGGACCAGCCTGGGCAACATGGTGAAACCCCATCTCTACTAAAATACAGAAACTTAGCCGAGTGTGTCAATGTGCACCTGTAATCCCAGTTCTTTGGGAGGCTAAGGCATGAGAATCGCTTGAACCTGGGAAGCGGAGGTTGCAGTGAGCCGAGATCGCACCACTGCACTCCAGCCTGGGTGACAGAGCGAGACTCTGTCTCTAAAAAAAAAAAAAAAAAAAAAACAAAAAAAACAAAGTGTGTTATAGGTACTTGCAGCATCATTTGTTTGTCTTAAATTGTTATGTTTATTAGGTTAGGGGATAGATTTTAACTTATTAAACCTCTACCTGGAAGTTTGTTTTGAATGACATTGTTAATGATTATATTACTTAGCCGACAGCTTAGAGAAATAGTGGTTGCATTCCAGAAAATATTTCAACCATAGCCCATTTGGTATTCACTAGTCACTGATTTGTAAGTATACTGAAAACATCTTGTAAGGGAATAAATGAATTATATACATTATTTTAATTAAAGTGTATGATCCTGTATATCTATGAGCCCCATTTTCCCTTTTGAATTTAGAAGGGTGCAGCTATTTTCAGAATCCATGCATACGTGTTGGATCCTGACTGGAGTACTCCAAAACCAGAATAATCTTGACAATGCCACGTAAGAGACCTTTGAAACTGGTGTTCACTGGATACTTGGAAACCCCTTTCTGCCCCAAGTTAATCTTCAGGATTATGGCCCTAAACATTTTAATGAGCGCCCCCTGTCCCTGGAACCCTTAACCCATGGGCCAGAGGAAAGGAGAGGAGAAGGAACTGGTACACTAGAACTACATAAACTTCTAGGCTGCTCGAGTCTAGAACTACCCTGAGGATGACGCTGGCTGCCTCTGGGCTTCACAGCTCATGGACCTGGGACTGGTACATCAGCATCACCTGCGAGCTTAGGCCGGGCGTGGTGGCTCACACCTGTAATCCCAGTGCTTTGGGAGGCCGAGGCGGGCAGATCTCGAGGTCAGGAGATCGAGACCATCCTGGCTAACACGATGAAACCCCATCTCTACTAAAAATACAAAAAATTAGCCAGGCGTGGTGGCGGGCGCCTGTAGTCCCAGCTACTCGGGAGGCTGAGGCAGGAGGATGGTGTGAACCCAGGAGGTGGTGCTTGCAGTGAGCTGAGATCTCACCGCTGCACTCCAGCCTGGGCGACAGAGCCAGACTCCGTCTCAAACAAAACAAAACAAAACAAAACAAAACATTCTCAGGCCCCACCTCAGACCTATGGAATCAGGATCCCTGGAAGTGAAGTCCAGAACTCTGCGTTTTAATGAGCCCTTTTACTTTTAGGTGGTTCTTATGCATGATAAATTCAGGAAACAGTAAGATACTTGGTCTCGTTTGTAAGTTTTGGCCATCCATTCTACTTAGAATTGTCTGTTCAAGTTCTGTTCTTTCAGCCTATTTCATTTGGACTCCTGTTCACTGTGCCTTTTGGCTTTTTATGGCATTAGTTCTCCTAAACCACCCTCTGAATCCAGTTCTTTTATTTTTTTTCCTTTATGCTTAAGAGGTTTATAAGTGGGAAATTTTCTGCAATTTCATCTAGGCCATCTTCTTTCTAATTTAAAATGGTTGTGTAAGAGTGATGCATGTGAAATCTTTAAAAAGTGAAATAAAACTTTTTTCAAAGGCAGCGGCTTCCTGAGAAGTAAAGATTGTTAAATTTTGGAATCTTATTAAAAACGTTCCTCATTCATCTTTAAAAAAATTTTATCTGTGGAAAGAATTGTATCAGTTCAATGTGGTACTGAAGTTGAACCAATGACTACTTTTTTTTTTTTTTTTTTTTTTTTTTTTTTTTTTTTTTTTAAGAGACAGGGTCTTGCTCTGTCACCCAGACTGGAGTACAATGGTACATTTGCCACTCACTGCAGCCTCAAACCCCTGGGTTCAAGGGATCCTCCCACTTCAGCCTCCTGAGTAGCTGGGGCTACAAGCATGCAGTAGCACACTGGCTAATTTTTAAATATTTGTTGTAGAGACAATGTCTCCCTATTTTGCCCAGGCTGGTCTCAAACTTTTGGGTTCAAGCATTCCTCCTGCCCTGGCCTCCCAAAGCACTGGGATTTCAGGTGTGAGCCACCGTGCCCGGCCCAGAGGACTTCTCAACGTTTTTTTCAGTGCCAGAATTTTATTATCTAGTAAATATTAAAATGTTTTAATTTAAGAAATAAAGAGTGGGTTTAACTTTTGGTAGTTTTTATTTCAATACAAAAAGCCAGTTTTTAATGTTAGCTCTGAATCTAGTAGTATCTTGTACATCTTGCTGATAAGAAGTTACTATTCTTTTAAAAATAAAGTTCTCTGGTCTGTTTTTATTCACCACACATTAGATGTGACTTCTTGGTGCTTTTGGTTTGTGTTAATCATTCATTTATACTGTTGAACGATTTCATATGAAATTACCATTTTTGCCAAAAAGGATCAAATATCAGCAATTTTATACGGTTTAGCCTAGTAAGTCTTTGAAAGCCCAAAGTTACCCTTTTCACTGGAAAACTGACCTAAATATTTGAGTTGAAGAATCAAAGTGGTTTCTCTGGAAATTTTGTTTTAGAATCTTGGGTTCACAAAACATGATTTGTACAAAACATAATATGTACTTTCATTGCCTAGGCTGGACATATAATTTTCTACAATTAAAAAAGTTAGATTTTGTCTACAGTAAAAACAAAACAACAAACAAAACCTGGCACTTCCCAGTAAGATGGTAGTATGAGAGTTCCCTCAGTTTCCCGCCATAACCCTCCCTACAAACCGATTGAAATGATTCAAAGAAAAGCAAAAATAAGAATTTTGTTACTAATGTTGACAATAGGAAATTATCAAATGTATTAATTTGGAGGAATTTTTTCATCTGTTATGTTAAAGTGAACTGAAAGCTGGAAGCAGATAAACAGCTCTCTTCCTCAAGAAAGCTGTGTAGTATTATGGGAAATATAAATGGAGAAAATTCTAGGGAAAATTCTAGAAAGTTCTAGAAAACTGAGTTGGCTTTTTAGATGGAATATGACGGTGCCCTGTTGTTGTGGAGAACTCTTTCAATTTGGCAGAATGGAGTCAGAAACAAAGGATGGATGTGAGAGAGATCAAAAATGGCCCCTCTGGAGCCTTTTCATAGCTGTGGGCCTTGGACTAAGAACAGCAATAGCATCCGGGCTAGAAACTAAATATCTGTGATATTATCCAATAGCCCATGGGCCGCCAGGGACTTTTTCTAAGCTAACTTTCCAAAAGCATGGACAGTTCCCCTCAAAGCAGGGAAACATTTTAGAATTAGGGGTGGGGCATTTCTCTACTGGGACTGCTTATTCTGCCTACTTGGTGAAGCTGGCCTCTGAGAGGGTGATTTCAAAACATAACAAGAAAATGCATGTGGAAATGGAGACTGCCCTCAGACTCCTATCCCTTTCTGCCACTCAAGAACTAATGAAAGACTGAGCCTATATCTGCCATTCAGTCTCCTGCTTACTTTAAATCATCTTTGTATTAAAAAAAAATGATGAAATGAAGGGTAGTACAAATAACTTCTCTATACATTTCACCTATTGTGAACATTTTGCCTCTATCCTCTTCCTTTCTACAGATATTTGCTTCTTTTCAGAACCATTTCAGAGTAAATTGCAGAAATCATGCCCCTTTACACCTAAATAATTTTATGTTTATTTCCTAAGAACCAGGACATTCTCTTACCTTACCACAGTTCAAGTGTCAAATTCAGGAAATTTAACACTGGCGCAATCATACCCATTCTGCAGTCTGTGTTCTGTTATTTTTCCAGTAATGTTCTTGACAGCATTTATTTCTTCTGGTCCAGGATCCAGTCCAGGACAGTGCTTTGCATTTAGTCTCTCCTTACCCTTGGTCATTTCTTCAGCCTTTGTCTTTGATGACCTTGACGTGTCTTAAAGTGGAACCATTTGTTTTATACATAATCCCCCAATTTGAATGTGTCCGACGTTTCCTTGAGATTAGAATCAAATTATGCATTTTTGGCAGGAATTCCACGTAATGAGGGGGATCCTCTGGGGTTCACTTCACGAGGCACATGATGTCTGTCCTATTATTGCCAACTTTAACCTTGACCCCTTGATGAAGGTGGTGTCAGGTTTTTCCACTGTGATATTATCATTTCCCTCTTTGTAAAGTAATGAGTACTTTGTGGGGAGGTATTTTGAGATGCTATAAATACCTGTTTCTTATCAGACTTTCACCGGTTAGTTTTAGCATGCATTTTTGATGCTTGCCTGAGTCAGTTATTGCTATGATGGTTGCAAAATGGTGTTTTTGTTTTTGTTTGTTTTTTGAGACAGAGTTAAACTCTTGTTGCCCAGGCTGGAGTGGTGATCTTGGCTCACCGCAACCTCTGCCTCCCAGGTTCAAGCGATTCTCCTCCCTCAGCCTCCCAAGTAGCTGGGATTACAGGCATGCGTCACCACGTTCAGCTAATTTTGTATTTTTAATAGAGACGGGATTTCTCCTTGTTGGTCAGGCTGGTCTTGAACTCCCGACCTCAGGTGATCCGCCCACCTCGGCCTCCCAAAGTGCTGGGATTACAGGTGTGAGCCACCGCGCCTGGCCCACAGTGGTGGTTTTTCTAAGTTCATTATTTCTTCTACATTTAGTAATTGGCCTTCTGTAAGAAACACTTTCCCCTCATCCACTCATTTTTATTTATTTATTGTTGATACGGACTCATGGATTCTTTTTTTTTTTGTTTTTATTTTTTGTCGAGACGGAGTCTCCACCTGTCACCCAGGCTGGAGTGCAGTGGCGCGATCTCAGCTCACTGCAAGCTCCGCCTCCCGGGTTCGCGCCATTCTCCTGCCTCAGCCTCCCAACAGACTCATGGATTCTTATTTTATTCAATGGGTTATAATCCATTACCATCAATATTTATTTTGGTACTTAAATTGCTCCCCATTTGGCCAATGGGGGCCTCTTGACTGCCCTTCTGTGCCCTTTGGCTAGGTCATTTTTTTCTTTTGATAGTACTTTCTTGCTGGCAGAAGAATATTCTAGGTTTATCTTAGTTATTTCTCTAAAGAGTTCTTAAAAACATTTTTTAAAATAGAGTTGGGGTCTCGCTGCGTTGCCCAGGGTGGTCTCAAACTCCTGGGCTCATGTGATCCTCTCGCCATGGCTTCCCAAAGTGCTGGGATTATAGGGATGAGCTACCACGCCCGGCCTCCAAAGAGTTCTAATTTATTTTAGTGGCAAATGATGTTGAGAAACCAGTATCTAGGCACTGCTTAAGTCTTAAGGGTAGGATTCGAATGTTGTTCACAAAAAAAGGGAAGAACTCAAAGATCTGTTCTGGACACATGCTGTGTTTGGACACTGTGTTTATACTGATCTGCCCTTGTCCATACTCCCTGGACTGGCAGTTCACACACTCCTAGTTTCTGTAACCATATAACATATTCTGATCTCAGAGCAAGTTCCCCCATATTATCTTCTAGATTTTTCTTGGCCCTTTAAAAACATTAATTCTTCTAGATAAATATTAGAGTTATACATCAAGTTCAAAAAATTTGTTATTTTGAAAGATACTGAATTGGGCCGGGCGCGGTGACTCACACCTGTAATCCCAGCACTTTGGGAGGCCGAGGTGGGCAGATCACGAGGTCAGAAGATCAAGACCGTCCTGGCTAACATGGTGAAACCCTGTCTCTACTAAAAATACAAAAAATTAGCTGGGCACGGTGATGGGCGCCTGTAGTCCCAGCTACTCGGGAAGCTGAGGCAGGAGAATGGCGTGAACCCGGGAGGCGGAGCTTGCAGTAAGCTGAGATCACACCACTGCACTCCAGCCTGGGCCACAGAGCGAGACTCTGTCTCAAAAAAAAAAAAAAAGATTCTCAATTGAATTTCTTTTGCTTGGGGTAGAATTAATCTTTTTGTAAGACTGAGTCTTCCTATTTAGGAATAAGAGATAGTTTTATGGATTCTATTATAGGTTTCAGTAAAAGGCTTGTACTTTTCTTCACATACATCTTATGTGTCTCTTCTTATAATTGTTTAATATAATTGTTTCTAGTTTTGTGTTTGGGAATAGTATCTCTTTCCCATGTCTTATATTGTGAATTTACACATGCAGAAAATGCCTAAACCATGAATGACTTTCACTAAACTGCCACCCAGATCGAGAAATAGAATGTAGCTGGCACCCTGGAGCTCCCTGTATGCCCTTTCCCCATCACAGCCTTCTCCGTCCTACCTCTTCTCCTTTCCTTCCGAGCAAATTAAGGCAAATACGGTGACATGCATGCTTCTGTTATTCCATGCAGTGAAGCATGGCAGTTAAGCCAGAGATATTTTTTTCTGCTATGGAATCTTAAGAGGTGTTTACTGTAAGGATCTTTATGTAAGGGACAGGGAACAGTATACTTGAGTGTTACTAAAACTGCAGATTCATTTTTTATAAGTCTGTTTTTATTGCTTCTATCCATGATTAAAGCAGAAATTATAATGTTAAATTAAAAACAGACTTTCTGGCTGGGCGTTGTGGCTCACGCCTGTAATCCCAGTACTTTCAGACGCTGAGGCAGGCAGATCAGCTGAGGTCAGGAGTTCGAGACCAGCCAGACCAACATGGTGTAACCCCGTCTCTACTAAAAATACGGAAATTACCTGGGTGTGGTGGCATGCACCTGTAATCCCAGCTACTCGGGAGGCTGAGGTGGGAGAATTGTTTGAATCCAGGAGGTGGAGGTTGCAGCAGTGAGCCGAGATCAAGCCACTGTACTCAAGCCTGGGCGACAGAGAGAGACTCATCTCAGGAAAAAAAAAAAAAAAAAAAAGCCTTTTAAAGGTTTGTTTAGGTGTCAAAATAGTAGCTTTGGGTTCCTATAGAAGTTGGAAGCACGCTTGCGGTTTATCCTCATTTAATGAGGTTGTGGACATTGTGCCTAACATTCTCGCAGCTTCCACTACTACTCAGTACCAAAAGCAAGTAAATGAATGTCCTCTTGTCTTCCACCATCTCTCAGGTGTTGGTGTCCACTTCTGTCCTTGAGCCTCTTCTACTGTGTGCTTTGTCTCTGTGCTGTTTCATTTCTACTCATTGTGTCAGTGCCTACATTTATCCTCATCGAAGCCCACTTTGATTTCCTAGACCAGGTTTTTTTGACCTGTGATGCTCTTAAATTATTAAAATGAATAACTTTTAACAAGGGTCATTGCACATCTAGCTCCGTGGATTTTTATTTTATTGTTTTTTGAGACTAGGTCTCACTCTGTTGCCCAGGCTGGGGTGCAGTAGTGTGATCATAGCTCACTGTAGCTGCCAACACTCGGGCTCTAGCAATCCTCCCACCTCAGCCTCTTGAGAGCTGAGACTACAGGCGCACACCACCATGCCTAGCTAATTTTTTTTTTTTTTTTTTCTTTTTGAGACGGAGTCTCGCTCTGTCGCCCAGGCTGGAGTGCAGTGGTGTGATCTTGGCTCACTGCAAGCTCCGCCTCCCGGGTTCATGCCATTCTCCTGCCTCAGCCTCCTGAGTAGCTGGGACCACAGGTGCCCGCCACCTCGCCCGGCTAATTTTTTGTATTTTTAGTAGAGACGAGGTTTCGCCATGTTAGCCAGGCTGGTCTCGATCTCCTGACTTTGTGATCTGCCTGCCTGGGCCTCCCAAAGTGCTGGGATTACAGGCGTGAGCCACCACTCCCGGCCGCTAATTTTTTATTGTTTTGTAGAGATGAGGTCTTGCTATATTGCCTAGGCTGGTCTTGGACTCCTGGGCTCAAGCCATCCTCCACCTTGGTCTCCTAGAGTGCTGGGATTACAGGTGTGAGCCACCACGCCTGGCCACTCACTGGGTTTTTAGAGATCAGGAATTTGACTGATGTCTGGCCTAGGGAAATCTTTGAGGACTAGGAAGTTCAGAGGAAAAGTTTGGTCTATGGAAATTAATGATTATGCTATAAAATATGTTATATTCATTATACTATTATATATATTACCATCAGTTTCTGCCTCATCTCTCTATCTGGTTGATGTGAATACGGTATTTATAGTTGTTTGTACCCTTTGACGGACGATGTTAGTATGATGCTTTAAAGTGTTTATTCTAAACCTTTTATTGTTTTATCCATCTTTAATTATATGAAGTACTGGAGACTGCTCACATTTTTACAAATAATAAGAGCATAATAATAAGCATTAAGAGCATTCTTACAAATAATAAGAGCATATAAGTTTTGTTATATAACAAGTCAGAGCCCTTTTTTTCTGTTATGTGTCAATGAATAAATATTTTCTTCTGAAAAACTCAACTTTAAACTTTGTAATTTTACAGTTCCATTTAGATTATTTTGTTTGTTTGTTTTAAGACATGTACTGTAACTGTTTTGGTTTTGCTTCTAGAAAAACTGATTGCTTATCAACGAGAATTCCTTGCTTTGAAAGAACGTCTTCGAATAGCTGAACATAGAATCTCACAGCGCTCTTCTGAATTAAATACCATTGTGCAACAGTTCAAGCGTGTAGGAGCAGAAACAAATGGAAGTAAGGATGCATTGAATAAGTTTTCAGGTACAAACAGTATTTTTTCTATTAAATATATATATATATATTTTTATTTGTTTGTTTGTTGTTTTTTTTCTTTGAGACAGAGTCTCATTCTGTCGCCCAGGCTGGAGTGCACTGGAGCGATCTAGGGATCTTGGCTCACTGCAAGCTCCGCCTCCCGGGTTCACGCCATTCTCCTGCCTCAGCCTCCCAAGTAACTGGGACTACAGGCGCCCGCCACCATGCCTGGCTAATTTTTTTGTATTTTTAGTAGAGATGGGGTTTCACTGTGTTAGCCAGGATGGTCTGGATCTCCTGACCTCGTGATCCGCCTGCCTCGGCCTCCCAAAGTGTTGGGATTACAGGCGTGAGCCACCACACTCGGCCGAAAAAGATTATATTTTCAAAGGGGCATGTGGAATATTTTTTTTGAAAGTCATGTAGAATAGTTTATCAGCCAGCATCTGTTACCCTTTTCAGAGAAAAAAACTACCACATAAAACTTTCTCTTCTAGTAAATTACAAAATAAAATTTTATTATCTGCTAAATTTGATTTTAAGAGAGTCATATTAAGTTAAATTGTCTGAGCACGGTGGCTCACGCCTATAATCCCAGCACTCTGGGAGACCGAGGTGGGCAGATCTTTTGTGGTCAGGAGTTCAAGACCAGGTTGGCCAACATGGTGAAACCTCATCCCTACAAAAAATACAATAATTAGCCGGGCATGGTGGTGCGTGCCTGTAGTGCCAGCTACTCGGGAGGCTGAGGCAGGAGAATCACTTGAACCCTGGAGGCGGAAGTTGCAGTGAGCTGTGATCACGCCACGGCGTTCCAGCTCTGCGCTCCAGAACAAGACTCCATCTCAGAAACAAAAAAAGTTAAATTGCAGTGGAATAAATTTCACTGGCAGTAGTGAAGAACGTGCATCTTCTGAAAACATACTCAAAATGAGATTACAGTTTAACTTTTTGTGTATCCGTGTTTCTGTGATGACTTATGTGTGGACTTCAGATGGACTCTGGAGAAATCTTTGAGCTATTTGAAGCAATTAGTGCTCTTAAACCTGATTTATAATGAAGAACACACATAGTTTCCTACTGGATACTTTAGGAGTATCTGGCCTGTTTCTTCTCTGAGAAATCCTGGTCAGAGTAAGATGAGGTCAAATGATCTCTCTTTCTGCGCTCTTCTTTATCTGATAATTAAATCAACATATGTATCTAATTGATTGCCTCCAAATTTGCATAATCTTTCTAAATTAGCATACTTTTTCATTTAGCTTCACCTGTTTTCATTTAGCTTCATCTGGATCTCCAGATCCACTGCCTCCCCTTGTTTGTAAAGTTGCGTACTCCTTCTCCTGTTGATAAACTTCACGTTATGTCCCCCTGATGTTGAAACTCATGGAGTAGTGTAGATAAAACATAAATCACCCATAAGCCTGATGCCCAGTGATTTCTACTAACATTTTTTGTTTCCTTCTAGTATTTTTTCCATGAGTATTTTTCTTCAAAGTTGTTATTGTGTATGATGACCTGATTTTCACTCTTGAAATTATACTATGAGCATTTTAAAACTATGTCATTAAATAATCTTCAAAATATTATTTTTAGTGGCTGTGAATATGCCAGCTATATATACCATAATATATTAAACATTTTTTCTACAGTTATTCAAACGGGTTTTCCTGGGGGGTTTTTCCCCTGTAGTTTATAACTCTGGTGAACATATTTGTATATAAATCAGTCATATTTCTAGTAACCTTTAAGTTATTTTCATTGGATTATGACTTCCTTAGAAATAGGATCTGTGTTTTGATGACTACTGATTTTTGAACACATGGTACATTTGCTGGAATAAAACAGATAATCACTAAATATTTGTTGAATGCATAGAAGCTAAATTCTTCAAAGGGAAATTACTGAGTAATAGGACAGAAATGTTTTAGGGTTTTTGATGCTGCTTTGAATAGTTGGAACGTTTATCTTGTTATCACCAGTATTTAATATTATTATTTAATCTACTGATTTCATAGGTGGAAATTGATAGATATATTATAATTTGTAATTGTTTCTTCACTCATGAGATTAAACTTTAATTTTATATATGACAGTCATTTGCATTTCTTTTTTTTTTTTTTTTTTGAGACAGAGTCTCGCTCTGTCGCCCAGGCTGGAGTGCAGTGGCCGGATCTCTGCTCACTGCAAGCTCCGCCTCCCGGGTTCACGCCATTCTCCTGCCTCAGCCTCCCGAGTAGCTGGGACTACAGGCGCCCGCCACCTCGCCCGGCTAGTTTTTTTTTTTGTATTTTTTTAGTAGAGACGGGGTTTCACCGGGTTAGCCAGGATGGTCTCGATCTCCTGACCTCGTGATCCGCCCGTCTCGGCCTCCCAAAGTGCTGGGATTACAGGCTTGAGCCACCGCGCCCGGCCTTGCATTTCTTTTGTGAATTTTTGGTTCTTCTCATTTTCAATGAAGTTGAGGTAACAAATTCCTACTGCTAACTTCCTTGTTTCTAAGGTTAAATTCTAATTTAATGAAATTTTAAAACAATATTATTTATACTACCAAGGAGTGAGAAAAATAAATGAAACACTCTGAAAGTTGTGATCTGTGCTGGACATTCCCAGCTCATGCTGTTTATATTATTTTACTTGAAGTTTTCAGAAAAAAATTCCTTCCATGTGAAATTTTGATAACATGTAATGCATAAAGAAGTGAATGGCTGGGCATGGTGGCTCATGCCTGTAATCCCAGCACTTTGGGAGGCCAAGATAGGAGGATTGCTTGCACCAGGAGTTTGAGACCAGCCTTGGCAGCATAGTGAGACTCCAGTCTCTACAAAAAAAAAAAAAAAAAAAAAAAAAAAATTTTTTTTTAAATTAACCATTGTGGTAGCATGTGCCTGCTGTCCCAGGTACTCAGGAGGCTGAGGTGGGGAGGATCTCTTGAGCCTGGGAGGTCAAGGCGACAGTAAACCGTGATTGTGCCAGTGGACAGCAGCCTGGGCTACAGAGCAAGACCCTGTCTCAAAAAAAAAAAAAAAAAAAAAAAAGGAAAGAAAATGAAAGTGATTGATAGTCAATGTACTTATTATTATTTATTACATTTTCATAAACCGACAGCATATTTAGAGTCTGCTTGGCAAACTTGAGTTTTAACACATTATATAGGTGAGCCCTCAGCATCCCCCTTTCTTATGGTCCTCTAGCTGGCCATTTTGGTTTCCTTCAGCCAGTTTTATCAACATCATGACCTGTGAGACTCTGGCTTTGAAAGTGTCCTTTTCATCTTAAATGGAGATCTCATTTACAAGAGCGTGAAACTAGGAAAGAAAATTCTTTAGTTCTAGTTCTCATTAATTTTTACTGCTGGTTTTATAAAATCAGCAATTTCTGTAAGGTAATTCTTGTGTATTAATTATACTTCTGTGTTTCAGGTAATACCCTGAAGCTGTTAAAGGAGTTAACAAGCAAAAAATCTCTTCAAGTGCCAAGTATTTATTATCATTTGCCTCATTTATTGAAAAATGAAGGAAGTCTTCGACCTGCTGTGCAGATTGGCAATGGAAGAACAGGAGGTATGTTTATTTTGTTCCTTACTGCAGTTGTACTACTGCTATTAATTGTGTTTTGGACTCTTATGTTCACCATCAGAAGTCTGAGAGGTCAAAACATAAAAGTTCTTTCTTCATCTGTGCACATCAGGTTGGGTCTCATTCTAAACGCCATGTTGAAAGGAGTTGGACATTTCCTTTGTAGACCAAAGTAATATAGCCGAAAGGGATCATGTGAAATCTAGTTCAGGCCCCATCCTAGGCAGATAAATATTGACACCTTTGTCATTTTTCTGTGTTAGAGATTTGGGAAGTAGAGAGGTGACGTTTTTCCCTTGTATCTTATTTCAAAATTAACAGCTCTTTTGGTCACGTCACAAAGGTTTTTCTTACGTCTGCCTCACTTTTCGTACAGAGATGTAAGTAGATAGTAACTTGTGTGTAACTTTTTATGCAGTAGTAGAAATACTTTGATTTACTTCTTCCTAATTTATTCAAAAGATACTGTATAGCTTATTTTTCTCTTCTTGTCAGAGCCATCAGAACTTCCTCAATTTTCCTTATAGAAACTATTTACCACTCTTTTTTTTTTTTTTGAAGCAACGTAAGCACAAATTTACTGAAACCAAAGTATACTCCACAAAGTGGAAGTGGGCTTGAGCAAGCCAGCCCAAGAGCCATTTACCACTCATACTTTTTATTCCACTGTGTTGACTTTGTTAATCTTTTCTTCATAGATTTTAAAATGTAGAGGGCAGAATATTATTTTATTCTTCTATAAGTTTTTAACAAGTGATGAAACGATTACTTCATAGATACCAAAATTCATTTTTGGATTAGTGTTTTTGAAAAGCTGAGTCTACTTTTGATTCAATGGGATTCTTAAGTATTTTGCTGTATTTTTGGGGGGATCACATCTTCTCACTGATCTATAAATGTAAGCTTTTACATTCATCTTGTTTTAGTTCTGCTGTCTTTCTATTTCATTAATCAGTTGAAATGATATACTACCTCACTTCTTAAGGAGGTAGAAACTCTTAAAATAGTATGTTGAAACAAACTCCTCCTTTCCTTTCTCTAATGATTCAAAAAATATTTATTGAAGCCAGGCATTTTGCGGGTGCCAGGTATGCAGAGACGAACAAGGTATATGTGGTACTTTGTTTTTTTCTTTTGTTTGTTTGTTTTAGAATGTTGATTGTTAATTATTTTTGAAGCTGATATCATGTCTCCTTTAATAACCACTGTTTGGATAAGATGTCTTAAGTAATTGTGGTTTGTTTGTTTAGACTATTTCTTCATTCATAAGAGTATCAAATGAAAAGAAATTAGAAGTGATTTTAAAGTCATTTAAAACTTCTAAGGCCTCTATTAGGTTTTTACTTTATAAATGTGACATTCTCTCTTTTGAAGCTATGTATTCCATCCCATTTGTTTACATGACTTTATCCATTATAAATATAGTAAAATCTTGGTCAACCAGCTTTCCAATAGTTAACATTCTTATAAAGCTGCCACTATTTTTGAAAGGTAGAAAAAACAGCTTGGTAGAAAAAACGGATAGGCAAATAATCCATATTTACTACCTTAAACATTTTCCTCCCTAAATCGTTGGGGAAAAGCTCTTAATATTTTTAATTACAGGACCCTTTGGATATTCTAGGAAAGCTGTCAATCTCTACTTTGGAAAATGCCCCTAGAAGATATACTTTTGTTTGTAATTTCTGGAATTTTATGGAACCCCAGAATTTATCTAGGGCTTCATATTCAGAACTTCTGTTTCTTAGATAAAGAAAAACAGCTTCTTGCTAGAAATTCTGTTTTTCAGTGTTCAGGCTGATTAATTAGGGAACAGCACTTCGAATCGTAAGGCTGAAGAGGAAGGACAGTGCTGCCGGTGGCAGCTGACCCCAGGGGAGTGGCTGGGATTCTCACACCCAGAACAGAAAACGGCCGGCCTGTATCCTCCCACCACATTCGCCAAGGCAGGCTGCGGCAAACAGACCCGGAGACTACAAACGGGCGCAAGGGCGACTTCAGCAACGAGGGGTTGCGGAATCATTTAAGAAAATCAGTACCATGGATAACTTAATACTAAAGAAAATTGAGTTTGCAGAACAAACAGAACGAATATGATTTAAAAATAAAACATCAACATATTTTTAGAAACGAGGGAGGACAACTTGCCCATAACACAATAACTGACCATTATCAAAGGATCCGTTAGAAATCTTTGTACTTATGATTTCAATGATTATATTTAAAAATCGCATATTGAGGGACCAATATGGAATTTTAGCTAGACATAGCTAAAGATCAAATTAGTGATTAGAAAGACTGAGCTCCGTATTTCTTCCAGAATGCAGCATAAATGCATAAAGAATGGAAGTAGGCAGAAGTTTTAATGTTCATCTGGTAGTAATTTCAGAAGGAGTGAACAGAGTGAAAAGAGGGAATTACCAGCTTATAGGAGTGAATTTCTTTGAGTTGAAGAAACATTCAGGTCTTCAGGTTGAAGGGCCCATTTAGGGCAGAGCAAGAGAGCTGAGAAAAGACTTTTACTGGGTTATCTAGCGAAATGGCACTACTGCTTGGTGGAGGATAACAGATAATTCTTGGAGTATTTGCTGCAATAAAAGTCCACGAGCAGTTGCTACGGGCTAGGCACCTTGCCAGATACTTTGACACAAAATTAGATGTGGTTCCGAGTCTTGTGGAGCTTTAGCCCAGTAAAGAAGACACAAATTAGTCACGTAGTCAATTATACAAACAACTGTATAATTACAACTGTAATTACCAGTGTAAAGGATGCTTTGAGAATGTGTAAGAAGGACTTTTGGCCTAATTAGGGAGTTTAAGGAACTCTGAGAAATTACGTTTGGCCTGAGGCTGATAGAATCTGTCATTTACTGGTGAAGATGGGTGTGTTAGTGTCCTATTGCTGCTATAACAAATTGACACAAAATCACTGTGTTTAAGCCACAACACAGATTTTTCATCTTACAGTTTGGGAAGGCAGAGGTCCTAGAACCAGATTGTCAAGAGGGGTGTGTTCCTTCTGGAATCTCTAGGGGAGGATCCTTTTTATTTTATTGTATTTTATTTTTTGCCTTTTCCACATTACTTTGTGGCCTCTTCCTTCATCTTCAAAGTACAGTATCTTCAAATCTCTCTGACCATGACCCTCTTGATTCTGTTGTTCCATCTCCTTCTTTTGCTGTGACCCTCCCTCCTTCCTTTCATAAAGACCCTTGTGTTTATATTGGGCCCTCTAGGTAATCCAGAATAATTACCCCATCTCAAGAACTTTCATCACATCTGCAAAGTCCGTTTTGCCATGTAAGGTAACATATTCCCAGGCCCCAGGAATTATGGCATGGACATCTTTGGGATACTGTTATTCTCTCCATCACAATGGAAAAAAAGAATATTCCAGAAGATGGAAAGAGCACCACAAAAGTCCTGTGGTGGAAGGGAGTGTGGAATGTTCTAGAGAATGAAAGAAGGTCATTGTAGTTTAAGTGTAGAGTGAGGAGGTGTGTGGAACAAGATGAGGCTAGAGATGTAAGTTGAGGCCAGACCATGTAGGGCCTCCTAGACCATTTATGGGATTTTGGTTTCTATCCTAAGAGCAGTAGGAAGCCATTGAAGGGTTTTCAACAGTACTCATTAATAATGCCTTGATAAGATTTAAATTTTACAGAGATCACATTTGCTGCAATGGGAAGGATGATTGAGGATGTGGGAAGAAGAATAGATACGAAGAACCAGATAGGCTGTTTCAGTAATCCACTGGAGAGAGGGTCAGTAGTAGAGAGGGAAGTAGAAGATGGACCTAGAGTTGTTTGGAACGTACGGGAATGTATCAGGGAGGACATAGGGTTCTGGATTTGTGGACTGAGGTAGAGGAGTGGTCAGGAATGATCCCAGGGTTTCTGGATTGAGTGGCTGGATGTATGGCGGGCCATTGAGTGAGACAGGGGACAGTAGATGCTGTTTTGCATCACTGGTTTGCAAGAGAAATTTATAAATTAAATTTGGATATGATAATTTGGAGGTGATTTTGAGATATCACAGTGGAGATGTTGGAGTAGGCAGTTGGATATTTAGATCTGGGACTCAAAGGAGAGATCTGAGTTAGATTTAATTTTATGAGTCATTGTTTGGGAGTAAGTGATTGAAGACACAGAAATGGATGAGATCTCCTAGGGCCTAGGACTGAGACTTGAAGGTTTTCCACTAGTTAATTTCCAGGGAAAGAGGAAGATGAACACAAGGAAGACAGAGGCAGAGAAAGGGCAACGAGGCAGTAGAAGAAAAAAAAATATTGTCATGAGATATAAGGAAAGAAATGAGGAATAAATGACTAAAGTCAAACCATAAGGAAACATGATAGGCTAAAAATATTTGGCTAGCAATGAACATTTTTAAGGGGACATAATTTAGTTATAACTGAAGGTAGATTGAGTTACTGAAGATTGAGAATGCCAAGATTTTTCCTAATTCTTTTTTTAACTTTAAAAGAAATACAAACTAGAATTGGAAAACTTCCCAGGAAAATAGAAGCAAATGAAATAATCACAGTTGATAGTTCTGTCAAATTATAAATACCATGAGGTAGGGGGCTTACCTATCTCATGGCTGTATTTCAGACTGTCTAGTACATAATAGATGTATTATATGCACACTTACTACTTGAATTGGAAATACTAGGTGGTTAATCAATGGAACTCTTGCACTCAGAATTAAAACAAAATCAGTGATCCCAGTACCTGGCCAAACCCATTGGCTCTATTTCTGTTTGGTTTCCTTGGTCCATCTTGCTCCTCCCTAAAAGGATGATATGACTGTGTTCTTCACTTTGCTGACGTATTTCTTCTGAACTCTAACTCAGTAGAATACTTACATTTTCTGGATTGTAAATGGTAGAAGAACATGGTATCAGATAGGACAGGCTGGGTTATGTTGTGGTAACTAACAACCCCAGAGTCTCAGTGATTGAGATAACACATGTGTATTTTTTTTTTTTTTGCTCATAGTACATGTCCACCAAGGTTGACCAGTCATGCAGGAATCCAGGCTGACAGAACAGTTGCCATCTTGAATGTTTCTGGCTGCTCTGCCAAAGAGAACAGACAATCTCAAGGATTTCACACTGCAGTTATCAGTGCTCAGCTCACAGATTACACATGCCGATGACTCATGGGCTATTAATAATTATATCCCCTTGGCCCCACAGTCCCCAACCATAAGGGGACTAAGAAGTGCAGCCCTTCCATGGGCTCAGAAGGCCAAGAAAACTACCCTTTTTGGTGGTAATTTTGCAAATTACCATAAGCACGGTTACTCTAATTTTGTAGGTTGGGCTGAAATTGGAAGTTTCATTTTTAGTGCTTTTGAAGTCTTTGAATACCCTGGTTTAAGCTAAATAATGTAAATTTTAACTCTAAAATAGTGTATTAGGGATAAAATGGTTTATTCTCTAAACACACTGTATTAGTCCATTTTCACACTGCTGATAAAGACATACCTGAGACTGGGCAATTTACAAAAGAAAAGAGGTTTAATTGGACTTAGAGTTCCACATGACTGGGGAAGCCTCACAATCATGGCATAAGGCAAGGAGGAACAAGTCACACCTTACATGGATGGCAGCAAGCAAAGAGAGAGTGAGCTTGTGCAAGGAAGCTTCTCTTTTTAAAACCATCAGATCTCGTGAGGCTTATTCACTGTCATGAGAACAGCACAGGAAAGACTTGCCCCCATGATTCAATTACCTCTCACCGGGTCCCTCCCACAACACATAGGAATTCAAGATGAGATTTGGGTGGGGACACAGCCAAACCATATTGTTCCGCCCCGGCCCCTCCCAAATCTCACATCTTCACATTTCAAAACCAATCATGCCTTCCCAACCGTTCCCTGAAGTCTTAACTCATTTCAGCATTAACTCAAAAGTTCACAGTCCAACATCTCATCTGAGATGAGGCAAGTCCCTTCCACCCATGAGCCTGTAAAATCAAAAGCAAGCTAGTTACTTCCTAGATACAATGGGAGTACCAGCATTGAGTAAATACAGCCATTCCAAATGGGAGACATTGGCCAAAACAAAGGGGCTACAGGCCCTGTGCAAGTCCAAAATCCAGCAGGGCAGTCAAATCTTAAAACTCCAAAATGATTTCCTTTGACTCCATGTCTCACATCCAGGTCACACTGATGCAAGAGATGAGTTCCCTTGGTCTTGGGCAGCTCTGCCCCTGTGGCTCTGCAGGGTACAGCCTCCCTCCCGGCTACTTTCATGGGCTTGTGTTGAGTGCGGCTTTTCCAGGCACGTGGTGAAAGCCATGGGTGGGGTCTACCATTGTGGGGTCTGGAGGACGGTGGTCCTCTTCTCACAGCTACATTAGGCGGTACCCCAATAGGGACTCTGTTAGGGGGTCTCTGACCCCACATGTCCCTTCCGCACTGCACTAGCAGAGGTTCTCCATAAGAACACCACCCCTACAGCAAACTTCTGCCTGAGCATCCAGGCATATCCATTCATCCTCTGAAATCTAGGTGGAAGTTCCCAATTCTTGACTTCTGTGCACCTGCAGGCTCAACACCACGCAGAAGCTGCCAAGGCTTGGGGCTTGCACCCTCTGAAGCCACGGCCTGAGCAGTACCTTGGCCCCTTTTAGTCAAGGCTGGCGTGGCTGGGACACAGGTCACCAAGTCCCTAGCCTGCACACAGCAGAGGGACCCTGGGCCCAGCCCAGAAAACCATTTTTCCCTCCTAAATCTCTGGGCCTGTGATGGGAGGGGTTGCCACAAAGGTCTCTGACATGCCTTGGAGACATTTTCCCCATTGATCTTAACCATTCAGCTCCTCATTACTTATGCAAATTTCTGCAACTGGCTTGAATTTCACCTCAGAAAAAGATTTTCTTTTCTATCACATTGTCAGGCTGCAAATTTTCCAAACTTTTACGCTCTTTCCCTTTTAAAACTGAATGCTGGCTGAGCATGGTGGCTCATGCCTATAATCCTAGCACTTTGGGAGGCCAAGGCGGGTGGATCACGAGGTCAGGAGTTCGAGACCAGCCTGACCAACATGGTGAAACCCTGTCTCTACTAAAAATACAAAACAGCACAGGAAATCTGGCCGTGGTGGCGGGCACCTGTAATCCCAGCTACTTGGGAGGCTGAGGCAGGAGAATTGTTTGAAGCTGGGAGGTGGAGGTTGCAGTGAGCCAAGATCGTGCCATTGCACTCCAGCCTGTGCCACAAGAGTGAAACTCTGTCTCAAAAGAACAACAACAACAAAAAAAAAACAAAAACAAAAAAACTGGATACCTTTAACAGCACCCAAGTTACCTCTTGAATGCTTTGCTGCTTAGAAGTTTCTTCCACCAGATACCATAAATCATCTCTCTCAAGTTCAAAGTTCCACAAATCTCTAGGGCAGGGGCAAAATGCTGCCAGTCTCTTTGCTAAAACATAACAAGTGTCACCTTTACTCCAGTTCTCAACAAGTTCCTCATCTCCATCTGAGACCACCTCAGCCTAGATTTCATTGTCCATATCATTATCAGCATTTTGGTCAAAGCCATTCAACATGTCTCTAGGGAGCTCCAGACTTTCCTATATTTTCCTGCCTTCTGAGCCCTCCAAACTGTTCCGCCTCTGCCTGTTACCCAGTTCCAAAGTCGCTTCCACATTTTCGGGTATCTTTTCAGCAGCGCCCCACTCTACTGGTACCAGTTTACTGTATTAGTCTATTTTCATGCTGCTGATAAAGACATACCTGAGACTGGGCAATTTACAAAAGAAAGAGATTTAATTGAACTTACATTTCCAAGTGGCTGGGGAAGCCTCACAATCGTGGCAGAAGGCAAGGAGGAGCAAGTCACATCTTACATGGATGGCAGCAGGCAAAGAGAGAGCAATCTTGTGCAGGGGAACTCCTCTTTTTAAAACCATCAGATCTCGTAAGACTTATTCACTATCACGAGAACAGTATGGGAAAGATTTGCCCCCATGATTCGATTCCATTAACTCCCACCAGATCCCTCCCACAATACGTAGGAATTCAGGATGAGATTTGGGTAGGGACACCGCCAAACCATATCACGTGCCATCTAAACTTCAGCAAAGCAAAGCAGAAACCAAAAATCCCCAAGAGTGTGGTAGGGATAGAGAATTGGCATTGTGACTTTATGCCATTTTTGTTTGCACACTGTGGATCACCATGGGCTTTGCTTTCATCATAAGCGAAGTCTTTGCACTCCATATGAGTTAGCATTTTCTAAGAATGCTCCTCCTCCTAGTTATTACGCTTGTAATTTTTTTTTGTTTTTTTGAGACAGGGTCTCGCTCTGTTGCCCGGGCTGGAGTACAGTGGTGTGATCACAGCTCACTGCAGCCTCCACCTCCTAGGCTTAAGTGATCCTCCCACCTCAGCCTCCCAAGTAGCTAGGACTACAGGCATGCTCCACTATGCCCAGCTAAGTTTTTTATTTTTTGTAGAGACAGGGTCTTGCCACGTTGCTCAGGCTGGTCTCGAACTCCTGGGCTCAAGTGATCCTCCTGCCTCAGCCTCCTGAAGTGCTGGGATTAAAGGCATCAGCCACCACACCTGGCCTTAAATTCTGAGGTAGATTATTCTGTGTAATTTTGCTTCCGTTGTAACTCATCCTGTCTTTTGGCATCTCAGAGTAACTTGGTCAGAACAGAAATCTGGATTGGGGGCCCTCTCCTCAAGTATGTTGTTCTGAGTGAAAGTTGCCCTGTTCACTTACTCAAGTCATGCTTGATTCCTCCCCTTCTCTTGTCTGCCAGCTGAAGCCCCATTGGTGAGGGTCTCCATCATCCACTCATCTCCACCTCTTCAAACACCCTACAGCCTCATTTAAACCACCATCTTTCTTTAGTTAATACAGTAACTTCCTAACTGATCTCCCAAAGTGCTTTTACTTTTTGTGAAATTTGATAATCTCTTAAAATTACAAATTGGATAATGTCACTCCCCTGCTTACAACCTTACAATGGCTTTCTCTTGCACTCAGCATTAAAACAAACTTTGTTATATGCAATGTGACCCCCGGCTGATTTTCTCAATCTGGGCTTATTCTGCTTTTGATCCAGCCTGCTCTTGGTATTTCTTGACTATGTCAAAATCATTCTGTCTTCAGGGCCTTGTTGCTTCCTCTTCTGCGGTATTCTTCATCAGCTCTTTCTCATGGTTACCAGCTCAGCTGATATCAGAGAGGCCTTCCATGACCACATGACCTATAGGGATACCCCCTCCCCATTCATCACTTTGACAGTATCAACCTATATATATCATCCTGTAAGATACATATATTTTAAATCTTTTTCCCCTTTCTAGAATGTGCATTCCATGAGGGCAGGGACCTTATCTATGTTATTTACCATTGTATGCCTAACACCTAGAATAATGCCTTACAGTAAATATGTGCAAAACAAATAGAGCAAATATCTTTTTTTGGAGGTGGGGGATGGAGTCTTGTAGAGCAAATATCTTTTTGAGTGCTTGAGAACTCTTCTTACCTAAAATGGAATAGAGGAATGTGGCGTGAGACCTTGGGGCAGTCCCTTAAACCTTTCGCATCTTAGTATTCTTACCTCAAGAATCATGGTGGTAGATCCATGGTCTTTATGCTTCCTTCCGGCATTAGAATTCTTTTTGTTTGTTTGTTTTTGAGATGGAGTCTCACTGTGTCGCCCAGGCTGGAGTGCAGTGGCGCCATCTTGGCTCACTGCAACCTCCACTTCCTGGATTCAAGCTATTCTCCTGCCTCAGCCTCCTGAATAGCTGGGACTACAGGTGCCCACTACCATGCCCAGCTAATTTTTTGTATTTTTAGTAGAGACAGGGTTTCACCATGTTAGCCAGGATGGTCTCGATCTCCTGACCTCGTGATCCGCCCGCTTCGGCCTTCCAAAGTGCTGGGATTACAGGTGTGAGCCACTGCACCCAGTCACTGGCATTAGAATTCTGTGAATTATGAGTATTTTTTAGTATCTCCAAAAACTTGTTGCATGATTAAGACTAAGTTGTTTTTAACATATTCAAAATATTTCTCTATTGATACATACTTAGTATACTAAGACTTTAAGGCATAATTTTTAAAAACTTACTTTGAAATACCTCTATAATGCATTATGTTCCTAAAAAATCACTGTGGTATGAAAATGGTGCAAAAAAATGAGAGCAAGGGGGTTAGGATCACAACACTCTAAAAACTTTGTCAGTTACACTTAAAAAAGGTTAAGAACCTAATAATAATGGTGGCACATTTTTTCACAGGTTAAATGATTGAGAAATACATAGATGTAGCACTCTATCTTGAAAAAGCCCTGAGATTTGCTTGTTAAAGTGGGTTGCTGAAGGTTGCAGATTGTAAGTTAGTGTGAAGGGCTGTGAGGTAGGTTATTTGAAATCTGATGGAAGGTTGCAACACCCAGTGTAGATAGGTGTGGTTGGTAGCTGTGGTGAACTGAGACAGCTGGTAGGTATTTTGAGGTGTGTGCATTTTGTATGCAGTATTTCTGCACAGTTCGGTTCAATTTTCTGAACTCAATTCAGCTGGGTACAATTTTCTGTTGCTGACCTGATGTTTGTTTCAGAAGACAAATTGCACGTAAGCTAATGTGAACTTCACATGTTATGCCCTAATTTTTCCCTAATATGTTAATCATGTAGAAACAAATTTGTGTTGAAAACAAGCATTATAGGAGCATTGACTGTAATTTTAGACTTTAAAAATGTTGCACAAATAGTACACAAAGTTTTCTTTTCTTTTCTTTTCTTTTCTTTTTTTTTTTTTTGAGATAGAATCTTGCTTTGTCACCCAGGCTGCAGTGCAAGGGCACAATCTCAGCTCACTGCATCCTCTGCCTCCCAAGTAGCTGGGATTATAGGTGTACGCCCCCGTGCCCAGATAATTTTTGTATTTTTAGTAGAGACTGGGTTTCACCATGTTGGCCAGGCTGGTCTGAAACTCCTGAGCTCAAGTAGTCAACCACCTCTGCCTCCCAAAGTGCTGGGATTACAGGCATGAGCCACTGTGCCCGGTCACAAAGTTTTCATATGCCTTTACCCAGTGTCCCTACATGACCATAGTACAGTGATCAAAAGCCAGGAAGTTAACGTCGATGCTACACTGTTAACTAACCTTAGCTCTTATTCCAATTTTGTCATGTGTTTCATTGTTATTATTTTTCTCTTCCAGGATCCAACTCAAGATCCCATATTTCACTTAATTGTCATGGTTCCTAAGTCTTTTCCAATCGGGGACAGTTCATTACTCTGTCTTTCATGACCATAACACTTTAAACAGTACTGTTATTTTGTGGAGCATTGCCCCAGTTTGGATTTCTCTGATGTTCTTTTGTGGTTAAGTTGAGGTTATGCATTGTTGGCAAGAACAACCACACAATTGATGTTGTGCTCTTCTTGGCATGTCTTATGCTTGAAGTTGATAGATAAGACGTTAATTTTTAAGCTATGTTTAGTATTTTTAAGTTTTAGTTGCATAATACAGTTTGCTGTTTATACTTTACAGCCATTCATTTTTAGTGTGAGGTTTAATGTCTTTCATTTTTATCAGTTCCTTTTTTTCTTATGGTTAAGCCATGTGAAAATGAATTACAGTCATTACAGGTATGCCCTCGTATTCTTTATTTTTCTTTCTGAAACTTAATATATTTTGATCCATCAATTATTCCTATCCATTTGAGAGAGTATAATACTTTTGAAATGGAAGTGTTTTTCTGTATTGTCCTTGTACAATTTTTTAATATAATTACGGTATTTTTTTTTTTCAGTTTCCATAGTCATGGGCATTCCCACAGTGAAAAGAGAAGTTAAATCTTACCTCATAGAGACTCTTCATTCCCTTATTGATAATCTGTATCCTGAAGAGAAGTTGGACTGTGTGATAGTAGTCTTCATAGGAGAGGTAATTATTTAATTGTTGTTATGTTTTTACCATATATAGCCTATAAGAGTTGAAACCCTAATTGAATATTTGAATATGCTTTTAAAAGCACTTTTAAAAAATGTGATGAGTAAAGCTTAGGTAATATATTCTATCTGACAGTTTAATGTAAATCTAACTTATGTTTGCCTTTACTTCTCTCCTGCAGTTACAAACCAGGAATAGTAATCTTTGTTGTCAATAGAATGATGTACCCATAGATCTTTAAGAACGTGTCCCCTATGAGTGAGAACATGTGGTGTTTAGTTTTCTGTCCTTGTGATAGTTTGCTCAGAATGATGGTTTCCAGCTTCATCCATGTCCCTACAAAGGACATGAACTCATCGTTTTTTATGGCTGCATAGTATTCCATGGTGTATATGTGCCACATTTTCTTAATCCAGTCTGTCATTGATGGCCATTTGGGTTGGTTCTCACTCATAGGTGGGAATTGAACCATGAGAACACTTGGACACGGGATAGGGAACATCACACACCGGGGCCTATCGGTGGGTGGGGGAAAGGGGGAGTGGGGTGGGATAGTATTAGGGGATATACCTAATGTAAATGATGAGTTGATGGGTGCAGCACACCAACATGGCACATGTATACATATGTAACAAACCTGCACGTTGTGCACACGTACCCTAGAACTTAAAGTATAATTAAAAAAAAAAAAAAAGAAAAATATGTTAAAAAAAAAGAAAAAAAGAAAAAGACATGTCCCCATTTCTAGCTCTAAGACTTAAATTTGGACATTTGCACTGATGATCTTTGGGAGTCCTGAAACCTGAAAGAGGTTTAGTCTCAGCTGGGGTTTTATCATCCTTTTATTCTCTCCATCCCTTCTCTGTACTCCCAAGAAATCGTGTGAATGAGAAATACCACACTTCTTGTATTTTAGTATCCTCAAAAGATTTAGAGAAAAAATAAATCTTGAAAAAGTTCTTTTTAAATCATGAGGAAGAAGACCCTAGAGTAAATATTTTCTTAATTATTGTGTAGAGTTTCAGAATGGGAAAGGATTTAGGACATAGTATAGTTCTGGCCCACTAATTTGTAACTTTTTAGAGTTGCCTATGTCTTTTTAAGTGAAAATGGTCTTGATGATTTCCTTATTAGAGAAGTAAACAAATGCATACTGTTCAAAACAATTACATAAATGTATAGTGAAAAATTACCTGTTACTCCTCTGTATAAATATAGCTATTTCAAAATATATGTTAAGGGTTTTTTTCCTGTGGCTTGTACAGCTATATATGAATGGGATCACTCTATATATATTTTAATGTAGTGGACATTTTTCCATGCTAACAAGAATAAATATCACATCATCATTCTTTATGGCTATAAAATATTTCATTATGTGGTTTTAGCACAATTTATTTAATGTCTGATTGATAGACATTTAGGCTGTTTCCTAACTGATACTGGTTGTCTCTTGTTCAAAAACACCTGAAGTCTTTGTGATTGTTGCAAAACAGAACAGGAAATCATATGTATGCGGAGGTGATGGCTAAATGAAGTGGTTAGAAAGAGACAGAAGGAGTTTTTGAGGTGGGTTTCGGGTAGAATATTACCTAAACCAGAACAACCAAATGATGTTGGTGGTAACCATGAAGAGGACTTTGTATTGAATGAATATATATGTATATATTTTGTGACAGGATCTCACTCTGTCACCCAGGCTGGAGTGCAGTGGTGCAGTTTTGGCTCACTGCAACCTCAACCTCCCAGGCTCAAGCAATCCTCCTATGTCAGGCTCCCGAGTAGCTGGGACTACAGGTGTGCACCACCATGCCCAGTTAATTTTTTGTATTTTGTGTGTGTGTGTGTGTGTGTGTGTGTGTGTGTGTTTGTCGAGATGGGGTTTCACTATGTTGCCCAGGTTGTCTCCTGAGCTCAAGTGATCCTCCTACTCCAGCCTCCCAAAGTTCTGGGATTACAGGTGTGCACCACCACACCCAGCTTAGGATATTTTTTTATATTACCCTGTTTATTCACATTGTTTCAGCAATTAGCCCAGCAGCATTCCAAATACCTTACTTAAAAACTGTAATTTTGAATTTAGATTCTATAAGGAAATAACAGATTAATCAAGTTGGATGAGCACCTACTGTTCAACTTTGAAAAATTGAGTTTCTAGAATTTCCAGGTTCGTGGAGTGTTTAGTATACAGTATGAAAACTATGTTGGTTTTTTTTTTTTAATTCAGTGTTCTTTTTTAAAAAAATTATTATTATACTTTAAGTTCTAGAGTACATGTGCACAATGTGCAGGTTTGTTAAATATGTATACTTGTGCCATGTTGGTGTGCTGCACCCATCAACTCGTCAGCACCCATCAACTTGTCATTTACATCAGGTTTAACTCCCAATGGAATCCCTCCCACCTCCCCCCGCCCCATAATAGGCCCCGGTGTGTGATGTTCCCCTTCCCGAGTCCAAGTGATCTCATTGTTCAGTTCCCACCTATGAGTGAGAACATGCGGTGTTTGGTTTTCTGTTCTTGCGATGGTTTGCTGAGAATGATGGTTTCCAGCTGCATCCATGTCCCTACAAAGGACACAAACTCATCCTTTTTTATGGCTGCATAGTATTCCATGGTGTATATGTGCCACATTTTCTTAATCCAGTCTGTCATTGATGGACATTTGGGTTGATTCCAAGTCTTTGCTATTGTGAATAGTGCCGCAATGAACATATGTGTGCATGTGTCTTTATAGCAGCATGATTTATAAACCTTTGGGTATATATCCAGTAATAGGGATGGCTGGGTCATATGGTACTTCTAGTTCTAGATCCTTGAGGAATCGCCATACTGTTTTCCATAATGGTTGAACTAGTTTACAACCCCACCAACAGTGTAAAAGTGTTCCTATGTCTCCACATCCTCTCCAGCACCTGTTATTTCCTGACTTTTTAATGATTGCCATTCTGACTGGTGTGAGATGGTATCTCATTGTAGTTTTGATTTGCATTTCTCTGATGGCCAGTGATGACGAGCATTTTTTCATGTGTCTGTTGGCTGTATGCATGTCTTCTTTTGAGAAATGTCTGTTCATATCCTTTGCCCACTTTTTGATGGGGTGTTTGTTTTTTTCTTGTAAATTTGTTTGAGTTCTTTGTAGGTTCTGGATATTAGCCCTTTGTCAGATGAGTAGATTGCAAAAATTTTCTCCCATTCTGTAGGTTGCCTGTTCACTCTGATGGTAGTTTCTTTTGCTGTGCAGAAGCTCTTTAGTTTAATTAGATCCCATTGGTCAATGTTGGCTTTTGTTGCCATTGCTTTTGGTGTTTTAGACATGAAGTCCTTACCCATGCCTATGTCCTGAATGGTATTACCTAGGTTTTCTTCTAGGGTTTTTATGGTATTAGGTCTAACATTTAAGTCTCTAATCCATCTTGAATTAATTTTCGTATAAGGAGTAAGGAAAGGATCCAGTTTCAGCTTTCTCCATATGGCTAGCCAATTTTCCCAGCACCATTTATTAAATAGGGAATCCTTTCCCCATTTCTTGTTTTTCTCAGGTTTGTCAAAGATCAGGTGGCTGTAGATGTGTGGTATTATTTCTGAGGACTCTGTTCTGTTCCATTGGTCTATATCTCTGTTTTGGTACCAGTACCATGCTGTTTTGGTTACTGTAGCCTTGTAGTATAGTTTGACGTCAGGTAGCGTGATGCCTCCAGCTTTGTTCTTTTGACTTAGGATTGTCTTGGCGATGCGGGCTCTTTTTTGATTCCATATGAACCTTAAAGCAGTTTTTTCCAATTCTGTGAAGAAACTCATTGGTAGCTTGATGGGGATGGCATTGAATCTATAAATTACTTTGGGCAGTATGGCCATTTTCACGATATTGATTCTTCCTATCCATGAGCATGGTATGTTCTTCCATTTGTTTGTGTCCTCTTTTATTTCACTGAGCAGTGGTTTGTAGTTCTCCTTGAAGAGGTCCTTTACATCCCTTGTAAGTTGTATTCCTAGGTATTTTATTCTCTTTGAAGCAATTGTGAATGGAAGTTCATTCATGATTTGGCTCTCTGTCTGTTACTGGTGTCTAAGAATGCTTGTGATTTTTGCACATTAATTTTGTATCCTGAGACTTTGCTGAAGTTGCTTATCAGCTTAAGGAGATTTTGGGCCAAGATGATGGAGTTTTCTAAATATACAATCATGTCAACTGCAAACAGGGACAATGTGACTTCTTCTTTTCCTAACTGAATCCCCTTGATTTCTTTCTCTTGCCTGATTGCCCTAGCCAGAACTTCCAACACTATGTTGAATAGGAGTGGTGAGAGAGGGCATCCCTGTCTTGTGCCAGTTTTCAAAGGGAATTTTTCCAGTTTTTGCCCATTCAGTATGATATTGGCTGTGGGTTTGTCATAAATAGCTCTTATTATTTTGAGATACGTTCCATCAATACCTAGTTATTTAGAGTTTTTAGTATGAAGGGCTGTTGAGTTTTGTCAAAGGCCTTTTCTGCATCTATTGAGATAATCACGTGGTTTTTGTCTTTGGTTCTGTTTATATGCTGGATTATGTTTATTGATTTGCAAATGTTGAACCAGCCTTGCATCCCAGGGATGAAGCCCACTTGATCATGGTAGATAAACTTTTTGATGTGCTGCTGGATTCGGTTTACCAGTATTTTATTGAGGATTTTTGCGTTGATGTTCATCAGGAATATTGGTCTAAAAATTCTCTTTTTTTGTTGTGTCTCTCCCAGGCTTTGGTATCAGGATGATGTTGGCCTCATAAAATGAGTTAGGGAGGATTCCCTGTTTTTCTATTCATTGGAATAGTTTCAGAAGGAATGGTACCAGCTCCTCCTTGTACCTCTGGTAGAATTCAGCTGTGAATCCATCTGGTCCTGGACTTTTTTTGGTTGGTAGGCTGTTAATTATTACCTCAATTTCAGAGCCTGCTATTGGTCTATTCAGGGATTCAACTTCTTCCTGGTTTAGTCTTGGGAGAGTGTAAGTGTCCAGGAAATTATCCATTTCTTCTAGATTTTCTAGTTTATTTGCGTAGAGGTGTTTCTAGTATTCTCTGATGGTTGTTTGTATTTCTGTGGGGTTGGTGGTGATATCCCCTTTATCATTTTTTATTGCGTCTATTTGATTCTTCTCTCTTTTCTTCTTTATTAGTCTTGCTAGCAGTCTATCAATTTTTGTTGATCTTTTCAAAAAACCAGCTCCTGGATTCATTGATTTTTTGGAGGGTTTTTGGTGTGTCTATCTCCTTCAGTTCTGCTCTGATCTTAGTTATTTCTTGCCTTCTGCTAGCTTTTAAATGTGTTTGCTCTTGCTTCTCTAGTTCTTTGAATTGTGATGTCAGAGTGTCAATTTTAGATCTTTCCAGCTTTCTCTTGCGGGCATTTAGGGCTATAAATTTCCCTCTACACATTGCTTTAAATGTGTCCCAGAGATGCTGGTATGTTGTATCTTTGTTCTCATTGGTTTCAAAGAACATCTTTATTTCTGCCTTCATTTCGTTATGTACCCAGTAGTCATTCAGGAGCAGGTTGTTCAGTTTCCATGTAGTTGAGCGGTTTTGATTGAGTTTCTTAGTCCTGAGTTCTAGTTGGATAGCACTGTGGTCTGAGAGACAGTTTGTTATAATTTCTGTTCTTGTACATTTGCTGAGGAGTGCTTTACTTCCAATTATGTGGTCAATTTTGGAATAAGTGCAATGTGATGCTGAGAAGAATGTATATTCTGTTGATCTGGGGTGGAGAGTTCTGTAGATGTCTATTAGGTCCGCTTGGTGCAGTTTAGTTCAATTCCTGGATATCCTTGTTAACTTTCTGTCTTGTTGATCTGTCTAATGTTGACAGTGGGGTGTTGAAGTCTCCCATTATTATTGTATGGGAGTCTAAGACTTTTTGTAAGTCTCTAAGGACTTGCTTTATGAATCTGGGTGCTCCTGTATTGGGTGCATATATACTGAGGATAGTTAGCTGTTCCTGTTGAATTGATCCCTTTACCATTATGTAATGGCCTTCTTTGTCTCTTTTGATCTTTGATGGCTTAAAGTCTGTTTTATCAGAGACTAGGATTGCAACCCCTGCTTTTTTTTTTGTTCTCCATTTGCTTGGTAGATCTTCCTCCATCCATTTATTTTGAGCCTATGTATGTCTCTGCATGTGAGATGGGTCTTGACTCTTTATCCAATTTGCCAGTTTGTGTCTTTTAATTGGACCATTTAGTCCATCTACATTTAAGGTTAATATTGTTATGTGTGAACTTTGTCCTGTCATTATGATATTAGCTGGTTATTTTGCTCATGAGTTGATGCAGTTTCTTCCTAGCCTCGATGGTCTTTACATTTTGGCATGTTTTTGCAATGGCTGGTACCGGTTGTTCCTTTCCATGTTTAGTGCTTCCTTCAGGGTCTCTTGTAGGGCAGCCCTGGTGGTGACAAAATCTCTAAGCTTTTGCTTGTCTGTAAAGGATTTTATTTCTCCTTTACTTATGAAACTTAGTTTGGCTGGATATGAAATTCTGGGTTTAAAATTCTTTAAGAATGTTGAATATTGGCCCCCACTCTCTTCTGGCTTGTAGAGTTTCTGTCAAGAGATCTGCTGTTGGTCTGATGGGCTTCCCTTTGTGGGTAACCAGACCTTTCTCTCTGGCTGCCCTTAACAGTTTTTCCTTCATTTCAACTTTGGAGAATCTGACAATTATGCGTCTTGGAGTTGCTCTTCTCAAGGAGTATCTTTGTGGCGTTCTCTGTATTTCCTGAATTTGAATGTTGGCCTGCTTTACTAGGTTGGGGAAGTTCTCCTGGATGATATCCTGAAGAATGTTTTCCAACTTGGTTCCATTTTCCCCTTCACTTTCAGGCACCCCAATCAGACGTAGATTTGGTCTTTTCACATAATCCCATACTTCTTGAAGGCTTTATTCATTTCTTTTTCCTCTTTTTTCTTTAGACTTCTCTTCTCGCTTCATTTCATTCATTTGATCCTCAATCACTGATACTCTTTCTTCCAGTTGATCGAGTCGGTTACTGAAGCTTGTGCATTTGTCATGTATTTCTCGTGTCATGGTTTTTATCTCTGTCGGTTCGTTTATGGCCTTCTCTGCGTTGATTATTCTAGTTATCCATTCTTCCATTCTTTTTTCAAGATTTTTAGTTTGCACTGGGTACGTAATTCCTCCTTTAGCTCTGAGAAGTTTGATGGACTGAAACCTTCTCTCAACTCGTCAAAGTCATTCTCCATCCAGCTTTGATCCGTTACTGGCAATGAGCTGCATTCCTTTGGAGGGGGAGATGCGCTCTTATTTTTTGTATTTCCAGCTTTTCTGCCCTGCTTTTCCCCCATCTTTGTGGTTTTATCTGCCTTTGGTCTTTGATGATGGTGACATACTGATGGGGTTTTGGTGTAGGTGTCCTTCCTGTTTGTTAGTTTTCCTTCTAACAGTCAGGACCGTCAGCTGTAGGTCTGTTGGAGATTGCTTGAGGTCCACTCCAGACTCTGTTTGCCTTGGTATCAGCAGCAGAGGCTGCAGAAGATAGAATATTGCTGAACAGAGAGTGTACCTGTCTGGTTGTTGCTTTGGAAGCTTCGTCTCAGGGGTGTACCCTGCCGTGTGAGGTGTGGGGTGTCGGTCTGCACCTAGTGGGGGATGTCTCCCAGTTAGGCTACTCAGGGGTCAGGGACCCACTTGAGCAGGCAGTCTGTCAGTTCTCAGATCTCAACCTCCATGTTGGGAGATCCACTGCTCTCTTCAAAGCTGTCAGACAGAGTCGTTTGCATCTGCAGAGGTTTCTGCTGCTTTTTGTTTAGCTGTGCCCTGTCCGCAGAGGTGGAGTCTACAGAGACAGGCAGGCCTCCTTCAGCTGCTGTGGGCTCCACCCAGTTTGAGGTTCCCAGCGGCCTTGTTTACCTACTTAAGCCTCAGCAATGGAGGGTAACCCTCCGCCAGCCTTGCTGCAGACTGCTGTGCTAGCAATGAGGGAGGCTCCGTGGGTGTGGGACCCTCCTGGCCAGGTGTGGGATATAATCTCCCGGTGTACCGTTTGCTAAGACCCTTAGTAAAGTGCGTTATTGGGGTGGGAGTTACCCGATTTTCCAGGTGTTATGTGTCTCAGTTCCCCTGGCTAGGAAAAGGGATTCCCTTCCCCCTTGCACTTCCCAGGTGAGGCAATGCCTTGCCCTGCTTCATCTCTTGCTGGTCGGGCTGCAGCAGCTGACCAGCACCAATTGTCTGGCACTCCCTAGTGAGGTGAACCCACTACCTCAGTTGAAAATACAGAAATCACCCGTCTTCTGTGTTGCTCGCGCTGGGAGCTGGAGACTGGAGCTGTTCCTATTCGGCCATCTTGCTCTGCCCTCTCCAGTGTTCTTATTTTACTATAGTACACATTCTAGTTTGTGCTTCACAGGAAGAGTGCCCGAGACCTTTATTATGCCTTCTTTAAACTCTTTGATGTAGGCTGGTTTAACAGAGCTAGTTAGTTGGCCTAGGGTCAGAAATTTGCACAGTAGAGGCCGGGCGCAGTGGCTCACGCCTGTAATCCCAGCACTTTGGGAGGCTGAGGTGGGCAGATCATAAGGTCAAGAAATCGAGACCATCCTGGCCAACTTGGTGAAACCCCACCTCTACTGAAAATACAAAAAATAACTGGGCATGGTGGCGCGCACCTGTAGTCCCAGCTACTCAGGAGGCTAAGGCAGGAGAGTCGCTTGAACCCAGGAGGCAGAGGTTGCAGTGAGCCGAGATCACAGCACTGTACTCCAGCCTGGGCGACAGAGTGAGACTCTGTCTCAAAAAAAAAAAAAAAAAAAAAAAAAAAAGAAAAGAAAAGAAAAAAGGAATTTGCACAGCAGGAATACAGAAGTTGAATAACCGGAGAGTATTTATTATTAAATTGCTTTGGCATTTTTGGTTTTTATTTTTATTTTCTGTTGTGCATTTCATTTATACTAAGAAATATTATTTCTTTTGTGTTTTAATTAATTTTTTGATAGAAATATAATCACATGGTTTTTAAAATCTCCATGTGTATTGTGTACACTGAACAGTGTTCCTTCCAGTACTGTGTTTTAGACAGTTTACCGTGATGACTGTTGATAGCTGTACCCATTCAGAGACATGTAATGGCCCTAATTCTGTACAGATGGTATAAGGTTAATGTTCATATTAGAGCATAAACAGCTATTTAGATTTTCTTCTGATTTTGATAAAATATCTTCCTGGAAAATTATCCATTTTATCCAACTTTTAAACTTTGCTTTAGGCAGAGGTGGGAAATGCAGGCTCCTGTTCTTTTTGTGGTTCTTCCCCCTGATTGCTTTGTGCACGCGTGTGTATTTGTGACTGGCTAGTCAACGGATCTGTTTTCATTTATGATGTTCTAAAAACCTTCTTGGGTTTATTCATTATTTCCTTTTTTGTTTGTTTTCTGATCCATTGATGTCTGCTTTTAACATTATTAATTTTTTCTTCTATTTTAGTTCCATTTTTTACTTTTCAAACATGTTCACCCAAATGCTAACTTGATTTATTTTCATTATTTATTTTTTAGATATCAGAATTAATATGCATTTTGCTGCCTGGTGGCAACCACTTTAACTGGGAGCTTTTTGTTATTTTAATTTAATGGTGAAATGTTTGGTCATAATTTTTCAGCTGGTGTGTGTGTGCGTGTGCATGTTTATACATGTTTATACACACATACATACATATAGTTTTTGTTCTGCTGAATTTCCCCTTTTGGTCTTATTACTTTGGATAGTTGCTGTGCTGGTTCATCTTTAAGGATCATCGTTGGAGATGAAGTTTTCCCTAGGCTGCTGGTTTACAGGAGGATGAGGTGACAGAGTAGTGTTCCAGACGACTCTGCCTTTCCTTCTGCCACACAGTTGGGCCGCTTCCTGCAAATACTGCTAGCCTGTGCAGCTCTTCATGTTACCTCTGGTTATTAGGACTAAACTGGATCTTTTTGGAGTTTAAGAATTTGGGCTATTAATACCCTAAATTAAAGTTTGCAGTTTTTGTATCAGGTTCTCATTGATAATTGTATATGATTTCCAGGAGGAAAAGTGGGAAATACTGTCAGTGCTGTGTTCCCACCCAAACTCTTTGTAAGTAGCTGAGTCTGTTCTAGTTAGACAGCTTAGTCTGCCTTCAGCCAAGGTTTAGTTACCTGAATGTTTTTGAACTCTTTTTCTGTCCCAAAGCACCTGAAGAGTACAACAGCCATATAAACAATACAAACTCTTTTAGTTGTCTGTTAATCTTTTTTTTTTTAAAGAAGGAAAAAGGGTACATTTCATTTTAAGTATTCTTCTACTTACTGAACAAGTGTCCATTGAAGTACCAAAATGAGGAAGGTACTGGAAGAGACTAAAACTCTTTAAAGGCCAGACATGGTGACTCCTACCTCTAATCCCAATGACGTGGGAGGCTGAGGCAGGAGGATCACTTGAGGCCAGGAGTTGTAGACCAGCCTGCGCAGCAGAGCAAGACTCTATCTCTAAAAAAAATGTTTTTTAATTATCCAGGCATTGTGGTATATACCTGTAGTCCCAGCTACTCAGGAGGTTGAGGTAGGAGGATCACTTCAGCTCAGGAGTTCAAGGCTTTAGTGAGCTGTGGTCAAGCTACTGCATCTGGTTTTGATGACAGAGATCTTATCTCAAAAAAAAAAAAAAAAAAAAAAAAACTTAAAAAATCCATTAGATAATAAATTTTGGCCCCAAATTAAAGTCTAGCAGTACACTAGAATGTTAATATTTAATGCCATTAGTTTTATTTTTCTGCTTTTTGAAAAAAAAATATTAGTTATACATGTACATGGCTAAAGTGTCCAATAGTTCTACAAAGCTGGTTAAAATAGTCTCCTGTTTTCATTCCCCCACCCATTCCCCAGCCCCTATTTTCTTTGCTTTCCCTTCTCTGTTTCCTTTTCTTCTGTGTCCTTTTAGGTGACAAGTAAAGTAAAAAAAACTCCCTGTGACTTTCTCTATCGTTTTTCTGCATTCTATTTTGTTAGTTTTTCACTCTAATCTTATTAGCTTTATTCTGCTGCTTTTAGTTTGGCTTTCTCTTCTTTTTCTGGATTTTTAAGGTGATTGGGTAGATTATTGGTTGGAAGGCTTTCTTCTTTTCTAATATAGCCAGTTTAAAGCTATAACTTTGCCTCTAAGCACCACTTTGGCTGCATCCCATAAATTTTGATCTGTCATGTTTTCATTTTCATTCAGATCAAAATACTTTATGATCCTCTTATAATCTCTTCTTTGACCCATGAGTTATTTAGAAAAGTGTTTAATTTTTTTTTACCCATTTGAGGATTTCCAAAATTTTCTTCTTTTGTTGATTTGTAATTTAACTACTTCATAGTCAGAGAATACATACTTTGCATGATTTCAGTCGTTTAAAATTTATCAGTACTTGTTTATGACGTAGTGTATGGGTTGTCCTGGACAGTGTTTCATGTGTTCTTAAAAAGAATGAATTCTGCTGTTATCCAGTAAAGCGCCTTCCCTCCCTTCCTCCCTCCTATCTTCCCTTCCCTTCCTTTCCCTTCTCTTCCCTTCCCTTTCCTTCCCTTTCCTTTCCTTCGCTTCCCTTCCCTCCCTTTCCTTCTCTTCCCTTCCCTTTCCTTTTTCCTTCCTTCCTTCCTTCCTTCCTTCCTTCCTTCCTTCCTTCCTTCCTTCCTTCCTTCCTTCCACAATCATCTATCTAATCTATCATTTGTCTGTCTAATCTATCTGTCCATCTAATCTATTTATTATTTTAGAGATGGAATCTTGCTCTGTCACCCGGGCTAGAGTACAGTGTTGTGATCATAGCTCACTGTAACCTTGAGCTCCTGGGCTCAAGCAATTCTCCCACCTTGACCTCCCAAAGCACTGAAATTACAGGCATGAGCCACCATGCCTTTCCATGGCTAATTGTTTTAGTTTTTGTTTTTAATTTTTGTCTCACTATGTGGCAATGGCTGGTTTTGAACTCCTGAGCTCAAGCAATCTTTCTGCCCTAGCCTCCTGAGTAGCTAGAAGTGTCTTTCTATAGATATATATTAGATCAAGTTGGTTGATAGTGTTCAGGTCTTCCATATACTTGCTAATTATCTGTCTAGTTTTTTTAATCTGTCTAGCTTCTATTCTTGATTTTAAATGCTAGATTTACTGTATTGGTGTATCAGTAGTATTTTGGCCTGTAATTTTTTCAGCAGCTAGATTTAAAAATGTTTATGCATTGGTTATAAATCACACAAACTGGCTGGGCATGGTGGCTCATGCCTCTAATCCCAGTGCTTTGGGAGACTTGAGTGGGAGGATTGCTTAAGCCCAGGAGCTTGGGATCAGCCCGGGCAACATAGCAAGACCTCATCTGTACAAAAAATAAAAATGTAGCCAGGCATGGTGGTGCATACCTGTGGTCCCAACTACTTGGGAGGCTGAGGTGGGAGGATCACTTGAGCCCAGGAATTCCAGGCTGCAGTGAACTCTGATCACTCATGCCACTGCACTCCAACCTGGGTGACAGAGCAAGACTATGTTTCTTAAAACAGAAAAATCATACAAACTACTAGAGGAAAGAAATTGCATGTGTATGTGTGTATGAACAATATTCCGTAAAGTTTGCTTGTAATTCAATAAACATTTACAAGCAAATAATTTGCTTGTAATTCAATACATATTTTTACAAGCCTCTGCCCACTGAAACTTATGTAGAAGGACAAGAAAGAAAACCCCGAAATATGTAATATGTTAGGTGAATGTTAGATGATAATGAGTGCTGTGGAGGAGAAATCAGTACATAAGAAAAGAGGCTTTGGGTTGCCCAGGGAGGGTGGACAGGACATTTGGGCAAAAGCCTGAGGGATGTAAGAGTTGGACAATCCAAGCAGAGGAACTGTATGTTTAAAGGCCCTGTGGCAAGAGCATTGCTTGGCACATTTTGCCAAACAGCAAGCCTATATGGCTTGAATAGAGAAGGTGGGGGGCTCAGTAGCAGGAGGCAGTCAGAGAAGGGTGAAGTGGGCCAGATCACATAGGATGCTACAGGCCATTGCAAGAACTTGGCTTTTACTCTAAGTCATTAGGGCTAGCAAACTTTTTTTAAAGGACCCATAATAAATATTTTAGGCTTTGGGAGTCATACAGTCTCTGCTGGAACTGTTCAGCTTTGCCATTTTAGCTTGAAAACAGCCATACACAATACATGAACGAGTGGGGTTGAGTTTCAATAATGTTTTACTTTAGGATAACAGGCAGCAGATCTGTTTTGCCAATCCTGACCCTAATTTAGATGGCAAGTCATTGGAGAGTTTTTAATAGAGAAGACACTTTACTAACCCTTAAAAAAAAAAAAATTATCTAAAACGACTTTTTATTCTGAAATAATTTTAGATTTATAGGAAGTTGCAAAAATTATAGAGGGTATCTCCTTCACTCAGCTTGCTCTGATGTTAACAACTTACATAGCCATATCATAGTTATCAAAACCAGGAAATTAACACTGGCATAATACTCAACCAAACTATAGACTTTATCTGAGTTTCACGTTTTTCCGCCTGGGTTTGCCTTTCTGTTCCAGCATGCACTATGGAACACCACACTGCAGTTAGTGGTTCTCATGCCTTAGCTTCCTGCTGTCTATGACAGCTCCTCAGTATGTTTGCGTCTTTCATGAACTTGGACAAATTTGTTGGGTACTGGTCAGTTATTTTGTAAAATGTCTCAGTTTGGATTTATCTGCTATTTTCTCATGATTCTATTTTGGCTATGCATTTTTGGCAAGAATAATATGAGTTAACCTTTTTAAAAAGGATCCTACTGTCTGCTTTAGTAAGGGCAAAAGAAAGGAGACTAGTTGGAAAGCTGTTGCCATAATCAAGGTGAGGCCTAGACTGGGAGACTGTTCATGGAGGTGATCAGAGATGGGTAGACTATGAACATCTTTTGAACTAAATGGGTTCTTATAAAAAGTGAGAACCACTGCTATAGCATCAACATACTGTTAAGGACAAAGCTCCAATTAATAAACTTAAATAGCCCTTTTAATGTTTTCTGTTTAGTTTTGTACATTTGGATAGAAATATATATCAAATTTAGGCTTAAATGTTAAATCTTCAGACAGATTTTCTCTGAATGTAATGTTGAAATAGGTCATCTCTGTGTTTCCTCTATTATTGCATTCTATTTTTGTAACACAATATTCAGTTATATATATACATCCATATGTGTACATATTTTTGTTTGCTTATGAACTGCTTCTCTCACCAGTTTTAAGTTCTACAAGCAGAAATCTTCTTTATATACCAACCTATACTCAGAGCTTGATCATATGGATATGGTAGATCCCTGTAGGTATCCAGCATGGATACAGTGTATATAGCCATCCATTTCTTTTCTCCATATTCTTCCTAATACTTGTTATCTCTTGTCTTTTTGACAGTTAGCCATCCTGACAGATGTGATGATATCTGATTGTGGTTTTAATTTGCATTTCCTTAATGATTAGCAGTGTGGAGCATTTTTCATATATCTGTCGGCCATTTGTATGTCTTCTTTTGGGAAATGTCTATTCAGGTCCCTTGCCTATTTTTTCAGTGTTTTTTCTTACTCTTGAGCTGTTTGAGTTCCTTACATATTTTGGATATTAACTTCTTATCAGATGTGCAGCATGCAGATATTTTCTCCTAACCCATAGGTTATCAGGCATGCTGTTAATTATTGACTTTGCCATGTAGAAGAGTGTTAGATGCGATCCTGTTTGTCTATTTTTGTTCTTTTTGCCTGAGCTTTTGGGGTCATATCCAAAAAACCATTGCCGAGGCCAGTGTCGTGTAGTTTTTCTCCTATGTTTTCTTCTGGTAGTTTTAGAGTCTTCTTTTGTTTTCATTCCATTTTGAGTTGATTTGTATATTTGGTGTGAGTTGAAGGTCCACTTTCATTCATCTGTATGTGGATAACCATTTACTAAAGAAACTTTTTCATTGCATGTTCTTGGCACCTTTGCTGGAAATCAATTGACTATACATACATGGGTTCATTTCTAGGCTCTGTATTCTATTCCATTGGTCAGTGTCAATACCATACTGTTTACATTACTGTAGCTTCATAGTATAGTTTGAAATAATAAGGTATGTTGCCATCAGCTTTGTTGTTTTTCCTCATGATTAACTTGACTATTCGTTGTGTGTGTGTGTGTGGTTATAGATGAATTTTAGGATTTTTTCCCATTTCTGAGAAAAATATCATTACATTTTTTGATAGGGATTACATTGAATCTGTAGATCACTTTGGGTAATACGGACATTTAAATGATATTAATTCTTCCAATCCATGAACACAAGATATCTTTCTATTTATTTGTGTGTTCTTCAAATTATTTCATCAATGTTTTATAATTTTTGGTGTCTAGTTCTTTCACTTCCTTGGTTAAATTTTTTCCTAAGTATTTTTTTTGGTAGCTGTACTACATGGGATTGTTCTCTTGATTTCTTTTTCAGATAGTTCATTGTTAGTATATAGAAATGTTACTGATGTTTGTATATTGATTTTGTATCCACAACTTTACTGCATTTATTACTTCTAACAGTTTTTTAGTGGAAATGTTAGGGTTTTCTGTAAGTGTGAGTTGATCTTGTCATCAGCAAACAGTGACAATTTCACTTCTTTTTCTATTTAGTTGCCTTTTATTTCTTTCCCTTGGCTAATCAGTGTGTCAGGGACCTCTAGTATTATGTTGAATAGAAGTGGTGAGGGTGTGCTTCCCTGTCTTGTTCCAGATATTCAAGGAAAAGCTTTAATTTTTTACCACGCAGTGTAACATTAGCTGTTGGTCTCTCATATATATGGCTTTCTTATGTTGAGGTGCATTCCTTCTGTACCTAGGTTGGTGAGAACTTTTTCATCATGAAAGCATGTTGAATTTTGTCCAGTATATTTTCTGCATCTAATGAGATGATCGTATGGTTTCTGTCCTTTATTTTGTTAATGTGAGTTATCACTTTCATTGATTTGTGTATGTTGGACCATTCTTGGATCCCAGGGATAAGTCCCACTTGATCATGGTGAATGATCCTTTTAATGTGTAGTTGAATGGTAGTATTTTGTTGAGGTTTTTTTGTGTGTATGTTCACCACAAATATTGGCCTATAATTTTCTTGTAATGTCCTCATATGGCTTTGGTGTCAGAGTGGCACTGGCCTCATTAAGAAGAGTTTGGAAGTATTCCCACGTCTTCCATATTTTTGAAATAGTTTGAAAAGGATTGTTATTTATTCTTCTTCCCTCCTAGAACTGCTTTTGTTAAATTTGTAATTTGTGTAAAGTGACACAAATTACAGTTGTTTAAGTGAATCTTTTACTAGATACGTTAACTAGAAGGCAACATAGGATTTTGTATAGTAGTACACATGGATTACTTTGTTTTGCAAATTTTATTACACATTACATAACAAATCTATGTTCACATAAGTTTATTCTTCTTAGTTCCCCTCTTGGACAGCCTGCCAGAGACCTGGAACTGGTGTTATTCACCTTTGTATCCCTGTTTCCTTAGGTGGACAAATTATTGTCCTTCATTAAATGCTTATCAAATTGAATTTCAGGTTGTTAAACACAGTGAAGTTTGTAAAAACCATGCTTGTTCATATTCTTCAAAATTATAGATTGATGAGTGGTTAAATACTCATTGGTCAAATTTGTGAATGATAATTTATTTAAAAAGAAATCACTAATGTTTGGACTTCTATAGAGGAAGTACAAAGAGCTTTGAGCTATATTCCAATTGTGTCTCCATAGTTTGTTAAGAGTTTGAAGGATGTGGTCTCATGAAACTATCTTACTCATGAGTTGTTAGACTGAACAACAAAAATTAGAATTACTTTCAATTACAGAAATTAAAATACTTTTTCAGAAAACCTGTTATAAAAACTTTTTCTAATTCGATGGTTTTATAATTTCCAGGATTAAGCTATACCTTTTTTGTTTGTTTTTCTCAAGTATTATTTTGACAGTCTTTATAAGATAGATGATATTTTATATATCATTGAGTCTCTTCACAATTGAGCATTTTTATGAGTTATTGCTGTATTTAAAATGGATAGGTAGGTGTATTAGTCCATTTTCATGCTGCTGATAAAGACATACCCAAGACTGGGTAATTTATAAAGAAAAATGGACTCACAGATCCACATGGCTGGGAAGGCCTCACAATCATGGCAGAAGGCGAAAGGCATGTCTTCCATGGCAACAGACAAGAGAGAAAATGAGAATCAAGTGAAAGGGGAAACCTCTTACAAAAACCATCAGATTTGTAAGACTTACTCACTATCACAAGAACAGTGTGGGGGAAACCGCCCCCATGATTCAGCTGTCTCCACAGGGTCCCGCCCACAACATGTGGGAATTATGGGAGCTACAATTCAAGATGAGACTTGGGTGGGGGCACAGCCAAACCATATCAGTAGGGCTCTGGCTGGCTCAGAAATGTGGCCATGGCCCAGCAACCCAGCCTGCCATGTCCCTGGCCTGGTTGTCCCTTGGGCTTCCTGGGGTCCTTGAAGGGGCAAGGATCTGGAGTTAGGAGGAGGATGGTGTCTGGACACACACACTGGAGAAATAATGCTTATGATTATTTACATTTGCCCATCACCTGTGCTCCACCCTGTTGATCAGTCTTTACAGCTATCCTAGAAAGTGGTTTCTCCTGTCTTCTTGAATTTACCAGGGAACTGAGGCCCAGAGAAGCCTAGCAGCTCTCCCAAGACTGTCCAGCTGGTAAGAGGCAAAGCTGGAATTTTCACTTGGGCCCAATTCCATGGTCTTTGACACAGCATCAGAGACAGACTCGGTTTACCTCTTAGAAGAGAAGAGCTAATGGTGTTTATCTCTGTTAGACCCCTGGGAGCCACAGCCCTGGAACAAGCCAATTCTTGCTGTTGAATGTCACCTCTTCCAGGCAGCCTCTTCTGATGCTTCTACCCTCCAGGCTGGGTTAGGTCTGAACTTGGTTGAAAATGTCTGTTTAAAACATACCTGCCATGCTTAGACTTGTTCACTGCAGTGGTTCCAGCCTGGCCTAGAGCAGGCATTTGATAAATGTTTGTGAAATGTGAATATGTGATTCATTAAAAGAATAAATAAAAGAAAGTAAAATTAATAAGAAGTATTAGAATTTTGACTTGTTCATAATTTTAAAATATATAGATCTGATAAATGTTTATTTCTAACTGATTGAAGTGCTCTTGATTCAGTTCTCAGTGTCAGTGTAATAATATGAATATAGTGTAATAACAGCAGCTTTTTATTACATAGTTTTATCACTTAATCTCATAATCTCTAAGATGTTTCCTTTTTTAATAGAATAGGAAATTGAAACTCAGAGAAATGACTTACTTTAGAGCACACAGTTAAGTAGCTACAGAGGCAAATCTTGAACCTAGGGTTTATGATTCCAAGTTAGAAAAATCTTTCTTCATATCGTGCAGCATCTGTCACTAATACTATTCAGTATAGTTTGGATGTTTTGATAGAAGTAGAAATAGTTTTTGTGCTCAGTTTTCCTAGTGAATGCAACACAGACAATTAAAAATAATAAAAACGTCAATATCCGCTTATTTTATCAGCAAGTGCTCAATGACATTCCATAGTACAATAGAACAATACAGAAATGCAAGTTTAATCAATTGTGTAAAAATTTAATGTATGTTTTTAGTGAATGTTTTTATCATTCATTTAATTTTGAGTTCAGTATAAACAGTTAAATAAAAACGGGATAAAAACTTGAATGTAGATACATTTCTTTTCTTTCCCAGACAGATATTGATTATGTACATGGTGTTGTAGCCAACCTGGAGAAAGAGTAAGTTCTTCTTAATTATAAACATAAGAATATTTTGGTTACTGTTACCTCTTGGGTTTCTTGCTAAAAGAAAATGCCTTCCCTGATCATTTCTCTGTGGAGTTCATTGTTTACTAGATCACCTCTGATTGGTATTTCATATTGTTCATAAAGTAGGTGCATATATATCCAGTTATGTGATGGGATAAATTGGTGTATTTCATTATAGAAAAGACTTGTATGTCCTATTAAATAACAGTCTTAATCTTGAAGACAGTGAATACAGAGAGAGTCATATGAGATTAAATCTTTCACACTGTATTTACCAGGCAAGATTTTTCTGCTCTCAAGGTAGATATTTATGTAGTAATTTCAGAACTCAATTTTAAACTATGTCTTAATCTGTTCTCTTCTGCAAAGATCGAGTAGTAGTTCACTATGAGCAAGGCATATGGTAGGTAACAGAGAGGAAGCTTAGTAAGTTTCAGATATTATTTTTTATAATATTGCCTTAATAGTTTTAATAATGGAATAAAATTAGTCTTGCTATGAATTTATTAAATTGTATCTGTTTTTTGACCCTAAAAGACATACCTTCTACTTGAAAAGACCAAAAAGAAGCAACAATAATTTGCTAACCCTACATTTAATATAATGTGACTCCTTGTCCATCAGAATGTTAAAATTGAATATTTAAAATAATTATACATATTTCAGGATTAAATTGCTATTTGTTTGATTTTCCGGAAGTGCTGAGTTTCTTGGAAGTCCTTATAGAAACACAATTTGGCGTAGACTTCTTAAGTAAAGGAACAGAGCCGTGATGATTGGCCCCCTTTCCCACTGACCTCAGGAGCGAGTCTGTGGGCTTATGCAAGGATTCTGTTGATTTACATCTTCCTCGGTGTGTAGAAAACCAAGCTCAGACAAAAAGCACAGTTAAACACTAAAAACATTTGTGCAAAGGCAGGCAGTCGCACTAGCATTTTGTGGAGATTTGCAAAAATGAATCAAGGGAGAATACAAATGCAAAATAAATTACCATTCGGTCAGTACAGACTAATTAAAAAACTTTAGAAAGGGTTCTGAACCTCAGTCCAGTGAACATTTTGGGCCAGATGAATTTTCGTTGTGGGGGCTGCCCTGTGCATTGTAGAATGTGGGACAGGATCCCTAATGTCCACCCACCAGGCGTTAGTAGTACTGATCACAGCTGTGGCAACCAGAACGTCTTCAGACATTGCTAAATGTCCTCCCAGAGGGACAGAGTCACCCCCAGTTGAGAAACGCTGGTTGAGAATGACATGTGGTCTCTAACCCACAAGCAAAGCTTCTCGAAGATGTCAGAACTTTGGTTTTTGCATAAATATATGTATTTAAAGATGCATACTTACTTGTTTTTCTTCAATTTTCTATTTTCTGTGAGACCTTGATTTGTTTTTTTAATTCAGATACATTTTAGGAATATTAATGCCTGCAGTTGGCTTAGGATTTCTATGCTACTTTAATAAGAGCAGTATTTTACAGTTTTTAAAGCATTACTTTAAAAAAAAAAACTTTTGCTATTAGAAAAAACTGTATTTTCTGTAAATGAAATCAGTGATGGAGATGCTCCATTGAACACCTTGTGGCCATAACATTATACATTGCTACAAATGATTACTGATGTGTTTTATGTTAAACACAGTGTATTGAACTTTGAGATAAATAAAATCCTACAGAACTTAAGTAACTCAGCTAACCTTTCTCATAATAGATTTTCTAAAGAAATCAGTTCTGGCTTGGTGGAAGTCATATCACCCCCTGAAAGCTACTATCCGGACTTGACAAACCTAAAGGAGACATTTGGAGACTCCAAAGAAAGAGTAAGGTGAGCGCGTGCCGTTTAAAACTTTCCGCACTTGTGAGCGTAAACATCTGATACATGTAGTTTTTATTTATCGAAGCTGAAAACATTTTAGAGTTGAATTTGGTAAAATACTCTAGGTCACTGTCATGAAGTCCAGGACACTTGTGAAATAATATGGAGTTTTCTTAGCATATGTAAAAACTTCGCATCAGCTTTTATTTTACTGTGTTTTCTTAAACTAGCTTTTAGATCCACTTCTCTTATTTAACTTTCTATCAGAGTGTTTCTGTAGGCTACCAGGAATTCAGTGACAGGGTTTAATACTGTAAATTTAAATATGAATTTTTTAAGCATTCAGTACTTATTTATGAACTTTTATCTGCATGCGAACAGTCCTAGGCACCAGAGCAAGGATCCTGAAAGTGTAATTTTTGAAGCACTTGTTTGATGAAACATTAAGATATTACTGAAAAAAGGGTCTGTGGTCAAGGAAGTTTGGAAAAATATGTATTAAGAAATTTTTTTCCAGTAAATGTCTTTACTGCTGGATATTTTCGTGCCTCTGAACTAATATGTTTCTAGAAGGGGAATATGTACATAGACTTGATAATTAGACTCTTTTTTTCCTCAGGACAGCTTGAGGATCAGTGTTCTTAGGAATACATTTTGTTAAAGGCTTCATTAGAGGAAAGTGAATTTTCTTTGACTCTTCGTCCTGAGTGAGTGTGTGTGTATGTGTGTGTGTGTATACATATACATAGATGACATATAGACACTTGAGGTTTATACATTTAATCTTATTTTACTAAGTTTGAGTCTGATTCCTAACTTACTTTTTGCAAACGTTTATTTCAGATGGAGAACAAAGCAAAACCTAGATTACTGTTTTCTAATGATGTATGCTCAAGAAAAGGGCATATATTACATTCAGGTAAGTGTGGTTTTTCCTTGAATGTTTTTCACACTTGTAAAGAAAAAGTGTTGTCGAGGGTATGTTTTCATTAAAACAGGAAGTTTTCAAAGTGCAAACCCTCTGAGATCTGACAAATCGTAACTATCTCAGAGCAGAGGGGTCTCCATGGTAACCAAGCGTGGGCTCTGACGTTTCTCCACTGAGTAGGGACGCCTTACCTTTTTCCTGTTTTTCTCCCATTCCCCCATCTTCTCTCCCCTCTTCCCTCTCTTCGCTGTCAAGAAGGACTAAGATGTCATTATTTGGCAGATTTTAAAGAGGAATTTTCTTACAAATTTTCTTTAGTGGGCTTACAATGAAATTTTTTTTTTGTAGGCCACAATACTGTTATCACTATTTTGAAGATAATAAAATTGACATTTAATTCTAACAGTCCAATTTTTTTTAGCAGCACAACAGTCCCGTTTTTACCAAGAACACAATATGTCGTGGGATTGTAGACATGAGCTGCTGCACCTGACAGGTAGCATGTTTTAAAATTAGGAAATGCGAGACCTCCAACTGTGTTCTCTTTTTTTCAAGACTATTTTGACTGTTTAGGGTCACTTGAGACTCGTTGAGATTCCATGTAAATTTTAGGAGGATTTTTTTCTATTTCTGTAAAAAATGCCTTGGGGATTTTGGTAGGGATTGTATTGAATCTATCGATCGCTTTAGGTAGTGTGGACGTTTTAATATTATTAAGTCTCCCAATACATGAGCACAGGATGTCTTTCCATATATTTGTATCTTCTTTGAGTTCTTTTAGAAATGTTTTGTAGAAAAATTTTCCACCTCCCCGGTTAGGTTTATTCCTAAGTATTTGATCTTTTCTGATGCTATAGTAAATGGGATTGTTTTCTTATTTATTTTTATTTTTTTGGATTGGTCATTGTTAGTATACAAAAATACAACTATTTTTGTGTGTTGACTTTGGATCCTGAAACTTTGCTGAAATCATTTATTAGTTGTAGTTTTTGGTGGATTCTTCAGTTTTTTTCTACATATAAGATCATTTCATCTGCAAATAATGATAATTTTACTTCTTTTCCAGTTTGGGTACCTTTTCCTTTTTTGCCTGTTTAATAGCTCTGGTTAGGATTTCTAGCACTATGTTGACTAGTAGTGGTGAAAGTGGGACTCCCTGCCTTGCTCCTAATCTTAGAGGGAAAACTTTCAGTTGTTTGCTGCCAAGTGTGATATTACTGATGGGTTTTTCATATATTACCTTTATTTTGTTGAAGAAGTTTCTTTTTCTGTTTCTAGTTTGTCATATTTTTTTTAATCAAGAAAGTGTCTTGAATTTTGTCACCTGCTTTTCCATATCAGTTGAGATGATCATGTGTTTTTTCCTCCATTTTCTTAATGTAGTATATATTACACTAATTGATTTTTGTGTGTTGAACGATCCCTGTATTGCAGGTATAAATCCCACTTGGTTATGGTATACATAATTCTTCTAATGTGCAGTTTAATTCCATTTGCTAGTGTTCTGTTGAGGATTTTTGCATCAGGGATATTGGTCTGACGTTTTCCTGTGTCTTTGGTTTTGGTGTCAGAGAAATGCTGGCCTCATAGAATGTGTTTGAAAAGTGTTCCCTCTGTTTCAGTTCTTTGGAAGAGAGCTGTTTGAGGGGGATTGATGTTCATTCTCCTTTAAGTATTAAGCAGAATTCTCCAGTGAAGTCCTCTGGTCCTGGGCTTTTCTTTGCTGAGAGGTTTCTGATTACTGCTTTAATCCCCTTAGTTCTTATGAGTGTATTCAAAGTTTTTATTTCTCCATAATTCACCCGTGGAAAGTTGTATGTTTTTAGAGGTTTATCCATTTCGTGTAGATTATCCAATTTGTTTGCACACAGTTGTCCCTAGTAGTCACTTGTAATTCTTCTATTTCTGTGATATCAGTTGTTATGTTCCCTCTTTTATTTCTACTTTTAGTTGTTTGAATCTTCTTTCTTTTATTCTTAGCTAATCTAGCTAAGGGTTTATTCATTTTATTGATCTTTTCAAAAACCAACTCTAGGTGTCTTTGGGTTTTTTTTCTGATTTTTTTTCTGTTTATCTGATCTAATCTTTATTTTTTTTTCTTCCTTCTGCTAATTTGGGGTTTAGTTTGTTTTCTTTTTTTCAATTTCCTTGAGGTATAAAGTTAGGTTGCTGATTTTGAGATCTTTCTTCTTTTTTTTTAATGTAAATGTTTACTGGTATAAACTTCCCTCTTTGTATGGCTTTTGCTACATATCATACGTTTTGGTATATATTTTTTTGTTTTCATTTGTTTCTGGATTTTTTTCTAAATTCCCTTGTGATTTCTTCTTTGACCCATTGGTTGTTTAGGGACAAGTTGTTTAATTTCCACACATTTGTGTATTTTCCGAGTTTAGTTTTCTGCTATTGACTTTTAGTTTCATTTTGTTGTAGTCACAGAAGATACATTGCATAGTTTTAGTCTTCTTAAATTTGTTGGCGGGCGGCACTGGCTCACACCTGTAATCCCAACACTTTGGGAGGCTGAGGTGGGCAGGTCACTTGAGTTCAGGAGTTCAGGAGTTCAAGACCTGTCTGGGCAACATGATGAAATACTGTCCCTACTAAAAATACAAAAAAATCACTGGGTGTGGTGGTGCATACCTGTAGTCCCACCTACTCGGGAGTCTGAGGTGGGAGGATCAATTGAGCCCAGGAGATCGAAACTACAGTGAGCTTTGTGCCACTGCTCTCCAGCTTGGGTGACAGAGTGAAAACCTGTCTTTAAAAAAAAATTGTTGAGACATTATGGGGCCTAATATGTCGTCTGTCTTGGAGAATGTTCCATCGCTCTTGAGAAGAATATGTATTCTGCTGCTGTTGGGATCAGTGTTCTTTATGTCTGTTGGGTCCATTTGATGATAGTGTTGTTTGAGTTCAGTGTTTCCTTATTGATCTTCTGTCTGATCTATCCATAACTGAAAGTGGAAAATTGAAATCCCTACTATTACTGTGGTGGTGTTTGTTTCTTCTTTCAGTTCTGTCAGTGTTGACTTAGTATATCTGAGACCTCTATTATTAGGTGCATCTTTATTTAGAATTGTTATGTCTTTTCAGAGATTCGACTGACCCTTTTATTATTATATAATGTCCTTTGTATCTTGTGACAGTTTTTGTCTTAAAGTCTTATTTTGTCTAAGTATGGCCACCCTTGTTTTCTTTCAGTTCTGGATTGCATGAATTATTTTTTTTCATTCTTTCACTTTTAACCTATGTGTGTCTTTTGATGTAAAGTAAATTTCTTGTAGATAGTATATTAATGGATCTCATTAAAAATTTTCATTTGGCCTAACTGTGTCTTTTAATTGGGATGTTTGACCCATTTACATTTTTAGTGATTACTAATACAGAAGGATTTACTATTGCCATTTACTTTATTTTTTGTATGTCTTGGAACTTTTTGTCCATCTTTTCCTCTTGCTGCTTTTTGTGTTTTGTTGGTTTTTTAAAATAGTGACGTATTTTGATTCCCTTTCTCTTTCCCGTTGTGTATATGCAATAGATATTCATTTTGTAGTTACCATTGCAATTACATAAGATATCTTAAAGTTATAACAATCTATTTAAAGCTGATTACTTCAATGACAAATAAAATCTCTACGGTTTTATATCTCTGTGTCCCCTGCACTCTATTTTACCAATGACACCAGTGACCTCTTTTTATATTGCATATACATTAACTTAGATTTATAATTATTGTTTATGCTTTTGGTCTTTAAGAAGTGATTTTAATGTGATTAAAAGATTTAAAAGGGGGTACCAGATTTTAAAGTGATTCATGCACCTGCATTACCTTACTACATCCATATTTATCTTTATATTTACCTTTATCAGGGAGTTTTATATTTTGATATGGTGCTTTATTACTGCTTATTGACCTTTCACTTCACTTGAAAATGTTCCTTCAGCAATAGGGCAGGTCTAGTGGTGATGAACCCACTCAGCTTTTGTTTATCTGGGAAAGTCTTAGTTACTTCTTTCTTTCTTTCTTTTTTCTTTGTTTGTTTGGGTTTTTTTTTTGTTTTTTGTTTTTGTTTTTGTTTTTGTTTTGTTTTTTTTGAGATGGAGTCTTGCTCTGTTCCCCAGGCTGGAGTGCAGTAGTGGCACGATCTTAGCTCACTGCAACCTCCACCTTGCTGCGCCCAGCCTGAACATTCTTAATATAATCACATTTGCCCAAAATTATGCCTCAGGAAAGAGGGAGTTGTTTTATATTCAGGTCTTCACATTAGCTTATTATGTGGAATTCTTTCAGTGAGTTCATTGTCATCTACAAAGTATTAGTGGGAAAAACATATTAGCCTAAAAAGTTCTCAGTTAATGGTAGTTTTAAAGGTTCATACAGGATAGATTTTACCTGGGACATTTTGTTGAAGACTAAGATGAGAGGTGATGTGGCAAAGGAATTTATTCCAGCCTTTGTAATTATCCCCTCGGGATATGACTCCAGGGTTGCATGGTTTGGGAATGTATCACACCCATGACTCTTAAAGAATGCTTTCCGGCCGAGGCGGGTGGATCACGAGGTCAGGAGATCGAGATCATCCTGGCTAACATGGTGAAACCCCGTCTCTACTAAAAATCCAAAAAAAAAAAGCCGGGTGTGGTGGCGAGCGCCTGTAGTCCCAGCTGCTGGGGAGGCTGAGGCAGGAGAATGGCATGAACCTGGGAGGCAGAGCTGGCAGTGAGCCGAGATCGTGCCACTGCACTCCAGCCTGGGCAATAGAGCAAGACTCCATCTCAAAAAAAAAAAAAAAAGAATGCTTTCCGAAAGACAATAGAGTCGAGTCAGGGGTTACAGGCACCTGCCACTATGCCTGGCTAATTTTTTGTATTTTTGGTGGGTTCAAGTGATTCTCCTCCCTCAGTCTCCCGAGTAGCTGGGATTACAGGTGCCCGCCACTACACGCAGCTAATTTTTGTAGTTTTAGTAGAGATGGGAGTTTCACCATGTTGGTCAGGCTGGTCTCAAACTCCTGACCTCAGGTGATCCACCTGCCTCTGCCTCCCAAAGTGCTGGAATTACAGGTGTGAGCCACCGCACCCAGCCTTCTTTACTTTTGAATTACAATTTTGTCAGATACAATATTCTTGGCTGGCTGGTTTTTGTTTAGTATGTTTCAGCACTTTGAACATAATCATTGCACTCTCTTCCAGCCTGTAAAGCTTCTGCTGGGAAATCTCATCATCTAGTAGATGTTATCTTGTATTTGTTGGGTCACTTTCCTCTTATGGCTTTCAAGATCCTTTCTTTGTGACTTTTGACAACTTCATTATGATACTTCTTGGTGTAGATCGATTTATTGTAGTTGGGGTTCTTTGAACTTTTTGAATTTGTGTGCCCATTTCTCTCCTCATATTTGGGAAGTTGAAATTGGCTCTGTTCTCCTTGTAGAACTCTCCTAATGTGTATGTTGTTTCGCCTTGTGCTGTCCGTAGGTCCCTTAGGGTATCATTATTTTTCTTCTTTTTTCTTTTTGCTCCTGTGCCTCAGTAATTTCAAAAGTCCTATCGTTAAGTTCACTGATTCTTCTGCCTGCTCAGGTCTGCTGTTTAGTCCTTCTAGTGAAATTTTCATGTCAGGTTTTGTATTCTTCAGTTTTAGAATTTCTGTTTGGCTCTTTATAGTTTCTATCTCTGTTGATATTCTCGTTTTGTTCATGCATCCTATTCCTGATTTCATTTAGTTGTCTCTCTCTGCTCTTTTTTAATTTGCTGAGCAATCTTATGACAGTTATTTTGAATTACTGGGCAATTCATATATCTTCATTTCTTTGGGGTCGGTTTCTGGAGTTTTAACTTGTTCCTTTGGATATGCCATATTTTTGTTTAGTTGTGTATCTTGTTTTTGTTGTTGGGATCTTGGCATTTGAAAAATCAACCACCTCTCTCAGTCTTTGCAGTCTGGTTTTGTAGCGGAAGGATCTTCTTCAGTCAGCCTAGTTAAAGGCTCTGGAGCCCTTTGAGCCTTTTCTGGGGCCATGTCCTCTCCCCTTGTGGGTGTAATCTCGTAACTGAAGTTCACTGACTTCTACCCAGGAGCTCTGCGGGACTGTGGCCTTGTTGGTATTGTAGTAAGCTGCAGTACTGGAGCTCCACCTAGTTTCTGTCTCAGGTACTGCAACCTCTAGTGCCAAGTGATGGCCTTTGTTCTTAGCGCCCAACCTGGTGCCCTGTTCCTGTCACTACTTTGATTCAGATGAGACAGAAATCATTCCCTCTGGCTGCACTTGAAAAAGTCAAAAACACTGGGCATACACCAGCTTCTTTCTGTCCTCAGGGAGAAGTCGGAAATGGAGAGTTTCCTCACGGTGCCCTGTGCCCGAGAGAGGGCCTCTGGCTGTCGAATGCTCAGATTTTGAATCGAATGTGTCTTATGTGTCTGGGTTTCCTGTTTCTGTTTGCTGATGTCACTCTCGCACAGCCCTCTTTTACAATGGAGGATCATGCTGTATGTACCGTCTGATAACCTTTTTCGCTGTCACTTAACGTGTTGTTGATACGTACCTTTATATGCCAGTGAATATAGATTGGTGTGATTTTTAATCCCTTCTTGAAGTCCTGTTATTCAGATATTATAATCAACCTTCTTGTTGGTCATTTAGATTGTTTCTAATTGTTCAGCTGTTTCAAAGTCACATTCAATGAACATTCTTTTGTTTTTCAGAGGCAGAGTCTGACTGTCACACAGGCTGGAGTGCAGTGGCACAGTCATAGCTCATAGCAGCCTCAAACACCTGGGCTCAAGTGATCCTCCTGTTTTAGCCTCCCAGGAAGCTGGGACTACAGGCATGCACCACCATACTAGGCTAATTTTTGTATTTCTTTTTGGTAGAGACGGGGCTATCGCTATGTTGCCTGGGCGGGTCTTGACCTCCTGGCCTCAAATGATCCTGCTGCCTCTGCCTTCCAAAGAGCAGGGGTTACAGATGTGAGCCACTGGCGTCAATGAGCTTTTTTTTTTTTTTTTTTTTTCCTTTGAGACAGGGGCTTCCTCTGTTGCCCAGGCTGGAGCACAGTGGTGCAAACAGTTCACGGCTCGCTGCAGCCTTGACCTGGGTCATGTGATCCTCCCACCTCAGCCTCCTGTGTGGTTGGGGCCACACGCATGCACCACCATGCCTGGATAATTTTTTTTTTTTTGACTTTTTGTAAAAACAGGCTCTCACTTTGTTGCGCAGGCTTGAACATTCTTCTTTTTGTTTGTTTGTTTGAGACATGGTCTCCCTCTAGCCCAGGCTGGACTGCAATGGTGTGATCTCTGCTCATTGCAACCTCTGCCTCCCAGGTTCAAGTGATTCTCCTGCCTCAGCCTCCCAAGTAGCTAGGATTACAGGCACTTGCCACCATGCCTGGCTAATTTTTTGTATTTTTAGTGGGGACAGGGTTTCATCATGTTGGCCAGGCTGGTCTCAAACTCCTGACCTCAAGTGATCCACCCATCTCAGCCTCACAAAGTGCTAGGATTACAGGCATGAGCCACTGCACCCAGCCTGAACATTCTTAAAATAATCACATTTGCCAAAAATTATGCCTCAGGAAAGAGGTCGTTGCTTTATATTCAAGTCTTCACATATGCTTATTATGTGCAGTTCTCTCAGTGAGTTCTTTGTCATCTACAAAGTATTAGTGGGAAAAACATACTAGCCTAAAAAGTTCTCAGTTAATGGTAGTTTTAAATGTTCATACATAGATTTTACCTGGGACATTTTGTTGAAGACTAAGATGAGAGATGATGTGGCAAAGGAATTTATTCCACACTTCATAATTATCCCTCGGGATATGACTCCAGGGTTGCATGGTTTGGGAATGTATCACACCCATGACTCTTAAAGAATGCTTTCCAAAAGGCAGTGGAGTCAGGGGTTACTTTGTGATTGTCACAGACATACACCTCAGGGGAAAGGGAGATGCTGTGGCTTAGAATAGAGTTTCCACTGACAGCATCACACAGTTTCATAAAGTGCTTTATTGCAAAGAACTCTGAGTTGAATACGGTGCCTTCTGGAAAAGTGATAGAGGATGCAGGCACTTCACAGGTGGTACTGAGTAATTCTTACGGTAGCGCATAAGAAAGTGCGTTACGGGCTGGGCACCGTGGCTCACGCCTGTAATTCCAACACTTTGGGAGGCCAAGGCGGGCAGATCACCTGAGGTCAAGGGTTCAAGACCAGCCTGGCCAACATGGTGAAACCTCGTCTGCACTAAAAATACAAAAACATTAGCTAGGCGTGGTGGTGTGTGCCTGTAGTCCCAGCTACTCAGAGAGCCTGAGGCAGGAGAATCACTTGAACCCAGGAGGCAGAGGTTACAGTGTAGGTGACAGAGGGAAACTCCATCTCAAAAACAAAAAATAAAAATAAAAAAAGAAAGCACGTTACCTCAGGCAGTCCCACCTGCAGTGATGCTGAGAGTAATCAGTGGGTTCTGTCTGCCCGCCTCATTGCCGCATTATGAACTTAGCTCTCCTGCAGCTGTTCCACTTAAGATTTCAGCATCCATTGATTCTTCTTCCCTAGATCAATTATTTCATTAGCGGTTTCCAAGTGGTGCTTTCCTAATTCTGTAATTGCTGATGCTCTTAGCTTAGTTCTAAATGCTATGTTGAGTTCTTCTAATAAAGAATTTTTCTTCCCTTTATTGGATTACCTTGAAAAATAATTCTTAAAGAAAAGCTGGAGTAAATGCTTGATTTCATTCTCTTCCTAATTTTTAAAGTTGGTGCCTTAGCAATCTCCAGTGGTGGCTGTTTTTTTTTTTGTTTTTTTTGTTTTTTGTTTTTTTGTTTTTTTTTTTGAGACGGAGTCTTGCTCTGTCGCCCGGGCTGGAGTGCAGTGGTCGGATCTCAGCTCACTGCAAGCTCCGCCTCCCGGGTTTACGCCATTCTCCTGCCTCAGCCTCCCGAGTAGCGGGGACTACAGGCACCCGCCACCTCGCCCGGCTAGTTTTTTGTGTTTTTAGTAGAGACGGGGTTTCACTGTGTTAGCCAGGATGGTCTCGATCTCCTGACCTCGTGATCCACCCGTCTTGGCCTCCCAAAGTGCTGGGATTACAGGCTTGAGCCACCGCGCCCGGCCGGTGGCTGTTTTTAAAGTATCATTATGTTACCTATTGGGTACTATGTTCACTATTTGGGTGGCGGGTTCAGTAGAAGCCGAAACGGCAGCTTTATGCAATCTATCCATGTAACAGACCTGCACATGTATCCCCTTAAAACAATGTATCATTATGAACTCATGGATATTTAAAATACATTTGATTTGCCCCAGTCCATTACAATCATTATTCTTATTGATGCTTTCATTGGTACATCATAATCCAGTGGGAACCCCTTCAAATTGGCTTTTGTATCCTTTCTGTGTAAGTCCAGCAATCTTTTGGTGGGGCTCAAGTGATCCTCCTGCTTCAGCCTTCCGAATAGCTGGGCTTACAGGTACCCATCCCCATGCCCGGCTAATTTTTTTCTTTTTTGTAGAGATGAGGTCTTGCTCTGTTGCCTAGGCTCATCTTGAACTCCTGGGCAACTCAAGCCATCCACCTGCTTTGGCCCCCCAAAGTGCTGGGATTACAGGCGTGAGCCACGGCGCCTGGCCTCAGTAACTGTGATTGCTTCTTTGATGATTTCCTATCCCAGATCTAGAACGGATCATTTCTCTGAGGAGCTCTGTTCCTCTTCAGGGTGTGTGGTATATAGAAACACAATCTGGGCGCTTAAAGGTGCCCATTGCTATTGTCTTGTTTGTGCTTCTAGGACTTTCAGCAAGAAAAAGTGTATTTTATTTTACAGAGGAAAAAAATCACAAGTTTGTATTGATAGTTCCAATTCAAACTAGATTAAGATGTAAGATTTCAGGGTTATAATAAAATTATAGAGCTTGTACTTAGCTTTTCAAATGTTTACATGTATTTATTTTCTTTTATATTAAAAGCCTTGGTTTTTAATAATATCCTAATAATATAATTTTTTATTCTATAATATACTTAAAATAGCTTCAAAATACCATTATCACTACTAACAGGAAGACTACTAAATGCAGTATAAACTTTCTTTGTGCTTTCTCCCCCATAGAATGTATCCTGATCTCCTCCTCCTCTCTCTTTCCCCCCTCCGTCCCCATAATTTCTGCTGTGATAAGACCTTTATCTTGTTCTCTCTCTGCCTCGTCCACTCACATGTCAGCATCATTCCAGCAGTCTTACTTGGAAAGGATGTCCTCATTTTCCTCATTGTTATTTCCCATAGAAAGGAGTGGCTTAGTTGACTTAGACGATGTATTTCTTCCATTTTATTTTCTTCACTTTCTTTTAATAATCTCTAGTTTTATATTTTTATTGTTTTTACCATTGTTTTCTTGATTTTCATGATAAAAGTATGCTTGTATTTTTCCATAATAATGTCCTTCTCTCAATACCTTTCCTTCTTTTTTTTTTTTGATGTATTAATATGGTTGTTCAATTTTCTCTAGCTTGAAGATGATATTATTGTCAAACAAAATTATTTTAATACCATAAAAAATTTTGCACTTCAACTTTCTTCTGAGGAATGGATGATTCTAGAGTTTTCCCAGCTGGGCTTCATTGGTAAGAAAAGTGTCACACTTACCTACTTTTCAGAAATAACTGCGACTCTCAGAATCTAAAACCACATGCTTACTTGTCCTAACATTGTCTTTTTTCCTATGGAAATGGGTTGTTTTTGAGAAAACTTGTTAGGTAAACCTCTTTGTATGACATGATGAAAGTCAACCCAAGATAATTGGGAGACTTAGATGGTTGTGTTTCCTCTAGAGTTCTCCTCAATGCCAACCGTGGTCCTGGTGAACATGTTTGATTTTTTCTTCTCTGACATTTCCAGCTCCTTTGTTAACATAAGATTGTGGTTCTTTTAAAAAGAGGACCACAGAGAGTTTTCTCATATGAATTCCTAGTATTTTCATGCAATGCATGAAGTCCTCATTCGTTTTTTTTATTTTATTTTTATAAATTTTTATTCGTTTTTCTCTTAACTAGTTGGGGCACTCATTTCTAAATGTTTTTTGGCTGCTGTCTCAAAATTAGCCAGCTATAAAGAATATGTTTGAAGTTGGCCAGGCGCAGTGGCTCATGCCTGTAATCCCAGCACTTTGGGAGGTCGAGGCATGTGGATCAGCTGAGGCCGGTTCAAGACCAGCCTGGCCAACATGGTGAAATCCTGTCTCTACTAAAAATACAAAAATTAGCCTGGCGTGGTGGCAGGCACATGTAATCCTAGCTGCCCGGGAAGCTGAGGCAAGAGAATTGCTTGAACCGGGGAGGTGGAGGTTGTAGTGAGCTGAGATCATGCCACTGCTCTCCAGCCTTGGGGACAAGAGCGAGACTCTATCTAAAAAAAATACATATATATGTTTAAAGTTGAAGAATTAAAGGAAATTTACAGGGTTCAAATAATACTCAGAGGATAACATTTCATCTCCTATGGTACTTTTTAACACTTTAAGCATTAGAGGCTGGACCTGTGACCTTCGTGATCATTTAACTCAAAACTTAAGACTCAAAAAGCATCTTTACTTGTGAATGCTTCAGTGAAAACAAAATTAGGAGTCCTTGTTGTTTGGATTTATTGATTTAGATGAAAATTTTTTACCTAAACCTCTCAGTGTTTAATGGGAAGAATCTTAGTAACACAGGAAGGGAAAATTTCTGACTTGCCTTTTGAATGCTTTGGGCCGTTAGGTACACAATAGATTATTAAAATAACATCAGGAATTTACTACATCTGTTTACACCCAGGTGACAGCTCATGAGAAAGTTTAGCCGAAGCAACTTTGTTTAATTTTGATAATACAAGTGGGGAAATTGTTTATGATGATTTACAGTTGAATGCGCAAGCTTCAGCGTAGGTTGTGGACAAGAGTTCACGAATGTCAGCCAGTTTGCTGCTTGGTTTCTGTGTTGCAGCTATTGACTGGGAATATCTTTTCAGGTAAAATGTTTCAAGCGCCGGATCTTACTCTGATTGTAGAATTCATATTCATGTTTTACAAGGAGAAACCCATTGACTGGCTCTTGGACCATATTCTCTGGGTGAAAGTCTGCAACCCTGAAAAAGATGCAGTAAGTTAATTCCTCACCAGAGTGGAGGGAGTTTCTTTTCTGTATTTCGTGAAAGTGACTTTTAGAGATTTTGCAAATAAATAGTTAAATAGGTAGGTGATACAAAACTTCTTTCCTGAGCTGATAAAAAGTTTCTATAGTAGAAGAACTTTTAGATAGCAGTGGAAAATCCTGTAAAGCAGGAAGCTGTTGCAAGATGATGGACGGTCTTTAAATTGCTGATAAACGTTTCTAGTGTTTGTAAGCCCTGGCGGTTCACTAACTATTGGCCATAGGTGGTGGTCATATCTGTTCTTGTATGCAATGCCATTGCAGTTTGTTTTCTTCATATTTCCTGTTCACTCTCTTTTTCCATGTATACTGCGGACTTTATTAGACCCTAACATGTCTGTGCAGGAGGAATAAAATAGAAGTAATATTTTATACCAAAACAATGACACGTTAAAGTACCTTTCAGTGTGTTACTCACAACAAGCCAGTGTCCATAATAAAATGATTACCTTTGGGATGATGGTTGCAGTCAAGTAAGTGAATAATAATTTTTGCTTTGATCATTCAGATAGCACATTATTACCATAGAGATCTTATTGTTAAGAGTAATTAGGCCGGGCGCGGTGGCTCATGCCTGTAATCCCAGCACTTTGAGAGGCTGAGGCGGGTGGATCACGAGGTCAGGAGATGGGGACCATCCTGGCTAACACGGTGAAACCCCGTCTCTACTAAAAATACAAAAAAAAATTATCCAGGCGAGGTGGCGGCACCTGTAGTCCCAGCTACTCGGGAGGCTGAGGCAGGAGAATGTCATGAACCCAGGAAGCGGAGCTCGCAGTGAGTCGAGATCACATCACTGCAGTCTAGCCTGGGCAACAGAGTGAGACTCCATCTCAAAAAAAAAAAAAAAAAAAAAAAAAAAGTAATTAGGCCAGGTGCAGTGGCTCACACCTGTAATCCCAGCACCTTGGGAGGCCAAGACTGGAGGATCACTTGAGCCCAGAAGTTCAGGACAAGCCTGGGCAACATATCAAGACCCATCTCCACCAAAAAAAAAAAAACAGTAATTTTTTAACAAAAAGAGTAATTAGGTATGTTTTCCTTGTCCAATTTGAATTGTATCTCTGAAAAAAATACAGCTTTTAATTTATTTGGTGTAAGCATAAACAAAATATAGAAGTACAAATTCTTAAAAAGGTCCATTTTGATGTGTAATGATAAGTATTGTTGTAAGAACATGTCATCATAGAGTTGTCTTACCGTTCATTGTAACAAATAAGCATTAGTGTGACTTTATGACCTTCTGCTCCCTAGAATAGTTGAATTCTATTGAATAGAATAGTTGAATAGTACCTGCTAGTTTTTAGGATACTACCCTCTGGTGTCTGTAGGCTATCATTGCATTTTGTTAAAAAAAAAAAACACACAATTAAAAAAAAAAACATTCTTAGAGGAAATCATGGAATATAGCAAAATGGCAGAGTGTCTGTTTTCTGACAATTAGTTGAACATATAAATTGTTTTAAACAATTCATTTTTTTAGAAATCTCTGTCCTTACATGTATTTTCACTGTGACTTACAGAAATTTTTATTGTAGGACACAAAAAAGTTAGTGTCATCTTTAACCTCCTACAATACACTTGCATTTCATTCGTCCTGTGCAATTTTATTTAATATGTGGTTAGGTTCTAAAATGAGCCTGTGAGGTGAAAAAATTTATAGTAAAAATTAAAACCACAGAAACCCTCTAAATCATCCATAAATTTGGGGACATGAACTTTTGGATGATTTCATCCATTCCTTCACCCTTCTGTCGTCCATGTTTTTCTGTGGCCTGTAATTCTTTAGTTGCTTCCCCTAGAATGTCCAGGGTACTGTCACCACATCCTTGACAGTGGCCCGAGAAACCCTGCGAATCATTCACACATTCTCCCAAAGGGTTATCAGCCTCCTTGGGCCCTTGAGTCCTTCCATTGCCGCTGCAGTGACAAGCTGAGTTCCAGACACTGCCTTGGTGGTTTCGCTGTCTCCTCAACCTCGCGCTCCTCTCCCGCCCTTTGCCCTTCCCTGTGACTCTTCCTCCCTTTCTTTTTCCTTCCACTTGAGTATTTGTGCAAAGAAAATGCACTATTTCACCTGTATCATAGTGACAGTAATAATGCCAGTGAAGTGAAACCTCTTGAGAAATAGGCATTTTAGGACCCAGTATATTATTAGAAGTCTTCTCAAGTGTAAATTTCTTTCTTTTCTTTCTTTTTTTTTTTTTTTTTGAGACAGCGTTTCACTCTTGTCACCTAGACTGGAGTGCAATGACGCAATCTCGGCTCACTGCAGCCTCTGCCCCCCGGGGTTCAAGCGATTCTCCTGCTTCTCAGCCTCCCAAGCAGCAGGGACTACAGGCATGCGCTACCCTGCCTGGCGAATTTTTATATTTTTAGTGGAGAACAGGTTTCACTGTGTTGGCCAGGATGATCTCGATCTCCTGACCTCATGATCGCCCCCGCCTCAGCCTCCCAAAGTGCTAGGATTACAGATGTGAGCCACCAGGCCCGGCTGCTAATTTTTGTATTTTTAGTAGAGATGGAGTTTCACCACATTGGCCACACTGGTCTCAAACTCCTGACCTCAGATGATCCATCCACCTTGGCCTCCCAAAGTGCTGGGATTGCAAGCATAAGCCACCATGCCCAGCCAAGTGTAAATTTCTTATACATATGTGTTTTTTGATTTTTTTTGGCCCCAAACTTATATAAGTTATTGAAAGTGAAAAGTCTAAAAATACCTGTCAAGGGGGCCTTCGGTGTTGCACAGCCTTCACACACGGGCCCGTGCATGAGGACAGGTTGAGATGGAACATCTAGACCGTGGGGCACTGTAAGTTGAAACATAGGTGGCCGGGCGCGGTGGCTCACGCCTGTAATCCCAGCACTTTGGGAGGCCGAGGCGGGCAGATCACAAGGTCAGGAGATCGAGACCACGGTGAAACCCCATCTCTACTAAAAATACAAAAAACTAGCCGGGCGAGGTGGCGGGCGCCTGTAGTCCCAGCTACTCAGGAGGCTGAGGCAGGAGAATGGCATAAACCCGGGAGGCAGAGCTTGCAGTGAGCCGAGATCGTGCCACTGCACTCCAGCCTGGGCAACAGAGCGAGACTCTGTCTCAAAAAAAAAAAAAAAAAGAAACAGGTGTCCCTCCCTGTGTTGACAGAGACTGTCTGTGGAATTTTTCATATCATTTACTTGCTTCTAGGCAAATGAGTGCCTCACATTTTCAAGTTGCTTTCATGCAACAAAATGCGCCGTTTATAATCTGCAAATTCTTCATTATATTATTCAATCAAAAATATTTTGTATATTTGAACCAACCCCCTAGTCTATAGTTTGTGCATTTTTAATGTTAAAAGTCAAATCTTTATTGACATGTGTTGAAGGATGGTTGAAATTAGACCCTTCATTCTTCCCTTAACTATGCTTATTTTAAATTTCTGGATCATGACTGTCTATCAAGTAAGCAGCAAATCTATTAGTGCCTCAAAGACTAGAAAAAAATATGACTTGTAATTATGACTTGATGTTGTTTTCTTTTCAATTTTTTTTTTTTTTTTTTTTTTTTTTTTTTTTGGTGACAGAGTTTTACTCTGTCACCCAGGCTGGAGTGCAGTGGCACTATCTCGGCTCACTGCAGCCTCCGCCTCCTGGGTTCAAGTGATTCTCCTGCTTCAGCCTCCCGAGTAGCTGGAATTATAAGCGTGCACACCTGGCTGATTTTCGTATTTTTAGTAGAGACGGGGTTTCACCATGTTGGCCACGCTGCTCTCAAACTCATGACCTCAGGTGATCCACCTGCCTCAGCCTCTCAACATGCTGGGATTACCAGGCATGACCCACGCATGCCCGGCCCTTCTTTTCAGTATTTTAATAAAGGACTTCTCATTTTCCTGGTGAGGGCAAGATTTCACTTTATTATGGAACACTAATGTGATTTTTTTTTTAATATTTAGAAACACTGTGATAGACAGAAAGCAAATCTGCGAATTCGCTTCAGACCTTCCCTTTTCCAACACGTTGGTCTGCATTCATCACTATCAGGAAAAATCCAGAAACTCACGGTTGGTGACTTAATTTTATTTTCTCATGAACATACAACTTGTTATTTAAGGTATAATTATTGTTTTTCTCCTTAAATAAGCTGTATATTATTTAATAGCATATATGTCTTTGCTCCCAGGATAAAGATTACATGAAACCGTTACTTCTTAAAATCCACGTAAACCCACCTGCAGAGGTGTCTACTTCCTTGAAGGTCTACCAAGGGCATACGCTGGAGAAGACTTACATGGGAGAGGATTTTTTCTGGGCTATCACGCCGACAGCTGGAGACTACATCTTGTTTAAATTTGATAAACCAGTCAATGTAGAAAGGTTGGTGATTCCTGAAATGTATGTGATCTTACAATTCAGACCTCTTATTCATAATGTGATTTACAATAGATTTGTGTGTGTGTGCATGACAGATGTGGGGACACAGTGGGCTCCAAAATGTTGGGCTTTAAATTACATGTAAAACAACTCCATAATAAAATGAGTGTGTTGTGTTCAGATGTAACATGTTCAGATGTAACATCGACATTTGACATGTTTGGTGAGCTTCGTTGGTATTTCTGGACTTCCATCTAGTATAATTTTTGTAATACTTTTATGCGCAACTCTCAAAAATCTCAAATTAGTGTTTATGTCTTTATCCTGGCATGTCTCTTGAAGATGGATCTGGACCTACTTGATTAGCCCAGTAATTTGGTTGAAATGACAGATTTGACAGAGTATGACTATTCTTAGTCAATGGTTTTACAAATGCTAGGTTATTTTTGGTACACCAGGGAGAAATTTACAGCCGTTTTATGTTTTTGAGCATTTATATTCATTTTACAAAATTTAGGACTTTCTTTCTTTTTTTTTTTTTTTTTGAGACAGAGTCTCGCTCTGTTGCCCGGGCTGGAGTGCAATGGTGCGATGTAGCTCATTGCAACCTCCACCTCCCGGGTTCAAGAGATTCTCCTGCCTCAGCCTCCCAAGTAACTGGGATTACAGGTGCCTGCCACACCTGGCTAATTTTTTTGTATTTTTAGTGGAGATGGGGTTTCACCATGTTGACCAGACTGGTCTCAAACTCCTGACCTCAGGTGATCCACCCATGTCGGCCTCCCAAAGTGTTGGGATTACAGGCGTGAGCCACTGCACCTGGCCTATTTTTAATTGAATAGTCATGATTCCTTCAGTCCTTCTTCAGGTTTGGGTGTGTTCCCCAGGTTGGCCGTGGCGTACTTAAAAGAACATAGTTCCCCACTTGGTGGTATTTCATTCTGTGTGTCCCGATGGGAGGGCCAATTTGATTTCTAGAACCCACCAGAAGTCATTGTCAGTAATTCTATTTAAGGTGGTCAGAAACAGTTTAGAGCTGTGATATGATGTTAATATTTTTCTTTTGTTACTCTCAACTGATTCCAAAGAGGAACTCAAGTTGTAGAAGTGTTTTAAGCAATGGGAATACCACTGGAAGAACATACAGAAATAGTTTTGAATAATATTTAGCACTCGCATGAGCATTTATTTGTTTTGCTGTTAAAGTTGATTTTTATACTATTAGTAACACTCTGCACTTTGAGATACTGTTTACCACTCAGAGAGCCAGCATGGAATTAGAAACAACATAGATGTCTGTTAGCATGTGTTTGGTTAAATAAAATGATATTGCTACTCAGTGGAATGCTGTAAACAGTCATCAAAAATAATGACATAGATTAATATGTATTGGCATGAAAACTTTTTTAGATATACACTAAGTGAGGTAAAAAGCAAATTGTATAACTTTATAGAATGTCATTATATATCATTTTATAGATTATAGCATTCTATGTGTATAGGATTCTAGAATATATAGCATTCTGTATAGAGTATAGAATTATAGATTATAGAAGGATTTTTTGAAATAATAAAAGCAATATTTTATATATATTATGTACATAGAACAAATCTGTAAAATATCTATTAAACTGTTAATAGAGGTGAGATAACAGGGGTGATTTCATTTGACTTGATACATTTATTTTGTGTGCTTTTTCCCTCAACAATCAGTTTATTTTTCTTTTTTCTTTTTTCTTTTTTTTTTTTTTTTTTAAGTAGAGATGGGGTTTCCCCATATTGGTCAGGCTGGTCTTGAACTCCCGACCTCAGGTGATCCGCCCATCTTGGCCTCCCAAAGTGCTGGGATTACAGGCGTGAACCACCATACCCGGCCAACAATCAATTTCTTTTTCTTAGTCTTTGACTTTTGAGAAAGGATAGATTCACATGCAGCTGTAAGAAGTAAAACTGAGATGTTCTGTGTACCTATCACCCCACTTGCCCAAGGGTAGCATCTTGCAGACTGTGGTTTTGACACCACTATATCAAGATAAGGACCGTTTCTATCACCCCAAGAATTCCCACGTTACCCTTTTACAGCCACATCTCCCGTCCCGTGGCTATAACTGTATCGTGACCACACTGTGACTGGCTGAGCATTTTGAATGTGCAGGGGACTTTTTGTCAGTTCTCCTGAACTGATTGGAGCAGTCATCTGAGGTAGATGGGACTATCTGCATTACAGAAGAAACTCAGGTGCAGAAAGCTGAGGAAACTCGTGAAAGGTGAAAATTCTAGTAAGTGAGAGACCCAGGATTTGGACCCAGGTCTTTCTGACTCCTAAGCCTAAACTTTTAACCATGCAACTGAACTAAAGTTAGGTTTAGATTCAGACATACTTTGCACGTCTTACCTAGTGTCCACCCTTCCCCACACACTGACACATACGCATACTTACTAGTTTGTTTTCAGAGTATCAAAACAGTGTTGTACTCATACCCACAGAGTATTTTAGATCTGTCACCATATATCGATAATTAGTCATTCTTCGAATGTTTTAATATTGATATTCAGATATTTTAAGACGTTAATTTACTTTTAGTATACTTACATTAAAATTAATTGTATTGGATAGAACTAGTCTTTGTTTCTTTTATTATTATTATTTATTACTACTATTATTATTATTTAGAGATGAGTTCTTGCTGTGTTACCTAGGCTGGAGTGCAGTGGCACAGTCATGGCTCACAGTAGCCTAGACCTTCCAGGCTAAGCTCAAGCAATCCTCTCACCTTAGCTTCCTGAGTAGCTGGGACTGCAGGTACATACCACCATGCCTGGCTAATTTTTTTTTTGTAGGGACAAGTTCTCACTATGTTGCCCAGGCTGATCTTGAACCCCTGGCCTCAAGTGATCCTCCTGCCTCGGCCTCCCAAAGTGCTGGGATTACAGGTGTAAGCCACCACGCCCAGCCTAGAACTGGTCTTTGGACATGTCATGACTACCAGTTGTCCTAGTAAAGTTTTTTCTGATATAAGATACAACAGTACTACGTAGGTGTCATAATTTTGACTCTTCCTGGGAAGAGGTTTAAATATTTAAAGCATTATAGACAGTGACATAAAACTGTCATCCTTTTTGAAAATGTCTAGGTGCATTATTAGGTTAAGCAGCAAACATAATTGTTTCTGACAGAAGGAATGAACTAGGGGTCATGCTCTTAAGTCTTTTAAGTTCCCTACAACCTTTCAGAACACATACTGTGCAGTTACTACAAGCTCTATCGTTGTCAACTTTGCTTGCTTAGAGTCTTGTCCAGAAAAGTTGACTCTAAGGTAAGCTCATTTTCTTGAATCTTTGTAAAATCTAGCCCGACTTGTGTTTTTATCTGGATGTTTGTATTTTCAGTTATTTGTTCCATAGCGGCAACCAAGAACATCCTGGAGACATTCTGCTAAACACAACTGTGGAAGTTTTGCCTTTTAAGGTATGACTGCTTTTTCCTCTTACCTTTCCCTAACAACTATACTAGTAGACTTAGCTTGAAGCTTTTCTTGTTTTTAAGGGGAAAGAAAATTCTCATGATTTGCAGGACTCAATGGTGAATAATATTAATTTTTTTGAAATATGAAGCACTTTTATATTTGACAAGTGCATTTGACACATTCATAGAAACAGCCATCGTTTTATCTTGGAAAATAACAGGCCGACCTGGTGGCTCACGTCTGTAATCCCAGCACTTTGTGAAGCTGAGACGGGTGGATCACTTGAGGTCAGGCGTTCAAAACCAGTCTGGCCAACATGGCAAAACCCATCTCTACTAAAAATACAAAACTTAGGCAGGCATCGTGGCAGTCGCCTGTAGTCCCAGCTACTTGGGAGGGTGAGGCATGAGAATCACTTGAACCTGGGAGGTGGAGATTGTAAATAATATGAACGTTTCTACTAGGAAAAGAAATGAATCGTTTTGGTTTTTTGTTTTGCTTTGTTTTGTTTTTTTCTTTTTTTTTTTTTTTTTTTTTTTTTGAGACGGAGTCTCGCTCTGTCGCCCAGGCTGGAGTGCAGTGGCCGGATCTCAGCTCACTGCAAGCTCCGCCTCCCGGGTTCACGCTGTTCTCCTGCCTCAGCCTCCCGAGTAGCTGGGACTACAGGCACCCGCCACCTCACCCGGCTAGTTTTTTGCATTTTTTAGTAGAGACGGGTTTTCACTGGGTTAGCCAGGATGGTCTCAATCTCCTGACCTCGTGATCCGCCCATCTCGGCCTCCCAAAGTGCTGGGATTACAGGCTTGAGCCACCGTGCCCGGCTGTTTTGTTTTTTTTCTTAGATAGAGTCTCACTCTGTCGCCAGGCTGGAGTACAGTGGTGTAATATTGGCTCACTGCAACCTCCACCTCCCGAGTTCAAGTGATTCTCCTGCCTCAGCCTCCCAAGTAGCTGGTACTACAGGCACATGCCACTACACCCAGCTAATTTTTGCATTTTTAATAGAGATTGGGTTTCACCATGTTGGCCAGGATGGTCTCGATCTCCTGACCTCGTGATCCACCTGCCTCGGCCTCCCAAAGTGCTGGGATTACAGGCTTGAGCCACTGCGCCTGGCCTGAATCATTGTTTTCTTTAGTGTTTACTTGCTGTTTGTATTTTGAGTCCCAAATTCTATGTGTTTTTAATGCCCGTTAATTAATACACAATTTAATTTATTGGTCTCTATGGAATCCTTAGATTTCTTTCAAGTTAACCACACAGTTCTTCTATAGTTTTAATAGAAAATACTGTTCTATTTAATTGATTTAATGTTTCATTTCCAACCACCAATATATTATATACAGATTCAAATGATGGCTTAAGAAAACACCTTTTATTATTAATATAATATGTTTTTTAAAGTTCAAGACTGAGATGATATTTCTCTTTTTAGGGATAGCTGTGTTACAAATGCCACTTCATCTATATTAAGATATATTGATAACTTAGGTTAAATAGAAAGAATTATTTTTGAAATTAATGCTTTTGTTTTATTGTAGAGTGAAGGTTTGGAAATAAGCAAAGAAACCAAAGACAAACGACTAGAAGATGGCTATTTCAGAATAGGTAATATCTACTTTAGTAAAATGGCCTTTATTTTTGTGGATTTACTCCTGAAGTACTTTTAAGTTCTTTTCAGATGTTAAGCAACTTGAGGATTACAATTACCAGTGTCCTCCAGGGTTTTTTGTGTGCTGTGTTGTAGTACTTGCTTTTATTATTTGACCCAAGTAGGATTTCATATCACAGATTGGTTCACTTGCTGGTCTTTCTCGCTCCTTCCGCTCCATCTGCCGTGCTCTTGTTGATGCTGATAGAGAGTCTGCCTGTACTACCTCCTACTGGACGGGCTTAGCTCCTCTCCAGTCTCAGCTCACATGACAGGCTAGAATCTGTGCTTCAGGCCCCTTCCCCCTTCTCCAGCTTCACACCTGTGTTGAGATGTCCACTGACACAGCCTTATACCTGCTGGCCACAAGTCGCCTACCATGAGCATCTGTAACACCCACATTTCTTTATTGGTCACCAGTTTTTGCTGTCCCTATCCATCTGGTCGCCTAAGCCTAACCTTGGGAGTCACCCTGAAGACCGCCCTCTTCTTACTGTCCATTAGCACAAATCTGTCAGTTTTTCATCTGAAAGCCTTGAGTCGCCCTGTCTGTGAGGGGCAGTCTGCCCCGTGTCTCCGATTGACAGCCAAGGGAGGGACTGCGTCTTGCTGTGGCTTTCCTGTGGCTTTCTAGAGCCACTGCAGTTACTTTTCTGAAACGTAACTAGAATCCTGAGACCTTTTCGTTATCCGATCCCTTAGCTCCCACCCACCTTCACGTCTGTGACTTTCTCTCGCTCTTTCTCTCCAGCCCTGAGACTGTTGTTCCTCTGATGAAGGCCCCACACTCTCCGGGCAGCTACATCTCTAGCCATTTTCTATGCCTGAAATGTTTGGTCGATTATTTTTCCTTCTAATAAATGCTTTTTCACCTTTAATCTGCCCATTTAGTGGCCCCTCTTCCCTGCTCTTCAGACCCCCGGTGTGCGCCTTTGCTGTGTGATTGTGTCGTTCCATAGCTCCGTTCTGTGCGCTCCCCCCGGAGAGGGAGGGGCTGTGTCTCCCCTGCATGTCCTGTAGGTAACAGGGCCTGTCACTTGGTAGACACAGACTCAATAAATAACTGTACATTTCCTTTTGCTTAAAACAAACGAATGCTTCTCTTAGTATTAGGCAAGAGTGAATATTGGTAACTTGATATTGTAGGTCTATAGCATAGATAACATTTTTAAGCCCTTTCTAGTGCGGTTCTACCTTTGGCAGGTGTCATTCAGCCGTTGCTAAGAGGCTTGCACAATAACCCTGGCTACTTTCTTTATCGTTTTGGTGGATGAATGATTTTTACATTTGGGCAATATCTTAGCCCATCTCTAGAAATATACACAAAATCAGCCGAGTATCCAAGACATTTATTACCCCATTACCTGTCACTTATTAAATTTCTGAGAATGGTATGTTCTAGATTACGAAAGTAGCATAGGAAATAGAGACATCTATATTAAATATCTCTATAGTAATTTGAAGAAAATGATAATCTAAAATATCAACTCATGTTCTTAGAACGAGAAGAGAACTTCTGGATCATCAGCCTAGGACTTGTGTAATCAAACAGAACAGAACTAAAGAGCAGCTGATCTTTTTTCAACTGAATGTAGAAAATTCTGCTTCCTTTAGAAGTCTTCATTAATGGAATTGTGTGTGAGGAGCTTCCTTGACCCTCTCGGTAGCAAAACAGTTATAACTGGTGAAAATTTTTTTTAAAAACTATTTTAAATCTGTGAAGATTGTCCTAAGGGCTTGCAGCAAATGGAGGAACATTTATTCAAGAGAATCTCCCAGATCTCGGGGAGGGAACCAGGACCAGCCTCATCACCCACACCACCCCAGCTCAGGGAGACAGAAGCTCTGCCCTGTGCAGGTACAGCCTGGACTGTACCTGGACTCTCCTGCCAGCTTCTAGTCTAGGGCTGTGGCATCTCCCCAGGAAGGTCAGGCTGCCAGCATCTGTCCTTACCCCCAGTTCTGTTGCAGAAGCTCTGTTCCAGACAAGAGCAGCTGATGAATCTGGGCAGAAGTGTGCCCCAGGCATAGCAAGGTGAGAATACTTGGCCCTGATCACCGCTGCCCCAGCTCGCTGCCCCAGTCCCGTAGCAGAAACCAGCCGAGAAAACCAAGGGCTTGGCTGGGCACGGTGGTTCACGCCTGTAATCTCAGCACTTTGGGAGGCCGAGGTAGGCGGATCACCAGCTCAAGAGTTCGAGACCGGCCTGGCCAACATGGTGAAACCCTATCTGTAGTAAAAATACAAAAATTAGCCAGGTGTGGTGGTGCATGCCTGTAGTTCCAGCTACTTGGTAGGCCGAGGCTGGAGAATCGCTTGAACCCAACCCAGGAGGTGGAGGTTGCCGTGAGCTAAGATTGCACCATTGCATTCCAGCCTGGGCAACAATGTCTCAAACAAAACAAAACAAGACAAAAAACAAGGGCTACTGCCACGACCAGTGCTCTGATCCTAAAGCAAGATGTCACTCCAAGAGAAGGGGCTGCTGTCCTTGCCAAGGACCCAGAGCAGTGGTGTAGAGATTCTGCCCAACGGAGAGGCAGGTCAGAAGAACGGAGAGCTCTGCAGTTCTCCCTAAAGAGGGGATGACTTACTTGAACCAGAATGTAGGGCAGTTCAAGCCTAAGGGTGCTGTGGAATACAATGGAAATTTTAGTGTTAAGCAATTAGAGATGGTAGCTACAGTTAAGCAATTAGAGATAGTAGCTACAGAGAGCAAATCTGATCCCAGTGGAAAGTTTAACAGGGAGAACTAGGGAAAGAGATGCTAGTAAGAGCCCTCTTGGAGTGCAAACAAGCTGCGGTTGAAAGAGGAAAAGTTCCCTCATCCGCCTTTCAGGGCGTGTCTGGGGGTGTGGCTTGTTTCTTGGGTACCCTGCTGCTCAAACCCCTAGGGGAGCATGCAGAAGGGCCGGCTGTGGGGCTCTGACCCCAGGCAGTGTCTAGGGGTGAATGTTTACAGCTCCGAGGCCCGAGTGTGTGTGTGTTACAGGGTGCTTTTTTAGTTTAGCTGTCCATAGGTGGCTTGTGTTTGTTAGCTCAATTGAGACCCCCCGCCTTTTTTTTTTTTTTTTTTTTTTTGAGAGAGAATCTGGCTCTGCTGCCCAGGCTGGAGTGCAGTGGTGCCATCTTGGCTCACTGCAGCCTCTGCCTCTGGGGTTCAAGCGATTCTCCTGCCTCAGCCTCTCTAGTAGCTGGGATTACAGGCATGTGCCACCACGCCTGGCTCATTTTTTGTATTTTTGGTAGAGATGGGGTTTCACCGTGCTGGCCAGGCTTGTCTCCAGTTCCTGACCTTGTGATCCACCCGCCTCGGCCTCCCAAAGTGCTGGGATTACAGGCGTGACCCACCGCACCCGGCCATTAGACCCTCTGCCTTATCACAAGGACAGAGGCTTTCTGTATCCCGGGGTTTCTTGCCTTGGTGTACCTGAGGGCTTGGATCACGTGTGGGCTTGGAGAAGGAGTGCCAGGTTTTACTGAGTGGAAGTAGTGCTCGGCAGATGGGGGAGCCAGAAAGGAGACCGTTTTGCCCTGGAGTCGGGCTGCTCAGCGGCCTAGGCTCTCCTCGACTGCCCTGGCCACATTCTGCGTCATTCCGCCTGTTGATGGCCCGACGGCATCCGTGGGTGTGCCCTTCTGCCCACGTGCTCCCTTCCCCTCCACGTCCAGCTGCTTGTGTGCCTGCCTGCTAGGGTCTCAGGGCTTTTGCAGGCACATATGGGGGCGTGGCAGGCCAGGGTGGTCTTGGGAAATGCAACATTTGGGCAGGAAGACAGAAATACCTGTCCTCACCTAGGTCGGTGGGTGCAGGCCCGAGGGTGGAGCTCCATCCGGGGCTCATGCCCTTCTCTACCCAGCACTTCCCTGCTCCACTTCCCTATCGCCAAGACTGGCCCTGGAGAGGGGCTTGAATTTAAATTGGATCAGACTGGGTAGCAACTTAGGCGTGAAGGCATTGGCAAGAACAGTAGACCATCAGCTGGCCATCAGTGGAGACCCGAGGGTTGATGGGGTGGGGTTAGAAGAGAAGGGCCTGATAGCTAAGAATGGTCTTGCGGAAGAAATACTAGTTCTATTTCAGTGGGTTAAAGCTGTGAGATGGCAGAAGAACCTTCTGCAGAGACCCAGTGGGAGAAGGAAAGGGCCACTGGTCAGGCGTGGCAGGCGGAGGGGAGCCACGAATATAGCCTTGGCCGTGCCTGTCAGTGCCAGGAGTGTGGGGTTCCAGTCATTCTGGTAATTTCCTTCACTTCCTCTCTTCTTTCCTGTCTTTTAATACTTACCTTCCAGACCATTGGGTTAAGGACAAAGGCTAAATTTGTCGTTTGAAAAGTCATTACACACACACGGTACCAAATACAAATTTAAAACGGTAGTCTTGAGTCTTCTTCCCTTTTCTTCCCTCTCCTCCCCAGCGCTTCTGAGAGGCAGTTCCTGTAATGATTTGTGTCCCTTCAGGAGTATTCGATGCATCAATAACAATATCTGGATATGTTCTCTAAGAACAACACATCATCACACACAAATGATATGCCCTATAACCCAGTTTTACATCTCTTTTTTTATGGAACAAAATGCCTATGAAATATGGAACATGAATTTTAAATGTTTTAATAGTAATAATATGCTGAGTACCTGTATCCACCCTCCAGCTTAAGATGTGCCAATTCAGCTGTCCTTCCCTAATAGCTTCTCTTGTCTTCTCCTTCTACCCAAAGCTATACCCTCATAGCTTCTCTTCTCCTTCAATACCTGAATTTTATGGTTACCATTTCCATTTTTACTACGTGTGGAATATATTCCTAAGCAATGCACAGTGGGATTTTGCCTGTTTTCACATTTGATATACATATCTTTCCGTAGTCTACAATTTGGTTTCTTCCCCCTCACAATTGTGAGATTCATCCATGTGGGGGTGTGGGTTTACGACTCATTCTTTTTCACTCCTGTATGGATGGATTCTGTGGATAGCACAATCTGTTCTCTGTTTGGTCATAAAGTTTGTGTCCATGTTTTTGCTGTAATAAACACGGCTGCTTTGAACACTTATGCACATGTATGAGAGTTTCTCTACAATATAGACTTAAGAAGAGAAGCAAATCTTTAACTGCATTATCTTCAACTGTTACTTCATTATTTTATTTATTTATTTATTTAGAGATGGAGTCTCACTCTGTCGCCCAGGATGGAATGCAGTGGCACAATCTTGGCTGACTGCATCCTCTGCCTCCCGGGTTCAAGCATTTCTCTCCACCTCAGCCTCCCGAGTAGCTGGGATGACAGGCACAAGCCACCATGCCTGGCTTAATTTTTGTATTTTTAGTAGCGACGGGGTTTCCACCGTGTTGGCCAGGCTGGTCTCGAACTCCTGACCTCAGATAATCCACCTGCCTCAGCCTCCCAAAGTGCCGAGATTACAAGTGTGAGCGACTGTGCCTGGCGTATTCTTTTTACTTTTTCTTCAGTCATTTAATTGACTGCCTAGAATTCCCTTGTATCAGCATATTGTAATTTATTTGGCCAGACTCCTAGTGATGGATACCTAGGTTGTTTGCAGTCTTTTGCTGCAGTGTATATCCTGTTCTTATACATGGGAGAGGACAAATTGCTGGGTGAGAGTGTTTTGATGAAGCTAGTTATCATTTGGTAATTATTTTTCTAATTAAATGAACTCATCAGGTGACAGTATTCAGTGTCGCATTGGTTAAAATGTTCCAAGTTTTGCAATGGTTTTAAGCTCTGAATGCCCCGTCCAATTCAATATTCAATAATAATTTTTGGTAGCACCTACCCGCTACCCCAGTCCAGCACCAAGTATGGACAAACTTCTATGAAATAAGTTTATTAATGATTTTTGAATAAAAGCATTACTTTGGAAGCTCTAGGTTCAACATTTACAGTATAAATTAGTACAAGCCTGCTCTGCGGTGGTTTTTCAATCTGAATGTACCTTATCTTATGATTAATCTAATTACGATGTTGTGAGACTGGACGATGGATCACATAATGTAACAGCATGCGATCCGCAAACTACGGCCCGTGGGGCACATCTGGCCCTCCACCTGTTTTTGAATACTCTGTGATCTAAAAACATTTTTTAAGTCTTTTTCTTTTTTTATTTTTAAATGGTTAAAAAAGTAAAAAGAATACATTGTGATATGTGAAAATTACATAAAATTCAAATTTCTGTGTCCATAAATAAAGTTTTTTTTGGAAGACAGCCATGCTCATTTTCTAATGTAGTGTGTGTGTGCTTCTACTCTCCAACAGCAGAGATGAGTGAGTAGGTGCAGTACAGATCAAGGTCATGCTCTCCTGGCTTCGCACTGCTGCACAATGATGCATTTATAATTGGACAGTATTTTGAGAGCCACACATATCATGGCACTGTGACTTAAAAAAATTACAAGTACTTATCCATCCTCAAAACAAGAAAAGTAGATTTTGAGCATTGTGGCTTTTAACACAGTAGGATGTGGGTTATTTTACAAAATTGTTGGCAAGTCATTGTAGTTATTGTGCAGTTACGTGAGAGCTGTATGTTATTAGGCTAAATACAGCGATATTCCCAACTCACAGGAAAGCAGTGGTCAGAAAAGCTAGAAAGTTTAGAATGGAATATCTCATCACAGCAGAATTTCTTCACTAAAAATGCAAATGAGGCTGTTCCTAAAGTGATATTTCAAGTGGCTCATTTTTTAGCTAAGCAAGAAAAACCACTTACCAATCATGAGTTAATTGAATCATGTTTAGTAGCAGCAGCTGAGAAAGTAAACTTATTTAAGGATAGGAGGCTTTTCAGCAATAACAATTGCTTGAAGACTGAAGGACACTGGGAGCAATATCAGTAGTCAAAAAGCAAAGCAGATTATTTTGAGTGTTTTTCTTGGCTCCTGAGGAATTGATGGAGTTGTCACTGGTACCGCTCAGTTGTTACTTGGAATCAATGCCAAGGCTGAAGAGACTGAAGAGTTGGTCCCCATAAATAGTTTGGAACAACTACAGAGAAGAGTATTTTCACACAGGCTGAGAAAACACAAATTCAGTAAAACCTGAAGTAGAATCTGCTAAGATGTGCTACAACAAATGGTGGTTAAAAAAAAAAAAAATGTGTGGAGAAGATGGCTTAGTTGCATTAATTTATAAAGCTTGAGAAAATGTAAGGTATTTAAAGCCTATGATTATTTATTTTATTATTCATCAGCCAGGTACTTTGCAGGAAAGATGTGAATGTGTCATACGTCATTGAACCAAATTGTCAACAGTGAACCTTATTCACTCTCATGGACTTAGCCATCACAGATGCTGTGAATTTTTGTCAGAAATAGGAACTCAATATCCTGACTTGCCCTGCCACACAGCAGTTCAGTGGCTTAGCAGTGGTAAACATTTACTGCAGTTTTTTTGAGTTCAGGACCAAGATTGAAATTTTCCCAAATGAGAACTTCCCTCAACAACTATTATCACTTTGAAAATTCATTTTTGCTTGACTGGGCATGGTGGCTAACACTTGTGATCCCAGCACTTTGGGAGGCCGAGGCAGGTGGATCACTTGAGGTCACAGGTCCAAGACCAGCCTGGCCAGCATGGTGAAACCCCATTGCTAATAAAGATACAAAAATTAGCCAGGTGTGGTGGCACATGCCTGTAATCCCAGCTTCTCGGGAGGCTGAGGTGGGAGGATCACTTGAACCTGGGAAGTAGAGGTTGCAGTAAGCCGAGATTGTGCCATCACACTCCAGCTTGGGTGACAGAGTGAGACTCTATCTCAAAGAAAAAAAAGAAAATTAGTTTTTGCTGCACACTTAATATTGTTTCTTAATGAATTCAACCTAAAATTACAAGACAAAATGGTGCTTATATGCAAAACTTACATTGCAATCAAATCATTTTAATGACAGTTATTGGACTTGAAGTACCATCAAGCTCTTTATACATTTCTCATGCTGTCAAAAGTTAAAACAGGAAGCAAGATCTCCATCCCACACAAATTTACGGCAGATGCCCTTTCCAAGCTCCAACTATAGTCCCAGCAGTGGTTTTGGACCTCAATACAAATGAAAGAGAAATTTCCATATCTCAAAATCCATTTAATTGAGGAACTTCACCTAAATCTCAATTGGAAATGATTCATCTGCAGTGTAATAATACACCAGAAGGCTAATAATATACCAAAAGGAAAACCAAATCGAATTCCATAAATGCCTCCCAAGGGATGCATGTGCCCCAGTAAAATCGTGTGCTTGTGGATTGGTATCAGTATTAGGCAGCACCTAGGCTGTGTGAAAGAACGTTTCAAAGATGTATATAAAATATCATTATAAATCAGCCATAACAAGGGGACATTTGCAGTCTGTTTTGATTATAGGGAACATTAACTTTGAACCCCAATTAAGTGAAATGTTATACTCCCGAAAGGAATTGTGTTGTTCTCCTTGGTATACCTAGATTACCAAAAACTATATATTGTATTCAGTTATCATTATATATTGAATTTCCACCTCAGATTTGTGAAAATTTGTTTTCTCTCTTCCTGTAGATATTACCCTACCTAGTAATCTCAAACTTCCTCTTGGCCCACAAGGACTGTCTTTTATAGAAAAAGTTTAGCAACCCTTGGCTTAGAGGAATTTGGCCCACGATGAACCATTTTCTTGTCACTTTTCTGACAACATTTTTTGGTTTTGTTTTAAGATGGATATTATTCCTTATAGAAAGAAAGGTGGTACAGAGTACGTTACCTTGTCTGGTTCTTGGTCCTTATTTTTATAGGAGAGCCTATTTTAGCTTATCATTATAATGGAGTTTTATATTGAAGTGTGTAGAGGAGGCGTTATTTCTTCATCCCTTCTAAATGTGCCTTTGGAAAGAATACACTTGTATCGAGTCCCTGCTCAAGGTGAACAACTGTGTGCATATTTAATTCACAAATCAAAATTTGTTATTGACTTAACATTCAAAGCAATCAGAGTGTGCAATGGTACAGATTATATTTTGGTAAGATTTAGGCAAATCACAATTTACAAAAAAAACTATAGGTTAAAACATTGTTGATGTAAGAACAAATGTATTTTTGTTTTTTAATTTGTAGTGAGAAAAAGTATAGCTCTGCCTAATTAAGTAAATTGCCTGTGAAGTTTTTAAATATGCACTTCTTCATGAAAAATATAAAAGCTGAACGAAAGTAGAAAGAAGGGGGAAAGAAATTACCCACACCCTGTCAAAAGACATCAACTAGAAATATTTTGTTGTATTCCTTTCCTGCCTTAACTCAGTGATATTTTATGTTTGCTTATCTCAGTGTGTCCAACAAGTATTGATTTTTATTTTGAAGGAAAATTTGAGAATGGTGTTGCAGAAGGAATGGTGGATCCAAGCCTCAATCCCATTTCAGCCTTTCGACTTTCAGTTATTCAGAATTCTGCTGTTTGGGCCATTCTTAATGAGGTAAGCATATATCAGTGAAACAGCTTAGAAACTACATTTTTATTATGTTTTTATTTTGTATTTAAGGCCTTTTTGGAATTGAGAATTAACAGCTTTATCATACCTTTTATGATTTTGTATTTCAGATTCATATTAAAAAAGCCACCAACTGATCATCTGAGAAACCAACACATTTTTTCCTGTGAATTTGTTAATTAAAGATAGTCAAGCATGTATCTTTTTTTTTTATTTCTACTTGAACACTACCTCTTGTGAAATCTACTGTAGATAAGACAATTGTCATTTCCACTTGGAAAGTGAATCTCCCATAATAATTGTATTCGTTTGAAACTAAGCTGTCCTCCGATTTTAACTTGACTCAAACATTTTTCAATTATGACAGCCTGTTAATATGACTTGTACTATTTTGGTATTATACTAATACATAAGAGTTGTACATATTGTTACATTCCTTAAATTTGAGAAAAACTAATGTTGCATACATTTTATGAAGGGGGTACTTTTGAGGTTCACTTATTTTACTATTATAGACCCTCTTTTATAGATTATCAGGGATTATATATATAAATATATAAATATACATAAAAATGTTATGGAATTAATTTATTAGAAACACTTAAGAAGTACATATTTTTGTGCAGTAGATTTTTGAATCGATACTTTTTTTGAAAACCAGTTACCTTGCTTTTTTAAGTTCTTTCTATATTTTTCTTTGGAAATGCAAACATTACAAATCAATGCCATTTTTCAAATGCACTGCCATTTAAGACTGATTATAGATGGATTTCTTAACTGAAGTACTTTTATAATCACAGTGACTGAACAAAATATTTTCAAAGACATTTGCCATTCCTTAAAAGCCAAGATTTTAAAGACTAATGTCCTTCCTGAGGGTTACTTTACTATCCTGTGTATGGTGTATAGCCACAGAAAGTCAGTCTGATAAATTTTCAATGTGTAAGTGTGATGTATTCAACCCAGATTATTGTAGACTTATTCTATTTCCTCTGATGTGTAAAATGACAAACTCTTCTTTCCTTTTTAATCTTTGTCTTTAATCCATGAATTAGGTGCATTATCTCCTGTGGATTCTTTTCTATCTGCACTCATTTTATGAGCTCTGACAAGTGCTTTCTAGGTGTTGCTATTGTATGAGTCATAATTGGCATAATTTTAAAGAAAAATTGTAATATTGGTTTTTGGTGAAATATATTAGTAGTAGTATATTTTCCAAAATGATTTTATTGTAGTATGAACTGCTAAGTGAGTCCCGTGTCCAGGAGAGTGTATTTGTTACTCTTAAACATGCAATTCCAAATGATATTACCGCTATAAACAAAGAATATTACCGGTCTCCGCAATCAGTGATCTTTATAAAAGTACTTTTAAAAAAAGATGAATTGTCGGCCAGGCGCGGTGGCTCACGCTTGTAATCCCAGCACTTTGGGAGGCTGAGGGGGGCGGATCACGAGGTCAGGAGATGGAGACCATCCTGGCTAACACAGTGAAACCCCGTCTCTACTAAAAATACAAAAAAAAAAAAAAATTAGCCGGGCGTGGTGGCGGGCGCCTGTAGTCCCAGCTACTCAGGAGGCTGAGGCAGGAGAATGGCGTGAACCCGGGAGATGGAGCTGGCAGTGAGCACAGATTGTGCCACTGCACTCCAGCCTGGGCAACAGAGCAAGACTCCATTTCAAAAAAATAAAAAAAGATGAATGATCAACATCAGTTCCCAGCCAGTCTGCTGGACACACTGGGGTGCCACAAGTGGGTTGCAGGTTGGTTGCAGATGGGCAGAGATGGATTCTGCTGAGCTTTCAGAGTGGCCGCCGGCTGGGGCCTAGCGTTGGGGCAAGGTTCCAGCTGGCTGCCTCTAACCTGGAGGAGCTTCATCTCGTTACCCAATGTGCTGAACCAACAGCATCAAATAGCTTCATTGCCTGTGCAGTGTTAGGAAGTGCAAACGTTTGGAAACACTGATACAGTACAATTATTTCCATCACTCCATGTTGTTACAATTTTTAGCTACTTTTCTTGATTGAAAAGTCAATCACGTTGCCAAAAATGATTTTTATGTCAGTTAAAGGCCAGTTGAAATTTTTTTATTAGGATGTTTTAAATTTACTTTTCACTTTCTTGAATTTTTTTCTTCTCAAATTTCCTTGGCCCAGTGCCCACAAGCAAATTTCATTCAAAAACAGCAATAACCTTTCATCATAAAATTTTGCCACCAGCTTGGCGTACTAAATGACCGCAAAAATAACTGAGTAACCAGAGGTAAAAATCTGTGCAGGTGGGCTTAGGAGTCCCCTTGGGTCCCTGGTTCCTCAGTTGCCAACTCTGGTTTCATGAAGAAAGACCATGCTCTGGAAATCTAGGGAGGAGAAAGTTAGTGCAGCACCTGGTGTGATCTTTAAAGACAGTCTGCCTGGCTCGCTGTTTCCTGTTTTCATGCAGGTTCCCCTCCCAGCATCAGCCTACCTGTTCCTAAGAAACTCATTCTTGTTCCCAAGACTCCTTTTAGTCAAATCTTTCCTGTCATTCCAGGACTTTCTTATACTTCCCTCCCCATGACTCTACCAGTGCCTAGGGTGTGCCAGGCACAAGGCAAGTGGCCAGTGAGCATCTGGATGTGGGACCAGTTTTTCCAGCTGCCCTCCTCTTTCTCTTTTTTTTTTTTTAATTATTATTTTGTATTATTTTTGAGACAGGGTCTCGCTTTGTTGCCCAGGCTGGAGTGCAGTGGTGCTCTCAATAGCTCACTGCAGCCTCGACCTCCAGTCTCAAGCAATCCTCCTGCCTCGGCCTCCCAAAGTGCTGGGATTATAGGTATATGCCACCATGCCCAGCCCACTTTCTCTCTCTTAACTCCCTCTCCCTGCTGTTGTTGCCATACTCTTGCATACACAATCAGCTGTCTAGTTTTTGACTGTTTGTGGATAAGTTTGTGTGTATGGTGTGTGTTGTCTCTCTCACCAGATTTCAGGTTCCTGAGGCGAGCCTGCAGCTCATACTGCTCATCTGTCCTCTCCTGTGATGGGTGCTCAGGGCCTCTCACTGTTGGTTACTCCCTCCGTTCTGCCCAGTTCTGCACTCAACTAGTAGAAGCAGCCATGCTTTCCCCAGCAAGAAATTGTAGTGGTCGCCCTTAAGAGCAGTATGAGGGCAGAAGATTAAGGGAGGGGAAGAGTCCCTGGAACTGGAAGAAGGTAAATACTCTGCCTTGAGAGGGCACTGAACCATTTTACCAAAATAGGAAATGGAAAAAGTGTCAAAGGTTGGGACTAGTTTTAAAAACACATACAGCCAGTAGACACATGAGGGCTGTTAAAATAATTTTTTTTTTACCCGGTTCTGCCATCACACGCACTAGTGACATTCCAAGTACTCAGTGGCCATGTGGGGCTAGTGGGCACCACACTGGACACCACGGATGCAGAACTTTTCCGTCGCCACAGAGAGCTCTGTTGATCAGTACTGTGTCCAGAGTGCTCGTTATGAACAGTTCAGAAACCACGATTCATACATTCTCCTTATGAGGTTAAAAGCAGACATGGGAATAGAACATAATGCAAATGATGATGAGTATTTTGGGTGAGAAGAGAAAGCTGAGGACCCATTTCTAGAATTCTGAGATGTAAGATTTCTTAAGTTCTTTATCTGAGTCTCATGCGTTCTCCACATCATGCACTGTACCATACTGTGTAGTCAGAACAGACAGTGTGATTGAAAAGCTTTGGAAACAGTGAACACAAAGGATTATTTAGCACATAGGCTGTAGATACGTATGTGTGTATTTATTCAGGCATTGGAGATGGTTGAATATCTTTGAACAAAGTGTATAGCTTCTCAAATCAGTGGTTGCACTAGTAAATAATTAGAAGGTGTTGTTATTTTTAAAACTATAAGCAAAATTATGAAGGCCTTTAAAAAATCTATCAAAATAATGAAAAAGAGGTTGTCTCCCAACAGTGCTGTCCCTCAAAGATAAGATTGGTTATGTGGAAACAGCACATTTGGAGATTGTTCTAGTGAATAGCAGTGTGTATTTGTGGTACGCAAATTTCTAAGAATGACCCCTACTGACACCCCTGCCAATGACCTTGTATAATATCCTCCCCCTCTGAGCATGGGTGGAACTTGTTTGATCCATGATTATATCATGTTATGTAGCAAAAGGAAGACTGTCTGGGGGTGGCTAATCAAATCTTGTGACTCCTTTAGAAGCAGAGAGTTTCCTCGGGCTGGTAGCAGAAGTCAGAGACAAAGCAGAAGGACCCCAGGCACCATTGCTTTTTTAAGGTAGGGGGCTGCATGAGAAAGAATGCACGTGGCTTTAAGGAGCTGAGAGAGGCCTTGGCTAATAGCCAGGGAGCTGGGAACTGCAGTCCTACAGCCACGGGAACTGAATTCAGCTCATTCATGGGCTTGGAAAGGCATTCATCTCTAGTCTCCAGGTAAGACCCAGCCTGGCCAACACTTTGAGTCCAGCCTTGTGAGACCCTAAGCCGAGAACTCAATTAAGCCTGCTTGGACTTCTGACCTACAGAACTATGAGATAATAAATCAGTGGTGTTTGAAGCTGCTAAATTTGTGGCAAATTTGTTATGTCGGAATAGGAAATGAATACAGTATTTTAAAAGAGGTAAAGAGGAACTCTTCGTACTTGATTCCCTGTAGTATGCTGGATCTTTCTTGGTAAATGCATGAATAAAGTCTTCAGTAGCAAGTCATGTACCTGGACCTCGTTGGGGATGTTCTCTGCCAGAGATCTCAGTTCGTCTTCGTTGGACGTTTGTTGGCAAAGTTGCAGCATCTTACTGAGTAGCGTTTCGTAAAGGAACTGCTAGAATGAGACTATAGGAATAGGACTGAAACAGTGTATAATGAATCTTTATTATTTCTAGAAGAGGTGTTACTTTATGCTGATTTAGACTGCTCTGAGCCTGTCAGAAGTAAATTCAAGAATGATTAACAGTGGTATTTTAGATACAACATTAAGAGCAAAAACAACCTTGGCCTTGTAGAGATCAGATAATCCACTGTTTATCGAGGGACTTAATTTTTTTTAACCAAAACTTAGTTTCTCTTTTTATCATCTAGAACAGATCAAATCCTGTATGGGCCAGCCAAATGTTTGCAGTTAGAGAATGTTTTGCAAATACCTCTCTGCTTCCAAGCCATTAATTGCTAATGAAGTTTTATTTTGTCCATTAATTTTTGTGCTTATTTTTACTGTATTGCCATGGCCTTGATACAAGTAGAACTAAAAGAAAGAAAACGAGAGGTTAAGACTGTCAAAAGTTAAGAAATGTGAGTCATAATCATACCTTAATGTTTTAAGGGAACTTTATCCAATCCAGTCCCTTTATAGAAAAGGAACTTTTCCAAGCTATGTTGCAATATTTATAGTGTGTAAAATTTTGTTTGACTTTGGCAGTTGTGCATTTTAAATTATTGATCTTATATGCTACGATAACTAGTATGCTTACTTTCTTTAGTGCATGTGATCATACAGTGCTAAAAAGATATTTTTTAAAGACCCAACCAAACCGAGGATTTTGTTATACATATCTGTATCAACACCTTTATATAAACTCCTCTCTTCTTACCTGAAACACTCCTTCACCGGTTTGGGCACTAACTAGATCCTTTTCAAAGGAACAGACGGGAGTGAGCGAGCTGGCACTCCAGAGTGCGTCTGAGCTGAGAATTTAGAAGACCTTATTCAAGAAAGTAAACTGAGCAGTGACGGGAAAGCACTTTGAGTGAAGTATCATTCCCACTGTTAACGTTGCAGTAAAAATGGTGGAAAAAAAAAAAAATAGTGGTGCTAACATTGTTCTTAAATGAGGATTGTTTTTGTTGTGGGGAATATTTTAATACTCTTGGACTTTAGGGAGGCTATTTTATGTGTCACTTGCTCCTAGTTGTTTCATTGTATTAGTAATTAGCAAACTGTCCTGGAACCAAGGGTTTGGTACTTTAGCTTGACTAGCATTCCATTATTTATTTGAAATGCTCAGTGTGTGCTCAAATTTGGTGACAATATCTTTTGAAGACATATTCTCTGAGCCTTAAAAATGGCTGCTATCAACAGTACTGTAAGATGCACTGCCAGTAGATTTGATACTTTTCATTTCAGTGTAGGCAGTAATGTTTTCTAAGAAAGATTTAGAAATCAGCACAGTATAACAACTGTGTTTCATTTATGGAATGAAAATACTGAGGTGTCCCATTCAGAACACTTTGGAAAGGTTGTCTTTGCATTAGGGGATGTTTCTGGAAGCATCCCTTGGAGAAGCTGCCTGAGGAATCTCCTTGCCAGGTTGTACCAGATTTTTTTTTTTTCCTTAAATGTATTGTATATATTTTCCTTAAAATGTCTTCACTGGCTGAATGATTCGTACCTGTAGTAATATTTTAGGTACTTGTTGGATTTTTAAAGGAAGATTATTTATTTTCAGATTTGCTGCTATAATTGAAAACCTAATAACTGGTCCTGTTGATTGTGCCTTTCATCACTGTTTTTCTGTGCCACGACCGTTCATGTGTATTTGAAATAAAGAAGTTTAAAAAGCCATGTTGAATTCAAGATTCCTTCTAATAAAAACAGGTGAAACTTAATGAGTAGTATTTTATTATTAATTTTGTTTAACACTGATTCATACTAGTTATCCATTTTCAGTTAGAAAAAAGAGTGGATTCTTTATTTGGGTTTTGTAAAGTCTTTAAAGGGGGAAAAAAAGCCTTACTGTGAAGACAGTAATGACGAATATTATGCTGATGTTCACTTTATTATATGCACTATACAGTTCCTAAAATAAGAGTAGCTACCTGGGCCTCTTTGATCTAAAATATTTAGGGGCTATTAAGTTTTTAATGTAGAAAATGCTACTAATGATGCTTAGGGCCTGAAGTACAGTGACCCCCGTTTGAGGGATCCTATAGGTTAAAGAGGATTCTGAAGGTTAGAAGGGATCATGTGGCTTATGTAAATATTTAAAATACAGCTTATTAGAAATGGAGATTATGCATTTTTGTCAACAGGAGAGAGATGGGGCTGGATGATGATTCCCTCGTTCTCCAACTAGATACTCTTTCAAAAATACTTAATTCATGTTGTTTTACATGTTTTCCCCATGCCCTTAGCATTTTACATGTAGCTCTTAGGTTTGCAAATATTAGAGTGAACACACATGCTTTAGTTTAAAAAATATTTATTACAGAAATGTACATTTAATTAGTTTTAAGGAATGTACCTGACCACAGTGTTTATATTTCTTCAAATTTGCAAACTTTACACCTTTAAGATATCTACAAAGATAGTTTATTTACAAGTTTTACAAGAAATGATCACTTCAAATACTGTTGACACAGTTATGATTGAATATTCTCACTTTTTTTTATTTCACTCTGTACTTATAGAAAGAACACAGAGTATGGGTGAAGTTCCATCCCAGTGCCAGGGACAGCCCGTAGAGCAGAATCAGAGGTGCAAATGGATACAGAAGAATTACTGTATTTTTCAAAAATGGCAATGCTGGAAAAGAAAGGAATCCAAACTGATTTTTTTAAAAAAACAAATATATGACTAATAAATGAACATTTTGAAAGACAGCTTACTTCACCATGTGGGGTGGAAGGGAATGCATCTTTTGAATCAGTGAGATTATGCTATTTATACCCAGAACCAGACTCCTCCTCCCAACCCCTCTGTGCTGCTTCCTTCTTGTCTCGGGCTGGGAAGAAACCGAGGAGAGGAATTACTTCAGCACAGAGACTGAGTGGGACATACACTGGACCAAGAGAGGTTAACAGTGAGGGAGAAATATCACAAGTATTCATGAAAACAGTGGTGAATTTAAATTTGTGACTGCCTCAGAAGCCTCTAGGAGTCCAACTTAAAAGTACAGAGATGGATGATATAGGAAAATATCTTTTAGCTATTTGAGATTTTCCAGTGTAAAGCATTATACCCCCACTTTAAGAAGATGTGAGCTCAACTAATAGCCCAGGCTTCAGAAAAGAACTGAAACTCTTAAATATAAAAATCTGGCTCCAAATACTGATGTTTCTTGGTCACTGGTTAGTTGGCGAGACCATACCCCATGCATCCTGACCTGAGTATTTCTCATACAGGAAGGTCTTAAACAGAAACTGAACTGTACTCCAACTATTCTAAGTGGTATAGGAGTTAGGAGGAGTGTTCAAATAACCACTTAGAGAAACCACAGTGCTACAGTGTTCTCATCACAAAACACTTTCCAAATTCATTAGAAATGGCACAAACATCTCCCCTGGACTAGAGAAAGCACTCCCCAAACAAAGCATTACAATGAAGGGGTTAAGTGTTCCCTGGCCAACCAGTCGAAAGGGGAGAGAATGGGGGTGGGAACAACTCTGGAGCCAGGCACAGTCAGAGCCATCTGTATTTACAGTTAGGCCCTAACCATCTACAGAAACAGGAAAGGAAGGGCTAAGAAACATACAGTGCAGTCTCTAGATTTTATTTGGCTTTATTTAATGGAGATCATTTCTTAACATAAATGAAAAATAATGTATGTTCCTCATTCATATTAAGAAAAATGAACTGACAACAGGATTTAAGAGTAAATCTGCAAACATGTCCTGAGGACAATAAATGCTGGGCCCGATCTTCTGTGATCGTCTACAGAACCATATGGTAATCAAGAAAACTAAAAAGGGGGCAAGAAGTATGACTCCAAAGGCTTTAGAGAACTTCAGTTCATAGACCTGAAGTTCTATGAAGATTCTGGGTCCCACCTTTCTTTGCTCTACCCTCTGGCTGGTAACCCACAACCTGAAAGCATGGGAGAAGAGGAGGAGCGAATGGTCTTGGATTCCTGCAAGTCATTTGGAGATAACCAGTATGGTTTAACATGGTTCCTTCAAAGTATAAAATCTGTTATATACCAGCTAGGCCATTTTCTAGCTGCATGACCATGGGTAAGCTGCTTAATCTCTGTGCCTCAGTTTCCTCATTTGAAAACCAGAAACGTGTGTAATTATGAAGATTAAATGAGATAATGCACATAAAATATTTAGGACAGTGCCTGTAAGTGTTCCATAAAAGCAAGCTATAGTATTACTGTTACAACTTTCCCCCTCTTCCTATGTTCTCACCCAAAAACATTTTAAAAAATTACTTACCACTGTATCCCAGGAAAGTTACATAGATATAATAGCCAACTGCAACCAACCATAAGGTATTTCCAACTAAATATCCAATAAATGTGTCTGTCAGGATGACATCTGCCAGAAGAGATGCAGGCCATGAGTCCCTTTACCAACGCATGCAGTGAAGACCTGGATAATATTCTAAGTAACTGCTACTTACGGTTGATGAAAAAAAGCTGGATAAAATGCAGAATGACCAGGAGTGGATAAAAAGCATTGAGATGCACATCAAAAGCATAGCCCCATTCCACATCATAGTCTCTGCTCTGTCGTTTCACTAAATACTTGTTAGAGATGAACCTAAGAGCAAAATTAAAATGTCTTTCATAATAAAATTGATTCTGAAAATGTTTACTTACTATGTGGCAGACATTCTCAAATCTGGAGCTATACCAGTAAACAAAACAGACAAAAATCCCTACCTTCCACCTAGGAAGGAAGACTGACCATGATATAAATATGTTAGATGGTACTATGGAAAGAGAGAGAGCAGTAGAGAAATGTGGAGAATACAAACCTGAGATGCAATTTTACATATGAGGGTTATAAAGTAACATTTGGGTAAAGACCCAAGGACAGTGATGGTGCCTGGCAGGTCTGAGGAATGGTAAAAAGACCAATGTGCTGAAAGAAAAGGAGCAAGAAATGAAGTCAGAGAAGAAACAGGGTTGGGTCCAACATCAGGTCACACAGGATCCATGTTTGACTCCATGTTTGACTCCATGTTTCATGGAGCCTGTAGCCATCTGACAATCTTTGGCTTTTATTCCTGGTGAAATGAGAAGCCTGATTTGACTTAAATGCCTTGACAGAGCCTCCCTGGTGGCCGATCTGAGAACAGACTCGAGAGACAACACCGGAAGCAGAGGCCAGTTAGAAAGCTACAGCAAGGAAGAGATGAGCAGAGGGACTGGTGGCAGTGGAGGTGCTAAGATGTGGCACACATGATACTCGGAAGGTAGAGCCCCCGACATTATTGGATGTGCACGATGAGAAAAAAAGACTCAAGGATGACTGAGAGATTTCTGCCTTGAACAAATGGAAGATGGAGCCGCCTTCAATTGAGGTGGGGCTGGCTGTGAGAAGAGTGGTTTTGAGGTGGGAAGGAGTGTGCGGAAGTTTGAATTTGGACCTGTTACGTTGAAGATGCCAACTAGTACGGAGTAAGAAGTTGTATACAATGTCTAGAGTTTAGAGGACAAGTCCAAACTGGAGATATAAACTCATCAGTGTATAGATGATATTAATATTTAAAGCCACGGGCCTGGATCATGTCACCAAAAAAATGTGGATAATGAACAGGCCCAAGGCCCAAGGCCCAAGACCCCTATTAAGAGGAGGATGAAAGAGTAAGAAGCAGTTAGGAAGAGTGACACATCCAGCCGTAAGAACAATTATTCAAGCGTATGTCACTGTTCTACAACATGGCCTACTAGTTTTTCAGTTCAATGATGAATAAAAAGTAAAATATCCAAGTAATAGAAAAGTAGATCTTCAAAGACCAAAAGTTGTATTATAAACATATATTGGAAATTCAATGTACTTTTTAATGTATTACTTCATCTCAAGGATACAATTAAGAATATACTATTCTGACACTGGGGAAAAAAATGGAAAATAAACAGATGAAAAATATGGTACGATACTAATGGTAACAGTTCCTGCATTTAGTTATCTGAAAATGCCAAAACAATACTGAACAAGCTAGAGCTTACCAAGACAGTTTCCTTTTTAGCCAAGAATGTGTGCCATTCAAATTGTATGGAATCAACATGTAGCTCACTCCCCAAGAGCACCCTCTATGAAAGCAGACGTTCTCTGCTGCCCCTATCCCCCTGCTTATCCCAAATGGGCACTTTCCAAGCTTCTGGCCTCAGTGAGAGTCCTTCCTCTAGAAGACAGATGTGCCTTCTGAGAGCACTCCAAGGCACTGTGGTTTTCACCTCCCAGCTCCATATTAACGCCAGTCAGAGGCTCATCATGGCCCAGACTCTTGCCTCTAGGTCTAGAGTTATCAACCTCAGTGTCTACTGACCTTTTCCACTCTTCAACAAGTTCCCTGAACTCAACAGGCCGTCAAGGGCTGCTTCATCTGCACCTGCTGCTTCCTCAGTCCTCCAAGGCCAAACGTTGCAGGCCATCCCAAAGGAGCCTCACACCTACTACCCCTTCCTGATCCTCCCTCATACCTTGTTATCTCAGGAAGCTCTCGAATCCATCTCTCCTCTCTATTGCCATCACCACCATACTATCTGGGCCTCCTCTACTCCTACGCAGACCTCTGCAAGTGTATCCAGCCTTGCCCACTCACTACTCCAACTTTTGCCTCCTCCACTGCCATGGAAAAGATTTTTCCTAAAGTGTGAGTTTGACATTATTTCCTTACTTCAAAGCCTCAAACCTCCCCACCTCCTTCTGCCCCCAATCCAAACATGCAGTCTATGAGACAAAGTCCAGTTTTTTACCTGAATGGCATTAAGGCCAATTTCTGTAGTCACATCTCTTCCCCAGTCACTCGGTGTCACCCTATGCTCCCAGACCTAGCATGCTGTTCCACACCTCTATGCCTCTGCACTTGCAATTCCTGGTGCCAGGAGTCAACTATTCCCCATCTCCACAAACCACCTCCTTATGCTGGCTTCAGTAATACATCTGTGATGGTCATCATTACATGCAGTCATTTCTCCTTCTAGTTCCTCACACAACATAGGTTCTCAAAACTACACTGAATCCCTTTCTATTTAATTCGAACTATGATACAGACTCACATGAAAGGTGCTAATCTCCAGGTTCATTTGGTTTCTGTGGCTGATATGGTTTGGCTGTGTCCCCAACCCAAAATCTCATCTTGAACAGTAAACTGCGAAATTCCCATATGTCAAGAGTGGGGCCAGATGGACGTAACTTCCCCCATGCTGTTCTTGTGACAGTCAGTGAGTCTCACAAGATCCGATGGTTTTATAAGCATTTGGCATTTCCCCCACTTGTACTCACTCCATCCTGCCACCTTGTGAGGAAGGTGGCTGCTTCTCCTTTGCCTTCCGCCATGACTGTAAGTTTCCTGAGGCCTCCCTAGCAATGCACAACTGTGAGTCAATTAAACCTCTTTCCTTTATAAATTACCCAGTCTCAGATATTTCTTTACAGCAGCGCTGAGAACAGACTAAGGCAGTGGCCTCCAGAATTACTGTATTCATGGCAGAATGCTTATTATGAATGAAACTATTCTTTTGAAAGTCTTATTTATTGAAATTTCAAAATACACCATTTGTTTTTCATGAATTTCTTGGTAATGAATATGTGACTTACATTAGTATTAATTCTAGGCCAGATGTTAGAATTTATGTTAACAGTGCACAGCATTTATTGGCTAACTAGCATATACAAAAGTTCTGCTGTACTAGTCAGCAGTTACAAAGAAAAATACAGGCATATATCATTTTAACACACTGTACTATATTGCACCTCAGATATACAGTAGTTTTTTAATTTTTACATATTGAAGGTTTGTGGCAACCATGTCCAGCAAGTCTTCCTGTGCCATTTTTCCAGCAACATATGCTCACTTCACGTCTCTGTGTCAGCATTTTCTAGCAATAAAGCATTTTAAAGTCTGTACATTGCTTTTTAGAGCCATAGTGCTATTGTACACTTAAGACTACAGTACAGTGTAAATATGATTTTAATATGCACTGGGAACCAACACATCTCTGTGATTCAGTTTACTGCGATATTTGCTTTACTGCAGTAGTCTGGCATGGAACTAGCATATCTGAGCTACGCCTGTAAAAGGGTGGTATTGGCCAGGCGTGGTGGCTCACACCTGTAATGCCAGCATTTTGGGAGGCCGAGGTGGGAGGATCACCTGAGGTCAGGAGTTCGAGAGCAGCCTGGCCAACATGGCAAAACCCCGTCTCTACTAAAAGTACAAAAATTAGCCGGGTGTGGTAGTAGCGTGCCTGTAATCCCAGCTACTCAGGGACGCTGCAGCAGGAGATTCGCTTGAACCCGGGAGGTGGAGGTTGCAGCGAGCTGAGATTGCACCATTGCACTCCAGCCTGGGTGACAGAGTGGGACTTCATCTCAAAAAAAAAGGCTGGTATCATCAGAAGTTATAGTTGCAGAGTCTTGCTTAAAATATTAGTAACTACCAAATATTGAACACTTAACTATATGTCAGGTACTTTTCATAACATAATTCTCTCAAAAATTGGACAAAATAGTTAACTCAATTTTACAAAATAAAGAGACTGGGACTAAGAGTTTCACAGATGGCAAGCAACACAGAAGACAGGTGATTTCTGCATTTTCAACTGAGACTCCACCTCTGGGGACAGGGCACAGCTAAACAACACAACAACAAAAAAAAGCAGCTGAAACCTCTGCAGACGCAAACGATTCTGACAGCTTTGAAGAGAGCAGTGGATCTCCCAACACGGAGGTTGAGATCTGAGAACGGACAGACTGCCTGCTCAAGTGGGTCCCTGACCCCTGAGTAGCCTAACTGGGAGACATCCCCCACTAGGGGCAGACCGACACCCCACACCTCACACAGTGGAGTACAACCCTGAAAGGAAGCTTCCAAAGCAAGAATCAGACAGGTACACTCGCTGTTCAGCAATATTCTATCTTCTGCTGCCTCTGCTGCTGATACCCAGGCAAACAGGGTCTGGAGTGGACCTCAAGCCATCTCCAACAGACCTACAGCTGAGGGTCCTGACTGTTAGAAGGAAAACTAACAAACAGGAAGGCCACCCACACCAAAACCCCATCAGTACGTCACTATCATCAAAGACCAGAGGCAGATAAAACCACAAAGATGGGGAAAAAGCAGGGCAGAAAAGCTGGAAATTCAAAAAATAAGAGTGCATTGCCCCCTGCAAAGGAACGCAGCTCATCACCAGCAACGGATCAAAGCTGGACAGAGAATGACTTTGACGAGATGAGAGAAGAAGGCTTCAGTCCATCAAACTTCTCAGAGCTAAAGGAGGAATTACGTACCCAGCGCAAAGAAACTAAAAATCTTGAAAAAAGAGTGGAAGAATTGATAATTTGAATAATTAATGCAAAGAAGGCCATAAAAGAACGGACAGAGATGAAAATCATGACACAAGAAATACGTGACAAATGCCCAAGCTTCAGTAACCGACTCGATCAACTGGAAGAAAGAATGTCAGCGATTGAGGATCAAATGAATGAAATGAAGCGAGAAGAGAAACCTGAAGAAAAAAGAAGAAAAATAAATGAACAAAGCCTGCAAGAAGTATGGGATTATGTAAAAAGACCAAATCTACGTCTGATGGGGTGCCTGAAAGTGAGGGGGAAAATGGAACCAAGTTGGAAAACACTCTTCAGGATATCATCCAGGAGAACTTCCCCAACCTAGTAGGGCAGGCCAACATTCAAATCCAGGAAATACAGAGAACGCCACAAAGATACTCCTCGAGAAGAGCAACTCCAAGACACATAATTGCCAGATTCACCAAAGTTGAAATGAAGGAAAAAAGCTTAAGGGCAGCCAGAGAGAAAGGTCGGGTTACCCACAAAGGGAAGCCCATCAGACTAACAGCAGATCTCTCGGCAGAAACTCTAAACCCAGAAGAGAGTGGGGGCCAATATTCAACATTCTTAAAGAAAAGAATTTTAAACCCAGAATTTCATATCCAGCCAAACTAAGTTTCATAAGTGAAGGAGAAATAAAATCCTTTACAGATAAGCAAATGCTTAGAGATTTTGTCACCACCAGGCCTGCCTTACGAGAGACCCTGAAGGAAGCACTAAACATGGAAAGGAACAACCGGTACCAGCCATTGCAAAAACATGCCAAAATGTAAAGACCATCGAGGCTAGGAAGAAACTGCATCAACTAACGAGCAAAATAACCAGTTAATATCATAATGGCAGGATCAAGTTCACACATAACAATATTAACCTTAAATGTAAATGGACTAAATGGTCCAATTAAAAGACACAGACTGGCAAACTGGATAAAGAGTCAAGACCCATCAGTCTGCTGTATTCAGGAGACCCATCTCACATGCAGAGACATACATAGACTCAAAATAAAGGGATGGAGGAAGATGTACCAAGCAAATGGAGAACAAAAAAAAGCAGGGGTTGCAATCCTAGTCTCTGATAAAACAGACTTTAAACCATCAAAGATCAAAAGAGACAAAGAAGGCCATTACATAATGGTAAAGGGATCAATTCAACAGGAACAGCTAACTATCCTCAATATATATGCACCCAATACAAGAGCACCCAGATTCACAAAGCAAGTCCTTAGAGACTTACAAAGAGACTTAGACTCCCATACAATAATAATGGGAGACTTCAACACCCCACTGTCAACATTAGACAGATCAACAAGACAGAAAGTTAACAGGGATATCCAGGAATTGAACTCATCTCTGCAGCAAGCAGACCTAGTAGACATCTACAGAACTCTCCACCCCAGATCAACAGAATATACATTCTACTCAGCACCACATCACACTTATTCCAAAATTGACCACATAATTGGAAGTAAAGCACTCCTCAGCAAATGTACAAGAACAGAAATTATAACAAATTGTCTTTCAGACCACAGTGCAATCAAACTAGAACTCAAGACTAAGAAATTCAATCAAAACCGCTCAACTACATGGAAAATGAACAACCTGCTCCTGAATGACTACTGGGTACATAACGAAATGAAGGCAGAAATAAAGATGTTCTTTGAAACCAATGAGAACAAAGATACAACATACCAGAAACTCTAGGACACATTTAAAGCAGTGTGTAGAGAGAAATTTATAGCACTAAATGCCCACAAGAGAAAGCTGGAAAGATCTAAAATTGACACTCTAACATCACAATTCAAAGAACTAGAGAAGCAAGAGCAAACACATTCAAAAGCTAGCAGAACGCAAGAAATAACTAAGCTCAGAGCAGAACTGAAGGAGATAGAGACACAAAAACCCTCCAAAAAATCAATGAATCCAGGAGCTGGTTTTTTGAAAAGACCAACAAAATTGATAGACTGCTAGCAAGACTAATAAAGAAGAAAAGAGAGAAGAATCAAATAGACACAATAAAAAATGATAAAGGGGATATCACCACCGACCCCACAGAAATACAAACTACCATCAGAGAATACTATAAACACCTCTACGCAAATAAACTAGAAAATCTAGAAGAAATGGATAATTTCCTGGACACTTACACTCTCCCAAGACTAAACCAGGAAGAAGCGAAATTCCTGAATAGACCAATAGCAGGCTCTGAAATTGAGGCAATAATTAATAGCCTACCAACCAAAAAAAGTCCAGGACCAGATGGATTCACAGCTGAATTCTACCAGAGGTACAAGGAGGAGCTGATACCATTCCTTCTGAAACTATTCCAATCAATAGAAAAAGAGGGAATCCTCCCTAACTCATTTTATGAGGCCAACATCATCCTGATACCAAAGCCTGGCAGAGACACAACAAAAAAAGAGAATTTTAGACCAATATCCCTGATGAATATCGATGCAAAAATCCTCAATAAAATACTGGCAAACCGGATCCAGCAGCACATCAAAAAGCGTATCCACCATGATCAAGTGGGCTTCTTCCCTGGGATGCAAGGCTGGTTCAACATACGCAAATCAATAAACGTAATCCAGCATATAAACAGAACCAAAGACAAAAACCACATGATTATCTCAATAGATGCAGAAAAGGCCTTTGACAAAATTCAACAGCCCTTCATGCTAAAAACTCTCAATAAATTCGGTATTGATGGAACGTATCTCAAAATAATAGAGCTATTTATAACAAACCCACAGCCAATATCATACTGAATGGGCAAAAACTGGAAAAATTCCCTTTGAAAACTGGCACAAGACAGGGATGCCCTCTCTCACCACTCCTATTCAACATAGTGTTGGAAGTTCTGGCTAGGGCAATCAGGCAAGAGAAAGAAATCAAGGGTATTCAGTTAGGAAAAGAAGAAGTCAAGTTGTCCCTGTTTGCAGATGACATGATTGTATATTTAGAAAACCCCATTGTCTCAGCCCAAAATCTCCTTAAGCTGATAAGCAACTTCAGCAAAGTCTCAGGATACACAATTAACGTGCAAAAATCACAAGCATTCTTATACACCAGTAACAGACAAAGAGAGAGCCAAATCATGAATGAACTTCCATTCACAATTGCTTCAAAGAGAATAAAATACCTAGGAATACAACTTACAAAGGATGTAAAGGACCTCTTCAAGGAGAATTACAAACCACTGCTCAGTGAAATAAAAGAGGACACAAACAAATGGAAGAACATACCATGCTCATGGATAGGAAGAATCAATATCGTGAAAATGGCCATACTGCCCAAAGTAATTTATAGATTCAATGCCATCCCCATCAAGCTACCAATGAGTTTCTTCACAGAATTGGAAAAAACTGCTTTAAAGTTCATATGGAACCAAAAAAGAGCCCACATTGCCAAGACAATCCTAAGTCAAAAGAACAAAGCTGGAGGCATCACGCTACCTGACTTCAAACTATACTACAAGGCTACAGTAACCAAAACAGCATGGTACTGGTACCAAAACAGAGATATAGACCAATGGAACAGAACAGAGTCCTCAGAAATAATACCACACATCTACAGCCATCTGATCTTTGACAAACCTGAGAAAAACAAGAAATGGGGAAAGGATTCCCTATTTAATAAATGGTGCTGGGATAATTGGCTAGCCATATGGAGAAAGCTCAAACTGGATCCTTTCCTTACTCCTTATATGAAAATTAACTCAAGATGGATTACAGACTTAAATGTGAGACCTAATACCATAAAAACCCTAGAAGAAAACCTAGGTAATACCATTCAGGACATAGGCATGGGCAAGGACTTCATATCTAAAACACCAAAAGCAACGGCAACAAAAGCCAAAATTGACAAATGGAATCTAATGAAACTAAAGAGCTTCTGCACAGCAAAAGCAACTACCATCAGAGTGAACAGGCAACCTACAGAATGGGAGAAAATTTTTGCAATCTACTCATCTGACAAAGGGCTAATATCCAGAACCTACAAAGAACTCAAACAAATTTACAAGAAAAAAACAAACAACCCCATCAAAAAGTGGGCAAAGGATATGAACAGACAGTTCTCAAAAGAAGACATTCATACAGCCAACAGACACACGAAAAAATGCTCCTCATCACTGGCCATCAGAGAAATGCAAATCAAAACCACAATGAGATACCATCTCACACCAGTTAGAATGGCAATCATTAAAAAGTCAGGAAACAACAGGTGCTGGAGAGGATGTGGAGAAATAGGAACACTTTTACACTGTTGGTGGGATTGTAAACTAGTTCAACCATTATGGAAAACAGTATGGCAATTCCTCAAGGATCTAGAACTAAAAGTACCATAAGACCCAGCCATCCCATTACTGGGTATATACCCAAAGGATTATAAATCATGCTGCTATAAAGACACATGCACACGTATGTTTATTGCGGCACTATTCACAATAGCAAAGACTTGGAATCAACCCAAATGTCCATCAGTGACAGACTGGATTAAGAAAATGTGGCACATATACACCATGGAATACTATGCAGCCATAAAAAAGGATGAGTTTGTGTCCTTTGTAGGGACATGGATGCAGCTGGAAACCATCATTCTCAGCAAACTATCGCAAGAACAGAAAACCAAACACCGCATGTTCTCACTCATAGGTGGGAACTGAACAATGAGATCACTTGGACTCGGGAAGGGGAACATCATACACCGGGGCCTATCATGGGGAGGGGGGAGCGGGGAGGGATTGCATTGGGAGTTATACCTGATGTAAATGACGAGTTGATGGGTGCTGACGAGTTGATGGGTACAGCACACCAACATGGCACAAGTATACATATGTAACAAACCTGCATGTTACGCACATGTACCCTAGAACTTAAAGTATAACAATAATAAAAAAAAAAAAGGGGTTTCACAGATAACTAAGTTGGCATTTGAACCCAGGTCTCTGTAACTAAAATATTCACTACAATGACCACCACGCCCACTCAACCACTGGTCCTCCACTGAGATCGCTGGCCACATCCCCTGCCCTTCATCCAGCATGCCAACCACACAGAACGATTTAAACACCAGATTTATCCTCAGTACACTGCTGTTGTTAAAGCAACCAAAGTCAGACTGAGAACCCTTTTGATAAAGCCTGTGTCTGTGTGTGTGTGTGTGTGTGTGTGTGTGTGTGTGTGTGTGTGACAGAGAGACAGAGAGGGGGTGAGGGTTAGAGAGTTTTATTCTCAGTAGGAAGGCATGAGAAGTTTAAAAAAAAAATCCTTCTTTTTCAAGTATACTTCATTTAATGCAAAGATTCAAAGTAAGATTCCACAAAATAACCCTTTAGATCTAAATGGATTTAAACGCAATGAATATCAAGAAGTGGTCTCTCCTGACAAATGCAGAAAACCATGCTATCATCCAGACAACTTAAGCAGAACTGGCTCAAACTGTAACATTTTTGCAAAACCAGGGATTTTGTTAGTATGTGGAAAATAAATCTCTGGACCCCAAAATCACTAAGCCAAAGGGAAAAGTCAAGCTGGGAACCGTGTCAGGCAAACTTGCCTCCTATTTTATTCCTAAGATAGCTTATCTTTACAGGTGTGGGACAGAAAGTCCTCCTTCTGCTCACCAGAGACAAGTGTTTATCTGACTGCTTCCTCTGCCCCATTGTTTACCTAAAAATGCAGACTCACTGAGCCAGACTAAGGCATAAATGACTATTCCTGTACTTGCCTCTCACAAGTAAATTGTGCGTTCAGTGAAAGGCTGATCAAAGACTCAAAAGGATGCAACCATTTGTCTCTGATCTAACTATAACCTGCTTTCCCCACTTTCTGGACTAAAATAATGTACTTTTTTTCTTTTTTGAGACGGAGTCTCGCTCTGTCGCCCGGGCTGGAGTGCAGTGGCCGGATCTCAGCTCACTGTAAGCTCCGCCTCCCGGGTTCATGCCATTCTCCTGCCTCAGCCTCCCGAGTAGCTGGGACTACAGGCGCCCACCACCACGCCCGGCCAATTTTTTGTATTTTTAGTAAAGACGGGGTTTCACCGTGTTAGCCAGGATGATCTCGATCTCCTGACCTCGTGATCCGCCCGTCTCGGCCTCCCAAAGTGCTGGGATTACAGGCTTGAGCCACCGCGCCCGGCTAACAATGTACTTCTTACACATGGAGACTGATATCTCAAGTCTCCCTAAAATGTGTAAGAGCAAGCTGTGCCCCGACCACCTTGGGCACATGTCCTCAGGACCTCCTGAGGCTGTGTCACTGGCGTGTCCTTAACCTTGGCAAACTAAACTTTCTAAATTGAGACCTATCCCAGATATTTTGGGTTCAAAACATAATTATTTCAATTATTTGCTATATTTGACAATATAAACCAGCCTTTATTTTCTGATCTAGGTGGCAACACAGGAGGGCAAATTGTAATAATTTTGGCAGTCAAAATCGATCATTCAGTGACTCTACCTTGGTTGCAATTTCCATCTGCTGCCATTGTAGCTCTGAAGCAAACAAATGGAGATGCTACAACAGTATCTGAAGAACCAAAGTTATGGTACTTACCACATTAAAGTTGCTATCAGAAGACCAACGCCTACACAATCTATGAATACAACCCAAAGGAGAAGCTTTATTGTCTCAAAGAATCCCATGTCCAGCACAAAGCCAAATCCTATAGTGGACACTGAAAGAAAGATTCACAAGATTCATTTAGGGACTCGGCTAGGTTCTGGAAATACATCCCTTGCCCTCTAGATGCCCAGGCTAGTGGGAGAGACAGGTCTGTACGCAAAACTCCCTAGATGTGTGAACACCACCTTGGAACAAAGCGTCGCCACTGAGAGAGTTGGAAGTTTCCTGAGGTGGGCCCCTGCCAGGCTGATTCACCACGGTGGCCTCAGTATTTAGAACGCCAGTCTAGAGAAGGTACTAACATACCTTAAGTCCAGTTAAGGTGCAAAATACCCTGTAAACTTCAATATCTTACCCACCTCAACACCCTACAGGTAAATGAGACCCTTGCATTATGGAATTGGAGAACTTCAGTTTCTCAGGTTCACATCAGTACTTTTACAATTCTCACTCCGGATTTGCCTGACTGCCATGCAATTTCCAGTTTCATATTCCTTTTCACAGTCAGCTGCATACTGGTTCACAGTAGTTGAAAAGATATGGAGTGAATTTTGTCCCCTGCTTTTCAATGTCCTAGGGTAACAGTTTACTCTGGCATCTGCTTGGGACCTGTAGAACCAAGACTACAATTTTCTTTCCTGCGAGATTTTTGAGGCTTCAGTAAAAAGGAGAAATAGTTTCCAATATTTCCAGATTCTGACCCACAACACATTTATAACAAATAAAAAGTCTAATCAGAAACGCTAAGCGTTCAATTCTGTCTCAGACAAACACACTTACCACAGAGCCAGATACTTAACAGGACCAAGAAAGCAGGGTCATCTCTGGCCCACTGGTCCTTCGTCTGTTTTCGATAATGAAAATTTCTGTAAACTCTCTGTGGGGATGTGAACAGGTAGAGCATCTGCCAGGCAGCAAATTCAAAGTCCATCTGCCGAAAGCGGAAAAGCCTTCTCAGATATTTGTAGCGTTTCGCTCCGGCTGTGTGTCTTGCTGCATCCCTGGAATTCAAGACTCCGTTCCCCTGCACTGAGGAATTCACTGAAGTACTCGGTAACATCTTCCTAGATGGAAGAAACACATTTCTTTTACACGTATGCTGAAGAAACTTTTGGCTACGAGCACCCCTCTTCTGAGTTACTTGGCAGGGAGGTCACTTTCCATGTTCTTCCCAACCCTAGAGAAAGGCCAGGAGTCAAAAGCAAATGCAGTTGGTTCTGAGGCGGGGCTTGGGGCTTGGGAACCGCAGCCTGCAACCTCAGGCAAGGGCAACAGCTCACCCTTCTCAATCACCTAATAACACATATCCAGGGGCAGCTACCATTACAGAGACGGGGATGATGTGACAGCTCCATGACTCCGAGAAGAGTGACAGAGCCAAGATTCCAAATCTGACTCGAAATTCCGTGCTCTTAACCACCAAGCATTTAAGAAAATGCCTAAGAAAGCAATGTTTCAGCTGGTTAGAACAGTGTTACCGAAAAGGTAAAACAAATGGCCTATTCACATAGATCCATCAGCGCACTGCCAGCAAGCTCCTCGGTCACTAGAATGAGATTAAAAACCAAGCAAAACTCCGATCCCTAGTGTTTTACATTCGGAATAGGTCAGCAGAGGGAGCGGTAGCGTCGGAGTCCAGTCGAACCGGTCCGAGCTCCGGGGAGCGCCGGCCACTGCCCGGCTGCCCGTCTCCCCTCCACTTCGCAGGCCCCCGGGACGCCGGCAGCGCCTGACCGGGCCCAGCTGCTCCCTCCCTGCCCGGGGCCGCGGATACGGCCGCCAGGTTTAGCAAATAAAAACAGAATGCCCAGCTCCGTTTGGATTTCAGACAGGCCACGAATAAGGTTTTAGTACGCCTACATCCCACGCAACATTTCGGACATGCTAATACTAAATGCTCTTTATCTATGATGCAAAGGTAACTGGGCGTCCTTTCATTTTATCCGCAACTCTATCGCCGGCCGAGGGGCCGGACGCCGACATGGTCATTGTCAGGCCGCAGCGATATCAGGTCGCAAGCTGTCGGGATTAAATGGCCCCCGGCGGGAACCTGGGCTGCGGGAGGACAGAGCGGTCCTCAGGCCTCACCTGGAATCCTGCTACAGCCTCGACCCGCGTCCGAACCAGCCCACCACCTCCTCCCAGCAGCCGAGCCCAGCCGCCACAGGGCGGGCTTCCCTTCCCGCAACGCAGCCGGCGCTTCCGGCGCGCCCCGCCTCGCGCACCCACTTCCGCCGCGCACGCGCCACCTCTCGGCTCCCGTAGTCCTCGGCCCGACCGCCGCGGCCCGCCGGAAGTTATCGCCTCTGGCTTCCGGCCCGCTGAGACTGGGGCCTTGCTTGCTCCCGATCCGGTCGCCACCGTTGCAGTGGAAGAAAGTAGAGTGCGCAGCGGACGGGAAGCGCCGTCATGCCTAAGTATTACGAGGACAAGCCGGAGGGCGGCGCGTGCGCGGGCCTGAAGGAGGACCTGGGCGAGTGTCTGCTGCAGTCGGACTGTGTGGTCCAGGTAGCGCGGCCGGGCGCTCCCGGTGGTGACGACGCCTGCCCCGGGGAGGCCCGGCTCGGCGGAGGGCAGCGGGTCGCCCGCGGCGGCGGTTGGAGTTAACCATCCCGGGCGGAGGTCACAGCTCGGGCTCACTGAACGTGCGCAGATCCGCTGAGCTAGTTCCCTGTGGGGTTAAATCGGAGATAACGATAAACCCACCCTGTCGGGTTTTTGCAAAGATTAACCCGTTTCAGTTCACGAAGCGTGTATTGCATGCTAGCACTCTGCCGGGTTCTGGAGACATAAAGGAGAATAAGCCAGGTTTCTTGCCTGCCTAGAAATGATGATCTGCGGAATTAATGATTCCAGAGAGTTGCGTAAACCTGGTACACTGCCCTGGCCAGTCGTGTCCCCTGCCCGTTCAGTTGTGACTGAATGTGTGCTCAGTTTGCCTTGTGTTGATATGAATTTGTTTCTAAGTTAGAGTTCTCTGCATTCTTGGATGTTAAGTTGCAAAAATAAAGCAACTCCATATTTTCACGATTTGGTATCTTGCTTCCCCTACGCTCTTACTTCACTCCCCTGCTACAGACACAGGTCTCCTCAGCACCCTCTCGGAATGCACTGAGGCATGTAGTGAGGTTCAGAGTGGACCTGGGTTCTGGTTTTAGAGCTCCAATAAACCACAAGTGCCTTTTCCAATTACAGAGGCCCGACCAGAGGGCATTCAATTGTGTGCGGTTATCTTTGCATTGGGAGATGTAGTTCCAGCAAGTTGCTGTTATTTCAGAGAAAAGATTACCCCCAAATGGACATCCACTATAGGGCCGTATTAGTGTTTCTGCCGAGTCACAATTTATGTTTGGTTCACATTTTAGCAGTCGGCCATTCTCGCCTCCCAAAGTCTAGTAAAACTTGAGTTATTATACATTTAAGAGATTATCTCGCCCAACTTCCTTATATAAATAAGGAAACTGAGGTGCCGCTGTTTTCAGGCTCCCCTGTCCGGGGCTGTGTCCCCTCTGCCCCTTATTCACTGGTGCTGCCGTTCAGCCAGCTCCTAGTAAATGCCTCTTAAGTAGCAGGCATGGTGCCTGACACTGGTGATAACGAAGATGAATCAGTTGCAGTCACTACCCATGTAAGCTTGGTGTCATGGGAGAAATAGACATCTAAGAGTCTAAATTCCTGCCATAAGACTGTAAGCATTTATTAAACGTGTTTAATGACTAGATCTTGAGGAAAAAAATGCCTTAGCCCAATGGAGAGCATCTGATTTTGCTTCAGAATTTGGAATCTTCTGAGGTGACATTTGAGCTGAGTCTTAAAAGTTGAATAGCAGTTTATCAAGTAAAGGAGTGGGAACTGTTGTGGTTGTGGGGAAGATCTGAAAGAACAGCAAGTGCAGAGGCAGGGAGGCGTGGGAGGGCCCAGAAGAGCTAGTGTCCTGCCATACGGGAACGCGGGAATGGGAGAGAAGCCTGAGGGGAAGGTTGCAGCCAGGTGTGAAGGCCCGCGAGTGTGTCAGAGTGAGGAGACTGGATTTTATCTAGACGTTCAGCACGGAAGGCCACGTTGATGAGTCAAGGGAAGAAAGTACACCGAGTAGCACTGAGGAAAGAAAGTCCAAGCGGAGGACAATAGCAGCAGCACAGAGAAGTCCAAGCTGGCTTTCTGCAGCGGTTGATACAGCAAACATGTATGGAGTGCCAGGCTCCGGTTCAGGGAACAAACACTGACGAACGGGACATGGCCTCTGCAGTGTAGAAAGCGGGGCCGTTTGGCTGGAATGCTGTAGGTAGAGATTGTGGTCGCCACAGCTGGTACAGACTTTGCTTTTCCCGCCATTGAATGTGTGGCCTTACCAGTGCTCAGTTGGGTCAGCCAGAAAACGTGATGCTTATAAACAGTTCTTTAGATGGAAGTTCGTTTACAGGTTGCGTTCAATTCATTCTGAGTGGTGACTTCAGCTGGAGTGTAAAAGGGCAAAAGTGAGGAGGTTTGCAGGTCCAGAACCATCTCCTACAGTCTGTTGGCAGCTGCTGCCCACGCTCCTCCCTGGGGACTCTGAGAGACCAAGGACAGCTCTGCTGAGGTTTTTGCTTGCTCTATATGGCAACCTGATTTATGACGGAAATTTCTGATTTCTTAAGTTCGTGAATAAAAAGGTTCATCTGATCTGAGGGCAGGTTGGTGCTGTAGTCTCTTCTTGCCAGTCCACCTGAAACCTGCAGCACCTCACTCTAGGGAGAAATTCAACATAAACGTGTATTTAGTTCTAGGAGATTGTCCATCTAGGGAGACTGTCAAGGAGTTAGAGGGCCTCAGGGAAACTCAGGGTAATGGTAAGGATGTAAATTCCAGTGGGCCTGGAGGGAAGCAGGGAAAAAGCAGATTCAAAAGGCATCTCTTGAAGAGACTTCTTAGGATTTAATGACTCCTGGATGATCAGGACAATGAAATTCTGCCAGAGGAACTTCACTCATCACAGGATGTCTTCTTTGTCTCCACTAACAGCTTCCAGACCTGCTGACTCTTCATCAGAATCACCTAGAAGTGGCGTGGCTTTTTAAAAGTACAGATTCCACTGCTGCCCTCACCCCACCCCCAATAAGTTAAAAGTTTCTTTCCTAGGTTGGTTCTTGGGCACAGCCATATTTGAGAGCACTGACTAATCTTGACCTCAGAAGGCAAAAAAGCTTGGGAGTGTATTAGTTAAAATACAGATTCAAGTACATGTTACAGAGACCCAGAATAATAGTGGCTTAAATAAGACAGAGAACTCTCTTTTTTGTTCTTGTGCCTCTAATCAGGGCCTGGTCATTTCCCTCAATCTTCCATGGACACAGACACTGTTATTCTTGTGACTCTGTGCTGTGAAAATAGGAAAATATAGGAAATAGGGTGTTGCTCTCATATTCATGGTCCAAGACTGCAATCATCAGGCCCGGCAACCTTATGGAGTGAAGTGAGGAAGGGGGCAAGCCTCTTTAAAGACCAACGCAGAAGTTCTACGCCTGTTTCCCACACATTCCAGTGGCTAGAACTTAGTCACAGGACCACAGGTAGATGCAAGGGTGTCCAGGAGATTCTCACCCAGTCATATGCTGGATAAAAAGGAAGAGCAGACAGCTAGCAGTCTGTTATTTGGGGTGGAGTGGATGATGAATGACTGTCTCTTAGCTTTAGTGTATCTAGATGGATTTTTACCCCGGGCAGTTGGCAATATAGGTTGAAAGCTTTTGAAAAAGGTAGCATCTTAGATACAGTTTGAAGAGGCATCAGCTTATAAACTATAGTTACAACCTTTTGTATGATTAGTCTGTTGTCTGCCTCCACATTGTTCATGTGGGCAAGGCATCCCGCCAGCAGAATTGCAGAGTTTGGAGAGGAAGGAAATTTGCGACTCTGATCCACTTTTGAGGGTCACTGGTGTAGATGACATTTGATATCTAGGACCCAGGCAGACATACAGACTGGAAGGTGGCCAGGATCCTGGGGGACAGGAATACCACAGACATACTACCCTGTAGCTTTTCATAGTAAAAACTAGCGGAGTGTGCCTGGCACTTGGAACATAAAGGTTCTGGGGAGTGGCTGCAGTGATGTGGTTGCAGAGTCAAAATCTGCTTGAGGGAAAATCCCTGATTATGCAGAGCATATGAGCTTTGGGTTACATTTTTCCTGGTGCATGAATGGGCCACGTTTCTATTTAGTATTCCAGCCCGCCTCATACACTTTAGCTATGTAAAGTGTTTCATACTGACACTAAAAATATTCTGATTTTAGGGTACCCAGTTCACACATTTCACCTATAAGGAAATGAAGGTATCCCTTTCTAGATATTAATTTAAGGAAACAATTTAAGGAAAAGTGTCCCATGGAAACCAGTGTTTTCAAGAATTCAACAGTGTCCTTAAAGTTCCCAAGTTACATTTTTTTTTCATTCTTTAGGCACCAACAGCCCAAATAGATTTTTTTTTTTTTGAGACGGAGTCTCACTCTGTCGCCCAGGCTGGAGTGCAGTGGCCGGATCTCAGTTCACTGCAAGCTCCGCCTCCCGGGTTTACGCCATTCTCCTGCCTCAGCCTCCCGAGTAGCTGGGACTACAGGCGCCGCCACCTCGCCCGGCTAGTTTTTTGTATTTTTTAGTAGAGACGGGGTTTCACCGTGTTAGCCAGGATGGTCAAGAACTATTTCTTACATAACTCTCTATTTTCCTCTTTTAACACTTTAAAAAAGGACTGTTTTCAGGACAATTATTTTGTACTTTGTGAGAACATTTCCAAGGTGTTTATATTGTTTTATGTGTCTGTCATAGGAAGGAAAATCCCCTCGGCAGTGTTTGAAGGAAGGACACTGCAGCGCTCTAAAATACGCATTTTTTGAGTGTAGAAGATCAATGGTAAGTGGTTAAAGATTTTTAAAAGCTTATGCTAAAAATTAGCTCTATGGAAGTTAAATATATGAATGACTTAATACTTACAGATAAGTTGCAGTGATATGGTTTGGAAAAAAGGATGTAGATATAGTTCTTACTCCAGTGAGTTAATGTTAGGTAGCATTCAGGAAAGCTCATTTTTATGTTCTTCTGTCACCGTGCTAGCCACAGCTGCTGAACTTCGTGCATTTCCGAAAGGGTGAGAATGAAGTCTCAGCAGGTATATATGGGTAAAAGTTCCTGTTGGCCACTCTCAAGTTCAGCTCGGTTGGCAAGTGTACACAGACCTCTCGTGTGGAGCTCTAAGCTGTATACACTTGTGCCTTATGTGACTACGAGAAAGTGCCCGTATCTGTGTTTGAATTTTGGAGGGATGGATTGTAGAAATAAGGCCTAAAAAGATATTACAAATCTCTGGGGTTCTTTCTAACTTTCTTTGATTTGGAAGATCTACGGAGATCTTTGGAATGGAAACTGAGACCCTTTTCTTGGAGAAAAGTACAAAACCACAAATAAGATCATCCCATTAAAGGAAGAAAGCACTTGGACTTGAGGATGCTTTTTTTTTTTGAGACAGAGTCTCACTCTCTTGCCCAGGCTGGAGCACAGTGGTGCCATCTCGGATCACTGCAACCTCTGCCTCCTGGGTTCAAGAGATTCTCCTGCCTCAGCCTCCTGAGTAGCTGGGATTACAGGCGCCTGCCACTATGCCCAGCTAATTTTTGTATTTTTTTTAGTAGAGATGGGATTTCACCATGTTGGCCAGGCTGGTCTTGAACTCCTGACCTCAGGTGATCTGCCTGCCTCAGCTTCCCAAAGTGCTGGGATTATAGGAGTGAGCCACTGCACCTGGCCTTGAGCATGCTTTTGTTTGCTTAGGAACTACACTGCAAATCCCTTCCTTTTTGTTAACAAAAGAAATGGAGGGTACTGATACTTACGACCTGCAAGTGGTTGTAAACAAGAACTTGAGCATGTTTGCCAGCTAATCAGATGCAGGGAGGGTATAAAGTTAGATTACATTTGGCCATGCTCTGTTTCCTTTCTTAAGTGACATCTTTTCTTGTCATTTGGTGTGAATAGAGAAGGATTTTCTTGCCTTCTCTCACATAGATTGTTACCCATGTAAAATGCAAGCCTTTAACTTTGTCAAGAATTTCAAAGCATGTAAACTCTCTGAAATTCTCTACCTAAAGCTCAGTCTTCAATCTCCAAAGAACGAAGAAGTCAGATTTTTTTTTACAATTTATCTACCTTATGCAGAAATTTTTAACAATCGTGGATAAAAAGTAAAATGTTCTTACCATTTCTAAATATCAAGACAAGGCAGAGTTTCACATATACTTTGACACTGAAAAGAACATGTTAGGGACCCGTTTTTTTTTTTTTTTTAAGAGACGGAGTCTTGCTCTGTCACCCAGGCTGGAGTGGTGGTGCGATCTTGGCTCGCTGCAACCTCCACGTCCTGGGTTCAAGGGATTCTTGTGCCTCAGCCTCCTGAGTAGCTGGGAGTACAGGCATGTGCCACCACGCCTAGCTAATTTTTATATATTTAGTAGAGATGGGGTTTTGCCGTGTTGGCCAGGCCAGTCTCAAATTCCTGATCCACCTACCTCGGCCTCCCAGAGTGCTGGGATTACAGGCGTGAGCCATTACGCCAGCTCAGGGACCTTTTTATAATCTTTCTCCAAGACCATGTTTTACTGTTAGTCTTCCAAAATGAGCAGAGTCATATCGCTCTTAATGCAACTTGTTATACGTGCTTGGAAAAAAAACAGAAATATAACAATTTAAATTGTGTGGGTAATTCTGTATGCTGTTACAGTGACTGTGCATCTTATTCGAAGGTGAGATGGGAAGTTTGAATCTGCTGTTCTCTCATAGTAGGAGCAGCTAGCTCACCATCCTGGTTATGATTCCTGTGTTTAAATTTTTTTTTTTTTTAAGTGTGGCTTTAGCTGCTTTACCTAGTGTTCAATGAATAAATGGCTGGCTGTCCACACTGGCTTTGTTGGACTAATTGGCAGGGTCTGTCTCCAAAATAATTCCTTCCTATAGAACAGTGGTCCACAACCTTTTGGCACCAGGGACCAGTTCCGTGGAAGAAGACAGTGTTTCCACGGATGGGGAAGGGGGTGGGGGATGGTTTGGGGATGAAACTGTTCCACTTCAGATCATCAGGCATTAGATTCTCATAAGGAGCATACAACCTGGATCCCTTGCATGTGCGGTTCACAGTAGGGTTCACGCTCCTGAGACTCTCATGCTGCTGATCCGAATGTAATGCCCCGATCTGACAGGAGGTGGCGCTCAGGCCCTAACACTCCCTCTCCTGCTGCTGACCTCTTCCTGTGCTGCCTGCTTCCTACCAGGCCATAGGCTGGTACAGGTCTCTGGCCTGGAGGTTAGGGACCCCCAATATAGAACTTTGGGGGAGTGCCATTGACTATGCAAGTTTGCCTTATAAACTGACTTTAGAACCGTCTGCTCTACCTACCACCCTTAAGAAATGACTGCACTGTGAGGCTTCAGTGAAAGAACGTGCTGCCATTTTGTGAGGTGGTAATTCACCTGAAGGATTTTTAATTCCAAAATGTTACTTAACATTTTTCAGGGCTCATCAGTTACAATTTAAAGGTTTCAAATATATTTGAATATTAACCTAAACTTAGAAAGTTAAGTTTTTTAGAAGAAGGATTGTATACTTAGTCCAAATAAAAAGTTAAATGTAATTTGGATTCTGCTTGTGAAGAAAATCTTTATTGATTGCCCTGACGCAGAACTTTTATTTTTAATGCCATTTTATTATTTATTCATTTATTTATTTATTTTTGAGACAGAGTCTTGCTGTGTCGCCCAGGCTGGAGTGCAGTGGCACGATCTCAGCTCACTGCAACCTCCACCTCCCAGGTTCAAGCAATTCCCCTGCCTCAACCTCCCGAGTAGCTGGGATTACAGGCGCAGGCCACCATGCCCAGCTAATTTTTGTATTTTTTAGTAGAGATGGGGTTTCACATGTTGGCCAGGCTGGTCTCAAACTCCTTACCTTGTGATCTGCCCACCTCGGCCTCCCAAAGTGCTGGGATTACAGGCATGAGCCACCGCGCCGTCAGTGCCATCTTCATTACTGTGCTTTTTCTTGGTAGTTCTGATGTCATTGCCTTTTTGATTTTGCTAATAACTGGTTTATTTCTCTCATGCAGTGATACCCTTACCAAAGTAAGGGGTGTTTAATTAATTATATTGTACCAAATTTGATTTAATTGTATATTTATTTTCAGTTGGATAACAGAGCAAGATTCAGAGGAAGAAAAGGATATTGATACATTACGTTGAAGCCAAGATGGAAGACAACAGATATTTTCTCTGGTCATTAACACAAATAAGCCAAAACAGGAAACATACTTTTTACTATATCTGTTTGGTTGGACCAGATTTCCCCTCCATGGAACGCTGAAGAAAATGGATGAGTTCTGTTTTTGAATATGTATAAAGTAAATGATTCTCTTGATCCAAGTTATTTTTTAGAAGAAAAACCTAATTGAACAGTTATGGGTTGGCAGCATAATAAATGTGTTTTGAGAACTGTTCTAAAGCACAGAGAATGGAAAGACTGTTATTTGCAAACTTGACTCTTCAATCGAATTACACAATTTCTACAGGCCACTGATGTGACTGACACAGTTGATAACATGGAGCCCATCCAGAAGATGTCTGTTTAGGATGAAACTTTTTCTTTAGTTCAGTCTTCTCCTATCTAGTTCTAAAATAAATTGTGTTTGATTCCTTAGAGAAGAAATACTTCATGTGTGCTGTGATTCACTGAAGTAATAACCTCAGCACTTCAACAGAATCCACAGGCGTAGCTGGCGCTCGGCCCCACGTCGTGGTGCCAAGGCTCTTTACCATCATCTTCGGACTGCTTTTGTTTCCTGCTTTCATTTTTCAGGCTGGCCCTCTCTACATCATGGGCCAGTGTGAGCTCCAAGCCCACATCCTTACGATCCATGATTCAAAAGGGAGAGAGAGAACTTCCTTATTCAGGGTTCACAAATCAAATACTATAAAAGGACTCTGGTCTTCCCAGGATCACCTGCCCTTGCATTGGACCAGTCCCTATGGAAAAGGGGATGGGGGCCTGTGATCTTGGCCAGGCCTGGGCTATCTGCGCTGTCATTGCTGACTCCTGTCAGAATCACATGGATGAGCAGGGAGCTGAATCCCAAAAGGAAAGGGGTTTAGAGCAAGTGGAAACAACAGATGTTCACTATAGAAAGCAAGAATGAAAACCATGAAGTGGTTGAAGATTAGCCTTACAGTAATTTTATTCTGATCACTTAATACAGTAGAGTCAAACAGGAATCCAAGTTTCCAACTTTACTTTTGGCACTGAAGAATCACACACAACCCTAGCGTCTTTATACCTCCATGGTTCACTGGAGTTAAAGCAATCAGGGTGTTGTACAGCTCACTTGAGTTTGTAAAGGTTCTACTAAAAAGTGAGAATTCCACCCCAGCATGGGTCGTTGTTGCAGAATATCACACAGGTCTGTTGAGTGTACTCCTTTTCACTGGGAAAGGGACAGTCATGGTTTTTTTCACTGTATACCTATTTAAGTGATATAACTATTAATAAAAGTAAACAACTCTAAAATGTATATTATAAACCCCTCTCATCTTTATTAACAGCTTTATTGAGCTTTATTTGGAGAAATACACATACCATCAGATTCACCCTGAAACTTACCAATGGTTTATCGGTGGTTTTTACATTGTATCTACAGAGCTACCATCACTACTAATTCCAGAACATTTGCATCACTACAAAGAGCAACCTGTACCCATTAGCAGTCACTTCCCTTCCCCCTCAGCCTCTAAAAGCCACTAATCCACTTTTTATATAACATTTAGCCTTCTGTGACTGGCTTCACTTACCATAATGTTTTCAAGGCTCATCCCATGTAGAATCTATCTGTACTTCATTACCTTTTATTTTTGAGTAATACTCCACAGTATAGATGTACCACATTTTATGTATCCATTCATCACTTGGCACACTTTGGTCTGTTTCCACTTCGGGCTATTATGACTAATGCTATGATCAATGGTGAACAAATTTTGCATGAGCATATGTTTCCGTAAGAGCAGAATTACAGGGTCATATAATTCCAACTTTCTTTTTTGAGACAGGGTCTCTGCTGTTGCCCAGAATGCAGTGGCATGATTGCAGCTCACTGCAGTCTCACCCAGGCTCCTCCTAACTCAGCCTCCTGAGTAGCTGGGACCACAGTCACGTGCTATCACGCCCGGCTAATTTTTTTGTATTTTTGTGGAGACAGGGTCTCCCCATGTTGCCCAGGCTGGTCTCAAACTCTTGGCTCAGGTGATCTTCCCACCTCCCAAAGTGCTGGGATTACAGGCGTGGGCCGCTGTTCCTGGCCCAACTTTAACATTTGGTGAACTGCCAAAATTTTTCACAGAAGCTGTAGTATTTTACATTTCCACCAACCATCTTTGAGGGTTCCAGTTTCTCCACATCACCAGCAGTTATAATTCATGTTTTGATTATAGCCATTCTACTGGGTATGAAGTGCTACCCACTTGAGATTCTGACTTTCATTTCTCTAATGGCTAATGATGTTTGAGCATGTTTTCATGCGCTTATTGGCCATTTGTATGTCTGGAGAAACGTCTATTCAAGTCCTTAGTCCAGTTTTCAGTTCAGTTCTTTTTACTGTTGTAACAGTTTTTTGTATGTTGTAGATACGAGTCGCCTAAAGATAAGTGACTCACAGATTCTCCCAATTTGTGGTTTGTCTCCTCACTTTCTTGATGGTATCCTTTGAAGTATAATTTCTAATTTTGGTGAATTACAATTTATTTTTTTCTTTTGGTGTATCTAAGAAACCATTGCCTAATCTAAGCTGATGGAAATTTATTCTTTTCATTTAAGAGTTTTACAGTTTTACCTCTTACATGTAAGTCTGTGATTCATTTTAAAAAATAATTTTTAAGGCCTTTATTTGTAATCTATTTTTAAAATTTTAATTGTGGTAAAATACATATAAAATTTACTATCTTAACCATTTTTAAGTGTACAGTTCAACAGAGTTGAGTGCATTCACAATTATGCAACCAATCTCCACGATTCCCCTTTGACCCCACCACCCCTCCACCTCTCTACCCTGACAGTCACCATTCCACTTTATGTCTCTATGAACTTTACTACAGTAAGTGCCTCGTGTGGACTCATACCACATTTGTCTTTAACTGGCATATTTCACTTAGTATTATGTCCTCAAGGTTCATCCATGTTGTAGTACGTATCAAAATTTCCTTCCTTTTTAAGGCCAAATAATATTCAATTGTATGTATATGGCACATTTTGTTTACTCATCTGTCAGTGGACACTTCGGTTGCTTGTGCCTTTGCGTAACTGTGAATAATGCTGTGTGAATATGGGTATACAGATATCTGAGACCCTGCTTTCAGTTCTTGTGGGTATATACCCATGAGTGGAATTGCTGGAGCACATATTCTATTTTTAAATTTTTTCAGGATCAGCTGTATTGTTTTCCACAGCAGCCGTAGTAGTCTACAGTAACAGCACACAAGGATTTCAACTTTTCCACATTCTTGCCTATACTTGTTTTTTTTTTATTTTTTGTTTTTTTAATTTTAAACAGTGGCCATCCTAATAGGTGTGAAGTATCTCAATGTGGTTTTAATTTGCATCTCCCTAATGATTAGTGGTGAACATAATTTCATGTACTTCTTGGCCATTTGTATATCTCTTTGGAGAGATGTCTCAAGTCATTTTGAATGGGTTAAGTCATTCAAATGGGTTAAATCATTTTCAGTCCCTTAAAATGGTTAAGGTGGTAGATGGGTATTAAAAAAATAGGTTGTTTGCTCTTTTGTTGTTGAGTTGAAGTTCCTTGTATATTCTAGATGTTAACCTCTTATCAGATGCATGATTTGCAAGTATTTTCTCCCATTCTGTAGGCTGCCTTTCCATTTTTTTTTTTTTTTAATGCACAGGGGTTTTGCATTTTGGTGTAGTCTAGTTTATTTTTACTTTTGTTGCCTGTGCTTTTCGTGTCATACCCAAGTCACCGCCGACTCCAATGAAGCTGCTCCCGTGTTTTCTTCTAGGAGTTAAGAGTTTTAGCTTTTAAATTATGTCTTTGATCTATTTTGAATTAACTTTTGTATATGGTGTGAATGTCCAGCTTCATTTTTTTGCCTAAGGATAGCTGGTTTTCCCAACACCATTTGTTGAAAAGATGTTCTTTCCCCATCGAATGGTCTTGGCGTCCTGTGGAAAATCATTTGACCATATATGCCAGGGTTTATTTCTGGGCATGCTCTTCTCTTCTGCACTTCTGTCTGTACGTATTTATGCCAGTGCCACATTATTTTGATTACTGTGGCTCTGTAATAATAAGCTTTGAAATCAAGAAGTATGTGACCTCCAGCTTTGTTCTTTTTCAGGATTGTTTTGGCTACTTAGGATTCCTTGAGATACGATGTAAATCTTAGGATGGATTTTTCTATTTCCACACACAAAAAAATCAGTTGGGAATTTGATGAGGGGGGTACATTGAATCTGTAGCTCACTTTTGATAGTACTGTCATCTTAACAATATTAGGTCTTTCAATCCATGTGCACAACATGTCTTTCCATTTATTGGCATCCTTAATTTCTTTGCAGCAAAATTTTGTTTCCAGTATACAAAACTTTTGTCTCCTTGGTTGTTTATTCCTGAGAATTTTCTTTGTGATGCTACTGTACATAGAACTGTTTCCTTAATTTCCTTTGGAGATTGTTCAACAATGGTGGGTTTTTAACATTTAATTTTTACTGTTAAACATAACCAGTATACCGAAAAGTGAATAGGATGTTCGTATGTTAAGAACAAAGTAATCTCTCATGTAACTGGCCATCCAGATCAAGATAACATTGCCTGAACCCCCTGTAATTTTAGCCTTTTTTAGAGACCCTCTCACTAGCCCCTTTACCACACTCTGCCATTTGCCTTCTCCTTTGACCTTCTGAATTTGGCTCCTTGGGATGTGTTTAGCATAACTGATTACATAGAGAGAAAAACAGTGTGGTCCAGTGCTGAAACAGGAAAGATTTCAGCTGACCACCACAAAACCACCATCTGTTCATCTGTTTATTCAACAAACTTTAGCTCCTTCACGGCAGGCATTACACTTGCTCTTGTGAATACAGAGGGGGCTGACAGTGGACAGCATATGCATGATACAGTCGTCACAGTCAACACTGAAGGAGAGGAACTTTTTCTGAAAGGGCCAACTTCATTTGTGGGGAGAAATCACCATAGAGGAAGGCAGACCTAACACCAGCCTTACAGGAGGGGTGAGGATGTTCAGGAGAGGTCCAGATCCAAGGGGATACAGACCAGGCCTGGGGGTGCATGGATGGAAATTATGGGATGGTTCTCAAGAGATACAGGTCTCAGTGGCTGACGGGATGTGGAGGAGAAAATGACCCCAAGGTCATCTATTAGAGGGAGATCCGCCAGCGTGGAAGAGGAGGGGCATGAGCACGCTGTGTTTGAGATGACTATGACACAGGCAAAGTGACAGGCACAGTGCTTGCAAGTATAGGCAATCTGGACCTTGGGGGAGAGTCTGGGATGGACCTACAAGTTTAGGCATCACTAGCATATAAGTGACCATTTGTTCAACAGGAATGTGTAAGATTTTTCAGGAAGAGCATCTTAAGTGAGAAAGTTATGGACGGAACCCAGGAGAACACCAGGCCATTACTGGCAGGTGGTGGGCGACAGCAAATCTGAGAGTGAGGAGGGATGGTCAGAGACGTAGGACCACCAGGAGAGAGTCAGGCCACAGACACCAAGGGAGGGCCGGGTGGCGAGGAGGAGGAAGCAGTGAAGTGCTGTGTCTCTCCATCTACCTAACACAGGCATCCTCCTTGGAGCCATGGGGACAGAAGTATGTTTCCTACCCTGTCTACTCAGCTTTTTCTGTTACGTGGGACAACAGAGTGTGAAAGACCTGCCTGGACTGGCTTGCAAGGCGCATGGGGCCTGGTGCAGGAGGAAGTCATGGCAAAGACACAGGCGCGGTGGAGGGGTCTAGAGAGTATGGGCGTTCTGAGGCTGCACCCTGGGAGCCCCGTCATAGCCTAGAGAGCCATAGCTAATAAAAACAAGACCAAGCTACTCTCCGTTTGCCTGCTGTTGGCACAGGATGGGGGTGGAATTGTACGGAGGGTGCAGCCTCAGGCTGGAGAAGCCTCCCTGGTGTCCCTGGCAGAGGAGGGAGTGCCTGTGCAGGCCAGCTCACAGATCCCACTACACTGCAGAGCACGGTGAAGCCCCCACCAGTTTTTCCCACTTAAAAGTCACCATTTGGCCACCAGACAAATCGTAGACTGATCCTGGGGCCGATGTCCACTGTGCTGGCTGGTACCCACAGTTAGCGTCCGCAAGGCATCAGGAGGTCAGCTGCGGCCAGGGCCCCTATTGGGAGCAGACAGGCTGCCAAACACAAGTTTCTATCTCTACAGCCCAGCTCTCCTGTCTCTGCCAGAGGCTGCGCTGCTCGGTGTTCACAGGAATGAAAAATCTTTTTGGTCAGCATACACCTCTCAGAAAGAGATGCTATTTTGCTTTTTTTTTTTTTTTTTTTTTTCTGTCTTCCTGATTTCAAATACTGGATTTTATCCACTGTAAATTTAATTACTTCCTACTTTTGGAAATAACCAGGGTCTCTGAGAAGAGGGCACTTTTAAAAGTGTAAAAACCATCACGGATCCCGATAAGCCAGCTCTGCCCCTCTCCGGAGGCCCTCGTGGGCAGCCGGGGGCCAGGTCAGGCAGCCTGAGCTGTTTTCTGCTGCCCACTCCTCTCCAACCTTCCTTGACCCCCTTGGTTCTGTCATCACTGCCATCTCTGCAGGTTCCACACGGAGCCTGTGCTTCTGGGCTGGGGTTCCTCCTGTGCACAGCACAGCAGTGCCCTCACTACAACTTAGGAAAATCAGCTCTTAAGAGGGGCTTGTACAGGAGGACATTTTGGGGTGCAAGTGACAAGACAGTTTGTCCATCTCCAAATGCAGAGTTCTGTGAGGGCCTGCCTGCCAGGAGGAAGTGCTGGTGCTAGAAGAGCCATCCCAGGAGCACGATGGGACGTGAGGCCAGTTCCTTCTGTCCATGTGTTCCCAACACCCCTACACACAGAACAGCTCTTCTCCCCCAGGCTTGAGAAAAGAGAAAGGCTGGCAGCCCTTCAGAGTGACCAGAGATCTGCTGCTCATTACTACAACACGAGGAGCACTCAGTACTGCTGAGGATCCTACGAGAAGCCTCTATTCAAAAATGGTGCCAACCTGCGGGGTGATGCTGGTAGAGAACAGAGGGAGGTTACCCAGTAGAACAACATATAACGAAGTAACTTTCCCCCAAGGCTAATCACTTCTGTTCTCGGAAAAATTACAGATCGGGAAGCCCCAACCTCCAGCTCCTCTTACCTTCCTCCAGTGCAAAGCCTCCCTGGGACAACTCCCCTAGATCTGGGCAGCCAGACTGTGCCAAGTCATCTACTAAGCAGAGACTCAACAGGAAACCAAAGCGCGGAATGGCATGGGGAGGGAGGGCAGGAAGCAGCTCACGGTGGCTGATGTCTGGGCGTCCTGACATGTCTTCTCCTTGGCTTGACTTTAAAGAGAAGCAAAATTAGGCCTGGCCTTGAGGGATTCCCTCTGACCCTCATACTCTAAGCACAACACAGGACTGATACCAAGATGATTCCAGATGGATTGATCTAAATGCAGAACTAAAACCATAAACATCCTAGAAATAAGAACAGGTAAATGCTGAAAAATCATCCTGGGACACGACAGTGAAGGTAGAAACTATTAATAATATTAAACTGAGCACGACCCACGCACCAAGCAAGGTGCCAGTGAGCACTTTAGTCCAGCCCCTCGTCGTGGGCACGCAGCCACACCACCATGCCCACAAGGACATGGCTGCCCCATATGTCCCACCTTCCATGGTGAAGCCAGGACTCCATTTCAGAACAAGCATCAAAATGAAAGACAGGTCTATGTGACTATATAAACCATTTAAAATATTGTATAACCCCCTACCACAGACCAAAAGACAGCTGACAAATAGGTTAAAAAGTGTGCAACATAGGACTGGGGTTAATACATTGTATATTACAAACAATCTATATGAAATAGGCCAACACTCCAATGAAGTCACAAAAATAGAAATATCATAAAGGTATAAAAGATGTTCAGTGTTCACAGTAATCAACGCAATGGACATTGAAACGAGGTGCACTGCTACCATCAGTGAGAATAAAGGGAAAAGGCACATGTTACTTTTGGTGGTAGCTTAAATTTCTAGGAGTCTGATAATACTAAAAACTCCAAGAGTTAAACATTTCAATCATTCTTTAATTGTACATTTCCACTGAGAGGAATTTTTCCAAGGGAGATAACGGGTCGTGTGTGCCTAGAAGATGGCACGGTGGTGCAAGATGCAGTCCTGGTGACGATGAACAGGGTCACTATCAATACAAGTGGAACTGCATTTTGATAAGTCATACAACACGGACTGGGTTACCCACGGAGGTGATGTGATCCATGTTCGCGGACGGAAAGGTAACAACAATGGCTACCATTTACGAACACCTGCTTCCAAGGCGCGCTGCACATTCCTCATGAGGAAGGTACCGTTGTTGTCCACACTTTGCACATGAGGAAACGGAGGCTTGGAGAGGTCAAGCAACTTGCTCAGAGTCACCAGCTAGTGAGGGGCAGAACCTGGATTGGGACCTGGTCTGGCCGCTCCCAAAGTCCTCGACCCTGTTGCCCCTCTGCTTCAGATTAGGCAGAAACAAGCTTATAAAATGGAAGTCTCCCACGGTCCCCTGTTTACAAACATACGTATTCAGCACCCGAGCTCTCAACGCAATGCCCAACAACGGTCCCGTCACAGGCTGGTCACATAGAACTAGTCCTCCTAATAGGATCAATCAGGCAAGACCACATTTAATATCTTGTCAGTTATTTATTATGTGTCATTCTAAAGACTAGCACATTTACAGCATACATGGCTTTGAATGACCTAAGAATATATAAAACAGTAACTGTATGTTTATATATATATTAATACTGCCCAAAACAAATAAATAAAGGTATCATAATGCACTAAGCTTGGCAAATACAATTGCGTAGGGACAAAACTGTATTATACAATATTTTTACATCTTTAAAGGAAACTAAAGGCAACTGTGCTCTGTAGAAGCTCTGACAGAATCCACATGACATTCCCGGTTTTCCACAGATCTCTTTTCTTTTTAAATGGGGAGGCATTGTAAGGAACACTGGATGGAACAGACGGAACCTCTATTTTACGGTAACCTATAAAACTGCCTTCCCTGCATCTCTGAAAACTCACGACTCCTAGAGAGGAGCTGCTGGCCTCCAGGGCTGTGCAACACACAGCCTTGCAGGTGCCGGACGCCCAGGAACGATGCCTTCAGAGAGAATCCTGAAACCTGAACCTTTTCTACAGCATTTGCCAAGTCTTACAGTTTTATGGTGACCCATTACATAAAGCGAAAATTGGGAAAATAATTCGTATAAAGGTGCCACATGCAAAACTGCTGACAGATGATCAACATCTGCTATATTCCCTTTGATAAGTGCAGATATTTAATGCTCTTCAGACAAAAAAGATCTGAAAACTATGTGAGTAATACTTGTATTTTTTAAAAGCAAGGAGATTTTTTTAAAGTTAAAATGAGAAAAGATGGAACTAAAAATTTACCAATTAAATGAGATGGTGGGGAGGTGAAAGGGTAAATCAGCCATATTGAAACGAACTGTCTGTGAACAGAAATTGACACTTAAAAAGGAGACTCTGACACCAGCAGCAGCCACCTGTGCAGTGGGTTTGGCGGGCAGGAGTTTCTTGGCCTCCTGCCTGCCACAGTGAACCCAGCTTTGAGGGAGCGGCAGAGAGCTTCATCCTTCATGAAAGTGTCCTCCACAGACATTTTCCTCCCTGCAAGCATCGGGAGACAGCAGGCTCTGCTTGCGTGCTGACTTCTGAGTAGGAGTGGGTCTGGAAGGTCATCCAGTTCCACCCCTACCAGATGCCCTCCCCCTCTGTGTTCCTGCCAATAAGCAGTCCTCCCCATGCCTCAGCACCCCTGGCCCAAGTTTGTTACATGTTTCTAAAGGAACCAGAAGAATCTCTAGGTTTTTAGACATAAGAATTTCTAAGAGGTTCACAAATCATTAGGATCAGCATCATTAATATGTGCCATATATATTTCTTTTACAACCTTTTCAAGAACATGTAAACATCATAAACAGAATCAATAAAACATATAAACTCCTAAGAAAAAAAAGTCTGCTATGTGCAGATAAGACTCATCATCATCTTATAAAAGATGACCAGACACAATTTTCTATGAAATTCCTAAGTTTTATGGCCCATAAATCCCTTTCAAAATCTCATTTGAGGAGAATAATTTCAACTGTTTCTCAATTGTCATCTTACATAAGAATGAGAATAAGAAAGTAACAATTATTGCAAACCTAAAAATAAGACACTTTTATCAGACGTTCAAACACGATTGTACTGTCTTTTCGAAGATGAATTGGAAATCCTGCAAAAAAAAATTTTTCCGAAAATATTTAGGTTTCTACTATCTCTATGGTCATAAATTCCCCATGGGAGTGTTGACATGCCACATCTGAAGCCCTAGATTAACATCTAGAGAAGAAGGGGAGCTGTGTCCTCTGGGCGTGGGGGAGCCTAGGCAGGGAGCCTCAGAGAATAGGAGACAGGCTAAAGGGACCTTACTGCTGGCTTTGTGTCTCCAGCAGACTCCCTGTTCTGTAACTCATGAGGGACAGAAAAAAGAGTGGCCCCAACTGTGTGGGGTACCTTGCAGGTGTTACTTTCTAATCAAGTCTTATCTCCCGTTGATTTATCAATCTTTCTTTCAACTTCTTCAGGTGGTGGTGTAGATAGGATAATTCACTAGAACCCGTTATTCTCACTGCATGAGATGGTGCTACCTTCTTTCCCCAAATCACATTTATTGGTCTGCCTATGATCCAATTATTTAATTTATTATTTACTGTTTTACATTCAGATTTTTACAAAGTGGATTGTAATTCAATGGTCACTTTTGAGTTACTCTGTAGAAAAATAAGTGAGCAAGTAGGCGTCTGAAAAAGTCTTCTAGCATTTCGGACAAACCTAGCTTGATTCATGTAGGTAACTATTGATGAGATCTGTGTAGTTACAGCCAAAGGCTACTGAAATGGGCAGTTGTTACTGTCCACACTATTGAGCCAAACATTACCTCCTATTGATTCCAATGGGAAAAAAAAAAAACACAAAAAACAAAAAACATGCTCCAGAAACTCTTTAGTGAAATGTTTCTTTTTTTAAAAAAAAAAACCACAAAAAATAAAAACCAATCCTTCGGGTCTTCTTGAAGAATTCATATATGACACTAGAGGGTACCCACATTTATTATGTAACAGCTAATTAGAGGAAACCGTGTGTTCACGTTTCAACTTTTCCGTAAGTCCCTTCGGGAGGCCTGTAATGCTTGGGGAAAGCCTTCAGCTGCAGGGAATTAAATGCATATTTGCGACTTCCAACATTCTTCATTGTATTTTCTCTTCGACAACCCTCACTGGGGAAAAAAACAAGCACAAGAAATGACAGCAGTAAAAAAGGAAAAAAGAAAAGACTTAAACTAAGATGAAATGAACTGATTATTTTCATAACATTAAAAAAAAGATTAATTTAAATGGGTGCCGGACTCATTTACAACAAATACATACGTAAGATGGCAGGTTTCTGAACAAGGCAACTAAGAAGCACAGAGACGGACACATGCTGCATGGGGCTGTGAGTTGTGCGTTCCTAAAAGCAGCACTGAAGCTAAGTGGAAGCAAATGTTTTCCAAGTGAATAGCTTCATGTAGCTCACGTCTGAGTCATTTGGGGTTCTACCATAACTTGTGGTTCCAAGATTCTCTTACATAGCAAATGAAGTGGAAAGAGAAATACTACTACTCTTACTAAAGTTGCACTTCAGAGCTTTAAAGAGCTGTACTTTTCTATATTAGCAAGAGCTGTAGTCACATCGAATTCAAAATGCTGACTTTCCTTGCAGAATTCAACAGATCGCAAAGCCAGCTGGCTAGGGAGGCTGTTCTGGTCTGCTGTCTCCCGGAGGACAGTTGTTCTGGGTGCCAGGTAATCCAGTGGATTCATGCACTGTCTGCAGAGCAGCCTGGCAATCAAGGCTGGAATGTTATGAGAGAGGGATCTCACCGAGTTCTGGTAGCAGCCAGTCACCCTTCCACAGATGGGCTGCCCCTATGTGTTCCCTCTTGCACAGGTGCCACTGAGCCAGTGAGAGCCCACAGGTACCCTTCCCTAGATAACTCACTACCAGCGACATCCCCAGCTGCATTTGATGGAGGGTTGCCATGGCAATCCAGGGGACAAAAACAAACATTGCGTGAGGTGGCCTCACCTGCTCAGTGAGCACATCCGGGGAGTTCTCTGGGAAATGTTCAGGTGTAGACATAAAACTAACTGGCAAAAGCGATTTTAAACATAAATGACTTCCCACAGCACAGTATAACTTGATAGTTTATACTGTTCTAAGACTAGCAGTGAAATCAACTAGTTATCAAATTTAGTACAAAATTCCCCTTATGAGATGTAAAATTTGCAGTTACCAAGAAACAGTGATTTTTTAAAAAACTTCAAATTGTGTGAAGACCATTATGTCATGCATTTAAAAAAAACATTAGTGGCAATTGCTCAAGCCTTTTAAAGTGAAAATGACAGTCTCATTATCAAGAACATGTAAAATACTTTTGGTAAGACAGTAATTTTTATTCAAAAGCTAAGCTCCGATAGTTTAGAAAAGTATCCACCTGGCTGTTATAACTAATTTGGTAACTTGGATATGCTTTCTTGTCACAGAGCCTCAAGGCCTCAGCTAGATGTGTGTCATCTGAGCTGAACACTTAGGCCACAAGAGCAGGCCCCCTGGAGTAAGGAACAATCATGTTTGCCTAACATTCATTCAGTAATCAAAAACGTACTTCCACTTAAAGCAGAAGCTATAGGTTCTTATATACAGTTAATCTCCTTTAATCTTTGGAAACTCTTACATTAATGAACTACTTCAGATATGGCTTCTCCATTTATATAGAAACGTACAAACTGCTTAAAAACCACCTATCACTAGTAAACACTAAACTGCCGTGAGGCGCGAGGCAGAATAATTTGTGAACTTTGACGTTATCTTTTATTTACATGCTAAAGGAGCTAGTGCCTAGTTTAGCTGGCTGAACACATCAGACGTGAAATTATAATAAAGATTATACTTCCATTTCAACGTAGGTTTCAAATCAAATTGTATTTACTTTCCCCCAGATGTCTGAATTTGCAAAATCCGGCTGATGTGGCTGATCTACAAGCCGACAGTCATCCTGCCGCCTGCCTGTGCGGATGAGCTGGCCCCGGGGCGAGGTGTGCAGAGGTGGCGAGGGCAGCCTGTGCTAACGGGGGCTTCCTGCTGCAGGGGCCAAGCTGCTGCCCTAAGGCAGGACACCTCCACTGATCACACTGGCTGCCTACTTTTTAGGAATCAATGGTAGATGTTGAGGTGGTCTTAGATAGATTTTAGCAAGAGGGACTTAATTATTTTAAAGCTCCATGATTATTGTATTGTATCAACAAATTATTTCTTCCCAAGGGCATCCATTTTTGAAATGAAAATTAAAAGGGACACCCCAAATGACAGGTAATTTTAGGCAATCCTCTAGTTTTCCGGTTCCAGTGGGGTCTTCTACTTGAGAACTCATCTGCAGGCATCAGGACCTTAGTGATTCTGTGGCCAAGCATGGCGTGGCTGCCACACCTGCCACTTTGTGGAGGGAGAACAGGCCATCGTGTGAAAATCTCTGCTGGAACCAAGCCATAGGTGTAAATGGTGACTGTCACCCTAGTTGAAAAAACTTACACAACAATTTTATAAGACCAACCAGAGAGAGCCACTCCTGATCATGGTTTCCCTGAACACCAGGAGCTGGTTGACACTGACAGTGCCTCAGCGCTACTACTGTATAAGCAACTGAAAACCATCACTAAATGTCAGTGACCCCTTTCTTGAATCATCTCCCCACCTTTGTTTCATCCTATTTCTCACTAAAGCAAGTAAGATTGTGAATATGTATTTGGCCTGATTTCATGAGTTAAAAGGCCTTCGTGACATTAAAATTCAGCATAAAGGGACAGCAATGGAGTTTCTTTTCTCAAATACTTTAAGTTTTAAAAAGCCAACACCAGCCCACTGCCTAGGCTAATCTCATGGTGTCCTTCTGGTAGCTCTCCAAGCGCACAGGCGGTATACTGATGTTCACCCAGCCCCTGGCGGAGAGAAACGAAGAACCTTATCTCGCTCCCTTTGGTTTCATTTCTCTCAGCCCACACGGGCGAAAAGGTGTGGTGACAATCAAGGATCAGGCTGTGGTGTCCTTGAGGCCCCCTGGGAGGTCTCCTCGGCCTGGGCACAGCTTCTCTGTGCTCTGGGGCAGGGGCCTGGGAGGGGCCCCTAGAGGATGCCACAGAAGCATCCTTGAGCCCTGGGAGAGGGAGGGGTGCTGTCTGCAGTCAGAGGGCCTCCCTCTGTCCATGGGCTCTGCCCAGTCACTAGCCCTGCTGTGGAGGTGGGAGTGCGCGTGAGTCACCACTGCAGGCACTGGAACCACATTACCAGGAGCAGGACCAGGAAGCTGTGAAATGGGACCTGGAGGAGGCTGTGGACTCTGTTTCTTGCTTTCAAATAATGCAAACAAGATGGTCTCAGGTGAAGTGCACGCCTCAATGTGAAAGAGGGAAAGTGGCAAACATGCCTTTCAAATAATCACAGGCTGGAGAGGACGCTGCCCAGGGACTACTGTCATGCTACCACAGCTTATACCACCCAGGAGCTGGCGTTTGGTGAGAGACTCCCTACTGAAGGCTGCCAGGAGCCATGCCACAACAGCCACCTCATTTATTTTAGAAGAGACAAGTGAACACGCTGCACTTGGAGAAGCGTGGATTCACTTATGGGGTGACACACAGGTGCCGCCTGCCTTGGGGAGCCTGCGGTGCTCAGGATGGTCTTACACTTTAGAATGTCAAGTGTCGAGTCTAGCATTTGCCATTCATTGCTAACCGCTTCTATGATTCCTAGGACCCAGACTCTGAGACGATACCGAACGAGAGAAAGCCCGGGGTAAGGTCTGGGAGTCCTGGAGAGATGACTCTTGTGGTCGACTGGATTTCTGGGCATGCGTGGGTGTCAAGTTTCTGGAAACGCAAGCTTCTCTAAATTCATTCCCATTTTTCTGGCCTGATTAAAAAAAACGTCTTCATAAACTACAGCGTATGGGGAACCAGCTGGAGATAGAAAGTGGGGGCACAACGTAATACGAACTGGAAAATAGAAGCCGCTGCCTGTCCTGCACAGGGTGTGGGGAGTTCTTCCTGATCTATTTGGTTACCTTTACAGGTGTACAGTTACCCTCTGCCCCACATGGGTGTTAAGGTTACACTTCATCGCGTTAGAGGGAATGCCGCGTGAGGACTGAGGGGCACTGGCAGAAACCAGAGCGCCTGCCGCTCTCACGGCTCCATCCACCGCAACTGCCCACAAGTCAGGGATCATTTTTTTTGGCAATTTTTCTTTGATTTGATTTGATTATCAATCATATTTGATTAGTAAGAGAGAAAAGACGTTGGAACTTTAATCTGCAATTAAAGATACCATTTTTAAATGAAAAATACTGCCTTAAAATAAATAAAAGTATATAATTTTAACAGCCTTTGGTGAATATATGCATTAATTCCTCGAACCAGCTGAATGATCCTTACATAGTGAAGAGTAAATCTAATGTCACATGCAGTAGGTACTCTTTCTGTGTCTGGGGTATGCAGTAGGTATCTTTCTGTGTCTGGTGTATGCAGTAGGTGATCTTTCTGTGTCTGGGGTATGCAGTAGGTGATCTTTCTATGTCTGGGATATGCAGTAGGTGATCTATCTGGCGTATGCAGTAGGTGATCTTTCTGTGTCTGGGGTATGCAGTAGGTGCTCTTTCTGTGTCTGGCGTATGCAGTAGGTGATCTTTCTGTGTCTGGGGTATGCAGTAGGTGATCTTTCTATCTGACGTATGCAGTAGGTGATCTTTCTATCTGGCGTATGCAATAGGTGATCTTTCTGTGTCTGGCGTATGCAGTGGGTGATCTTTCTGTGTCTGGCGTATGCAGTAGGTGCTCTTTCTGTGTCTGGCGTACGCAGTGGGTGATCTTTCTGTGGCGTATGCAGTAGGTGCTCTTCCTGTGTCTGGCGTATGCAGTAGGTGCTCTTTCTGTGTCTGGCGTATGCAGTGGGTGATCTTTCTGTGGTGTATGCAGTAGGTGCTCTTTCTGTGTCTGGCGTATGCAGTGGGTGATCTTTCTGTGGCGTATGCAGTAGGTGCTCTTTCTGTGTCTGGCGTATGCAGTAGGTGCTCTTTCTGTGGCGTATGCAGTGGGTGATCTTTCTGTGGCGTATGCAGTAGGTGCTCTTTCTGTGTCTGGAGTATGCAGTAGGTGATCTTTCTGTGTCTGACTGTGTCTGGCTCTTGCTACAGTGTACTACTGTATTCACAGCTTTGTGTCATCCTTAATTGGAAAGAACAAACATAAGCAAGGAAATGGTAGGACTCTGCAAACTGTTTGCTACTGTAATTCAGGGACTACGCTTTGAAATGAAAGCAGAAAGTGCATGTCCTATCAGATAGGTTTTTCTAGATGAGCCAGTTATAAAGCATCTGTCTTTTTCTTTTTGTTTGTCATCAAAAGGAAAGGAAGGGTTAGCAGTACACTTAAAGAATAGTATCAAATATACAAATTCTCTTCAAACAGAACTCCTTTCTCTTGGAAACAGGGCACATGAGAGGTACAGGTGATAGATAGTTGCACATCAGAAGGTGGAGACGTGGCACACGGAATTCCAGGCCAGCTAAACAGTGTAGTGACGGGGTACCGTAAGAACATGTTACAAGCACTGAAGATGCTACAGGAGCTAAACAAACAAGTCTTCTTGGTGAAATAATTTGGCAGATATTTACAGTTCAGAAGAACAAAACGTCAAAATGTAAGGCATGAGATATTTCTTGGCAGACCACGCTTTGACACATTCCTTCTGTCCAGTTAGGTGCACGGTGGCTGGACATGTTCTGGCACTTTTGTTTTTCTTGTGACTTATTAATTTTTCAGAATGATACTCATTTGCAACGCAATTTGGTCACCAGGTATGCTATGCTCAGAAAAAGCCACACAATCAGTAAATTGGGGCTCAGAGCCAATAAAGGAATGGAACAGAGGAGGCTGGGGTCTAGCCTTAAGTCTCGGATGGGCACCAGGCCGCTCAAGTTCTTCTGGGTGACTACCTCCCGTGTTCCAATGCTGTGAAAAGGAAAAAGTTTGGGAGAAAGAAAAAGGAAAAAGGAAAGGAAAGAAAATAAAGAAAGAAGGAAGACACATGCGATGGGTTTTATCAAAAAGGATGGGATAAAGAAGAGAACCAAAAGATAAGGTTAAACAAAAATGAAATGAAGTCACAAGAGAAAGAAAAGATGAGATGCAGAAACGGGTATGAGAGGAAGACCAAAACAAAACCAGCACAGTCACAGGAAAAAAAAAGGAGAGAAAGAGAAGTGAAAATAAGAAAAAATACTGCAATCTACTGAAAATAAACACATGTAGGTTGAACGAATGGTTTTCCATGTTCACTCTCTCGGCTGGCCAAGCTCAACTCCATGCTGCCCGGCCATGCTCCCACATGCTGCACAGACAGGGACTTCTGAGAAGCAAGCTGAACATGAAGAACCATTGGGGGTTTGACCTTCTCACAGATGCCTGAGCAGGGGGTGGTACAAAGGATTTGGCCAAAGCTGCCTCTTGATCAACCACGCAAACGAAAACCATTTACCTCAGGTACCAACCAACCAAGCGCAGAGCCCCCGCCAGCCCCGCCTCGGGTTCCAGGCTCAGCCGTGCAGGCACGAGCGAACTGCTGTTTCCATCTTTGCACGTGAGGGTTCTACAAGCATCCCCAAGGGTGGAATCCAGCCAATGTCACACTGGAAATTTGGGGCTTCTCTCCCCTTTTGGTGCTGCAGAAGAACTGCACTGAGGTGAGATGGTACCTAGCACCACACGGCTCTGGGAGCACGTTGACGTCTGCCAAGTGGCAGCAGTGACACAGAATCAGAGGCCTGAGGACACAGCAGGCGCTTGTGAAGGCTCCACTGGGAGATGGGGAGGCAGGAGGCCCAGGGTTCCTCTTCACACAGGGCCCTCCCCAGCTCTCCCAGAGGAGCCCGAAGGCCCCATGGCCCTGCTGGAACGTGCCGTTCTGCGAGGGCGCGATTCCCAAGCCGCGGAGCACTGGCCCGCTGCCACACTTCCTGCCAGGACAGGCTGGTGGGGGCCTGTGGCTACTCAGGAAGGCCTCCTTCGAGGGCGTCAGCCCCAGGACTGGGGGCAGGGGCACCCCAGTGGCCAAATGTGTGACTCTCTTCCCAACTCCATGTTCAGTGGTGCCACACTGGGAGCTGAAACGGGCCCTGGCAGAAGCGTTTATACCACAGAAATGGCCAACATAACAGATCAGGGCTCTTGGGGAGAGGGCTGGTGGCTGAACATGGACAGCACAGCCCTGGCCACCAGTCACCCTGGGCCTCCAGGAGAAAAGCCTGGTTGCCACCTTGGCCCCCCCGCCACCCCACCTGCATGCTCTACTCTTCCGTCTGATAAGATGCAAGCCAGAAAGCCATGAACCAAACATCCCCATCCACCCACGGGCAGGGTGGAAGTTTATGCTGCCTTCTGGGGTTCTCCGCTAAACTGCAGGTCCTCGGCACCCCAGCAGCCAGAGCTGCTAGCCTGTGACCCAGCCACCTCGGCTTGCAGCCGTCTGAACAGGTACACGTCTTCCCCTCATGGGATGGTACCGAAGACAGAAGTCACCTTAAAACCAATGCTGTGACAAGAGCCTCAGACCTGCAAGGGTCGGCTCAAGGTGACAGCGAGCCGTGTCCCCAGGGCTGGTGTGAGAATTCCGGGGCAGGCACAGGTAAAGTAGGATGCAGCTTTGTTTTGTTTGTATAACTTCTTAAAAAACTATTAGAGTAATACACGTTCACTGTAGAGATTTCAGAAAACCAATAAATAAGCAAGTTAAGAAGACATCCATGATTGGAGGCGGGGGTGGCATTGAGAGAAGAAGAGGGCGGGGTGGAGAGAATGCTGCCTGTTCCACAGGAGGAAGGGCCTTCCTTCCCTTTGCCAGGCCCCAGGGCCCTTACTGTTAATGCGGAGAAACAACAGCCCTTACAGCTTCAGAAGCCTCGCGAGAGTGACAGGAAAGATAGCGCCCGGCACGGGTAGTGTCCTGTGCACTCTGGGACACCGGGCAGGAGAATGGCTACTGTGGGGACCATTTGATGATCTGTACTAAAATTATGCAAAAGCCTTCCAAAGGTGTATACTTTTTAACCCAAGGCAATGTGGCTAGGAGAATGTGTAAGGATATTCACTGTGCCTTTGATTAAAATGCTGGAAAACCACATACAGCTTTTAAATATTAAACGACAGCAAATTGGATAAATTATAGTATGTGGAAAGTGGCCGGGTGTGGGGGCTCACAACTGTAATCCCAGCACTATGGGAGGCCAAGGTGGATGGATCACCTGAGGTCAGGAATTTGAGAACAGCCTGGCCAACATGGCAAAACCCCATCTCTACTAAAAATACAAAAAATTAGCCAGGTGTGGTGGTGGGTGCCTGTAATCCCAGCTACTCAGGAGGCTGAGGCAGGAAAATTGCTTAAAATCCGGAGGCAGAGGATGCAGTAAGCCAAGATTGCATCGCTGCACTCCAGCCTGGGTGACAAAGCAAGATTTCACCTCAAAAAAATAAAAAAAGAGAGAGAAGGTCTACATTTATTAACCTAAAAAATGCTCACAAGACTGTTAATTGCAAATATAATTACACCTGCTTGTGCATGTGGGTGTTTCTGTTCTGTGTAATGCAGGGACTGGTTAGCCCCTGTGGACGTACTCACACCCAGATGCAGGTACGCATGTCTCTTATCTCAGAATCTATCCGAACGTCAGCAGCGCTACCTGCTCACAGCACGAAACTGGGGGTTCTTTGTGGGGAGGGTTCTGAAGAACTAGTGGGGGTGCTTATCTGTATTTTCTAATTTTCCTACAAGGATTTTCAATTCCTTATGTGATTAAAAGTTATAAAAAGTGCTTTGTGCACTGTGCATCCTAACAGTTGTAACTGTAGCAGCTGTCCTGAGCACACAACCCAGGTGGGCTGGGGCAGGCGGACGGGGCCCTTGCAGGTCCGGGCTCAGTGGCAGGCCAGCCATTGCGCTGTGGCTCTCCCTGGGGCCACTTTGTCACTGGTCTCCTGAGGTCTGCGTTCAGAGGTGGTCAGAATGACTAGTTTTCGTTGAACTTGTTTGAGAGCCCAAGAACTGAGTAGAGGTCTCCGCGTGGACTGTGTGCCTAACTTGGGGTGCCAGCTCCTGACTCGCCCTGATCCTGCTCTTTGCTGCCACCACCGCAGGGATCCCTGTCTGCTTCGTTCTCCTTTCTTCACTGGCGGAGGTCTGCAGCTCACCAGAACGTCCCCTCCCACCCCCGTGCAGCTAATGGGCACAGGCGCGGCTGCCGTCCCTCAGCACCAGGGTCACACTGGACATCAGGCCTGAAGAGCACCAAGGCTTCTGGGGAGCAGACCAGGGAATTAAAATTTTAAACAGGCGCCCCGGAGCAGGGGTCTTTGAGTCTCCACTGCTTCCCTGAGCCTGGGCAGAGGGATGGCGAGCTTTCACAGAGAGGTTGGGATGAACTTGGAAAGACAACACGGGACAAAACGATTCCATTTTTACAAAATGCGCTTATCAAGAGGCAGGGACTCGCGCGTTGCTTTTGTGCATTGTTGTGAGAAGGTCAAATGGCAGAAACATACAGAAAGGATAAGAGAATTGAACACTTTAAATAATTTGGTGAGAGGACAAATGATACAGAACATTTAGTAGAAGTGACCGTTGGAAACGAGACTTTAACAGCATTGGTGACTACATCGAAGGAGACGGGAAACCAGGTTTCTTATCCTTTCTTTTGGTATGTGAGGTAGGGGGCTGCCCAGCAGTGCTTGAAACAAGGCATCGATCAACAGGAGACACTTTTAGTTCCGGGTTTCATTCTGCAAACACGCCTGCTGCCTCAGAATCAGAACATCATTAGGGTGAGGTCGCCAGGGCACACGGACAGCTCTCATGATAAAACACTCATGTGACACTTGGCTCGTGACAGCCAACTGTGTCGACTGCTAGAGAAGCAGCGGAGCAGACCGGTGCAACCTGCAGACGCGTTGCTTCGCTCGAGTTTGGAAATGTGCAGATATCAATATGTACACGACGACAACAGCAGATGCCTGCTGAGAAAGCACTGGCCCGAAGTCACACCCACGGCCAGGCAGGTGGCCAGCAGGGCACTGCACGTCACGGCTGCATCCCAGCTTCCCGTTTAGCTGCCTGACCCCTGGCTGGCCCACCAGTCTACCGGTTTTCCGGGCAGTCCTGCTCAGAAAGTCCTGCTAGCCCTTTCCCCCCACCTTTCCTTACAAGAGCACCCTGTCTGAATTTGATTGTGCCAATAGTTTGACTGGTTTGTCAAACTCAAGTGTGACGGCTGGAGTCAAGGGGCTCATGCAGGGTAGGCCCCGCGGGCAGGAGCAGGGCACCAGCTCATCTGCAGTTTACACGGGCCGGGGCAGGCGGGGCGCGCGGCCTGGCTGCGGCACTCACCTGCGCATGCACTCCAGGGCCTGGGTGAAGACCTGCGGGGCCATGCCATGCTCGTGCTGCAGGATCAGGCACTGCTCCAGCGTCACCGACATGGCTGTACGGTCCTTCGCGCTCTTGCAGCTGGTGAACCGGACCCCATTGAGGCGACGGCAGATCTGCCAACAGAAACATGGGCCGTGCTTAGGAGGCGAGGCTCCGCAGAAAGGCAGCACCCTTCACACCTGAGAGAGGCTCCCAAGCAGCCCAGGAAGGGCAGGGACAGAAACTCAGCACCCAGGCCTGGCCAGATGCTCCCATTTTGTTCCCCAACTCCATGCCCTGCCAGAGCTGGTAACAGAAACGAGTCACTTACAGACACCAGCCCTTTGGGGAGTATGCTGCCTGTGGGCCTGCTGTCATCCCTGCCATCCCTCATATGGCCTGTCTTCTCCCACAGGACACTCTTTTGCAGTGTGCTGTCCCCTTCCAAACCATGCCTGGGCCCTCTTGTCACGTTCAGCCCTTCACTGCTGATCCCTCAGGGAAAGAGAGCGGCAAAGATGACCCACTGGGGAAGCCAGAGCCACTCTCAGGATGCCCATAGTCCTGGGCCAGGTCTCCAGGTCTCCCTGGAAGGTAGGGAACAGACCTACTGTCTCGACTCTCCTCTCTCACCTGCACAGATGGGAGCAGCTCAGAAGTTTCACTGCCCTTTGGCCACCTCCTGACCCCCAGCCCCACAGGCCTCCTCCCGCCATCCTTTCCCGGTCTTGGAGTTAATGCCAGCACACTTCCCTCCTCACAACGGAATGGCTCACAGAGTAGGGGGCAGGGCAGCCTCCGGACTGGGAAAAGGCCACTTGAGTGCACCTCCTCTCCCCACAGGGAGATTTCAGGGCATTTTCCCTGCACCACTAGATACAATCCTAGGCACACAGTCACCAAATCCAGCAAGCTCTGAAACAAGGTGATTTTTTCTTGTACATCTGTGGCAATCTCATTTGGCAGCACAACCAGACCTGAGCTGATATAAGACCCCACAACCCCTTATCCCCAGGGAATGCCTGGGGTTCAGTGGACAACATGAGAACCCATGCAACTGGGGGCCTCTGAGAGCCTTCCACCTCTACACTCATGCTTGTACACCCTGAGGCCATTACAGGAACAAGAAATACAGGACTTGATGGACTGCTTTTCTGTTCTGGTGACAGGGGATGGTCAGTTGTCCCTATACTTAATGATTTTTCTATTACATGGCAATAGACAGTTCTCAAACAAAGCATGCACAAGGTCGCTGCACCGCTTGTCTGTAAAGCTGCCTGTGTGTGTATTCTAAGGAGAATGAATCAGTGAGTGCACGTCCCCCAGTCCCCCACCACTGTTCAGACACCTAGCTGTGTCACCCTCTGCATTCTTGTTTTTTTTTTTTTTTTTTTTTTGAGATAGAGTCTTGCTCTGTCACCCAGGCTGGAGTGCAGTAGCATGATCTCGGCTCACTGCAACCTCTGCCTGCCAGGTTCAAGCGATTCTCCTGCCTCAGCCTCCTGAGTAGCTGGGATTACAGGCATGCATCACCACGCCTGGCTAATTTTTGTATTTTTAGTAGAGATGGGGTTTCACCATGTTGGTCGAACCCCTGACCTCAGGTGACTCATCTGCCTCGGCCTCCCAAAGTGCTGGGATTACAGGCGTGAGCCACCGAGCCCAGCCACCCTCTGTATTCTTCGTGTCCTGTGGGAAAGGCTTGCTCTTCACACAGAATCTCTTAAGGTGCTTAGGTAAGAGGCTGTCACAGCCTGGCCAGGGGGGTTTAGCAACCCCCCAGAAAAAACACAGTAGGGAGACCCCTCTGTCCTGCTGCAGAGACCCCTGCAGCCAGTGTGTTCCCTGCCCTACACCTCGCTTGCTGGGCCTGTCCTGAGCAAGCAATGCCAGATGACGCCCCAAAACCAAGAGGATACCTGAAAAATGAGGCCTGAGAAACCTGCCGAACTTCCTGTCACTTTGTGCTTCAAAATGTGTTCTGTTAGAAGGAAAAGATTTAGAGGGCAGCCTGGCCCAGAGAGGGGAGATCTGCAGACCGACCCACCCCACGCTTCCCACAAGGATAAAATCTGACCGGCTGAGGCACTCAGAAGATGGAGGGGAATGTTCACTCTTTAAAGCTGAATTCAACGGAACGGTATCAGCAGCCACGACTGTTAACAAACCCAGAATGTGCAGCACGTTCACAAAGTGCGGCTTCATGAAGCCCGGCTTGAACACAGGACTAATAACCAACCCGAAGCGGCGGCCACGCACCGTGAGCAGCTGAGACCATCTGCTGCTGTGGAAGAGACCCCAGGGCTGAGAGAAGCACAGTCCTGACAAGACGGAGGGGCACGCTTCAGAGTGAGCTGCTCGGGGAAGCCGTGGAGGGCGGGACCCTCTGCTGCTCGAGCTCTGTAACAAGGTGTGGTGGCTGAGGTGCGGTGGGCAGCGCAGTGCCCCCTCCCTCCTGGGCTCACCCTCCCTTTCCTCAGGCCCAGACAGGGAGCGGCAATGCCACTGGGGGCCACGTGTGCCCAGGTCCCAGCGCTGGGCAGGTTATGCTGCTGTGGAGAAGAATTAACCTCACCCCTCATCAAGGGTGAATGAATGACCAGCTACGAAATTGCTCTGATACCCAGGCTCAGAGCAGTGGCTTGGAATTCCACAAATAAACTTAGAAAAAAATACGAGCAGGGTAAGTGCTTGGAAAATGAGGAGCTCAGAAGCACAATGAACGATAAAGATGGTTTAAAGAGACCTGAAAGGTCACATGGCCTCCTTCTGACCCTATTAAATGATGCAGTAAGACAGTGGTTTCAGCTGGTATCGATCGCCAGGCTTCTGAGGGTGACAATTGTCATCAGCCTGGCTAGTAAATGCCCAAGAGATGGACTGTGTCAGGCTTATCAGAATTCAGGCAGCCCCAAAGGAATGGACCCGTGAACTGTTCAGTCTCTTCCAGAGCTTTAGAACGTTCTCAGTGACTCCCTCTTCTCCCCGTGTGGACAGCTCTGCTCTCCTCGGAGATTCTGCTTTGTAACGTTTCTGTCATGACGTTCAGTAGTGGGCACCGCGATAGCCTCCTTTTCCTCTCTATAACCAGTACCTCAGCGGCTTGCCAGAGAATGTCCACGTTCTTATTCTTCCGGGCGTGCACATTCTGACCCAGGAACCGCAGCAGCTCTGGCAGGCACGTCTGACTGCGAGACCGAGGCAGGCCTGGAAGAGAAAAGGAGTCCGTGGGAGTGGGTGCTGCACCCAGGAACACCCCCGGCAGAGGGAGCCCACCCAAGTGAGCTGCCGTGGCACACAGTGGTAAAACGATAAGGTCCCAGCTGAAGAAGGGATGGAGGTGTTTGGGGATAGGACATGGCTGCTGGTGTGGTGAGCACTTGATTTCTTTTACTGCCACCTTCAAAGGACATTTCCTTCATCTCCCTTCAGTTCTTCTGAAGGGCTGGGAATGGCCACCGAACCACCTACAGGACTCCTTGTAACTACCCAAGCCTCCTGCACCCCTCCCAGATGAGGGAGTTAGCAGGGAGTCGGAGTGGGGAGCCAGCTGGTCTTCAAACTTTCCCCAGGGTGGAAGAAACTGGGGCAGTGGGTCTAGGCCACTGAGCAGGCCTGGAAACCTGGGGAGGGATCAGGAAAGCGCAGCCCCCCACAGGGAGCCCTTGGCCCTGCCAGGAGAACACATCTCTGCAGGACCCAGGGAGGCCCCTGCTGTCACATCCTAACAGCTCCTCCTCCACTCTGGCAATCTCCAGGTCCTTCCAGGACCCCTTGGGCCTGAAGATCCATCAGGTCACCTTACCAAGAAACCCCAGACAAAACTGAGGAAAACATCAACCACTCCCGAAAGGTACTCTGGAATTTTCAAACACTGGGATTATTAAAGACAAAGAGAAGAGCCTCAAGGTCACGGCTAAAGAAACCAGACACAGCGCCGGAAGGCCCAAAGCCAAACCAAGTACATGGCAGCATCTGGGATCTAACTGCACACCTGGTTTCCACCACACAGCCTTGCCCTGGTGTACACAGGTTCTGTGCTAATTACTTCATGTTGCTGCTGAGTGCTCCACACCACGCCGGTCAGGGGACTGGCCAGAGACAGACAGATGCAAAGCTGGCATCAGCTGAGATGGAAGCTGTGGGAGCCCAGAGGAGGGGAGCTTAGCCGGGTCAGGATATATGCCCCCGGCGTAGACAGCACCATCTCACCTCCCAGGATGCACTTTGGCTTCTCGCTGGCTGCCCCTGCAGCCCCTACCTTAATGAATACCTGTCCACTGAGGAACCACGCAAAGTTTGGGGGTATTCAACTGGTGGGCTCCATCTCCTCAGCCTCAGAGACCAGCCATCCTCCTGCGGGGAGGGGTACCTGGGCCGCATCTGCCTCAGCTTCCTGGGTCATGGTCCAGTCGGCTCGTTCCTGCCTGCGTGGTCCAGCCTGGCTGCTCGGCTTCCAGAGGCCTCGCTCACCCTGGGCCTTCACTGCCTATGGTAACGGCTCCCGGAGCCCTGGGGACTGGGCGCCCTCTAAGGCGCTAGGCACAAATTCCCCCTTCCTACTTACTGCAGCCGCTTAGCACTCCCGCTCCTCCCGGCCTCAGCGCACCCCTGCTCCCTCCCTGCTCCCTGGCTGGCCCTGCGGGTGGGCCCATCCTCTCCCCTACAGCAGTCCGAAGACGCTGCCTGGGCTTGGCCCAGCTCCTGGGGAGACTCGCTCTCCATGCCTCAGTTTCCTCATCTGCCAAGTGGGTGTGAAACTGGTGCCCATTTCCCAGGGCTGCTGTGGGGATCAGACTGGAAAATCCACATAAAGTGGGTAGCAGGGGGCCCAGCTTGTGGCGAGTGTGTGACAAATCTGCTGTCTGAACTCCAACCCCTGCTAAAGAGCATGAGGAGGCCTTCTAACAGCTCCGATGCCTGCGGCACTGATGGCCTGCAGCTGCCAAATCCTTGCAGGACCTTGACTTCATGTTATATTTACCACCCTGGCTGTTTCCACAAGGGGAGTTTCTGAAACCCTAATGCCCAGGCCCTGCCCACCACACTCTGGGGTGGGGCCCGGGCATCTGTATTTTTCCAGGCTCTCTGGCTCCACGGCATCTGTACCAGTCACCTCCACTCCCCTCAAGTCCCTGGTTCTGTGCTCACCTCTCTCATGTTGAGTTGGACAAGAACACCTGTTTTACTGGGGAGACTGAGGCCGCCCAGCCTGAGCATACGTCCTCCATTCGTGTCCCTACCTTCTCTCCTCCCTCCTTCCCTCCCTGCAAGGCCACCCTCCGCCCGCCCGCTCCAGGACCTGGCCGGGGACTCTGCAGTCCTCTTGCAACTTCCAGCCCTGTGTGTTCTCCTTCCTCAGGCCTCTGAGCACTCCCATGGCCCCTGCAGCTCCAGGGTGTGTCCCACCTGCCCACAGCCCCATCCCTCAAGTCGCTGACAGTCTTCGGGACGAAGTGGGCCCTTCCAAGGCAGCACCATTTCGTCACCCCTTGATCCCTGGCCCAGCCCTCAACACAGTGAGACTGTCTGGGAGAGATCACCGGCAGCTCCTTGTCCACACATCCAGAGTCCAGCAGCGCCCCACACCCTCCTGGCTCCTGTCTTCTTCCTGCTAGCCTGTGATGCTCCCTCTGGCCTTCCCTGCTGTCCCCCGGGGCAGAGGCCCCTCCAGATGCTGTTCCAGCCCCTTCTCGTCTTGCCACTCAGTGGCCTCAACCACAAAAGGGCTCCACTCTGTGGCTCCACATCTGCACTCTCCCCACAGGTCACTTGCCCATGTTATCAGCTCAGCTGGGCCAGTGCTGTGCTCGCTCTCCCCTGTAGCCCTGTGCCTCTCTCATCGGCGGGGCAGCCCCTGCTGTTGCCGCCAACTCCAGCGTCCTTGCCCAGCACCAGGTCTGTCGGCTCTCCCGGCAGGCACAGCCCTCACCTCCCCAGCGCCAGCTGCACGTGGCCACTTAGGAGCGCATCCTCAGCCCAGACCCTCCTAATACCTTATCCCTCTCTCCACGCTCACTGTCACTACCCGGCTGTGGTCAGAGTGAAGCAACGTCTCATCTGAAGTGTCATCTGAAGTTCACAGCCTCACTCTGGCCATCAGCGGCTTGCCTCCCCTCTTCCGGCCCAGCCACACACTCTTGCTAGATGAACCTGTGAAGAGGCGGCTTTTTTTTCCACTGCTTCCCTGCTGAACACCACTGAAGCCACAACTTCCTGGCCTGGCCCCGGAGCGTTCTGCATCAGTCTCTCCTAGCAGGACGGCTTCGGCCACAATCCAAGCACATGGGCTTCAGAGCCAGGTGCCCCTTTCTTCATCTGGACATGGATCTTATTACCGACCCATGGGCTGTTATGGATTCAGCGTGGAAATATATGTAGAGCCCAGCCCAGTGTCTGGCGCATCCGTGACCTGTGAAGGTTCACCAGCAGTACTGTTTGACTATCTCTAAACTCTAAGGTCTACCGTACCGTCCAACAGGATGCAGATGAAGCCTGCCCAATTTAAAGCCCAGCCAACGTGGGTTCCCTCTTTGGAAACCCCCAGCAGAGGACATTCGTGTAACGAAGTGGGGATGACGCCTTCTGCCGCGTGGCGCCCCCTAGTGACTATGGCAGTGCCTGCAGAGAGAGGCCGGCACTCTGGAACCGGCTTTCCTTCCAAGGCAGGGTCCGCCCCTCATTTGCCATCAGATCCTCTAGCACTTTACACTCAGCAGGTCCGCAGGGAATATTCACTGGGTTGAATTCAAGAGGGAATTCTACTCGTAGGCAGTGCTGTGAAGCCCTCGGTTCCTCCCTGAGTTCTGTGGCTGCAGAGCCCTAGCTGCAGCATCTTCACTGGAGGGCACAGAGAGAGTTGACTGTCAGCACCTCCACGGCCTCCAGGAGACACCGAGATGGGGCCATCTTGCTCCCAAACACCCAGCAATGTTGGCCTCGCATCTTCCTCTCTAAGCACCACAAAGGGAGGTGTGTGGGCCGCTCACCTGGCCGAGGGTGGGTCCTGCCTCTGGGATTCCCCCAAGCCCTACCAGCAGGTGCACAATGTGTGCCACCAAACGCATCGAGGGTCAGTGACTACGACAGCGTGGGAAGGAGCCAGGTCACACAGGCTAGTAGAGAATCAACAGCAAAGAGATGAATGAGGGCCGCAGCCAAGGGAAGCTTCTCTCTCTCTCTCTCTCTCTCTCTCTGCATGTGTGTGTTTAGGGAGAGAAGGAACATGAACTAATAGACGCAGGGCAAGCCAGAGCTCAGACATCTAAACTGATAAAAAGACGAGTAAGTGAAACCTACCGTGACTGAAGAAATACTTACAATCCTCAGGCAAAACTTCCTTAAACTGCTCAAAGTAGGAATTTAACCGCACCAAACTCTCCACGTTGATGACTTCTTGTAAAGACGTATCGCCAAACCTTGGGAGATTATAGGGGATGCCATTAGTTGGCTAATGTCACTTTCTTCCAACACGAACACAATTGCATGGAAGCTAACTATGTTGATTCTCTCAAACAGTTCCTACGCATATCTAAATTCTAAGCCACTTTCCTTCTTCCGAGCATAAAGGCATCTCTTCAGCGGTGCTGATCAGTTTAAATGCATTCCATTGGCAGGAATCATGTATCACTGTTACAGGCGTGCCTGAGAGATGATCAGAACATGATCTGGTACAGGCCCTGTGCAGCACACCTGAGGCACTCAGGAGGGGGGACGGCAGTGAGGTATGGCTGGGAGGTGAGGCTGCAGCCCTGTACTCCAATCTGAAGTCACTCTCTGTGGGCGAATGCACACGCCTGACTGCCAGCTCCTCCAGGACTGATCATGAAGCCCTTGCCCTTTCCTCATCGCGCAGGTTCAACCCGATTACACTACGTGTGCTGCAAGGAGCATGTGCCAAATGCCTAAGAAACAAGGCCATAAAATGCCACCTGCAAAGAAGGCGCAAGGTGGTCATTAGAAAATGCAGGCTCTGAAGTCCAGGTCCCGGGCCCCAGTGCAGTCCCACAAGTCCCTGCTGAGGGGCCTTCTGAGCATCAGTTTCTTTGCGGCCCTAGAGCATCCCTCAGAGGGCAGGACTCCCTCCTACGAGTCCCAGCCCATCCACCCCTGGTGCCCACAACGGCCTTTTCTCTAGGCACCTGCTCCCTTGGGGGCCATCCCTGACCCTGGGCCTGCGGCCTCCCCTCTGAGGGCTCTCCCCTCAGCTTATAAACAAGCCCAGCTCACCAGGGACTGCAGGGCCAATAAAGGAACAAAGCCAAGAACCTGCCCTTCCCAAGTCCTCTCTGTCCTCAGCGTTGCATCCTCCACCCTCCCCTCTACTCAACGCACCTGGCCCTGGCTCAGTCCTCTCCAGAAACTGCTCCTGCAAGCCCGTGGGATCCGCAGCTACCGGATGCAGGCACCATCATTCTCCCTTCCCTGGGCCACCTCCCTGCCGGGCTTCCCGTGAGGCTGCGCCTCTCCCTGGCATAGGCGCCTCCAGCTCTGCTCACACCTTTGGGGCTTTGCTTCCTGGGCTGGTGCCCTCAGCCCAAACCCAGCTCACCACCTGCCTCTGGACACGGCTCTCCTGCCAGTTTATGAGCTCAGTGGGTGGGTCTGTCTGGTGTACTCTCCTCCCGCTCAGCCCCAGCCCCACTAAAGACTAACCCCTTCCACTGACCACTTAAACAGTTCCCCAGCCCACCCCTCTGCAGAACACCAACACTCCCCCGGCCCTGATCCAGGTTCCCACCTCTGGCCTGGGCTCCTCCCAGCAGCTTCCTCCTCACACTTGTCCCCTTCATCTCCTCCCAGCACGTGCCAGCGAAACAACCTACTTGAAATGTAAATCGGATTGTGTCCTGGCCCACTGAAAGTTCTTCATTGTCTCCCAGCAACAACACCGTATTTCCTAAGTTGGGGTGACCCTACACCTGGGCGTCAATGGACATCAACCACTGGGGGTGGACATCAGAAGGCCTGGCAGCAACATGGCATATTGTTCTGGAAACCAAATTTCCTTCACAGCAAGTACCTGAAGATATCTGTTTTCTACACACATCACATGAAGATCAACGACAACACAGGACTCATTCTCATGTAGTGGAAGGCCAGTATAGGGTACATATACCCCATCTACCCTATCTCCTCACATGCACGTGCACACACAGGCACACGTGCACACACAGGCACACACAACTCCCCTCCGCGGAGTGGCAAGTGACCCTGGAGGGCAGTTTACAAGGTGTAAGCCTTTAGGTTCAGGCATGAGTGTCACCCTGGCACACAGAGCCTGTCTACCTCTACCTGCCAATCCCTGCCTGGAACCTGTTGCCCCTGAACTCCATGCCGTTTCTCCCCGCCAGGCCTTTCCTCAGTCTTCTCAATCTGACACGTCTCCCCTCCACCTAATCATCCAACTCCTACTCACACTTCAAAGCCTCATCCCCTGCAACTCCAAGAAGCCTTTACAGACCCCCTTAGACCTTGCTGGGTGCCCTACTCGGGATCCCACAATGCCCTGTATCTGTCTTCATCGTTGCATCCATGCCTCTCTCTCCCACCAGCTGAGTCTCTGGGGACAGAGACCACCTTTGGGTCACCCTGTGTCCCTAGGACCAGAGACAGTGAGGTGCACGGCCATGATGAAAATGCTGGCCAAAGGAGGGAAGGATAACGACGTCTGTCCAGCACTTGGAGCCTGAAGAGGGGTAAGATGTTTTCTGTGTCACCTCCAGGGCCGCCGCACTCCCACAGCCCCGAAGGGCCGGCACGCACCTCTCGGCCAGCGTCTGCTGCTCATTGATGCCCACGTTGAAGAGGACGGGTTGCACTCGCAGCAGCATGCCGCTCTGGATCTCCCGGGGCAGGGCGTCAAACAGTGGACCCGGCAGAGGGACCCGCACGTTAAACCCGTCGCTGGAGAAAGGCAGAGAGAGGGAGAGCAGTGTGAGGCCAGAGGGCCACCGAGCAGATGGCAGTGCCCAGGCTGGCCCTCTGGCTCAGTGATGGCCAAACGGCCAACCACAGACCTTTAAGGGAGTGGTACTAACCTAGGGGCTGTAATCAGAGCATTTAACAAAATGAAATAGGATAAAAAATTCAGAAGGAAGAGTAGATTCCCTGAAATAAACAAATATGAAAACTGCTCTCTGGCTCAGATAATTTTAAACCAACACTTTACCGATTTCCTGTGATGACGGGCAGCATGTCTGTGGAGGCGCTGGAAGTGGCCTGAGTGACTTTGAAGGTCACGTTCCTCAAGTCCATGATCCCAAGGCTCATGTCCTCCAGCATTGCCAGCTCCTCCCCTGGACACGAGAGAGGGGCGGGGCTGTCAGGCAGAGGGCCCTGCTGCTCTCCCCAGTCTCAGCAGAAGGCAGCCGAGCTCCGGCCTGGCTGTGACAGGAGCGGTGCAGGTGTGGCTCTGGGGCAGGGGGAGTTTCTGAGCCTCTTCCCCTGCAACCCACTCCTCTGTGAGTCAACAATGCCTCTGAAATCCCACAGCCACATCAGAACATGCAGCCGGTGGAAACACGCGCCATCCTTTCCCATTCTTTCTTGGGCAAGCGCAGGATAGTAGGGAGGGAAACAAATACATAAACTCAGAAAGCAAAGCCAGCTCTTGAAACACGAAATGAGAGATGCTAAAGCAGCTTTGCTGGGGCCAGACCCTCCTGTTACACAGGGCTTGATATCTATTTGATGTCCTCAGTTTCCAAAGATTAACAAATGCTTTCTATCACCTTCTCAGAAGAAATAAATAACAAACAAGGGTAGGAAGGAGAGAGCCTTTTTCGAAGGCAACTTGGAAATATCTATTAAATTTAAAAATATTCCTACCCTCTGACCCAGTAACTCTCCTTCTAGTCATTCAGGAGCTGTAGAAACAGGCCCACAAGTGCCTTGTGCACAGAGGCCACTGCTGCACTGGTGTTTCAGGAACAACCCGAAGTCCAACAGGAAGTTACTAGTTAAGTAATGAGCATCCACCCTCAACCAGAAACAACAACAAACCAAGGCGTGTGCCTTTGTAACTGCCAGGACTGCCATCTGGTCCGCTGTTACGTATTTTGGATTTATTCCAATCAGCACGCATTACTGGTACAGGGAGAAAAATACCTAGCCAGAAAGGATGGAAACCACACACGCAAGTGGGGCTCCCGATCCTGGCCCGGGGCGCCTCACCGTAGGTGCTCAGCAGGCTCTCGAACTGGGCCAGCAGCCCGATGGTGTAGAGCTGGCGCAGGAAGCCGTCATCATGCAGGCAGTTCCTCAGCTTAATGATGAAGCCGCAGATGAGGGCGGTCAGCTGTGGGGGCGTGGGGTGAAGCGGTTCAGGGTCACATGCCTGCCCACTAAATGGCAGTCAGATCATGCCCAGCCCCCCACCGCCCCCTTCCTCTGCTGCCACTGCTCAAAGGGGCTTCAGCGGCACCTCCCGTCCCTCGAGAAGCCCAGGTGGGGTACGCCCTGGCCATGGGAAGACGCCCAACAGTGGGCTTGCTATTCCTGTCACTCACAACGTAGGTTTGGTTTTGACCCAGCTTCTGACCTGACCTGTACCTGGCGTTATTCCTAGGCTGGAACCTTCTGGAAGCCCATAATTAATTACTCACAGTGAAAGGGTCTATCTGCTCATAGAGCCACGCCACCCTGGCTGGAAACTCAGCCCCAGCAAAAAACAGAAGCGAGAGACAACATGGTCACTCAAAGTTTCCTCAGTGGGAGATTTTCTGTGGAATGAAACAGGACTCTCCAGGATGGGTGAGGGAACTCGGAGAGAACCCGCCCGACCCCAAATCACTGTTCACTTTACTAATTTGGTGACTGGCAACTATTAAACTTGTTACGTTCATGTCAAGGCTTCACTTCTCTCAACAATAAGAGAGTCCTGCAACAAGCCACAGAGCTAAGGCACCTACTGTTATATCAGCAATGTTTGCACTAACAGCAAATACCTGTGTTGTTGCCCTCACTCAACTCCTGTGCAGCTAAAAAAAAAAAAAAAACAAACGCAGCAAAGAGGCCTGCGCCACCCACGCCCTCACTACCTCCTGGGTGCAGACTCAGCAGACTTTGCAGGTGCAAAGTTAGGGTTAGGGTTAGGGTGCTCACTTTACAAGTGAAGTGAGAGGCAAGGGCTTCCTAAGCCTGTCTTTTCCGAGCTGGGAGGTGCCCGCTGCCTCCCTCGGGGTGCTCCCGGGGCCTACCGTCTGGCAGAAGACCACATCACGGCGGTACTGCAGGCTCAGGTAGGTGGCTATGGTGGGCGCGCTGTCCTGCATGAGCAGGAATACCATGGCCTTCTTGGCCTTGTCACTCATCATGGCCACGCAGTCGGTGAGAGTGGTCAGCAGCGGGTAAAGGGCCTCACTCCATTCACCTGGGGCACAAGCGAGGGGGTCATCACAATGAGAGAGAGAGATTTGAAGAATTAGGTTCTGGCAATTTAACAAGTCACCTGGCCCCTAACCACTGCAGTCCTCCCACTCGCCCATCTCCACCCCATCTTCTAGCTCTGTCTAGAACCAACCCAGTCCCTAGCCCTCGAGCCCCAGCTCTTTCCAGCAACCTCAAACATCAATTCTACTCCGGTACCTCCAACACATGCCTGGTCTCCTGAACCTGTTGGGGACCCTAGACAGAAATACTTCAGACAATGCCTTTGGAGGAAAACAACAAAAAAACTTCTGCAAGTCATGACGAGGCCAGAAAATGCTCTGTCCGCAGAGGCTCATCTCCTTCCACTGCACGGTAGCACCTCCACGTGAAGAAGAAGGACCCCAGAAAGGTTCTCTGTGCTCCCCCTTCTCTTGACCTGGGTATGAAGTCAAGTCAGAGACTCCTCTGCCCTTGCCAAGCCTTGTATGCAACTGTGTTCAGTTCTCACCCTGCACACCTGGAGGGGGACCATTCCTCACAGCTCCAGAGCTTTCAGTCCTCAGAACGGCCCCACCTTGCACTCACTTCCTTCCCCACCCCCACCTTCCTTCCCCAGTACTATTTCTAGCTCAGTTTTCTTTTAGGAATATATGGAAACTTTGACCCTGTACCAAAACAACTTTTTAAAAATAGAACCTCAAGGGAGAAAAACAGGGTGAAAGATATTTTGGGTTTTGACTCTTTTTTTTCCTTCCTATTTAGAAGACATTTAAAAGGGAAGACAGGCCCTCATTAAGGTTCTATTTGTAACAGGTCACTAAGACCAGAAATAGGCATCTGGCCATCATCACTTGGTGAATCCACCACACCAAACATGGTGAGAAGTTGTGGAGTGAAGCCCGGGCAGTGCGGGCCCCTTAGGCTGAGGGTTCGAGCCACGGAATGCACCAGGCCATGTCCCGGCCCGGCACTCAGGGAAGGCCCCGGACTGTGGGAGCTGTGCAGCTGCCAGAGGGTAACCTCTGTCTCAGAGAAACAGAATCTCAGAGACCGAGAGAAGGGCGGCTTGGCCCTGTCCTCTCAAGCTGGATGGTTAGCACGTCACTGAGAAACCAACCTAAAGAAATACTGAAACATGCCAAAGAATTCCCTACACTCAGTGTTTGGTTAACGGAAATGTTTAAGTATCTGTAGCAGCTCAAAAGTTGGAGGTGGCCTAATTGCACATGCAGGCACACTAACTGTTTGTGGACAGCATTTATCTCTGTAACGGAAAAAGCAGGCTTAAATTTAGAAAGTCCACAGCAGACAGGTCTTAGCAAAGGAACCACAGTGACGAAGAACACTGAACTGAGAGGTGGAAAATGTTGAGTCCCGGCCCTGGCCACTGCTGAGCAGAGGTGACCACAGGCCAGGCCCTCGACCCCTCAGCCACGTGGGGCCTTTTTCATAAAATGAGAGAGAAGCACGAGATAATATCCGAGTCTCTTTCCTCCACTGAAGTTCTCAGAGACCATGTTTTTGTTTCTTTGAAGAATTCTGTTGAATGTATGCCGATTACATGAAGTGCCTATCAAAAATGCCAATGGCAAACAGGGTTTTCTAGCCAAACAGTTTGGGGAAAGGTAGGCAGTGGACTATCCTTCTCTAAGAAGTACATGCTCTTAAAGAAAATGTTGCCAATTTTACTTTGCTCTTCTACCTATCATGCATATCATGAAAATCATGATTATTTTAATCTGAAAATGATCAAAATATACAACCGGTCTTACAACTTTTTCACTTTGCCTATTTCTCTTTAAACTCAATTCCCATGAGAATGATTGCTTTGCTATATTAGGAAAAAAATGAAAAAAAAAAATTGTAGTATAGAAAGAATGGCTAAAAAGCACTAAGACGTGTGTCCTGGAAAAGAGGAGATATGGAACTTGGTAGAAGGTGAGTGTGGCTATCTGCCCAGAGAAGGGCTCAGACATGTCTGGAACAATTTTTTAAAACTTCAACCAAAATGAGTCTCTTGGGCAGTAACATGATTTCTACCTAGGATCTAGTGAAGTAAAGGTACCTGGGTCACTGGAATTGCTGAAGGGTTTATACTCTGCTTTCTTCACTAGAAAGCCGAGTTATAAAAAAAATCAGCTCAATGAAACAATGTCCTGAGTGACGTCGCTGACCCATGTTTTTGTAGAAAGCTCCTTATCTAGTTCCTAACCTGTAATGTTTGCAGACTGTTAGTGAATCCATGGGCCATACTAATTTAGGTAACTTTGAAGAGCACTTTCAAATCCGGACTTTGTTTCTGGATTTTCCCCTCATTAGTAGGGGAGGGAGAAAGGGAGAGTGTGTGTGTCTTTGTAAGTGTGTATATTTTAGCCCAGATTAAATGCAGTTCTCCAGGAAAAGCCAAAAGAACTCCTTGCAGGGACCATTTTAGTCCATCAGCATCAACTGTGAAAAAGCCATCAGTGCTTCTGGAAATGTCCCAGCTGACGCACAACAAGGAGGGCTCTACAGGCCAGGCATTGTCCGTGGGCTGCCCGGGGACCCACGAGACTTCCCATTAGTTCTGCAACCCTCAGGAGCCCAGAATTGAGAAGAGCCCTGAGCTTCTGTGGGAGCAGATGCACATGCCACCAGCTCTCTCCCGGCCCTAACGGCTGGGTACGGCCCCAGGCTTCAGCACCACTGAGGCTCAGGCGACAGCTCGGTCTGAAGGCACTGGCCTGCCATGGAGGTCAGCTGAGGCATGGGCCCAGGGGAGGAAATGGAGGAGGAGACCAAGGCCAACTATTCGTACATCTACCAAGGCCTCAGTAACCTTCAGGGTCCAAGGGGGTGGGGCCCAAGGCCTGCTCAAGGCGACACTGACTTTTGGGGAAAGAGAAACTATGAAGGGGCTGAAAGCAAACTGAGAGAGTATGAGGCGTCCAATCAGATTAGCCTGCCGACGGGCTAACTTCTAAGAGCGTCCTGGGGTTGCTGCCAGGAGCCGCCACACTACGCTGACTCACGGAGCTGTATGGGTGGACAGGCTTCACTAGCAATGCCCAGGAATAGCTGTTAGCCTGGTAAATCCCACAGTCATGGACTCATTACATTCTAGACATCAACAAAGTATCCTGCTGTCTTACATTTATAACCAGTCAGAAATACGCAAGCGATAGACTATAGACTGACCATGCAGCTGATTTTTGGAATGTAAGAAAAAGAACATCAAATCATATTATTTGGGGGACTCATGCTCAAAACCACAAGCAATACCCAGGAAACTCAATATGAACTAGATCAGGGGTCAGCATACATTTTCTTTTTTTTTCTTATTTTTTTTGAGATGGAGCCTCGCTCTATCGCCCAGGCTGGAGTGCAGTGGTGAGATCTCGGCTCACTGCAAGCTCCGCCTCCTGGGTTCCCACCATTCTCCTGCCTCAGCCTCCAGAGTAGCTGGGACTATAGGCGCCGCCACCACGTCCGGCTCCTTTTTTTTTTTTTGTATTTTTAGTAGAGACGGGGTCTCACATTGTTAGCCAGGATGGTCTTGATCTCCTGACCTTGTGATTCGCCCACCTCGGCCTCCCAAAGTGCTGGGATTACAGGCGGGAGCCACCGTGCCCGGCCGAGCACACATTTTCTGTAAAGAGCTAGACAGTAAATATTTTAGGCTTTGAAGGCCACGGGTTCTCTGCTGCAATGAACTCTGGCACTGCTGCACAAAAGCAGCTGTAGACAATCCATGAACAAGTGGGCAAGGTTGGTTTCCAACAAAACATTATTTATAAGAGCAGGCTGTGGACAAGATTTAGCTCAGTGCTGTAGCTTGCCAACCCCTGAACTAGAACCATAAACATTGGTTTCTACATGCAAATGCAGCAAAGAGATTACATTTCTGGCACTAACTCCAACTGAGGCCCATAGCGATGTCTGGTAAGAATTCTAAAACCGCACCCAGAAAGTCCAAAATGTGTACCTCCCTACCTCAGGTCACCCACGTCAGGAAGCCCAATGTGCTCATCTGAAAAGACTTTAAAATGTAAGAGTAAAACAAAGACATGTGGTAGTCTGCCTCAGGTCACAATTTCCTCCGCTCAACTGGTCCCTCATCAAACCTGCGAAAAATGTTTTGTGCCTCACAACGAAGGAGGTCCTGGAATACTTTCCCGACTCTGGGATCATAAGGCAATCTTTGGTAATTTAGCTACAAAACACTACCTGAGTATTAAGTAAGAGGGCGTCAGCAGGAGCCTTGAACGGAAACCACGTACCTGGGCTGGACTCTTCAGGAGGGGGGCTGCAATCTGCACAGAAATGGAGGGCGACATGGATGATTAAGGAGCAGCACACAGTTCAAACCAAGCAACTCAATCTCAGAGCAGCTGCGTCAGCAGCTTGCAGTAACGTGGCTAACAAACAGAGAAGAGGTCTTGGTGCCCGGCTGCCTCTTCCCCAAGAAGGCTCGCCAAAGCACTCCGGCAGCAAGCCCTCTCAGTGGTAAACAATGACAGATTCCCCAGCTTAAACATTCATGTTGCCAATACTTCAACATCAAATGCTCTTCGGGATGTGCGATCTAGCTTATTACAATGTGATAAATGCCGCAGGAAAAAGCACCCACATAAATCACATTGTAGTGGCGGAGCCCTGCGTTGGCTTGCGGCATCTGGAAGCAAACTTGTAAGGAAAGAGACTGACCAGCACACGGAGTGCTCCCCGGTCAGGCCCACTGCTCTGATTCACCGGGGAAGCCTGGGCTCAGGATCGACTGCTGAGATCCAAAGTGTTAAGATCCAGGAATGAAACCAGTATACCAAAAAAAAAAAAAAAAAAAAAAGATGCCAATCTTCCACATTTAAACCAATGCTAAGTTTTGTGATTTAGGGGTAGTCTCCAATTAGAATGTCCCTTCAGGCCCTCAAAGAATACCAATTTTGATTCCATTTCACCTTATTTCAATTTCATATTTCCCTTAAAAACTAAACTTTCTAGTTAACTGGGTGCACCATCTAAGAGAAAACGAGTTTGAAAAGGAATCATGGGAGAAAACACTTATGTTAATTTATGTCTGAGTTTTTCAGTTCAAAGAATGTCTTCAGGATGTGGAAATGAGGTGGCCTCGGATCCCGGATCCCGAAAAACAGCCAGAACAGCTTGATGGGGATTTTATAATCTAGGTTGTAAAGAAGGGGCAAAGCATCCCTCCTCTCTCATTGTCTTTGGAAGTGACTTTTCAAACTGGCAAAGGGGAAAGGGGAAAGAGAATACAAAGGCATCTGTAAGGTCAAGAGTTCAACCTCTTCGTTAACCCAGATACCCTGAGACCATGTTGCTAACAAAGGTAGAAACCCACAGTGATTTGCAACTGTGGCTCTTACATATTGATCTGCTCATCGGGTTATGTGAGGCCTTGAAAAAATACAGATTTTTGCCTCCCCATAACCCATCTTCTAGGATTCTGAGTTTATGAATGAGGAGGAAGGTCTAGGAGCCTGTTCCCCAACAGCTGGGTTGGGACCATGGCTGTGAAGGCATCAGGGATTAAACCCGATTTGCTAAATTCATCTTTCAATCAAAGGGGCGAAAGGGGGGGCCTTCCCTGGTACTCCTGGAATAATGGCTTGTAACTTGCCTTGGGTCATACAGTTGAGAACAGATGACCACTCTGGACTTCCTCTCTATACACATGCAGATTCCAGCACATAATCTCAGGGGTACAAGAACCTGCGGGTACCCACAGACCCCAGACTAAGAAAAACTTGGTCTAAGGGTCTCTTTGGGTATGAGGAGAGTGACAGAGTGCACAGGAGGAAGGTGGTGGAAGCTACCAAATCCCGGTGGGGCAACAGTGGCGCACCTTGGCCGGTGGGGGTGGAGGGGCATGGGAGACTTTTGGAGAGATGAGAAGAAGGGAAGTTTGAGGAGCCTCTGTGGTTTTGGCTGGCAGATACTCGTCAGGGGGGCCCCCACAAAGCCTTGGCCCTGGGTGACCCTCACCTGCCAGACAGGGCTCTCCGATCAGGGCAGGGCAGCTCTGAGGCAGGGCAGCTCCCTGGTGAAAAATAAAAACCAAGGAGCTAGGACAGGGTATAGCACTGGAATGAAAAGTGAGGATGCCTTTCAGAGCAGTACAGAGTTATTTTCATATAATAAATATGTTGGTGTGAACACACCTGCTCATTAAGCCAAAACAATGTATCCAGTAACTTGGAATGGTATAAAAAGCCACGACAGAGCCAAGCCGTGGCACTGTGGACAAGACTCACCGAAATAAATACCTCACAGACTGCTTCTTTCTGATCCTCCTGCTTACACTGAGGACTGAACAGCTTCCTGGCTGTGCTAAAAATGTTTAAATTAAGGACCATCCACAGATAATTTGGTGGCATATGGTTTCATACATTTCTTTGAGTACTGATCAGCAGAGTTAGACTCTCTCAAATGTAAGTAAGCTTCACATTCCCATTATTATAACAGCTGATTTTTATGGCACACGCAAGTCAAACCCTAAATAGCATAAATGCTCATTTAAATAACTTTAAAACTGAATAAAAATGCATCTATATTTAAACAATACAGGATGTGCCTAGAAAAAAAGTGACACTTAAGTTAGGGATACAATCCCATCTGATGAAATAAACTAGCTCCCACATTTAAAACAGCCAATAAATTACTCTTTTCATTATCTGTAGAAAAATTTAAAATCACAAACAAGAAAATAAAGTAGAAAGAAAGAAAACTCTCAGAAAGTTTTCAAAAGGAACACGATTTACATAAAAAGAGAACATGAATAAAGATAAAATAGTTCCATGAACCAATCCCAGGTGTGAGGAAGTGAAACTATAATTCCCCAGAGATGGAGAGATGGGTGACGGGACAACAGTCGAGACAGAGGCTCAAGTGAGACAGTGCCCTGGAAACAGACTGCAGGCAGAGTAAAGAGGCAAAGGGCTTCTGACAACCCGAAGGGGGATTTGCCCAGAGGCTCTGACCAAGCAGCATGCTGACACCTTGAATGGAAATTCCCCAATTCAGAATATAAAAGCCCTCATCACAGGAAGCCTAATCCCAGCACATCTGGGCCTTTCCTACTATGGCTTAAAACTCCCGCAGGAGAACAAAAAGGAGGCAGAAGCTAGGTCTGTGGGCAAGTCTCAGCCGCCTAGCTTGTAACTCTCCGGCTCTTACAGGAAAAGACGGAGGCACCTCGGTTGCAGGGACCGTTTCCCAGCTTTAAGGCTCTCTGCAGGACAGTGTCCTGGCGTGCCGTGTCTCTGCGGACAAGAGACTGTTGTGAAGCATGCTGCTTCATGCCAATGTCCTACCCTGAAGGGTCCTGCCAAACCACCTGACTCGGACCACAAGAAGCCCAGGAACAGGGGCCCACTCTCTGTGTTACCACGTCCCAAGGCAACATGCCTCTGCTGCGTCAGAGAGTGCCCAGCCAATGCCAACCAGCTTTCAGCCGTGTCCACTGGACCTGCCAATCTCTCTCATCCAGCTGTGTCCCTGCACAATTCCCCTTTCCCCTTTCACTCAACCAATTCCTAATGCCATAGACAATCACATCAGAAAGGCATCTGCATCCTGGCCTCCTTCAGGTTCTCAGATTGCTTTATAAACCTGAAAAGCCCAGGAGCCCAACCCTTACAGCCATGATGGTGTATCCCAAGAGGACCCTGAGATTCTGACTGGCAGAGATGCAGAATCACACATGGGCTCCAGTTACACAGAAAGGCAACCGGAGACTCCGCTCTCACCGCCCGCTGCTCCGTGCACTGGGACACCCCCGCTCCACCTGGCAGCCCTCCCTGCAGTCTGCGTGGGGGAGGAGCACATGGAGTCAGAGACACAGACAAACGGAAGCAACACAAGGTGAAGTGGAGGCAGCGCATGGGAAGCATGGATGCATACGCACGTGTGGTCAGATGAGGATGGCATGCAGCGGAGGGCATGGTGGAGGGGCATGGTGAGGAGGGGACATCACAGAAGGGGTCTTCTGGTCTGATCCAGTAGGCGTGGCTGTCCGGGTTACCTTTCTTGCTGGTGCAGCTGCCTGCACAGGGGAAGACGTCCTCACAGCCCTCGCCGTGCAGCCGCTCCCTCTGCAGCAGCTTGTCCACACGCTGAATGATGCATTCTAGGCTCTTGTCCACGTTCAGCCACACTTTCTCCTTCCAAATCAAAGGGGCCCGTGTGGGTCAGCTCTCCCGAACAGAAACACAAACAGAACACAAACCAAATCGCCCTCCACCGATCCCCTGCCCTGGGCTTCCACACTTGTTAAAATACCTCAAAGTTTAGAAATATAAAGACGATTCCTAATTCCCCACTAAAGTTGCATTTGCTTTTCAATGACGTATCGATCTCCTGTGGCCACTGTGTTTAGAGTTTGGGTGATGTTTGCTAGTAACTCTTCTGGAGGCCAGGTGGCCCTCCAGTGCTGCCTGAAGGGCCACAGGGCACTGTCCTATCTCCTCCTCCTGCCACTGCAGACTTCCCACAACCATCATACACAGACAAGATGGAGGTCTCCTTTGGATGGAAGGGAATGGAAATTTGGATAGGGGAGGTGGGGAGGAGGTGAGGGAGGTCTGGGAGTGATGTGCAGAAACACACAAAGCATACAGGATGCTACTTTGCTGCTAATTAATAGTTCAGGGCTTGCAGAACAACACCTCTAAGCAGTAGTCTCAATCCACGGCACAAACAAATTGTACAATGTGTCCCTCCCTCAAGAAACACAGATCCTGCTCCCAGCGCCAATTCTCTGAGGAACAATAATGTGATGCAATGTCAGGGCGGCCGCTCCAAAATCCACAACTACTTGCCCCAGCACCAGAGCTCCCACATCCCCACATACACACAGCCCTGGAAAATCTAACAGCAAACAGAGCACTGAGGAAGTAGGAGAGGCCTGACTGGTCTCAAGCATCCCAGGGCCACAGAAGGCACAGGCGGCAGGGGAAGGAGAGACCTCCAACAGGGGAGGACAACCCACTTCTCTTCCTCTTCATCCAGGCCTGAGGCTGGCCCAGGCCCCAGCACAGCTCTACCCCTATCTGGACACCAGGTTTCCAAAATAGTCCCCCTCCCTGCATCAGGAGCCAAGGAGCCATCCAGGAAGGAAACCTGGAGCTTGTTCACAGCAGTCAAACCTTGAGGCACTTCGGAGGGACAGAGACTGGCAACAGGCTTTGCAGTTTTCGGCCCAAGTCCAGCAGTGGGATGACAGCCACGGCAGCAGACTCACCCACTCCTCCTCGTGCCAGTCCACCTGCAGGGAAGATCGGCTGTTTCTCCCTGTCCACCGGGCCATGAGGGTGTCCTGGTCATTTCTAAGCATCACCTGCTCCTCCTCAGTCGAAGTGGGAGAAGCCTTGGAGGCAATGTAGTCAGGCCGCGCGGCGTTCAGCCCGTGGATGGAGTTGGCCAGGAGCTTGCAGTCGCAGACCGTGACCAGCTGCCGTGTCTGCAGGTGCACACAAACCAAGGCTGCTGAGCCCAGGCCGGGGGTTGGGGCGGCCCCTGCCTTATCTGAGAAATGGAGAATGGGCTTAAAGCCCAGTACTGTACCCCTCTGCCTTTCTCCACAGTGCAAAGCAACTGAAGGGCTACATCCCTCAAGATGTCTGAATACGAAGACGGCCATGTGGCCCGCTGGGGCTGAATCTTAACAAGAATTTCCCACCAAGCAAGAGGAAAAGAGGGTGAGAAATCTCTGACGTTCTCTGATCCCTGCCTGCCTCTGACCTGTGATTGCTAGGGGAGGGGCCTGCAGAGACAGCCCACTGCCCCAGCCTTGACAGACTTCCTGGTCTGTCCTCCACCTTCCAGGGAACAAGTGTCCAGGGGTCAGGTCTTACTTTGGTTCAATTGTGGAAGTCTTATCTTTCGCTCCTCAGCATCTAATACATCAAGTTCTGGGTCTGGGTAGCTGGCCTCCTAGTATGACATGTCTGGTTTAGGAGAATTATGCACGCATCACGGGTTCTGTGGTTCATAATGTTACTGCTGACAACTACATCTTTCTTTTCCAGTGGATCTAATCCCCAACTCACACTCTTTATGCTGTGTGAACACACGTGAAGGATATTACACATTCTGATCAGGAAAAGCAGCTCAATAGCACAGTGAGTGTGAGTGCAGAGGTGTAGTCAGAATCTGTGTGTGTTTGTGAGTGTGTGTGTGAGTGTGTGTGTGTGTGGTGTATGTGCGCGCACTGAGAGGGACACTGAGTGATGGGAAAAAGCATCATCCATCAAAAGGGTCTGATAATAGCCACTTCCTCAGTTGGGATTAATACTTACATATTTTTAAATCAGGATCAAGTTATGGCTAAGTAGAAGCTGGTGTACTGACTGTATGTAAGCCAATAAAATTATATTGTTCTTATGTCTGTATAATAGCTCAGTTTCTGTTTTCAAATTCAACTGCAATAGAAATGTGGCAAAAAAAAAAAAAAAAGTGCTGGTTAGGCTGTTACTGAGAAAGCGGTGGAACTGTATCAGCCTCAACAAAATGAGCCCCATGGACTCACTGAAGGGCATATGTGCCTGAAGCTGCACCTAAGAGTCACAGGCCCTGGGCTCTGCCCTTTGTCTGTCCAGCTCTGCGGACAAATCATGAAACCTCTCTGGTTTTTGTGGGAAATGGACCTCAGGTAGACCTTCAAAGTCTTCCCAATGTCACACTCTTTGTGGACCACCTTAGGCACACCTGGGCTGCCCGGTGGCCCCCAGAAACCCAAGGAAACTCCCCAGCCCACATGCAGCAGGGCACCCCTCCTACCTTGTCTGCCAAGATGGCGAGTGTCCTCTCAAGGCCAGTGGCAGACCTGTCCTTGGCTGCCCTTGACAGCCGCTCTGCATAGTAGCTAACTTGGGTTTTCAGGGTGTTGATCTGGGCGATGATCTCCTTGGCTCTGACGATGTCCTGTGGTATGTAGATTATCGACTGGCAGCCAGATGATGTACTGGAAAGGATAAGAACAGATTCTAAGGGATTCTCCAGAATCTGTAAAGGACGACAGCATCATCCCAGCCCCAGTCACATTAACCCTAAGATGACTCAGGGATGTCATCTGTGACTCAGGGATGTTCTGTGACTCAGGGATGTTCTCCTAGGCTACTCTAGTTGTTGATGAGCAAAGTATATCTTAGTGGATCCTTCCTGTCTATATGGCAGAAGCTTGAAATATTAAACTATGACTCAGTCTTTGATCTGTATTTGCATGTATCTGTATTTTCACTTGTGTATGTAACTGTGTGAACAGGTATTGAACAATCATATCCCGTAATCACCCAAATGATCATAATCTTTCACCTCACAACCTCATCTATTAACTTACAAGCAGTACTTCAGTGGAGACGTGGAGACCATCTATAGAAGAAGGGGTCAGGTTATCACAGTGTAGCAGAGACTGCAGTGGGTGTTGGACTTTGTCCCCAAGCAACCAAAACCTATTTTTTTATTCGGGAATTCAAGCTCCCTGTGAACACACCCACAGTCATCCTTCCTCTCATGTCTGATCCCAGCAAGTCCCTAGAAAATTGGGTTTCCTTTCTCTTTCCTTCACTCCAGGACTTCCCTAATTTGAGAACTAATGTTTCATCAAATGAAGAGAAAGTGGAGAACATGCCAAGCCACAGGCAAAGCCGGACTCCTCAGTGGCTGTGAAACCCTGGCTCTCCCTCCTTCCCATCTCTTCGCCACCAAGCAGCGTGCGTGTCTAGGGGTCTGATGCCAAGCCTACAGCCCGGCCCCTCCCAGAACAATCAGGAGGCTCTGAAGGACCAACTTCACGTTCCCCCGCTACAGGGGCCTGGCCAGCGTGTTGGGTCCAACTAAACGGTGACAATGAATTGCGTGTCTCTTAGCCTGGATCCCAATCAATGCAATATTAAACATTTATTTTTCAGACCATCTGAGGAAGCTGAGGAAAGCAGGAAGAAGTACAAGCCACCAATGCAGAGGGTCTCCTCCTAAAATCTGAAATTGTGAGCTCTGGGTAGAATTGGTGTCCCTTCACACATAGGATGAGAGGTCCTGACTGGTCCCTATAAAGAGTGACCCTTTGAATTCTGGGGAACAGCGAGAAAGAGGAGGAGCGAGGGCACCTCTCACCACATCCTCCATCACTTCCCCTGGAGATGACGGTCACCTTGCTCAGGGCTGAGAATCTTCCCCACTGGCCCCTTCCCAGGGAAGTCCCAAAGTGGGTCATCAAGAAACCACCACTACCCCTTCCCTTGCTGGATTATGCGGCAAACATGCAAAAACCGAAAACCAAAGCACCCCAGAAAGAAACACCACCACCACAGGCCCACACGCCACAGTAAAAAACTATGGATGTGCCAGAAGCTCATGCAGCGGACCGCACGCAAGCTCGCGGGGCACAACAGGAGTCATTCCACAGCACGATGTGCACACGACTACTTTCCAATCTGCAATCACTCTTCCAAATGAATAGCTGCCTTCTAGGATCATTTCGTCTTAAAAACACCATCTCAAAATAGGGTGTTAAAAAATCAATTCAGCCAAGCATGGTGGCCTATATAATCCTAGCACTTTGGTAGGCCAAGGTGGGAGGACTGCTTGAGCCCGGGAGTTCAAGACCAGCCTGGGCAACATCGGGAGACCCCATCTTTTAAAAAAAGGTAAAAATTAGTTAGGCATGGTGGCTTGTGCTTGTGGTTCTGGCTACTTAGGAGGCTGAGGCAGGAGGGTCAACTGAGCCCAGGAGTTTGAGGTTGCAGTGAGTTTTGATGGTGCCAGTGCACTCCAGCCTGGGTGACAGAGCAAGACCCTGACTCCAAAAATGGTGAAAAAAAATGGATTCTTCCCAGACCCCCAATATTTAGAGTACATACATTAAATGTGCTGTATGCAGATCTACTTCTGTGCAAGGAGGTGGCCGTGTGCCCTTCAACAAATACATACCCTCTGCCCAGGCCAAGAGAAAAGCACCGCCCTGTACTTGCCCTGTGTTCTCACAAGTCATGTTTTAACGATGGTACCTGGGACTCATGCATGGGATATACATGGCAGAGGCAAGAAAAGGCAAATTTCAAAGAGGTACTGTTTAGGATGATGAGGAAAATAGAAGCATGTGTGCCCAACTACCTGGTTTTAAAAACCAGGCGGCCACATGGAGGCAGCAGGATGGAGGTGTAGACATGAAGCCCAGGGGCAGCCCCAGGAGGCAGTATCCTAGGTATGGCCCTTGGACTTTGCATTAGGACCCCACCCCAGACCCGGACCTACCCAGAGCTGGGGTCATGGGCTAAACTGAAGATGCCACGAGAGCGTAAGGGTGGAGTCTTGTGGCCCTAGCCAGGAACTGCTGGTAACTGCTGAGCAACAGTCACTCTGGACATTAGAAGAGCAGGATCACCTCTGCAGAGGCTGAGCCCCCATGGAGCTGGGTTCTGCAAGGGTAGGAGGATTGGGAGGCTGGGTCCTCTCCGCCTGGGATTTAGCCCCTCACAGTCTCCAGGCAGGGACACTCCTTCTGCCTATAACCCTCCCCACTCCATCCCCTCTCCGCTTCGGGAACAGTCTTGTATATGGGGAGCAGGGGGCAGACGCGGAAGGGGTGACTAGGCCCAGACTGGGCAATGGAGGGTCCTCAGAGGGAACCCAGGAACTCAGAAAGTTCCCCAGGAACAAGGCTCAACCCAAAACACCTGGGTGGGGATTTACCCAGGAGCAGGCCTTGGTGGCAGCTGGGCCTTTGGCACTCTCCTCCCATTCCTCTTCCCCTGCACCCCTAGACTCAACCCCTAAGTACTTTACTTGTCCCCTATGGGAAAGATCAGACCTTGAAGGAGGCCCCAGTAGAGAAAAGGCAGGGAGGGGAGGCTGGGAGGCCACTTCCAGAAAGTAGCGTGGGTCTCCTCCGTCAGGGAGGCGGGAGCAGCAGCAACCGTCCCTACATGCCCTCCTCCCTCCCTTGTACCTGAAGTACCCTCAGGGAAAAGGACCCAGGGGGAAGCTGAGAGGCCTCAGCCTGGACATGGAGGAATGTCCTCAGAGCTTCCTGCTGTCAGATGCCCCCAGCAGAGCCTGACACCTCCAGCAGGGCCCAGCCATAGCCCCTGAGCCTCATGGGTCACAGGCTCTGAGGCAGCAGCATTTCTTGAGGGGCTGCAGAGCCTCTATTATGAGCCTGGGGCAGCAGGAGGGAAGCCCAGGCAGCAGACACCGTGGTTTCTAACTGTCAACTAATTATCTTGTGGCAAAAGCCACTCAGTTGTATGAAATCTTGGTTTGCGCCCACCCCCAGGAGTAAAACTGACCCTGGTAACAGTGTCATTAACATCAGCATAAATTAATAAGTATCATGAAGAGGTAGGCTGGCTTCATTTGTACAAGAGGTAATAGTGAAGTGAAAACTGAAAAGCCACAGGATTCCTGTTTAAGACAGAAAGGGGTTCCCAGCTGCACCCAGGGGCTGACACGAGAACTCGGCACCTTGGGGCTTCCCGGGTTGGGCCCTTCCTCCTCCTGGGAGAAAGAGAACGAGGACCCTTCTCAGAGCGAGCACGGCAACACGCGGCTGCCAGGTTTGAAAGGTAAAACAGCAGACTGAAGATTGGCTATTCATTATTAAAGAACATTGCAGTTGGAAGGGAGAACTGTCTACGAGGTGCGTCACTAGGAACCATGGCAGCACCGCGGGGGAAGCCCACACGAGGAGGGTGGGGATGGCGCAAGCTTTCTCTGCATGAGGACGAGACCCAAACAGACACTCTCTCCACAGACAGAAAACTCACCAACACTCCTCAAAACTGCTAAAGAAAAGAACCAAAATGAAATATTAGCAGTTTGTTAGCAAATACCAAATGCAAAAACAAAAAAATTAAAAAGCCAACTTATTTTTTGTCAAAATACTTAAAATTATGTGTTGAGGTCCCAACTACAGGGATGACTACAATTATGAGCCCAACGTGCTTATTCCTCAGAGCAGCATCACTCCGTGTGCTCAAGCCCCAGGGAGACATCCCACCTCAGGCCAAGTTACCTCTGCATTGAAAGGAAAGTTCAGATCATGAATACCGTATCTGTAAGTGGCTTGATGGCATTAGTAGGAAATTAAATAGAAACTTATCTATTTGAAAAATACTAAAGAGGTATTTTGAGAAATAAATGCTAAAGTTAACATGCAGAGTTATCAGTAATCAACACCCCAAGCCTCCTGGGACAAAGACCCCCAGGAGGCCCCCTTCTTGACTGGCCACACAGTTACTATGCGTTCTCCTTCAAGGCCCCACCCCATCTCAAGCTGCACGCTCACACTCTCCACAGGGCAACATGCAATGGAGCGACAGACACGCTTTCTGGCTGGCTGTGCAGAGCTGCGGTGGGCACAGGAAGCTGCGTCTTCTTCCTATTTCCCAAAGGGACGCTGGAGTCAGCGAATCCTAAGGCAGGTCCGGTTACCTGGTTTGTCTTAGGGAAGCACCCTTGGGAATGAATCGAGGTCAAGTAGGTTGTCTGGGGGCCTGAATTCCCCTTCCCTGTTTCTCGTCCCGTCTCCAGGACTCACTGGGCTCTGGGCTGGCTTCTCTGAACGTGACTTCTCACAGGGCACGCTCTTCCGTTCCCTGCTCAGCCTTGCCCCTGAGTGGTGATGCCCCTAGCTGCCTCCCTGACCCCCTCAGCCACTGCTCTGACCTTTTACCTCCTTCCTGCTCCAGCCTAGAGTCCGTTTTCTCAGGTCATGTCCTGACTCCCAGCCGTGGCAGCACAGTCAGGTGCCAACCACCAGCTCCGTGGCCTGTGCCAGAGTTCTTCACCCGATCGTCCATGGGATTCTTGTGACGCTCCCTGGGCCTTTGCTCACCTTCCCTCACACTGTTCCATGCTCACTTGCTGAGTCCGACCCTCCCCAGCCCACATGCCGCAGAGGCTGTCCATGGATGCCTCCGCTTGCTCCTTCCCACCTCAAACATCTCTCTGCAGCCCCACCTCTTCTCCTGGCCCTTCTGACGAACGCCTGCTCTTGCCTCTTTCCATCCTGTGAGAACCCTGCTCCAACACTGTTTTCTTCTCATTCACCTTACCTCATCCACTTCTGTCTTTCCCTATCAGCCCAAATTATTCTCCCTAAACCAAACACCTCATGCTACTTCCTCTATTTTACGGTCACAGCCCAAGGACCTTACTGGTCATTGACACTCATCACCCCCACTTCCTGAGCCGCTGAAATCTTCACAGGTGACGTTCTGGAAGATCATCAATGCCTCCCACACATCTAACACAACAGCTTGGGTTTATTTCTGGCTCTCTCCCTCCCACCCCTGGGGGCTGGGTGGATGCCCTGCTCCATGCACCCCAAACAGCATGCTTGTTTCAGGCACTGCTCACGCCAAATGGCGCTTGCTGACTTGTCTACTCCCAGGCAAGGCCCTGAGCTCCTGGAACCAGGCCTAGATCTGCTGGGCGCTGTACCTCTGGTCACAGAGCAGGCTGGCAGCAAGGCCAGCCCTCTTAGCTCTCCGCCCCTGGCACTGTGCACCTGGCCACATTTCGCCACGTGCACTGCTTCTGCCACATCTTTGCCTGACATGCCCTTCACCACCCGCCCTACCTGGAAATTTCCTGCTTAGGACAGGAGCTCTGTACGGCCCCCCAAATCTTTCAGAAACTGGGAATGTTTACCACTGCTGCACTCTAGGAAACAACGTGCTCCAGGCTCAGTGCCTGTGGTGCTCAACTGACTGGCCAGGGACTCTAAAGGATGCCAAGCCAGCAGAGTCCGCACAGGGTGGCTGCCTGGAGCACCACTTCTGAGGTGGGATCACAATCTGCTCCTCATTTTGTAGGACAGGACCATCGATCCAGTGCCCTCATCCCCCACCCAGCTCAGTCACACGCCAACAGAGCAGCACAGGCTCCATGAGGCAGATCCTCCCGCCACGCAGAGGCAGATCAGATGGCTGGATGTTCTTGTGGTCGTACTTTGATTTTATTTTAAACGGAGAAAAGAAGCATCAGAAAACTGTACAAGGACCACAGACTCTCTCTGGCTACTTACTGTTTCTTGGTCTCTTCAAATTTGTGCAGCTTTTTGCGGAGACCTCCTGACTTAAAACCTTGGCAGTGTGCTGCTGGCGCCCCGATGGTGACGATATCGTAGTTCTGATCTGAATGACAGAAAGCTCTCCTCCATTACTCTGGGCTCAGGCCTGTGGACAAGCCAGCTATAGGGATATGCACACAAGTCTGGGGTCCTGACCCTCCCTCCCACAGCCCTGGCCACCCAAGGGTCTCCTGGAGCCCAGTGCCATCACCTCAGCAAAAAGGGGTTCAAAACATTTCAGGTGGAGCCACACGGGCTGCAGGAAGCCACCCTGTAACTCCCGTTTGTATCCCTCCTTGGGAAGAATGGCCGACAGGCAACTTTCTACTGCAAAAATACAAAGGGAAGCTAGAGCGAGGAGAGACAAAAGGAAGGGGTGTGGGCTCTTAACAGAGACCTTCTGAAGGTCCTTGTGACAAGTCTCTCCTCCCAGCCGCCCAGAGCACACAGCACACACATGGGCAGATGTGGGGCACCCAGGGACCAAGTACCTAGAAAGAGAAGCAGCAAAATGCGATTCAACGAGAGGGGGCAGAAAAATAGGTACCTGATCCTCCATCGTCTTGAACTCTCATCCTTTGTATGTGCAAGTTTGTGGGGACAAATTCTAACTTTTTATCTGCTTTCAAACTGCTTGCTTTAAACGAGGGCCCTAAGAAATGGAACAGGAGAAGATAAAGGCCATCAGCACGCATGCTGCGTTCACGAGTTGCAAGTAGAACATGGAACTCAGAGGATGCTGTGGCCTATACGCAGGTATGTGTCGGCAGTGGCCTAGAAGGTTCTGAGTTGCCATGAGCACATTTCATTTGCAGGTGGCAGGTGGGTGAGATGCCAAGGGCAGCCCGCTGGTCGGGACAGCTGGTTCTGGGTGCTCAGGGAGTGAATGGTGCCAGGGAGAACTGGCTTCAAAAAGCTATGGTAACGATGCTGCGTCTTCCAAGACTCGGCTCTCTACTGAGAGATCTGATACAAAAAATGTCATTCTGTGCAGCACGATGTCAGCACTACTAGAATAAGCAAAGGGGTCCATGCCAGAGACCGCCTGTTCTGACTCCAGAGACCGCCATCATCAAACAGCTAAGAATTTGGTTTGGCTAGAGCAATACATCTCAACTCTCGAAAGTGATGAAGAGGCCTTCTCAACCCTTCAGGCCCATCAAGATGAACAAATGCAATACAGCATTGATTCCAGCCTTCTGACACACGAACTTCGATGTTTCCCTGTTCACGCCTGTTGGTTAAGGAGCCTGGACACTGTTTTATAACAAATATCCACAATCTTGTTTCTATAATCAGAATCCAAACTAATTAGAGAATCACATGCCTATAAAATAAAGGGATTGCAAATTAAACTGACAACCACAAGAGTAGAAGAAAAAAACGTTTCATCTAATGAAAAATATCAACTGATACTGCCAGCGTACGAATCGCAGACCAGCCACTGCGTGTCTCCAGTTTGCCACAGGAGATGGCTCTCTGTGGCCTGATACTTAGGGTGCCGTCCACAGACCGCAGCATGAGCGTCCGAGAGCCTACGAGAAAGGCACAATCCCAGACCGCCACTTCAACACAGTTCTCAAGGAATCCGGGTGCGCACTGACATTTGAGAAGCTCTGCTCTAGAAAACTCAAGGTTGTGTGGGTTTCACACACAGGTAAGAGGCATCAGGCATGGGTGAGTCCCTCAGTTCCCTCCTGGGCAAATGCTGCCGTTTCTCCTGGTGACATGCTCAGACCCTCTCTTCAGACTCACGCCAAGCCTAAGCAACACCTCCTTGTCAGTTCTGCATTTGGCTTCTTCTCATCCAAGTTTACGGACGGGTTCATAGGTTCTCTGTCAAAACCACATTAAGGGCTTATGGTTTTCCTTAAACCCTGAAATTCCATTATGTAGAGGAATCAAAGGGAAGAGTCCAAAAATAGAGAATAATTCAAAATGCTAAAGTAATACATAGAGTAAATGAAAAACCAAAAAATTCATTCCACTTGGAATAAAAAAGGAGCAAGAACAGATTTCTAAATCTGCCCTGAGAGTGTTTTGAAAATCAAATGGCATTTTTCAAGGAGAAACAGTGAAGTGTTCATTCACACTCCACTTTGTTTTCCGTGCCTTAAAATACAGAGTTCCCCCTTAACAATTAATATGTTTAACAGAAGTTACCCCGACTCTTTAAACCACGAAATCAAGAAAAACTGCTTTGTTTCCAGGCGAGTGACCTACATCCTTTCGGTCACTGTACTGACATTAGTCCAAGATGAAGAAACAACATGAACCAGTAATAGCCCGGGATTTCGCCTCCCCTAATTTCATTCCACAGTGACTGTTTTGGTAGATGACACCATAGGAGGACTCTTCACTGCAATTCACAGATTGGTCTTTTTAATTAAGATCTGAAAAACCCATATTTGAAAGAATTCACACCTACATGAGAAGTTATTTTTAAAAATCCATTAAAGGGTCTGTCAGTGGGAATGTGTAAGTGGCCCTGTCTTCCAGATCTCTGGCTGGGAAAGCAGGGTGAGTGACAGTGAGTGAGAGTGTGTGTGTGTGCGTGTGTGTGTGTGGGGACAGCATGGGGGTGCGCCCACCTTTGTACTGATGGAGGTCGGTCAGGTTCTCCTGGTATGTGAGGATGATGGTCTGGTACTGGGTGACAATTTGACGCCGGAGGCTCTCCCAGCAAGGGGACAGCTCTCCCAGCTCCTCCAGCTCACACACTCTGAAAGCAAGACACAGATGCATCAGGCTGCGGGCTAACTGGTTTCCCCAGAGAGGCCCAGGAGGCCTACCCAGGACAATAGCATTTGCAGGGCAAGAATCACGGATGCCCAGGGCGGGCCAGGACAATGGTTACACTACCTGCCCAAAGGGCAACGAGCTACATGAAAGGCAGACCACTGACCACACGGGAATGTGTCCAGAGTAGCTTTTCACGGGAACTTAGTCAAATGTTCAAGGGAAACTAAGTGGAGGTGGGGAGATGGAGGCAGGCTGCTGGGGAGAAGCTTTACCCTGATGACCTGCAGGTACCCTCAAGCACAGGCTCAAACCACAGCCCACCTGAGTCTGGGCAAAACCACGTGTGATCCTCCCGGAACAGAACAGAGAGGACTGCAGGCGGTGAGTAACCGCCCCGAGCCATCTCCCTCGTGTCTCGTCATCTCCCCTAGGAGGCTATCAGGTCGGCGTTTTTCATCACCTCCCAGGTTCTCCTGAGGTGTGGGCCTTCTGCCCTCCCCCTGATAAGGGAGCTGCAGAATCTAAAACCGCTCGGCTGCAGCCTAGAGTTGGCTCCTCAGCAGCGGAGTTCCACAGATCGTGCTGCCGTCACAAGCCCTTCTGTCTCATTGCCATCCTTTTTGGGTATGGGACGAGGACCATGGGAGCTGGGACCTCTGGCTATTCTTCCTTCCGTGTCTATGTGGGAGAGGAGCTGTCTGAACCTAAAAGTGGCCCGCTGTGTCACTGTGGATGAAATCAGGCCAGATCTTGTCTTTATGTGTGTGCTCGACAGAGGCACAGGGTAACAGAAGGGGGAAGAGAGAAGAGGAGGAAGAAGAGAAGAAAAAGAGGAATTGTCATCTCCAAAAAAATAAAAGCTGTATACGAACTGAAATATAAATTCCTTAGCTCAGCAATGAAGAACAGCTACACAATCATAACAGCAAAATCACAAGATGGATTTAAAAACAAAAAGGATAACAAATTAGGAAAATGGGGACTGGGAAGATATAAAAGGCCAAACCCTCAGCATAGAAAATCGGTAGCTAATCCCTGAAATTGATTAATGAAGAGAACACTTTACACATATATTTAGAAATACATCAGTAAACACTAAAACTCTCAAAAAGTGACTGTTTCTGGGAAGTAGATCAGAAAGTAGAGCCCCAAGAGTTGTTTTTAGTTAAAACCTTTCTGCGCTATTTTTTTTTTATACTGCATTCATGTTTTCCTTTGAGAAAGAAAAAAGCTAAATTTTATATAAGGTCTTAGGAAATCTGACTTGTCTAAATTGTTTTTAAAAGCTGTGCCATTTTATTATTATTAAAATAGCAAAATTAACATATAAGGACACCCAGAGCAGGTAGGGCTACATCACCAGCCGGCCCCATGACCTCAGGCCGCTCTGAGCACAGCAGCTCTGTCTGCCAGGCCACTGCTAGTTTCTCTCTCTGGACTGTGTCTGTTCGTGTTCATGTGACTGCTTCCTACGCTTTAGGTGTTAGTTTAATGTCATCATCTCACAGAGGCCTGCCCTGATCACCTCTTTCTTCTCACAGTTCCCTTTTCATTTCCAGCACACACTGACACATCTGGAGTTCCTGTGTGAGGTTCCCAGTTCTGTTTCCAACCAACCCCCACACTCAGCTCACCAAGAAGCCTCCCACACCAAGAACAGTGCCTGACATGTGGTTGTTGCTGAAAACAACAACAAAACCCTTGAACTAAAGCGCTTGTTAAATGAATGAACTCTTGGCCAGGAATGGTGGGTCACGCCTGGAATCCCAGCTTTCCGGGAGGCCAAGGTGGGAGGAGTGCTTGAGGCCAGGAGTTGGGGACCAGCCTAGGCAACATAGCAAGATCCTGTCTCTACAACAAATGAAAAAATTAGCTGGGCATAGTGGTGTGTGCTTGTAGTTCTATCTGTCCAGGAAGCTGAGGTAAGAGGACGGCTTGAGCCCAGGAGTTTCAAGCTGCAGTGAGCTATGATGGCGTCACTGCACTCCAGCCTGGGTAACAGAGCAATACCCTGTCTCAAATAAAAAATGAATAAACTCTTTAAAGTTATAATATACCATGTAATGGGAAATTTAAACATGAAAACTGAAGATACATGGAAAAATAGATTGCCACTACATAAATATACACAAATATGGACAAAGTTGAACGAAAATTTGTAAAATTAAAATAACTATTAAAATATGTGCATACATGGAGAAAGCAATTGGCAAAATATTAACAGTTGGTGATTTTGGGTGACAGGTATCTAGGTGCTCATTGCATTATTCTTGCCCTTCATCTTTAAGTGTGATGTTTTTTCCAGATAAAAAACGTAAACAAAATAGCTCTTTGAAAACAGCAGGATTCTGGCTACCTTGCTTTCTTTCATGCTTCTGTTATATTGTGTTTATAATTAACATCATTTGAGGACAAGGAGGAGAAATGACAGTCTGAGACTATCCCCCAAAGTTCCTATGCTGGAAACTTTATCCTCAATGCCACAGTTTTGAGAAGTAGGACCTTTAAGAGATGATGTGGTCCTGAGGGCTCTGCCCGCATGAATGGATTGATGTCATTATGGTGGGAATGGGCTGGTTATTGCGAAAGTGGGTTTGTCATAAAAGCAAGTGTGGCCTTCTCTCAAGAGCGCTCTTGCTGTGTGATGCCTTCTACCACAGGATGATGCAGCATGAAGGCCCTCACCAGATGCCAGCACCATGCTTTTGGACTTCCCAGTTTCCAGAACCATGAGTCAAACACTTTTCTGATCATTATAAATCACTCAGTCTCTGGCATTCTGTTACGGCAGCACAAAACTGAAACAGAGAGAGACAGGGGACATAATCTGCATGGCCTGGGCCACCTGTTGGGCTTCTCCTCACCTTAGGACTGACAAAATATGCCCTGGGTTGAGAGATGCAGAAGGGTTAAGACCCTGATGGGACCACAGTGAGCTGACAGGTCATACTCAGTCTTCTGGAGCCCTTATCTATGACCCTAATCTAGAAAACTACTGCTGGGCAGCTAGGATCAAACAATTACCAGTTATTTCTAACTTTCTGAAGGACCAGTGAGAGGGGAAAGAAAAGAAGAGAAGGCAGGCCGGGCATGGTGGCTCACACCTGTAATCCCAGCACTTTGGGAGGCCGAGGTGGGTGGATCACCTGAGGTCAGTAGTTTGAGACCAGCCTGGCCAACATGATGAAACGCCATCTCTACTAAAAATACAAAAATTAGCCAGTCCTGGTGGCGCACACCTGTAATCCCAGCTACTTCAGAGGCTGAGGCAGGAGAATTACTTGAACCTGGGAGACAGAGGCTGCACTGAGCTGAAATTGCACCACTGCACTCCAGCCTGAGCGACAGAGCAAGACTCTGTTTCAAAAAAAAAAAGAGGAAAGAAGAGAAGGGAGGAGGTTCTGAGTGCGGGACACACATCTGGGTTCAAGCACACTGTCTTACGAAATCCTTGCACAGGAATCCATGATCCCAATGAGCACACTGAGGCTTAGGCAAGCCAAGGCCACAGAGTTGCCAGGGGAGAGGCTGTGTCTGCAGTCCGGTCTATCTGATGCCCGTGCTCTGCCCGCTATATCTCAGACAGGAAGGGGCACATGATATGGGTATGATGGACAGTCAGTCCTTCCATGTGGCCTCACCTGGCTGCATCTTCCTCTAGTAGGAGCTTCACGAACTGCCGGGGCACGTGCAGGGAAAGCACGCTCTCTGCCATCTGCTCCAGGATCCGCAAGTGGTTACCATCGGTGGTTGGAAACCGGTACATGCGGCAGATGGCGCCGCCGAACACTGAGGTGGGATGACAGGGGAGACAGGCTGCATATGAACTGGCTGCAGACTTGCCTCATGGGTTCTTCTCTCCTGGCCCTCGGGGATGGTGACAACTCAAGTCCTCTCACTGTTCATCTCATGGGAATTAAAACGCTTACACCGAAAACCCACCAAGTGGCTAGGTCTGAACACTTCTTCCCAGCAACATGCAATCTTCCTGTCCCAGAACATGTAACTAACTCTAAAGTGCAAGCAGCAGGGGGCAGGGAGGCTGTCGCCAGTCACCAACCCCAATGTGAAACAGGAAAGAGTGAGATGAAGTATTACTTCCTTGGAGTATTACTGACTCCTTTTTATGTTTTAATCCTCTTTCAAGGAAAATTATTATTGTTTTTTGCAGTAACTCTTTATATACTGCAAAAAGAACACAAGGATAAGCAGCAGAGAGGTGACAATTAGGGTGCATGGCTGGGACAGTCGCAGCAGGTGGGGAGCAAAGGGGACTGTGGGCCCAAGTGGATACTCACAAGAGAGGCAAGAATACCAAAGGAGGAAGCTGTTTACCCGATTTCAGCAAAGTGTCCTTTCGCAATGAAGCATATTTGGATCGGATTCCTAATGCCTCCGTCAAGCTCTCATCGACGGGAAGAACCATCTGATAATGTGTAAGGAAATGCACAAGAAAACTGTGAGACTCAGATGACTCCAGAACATTCAGCAGAAACAGTGGCCTAAATACATCACAACAGAACTCTTAAGATGAATATCCACCATGAACTCTACAATAAAGATGCTGCCCAAGGCACAAAGTAATTCACCTCCCAGTGTGTTGAACCACTTCATGCACAGCACACACAACTCTCTAGGCATGCGTGGTTTCTCAGTCACTTCACCTTGTGTTTCAGTGTTCTGATGTATAAAACGAAAGGAAGAGAATAGATGATGCCAAGGGATATTTCCAGAACTAACATTCTGGGCTTATTTTGGGTGAAATGAGACATCTCTGTATTGTACAACAATGACTACTTACCAGCGTTGGGGCTCTGAAATTAGAATTTTTCTTTGAGTGTCTGTGTGAGAGACTGTGCATGAGAGTGGGTGCAGGAGGGTGTAGCTGGAGAGGGGAGGAGGATGGGGGAAGAGGGGAGCATATGAAAAGGTAAAGGTATGCACCAGGAGACTGTAGGGCATGCATGCGTCTGGGAGAGGAAGATATTAACAAAACAGGACAGATGGCCTGGGTCCTAAATGCCTCTTCACTTGCCCTCCACACCCCCTAAGTTGCCCCCAACTGCAGTTCTTCCAGCAAGGCTCTTTCCCACTTACTCCTGCTCTCTAGAAGTGGCCAGTATAGCACCCAGAACAGAGGCAGGCTCCAGGGCAGCAGGGTTTTACAGGCGGGAGCCCTGTTTCCTGCTTCAAGGTGTGCCTAAGGAGGACCGGAGTGTCCATGGGGAGCAGCATCAAGCAGCAGGCCCTGCCCGTTGCTGAGCACAAAGGCTAAGTCCACGAGAGCCGCACTTTTACTGACTAATTCCCTTGCTCTTTCTAAAGGAGAGGAGGAAAGTGGTGTAACTCACCCTCCCATTGACAGTGTCCACAGACCGGGTCACAGGGGGCCGTTGGTCTGACTTCTCCTCCATCTGCCAGCCAATCACGGTGATGTTACCCACACGGTCACTCTCTGCAGACCTGTGATGTACAACATGCTTTAATGAGTGGTGCTGCAACTGTGCTTCTTTTCTGCTGAAATGCAAAGCCCTGGCCATACTGGGTCATCAGGGTCCTGGGGGCAGCAGAGCCGAGCTGACTGACCAGTCGGTCAGCATTCACTGTGTACACAGGGCTCCTCCCCAGCAAGACAGACGAGGAAACCACAGGGCACAGCGGAGGGCTGTGTCTGAACGGACAACGCACCACAGGGAAGTGTGGACATGCGGGGGAAGTCAGACGGGGCCTCCTTGAGGAGGAGCCAATGCTGTTCTCGAGCTGCTGCCAGTGCCTGGGTTCACCTCTGCCCAAAGGGTGAGGGGGACACGTGTCAGAGTGAGGACTAGAGAACACCTTGTTCTGGCCCTGGGCCCTTTTCTGTTCCTTCCCACCCCACCCTCAGGTTTATATTAGCCCAAGGCCTAAGCCTGGACTCCAAGTAATGGAATGCAACCAGGGTTTCTTGAAGCCCTTGAATTCTGAGATGACAGAGCTGATGCTACCCCAGCCTCAGTCAGCTTCGCCCTGACACCTTTTCCTTACACGATCCCTCTCATTTTACCCAGGTGGCTGATGGCGGCCTGGGCTCATCTGATCCATCCAGGGAGCCTGAGGATACCCTGGAACTTCAGGCTTTCTATTTACAAGGTCTCATTTAACCAGGTTCTAAATTTTTGTCTGGTCCCATCTCCTGACCATTTCCTTTGTGATTTCCTCGCCCTGTCCTCGTGCCTGTGAAGTCCTTTCCTGCTCTATCTGTTCAATGATCAGTCGCCTTTAGCTCCTTTAAAAAGAATGGTGTCCATTTTGTACACTTAACTCTAACCCAACTAGAGTTAACTCTGACGCACGATGTAACTAAATATTTTTCTCAAAGTCCTTTTCCTTACACGATCCCTCTCATTTTACCTAAGATTTTTCCTGTTTCCTGAATCAAGTTCTCTAAACAAACTAAGGGCTGCTGTAGGGCTCTCATCCTGTCCACTGATTAGACAGTCAACGCCTGCAATACTGTCTTTACTTTACTTGTAACTTCAGAATGTCTCAACATTGCAGGGACTTAATTTTTTGTCAAATTTTCCTAGCTATTTTGGATTATTTTCCCAGATCATAGTTCTCACAATTTTTACATTATTCTGAAAAAAGAACACCGTGTCAGAGTTTTTGGTGGGAAGTGCCCCTAAAATGATTTGGAAGGATTGACATCCTGATATCTTTCCTCTTTCCATCCTAGGACACGGTGGGGGTTTCTCTTTCATTCACTCATTCCTTCCACAAACATTTATTGGGCACCAGGCACTATTCTAAGTGTCTGGGAAATAGTACTGAAGCAAAGCAGACAAAACTCCCTGCTGTCTGGGAGATGATATTCCACTGGGGAGGGGCTAAATAACAGAGAAACACACTCAGTATTATTAGATATGTATCCAGGCTTTCCTTTAGGGCTCGGTACAGCTGTGCTCGAATCTCCTATGGATGCTAAAAGTTTCCATTCCCTGATAAGCTAAGTAGTTTGTTTTGCCTCAGTAGACAACACAGTGTCGCCACACAGACTGCTTCTGGGAGGGAAGGGTGCTCCCTCAGTATAGGAAGTGGGTCCTTTCCCCATCAGTCCCTGGACCTCATCATTCCAGATCCTTCCAAGGGAATAAAACTGAACACTAACCTTAGTGTTAAATGCAACCTATGATGCCTGTCCTGCAGCAGATCTTTGACAATGAACGTTCCAGAGCCCAGCAAATACATCTGAGGAAGAGAAGGAAGAGAGGCAGCATTGGTGTACTCGCTTTGCTTCTGATGCAATTACCACGGCCCCAGAGAGTCCAGCTGACTGGCTCCCACAGCACCTCTTACCCTGATGTCAGAAGCCCGATGGGAAAGCTTAAAAATTTGCAAAGACAAATGCATTTAGACATGAGCTAACTTGTGAGCCAGTAGTGAAGTGAATCTGTGTTCACCTCCCATTCAAATGATTACATAATTTTTTCAAAGGGAAGAAAATCCCACGAACTACAACACATTACTTAACTGTTCCCTGAGATCTATCTTTGACATCATACACGGAGAGTTTGACTTGTGTCATCTGATTGATAAGAGAGTCTTGAAAGAAGGCAATACTGCTTAGAAATATAGGATTGTTGGTTCCCTAGAACAGAAAAGGAAATAATCAGAACACAGGGTTGGGTTTTTAAAACGTAATTGCTTTTGAAATACATCAACATTTTCAGAATGAGAAACTAACATTCTCATTGTCTTGAATCAACACGAATGCTAAAGGCAGCTTAAATAAATACAAAAAACAAACAAACAAACAAAACCCGCTGCTTTTTAAAAGAGGAAAAAGAAGTCTGACAGACCATGACAGATCCACACACAATAAATCAGCCCATTAAACAAGCCGTGCCTGAGGACTCATTTCATGGGTTTCACACTCAACGGGGGGAATTTCTAAAAACTGAAACAAGTTGGATGTCCACATGCATTCTTAGTTTTATAACTTAAAGTGTAATGTGTATTTAGACCTACTACTTTGGGTTATTCCTTTAAGAGGTACAAACAAGCAGATGAAAGAGAGAAAATGAATGGCTTAAGTGGTTTATTATATATTTCTAGAAGCCTGTGTTTGGAATAATTAAAGCCTGACTTTTTAAAAGCTATCCTTTTTTTAGGATCAACTACTAGTTTTTAGATCATAGGTGACTATTTCCCGGCAGCTTAGCCACGTCCTCCAAAGCCCTATAATACCATACTCTCAGGTACTAGGTAATTATCACAGCCACCATTCCCTGGGCCTCTGGCTCCGTTTTCTCTCTGCAGATCCAGATCCAGGCGGTCAAGCTGACTGGACAGCTCCACCTGGGTGGGCTGCTAGGGCCTCGACCAACTCATCTCTCCCTCTACCCGCCCTTGGCTAAGGCCACCTCTGACTCCCTTTCCAAGCAGGCTAAAAGCCCGGCATGCACTTTGGTGCCTTCTTCTCTGTTGTTCTCAACCACCCAGTGATCATGAACTCCCCTTGCAAGGTCCGCCTTCAAAGTCTCCGTCACACACTCCTTTCTTTCCACTCCTCCCACTCTCACTCCTCCAAATCACTGTCCTGTACAAGTTAGGACATCTGGTCAGGTGACTCCCCTGCCCAGAAGCCTACACTGGCTCACTACCATGTGCTGATAAACACCATGGCCTTCAAGGCTTTCGTTCCTTGCTCTCCTACGTGTGCCTTTCACACACCGACCAGGATACAGTTAGACCCCAAACCCGCATGATCCTTCCCTGTGGTCACACATTTGCATAACCACAACAGAACTTTGGCGGGCTCTTCACATGGAGTCCCCCGACTGGCTACCTGGGCATCACTTGGGAGCTTGTGAGAAATGCACTTGGGAGAAATGCACTTGGGAGCTTGCAAGAAATGCTTGCGAGAAATGCAGACGTACTGAAGCAGAATTTCATGAAGCCCCACCCTAGGAAGCCTGCTCTGACCCTCAGAGTCAGATAGGATCCCAGCCTCCTGGTGCTCTCCTCACCTTCCTACTCCAATACTTCCCATACTTGCTGTGCACAGGGACAGCCATATTCATTTCTGCCTCCCCATACACCAGCTGGTCAGTTCCTCGGGGCAGGGACTGTGCCCTGCTGGGCTCTGTATCCACAGTGCCTGGCACTATGCTTAGATGTGTAGGTAGCACTCGACAAATGCTTAGAAAGCAGAATTGTTGACGTGAACTTGGAAATAAGTTCCTAAGAGACTGAAAGGGTGGGCTAGCTTCCAAAATGCACAACTGGTGAAGAAGAAGAAATGCAGTTTAAGTTTGATAATTCTTCACTTTACAACTGCAGAATCTCATGCCACCAACTCCTACACTTAGTGTTATGTAATGTGCTCGATGATCTAAAAGGATTTTGCAAAATTCCCTCCATAAATGTTTATCATGTAACTTAGTGGAAAACGTAAACATGTGACACAAAACTCAAAAGGCTGTAAAAACAAAAACCAACAAAAATAGGGGGATGTCTGGACAAGAGAGTGGTTAATAGTTAATACTCTTCTAAGCTCTGATTAACGAGCACGACTCTTCCAAAGTAACAGCCAACTGGAGGTGACAAGAAGGAATTAGGTCTTACCTCTTACAAGGCAATAAAGCTTACAAGATCATTGTTCAAAAACAAGCTGCCAATAGTTAATCAATAACTGCAAAGGATATGGCAACATAAATGCTACCCAGATGAGAAAATGTGATGAAAAATATCAATGTACTGAAAACCCACCGGAAAATAGCAACAACTCACGTAAATACGGCTTCAGCTACAGATGCACGAGTAACTGAACATCAGGACAAGAGACACCACTAGAGAATGTCCCACAGCACCTCAGGGAGGGACCACCAGCACCCACCTCAATGATCTCCGTCTGTGCATGCTTCGTCCAGAATGCCTGAGGAGGGGTGGTGACACTCACCGCAACAAAACTATTTGGCTTTCGATCTAGCGATGGAGTATGCAGCTCACTGCAAGCTACAGAATCAAGATGGGAAAGAAATGAATCCTTTAAAACCAGACTCTCATCAGTTCTCTGTTCCAAATACACTCAAAGAAAGCACAAAGAGTAAACGACATTCAAAGAGGTGAGACGATCACATCGTCAGTTGTCACAGGGAGGTGATTTTTAAAATTTGAAACAATCTCTTTATACATCCCCTCCCCAGCACCCTCCAAGACAGCAATGCCATAACTTCAGTGAAAGGCTGCGCTGACGGGGGCTTCCCATGTCCATGGAGTGGAACACAAAGCCAGAAACCTCATATAGGTCCAACCCTTCAAGTCTGACCTCCGTAACTATTCCAACTCTAAGCAATCGAGCAAAGGAACCACGGAGTCTATGAAATCTAAGACAGAGCTACCCGTGCTTGCATCCTGTGACTGCTGTGGCTGACTCTGAGCATATGGTGCCCCACGTGTCTTGGCAGGTGGATGGATGGATGCTGGAAGACAATTAGAATTCTATGGCAAAGTAAACAAAGCTCTTCTTTTTTTTTTAAAGTGAGCCACTGTTCATTTACAATCAATGATAAACCACATATATGACAGTGGTCTCACAGATTATAACGGAGCTGAAAAATTCCTATTGCCTAGTGATGTCACAGCCATCCTAACACCCCAGTACAAACACATTCCCTTTCCTATGTTTAGATACACAACTGCCTATAATATTTAGTACAGTAACATGCTGTCCAGGTTGGCAGCCTAGGAGTAACAGGCTATACCATGGACATAGTAACAGGTTAGGAGTAACAGGCTATACCATGGACATACTAATAGGCTAGGAGTAACAGGCTAGGAGTAATAGCCTATACCATGGATATAGCAACAGGCTAGGAGTAACAGGCTATACCATGGATATAGTAACAGGCCAGGAGTAACAGGCTATACCATGGACACAGTAACAGGTTAGGAGTAACAGGCTATACCATGGACATAGTAACAGGCTAGGAGTAACAGGCTATACCATCGACATAGTAACAGGTTAGGAGTAACAGGCTATACCATGGATATAGTAACAGGCCAGGAGTAACAGGCTATACCGTGGATATAGTAACAGGCTAGGAGTAACAGGCTATGCCATGGACACAGTAACAGGCCAGGAGTAACAGGCTATACCATAGACATAGCAACAGGCTAGGAGTAACAGGCTATGCCATGGACACAGTAACAGGCTAGGAGTAACAGGCTATGCCATGGACACAGTAACAGGTTAGGAGTAACAGGCTATACCATGGACACAGTAACAGGTTAGGAGTAACAGGCTATACCATGGACATAGTAACAGGCTAGGAGTGACAGGCTATACCTAGGAGCCTAGGAAGCTGCACCATCTGGGATCCTGTTAGTACACTCTGTCATGTTCACACAAGGACAACATTGCCTAATGACACATTTGACAGAATGTATCCTCACCATTAAGTGACACGTGACTACACTTAACGCCACTGAACTATACACTTAAAAGTGGTTAAAATAATACATTTTGTGTACATTTTATTGCAATTTTAAAATAAAATAGAAAAAACGTATGAACTCCTATTTAAAAATATGTTATTGTGTCCACAACAGATGAGACAAATGCACAGGAAATTCAAGGAGAGGAGGAGTGACGGGATGCAGGAAGACACTAATAAAAATGAAAGAAAGAACAGGGAGAAAAAAGGAGAGATTAAAAGACAGAAAAATACAAAGAGGGAAGGAAGAGATACGACTCTAGAAGGGTGGGGGAGAGCTATAGCTTGACATGCTTTGAGGAGAGTTTAGTTGGGAAGATATCTTTGTTAATTTGGAGTAAGTTACTGGCTATCTCCATCCTTTGAAAGGACCTGTGGTGACCTAACTAACCACTGTTCACGGTTCGATCTACTCTTCAGGTTCTAGTTACACTTTTTCTGACATTAAGATTGCCATACCAGCTCTCTCTTTTGTTAGCACACACATTTGTGTGTGTGTGCATGTTTTTCTATAGTTGCTATTCGTGCAGCTATAACCCAGATGTTGACCCCATATCTCATGTCTTGGAATTTTCAATGCTTTCTCTATTGGTGAACGCCCATCTGGAATCATCGGCCTTCTACTGAGGAACATCTCTTAGCATTGTTTATTCTGTAAGTGTGGTGTTGGCATGCTTTCAGCTTTCAAGGTTTAAGAAATGTCTATTCCACCTTACTTCTTGAAGGAAATGTTCTCTAAGCAGTTATTTTCTGCAAGCCCTTTAAATATATTGTCTCTAGGCCTCTGTGTTTTTTGTTATGAAGTCAGCTGTCGGTCTAGTTGTTGCTACTTTAAGATTGTGTTTTGTGGCAGTTTTTATAATTTTCCCACTGACTGTGGCTTTCAGTAGTTTCATTATGATGTGCCGAGGTACGTTTGTTTGTATTTATTCAATGAATTGTTGCATTTGATGTGCCGAGGTACGTTTGTTTGTATTTATTTGGTGAAACTGTTGTATTCGTTTGGGAGAAATGCTCACCTATAAATATTGCTTCGGACCCTTTTCTGTGTTCCTTCTTAAAGATACAGAATAAATGTAATGTTAGACCTCTCACTATGCTTTTTTTATTCTCCTCTGAGCTTTTTTTCCATTATTTTCATGGCTCTGGCTTCATTTTGTAAATTTTCTTCTTGAAATTTTTCTTTGAATTCTAGAATATGTATGTGGTTCTTTTCATGGTTTCTAGTTCTCTGAAAATGTTCAGTAATGTCTTTTTTTCTTCTTTACCATCGTGTTATGACTGAAAGTTTGTGTCCCCCTCAAGTTTCTTGAAGTAGATCTGTCCTCTGACACAAACGTCAAAACTTATGTGTTGAAATCTTACATCCCAATGTGATGGTATTAGGGGTGGGGCCTTTCAGAGGTGATTACGTCACGAGGGTAGAGTCTTCAGGAATGGGATTAGTGCCTTTAAAACGAGACACAAGAGCTTGCTCCCTCTGCTCTGCTCTCTGCCACGTGAGAACACAGCAAGACTACGTCCATCTGCAAACCAGGAAGCTGGCCCTCATCAGACAACAGATATCCTAGCATCTTAATCTTGCACTTCACAGGTTCCAGAACTGTGAGCAATAAATTTCTATTTTTCAAGCCACCCAGTCTACGATATTCTGTTATAGCAGCCCCTATTAACTAAGACATATAGTCAGTAACGGTAATTTTAGTCTGTCTCTTAACTCTAATATATACGGCCCCTTTGGGTCTATTTCTATGCTTATTGTTTCTGTTCATATTTCTTATTTCCTCATGTTTTCGAGAAATCATGATTTTATGCTGAATACTATAAGAATTGCTTGTAGAAGTGATCTGAGGCCTAGGATGGTGCTGTCTTTCTCCAGACAAGATTTGTAACTACTTCTGCAAGGTTCTAGGGAGGACTAGCACTCTGAAATGTTTTCATTTACTTTCAGTAACTTATAAACCTGTAGTCCCTATAAACACCTGCTTCTGGTTCCCCTTACTCTAGAGGTTTAGATTTAGCCTTTTGGATTCTAGATCAAAGTGAGAGGGGTTTCATCAAGTATCCTTCCCCTAACGGACCCTAGACAGCAATCCCTGTCACTTCTGCACTAAGACACTGTCTAAAGCACTGCACAGCCTCTGGACCTCTTGCCTTCCTCTTGGGAACCACTGTAAGCCCTCAAAGGAATAAGTGGGCCTCTGCTCTCAGATTCTTCACTGTCCTATCAGTTCTCTGGTCGCATGGACCAGATAGTTCAGATTTTTTTTTTTTTTTTTCATTTTTTCTAGTTGTCCTTAATGGTAGATTTGATTTTTGTTTGTTATTTATCTAGAAAAAGATTTTCTTTCTCTTTAGAATTTGCTAGTTTCACAAGGAGATGCCTGGCAGTTGGAATATTCTTAAGTCCATTCTTCCCACTGAAAAGAATTCTTCTGTTGCTTCTGGCTTGCTGCCACTCGTCTTTCTGGCTCTCTCTCTGCTTCTAGGTCTCCTATTGATCAAATATTAGAACTCCCAAATCTGTCATACCTCTTCATCAACAATCTCTTTCTTGATATTTTTTCCTTGAACTGTGAGATGGTTCCTTCATTTACCTTCACAGATTTATAACAGTTTTCAGCAGTGTTGCTTTGATTTTTACTACGTTTAAGATATGATTCACATATCATAAAGTTCACCCTCTTAAAGTACACAATTCTCTGTTTTGTTTTGTTTTGAGATGGAGTCTCGCTCTGTCGCCCAGGCTGAAGTACAGTGGCACGATCTCAGCTCACTGCAAGCTCCGCCTCCCAGGTTCACGCCATTCTCCTGCCTCAGCCTCCCGAGTAGCTGGGACTACAGGCGCCGCCACCACGTCCGGCTAATATCTTATATTTTTAGTAGAGATGGGGTTTCACCATATTAGCCAGGATGGTCTCGATCTCCTGACCTCATGATCCGCCTGCCTTGGCCTTCCAAAGTGCTGGGATTACAGGCATGAGCTACACACCCGGCCCAATTCTGTGGTTTTTAAAGGCACTCAGAGTTGTGCAACCATCACCACAAATTCCTTAACATCTTAACATTCTCATCAACCCAAAAACAACAACAAACCAAACCCATTACCCCATTCACTTGGTCCCCCATGAAACCACTAATCTACTTTCTATCTATATAGATTTGTCTATTCCAGACATTTCATGTAAGTGGAATCACACAATAGGTGGCTTTTGTATCTGGCTTCTTCAATTAGAATATTATAAAGGTTTATCCATACTCTAGCAAATATCCGTACTTCGTTCCTTTTCATTGATGAGTAACATTCAGTTGTATAAACATACCACATACGGCTTATTCATTTATGAAGGACATTTTTGATGAATAGAAAATTCTTGGTTGTCTTTTTCTTTCAGCAGTTTGAATACGTCATCCCATCACCTTCCTGACCTCCATGGTTTCTGATAAGAAATTAGCTGTTACTCTTATTGATGATCCCTTATACACGATAGATCACTTCTTTCTTGCTGCTTTAAAGATTCTGTCTTCGGCTTTCGATGGTTTCAGTATGATGTATCAAGTGTGGATCTCTTTGAGTTTATCCTACGTGGGGTTCATTGGGCTTCCTGGATATGTAGATTCATGTTTTCTATCAAATATGGGAAGTTTTTGGTCATTATTTATTGAAACATTTTTATCTTCCCCCTTCTCGATTTACTCTTCTTCTGGTACTCCTATTATACATATATTGGTGCACTTGATTGTGTCCCACAGGTATCTGAGGCTCTGTTCATTTTTCTTCATTCTTTTTTCCTTTCTGTTCCTCAGACTGGATCATTTCAATCGACCTGTCTTCAGGTTTGCTGATTCTTTCTTCTGCCTTCTCAAGTCTACAGCTGAGCTTCTCTTAATGAATTTTTCATTTCAGTTATTATAATTTTGAACTCCAGAATTTCGATTTAGATATCTTTATAGTTTCTATCTCTTCAAGTCTCTATTTCGTGAGACATTCATTGTTCTCACACTTTCCTCGGTTCTTTGGACACAGTCTCCTTCAGTTATCTGAACATACTTAAAACAGCTGATTTACAAATCTTTGTCTACCAAGTTCAACATCTGTGCTTCCTATGGATGGTTTCTACCAGCTGTATGGGTTTTTTTCCCTCTGTGTATAAGCCATACTTTGTTATCTGCAATGTCTCATAACTTCTTGTTGGCAACTACACATTTTAAATAATACCATGTGGGATCTCTGGAATCAGATTCTCCCCCTTCCCCAGGCTTTGTTGTTGCTGCTCTTTTGTGTGGCTGTTTCTTCAGTGCCTTTTCTGATTGAATTCTGTAAAGTAATACTCTTTGTCATGTGTGGCCATTGAAGTGACTGCTTCATTAGGTTAGTAGTCAGATAATGGTTGGACAGATGTTTCTGTAAATACCAGAATCACAGACCTTTGCTGTAGCTTTAGCTAACAGTCCCTGTGTGTATACTGGGGTGCATTTTCATCATTCAGGAAGTCAGTTTATAACTCTGTCTTAGACTTCATTTGCTGCTTGCATAGAACCTCAGGGTCGATCTCAGGTCATTGCTTAGGGCCTTCTCAAGTCTCCTGAGTATGTACATAGCTCTGGATATGTGCACAGCCCTTCACTGGCCTTTGAGGTTCCCAGGAATATGAAAGAGCTTTTCAAATCTCCCTGTGAATATCTCATTCCCCAGCTTCCCCTTTTAAGGTTTTTTTGCTTAGCTTTTTGTTTGCTCCAACTGTTATCACTACCTCAGGCAGCCGCAATGTTAAAAAATAGACAGTGATTGTTTTTGACAAACAGTCTCAGGGAAAAAGCTGTTCTCACTGATTCTGAGTGAAGCCAAATAAAGGCAGGTACAGGATGTGGGGTTTTCCAGGGAACTGCCAGACAGGACAAATAATGACAACTCTCTAAGAAAGGGGCTTTCTGTAGGATCTCCAACCCCATTCTGTCCCCTTCAGTGACCTTTAGGCTATTGATTTTCACTATAACATCAGAGATGCTGGCTTTCAAGGCTACCTGGAGCTAGGGAGAGGACGATAACAGGGCAAGTTAAAACATCATAAAGCTCTCTGTTCTAACTAAGAAGCCATTTGATATGATTTGGATGTTCTGTCCCCTCCAAATCTCATGTTGAAATGTAATCCCCAATGTTGGAGGTGGGGCCTGGTGGAAGGTGTTTGGATCATGGGGGACAAATCCCTCATGAATGGCTTAGTGCCATCCCCTTGGTGATGAGTGAGTTTTAGCTCTGAGTTTACGCGAGACCTGGTTGTTTAAAAGTGTGTGGCAACTCCTCCCTCTCTCACCATGTAAGATGCTGGCTCTTGCTTTTCCTTCTGCTGTAAATAAAAGATCCTTGAGGGCTCACCAAAAGCTGAGAAGACACTGGTGCCATGCTTGAACAGCCTGCAGAACCATAAGCCTCCTAAGAGAAAAGAAACCTCTTTTCTTTATAAATTACTCAGCCTCAGGTATTTCTTTATAGCACTGCAAGAACAGACTAATACACCATTTTTCTTAAATAAATGCTCCCCAGAGTACTGCAGGCCTCTGTTAATTTTCAGAGTTCTGAAACAATTGATTTTGACCATTTTTGTACACTCATTGCCTTTATAGAAGAGAAGATTTTTGGAAGTCATCACTCTGCCATATCTGCCCTCATCATTCTTATTTTTTAAATGTCAACTAGGGGTTTAAAATTAGTAAATTGACTTTTATTTCCAAAAATTAATTTTCATTCTCTGTAATATCTTCTCATATATCTTCATGAACCTTCATTATTTATTGGATACAATAAAATACAAAGAGCTTAGGTTTTTCTGATCAATGAGTTTTGACAATCATAAACACCCATGTAAGCACCATCAAAACAAGATAGTACAACTTTTTCATTAGACTAGAAAGTTTCCTCTTATACAGATCTCCTAGTTTTGCAATCATTTTCTGATTTCCATCACTATTCTTTTGTCTGTTCTTGAATTTCATACAAACAGAATGTTTTCGAGACTCATCTATGTTGTTACATGTATTGATAATTCATTCTTTTTTAAAAAAAGAGTCATATTCCACTGTACAATTTATTCATTCTACTGTTAATAGACATTTGGGTTGTTTTCAGCTTTGAACTATTAAATAAAGGTGACATAAATGTTGTTGTTCATGTCTTTTTGTGAACACTTTTTCATTTCTTCTGCATAATTACAAACGACTGAAATCTATTTAACTTTACGAGAAACTAATAGTTTTCCAAGGTGTTTGTATCATTTTCCACTCCCACCAGCAATATACAAAAGTTCCAGTTGGGTAGAGTTAGTGTTTTTGTTGTTGTTGTTAATTTTACCCATTCTAATGGATGTGTTTTAATTTACGGTTACATGACGACTAACGATGTTAAGCATCATTTTATTGTTTATTGTTCATTTGTATAACTTATTTTGTCTAGCATCTGCTCAAGTCTTTTGCTCATTTTAAAAATTGGGTTGTTTACTTTTTTACTATTTATTTGTCCTTTGTGAAGTATATGTGTTGTGAATATTTTTTTCCAGTCTGTGGTTCATCTATTCATTTTCTTAGTGATGTCTCTTATGGACAGCAATTTCTTATTTTGATGAAATTCAATGTATCCCTTTTAAATTTTAGGGAGTGGTAGGCAGAGAAGCCCCTCCCTGACAAAAAGTATCTGTGTCCTAATCCTCAGAAATTATGAATAGATGACATTACATGGCAAAAGAGACTTTACAGATGTGACTATGGGATCTTTAGATGGATCATGCAGTTGGGTTCAATCTATCACAGAGGCCCTTAAAAGTAGAAGATGAAGGCCTTAGGGTGAATCATAAAGATATAACAATGGAAGAAGAGGCAGGAGAGATTCAAAGCATGGAAGGCCACTAGACCTGCCACTGCCAGCTTTGAAGATGGAGGAAGAGGGCTATAAGCCCACAAGAGGAATGTGAGTGGTCTCTATGAGCTGAGAGCGGGCCTTAACTGATAGCTAGCCAAAAACTGGGGTCCTAAAATTTAAAACCACTAGCAACTGAATTCTGTCAACGACGTGAATGAGCAAGGAAATTGATAGGAACAGGCCCTAGAGGCCTTCTAAATAAATCCAGCCCTGCTAACGCTGATTTTGGTGGTGTGAGACTCTAAGCAAAGACCCAGTGAGTACACTGGATTTCTAATCTAAGGGAACTGTAAGATCACATATTTGTATTGCTTTAACATGCTAAATTTGTGGTAATTTGTTATGGCAGCAGTAGCAAACTAAAACAAAGTGCTTTTTGTGCTCTGTCCAAATCTATGCCTACCCTGAGTTTGAAAGTTCTCCTATTTTTCTTCTAGAGGCTTCAAGGTTTTATTACTATTTTAAGTTCTCTGTTTCTTCCATTATGTCTGCCTCAACAGGAATCCCCTAATTTGACTGATCTACTTGTCTCTCCTTTAAGTTACAAAGTACCCTTAAGTGACCTGTGGCTTCTCTCTACTTGCCCTTTTATCAGGTGTGAGTTTTCTTGACACCTATGCAAGGTAGGAATATTCAGGTCTTTCAGGCAGTAACGATGGCAGATGGACTAAGGTACAGCAGGTGGCCAAAGGCTGAGAAGACTGAGATTACTTTAAGGGCTGATGGTCCCATGGCCACCTTCAGAACATGCCTTCCTACAAGGGACATTCTCTCCTGGCCTCCTCCCGCAACCCAACCTATCTAAATTTCAACCAGGGTTTGATTCCTGGCTCAAGTTCCATAGCTTCCATTACATTTTCTCTGAGCAGCCTGCAGGCTCACTTATGTCACTCATTTGACATATTTCCATAGAAACCACACACCTCTGATGTGTAAGCCTTGTCTCTCCAACCTGATCATCTGTAATCCCAGCTGACTAAACGCTAAATAAATGCTGTTGAGGTAAACTGCATACATTTGATTCGACAATGCTATATTCAAGAGTATATCCTAAGGAAATAATCAGCAAAATGTATGAAAGATCTATACATAAATACGTTCACTGTGATGGTGTTTATAATGGCAAATTGGGAAGAACCTGAAAGTCGAACAGCTGGCTAAAGTAAGTATGGCACAGCGCTATTAGAGACTCTATGAAGGCATTTAAAATGATGAAGCAGATCCCATACATATTTAAAAAGATGTTTTGCTACATGAAAAAAGAATGTCAAGAGCACTATGATGACATGTTTGGAAATAATTCCATCACTTCCACAACCAAAAATCATGAAAAATCTCCATACAGTACTCTGTGAGGGTCAAACATATATACTTGGAAGGATATATACCAAAGTGATAACTGACTACCTCGCTGCAATAAAGTTTGCTTTTTCTTCAACATTTTCTGTATTGAAAGTTTTACAATGAACATACATTTTTTAAATTTTAAATTTTTATTTTAAAAGTCAACACATTTGTCCATTCAATAATGCAGCTCCTGCTCCTCCTTTTTTTTTTTGAGATGGAGTCTTGCTCTGTCGCCCAGGCTGGAGTGCAGTGGCACCATCTCGGTTCACTGCAAGCTCCACCTCCCGGGTTCATGCCATTCTCCCGCCTCAGCCTCCCGAGTAGCTGGGACTACAGGCGCCCGCCACCAAGCCCGGCTAATTTTTTTGTATTTTTAGTAGAGATGGGGTTTCACCGTGTTAGCTAGGATGGTCTCAATCTCCTGACCTTGTGATCCACCCGCCTCAGCCTCCCACAGTGCTGGGATTACAGGCATGAGCCACCGCACCTGGCTCCTCCTCCCTTTTTAAAAAACTGGGGTAAAATTCACTTTACATAAAACTCATCCTTACTTTTTAAAGCAGTTTCTTCCTCCATGTGCCCAATTAACATGACTATATTACTGTTTTCCGTTCACCAGATTCAGAAATGTCCTGATTTCTTTTATAGGGGATGAGGATTTTTAACTCACTTATACCAACTGTCATCCTCTCTCCATATGCAATCATTTTAGCTCAATTTTTGTTAAATCCACAGTGTCATGATGAAAGTTAAGCACATATTACTCATTAAAAACCATGTGGGATTCCTTCCACTTCTCTCTTGTGATGACCCTGTTTCCTGGATCCCATGACTTCTTTGCTCAGTGTGGTCCCTCTTTAGGATGGGAACACATCCTCCACCAGCTTCCGGAGAAAAGAATGCAGGGGAAGTAAATTTTGGCTGCACAACTCTGTGCAGCTGAAACAAGTTTCTTCCTACCCTCACATTTGACTGATAGTCTGGTTGGGCAGAGAATTCTGGGTTGAAAATATAATTAAAGGGGTTGTCTCACTGTCTTCCAGTTTCCAGTGTCCCTGAGACATTCCATGCCAGTTTCATTCCTGATCCGTGGGTATGATCTGTTTTATTTTCTTCCTGGAACTTTTTAGGATCTTCATTTTATTCTCTGTGATCTGAAATTTCACCACAGTATACCTTGCTATGGGTCTCTTTCACCGTTGTGCTGGGCCTTGGTAGACATTTTTAACCTACAGACACATTCTTCAGTTCTCGGAGATTTCCTCTTTCTTTGCATTTCTTCCCTTACATTCTCTTCTGTTTTTTCTTCTAAATATTGGACCTTCTGGATTTACTCTCAAAATTTCCATGTCTATTTCTTACCCATTTTCTATTTTGTTTTTAAAATCTTACTTTCTGGAAGAATTTCTTGACCAACTTCCAAACTTTACAGAATTTTTTAAATTTTGTCTATCATATTTTAAATATCTAAGATTGTTCTTGTTCTTCAATTGTTCTTTTTATCTTTATAGTGTCCTGGTTTTGTTTTATAGATATACTATCTTTTCTTGAGTATATAAATTATAACTCTTGCTGGTTTTTTTTTGTTTTGTTTTGTTTTTTTGAGACAGAGTTTCGCTCTGTTGCCCAGGCTGGAGTGCAATGGTGCAATCTCGGCTCACTGCAACCTCCACCTCCTGGCTTCGAGCTATTCCCCTGCCTAAGTCTCCTGAGTAGCTGGGATTACAGGCACCCGCCATCATGCCTGGCTAATTTTCGTATTTTTGTAGACACAGGGTTTCACCATGTTGGCCAGGCCTGTCTTGAACTCCTGACCTCAGGTGATCCGCCCACCTTGGCCTCCCAAACTGCTGGGATTACAGGAGTGAGCCACCACACCTGGCCAATATAAATTATAATTTCTTTGAAACTTTCTGCAATGTCTCAGTTTCTTCCAAATTCTATTTTTTGTTTCTTTTTCATTATTATTTTTTAGAGACAGGGTATCCCTCTGTGGCCCAATCATAACTCGCTGCAGTCTCAAACTCCTAGGCACAAGGGCTCCCTCCACCTCAGCCTCCCCAGTAGCTGGGAATACAGGTGTGTGCCACCACAGCCAGGTAAGGTTTTGGTTTTTTTTTTCTTTTTTAGAAACAGGGTCTTGCTATGTTGCCCAGGCTGATCTCAAACTCCTGGCCTCAAGCAATCCTCCTTGCTTAGCCTCTCAAAGTGCTAGGATTACAGATGTGAGCTCCTGTACCCGGCCAGTAGTGTACTTACACTTTTATGGGTTTTGCAATTTGTCCAAGTCTTTTGGGGCTGGGGGGTGCTTAACCACCTTGATCTTCTTTGTCTCTCAAACGAGCAGTAGAATCCTCATGTAGCACAGGAGGAAACTGTTCCAGCAAGGTCGAGTGGCAGGCTCAAGGCCATGTGGTTAGCCTGGCATGGTCAGGGCTAGAATCCAGGTCATCTGACTCCCCAGAAGGTGACTCTTTTATGTCACACCACCTCTTGGACATTGGTGCCAGGCCACCAACTCATGTTGACCAAGGAATGGGAAAAGGGGAGCGGAGTGCTGGGTAGCACTGGGCTCTGATGCAGAGGTGTCTCAGGGGGAGAGGAGTGCTGGGTAGCACTGGGCTCTGATGGAGAGGCGTCTCAGGCCTCTGGGTAAGCACAGGATGCCACGCATCACTGACCCCAGACTCAGCACACTCTGATCCACTTTTTAGTATATTCTTATCTGATCCTGAGAAAGAGAGCACGCAGGTGCCAGTGTTGCCTTTTATACAACAGGGAACTGAGGGCTGCAGAGTGAAACTCAGACAACACAAGGCCTTGCAGCCGGGGGCAACAAAGCTGAACTCTACGCCCGGTTTTGCCAGCCCCTCCTTCCCTTTCTCCCATTGGGGTGGGGGTGGGGAGGGCCCTGTTGACAGCTCTAGGTGGGCTCACCTCCCCGTCCCCAGCCCCCTGTGGAGAGCACACCCCCAAGGGAGCGGGCCCCATGCTGAGGAGCCAGGAGCCTGTGGGCACAGAGCCTCCGAGGTGCCTTCCCATCCACAGAGGTTGACAGCTGTGAGGGCCCCGCCTTCTCAGAAACACTGCGGCAGTGGCGGCGGTGGCAGCAAGCTCTCTGAGACAAGCCCATGCGCTGCTGGTCGTGTTTTTGTGTTCATTTTTAAGTAAAACATTTTTTAAGACAAAAAATAATGAAAGATACCTACCTAAGCTAAATTCTAAAATGGGCTCATCTGGGTCCTGTATATTTCCTGAATAGAAAAGAAATGACAGAAAAATCACCCTTAATAAACTTTTCCCTGTTTTCAGATTAAATGCACAAATAACCCTCTACTTTCCCCCAACAACAACAACAAAAACTGCCATGCAAGACAATTTCTTTATTTTAAAAATACTTTGTTTTTTGAGGTTGCTAAGAAGTCCCTGACCCCACAGCCAAACCCCTGCTTCTCCTCGGATCTACACATCCACAACAGGGAGGGCTTTTACCACGGCCTGGGCAAGGGCCAGCCAGACACTTGGACATTCCCACACTACCCTGCTGGTGCCCCCCCACCACGCTGGGAAACCAATGTAGTCAGGCTCCAGCAGAAGCGGTTCACAGGAAGAGGGTTGATGCCCCCCTTCCCTATTTCCTGGTTCAACCAAAACGATGCCAAACCAGGGTACCCTGTAGTCTAGGGTAGTCACGGGGACTCATCGGGTCCCTCCCAGCACTGCCACAGTGTGGAGCCCACACGCTGTGAGCTCATACCTGGGGCCCGGTGCAGGCCCTGTGAGGCTCACCTGCCAGAGAGAGGCCCAGCATGTCGGCCGCCACGTCGATGGTGGAAGCCCGCTGCACCGCACGGGCCCTGGCGCCATGGCGAGGGCTGTGCTCTCTTGCTGTCATGATGTCATTGGTGATAACGTGCTTCTTGATCCTGGATCAGACCACGCCTGATTACCCGGGAAGACTTGGCACCGAGCCCTAGTCCGCTAAAGTGGCAGTAGCCCTGAGAAAAGGAGCACTGGTAAGAAATCAGGGGGATGGTGACGAGAGAAACCATGCTCTCATTTAGAAAGAATGTGACCTAACGCGGGCAAGGTGCAGGGACAGGGTTCCCCAGCATGTGAGGAACCAGGGTGGACCGTCCGCTGCTCCCCGTCCCTTCTGGTCACTTCTTCCTCCCCACTCCCCAACACAGGGTGTCCATGGCATCCCTTGAGGATGTCCTGTCCTCTTCAATGGAGATATGCCACAGTGAATAACGGTTTTCATATAATCATAAAATATGGCTTTTGAGATTTTCTTGTTCTCTTTATTATGCTCTTCTGTTGGCAAGTCTCGTAGAACCTTTAAAAATTTAAATCAATTCAACACAGCCTCTGTGACAAGGGTAAGGGCAGCAGCCCACGGGCTACGTAGAGGTGGCAAAACACTAGCGGGACGAAGCTCACAACTCTAGCCTGCTGGCTTTCTTCCCGGAGCTGCATAAACTTCACGTGTCTGGGTCTCAGGCTTTGCTTCCCGCAAAGCACGTAATCTAGGCCTAAGCGAAGTGGAGGGTGCTGTGCTGTGGAAAGGGAGGGTTCTGGGTAAAACACTGCCACAGGCTGAGTCAGATGCTTCACATGGCTCCGAGCTCCAGAGCTCACACTCTGTTCTCAGAACTAGGTTAAGCAGCAAGAAGGGAGTTTCAGGTTTTTCCAACCCTATGTGCTACAACTCCTGCTGTCTCTAGAAAGAACCAACCTTTAGAAATTAAGATAATTAGACTGAGCAATAAGCCTGGTTTAAACACTGTCTCAGGGGTCTTCCTATTTCCAGAGACAGCCCTGTCTTCTCAAAGAGTGTCCACACCCTGTGCCTGAAGGACCTGGGCTCCTGTCCTTGGGTTAATTCACCAAACAACTTACTGGACATGTTTGCTCTCGGACCATGTGGCATTTCTTCATAGAAGCACGTCCAAATCCATCATCTAAAAATAAGAAAGCGAAAACTTAACAAGCTGCTCAAACATGAAGTTCCTGAGACTGCAATGCCTGGAAACGTGGAGAGGTCAAGAGCTAATCCATGTTTGTCTGAGCTCCACACCCCAATCCAACCTTCTGGCTCAAAAATACAAGTTTTGCTCAAACCCAAAATAAATGAGAAAGAGAAAGCACATCTGCCTCTCCCCTGCAGGGCTGATCTGCTGGGGAAGTCTGGGCCTGTCCTAAAGAGCCAAGTGGGCAGCTGGGTGTGGTTTAGGGAGATGAGGAGATAAGAATCTGAGACCAGTTTCCCTACTCACAAACTACAGGCCCTGGGAGAAGTAGCAGGGCCCTCTAAGGCCCTGCCCTTCGGGATGGATGGGCTGCACCCATCTCGTGGGGCTGCAATGAAAACCAAATGTGCATGAACAGGAGAGGGCTCTGCAAACTCCACTGGGCTCCCACAATGCTGCTGCTGCTGCTGCTGCTGCTGGGCCCCCAGGCCCCAGCCAGTCCCAGCACCACAGGGGCTGTTAGGCAGGCCTCAGGGCTCAGCTCATGAGCCATCCCTCTCAAAGCACCAGGGTCGGGGAATCAGATGATGGCAAGAGCAGAGTGCTTAGCCCAGGGCTGATTCAGTTTCTCTTGCAGGCTGTGCTCCTATCCCTCCCATTAGGGGTGCCCAGGGATCTTCCGCCTGGGCATCTCCGCAGACAGGGCAGTGTCCTGGTGGGAGAGCCACAATAAAAATCGCCAAGGGGAAGATTTGCTGGTAAACGTCAAAGGCACACAAGTGAAGCAATACGCAATGTGACTGGTAAAACAGGAAAGTGCTTACCATACTAACATCTGCTTTTTACAGTAACGCTTGTAACATTAACAAAACACTCACCAAAATGTAAGTGGCAAAAGGTAGGAATTCATAAATGAGGAACACACGTGGTAAACATTTTGAAAAAGTGACCAAACTCATTTAAGTAACACAATGCTAAATATGCTTTCCTTCACCTAAATTAGTCCTCCTAAAGAGTTTTGTTTGTTCTTTAATGAGAATACACATTGCTGGAGGACCTGGGAGAAGCTGTCTAGGACTCTCCTACATTGTTAATCCATCTTGGAGTAGTTCAAACATTCAGAAAGCCATCTGGCATTAATGATCAAAATGTGTAAATGATAACAAAACTCTTGCCAATAGTCTAGAACACGGAAAAGACAATTGGGTAAAAATGCTTACTGTAGCATTACTTATAATAATAAAGCAATCCAAATGTCCAGCTACAGGTGAGAAAAGAATGTTCTGGAACATCCATAAGACACACTATTATCTGGCTATCAAAATGATCATAATATAGTCAATAGACACATAAAAAGTTATTCAACCCCATGAGTCATCAGAGAAATGGAAACTGAAACCATGCACAAGCACTAGAACAGCAAAAACAACACAGACCAACAATACCAAGTGTTGATGAGGATGTGCAGTAACTGGAAGTGACACTCTACTGGTAGAGCATAAGTAGTCACCCAGGCTGGAAAACTGGCCGTCTCTACTTAAGTTGAACATACACCTACCCTGTGACCTGGCATACAACTCAGAGGGGGAGCTGCGAACAGAAACGCACACTTATGCTCACCAAAAGCCTGTAGAGAAGGTTTGGAGCAGCAACGTTCACAGGAGTAACATACTAGAGACAACCTAAATGTTCGTCAACAGAATAGATGAAGCAACGAGATGAGTCTCAGAAACAACGTCAAGGGGAAAAGTTAAGACCATTCCAGGCAATTCCATTCATACGAAGTTCAAGCACAGGTCAAACGAATCTGTGGCGTTTGGAGTATGGAGAGTGGTCTCCTGAAGGGGTGGGTACTGACTGGGGAGGGTGAGAGGGCTTCTGGGGCTCTGGAAATGATCTGGGTGCGACTTACACACAGACTTTACTGTGTGAAATTCACTGAGCTCCACACAGGTGATTTTTATACCCCAATACAAAGTGTATACAAGACAGCATAGCAAAAAAAAAAAAATGTCAGTTCTGCATCATGTGTTTTTAAAGAAATAGCCCACCTTTGCTCTGTTTGCAGCCATTTAAAGAGATACTGTACAGAGGGGACAGGCAGCAGGAGGCTGTATCAAGACGACAGCCATGCTGGGGGTGTGATCATGGGGAAGAACTGTCTTCCTCCTTCTCTAACGGCCGTCCTCTTGTGTCACTGAAGATTGCACCCCAGGGTGGCCAGAGGCAGGGCAGCACCCCAGGCATGATTTCAGCTAGAAGAAAGGGCTCCTCTCTTCTGAACCTCTTCCCAGTGTGTCTCCAGCCTTCCATTGCCTGCCTTGCCACCCAGCTCAGCCTGTTAGTGAAGGTGTCCGTCACCCCCTTCGGTTGCGACAGTGGAGACAGGCCACCTAACAGAGGGACACATCTGTACCCCAACATCCTGCCAGCCCTGGGGAAGCTCCAAAGCTCACCCATGCCCACCCCTTTCCACCTTTCCCTGCAGGGTCCCTGCCCACTCCACCTGCCTGCTCTGCCCTTAGGAGGGTGGTTTATATCTTAGGCGCGGTGAGGTTTCTGGAGATAGAAATGCTTCACGGGGTACATCTACAGACTAATTTTACACTTGAGAGAGTTCACAGGCCACAGAAACTTTTAGGTCAAAAAGACCTTAGAAGCACTTCGTAATTATTTGGGGACATTTAATTAGAATCTGCAATTTAAGTCATCAAGGCCCAGAACGCAAAGCTAATTTGCTCAGCTGAACGTGATTTCTCTTCTTGGTCTCATTAATATAAGGTAATTCACCAAGGATTCTTCTATTCCCAAGGTCCTTGTTTTGCCTCCCAGCTCCATTTGAAGACCAGAGCTCATGAAGAGGAAAAACTGCACTTAAGTAGAAGAGGAGACAGACTGTATGGGAGCTGCCTAGGGGGTTGGAATTTTTTCTTGGTGTCAAGGAAAAAAAAAAGCAATAACCCAAGAAGTGAGCAGCTCCCATTCCTCACGCTGTGCAGTCACGTGACCCCTCCAACAAGTGGCAGTGGGCATCAAGTGGACAGCAAACCCTGAGGTTCTATTCCACTTCCCATGATGTCTGTTCCAGCCACGGGGGGCAGGGAAAGGGGTGGTGGAGAGGGCACTGGCAGGACGGGAGGGGTGTTAGGATTCACACAGGACCAGTGACGTGGCAAGGCCTTCAGCAGCAGTCCTGGGAAAGGTTTGCCAGAGGCCTAGAGGGAGGACTGCAGGCCCCTCCGCCCCAGGAACCTCTCAGGCTCCCCTGAGCTGGAGTTGAGGGGCGAGGATTAGCATGTCAGAGCTCCACTTTTGCTTATTCATTGGGGTTCTTCTAAGAATAATTTCTAAAAGAAGCTGCACAGATGAGGTCACGGAGCCCAGACAGTGATTATTTTCAAAGTTGCATGGAGATGAAGGATGAACTATCGTTATCAACCCAAAGAAAAAGTCCAGGTGCAATGGGGGCCCCTCTCCCTGCCCTACCCACCGGACCCTGTCCTACCCCACCCTTGTCCTACCCACCACAGCCTACTGCTGTCACTGTGGCAGCAAATGGGCTGAGAAGCTTCACTGTGCCTCTACTCTCCAAACACAGGCAGCACGAGAGAAAGTAAAATGAAAGGCTGGCATGAAGCTGACAATGAGTCAGGAGCCCCTAAAAAAGACGCTACTTTACAGGGGCAGAAAGAGGAAAGACTTACTCTCAGAAACCCCAAATGCAGGATAGCTAAAATCATAGACCAGTGAGGTGTCACACCATTCACTGGCACTGAAAGTTACTATTAATAATAACCTCAGAGAGACAAATATCACCTTCCTGCAGACAGACAGAAGGATACTGCAAAGGATGCGGACGAACCTCCAGCCAGAAGAGGTGCATAGGGCAAGGCATGTGAGAAGGGCGTGGAGCTGCCCTGCCTGCCCTGTGTGCCACTCCCCAGGAACCTCTGCATGCTCAGCTATCCAAAAGCTCCCAGAACTCAGTCCTTTGGAGTTTTGGGGTTTTGTACTTTTTTTTCCCCCAGCTTTTAGAGACAGGGTCTTGCTCTGTCTCCTAGGCTGGAGTGCAATGATGTAAGGCTTACTGTAGCCTCGAACTGTCCAGGCTGGTCTCAAACTCCTGACCTCAAGCAATCATCCCACCTTGACCTCCCAAAGTGATGGGGTTACAGGTGTGAGCCCTAATACCTGGCCTCCTTTGGGGTGTTTGATGAAAGCTTCATTATAGACATAATTGACTAAAGCACTGGCCATTGATCTACCGGCTCAACCTTCAGCCTCTACCCCCTCCCGAAAGGTGGGAGGGTGGAAGACTGTAAATTCCAGCCCTCTAATCATGGGATTGGTTACCCTGGCAACCAGCCAATCCTAGAGCTATCTAAGAGCCCCCAGCCACCCGTCATCTCACTAGCATACAAAGAGACTCCTATCACTCCAGAGATTCTAAGAATGCCTCAGGAAAAGAGGGAGGAAGACCACATACAGATTTCACAATACCACCCCACCCCCTAACTCCAGGTGGGGCTCAGGACACCTGGAACACATCCCCTGAGCCTCCCCCACTCCCAGTGTTCCCGAGGCCAGCCTTGGACCTCACCACTCTGGACACTCTATGGTGTGAGATGGCTTTCATGTCAAGATGATGGGTTCACTGAAGTGGCTCTACTAGAGCTGCTAATCCAACCTAGAGAGAAAATGTGACCCAATCTCAACCACAGTGTCCCAGACCAGCCTCTGTTTCCATAGGTCCCCTAGAGCTAGATGGAAACTGAGTCTACCCAGGGCTCTTTTCAGACCTTGTTTACACCTAACAGGGGTCCTGGGACCCTTGGGGACTTCAGGGCCACCAATTCTTGAAGCCCAGCAAATAAGAGAATGGGCATCTAGGAGGATTTTCTATGACATGGGCACAAACATGGGGATGGGCACAGGGTAACTAAAGTGCAGCCACTGATGATACAAACTGAATGGGCCAGAGCCAGAATGACTGCGGTGACAGGCGTGGGCAGCAGGGACAGGGCAAGGCCAACAGAGAGAACCGGAGCAGTAACTCCAGAATGGCCAAGCCCAAGGTGACCAGCAAACTGGAGGCTCCACTCCAAAGACGAGGCAGCACCAGCCTGTGTGTGGGCTTGGCACACCCACTGCCACAACAGCTCACATTCTGCTCCCAAGCATCCACTCAGGTCTGTCATCAGCCGAGGTATATGCTGCACACAGCAAGGACCAGGAAGGTCTGCTTCCAAGTATTCCACAGCAATAGCCAATGGCAACAGAAGCTTCCTCTGATTTATATTTGAAATGAATGAGTGAGTGAGTGAATGAATGAATGAATGCCTCTACATAACAAATGAGAATGTTAAGTGCTATGAATCTACTTTTAATGCAAAGCAAATGATAAAATGGGAATGAGAAGCGGAGTGTGTGAACACCGAGTGAGAAGAACACACGAAAACTCATTCTTCCTTAAATATGGCCAACTTGAGGGGGCCGCCCCGGAAGAAGAAGAGAATGGTGAACACTGGAGATAACTGCCATCTGATGGCAAGTGGGAAGGGGTTGTGGCGTTGGCATGGGTCATAAAAGCAAAAGGACTGATTCTGGGAGGCGATGCAGGAGGAGTGAGGCCTAGGATACAGCAGTTGGGGTCCTGGATTCTAATCTGCCCACTATGGAGACTCCTCCAGCGCTGCATGTCCTTCCCCAACCTACAGTGCGAGGGAATAGTGGAAGCAAGCAGGTCTTCCTTTTTTTTTCTTTCAAACAAAAGCCAACTGCTTAGGAAGATCTTCACCTTTTAAACAAAGTAAAATATGCTTCTCTAGCATAAAACACACACACACACACACACACACACAAATGCTGTCTCAAAGGCCCAGGTATTAACTAGGATGGAAAGGCCAGATGCTGCAGGAACAAGGACAAGAGTGGAGGGTACCTGGGAGGGGTCTCAGGAAGGCCTTCCTCATGCCTCTCCTGAGCTCTGGCTCCCAGCCCACCAGGCCCCCAGCACCCTGGTCCACAGAAGGCTCTTGATATAGTTTGAATGTGTTCTCCTAAAGTTCCTGTGTTGAAAACTTGTCGTTGTAACAGCAGTGGGAGGTGGGGCCTTTAAGAGGTGATTAGGCCATGAGGACTCTGTCCTCATGAATGGATTAATGCTGTTTCTGTAGGAGTGAGCAGAGTGGGTTCCCCATAAACCGGGAGTTTAGCCCAATTTCCTCTCCCTATCTCTCATGCTGGCTTCTACCTTCCACTCTTCCACCATGGGAAGACCCTCACCAGATGCTGGCACCATGCTCCTGGACTTCCCAGCCTCCAGACTGTAAGAAATAAGTTGCTTTTCTTTCCAAACTACCCAGGCTGTGGTATGTTGTTAGAGTAGCAGAAAATGGATTCAGACAGGTGTCGACACCTGCCCTTCCGCAAACTAAACCCTTGGATCAACCTGTGAGGCCCAGAGTGGGGCCTCAGGAATCCAACCACTTGCTCAGCTAATCCCACTTCAGATCCCTCCTCCCCGATAGGTGCAAGAGCCGCCGAGCTTCTCTCAGCCTCAGCTTCTGTATAATGGAAATAACACTGGTCTCACCGGGACACACTGAGGAGCAAGCACATAGGTGAAGAAACACAGAAAACATCTGCACAGAGCTCGGTGCACAGGCTGTCGGCCATGCGAGGTTCTCGCCTTGGCTTTTCCTAACCTCCCCTGAGGCTGGCCCCCACAGCGCTTGTACTGGGGCCATCTGTGAGCCTGGAAGCTCTTTCTCTATAGCTAAGTCTATCTGAATTTTACCCAACTTTCCTACTTTCTCCAGTTCCTCCAACCAGAACTTTTCACCGGTACTTTGCTTGCGGTGCAGTTTACAATCACCAAAAATTAGGCCCAAAGGTTGCTATTGGAAAGCAACATGAGAGCGCAGGCCTGTTCTTGAGGCAATACAGCTTGGTGGCATGGGGGAGCGGAGCCCAGGCAGTGGCATCAGACCTAGTGAGGCACCATGAAGCATGTGACCTTCCACGGGGTCCCATCTCTGTGCATCAGTTTCCTCACCTGTCCAATGAAGGTACAACCACTGTTTGAAGGAATTCACAGTCCCCCACTCAGAGGAGTGTGAGCGGACCCTGGACTCCTAGGGAAGTGAGGCAGGTGCTCTGTCCCTCCAGGATAGAACATCCATGTTCTCAAGGGAAGTGAGGCAGGGGCTCTGTCCCTCCAGGATAGAACATCCATGTTCTCCAGGGGCCGCATCACAGTCCTCTTACACTGGAGAGGTCTGCTTCCTCCTCCCCTCAGAGCTGGGGCCCAGCGCTCTCCCACCTCCCTGGACCTAAACAGGGCAGGAGAGGGTCACTGTGAGGAAAGCTCTGACTCAAAGGACACTTAACACACAAGCATGCTGCAAAACATCCATGCAGTGCTGCTAGGGCTTAAACACAGGAAAGCAATGTGTTTTAGAAAATCAAGCACAGGGGCCGGGTCATCCCAGCACTTTGAGAGGCTGAGGAGGGCAGATCACAAGGTCAGGAGATCGAGACCATCTTGGCCAACATGGTGAAATCCCGTCTCTACTAAAAATACGAAAACCTAGCCGGGCGTGCTGGCACATGCCTGTAGTCCCAGCTACTAGGGAGGCTGAGGCAGAAGAATCACTTGAACCCGGGAGGCGGACGTTGCAGTGATCACGCCCACTGCACTCCAGTCTGGGCAACACAGTGAGACTTCATCTCAAAAAAAAAAAAAAAAAAATTAAATCAAGCACAGAAAGAGAAGTAACAGGCTGGCAATGCGCATCCCTTCTCACCCGCAGACACAAATGACCTGACTCAGGGCCCCCGAGCTTGTGCTCACTGGGAGATGTTCATTTATCTCTGGCTTCCCATTTCCCAAGCCTTACTGTCTGCCAGTGAAGATGGACGGGTAGCAATGGCAATGAGTTAACTTCATTTACTTAACTGACATGCCTCATTAGTTTAATAAATATGTTGACTATTATAATACAGGGCCTGAACCAGAATACATACGCACATCCCAGACTCCGATGGAGGGAGTCAGTCACTGTGCTACAGTCTGAATGTATCCCCCAGAATTCCTATGTTGAAATGTAGCCATCAGTGTGACAGTATTAAGAAGCGGGGCCTTTGGGAGGTGATTAGACCCTGAGGGCTCTGGCCTCATGGGTGGGGTTAGTGCTGTATGAAAGGGCTGGAGGGAACTCGGTAGGCCCTTTTTGCTCTTCACCTTTTGTCATGTGAGGACACGACGAGAAGGCCCTCAGCTGACCCTAAATGCCAGTGCCTTCCCAACATCCACAGGTCCAAGAAATACATTTCTGTTGTTTACCAGTCTCAGTTTTGTTATAGCAGCCTGAACTGACTGAGATACCTTGGATAGGGACACGGATATCCCTGTAAACAAGAGGGCAGATGAGGATGCTCCAGGAGCAGAACAAGCCCAGACCGTTCCAGCCTTCCTCTTCCACCTCACCAGCCCCTCAAGGGTTCCCATCTCAGTAGATGGAGTCTGTCCCTCCACTTGCTCCAGGCAAGAAATCAAAACCAGACCTCCTCCTTCTCTCACATGCCACGTCCAATCCATTGACAATTCTATCAGCTCTATCTTCCCCATGAGAATAACTTCAACTCCTTCAGTACCCCAGCTCCCACACCCTGGGAATTTGACCAGCGTCCCTCCCATAGTCCTCAGAGTCTGTGTCCAACAGCAATGATGGGGCCCGTGAACCTCCTAGCAGTGTCTTCATCCTGCGCCTGCCCTGGCCTCTTTGCTGTTTAGACTTTATCTGGTGTGGCCTTTGCATCAGCCACCCTGACTGTCCTTCCTCAGATAACAAGGCAGGCAACTCCCTCACTTCTTTGATGTCCTTCTTGGTTCCCAGCTTCTCCTGGAGGTCTCTGAGACAGCCCAGTTTAGAACTGCAGCTCAGCTCTTTGTGGTTCACCCACACACCATGAACCTTCAGGGGATTTTCTGTAAGAAGCAGTTTGAAAATAAGTTGCCCTGAAGAAAGTGCTTTAAAATGTTTTTGCTGAGCAAAACAGGTGCTCACAATCTGGGAGATGAGGGAGATGTGTCAATCATCACAAGCGCAATGTCTGGAAGGTGCCAGGAGCAGCCTGGGACTGGCGGAGGTCTGCTGGCTGCTTCCCACACCACACACTTCAGCCACTCTTTCCTCAGCACCTCCAATTTCTTGCTTCTGCACCTCATGCTGTTTCTTCTCTGTCAACTGGCAATGTCTTTAACACGGCGATCCCCAACCTTTTTGGCACCAGGGACTGGTTTTGTGAAAGACAATTTTGGGGGGCTGGTCAAGGGGAGTGGTTTCGGGACCAAACTGTTCCACCTCAGATCATCAGGCATTAGATTCTCTTAAGGAGCACGCAACCCAGATCCCTCACATGTGCAGTTCACAACAGGGTTTGGTTCCTATGAGAACCTAATGCCACTGCTGACTGACAAGAGGTGGAGCTCAGGCAGTAATGTCTGCCACTCAGCCCAGTTCCTAGCAGGCCACAGGCCAGTACTGGTCTGCAGCCCGGAGACTGTGGACCCCTGCTTTAGCAAACAGGTGAGGGTCTATTACGGAGTATAACAAATAGCTCTATTATGGAGCAGGCCCCTTAGGGATACAAAGATGATGGGGGGGTTGGTCTAGAGCTACATCACAAAGTGTAACAAAGATAAATGGTGGACAACCTGAGGGCCAGAATGGTGGGGTCCAAACCTCTTCTGAAGCCTTCCCTTGGGTGAGGGGCTGGCTTGCTACTCTGTCCTTTCCAGGCAGGGGCACCCCTGCGTGCTGCAGCCAGGGATTCTGGGGCTTTTTCTTGGGATAAATCAACCCAGTGTTCCCACACATGACCCCTCTCACTCCCGCACACCAGGCCTCATTGGTCATTTGATTACCACATCAATTTCCCAATACCACAGACAAAGACGACAGGAACACTGCACATGGCGGTCTGCTGTCAGAGCTGCCTGGTGAGGGCTGCAGTCAGCGTGCACCAGGGGTAGCGCGGCTCGCTCTCCTACAACAGGCAAGGACTTTGACAAGTCTCATTTCTTACTCCACTCTCACTTGAAATCACTTGAAGCCCTCACACGATTAACTGAAAGTTTGCCCGTCTGTTGTCCAGGAAGGCCTTCCAGCAGTGCCACATAAATTTCTAAACAAGTGTACGAAAGGACCGAGGAAAGCATCCAGTGTTTCAACCCCCTCATCAAAGGAGACATGCTGCTCCAAGAGGGCCAAGAACTGAAGAGATAAGGACACGGGCTTCCTGTGACCTGTGGGTTGGGCTTATCTCTGAGTGTGGGTCCACAATAAGGGGGGTATCATCACTCACCCGGGGTTGTTACTCAAAGGTTGGTTCCAGGAGACGCAGCTGGAAGACTGTGGAGCATGAACCCAGTCTGGCTCCTCTATGGTGGAGGCGGGGTGCGGGAGGCTCCAAACCCCAAAGCAGGCTGGGTGTGCCTTATTCATTGCCTAAGATGGTGATTTCTCTTCCCTTTTCTTCTTCCACCCAAACACAAGGCTGTCAGGCCTGGCCTGGTGCCTGCTCCTGCTTCCCTTGCTCAGAGCTGGCCACCTGGAAGCTGGACCCCGACTTGCCCCAGCCTCTAAAACAGTCTCTAACCCAAGCTCTGCTTCTCTCCTTCTTCCCTTCCGGGAGGGGTGTGGCTACAGCTGCTCATGGCTTCTCAGGACAGAATGCAAAGTGGGCAGCCCACATCCCAGCCACTGCAATGTCCTTTGCTTGCCTTACAGTGTTTTGCATTCACCCCATGCCCTCTCCATCCACCCCCTCAACCCCGGGGATGCAGTGACGATGCCATCATGGTGAGGACAGTCATGAGAACTCCTTCTAGCCTGAGTAAGACACCACAGAGAACAGCCAGGACACTGCAGGGGGTGAGCTCAGGCAGAAAGGCGTATTTGTCTTGGGAGTCTGGGCTGAGCTAAACACCTCAGCGGGAACACGGCTGAGCTGGCCCGCTGACTCCAAGGCTGGCAGCACATGTGGCCCTTCCCCTCCGCTTACCCGTGTCCATCATCCTCCCACTCTGCAAATGAGCCAGTCCACACGGTGGGAGCTGCGGCAGCCCCCAACTTTAAACTCTCCAGCTCCAGCCACCAGAGGCCGCCTGCATGGGTGCTCTCCCAGTTCTCTCCAGCTTGAGCCAGGCCCCCAGGCTGGGGGTGGGGGTCACGTTGTAGCGTGGGGGCTTCAACGCTACCCATGAGCTCGTGTGGGAGCCAGCGCCCACAAAGGCGCGGAGCACCACCACCCTTCAATCCATCACAGCTTTCAGTAGCCAAACGGGGATTCCCCTACAGCAGGTGTTGCTTCAACTTTAAAAGGAACAGTCAAAAAACTCTCATGTTAACTAGATGGCTTTACATTGTAGCAGACACACAAAAGAAACACATAATTAGTTATAAACTCTTTTGTTTAGAACATTTAAACTATTGGAAAACTAAAAGCGATCTATAAATTCACACAAGCAAACCCCACCACAAATGAACTCGGGTTTGTATTACTTTAATGTGAGGGGTGGAACGGGCCATTTTACAGAAAGGATCAGTCACGCACAACCTTGACACTACAGAGGCATAACCAGAAGCCTCTACATCCTCTACCGTTGCCCAGCCTGAGGCCAGAAATGGCCAGAATGGTCCCTTCAGGGTCCACCCAGCTATCTGGTCAAAACAGCAGTGGCCAGCGGCCACCATTCCCCAAAAAAGTGAGTTGCCAAGCAGGGCAGAGGAGGCTAATGCGGCCACACCTCCCAGGACTGTGAACCAGGATCAAAGCACCCCAGACCGCAGACTCTCCAAAACGTCGTTTTCCTCCTCTGGATGAAATCAAGATCGTTTCAGGAAACAAACGCAGCTTCAGGGCTTGCTGTGTGAAAACACAGCCCTAGAAATGCTGAGTTCCTTTTCTTGACTCCCCCTCCCCGTCGTAGGGAAGGGCCTGCCTTGTGGGCCACTCCCAGAGGCAAAGTCCAAATGTGCCCAGGACCCCTTCCTCTTGCGAGGAGCAGCCACCATTCCTCCCCTCTGTCTGTTCACAGCATTGTGTTCTCCCAGGCCTTCAACAGGATCTGCTGCCAATGCATGCAAGGGAAGTGGTTTCTCACAACGTTTCCAATCCACAGAAGAGGGTCAAGAGAGGAGGAGACCAAGAACTTCTCAGGCCAAGGTGCCTTCCGCCCGCTCACCTGCCTCATCTGGTCTCCATGGGAGGAAATACCTTGTCTAGAGGTCTCTGTAGGTCAAAAACCTCAAGGGGGAAGAAATTTGTAAGTGTGAGCAACCACAACGCAGCTTGCAAACGCTGCCCACGGGTTTTGACGCGCCTGGTCCTCACACCACACCGCTGGGCTGGGAGAGACGGCTGTTCTAGTTTGATGTCTGGGAGCCAGGCACACCGTGGTAGAGGGGCTCCCTCAAGGTCAGGAGCAGCAGTCAGGACCTAAAAGCAGGCCTTACTAGTCCAGTGCCCCTTCCGATATGCAGGACAGTGCAGAGCACATTCACTGGACTACTACCAAATGCTAAGAAAGGCATCATCTGTTTCAGCTGTAGAGTTCCTCATTATTTCCCACCCTGTCCCCACCCACGTCTTCATAAGCATCCCCTGGGGTTACTCAGTCTCTGACTCCATCTCCAGCTTTTCCCATCAAGCAACACCAAACTCCAGTCAGGAAATGGGGCTTCCTGGAGAAGCGAAAGGCAGAACTTTAGGATGAGAGCAGGTTATTTTTTGTATCATTCATGTTTGATTTTCTTTTCTTTTTTTTTTTTTTTTTGAGATGGAGTCTGGCTGTGTCGCCCAGGCTGGAGTGCAGTGGCGCGATCTCAGCTCACTGCAAGCTCCGCCTCCCAGGTTTACGCCATTCTCCTGCCTCAGCCTTCCGAGTAGCTGGGACTACAGGCGCCCGCCACCTCGCTCGGCTAATTTTTTTGTATTTTTAGTAGAGACGAGGTTTCACCGTGTTAGCCAGGATGGTCTCGATCTCCTGACCTCGTGATCGGCCCGCCTCAGCCTCCCAAAGTGCTGGGATTACAGGCTTGAGCCTGATTTTCTTTTCTTAAGCTGAAATTAAACCCCTTGAAGAAATATTGTTAATGTTTCTGTCATAAATAGTTAAAAAACATAAATTTTAAAAAAACAAAAATTTGTGAACAGGGTAAACAGACAAAAACCTAGCCCACAATATCAACTAATAGTAAAGTAAAAAAGCAAAACTCTTCTGTATTTCTAATGGTGGAGACAGGGGTTCCATAAATATTGTACAGAAATAATATATTTCAATGGGGAAGTGGAAGGGGAAACGCACCCTCCTGTGGAATCGGTCAGACACAACTCAAGCCTCAGTGTCTGCGGTGACGGTGGGCTCTGCGAGCGGGGCTTCTCTGCTCTGCTTGTCTGACGACTGTGTTTTATTTGTAACTGCCTTCTCTTTACCATTACCGACAGGCTTTACTCATTCCTGATTTGGTCAGGGAAGAGTGTGCAAGGTGTTTAGAGAAACAGTCGCTGCTGTCTCCAGTTCTCTCTGGTGACACACGCCCCACAGTTTAAGAATAAAGCATGTGTCCTCCCTCTCCTACAAAAGCTCCCCTGTCCTCTCTTTCAGGTTCAACAAGGAAGCGCTGCAGGGAAAGTGAACCAGCTCATCCCTCTGGCTGGACACATAAAATGTCAGGCCTCACATGGGAAACGCAGGCCTCCACCAAGGTCAGCCCACTCATGAGACACAACAGTCCCAAAGACGCGCCCAGTACTTTTCCCCAAACCTAAAGGCGAAGTGTACCCTTGGAAGGAGAGCTGGGCATCCAGGGCACCTCCTAGAGGGTTGGGCAGATCCCAGCAGGAGGCTGCCTGAACCTTTTCTAAATGAGAAGCTCCATGTTCTAGTTTATGCCAGGTCAGTGAGCAACCATGAAGCCAACTTTTGGTTTTGTTTACTAGAAAACAAGTTATTAGAATAGTACACTTTAATATCCAGGCAACTTTCAAAAGTCCATGCTAACAGAGCTTTGGGAAAACGAAGACAAGACAGAGAGCTTACAGTGAATCTGGTAAGACGGGCTCAAGCTTGCTCAATCCCATGGTGCAGAATGTCAAGGCCAGCCAAAGCTGTGGACCCCCTCGCCATTATCAGTCCTGCACCTTCAGCAGGATGGCACGTGGCCCTGATGAGGCACTGAAGATTAACACCAGACACATCATTTCCTTCTAGAGCACCACGTTAAGAGCAGAACTGATAATAAATTGAAAGTTAATCATAACATGTTTCAGACAAGTGGAGTCAGGCGGCCTCTGTTTATTTTTATAAGCACTAGGAAAGCCCGCTTTCTAATTTGCAAGTGTCAAAATTGGCTTCACAAGAGAATAAAAAATTTTCTGAGTAGCAACAAAATTCCATAAAGGGCTATAAATGTGAAGCCACCACCACAGATCAATGAAATGCCGGGAAGACAATGCTATTTTAGAAACCAGGCAGTACGCCATGAGACTGGGGACGGCCTGCCCGAGGCCTCCGAGTGGCAGCACCAACGTTACAATGCTGTTTCTAGCTTCCTCATCAACAAACTGAAATCGGGGAGGGACATCTTGGTCCTCTAGGTCCCATGAAACAAAGTGGTCACACAGTCAGCAACCTTGCTACATGCAGATCTCTGGCAAAGTGATGTATCACCTGCTCATTTTAGCTGTGAAAATGGAATCCCGTTTGAAACATTCAGTGTTGGGGCGAACACTTAGCGAAGACACAAAAGGACTTCAGTCTTCCATATTCTCATTAAAACAAATCACAAGGGCAGCAAGCAGTCCTCATCTTTATATAGGACCTTCCTGGAGAGAGGGTTCTACGGCTTCAGCGACTCGGCTGTGTTGCTGTTGTTCAGCGTTCAATGTTTGGTGAGGGAGGACCCCCCACTGGCAGCCCTCCAGGGGCCTCTTCCACAGTGGCCTGACCACAGCTCTTTATTGCAAAGCTGACAGCGGCTGGAATAAAGAAACCTCAAAAAGAAATGCAGTTTTTAAAAGAGTGCAACCAGCTGTGCCTCTGAGGCCTGTGCCCTTCCTTGGGCAGTGCTCTGTAGCTAACCACCAGAGCTGTGGTTGAGTAAGTTCAACCACGTAGGGACAGGTGCCAACTGACACGCAGCACCTTCATGCTCAACAGCAACATCTACCTTCTTCTCACGTGGCACCTCTTCTCAACCACCAGTAAAGATCAGGCTAACGGGGAGGGACCAGGGCAGAAGACAGACAGCAGCCCTGCCTGCAGGAGGAGGAGTCTCTGTCATCCTGTCAAGTAAGCCTGGCTTGATGGCCTGAAATGCCTTCTGATGCGAGTGTCCAAAGAAGTCTGTAATCTGGAACTGTCCATTCGTCTGTTCAACAAGGACTGAGCTAGGCACTTGGAGTGAACACACAAGTGAGTCAGAAGCGATCTCTGCCTGCAAGAATCCAGCAGTTTAATGATGGAGTAAGACATTCAGATAACACAACTCCAAGACAAAATGAGGTACACGCCCCATGCTGCAAGGGAGGCGAGAAAGAAGCTTGAAAGCTGGCAAGAGATGATCCAGATGAAGGGAGAACTGATCTGACTTCAAAAGCAACAGGCACAGGCGCATCCAGCAACAAGCATTCATTCAGGAAACAGGAAAGTCTTGTGTATTAAGGAAAGAGAGAATGGGGCTGGAGAGCCAGGATGAGGTCAATTCTGGAGATCCTCTAACACCAGACCACAGAGCTGGGCTTTAGCTTGCAGGCAGTGAAGAACTCCCTAGGATCTCAATTGTTCAAACCAATCTGAAAAGTCCTGGTACTCTCTTAGACTCTCCTATACTGGGCTTTTGAAGATAAATCTCTTTCTCACTTGGGGCAAACCAGGGAGGAACTTGCCCACAAGAATTGCAATGAGCATCCCTTCTCACTAGCAAAGACAGATCCTTGCTCAGACCTGGTAAAGCTGGGTCAAGATGGCACCCACCACCAAACGAACAGGCAACATTCACCACCAACACATAAAGGGCAACTCGTTTGTCCCAGGAGGTCTCCAGGGGTTCCAAAGGTCAGTTTGTCATCAGCACGACTAAACCTAGTCAGTCGAAACTCACTGTCTCTGAAGGAAGCACTGATTCTGCAAATATAAAACAAAATCCAACAACATCAAAAACAACAAAAGAAACTAAAACCACTTGGGTAATTCAAGAGGGCAAAGCAATTTCAGGTCTATCAGTAAAACCCTTAGAGCAGGGCCATCTTTTGCCTTTGAGCTGGGTCTCCCAGGTGACCCCACTCATAAACAGTGCAGTAGTGAGACGGCTCACAAAAGTCACAAGAACTATCTTCCCCTCTGTTCCAGAAAGATTCCTAATCTGGTTGTGGTGCTGTTTCCAAAGAAAATGCTAACAAGTAGGAATATCAATGTAAAAACAAGAAAATGTTGAGGTACTTTCACCATTATCTCTTTCTCCAAACTTTATTTACATCTGAGTTCTGAGAGGGAGAGAATGCATTGAGAACAAAGGCCCTCACAAAGCGTCTCCCTGTCATATATTATACGTAAAATTACCACCACCAAGAGCAGTGACAGTGAAAGCTCATTACAATTTCTACGTGTGCTTTTACATTTTTTAAAACACTCTTGGTAGCTGGAAAATAAAGAGATCAGGGAAAAATGTGCCTTTGGAATTCATTTTTTAGAAGTAATCCCATCTCCCGGTGGAAGAAACCTATAGAAAAACTAAAAACTGTCAACCAACATGTAGCAGGTACAGCCTCCAAGCCACCTCAAGCCCCTCCTTACCAACAACAACTTCAGGCCCTGCCTCCGTACGTGCAAACCAGGACATTGACGGTGGAGCCACTGTGGGCAGGCCTCTGGCAGAAGGAACGCTCTCTCTCATCTGGAGAACGTGGCCGGCCCAGGAGAACACAGGTACCGCCTAATGCCCTCAGGACTATCAGCTGGCCCCATAACCAGGGTTCCGTGAGGACTAGGCTCTTGCATGGCCAGATGCACGCCCACTAGCAAGGTGTGAACACATTCACATCATTCCAGAACAGTGTACCCAGGAGCAGGTGGGCACTGATGTGGGAAGATAACTGAGGTCACAGATACCGAAAGGATCAGTCAGAGAAACCTGCACAGGCCAAGACGAACAGTAACGCCGCTGAACGCTTCACGGCGTTGCTCAGCTCAGCCGTGCATGGGCCCGACATGTTCTTCAACCACTAGTGAGAGGTAGACAAATGTGATGCAAATGCAACTGATGTAGACTTGGAGCCCCTGGGCTCTCAACCTGGTCCAGGTTTGAATTTAACTATCAAATTCCAGGGAAATCACAAACTAGGCACGTCAGTGTCCCCCTGCCAGATGTGGTCCCTTTCCCCAGTCCTCACCTCCCTCCCCCAGGCTACGATTCTAAGCTGGTGGAGGGCCCAAAGCGGTATCAGTGGTGTTTCTTCTGTTTTGTCATGTGCTCCTCACAACAAGGCCTGCCTCACCACAGGGAAATCATGACTCCCTGCCTCAGTGAGGACATCAAGGTTCAGAGAATGGAGGGCTGGGGTGATTCTTGCCCTCAACAATCTGTGTACAACCAGCAAGGCTGGAAAGAGCGCAGGACTTTGACTTCCACTGTCACCTCCCGAAGTTAGCATGAATACTACAGTATTTCCTGAACTACTGGAACTCAGGAAATCACTGCTTCTACCATGACCGTGTACTATGGTCCATAGGTTTTTCTTTAAATACATTTTCTTGTTGAGACGAAGTCTTGCTGTGTTGCCCAGGCTGGAGTGCAGCGGCGCAATCCTGACTCACTGCAACCTCCACCTCCCGGGTTCAAGCAATTCTCCTGCCTCAGCAATTCTCCTGCCTCAGCCTCCCAAGCAGCTGTGACCACAGGCACGTGCCACCGCACCCAGCTAATTTTTGTATTTTTAGTAGAGACGAGGTTTCACCATGCTGGCCAGGCTGGTCTCAAACTCCCAACCTCAAGTGATCCGTCCGCCCCGGCCTCCCAAAAAAACCCCAGTGCTGGGATTATGGGTATGAGCCACTGCACCTGGCCTAAACACATTTTTTAACTTAAATTTACTACATGGAATATTTTAAACTAGCTAAGTATTTAAGGATTTATAAAACAAATTTAAAACTCTTCAAATAGAAGGCTTGCAGCCATTCCACCAGTGGCAGTAACAAAGATTTTCTGCTTAGCCAAACTTGAGTCAGGTTCCTGAACTTTCCAGGCCCATCTGTGCACTTCCTTGTAAAACCCAGTTTTAGCAAAGAACCCTGCTGAGCCAGTTTAGCAAAAACCTCCCCTCCTCAATATCTGATTAGGTTCCTCTACCACCATTCCCTAGGTGATATCTGATTGTCCCGGCCAGTCTTTAGCAAGAATCCTGTTAGGTGGGTTTAGCCAGAATCCACTTTACTCTTGATGTTTCCTCTTAGTAAGTTCTCATCCGCTGACCTCCTACCCTGTTCCTAGGCTATAAATTCCCACTTGCCTGTGCTATATTGGGAGTTGAGCCCAATCTCGCTCCTCTGCAAGCCCCTGTTGCTGTGGTCCCCATACCTATCGTGATGGTCCTGAATAAAGTCTTCCTTTATTCACATGCTTTCACAAGTCTCACTGAATGACTTTTTTCTGGAACAGCAGACATCCCCTTTGGAGACAGCGGACCTGAGGCAGGGTGCATGGAGGACAGCATGCCATCTCCATCCACAGCTGGATTTTGATTTCATACCTATTTTCCCCCCTCAAACAGTGCTGGTGGATCATCAAACAGACACCAATCAGCTGCTGGCTGTTGGAGCATCTGACTCTCAGCTCACACCCAACGTCATAAAGCGGGGACAATACTCCCACCTTAGAGGTTCGCTGAAATCTCAAGTAAGAAAACATGCTTGGGGGTTTTGTAGACCACAAGTTACTAAGTTAAACGACACTAGGCCTTGCTGAGGATCAAATGAGATATACAGGCAAAACTACCTTAAAAAGGTAGGAGTTAGGATGTCAATCTTTAAATGACACACTCTCTCTGGAGAACACCACGGCCCAAGGTTGTGACCACTGGGAAGGCTTCCCCTGGAATTAGATATGGGTCTGCCGTTGACATTTCATACGGCTCCACCAGACCCACAGACACAAGTACACTCTGCTGGGTCCTGGGCTCAGGTTCACGCAAGCCGCAGGCCGAGCAGTTAGCCAGACGCTTGCACCCTCCCCCATCCATCACTGAAGGCCATTAATCTAGCCAAGAAACTTACTACCTCTCCATAAAGGGGAATACTGTCCTTTTGTCCTTGAAAGTTACAATGGCCCAATTCAAAGACTTTATGTGTGAAGATAAGGTATATATAGGAACTCTCTGTACTTTCCACTCAATTTTTCTGTGAACTATAACTGCTCTAAAAATTTTTAAGTTTATTAATTTTTAAAAAGGGACTTTCTGACATTAATTCCAAAGGGATTTTTTTAGCTGCCCTGCCCTGTATGGTTTAGAATAAAGGGAGAAAATAAGTAAGTCCCCAAACATACCAGTAGTTAAGCCTTTTAAGGCATAAATTTTGGAGTTCTGCATTCATCAGATTACTTGGAGCAACAATCAGAAAAGCCTTGAAATCTCAAATAAAGTTAAATAAATATAGCATTCTGTAGATCTTAAACAAGGCTAGATGAGAGGATTAAACCATGTAGTGAGGAAAGGTTTCTACAGGGAAGCTGCAAGGCAGTTCTAAAAATACTGTTTGATGATCCACCACTGTTTGAGGGGAGAAAATAGGGAGGAAATCAAAATCTGAAGTAAACCTGGCATTTCTGGGATAACTGCTGACATGCGATTCTGTTCCCCTGTATCACCGTGCTCACAACCAGACCCCACAGCAGGCTGGCAGATGGCTTCTGTCACCAGGCTGGTCAGCAAACAGATATGAAGAAGGGTAGAAAGAAAACAATCTCCAAAACAGTCTTTTTTATTTGTCATCATCATTCATGCTTGCGCCTTGATAACTGTAAGTAGGACTGCTTTCCTAGTTCCTCAGGGGGGCAGAACTTGGCAAAAAGAGCACTGAGATTCCACATTAGACATGTGGATCAGTCTGCTCAAGTTGCCATAACAAAATCCCACAGACGAGGGGGCTTAAACAATAGATATTGATTTTCTTACAGTCCTGGAGGCTGGGAAGTCCAAGGTCAAGGTGACAGCTGATTCAGTTGCTGGTGAGGCCACTCTCTCTGGCTTACAGATAGTCACCTTTGAGCTGTGTCCTCACATGGCCTTTTCTCTGTGCACCTCTTTCATGAGTTCTTTTCTTATAAGGACACCAGTTCTATGAGATTAGGGTTCTACTTTTATGACCTAATTTAACCTTAATTATCTGTTTACAGATGCCATCTCCAAATATAGTCACATTGGGGGTTAGTACTTCAACGTATGGATCTGAAGGCGGGATACAATTCAGTCCTTCACACAGTGCTTTATGGATTGTATCTGCATCTTCCATCTTATCACCACCCAATCCAGCACCTGAATTGGTGAGTATTGCCAGTGAGAGGCCAAGAGCCAGAAGAGGCAGCTTCTGCTTGCAGAGGGTGCACAGTTGTAATAGTTCATGTTCATGCTGCTGATAAAGACGTACCTGAGACTGGGTAATTTACAATAAGAAAGAGATTTAATGGACTCACAGTTCCACGCGGCTGGGGAGGCCTCACAATCATAGCAGAAGGCAAAAGGCACATCTTACATCACAGAAAGCAAGAGAGAATGAGGAGCAAGCGAAACGAGTTTCCCTTCATCAAACCACCAGATCTCGTGAGACTTATTATCATGAGAACAGTATGGGAGAAACCACCCCCCATGATTCAGTTCTCTCCCACCAGGCCCCCCGCACAACACATGGGAATTATGGGAATACAATTCAAGATGAGACTTGGGTGGGAACACAGAGCCAAACCGTATCACTCCACCCCTGGCCCCTGCCAAATCTCATGTCCTCACATTTCAAAACCAATCATGCCTTCCCAACAGCCCCTCAAAGTCTTAACTCATTTCAGCATTAACTCAAAAGTCCACAGTCCAAAGTCTCATCTGAGACAAGGCAAGTTCCTTCTGCCTACAAGCCTGTAAAATCAAAAGTAAGTTAGTTACTTCCTAGATACAATGGGGGTACAAGTATTGGGTAAATACAGCCATTCCAAATGGGAGAAATTGGCCAAAATAAAGGGGCTACTGGTCCCAGGCAAGTCTGAAATCCAAAGAGGCAGTCAAACCTTAAGGCTCCAGAATGATCTCCTTTGACTCTGTGTCTCATATCCAAGTCATGCTGATGCAAGAGTTGGGCTTCCACAGCCTTGGGCAGTTGCACCCAAGTTCTGCACAGCAAAGCAAACAATCAACAGAGTGAAAAGATATAATCAGGACAGAAGAAAATATTTGCAAACTATGCATTAGACAAGGGGTTAACTTGAGAAACATACAAGGAACTCAAACAACTCAACTGCAGAAAACAACTAATCCAATTTAAAAATGGGCAAAAGATCTGAACAGACATTTCCCAAAAGAAGCCGTGCAAATAGCCAACAGGGTATAGTCCCCCTCCTGGCTCCTTTCATGGGCTGGCATTGAGTGTCTGTGGCTTTTCCAGGTGTGCGCAGTGAAAGCTGTCAGTGGAGCTACCGTTCTGGGCTCTGGAGGACAGTGGCCCTCTTCTCACAGCTCCACTAGGTAGTGACCCAGTAGGGACTCTTTGTGGGGGCTCCCACCCCACATTTCCTTTCTGCACTGCCCTAGCAGAAATTCTCCACGAGGGCCCCACCTGTGCAGCAAACTTCTGCCTGGACATCCAGGAGTTTCCATACATCCTGAAATCTAGGCAGTGGTTCCCAAACCCCAATTCTTGACTTCTGTGCACTGGCAGGCTCAACAGCATGTGGAAGCTGCCAAGGTTGAGGCTTGCACCCTCTGAAGCCACAGCTTGAGCTCTACCTTGGCTGCTTTCAGCCACAGAGCGGCTGGGACACAGAGCACCAAGTCCATATCAACAGCAAAGCAGAGAAACCTAACTCCCTCTCTCTCCTCCCCATATCTGACCTGTTGAGAGTAGGGTGGAAAAGACCTTCCATCAAGCACTTCCCAGTGATAATTTCCTGAGTGCTCAGGGCCACACGTGAAACCCAGAGTCGGAGAGGGAAAAGCAACCAGCTCAAGGTCATAAAGCAGATAGCAGTAGAACCAGGACACTCCAACCCCAGACTATAAACTCCAGGCCCCAAGCTTCTTCCTCACTTTACAGCTGTTTCCTTAATTTGCATTTCCCTGATGATTGGTGATGTTGCGCATTTCTTCCTATACCTGTTGGCCATTTGTATGTCTTTTTCTGGGAAATGTCTATTCAGGTCTTTTGCCTATTTTTAAATTGGATTATTTGTTTTCTGCAATCGAGCTGTTTGAGTTCCTTGTATGTTTCTGATGTTAACCCCTTGTCTAATGTATAGTTTGCAAATATTTTCTTCAATCCTGCAGTTTGTCTTTTCACTCTGTCAATTGTTTCCTCTGCTGTGCAGAAGCTTTTTAGTTTAATGTAACGCCATTTTTCTATTTTTGCTTTTGTTGCCTGTGCTTTTGAGATCTTATTCAAAAAGCCTTGCCCATACCAATGTCCTGAAGCGCTTTACCTATGTTTTCTTCGGCAGTTTCATAGTGTCAGGTCTCATATTTAAGTATTTAATTGATTTTGAGTTAATTTTTGTATATGGTAAGAAATAAGGGTCTAATTTCATTCTTCTGTAGGTGGATATCCCATTTTCTCAACAGCATTTATTGGAGACTATAAGACAAAAATGTAATTCTAAGGCTCTCAAGCAACTGAACTGGACCCCTCCTCTTGGCCAAGAGCATTTCAGAGTAAACCCGAAAATCTAGTTAAGGCTATGATGGGAAGAGGAGGTTGGACATGTCTCATTTATACCTTCCTCCCTTTGAAATTTAGGCACAACTGACTAGCATTAACATTAAAACAGAGGTCTTAGACTGATAAAACAGAGATCTTAAGACTGACTCTCTGTAGTAATAAGACACCGATTCCAGCCTGATGCCAGTATAGCATCACATGACCGATGGCAGGCCCTGAAAGAAATAAAAATATTTTACTCCAAAACATATTTATTTGACATATTATGAAGTAGCCCTGCAAAGCTGTCTCTTGTGGGGGAAAATCTACGTTCTGTAGAAAATCCCCTTCCCTTTCTAGGTCTTTTGCCTGACCCAGGAGAGAATTAACCAAGCGTCTGGCACCATTTTAGGTCCTATAAGAGCTCTAAAGCCTACTACCTGGAAGCTTCATTTGCATGATAAAGCCCTGGTCTCCACAATCCCTTATCTTAACCCAAACAATCCCTTCTATGATTCCAGGTCTTTAGGTAGTGACTTAACACTTTCAACCAACTGTCAATCATAAAATCTTTGAATCCACCTATAAGCTGAAGTCCCATCAATTCGAGTTGTCCCGGACCAAACCAATATACATCTTACATGTACTGATTGATATCTTATGTCTCCCTGAAACATATAAAACTAAGCTGTAGCCTGACCACCTTGGGCACATGTTCTCAGGATCTCCTGGGGCTGGTCACTCATATTTGGCTCAGAATAAATCTCTTCAAATATTTTACAGAGTTTGACTCTTCATTGACAACACTGTCCTTTCCCCATTGCCTTTTCTTGGCACCTTTGTCAAAAATAAGTTGGCTACAAATGTCTAAATTTATTTCTGGGCACCAGTAAGGTACTAGTATAAAAAATAGACAGGTAGACTAGTGGAACAAATACAATAGCAGTTTTAAAGTCTTTGTTAAGCCCAACATCTGTATCCTCTCCCAGGCAGCTTCTGTTGCCTGCTTTTTTTCTGTCATAACCATTTTTCTGTCATTGTCTATTTCTTTGCATATAATTTTGTGTTGAAAATGACATCTTAGCTAAAATACTGTAGCAACTCTGGATACTACAAGCCCCTCTATCCCAGGGCTTGTTTTTGTTTGCTTATTTTTTCAATGACTTGGCTGGACTCCTGTGGTGAAGTATAGTCCCCTCCCCATCCAACCTCTGATTTTGCTCCTCAGGGGGGCACAGTCTTGAGTGTACACACATTCTCTCTGGGATGACAATCATTTTTATCAGGGCTGTCTGTATCTACCCTAATCTCTTTGTGAAGCTGTCTGCCTCTGGTGTTTTCATACCCAGCTGTTAGATCTCACTAATTGCTGCCTGATTGCTCTACTGTTTTTGACCACTGCCTAGGGCATAAATTGTTCTACATTCTATCTAATTAAATGGAGACCTTTCAGAGGGATAGTTTTTGATGTCAGGGTTAGTTTGAGGTTTGTTCTGACCCCAGATGACTCTTTACTGTCTCTTTCCTGGTCTCTGGCCCAAGTTTTTGCCTGTTGCTTATCAGCCTCTTATTAATTACCACCAAAATCTGCATTTTTTTTTTTTTTAGAACACCCTTAGGCTTGAACTTTCCCTACACTTTTATAAACAAAGTCAGTATCTTTCAGAGAGCTTCAGAGCTTTCTGTTATTATATCCTACCTCTCCTACTTGGGAAAATGGAGTCACTATTCTAGAGCTGGGAGCACAGACAGTGTCCCACTTCTCTCGAAGTGACGCTTCCACTTTATGAACAGGGTGCTGGATGAGGGCAGTAGCCTTTGCTCTTCTTGGCTTGATTCTCCTAGGATGGAACCTCTGCCCTACAAACTAGCTGGACTGACAAAGGGCAACTGGGGACCCAGTATTCTCAGCCTCAGGTAGAATCTCTGCCCTATGAGTAGGGGCTGGCCACATTCTCCTGGAATTTAGCCTCTGCAACATGGAACCTTGCCAGAGGTAGGAGGATGCTGATAGCCTGCTCTCCTGGGGAGATGCCATAGCCCTTGAGGGGAACTTGGGGAAAAGGGAGCCCAGTCTTCTTGGTCACACTTGATAGCTTCTCATGCTCAGCTGGGCAGTGGATGGGAAAACGGAAGGAGGGAGCAGGTCCTAGCTCGAGTGCCACACACATCTGCTATTCTTACTGAGATCTAGCAGATTTTCTTGAATAAATGTTTCTTCATTTGCTGTATGCCCTTAGGACATACGGCAAGTTTCCAAGTTTGGCTGTTTTCTTAAAATAATTTTTATCGGTTATTGTTTCACTGAGCAACAAGTCCACACAGCCCCTAATACCACCATTCCAGAAGCGAATCCCAATAAAATTTAATCCTAATTTCTTTATTCTTAATCCACAAAATGTTATACTCAAAAGTTCCTCCCTGCTTAATATGCCATGATAGGGAAGCTGGCATCAACCTGGAGAATACGAACTCTATACTCTATGTAGAGTTCTGCCACCCTAGATAGAATTAAACCATGTTTTTAAAAAGACATTATTTTGGGGCTGAGGCTGTAATCCTAGCACTTTGGGAAGCCAAGGCAGGCAGACTGCTTGAGCTCATAAGTTTAAGACCAGCCTGGGCAACATAGTGAAACCCTGTCTCTACAAAAATTAGCCAGGCGTGGAGGTGCACACACCTGTAGTCCCAGCTACTTGGGAGGCTGAGGTGAGTGGATCTCTGGAGCTTGGGAGGTTGAGGCTGCAGCAAGCCAAGACTGTACCACTGCACTCCAGCGTGGATGACAGAGTGAAACCCTGTCTCAAAAACAAAAATAAAAACAGAAAAATAACAGTCACCCAGACATATATCCCCATTAGTAAATAAGTTGAAAATAAGAGGAAAATTTAGTATCATGAGAGGTGTGTGATCACCAGTCACCAGGAAGTCAGGGTAGGCAGACAAGCCACATCTCCCTCGGAGTAGCTCCCTGGATACGTAGAGGGCTCAGTTCCTACTCACAACCAACATCCAAAAAAAGGGCTTACCCTTTCCAAAAAACACAGGGCTCAGGGAACCCAGCACAGGGGCAAAGGGAGTCACCAACATGTTCCTGTAAGTCCCCAACTGTTGCCCAATCTTCAAGGACAAAAGACTGTTCTCAGAATCCACATTAAGGAGGGCATGTGACGCTACCAGCCAACCACGTCTACCTGATAGGCAGCTGGGTGGAGGGTCTTTCAGGCTGAAGCTCCAGGATAAAACCATTGCCCATAATATCAGGGGAGAAGCCAGAGACGCTGGCTCCAATGCTTGCTCTGCCATGTAGGAGGTGCTGCAGAACTGAACTGGATTCCAGGACCCCTCCGGCCCCAGGCTCCTTGTCTATTAAATGGGAATTCTCAATAGCCTGCAAGATCCAAAGTCAGTACTTGGCAAACCACAGCTGCTATTACTCTGGACAGGAGTCCTGGCTAGGCTCTGTTTTCTCAGTGAGTCCCTCAGATATCAAACCGATACCAGACAGTCCAAGAGTTATGCTTCCTGTACAGGCCCCATAGGGACCCTTTCCAGAGCTGGCTCCTGCCTTCACCTTCCCCTGGGACCTGAGTGTGCTCACCTTCATGATCACACCAATCCAGTCATCCCTAACGGGCTCCCAGGTCTCTACATCCCTGCCCTCTCACCCCTTTGAGATCTCCTCCTAGCCAGCTGGAGGCAAGATCAATTCTCTGAGTAAGACAGGAATGAGTAAAGGCCTAATGCATTGGCCCTCCCAGGGGCAGCACGTCAATAGAACCAACCCCTTCAGACAAGAGAGATGTTATAGCAGGAAAATCTCTAGCAGCAGCTCCTGGCCAGTGAGATACAACTTGGGCAGAAATTTTATAAAAAGCAAACCATGCTAGGAGAAAATTTTTCTATCATGTACTACAGACAGTCCCCAACTTACAAGAGTTCAATGATTTTTCGACTTGAGGATGGTGTGAAATCCACTCAGTACGCTTCTCAACTTACTATGGTGTCACATCCCAATAAACCCATCATAAGACCAAAACATCAGAAGTAAAAACTGCAGCTGTCGGTGGCTCACACCAGTAATCCCAGCACTTTGGGAGGTTGAGGCGGGCAGATCACTTGAGGTCAGTGTTCGAGATCAGCCTGGTCAACATGGTGACACCCCATCACTACTGAAAACACAAAAAGTAGCCGGGCATGGTGGTTCATGCCTATAATCCTAGCTATTGGAGAGGCTGAGGCATGAGAATCGCTTGAGCCCAGCGGGTAGAGGCTGAGGTGAGCTGAGATCTAGCCCAGGTGACAGAGCAAGATTCTGTCTCAAAAAAAAAAAAAAAAAATGCACTTGTGCCATATGATATTTTCAACTGATGGGTTTGTGGGGATGCAGCCCCATCGTAAGTCAAGGAGCATCTGTATCTTCTTCCCCGATTTTAAAGACTATTCTGAACTAGAGAATCATAACACAGTTAAGATGCTGTACAGATCCAATCCTGTTCATGACTGTGTGCCCCGAAGGGTCATTTCCCTGGTGCTCCACCGTCTGCTCATCTCTGACATGGGGATGAAAAGGAACATGACTCAGGTAGGTGACTGGTGTACAGAGTGCCTTCTCTTGGGATGCACAGGACCGCAGATCGTATTAAATGCACCTGGCTTGCTGCACCTTTCCACATGTCATGTCTACTCATCGTGATGGGCTCACCTTCCTCACTTGCCACCAGGTTATCAGCTTTCGATGTTCCTGTCAAGGGAAACACGTGCGGCGTCTTCCTGGCTGGAGGCTTGGAAACCAAATCATCCAGATGACAGCAGGAGTGAGTGCTCTAAAAAGAACAGCCGATGGTGGGGGCCTGGGGGTGTAAGTGGGGACTCAGGGCACTCAGCTGACTTTCTGCTCCCCAGGCCCTACGTGGGGCTGCGTCCAGGATGGCTGCTCATGAGACCCTCGGGTCAGAGAGCAGCATGCTTTCAGCGAAGCGGTTGCTGAAAATAGAAACTTTAATCCAAACAGAAAAATCTGCCATCTGACGATGTTACTACCCGCGATGGGAAAATCCCAAGGAAGTGCACGAAGCTCCTCCTCCGCCCCCTTTTTGGAAATACAGTTTGTTTCTGAGTCTCTGCAGCACGTAGACACAGGCAGAACTTGTTGTTCCTACTATTGTCTGTCTGACCCAGTTTGGGTTTTGCATTTTTTTCTCTGTCAACATAAAAAAAAGTAACCTCATTTTATTTTTTTTCCCTACTGTAATTTTTTTTAATTAAAATGCTATCATTAAAATGCTTATTTTCTTTGCAAAGGGTTTTCATTTTGTTTCCAAAGCAGAAAGAGGCCAGATGTTATAAAATAATAATTTTGGAAAACGAACAAAAGCCCCTCGTGACTTGTTATGACGCCCAAAGGACTGACTGATGGTTTAAATAAACTCAAGCTGTTGTTTGGCCGGAGGCAGGCAGAGGATCTCCATCCACACCAGCTGCAGGTGACTTTTGGAGATTCTGGCCTCATCTGCTTGGAGGCCCTGGCATCACAGGTGGGTGGCAATTCTAGGGCAAGATGTGGAGCCCTCGTTTCAAACAGAACGAGAGAGGAAGGAAAGTATCCCCACGAGGACAATAAAGGGGTCAGGACTGAACCAGGTCGCAAATACCTCTGGAGTATGTCACACATGAACCAGTGAAGTGTCAAACTCGCTCACCAGAAACCCCGGGCTCCACCTCCATATACAGCCATGATAGCACAGGTGCAGGGACTTGAGGTACCTCTGTGAGGTCCAACGGAGGAGACCACTGAGGGATGGGCACAGCTCCTCCCACAGGGCACCTTCATCTTCATACAAGATGCCTTTCTCCAGGGCCAAGTGCTGTTTCTGAAACCACCTTCTCCTCCTCTGCTTGTAGAGATTCCCATGTGATATGCAGCATGGCCAGAAAAAGGAAACCAGATGAAACACCCAGCCCTTCAAGTGATGCCCAATTTTCCAGGATGCTCGCTGTTGCTGTGTCCAGCCTGCTCTGCCCCAGTATTCTCCATCTCAGCAACGGCACTGCCATTCTCCAAGTAAGTGGCCGTGCCAAACACGTGGAATCTTCGTGCTTCCTGTCAGTCCCTCCCTCCCTCATGCCCAAGCCATCTATAAGACTTAGAGGCACACCCAGACCTGGAGCACCTCTCACCATGGTCACAGCCCCAACCTCAGTGCCAGCCACCGCACCTTAAGAGGTTACAAGGAGTTCTGCATTAGCTCCCATCACCCTAGGCCTTTCTAGACTGTCCTCCTCACTCCACAAGCACTTGGATCCTACAAGGATGTCAATCCCATAGGGAAGGAAAAGAAAAGGCAGATAGAATCTTGCAGCTGCATGGGGTGGGTGGGGGGGTGTATAAATATAAACTCTATGTGTAATTCCATGTCATTCAAGGACAAAAACTCAGATCAAATCGTTAAAGGTGACCTACTTCGTTTACCTCCCAGAAACAAATTACCTCTCCATAGTTACAGACTAGAGAAAACATTTCTGTGCACCCTATCCAGAAGAGGAAGCAGAGTTTGCTATGCCGAAGAGGAAGCATTAGGGCCAAATTTCCCCTCAGAATGGGACTGTCATAGTAGATGCGCACCTCAGGGTTCCATCACAGAGGCTCAGAATCTCCAAGATAAAAGACCCTATACTGCTTGGTACCAACGGTATCAACAGACGGTGTGTAAATGACAGCCCCCAACTGGTGCTTCAGCATCCCAGGGCCCCTCTGAGTCATTCGACATGACAGGGAATCTCTGCTTCCCAACATCGAGGGACAGGGACAAGTTCAAGCCAGGGTTGGGCATTGGTATATCCTTCCACTCTGCAGCCTTGTCAATTTTATCCACTAAGGCCATCCAGGAGATGATGTCAAAACCCCTCTCACCCTGGCCCTAACGACTCTCCTAAGGCCCGGTCCTGCAATTCCAAGTTACCCACCTCTGAACTCCTGGTATCCACTGAGACCCGAGACCACATTCCCTTCAGAACTGGCTCCTCCTGATTTCTCTCCCTTTCAGATACCACCATTCTTGGGAGCTCAGATGTATCTGACACCTCTTTTCAACCATCAACCAAACTGGTCAGTCACTGAGTTCTGTCCCCTCTTTGAGACTCTCTGCTTTTGCCACCCTCTTTTTCACTATTCCCATCATTCCCCCACAGAGCTAAGGCAACAGGCTCCAAACCAGCCTCCTAGTGAGGCTGACAGCCAACAAACTACACCATTTCCACACACACACACACACACACACACGCCACAGAGCTAAGGCAACAGGCTCCAAACCAGCCTCCTAGTGAGGCTGACAGCCAACAAACTACACCATTTCCACACACACACACACACACACACACACACACACACGCAGTGCATGTATTCAAAAGCAAGAATCCAAAGTCCTTAGGTGGCGTTGTGAGGCTTCCATTCAGTCCTCTGCACTTGAAGCTTTCACAACACTCCCCACCCCACCCCTTCCAGCCCGCAGGAACCAGTACCAACCCCAGTCTCCTGGTCCTTTCCCTGAACTCCAGTCTCAAGCAACTCCCCTCTCCAAGGAGCTCCCACTTGCTTCCTGTCTACATAGCTTCTCGTGTGTCCAAACTATTTTCCCCTCTGTTTTTTTCCAGATTTTACTGCTTTTGACCTAGAGCCACTACAGGACTCAGAGAGGAACTAGCAGAATTCATTCATTCAAGATCTATTTACTGCATCTCCACCATGAGCTGGTGAGAGGGTGAGTGACTTCAGAGTAAGAGTGAGTGCCTGTGCATAAAGACATCACCACGACAGAGGCAATCTCAGGTACAGAACTCTGAATGAGGTGCACAGCAGGTCTGCAACTAGAAAACCCTGTGGGTAGAGTCCAAGAACGAAACACAGAACTGGCAAATGGGGAGAAATCCTCAGGTAGTTCTTGCTGTCACTGCCATTTGGGTGCTTTGCTTTTGCTCAGCTGAGTACACATAAATTGCTATTACAATAACTTTAGCCACTTGGCACCCACATCTTGATTTCTAAGACTACACTCCAATAAAAGGGATGAGCGTTCTCTGGAGAGATGGGTGATTCTAGGGCTTGGACAGGAGAAACACAAGATGAGCCTGGAGTATCTTGCAGTGCCAATAAGGAAGTACTCAAAATCAAACAACCCACAGTAATGGAGGTGTGTCAGAGGAACACCAGCTAACTGGAAGAGCCCCCAGTGGCCAAAGCTGGAACAATCTGAGCAACACAATGAATACCCTAGTACTGGATTACACTGATCATATGGATTGGGTTATTCCTGTCATATCCAACTAAAACAGAATCGAGAAGCCAAGGCGGGACAGAGCACCCTGGGCACGTACCATTGCCAAAGGAAGGTAATTCTCCACAAGTCCAGCTGCTGAAACTGCCTGTTGTGACCTGAAACCAGTTTTATCTAATAGCTACCGAAACAACCTGCTGTGACTCTAAGAATAGCTTTATCCACTGCCATCACTCACCAATCAGAGCTTGCCAGCTCCTCGAAACATTACTAGTACCAATGAACTGTCTCTCAAAATAATGGGTAATGTGTCTGCTTTTTCTGAAACCTCCAACCTTCTCTTTGTTCTTCAGACATATGGAAGACCATCCAGTCTATGTATATACCCGAAACTACAATTCTTGCTTCCTAAATAAAACAGAGAATTGTCTCTATATTTTACTCAACTTTGACAATTATAACTCAAACAATAAAAAAAAAAAAGAGTCCATATTGATATAAATGACTAAATAAATAAGAGACAGGCCAGGCATGGTGGCTCAGGCCTGAAATCCCAGCACTTTGGGAGGCTGAGGCAGGCTAATTGCTTGAGTCCAAGAGTTTGAGACCAACGTAGGCAACATAGCAAGACCTTGTCTCAAAAAAAATAAATAAATAGGATAAAATAAAAATTGATTCTGTCTCTAAACACCGTCAAGGTCATTAAAAACAAGGAAATTCTGAGAAACTCACAACCACGAGGAGCCGAGGGAGATATAACAAACACATACCACATAACCTTGTATCCTGGATAGAATCCTAGGACAGAAAAAGATGATTAGGTTAAAAACCAGGGAAACATGAATAAAACACGGAATTTGGTGAATAATGTATTGATTTTGGTTACGACGAATGCACTACAATGTACCGTGGTGATTTACATGTTAACAACAGGGAAGCTGGCAGGAGGTATGATATGGGAGAACTTCAGGCACTCTTTGCAACTTTTCTGTAAATCTAAAACTATTCCAAAATTTAAAAGTTTATTTAACAAACAACCTTAGCTCCGAATCAACTAGTGTTTGCTTTTTTCCCCCCTTTTTTCTTTTTTTTTGTTTTTGTTTTTGTTTTTTGTTTTTTGTTTTTTTTGAGATGGAGTCTCGCTCTGTCACCCAGGCTGGAGTGCAGTGGCCGGATCTCGGCTCACTGCAAGCTCCGCCTCCCGGGTTCCCGCCATTCTCCTGCCTCAGACTCCCGAGTAGCTGGGACTACAGGCGCCGCCACCACGCCCGGCTGGGTTTTTTTGTATTTTTTTAGTAAAGACGGGGTTTCACCGTGTTAGGCAGGATGGTCTCGATCTCCTGACCTCATGATCCGCCCACCTGGGCCTCCCAAAGTGCTGGGATTACAGGCGTGAGCCACCGCACCCGGCTCCCCGCCTTTTTCCTTTTAAGAGCAAGGATGGTACGCCACATTTTATCTCTCCACAGTACTTAGCTATCCCTGACCTCCATAGGCGCCAATCACAGCACGTTTGTGGGCTGGCACTTGCTTCCAGACTCAGCCTCGCCCACCCCTGTCACTGGCTGAGGCCACTGTGCAGCATTTCAGGTCAGGGCCCACAGATGCCTCCCCCATCAGCTCCCTCCAGGCTGAGGCCGTGAGACGAGTACAGTCAGACACTCGAGAGGCGGTTGGTGTTTGCAGACCCCTCTCCGCCTTGCCTTTCATGCAATCTGGCCTTCTAAGAATTAATTTTACTCCTGGACTCCTTCTGATGTAACCTGTATGCAAAAATCCAGTCCCACACCCTAAAAGCTCTTTGACCTGGACCAGGTGTTCCTCACCCCAGACCTCAGGCCCTGTGAGCACCTGAGGAACTTCTGCCAGATCAGGAACCCCCGGGTTTCCATGCCTTTTTAGGCCATTCAGATGCATCGCTGCTTTGGGGAAAGGGAGGGTCAGGAAGGTGTGGAAAAGTGAAGTCTCATCTTTCAGAAAATAACCAAAAGCAAGGAAAGGAGAAAGAGGAAGCAAAGCAAACAGAGAGGACAGGGAAGCACAGGCCTGGACAAGGAGGAGGATTTTCCAAACTTCCTAGACTTTTGGGACCCCAGAGAGTTCACAGTAGCTCTGCTGCTTCACACAGCATCGTCAGCATATATCTGATTCTTAGACTTCAATATTTGTGCATTCCATAGAAATGGGCCTAATTAATGAGCGAGACTCCAGGAAAGAGCATCAATCAGTCAACACAATTACAGTACCCCATCAAGTATCCAGAAAAAAAAGCTAGAAATCCAACTTTCCATTACAGAGAGGTGAAACCTCCTCCCAGAGACTCAAGGAAACAGGAGCCTATGCCCTACTGTGTGGGACTCTGGCAAATCTCCCACTGAAGGTCCTGACTCAAAACTTTCAAGCAGACCTGCCTCTAGTTTAACGTTTTCATCTGGAGGCGCCCTCCCCTTATTTTAATAAGCAGTAAAGAAGATTGTCTGGAAATCACAGCTACTCTTTCAATCAAACTTAATGTTTACGAAGAAAAATACTCAATTTAAGTGGTTAGCAACCAGCAATATTTTAGTACTTTAGACAAGATATTTCAAATAGATCTCTATTTTCTCAGTCACAGATTTACCTCAAGAAAGTTTTGTATTATAAAAACAAAACTCTGTAACCATTCCAAGGGTGATGAATCAAAAAAGTTCCCACACGTCTCATTTAAAAATCAAAATATTTTCAAATATTTAAATACTTACACCCTGAAATCAACAAAATAAAGGAACCCTCAGCTGGGTTCTCACCACCAGAAGAGCTGCATTCATGTTCCTGAAGCGAGAGTGAGCCCTGAGCCTCGAAGGGGCAACCAGACACCCGCACCCAGCCCTAGGGGCTTTCAAGAAATCTGACTGTGGCCAACGTAGGGCAGTAAGCTGGAAAGGTTAAAAAGAAAGATGGTTGCCATAGTTCTGTTACTGCAGGCTTGGAAAACAGAGAGAGGGAAACCCAACCTCCCGCAGATACCTTAACTAAAATCAGTTCTGACTTGGATATTCTACACAGATAAGCTCATCAAGTACACAAGATGTGGCATCCTGCCTTTTCACCTGAATCTTAGCCTGTGAACACATTTCATGCTGCAACCAGACCGCATGATTATCACAGGTTCTATTTCAATCTAAAATATTTCTTACAAAGAAGTAACATTTCTTCAGGTCTTCAGCAGTCACAGGCCCGCAAGCAGCAAGGACCCTGTGTGATCAGGACGGTCTCCATTACCACAAAAGCTGAGGTCACACTCATTTAGACCCCAGCCACTCCACCAAGCAGATGTGCAGAGCTGGAGTTTACTCAGCTACCAGGACACACACACTCTCTGTTCGCTACAAGAGGCCAGCCAAGTGGGAGAAAAGCCACTGACTGGAAGACCGAAGCCAATACTCTCAGGAGGATCTCAGACAAGGATGCTCACTGCAGCATTACTTGTACCATAAAGGATTTGACACCATAAATTGCAAGATTTAATAGCAGCCTACAAGCCTGTCAGGGAAATGGTAAATAATGGCTTCATCATATGTGAAATACCATATAGACATTTGAAATGGAAATCAGTTTTATGACAACTTGACAAGCGAAAAAAGTCAGATTCTAAGTAAGATCTACCAATATAAAGACACAGAAGCACTCTCACAGAGTGGAAAACAGGAAAAGAACACATATAAAAATGTTAGCACTGGGAGATGGACGCATCATGCTTTTCTGGTTTGCTTCCTCTAGACTATGTTTCACTAAACCCTTTACAAGAAGTATGCAAAATTTTAGTAACTGGGGAACTGTACCATCCTCAGGTTGTTTAGCGCCTCTCCGGGGCTGAACTCCTCTCAGCTGGAAGGGCTCTCCTTCCAGAGGCTGCCTCAAATCCCCCACACCCTCTCAGGGCCCTGTGCATGGCTCCCCGCCCCGGTCGCGTGACTGCATTCTGGATTTTGAGCTCATCAGGACAGTAACTGGGGCTTGGTCTTCCCTGACTGCAGGGTCAAGGGAAACGAAGACTCAGTGAGCCTGGCAGACAGGGAGGAGAGGAAGCTGGAATAGGCCACACAAGAGGAGCGGAGATGGGAGTTCAGAAGGCTGGTGGGCAACTGGGTGGGGCGGGCAGCCTCAGGAACGACCATGGGAGAGGAAGCCGAAGGCCAGGGGCTCAGTGAACAACAGACAGAGTCATCAGAAGGTGATGGGACCTCAGAGACCTCTGGGGCTGGGGGTAACCCAGAGTGACACAGGGCAGGGACAGGAGTGGAGGGGGTGGCACAGTCATGGGTGGAAGCAAAAGGCATTCCAAGCCCACCTCTGGAGAGAGACAGGATGTGCACAGAAAGGACGTCACTCCATTTAGAGGCCTCTGGCTCTTCTGGGAGAACCAGCCATGTTTTGGTTATGTGAAGAGGTGGCATGTGGAGAGGGGTATCTGCAAGGAGGGATGAGGGTGCAGGAGCTTCTTCATGCAAAGGCGGAGGCTCAGGCAAGAGGGTGGAGAGGAAGCGCGGCCTTCACTAGACTGACTACAGATGCAGTCCATCTGTTGTGGGCAGCCAATGTGTAACCTTGGACAGCCGCACAGAAGAGGGTCTCCCTCTCAACCGTCCATGGGAGCAGAGTAGCCAACAGGAAGGTGGGGTAGGCCCAGGAAGAGAAAGGACTGAGAGCTGGTCCATGCTGCTACGTGTAGGCAGGGTTCAGAAGCAACACTAACGATGAGGTGTTTGAGGCATGGACCACAGGGACGTTCAGTGGCAGGGTGAACCTGCCTGAAGGAAACCAACTCTGCAACAAAGATGGACACAGACTAGCCTGCCCTTCCCACTGGCAGTAGGGACAGACCCCACATGCAGCGAGACAGCAGAAAGGCAAGACCAGGGGGAACATGATCCATCAGGATTCGGCCCCACAGCAGCCCCACTTTGCACTTGACCATCTCTGCCCCACCTGGGGCAGCCCTGCAGCCACAAGCCCAGTTTCAAGCAATACCTGTTTCTGACCACAAGCATCACAAGAGTGAAGCTAAGCAATGCTTGCTTCCTGTCTCCCAGCGTGAAAACTAGGAAGACTGACTGGGTCACAAAACAAAAAGAATTTGATGAATGGAAAAAATGAAAAGCAAATTTGGGGTAATGGTAACCCAGAGAGAAGGTGGGAAGGCATATGTAGTTTCAAGTGCATTGGTCATCAAAATGTCTAAAGCTGAGTGGTGATTCACTGTATTGTTCTTCCTATCATTTTTCACATAAAGGACTGCCTAATAAACATTTTATTATTATAGAGTACAATAAGGTACCTGCCAAAATCATTATTAGTACAGGTTGAGTATCCCTTATCGGAAATGCTTGACACCAGGAGTGGTTAGGGTTTGGAATTTTTTTAAGATTTTGAAATACTTGCATTATATACTTACAGATTCAGTATATCTAATCCAAAAATCTGAAATCCAAAATGCTCCAATAAGCATTTCCTCTGAAGGTCATGTCAGTGCTAAAAAAGTGTCAGGTTTGGAAGTACTTCAAATTTTCAATTTTCAGATCAGGGATATTCAACCTATATGTTTTCACTTATTTTCAAAAAAGCAATGTAAGTATAAAATTTTTTTCAAGTGTAAGCTTAAAGCAAAAGCTCTGCACTTCTCTTAAATGCAAGAGTACACATATATCTTTTTGGATCACATCCCAGGGTCATTCAGAGGCTCATCCCTGGATGTCAACCACACTTGCCTACCGTCAGCGCTGACAGGCTGGTCACTGACCTCCCCGTGACAGGCCCACAGGGGAGGCACCTCCATTCTGGCAGGTGTGACCACTGGAGGGCCCCTGCACAGAGGCCCACAGCTGCCCCTCTCTGCTTTCCAGGGCAGCCAGTTGCACCTGCCTCTAGGTGCCCACCTTTCTGTTGGCTGCTTTCGTTTTTAATCCCACTATTCTTCAGACTGCACTCTTTGCAGGGCCTCGTACTCTGAACCAGGTGCAACCAGTCCCAATATCCCTCGAGGCCCTGCTCTGACTGGCACCAATAAGCTAAACCACAGCTGGCCAAGATAGGAAAAGCGATTTAACCTGCTGTCCCTCTAGGATGGGATTTTACCCAGATCTCCAGAGTCTCAGCCCCAAAATATGATACTGTGGGAACCACAGGTGTAAAGGCAACGAGGAAAAAAGCAGGATACAGAAAACATTTTACAGCAAGGTGGCCCAGTAGGGTCCCTCACATCACCTGCCATGCCACTTTCTTTAACATGGCTTCTGCTTCAACTCCAAGTTTTAAAAAGTTATATTTATTTTAGAGATAGGATCTTACTCTGTCACCAAAACTGGTCTCAAATTCCTTGCCTCAAGTGATCCCCCCACTGCAGCTTCCCAAAGCACTGGGATTACAGGCGTGAGTCTAAACTTCGAGCTTTTAACATACACAATGTTGAGTTGTTAAGCCAGGACAAGACATCAAACAATCCAATTCCAACATGGCAAATTCGTCATGAAGGAAGGAGGAGAGGCAAAGGTGCTGCTGAGGAAACCTTTCACTAGAGAACGGAACGCCCAGCCAGAGGCGGTGCCATGGACAGGGAGCACCCTGAAGACCAGCAAGCTAGCTGACACTCAAGGCCAGCCGAGCATCACATTTACAGGCTGTCACAGCCTCCCTGTCTTCCTGGGATTCTGCAAAACACCATTCCCCAGGGAGGACAAGCACTTGGAATTCTCCCCTGGCACAAAGCCTGCTTGCTCACACTGGATCACTTGGAAACATAATAAATCCTTCCGTCCCCATTAATCTGTTGCTGGGGCTCACTGTGATATCATCACTTTATACAGAGAACTCTGTCGCTGAATCTTTATACCTAAACCCACTCAGACAGCTCAAACATATGCCAGCCTTAAGCCAAATGCAGCTCCCGAAAGAAACCAGCACCCCGAGGAGACCACAGGATTATCCAAGAGCCACAGGCAACCAAAAGGAGAAGGATCGAGGGTTCCGGCTGCCAAGAGTGGTCGATTTATGCGTGTCCAGGGACCAAGCCGCCACTGGTACAGGAAATGCACACCGTCTCTTTCCCTCCAGAGGATTTTCAGAGGAAGACATCTTTGCTCCACTCAGGATCACACCAGGTTCACGTTCCTCCAAGTCTCCTGTTCATTTCCTGGCCTCTCTGTGGGGTGAGGGATTACAACGGGCAGCAGGTAGTGACACCCTCCACCTTGAGACGGACGTGTCAGTTGCAGGAAAAGTTCACAGTGCTCTGATTAAATTCTGTTTTGTTAGGACACCCCCTCCCCAGTGTTGGCATTGAAAGGTAACTAGCAGGAGCACTTGCAGCACACCTGTTTAACTCAAGGTCGATCCCCAGGTGCTGCTTTGCTCTCTCTGGGCCTCAGTTTCCTGAACTGCACACTGGTAATGCACGGCCCGCAGCCTGAGAAGCATGTCGGAACGGAGAACGTGCGGCACTACAACTCCTTCCTGGGGCTGGAAGGGTCCGGGGTGAGCGGTGCCCTGCCCCCAACTCACCCTTCGCAGGCCAGCACAGGGGGAGTTTGGCTGGGGAGATGGACACACGGGTCCCGGGGCTACAGCTGGCAAGAAGACAGGCTGGTGGAAGGTGCAGTGCTCTGGGGTCTGAGGCTGCCAGCAATGCAAGGGACTGGAGATGGGCACATTCTGCCTGGCAAGGGATGCTGGCCAGGAGTGAGGGACCATGTGTGCAAATCAAAGGAGCTAGCTGGCCACCTGGGTCATTTACTCCTTCAGTGCACAGAGGGCCACCAAGGCCTGGGGCCAAGTGAGAGGGCAGACGCCCATAGGAGAAAGAGCCCAGACTCAGCCCTTGATGTCCAGAATGACAGTGAAGGGGAACCACAGTCAGTGATGATGCTCCTAACACAGGTAAAATGACGACAGTCCTTTCCACAGCAAAAAGCTGCCCTGTGTCACGAGAGCATATGACAGGGCACCAGATTAAAGTCACTCCACCTCTCTCTGAGCATCCCTTCCCTCCTCTGCGAAATGGAAATGAATAATAATTACCTCATCAGGTAGCCGGGGATTAATAAACTGATCCTAGACAGACATCTGGCCCAATGCCCAGCATATGGTAAATGCTCAGCGAGCCAATCTCTCAGAGCTGAGTTCCCCACCCACCCAAGACAGTCAGAACCAGGAGCCCCTGGCAAGGCCCCACCCAGTGCCCTACAGAAACAGAAAAAAGCTTTAGTTTCAGCAGAGGCTGAGAGGGCAGGCCTCTGGGGCTGGCAGGGAGGGCGTCAGCCAGAGGCTCCGCGTCTGGTGGGCAGCAGAGGAGGCACTGGAAGGACAGCGAGCTGGCTGGAAGCCCTGACTGCAGGAAACAGACCTCAAGCAGCACTCCTGGGGGCAGGACCCTGCCCCTCTGGGCTGTTTGGGGGCAGTTTCTACAGCCCTAAGAAAATAGCTCCCTGCCACAGGCTTTCTAGGAAGTCATAAACTAGGTATCTGGGAGGCAGTTCTAGATAAGTACACAGCCCAAGGGAGAGCTGACCCATGGACCAGACAGAGACCCTGAGGGAAGGGCCAGCCCAGAGTCAGGCACAAAGGGCTCCAGCTCAATCCAAGTCGGTCAAAGGGACAAAGGAGACAGCTTTCTTCAAGGAGAGGAATAAATCTGTTATCCTGTATGCCCCAAATTCCATTTGCAACCATTATTTGTTTCAGAAAAGCTGGTGCATGTCAGATGTTTTATCTGTGAGACAGTGATTTCCTAGCACCTGGCCACACTTTCTGTGTCGCAGAAACTGTGGGCTGCAGGTTACACGTGGGTTCTGTGCCTCCTGGCACACCTGGGAAGATCCTGATGCAGCCCACACTGTCAGTTCATACATAGTAGGGTCAAAACTCTGTTTCCCACGGCTGGAACAAGCTGCTTCAAACCAGCTCTCCCCCTGCAGAGACGCCACTGACTATGTATTTATCTCGAACTGGCTTGTAATTATGATAGAGCAGTCAGCGCCTGGCTTCTAAGACACCTTGCTCAACTCATCAAAGTAGGGTAGCCTTGGGATACCTCACGACGCACACACAGGAGGAGCTCCCACCCAAGGCACAGCAGATACCCCCCATTGGCACCACTGCAGCCAAATGGGGACAGGAGCACCTCCCACTCCTAAAATTAGAAGGGCCATCAATTAGCACCAAAATAAGTAGCCTAGTTTGGGGAAAGTGATAAAAAATCAGCGAATAATATCTTGAGTGGGGAGTGGAACAGGACAAGCACTCTCGGGCAACTGGAAGTGTGTTCTATGAACTGGCAGCAGCAGTACCCCCGGGAGCTGGGAGGAGTGCCCATCTATGAAGCCTGACTCCCTGTGGGTAGGGCCCAGCATCTGCATTGAACACGTCTTCCGGTGACCACTAGGCATTCAAGCTGGAGTGGCCATCTCTAGTCTGCCATCTCTGAAAGATGCCTGAAGACTTATACAATTTATTGCCAGTTCAGTCCTAACAATCTACAACACCACTAGACCTCTCTCTTTTCAAAAACCAGAAACATCGCACCACCATGGAAAGCCACGGGGGTGGGCTGCATTCATGCTCAGCTAGAACTGAATGCAGAGTAAGTCAGGACAGAACGGGACAGACACACACCTGCAGGCTTCTCGGAAATCCATCACACCCTTCTACCCTCACCCCCTCACCCTTCCTACCCCCGTTCACCCGATCCTCCCCAGCTGGGGCAGGGACCCTCTTCACAGCCACACCGGTAACTACTGAAAAGGTCCAAAGAGATCACCATGATTTGTTGCAAAGGAAGTCAGGGGAGGGAGACTTGACACGTGCCCAGAGTTACCTCCACTAACTAGGGATCAGGGGTGTGCTCTGCCACTCCTACCCCCACAGCCTGCCTCGCCTTCACTCTAACTGCAGCACAGGTCTGGTGGAGAGGCACTCAGCTGGACTGCAAGGCTGGCTCAGCTTCTCACACCCCGGACCTCGGATCAGCAGACAAGCCATCCAGGAACAGAGCCTTGTAACAGCTCCCTGGACTTGGAGGAGTCCTGGTCCCAAGCGACAGGAATCCTCCTCCCTGGTGGCCACCTCCCTTGTCATGACGAGGCCTCCACCGAGAGCAAGGCCTGCCTGAGGCTGTGCTCCTGGGTGGGAGGGAGGACACTGTGACTTAAACACAGGGTGGCTGAGAAAGAAAAAGGAAACACCCGCAAATTAAAGTGCGCTCTATTTTAGCTTTAAACACACACTCCTCCCACCTATAGCAGTGTCCAAAATAGCACATCCTATTTTAGGGAGCTCAGAGGCAGTTCCTGAACAGGCCACAAAATAGACCTGGAGTTTGGAGACCAGCACTGCACAGAGACAGAAGGTTTCGGGCCGCAGGGACTGCACTCGCACTGGATCCGTCTCCCACTCCAGTCCCATTTTAAAGGTCAGAAGACTGAGGCCGCAAGAGCTAGCATGGCTGCTGGTGGTCCTCCTGACTCAAATTCCACGAGCACCCAGAGAACAGCGAACAGTTACAACAGCAAACGAGGCCGTGATGAAGGTTAATTATCTGTTAAAACTGCAAACTTAACCCACTATCGTCACAGGCCAGGAAGAGAGTGGGAGGGAGGGTCCCATGAGAACTTCTGGAAGACAGGAAGGGAGGCAAGGCTCTCGTGGCCATTCCCAGGTGATGGTGAATGAGGGAAAGCGCTGCGGAAACCATGAGCTCAGAGGGAGGCCGGCCCTGCTGGACCCGCTTCCGAACGTCCATCCCTGCCCTCTGAGCCCGGAGAGGTCTCCGGGGGCACCACCCCTCCCCCAAGCAGGGCTCCTCCCCACACGCACCCCAGAACTGGGTCCCAGCACCCCAGCTGAGAGCCTCCCTGACTGTGGCTGGAGACTGGATACCTAAGCGGGTCTTGGTGGAGGAGAGCTCGTCCCCAGAGCAAGGAGAAGTCCCTGCTCTGAGCTCCTGGGTGTGAACCCTTCCGAGGGACAGCAAACAGGGCCATTACTGCTCAGACGTGGAGCTTAGCATGTCTTAGTTTGACTGGGCATCCAGCCATGCGTTACTTTAACATATAACCCTAAAGCTTAGTCAAACTGGCACTGGCTCGTGTGTCCTGGCAACACCTGGCCCTGAAGCTGGGCATCACCTGGCACCAAAAAAGGAAACTTAAAATTCCAGGAACAATTGAAACTCAACATTTAAAAGTTTCTATAATGTGAATCTTCATTATCCTATGTACCCATTCTAATTAAATTCTTTAAAAAGTTTTGAGATGGTAGAAATTTCATGTGGCAAGTCTGACTCATTAAGGAAAAAAACACGGGCAAGATATCATTGCAAAGACCTGTTACCACAAAACTATTTGGAGTTGATTTCAGTGAAATTCTGCCATCAAATCTGGATTACCTGTGGGTGGATTAAACATTTGTGGATTAGCCTTGGTAAATACATGAGAAGATAGTGCATTTGTGGAAAAAGTTTTAAAATAAAAACCATTATAACTGCATTCCGCACAGCGATTACTGGCAGGCAAGATGGACACGCAGGGCCCCCCACAGAGGCCCATCCCTCCCCATCACAGGTAGTACTGCTCCCCTCCTCCCAAAGCCCCCACCCCAGGTGAGGAAAGCAAGCAGAAGGAAGAGGGTGGCTGAGCCCAGCCCTGCCCACACAGCCCAGCATGCCCCAGCAAACAGCAGGAGACTACAACCATTGCTGGTCACGCAATGTACTATTGATGCCTAAAGCAAAAAAACAAAGTATCTGTAAACGTTCAATGTCCTGCTAAATTTTACAAGGAATTCCAGCCAGATTAAATGTATTTTACGCCATATTCTGACTCCTGTATGACCCATAGTTTTGCTTGCCTCCAAGGCCCATGGTCCCTCTCCTACCTCACCTGTCATCCCGGTTGGTCAAGAGTTGAATTTAAATAGCTGAGAAAGAAAGATGACCTGAGAACTTCAAACACCACCCATGGGGTTTGAGAGGTTCTCTTAATTTGTAAATCGAACGGGCTAACTCCCTGGCTTAAATCCCCTCCGTGGCTCTGGGCACACACAGAATGCAGCATGAGGTTGCACCCAGGGTGGATCTCCTGCCCGCCTCCGTCTCCCAAGCTTCCTAAGTACCACACTCACAAGCTGCTCCCGACAGCATCTCACAAGGGCCCTCTCCATGCCTTTGCTCAGCCGTCCGCTCCCAGCTGGAGTACCCCTCCTGTTCCTGTCTGCTTGGCAATTCATACGGATGTTACACGACCAATTTAAACAGTAATTCCTCTGCGAAGTTTCACTCACTTCCAGGCAGAAGGAAATACCGTCTGCTTATTGTGACATGGCCCTTTCTGTGGCCACAAAGAAAAAAACCTCTGATCCAGTGGACGTCCTTGTCTCCTCTAGCTCCTTAGGGGAAGGGCCTAAGTCATCTTTAACAAAGCCGAGTCACTGCAGGAACCCCAAATAAGCTTTTATCAAGTGATTAATAAAAAGTAACTTTTGGATCCCCACAGGGCCCCACATGGGTTTGGTGCACAAGAAAACTTATTTGAAGATGCTTTTTATTCATGAAATAGAATTTAAAAAAAAAAAAAAAAAAAAAAAAAAAACCCCGGCTGTAACTATGAAATTCCCGCACCTCACTTAGGCTGATGCTAATGGCAATCTGCAAAGAGAGGCTGCCAGATGTCGGGGTGATGCACTCAGGTGAGACGGGTCTGCCGCCTCCCAGGGCATCAGGGTACACCAAAGGCCCAGAGCTAGGGCCAGAAGCCCGGTTTGAGTCTTGTCTGTCACTCACCAAGCAGGAGGACCCGGGCAGGCCATTCGCCTGATCTGGCTCTCCCCATAATGCCTGTGGGGTAAGCGGCCATGCGGTGCCAGTGTGGGCTCATCCCACCCAGGGCTCTTCCGAGCACAGGTGGAACTGGATCTCCAAGGTATTCCACGTTACAGAGAAGACAACACAACGCAGCAAAAAGCAAGCTCCCAACCCCAACTATTTCAGAGGATGTCCTTTGGTGTACAAATCCTGCTTCAAAAAGCAAAATGCACTCTCGGGCCTCGCCAAGCACCGGGAAGGCTGGGGGTGGCCCTCGCCCACGGCACCATGGACACCAAAACCCACCCACACAGGCTGCTCTTGAGGCTGCCACAGTGATAGTAGATACCACACATGCAGAAAGGGAAAGAATGGGAGGCTGAAATCAAAACCAAAAGTGACTTCACAACCAGCATATATGGCTTTCCAAACAAGCTGCTCAAACGAATGCACACTTCAGAAGAAAGGGTGTGGAAACATCCGTGTCTGCATATGGCAGACTGCTCCCGAAGGCCTCACAAAAATGCTGGGCACACTGCTTGCCTCGGGGGAGAGGGACTGGAAGACAAGGTGGGAGAGGTGATTCTTCTTGATATGCCATTTTGTAATTTTTGAATGACACCAGAGGTAATACCTTCACAGTGTGTAACCATGTGAGATATGTAATGCCCTGAAACAAAACTTATGAAAATGTCCCACGGTAAATAACCTTATCTTCCCCGATCACATGTATTACCTTTCCAACATGTTTTCATTCAACTACCTGGTGAAGTGGAAAATCAAGATACTTTAAGGCCTGGATCCACTTTTTAATGCTGTGTGACCCTGGGTGCCTCCACCCACCCACCAAGACTCCAAAGGTAGCAACCAGCTCATGGTCACCACCGGCCCAGGTGAGGCCACTCACTGAGTGGAACCTCCCAGGAGGCCCTGACCACACTGCAGCCCAACACGGCCCATACCCAGAGTAAGGAGGGGAAGCAGGTGGCCCACGACACGGCGTCAGCCCCTCTACACTGCACCCACACTGCCCTCCTCACTCTCCACTGTCCCCACACTGCCCTCCTCACTCTCCACTCCACCCACACTGCCCTCCTCACTCTCCACTCCACCCACACTGCCCCCCTCACTCTCCACTCCACCCACACTGCCCTCCTCACTCTCCACTGTCCCCACACTGCCCTCCTCACTCTCCACTGTCCCCACACTGCCCTCCTCACTCTCCACTGTCCCCACACTGCCCCCCTCACTCTCCACTCCACCAACACTGACCTCCTCACTCTCCACTGTCCCCACACTGCCCTCCTCACTCTCCACTCCACCCACACTGCCCTCCTCACTCTCCACTCCACCCACACTGCCCTCCTCACTCTCCACTGTCCCCACACTGCCCTCCTCACTCTCCACTGTCCCCACACTGCCCTCCTCACTCTCCACTGTCCCCACACTGCCCCCCTCACTCTCCACTCCACCAACACTGACCTCCTCACTCTCCACTGTCCCCACACTGCCCTCCTCACTCTCCACTCCACCCACACTGCCCTCCTCACTCTCCACTCCACCCACACTGCCCTCCTCACTCTCCACTGTCCCCACACTGCCCTCCTCACTCTCCACTGTCCCCACACTGCCCTCCTCACTCTCCACTGTCCCCACACTGCCCTCCACACTCTCCACTGTCCCCACACTGCCCTCCTCACTCTCCACTGTCCCCACACTGCCCCCCTCACTCTCCACTCCACCAACACTGACCTCCTCACTCTCCACTGTTCCCACACTGCCCTCCTCACTCTCTACTCCACCCACACTGCCCTCCTCACTCTCCACTCCACCCACACTGCCCTCCTCACTCTCCACTGTCCCCACACTGCCCTCCTCACTCTCCACTGTCCCCACACTGCCCTCCACACTCTCCACTGTCCCCACACTGCCCTCCTCACTCTCCACTGTCCCCACACTGCCCTCCTCACTCTCCACTGTCCCCACACTGCCCCCCTCACTCTCCACTCCACCAACACTGACCTCCTCACTCTCCACTGTCCCCACACTGCCCTCCTCACTCTCCACTCCACCCACACTGCCCTCCTCACTCTCCACTCCACCCACACTGCCCTCCTCACTCTCCACTGTCCCCACACTGCCCTCCTCACTCTCCACTCCACCCACACTGCCCTCCCCACTCCCCACTGTCCCCACACTGCCCTCCACACTCTCCACTGTCCCCACACTGCCCCCCCACTCTCCACTGTCCCCACACTGCCCCCCTCACTCTCCACTCCACCCACACTGCCCTCCTCACTCTCCACTCCACCCACACTGCCCTCCTCACTCTCCACTCCACCCACACTGCCCTCCTCACTCTCCACTGTCCCCACACTGCCCTCCTCTCTCTCCACTGTCCCCACACTGCCCTCCACACTCTCCACTGTCCCCACACTGCCCTCCTCACTCTCCACTGTCCCCACACTGCCCCCCTCACTCTCCACTGTCCCCACACTGCCCTCCTCACTCTCCACTGCACCTACACTGCCCTCCTCACTTTCCACTGCACCCACACTGCCCTCCTCACTCTCCACTGTCCCCACACTGCCCTCCTCTCTCTCCACTGTCCCCACACTGCCCTCTTCACTCTCCACTGTCCCCACACTGCCTTCCTCTCTCTCCACTGTCCCCACACTGCCCTCCTCACTCTCCACTGTCCCCACACTGCCCTCCTCACTCTCCACTGTCCCCACACTGCCCTCCTCACTCTCCACTGTCCCCACACTGCCTTCCTCTCTCTCCACTGTCCCCACACTGCCCTCCTCTCTCTCTGCTGTCCCCACACTGCCCTCCACTCTCTCCACCGTCCCCACACTGCCCTCCTCACTCTCCACTGTCCCCACACTGCCCTCCTCACTCTCCACTGTCCCCACACTGCCCTCCTCACTCTCCACTGTCCCCACACTGCCCCCCTCACTCTCCACTCCACCCACACTGCCCTCCTCACTCTCCACTGTCCCCACACTGCCCTCCTCACTCTCCACTGTCCCCACACTGCCCTCCACTCTCTCCACCGTCCCCACACTGACCTCCTCACTCTCCACTACACCTACAATACCCTCCTTACTCCTGCCCAGGGCACTCCCACACTTTGGCAAGCAGAAGTGCAGCTCAGAGCAGCAGGAAGGAGCACCTCACCGAGAGGGAGGCCTGGAGCCTGGACTCCAGAGCCTGCCATGCCCCAGCTAAGCTGCCAGACTCTAGGCATGTCACTGCCCTTTCTGGGCCCCAGTGCCCTCTTCTGTGAGAGGAGAATCTCAGGTTCTCAATCCTCACTCCCCCGTCCCGCAGATGCTTCCTGCTGAGAATGCACAGATTTGAATCCCCACTGCAGACCCTCAGTGAGCTCTGGGCTTGGGCTACGGGAGGGGACACAGACGTTATGTGCTGTGGCCTCTCCCTCAGAAAGTCATCGTCCAGAGGACAGAGGACACACGAAGAACAGCTGCATGAGGGAGAGAGCACTTCAGCAGAAAGGGACAGACATCTGCACCACCAGCCTGGTTCCCTGGACACCTGCCACAGAGCTCGTCTGTCCACATCAGGTCGGCTTCTCCATGGACTGTGCTCTCCCCAGCAGAGTTTCATCCTAACTCCATCCAGGGCAGCCAAGAGAATCTGCTGGAGGACTCAAGTCTGTGCACACTGCCGTGGGTGTGCTCACAGCACAGACCCTTCTGCTCGGGGCACACTCTGAGGGAACTCCCAGGAGCAGGGCTGGGTCAAGCCCAGCTGTGTACCTCGTGCCCTTCCCCAACCCCGAACCCTAACAGGGGCTCAAGCTCATCATTCCCAAGGCCCAGCCCTCCTCGGCCCCTGAAGGTCTCCACCCACGTGGACCACACTGCTGCCCCAGGGCGGACAGAGACAGGCCCGGCCACAGGAGAGAACGGGAAAATGGAGTCACATGGGAGACCAAAAAGAGGCCTTGATGGAGCCAACCAGCGCCCAGCTGAAACTCTTGATCCCCACACCCTCCTTGCGGGGCCCAGAAAGAGGGGCGGGGACAGGTGGCCTCCAGCACACTCCCAGTACCAACATCACATCAGCGGCACCTCCCAGAGCTTTTCAAAGTCATCCAAGATTGTTACTTCTTCAATCAGTCCTCACCCCAGACCACACACCCCTGGCAGTTTGCTTGGCCTGTGGCAGAATTCCAGAGCTACAGTCCCGAACTCCACGGCGCTGTCTGTGACTTCAGCCCCCACAGGGGTTCTCAGGCACTCCTGGCAGCTGGGAGGACTGCGGCAAACTTACTAACAGGGTCGGCAACATCGTGGGAGGCTTCGACATTTATAGATTATTAAATGCAGAAATGTTTTAAAAGCTTGCAGACCGCCAGACTAAGCACTCCGAATCTACACGGTCCACTTGTGGCCAGCACACACTGGGCGTCGACCTTGGCTCCTCAGCGCTCAGCCTCTGAGAAGCAGCAGCACGGCAAACCTTCTGTTCAAAAGCAACCTTACTTCCATCCACCAGAGCTTAAAATTCTCAGATGGTCTAACAGAAATATTCCACACACGATGAGATACCATAGAAACCTTAAGTGTAAGTTAAAAAACCATACTCCCACCTGCTGTATATTTTAATTCTACATTTTCTCCTGACAGCTTCGCGAGACTGCCAAGTATAAACGGAAAAAAAGCTTTTCAAAACTCAATGTTTTAACCCAACAGGGTCATTCCTCCTTTTCTCCTGTGTGGAATGACTGGGAAGTAACTCAACAGTGCTTCTCACGGGACTCAGGTCAGGACGTCATTCACGCCGGCCATCTACAGTGAAGCCACAGACACACACATGCATGCACTGCACACCACATACACGCACACTCATGTACACAGGAGGCACCTCCAACACCCACAGCTAGCACTATTTTAGTGTGACCTCAAAACAAAAGCTTGGGCCAAACCATTCTGGTTTCTGAAACTACAGATCAACAAGGTTGTAACAAACATAAAACCACACTGAAACCTATTCAGAGAAGGACAGTGATGGTTTCTTCAGAAATGTCTTCCAGCGGCCGGGTGTGGTGGCTCACACCTGTAATCCCAGCACTTTGGGAGGCCGAGGTGGGTGGATCACCAGGTCAGGAGTTCGAGACCAGCCTGGCCAATATGGTGAAATCCCATCTCCACTAAAAATACAAAAATTGGAAGGGGAACATCACACACCGGGGCCTATAATGGGGAGGGGGGAGGGGGGAGGGATTGCATTGGGAGTTATACCTGATGTAAATGACGAGTTGATGGGTGCTGACGAGTTGATGGGTGCAGCACACCAACATGGCACAAGTATACATATGTAACAAACCTGCACGTTATGCACATGTACCCTAGAACTTAAAGTATAATAATAATAAAAAAATTAAAAATAAAAAAAATAAAAAAATTAGCCGGGCGTGGTGGTGCGCGCCTGTAGTCCTAGCTGTTCAGGAGGCTGAGGCAGGAGAATTGCTTGAACCCAGAAGGCAGAGGTTGCAATGAGCCGAGATCGCGCCACTGCACTCCAGCCTGGCGACAGAGCAAGATTCCATCTCAAAAAAAAAAAAAAAGAAAAGAAAAGTCTTCCAGCTCCTCCTGCAGCATGGTCCTGAACCACATCTAACCAGAGGCCACACCAAGCAAGTGACCACCCAACTCAGCACCACTTCTTCCTGTGGTTCTGGCATCATGCTTCCCTTCCTGCTCCTTCAGTGCCTGGCTGAGAAGGCGAAAGGCCCCACCAGGCCTCCTTGTGGGGGCCAAAGCCCAGCAAGCCATGCCTCCCGGCGAAGGGAAGGGACAGACCACTAAGGAGCAAGGACTTAGAGCTCAGAAGCAGCGCCGAGTGAGTCTCATGCCCCTCGTGAGGTGGAGTCCAATCAGGGGAGCTCCAGGTGGAGCTGCACCTGCACTGGGTCAGCCTCCCAGTGGCCTCCCTGGCCAGGTCTCCCCACCTGCACCACTGGGTCCAGAGCTCTTTAAAATCCAGGGGCCGCTCCCCAGTCTAGGACCACAGGGAAACACTCCGAATGCCAAGCACATCCAATGGCTCACTGGAGCTCTGAGACCATGAATTTAGAGACTCACCAATGTGTCATGTGTTCTTCTCCAGCCACAGGCCACTGTGCTGAGAAGTGGCCAGAAACAGGACTATGGTTTTACCAAGTGAGATGTGTAAGGAGAGGGGCGGCAGGTCACGTGCTGCTGGTCCTTTCACATCAGTCATGACTAAGCCTCTGTGGCCGTGGAATCCTCCGTGGTGCACAGCAGAACATGCCACTATGCACATCACACGTCACACATCACAGTTCACCTTCACAGCCTGAGAGATGGAGGGGACTGAGGCTCGGCATCTAAGGGACTGGCTCAATACCAGTATGAGGGGATTTGAAATAGGTGGGCCTATTTCATCAGGAGACCACGTACTTTTTTTTTTTTTTTGAGACGGAATTTCATTCTTGTTGCCCAGGCTGGAGTGCAATGGTGCAATCTCACCTCACCGCAACCTCCATCTCCCAGGTTCAAGCAATTCTCCTGCCTCAGCCTCCCGAGTAGCTGGGATTACAGGGATGTGCCCCCACGCACAGCTATATTTTGTATTTTTAGTAGACACAGGGTTTCTCCATGTTGGTCAGGCTGGTCTTGAACTTCCGACCTCAGGTGATCCGCCCACCTCGGCCTCTCAAAGTGCTGAGATTACAGGTGTGAGCCACCATGCCTGGCCCAAGTTATTTATTTATTTTTTGAGACAGAGTCTTGCTCTGTCACCCAGGCTGGAGTGCAGTGGAGCAATCTCTGCTCACTGCAACCTCCGCCTCCCAGATTCAAGCAATTCTTTGCCTCAGCCTCCTGAGAAGCTGGGACTACAGGCGCATGCCACCACACCCGACTAATTTTTGTATTTTTAGTAGAGATGGGGTTTCACCATCTTGGCCAGGCTGGTCTTGAACTCCTGATCTTGTGATCTAACCACCTCGGCCTCCCAAAGTGCTGGGATTACAGGCGTGAGCCACTGTGCCCAGCCAGGAGGCCAAGTTCTGAACCTCTAAGGCCCACTGCTCTCCACCCCATGTTGACCGCACCCGGGATTACACTAATTAGCATAGCGTGGGAGGGGGGCAGGACGCCATGTTTTTCAAAAGCCTCCAGGTGATGGTAAGGTACAGCCAGGACGGGGAAACTTGCAACACTATTCCAGTTCCCTTTACCTCCAGCCCCCACAATCCCTTTTCCCAGCCGTTCACTTTGTCCTGCCATGGTTGGTTCATCTCTGCTCTGCTCAAAACCATCTCAGCAGCCACCCTGGGAGGCAGCCACCGTACCTCCTAGGCTGGAAGTACCAGTGTGGGTGTGATGTAGAAACTTTGGGTCTCTCCGGCTCTCAATCTCAGCCCTGAGCTTTGCATCTGCTCTCAGCTGGACTCATGGTCCTGCAGTGAACCAGGAGGAGTTATCAACTTCAATCCCCATCCTTCACAAACTGCAGTCTCACTGGTTTCAGGATCAACAGAACCATCAAAAAGAAATGCCACGGTTCTCAGAATCCGAAATACGACCCATCCACCAGCCACACGCCACACAGCACTTATTTTGGTTTGGATTTTATTCCCCTTCCTAGTGGCACCTTATAAATTTTCTGTTTTCAGCCACACATGGTGGCTCCTGCCTGAAAACCTAGCACTTTGGGAGGCCAAGGTGAGAGGATCATTTGAGGCCAGGGGTTCAAGACCAGCCTGGGTAACTTAGCGAGACCCCCCCCATCCCTAAAAAAAAAAATAAAAAATAAAATTTAGGCATGGTAGCGCATTTCTGTAGTCCCAGCTACCCAGAACCCTGAGGTGGGAGGATCACTTGAGTCCAGGAGTTCAAGGCTGCAGTGAGCTATGATTACATGGCTGTACTCCAGACTAGGCAACAGAGCAAGACCCTGTCTCAATCAACGAATAAAACTGTTTTCTTTACTGAGACATTAAAATTGGTATGTCTAAGGATCTCTCTGACTGTAAAACCTCCAAGTTTTAATATTATTTCACTAAGATTTACTCAGGGTTATTACAAGTTCAGTCAGGACATGGTCTCACTAAGTTGGAAAGTATGCTAAGCACTATCATTCCTAAATAATTGTAAAACTTAGTTGTGGAACTCTACAAAGATGAGGCTGAACTTATGGCCTGTTCAACCAACAGGCTGTACTCTAAAAGCTCATTTATAAGTTATCTGGAACCCAGAGAACATTTCATTTCATGTAAAATTACCACTAAGTTGGTACTTAAGTTCCAAAGAAATAGATTACTATTAGTTAATAATACATAACTATTAGATAATAGAAAACTAGATAATAGGCAATTAGATAATAGATAATTACCTATAACTAATAGGTAACTATTCAACTCATTTGCCGTTTTCTAATTTAAAATCAGAAAAACATTATGATGCAAGAAAATCAAGTATGTGTTGTGTATGCATATATAGACAAGAAAATTAAATGCAAGTGTATGTGTGGGGTGTATATGCAAAAACTCTAACTTCAGGAAAAGAAGCTTCACATCAAGAACACAGAATTTAAATCCATGGAGGTTGAGAAGATAATTTCTGCTCAGTTCCAAGAGCAAAGGACGCTAATGATACTAGGTTCACTGTACCTGTCGCCCCCACATGTGGGCGGTGTCGCTAACATTGCTGACAGCTTCGCAGTCCTAACAGTAACATAGTAGGGGGAAAGGAGAAAGGGTTTAAATGGATGGAGAGACCAAGTTAACAGTGTGATGAATAATCAGCAGATGAGGGGGACGGAGGGGCAGGTGTGGCACAGGCACAAGAGGACAATGTTTTCCCCTCCAAACATTGAAATTTAATCCTGAATGTTAGAAGTGGGGCCTAATGGGAAGTATTTGGGTCATGGGGGTGGATCCCCCATGTATACATTAATGCCCTCCCCCAACCCCCCACTCTTTGGGAGTGCATGAGTTCTCACTCTGTTGGTTCCCATAAGAGCTGGCTGTGAAAAGAGCCTGGGACACCACCACCACCACACCGCTCCCTTCCTTCCTCTCTTACCATGCGAGCTCAGCACACGCCAGCTCCCCTTCACTTTCCACCACGCGGGGAAGCAGCGTGAGGCCTCACCAGATGCAGATGTCCAGTCTTGAACCTTCCAGCCATCAGAATTGTGAGCCAAGTAAACCTCTTTTCTTTAAAAACTACCCAGCTTCAGGTATTCTTTTATAGCAGCACAAAACAGACCAAGAGAACATCTAAGAGGAAAAGACAAGGGCCCTTTCCCGGCTACTCTAAGAAACTCAGCCTTCGGAAGCCTGGTATAGTTATTCAGGGACTGCCCAAAAAATACACAAGTGTGAGACAAGTATTAATAAAGAAAAAGAAGAGATGGAAATAAAACTGTGGGTCCCCACCAGAAAGAAGACAGACAGACATCACCAGCTGTCAGTACCCTCCTCTCTCTCCTGTGAGTTTGGCAATGGGTCTACCCCCTTCAAGGCCTAACTGGCATAACCATAAGTGAGGGTTTAATGCACAGAAAGATCTCTGAAACCTCTGCCACCAACCAGCTGGGCGACAACTTCTCTGAGCTGCACTTCTCTCACTGGTAAAATGGGATGACAGACACTTATCATTTAATCCCAGCGGATTACGTGAAGTGCTGCATGCACAGCAACAACACAGTAAAGTTCCAAAAATGCCGGTGACTCATCGTAATCTGTGATAGGGAATGTCTGTCACCCTCTTCAGCCAGCAGGTGCTGGTGCACAGTGAGTGCTCTATAGGGTTAGCTTAAAAAACATAACAAGGCCGGGCACGGTGGCTCACGCCTACAATCCCAGCATTTTGGGAGGCCGAGGCAAGCAGATTGCTTAAGGTTGGGAGTTTGAGACCAGCCTGAACAACATGGTGAAACCCCATCTCTACTAAAAATACAAAAATTAGCTGGGCACGGTGGCGGGCGCCTGTAGTCCCAGCTACTCAGGAGGCTGAGGCAGGAGAATTGCTTGAATCCGGGAGACAGAGCTTGCAGTGAGCAGAAATTGCGCCACTGCACTCCAGCCTGGCCAACAGAGTGAGACTCCATCACAAAAAAATAAAATAAAATAACAAGAAGGTCCCTTCCTCAGCAACTGGGGGGAGGGGTGGCATGAGACTTGTGGCAGACAGAGCAGAGAGGAAGGGGGAGAGCGCCAGAGTGAGACCCAAGCCACTGTCCGCTCAAGCACTGCGCTGAAGCCAGGGTGGAGCCAGGAGGAGAAACCACAGGCCCTCACAGGAACGGGGGCTCAGCCAGAGAGAGTTGAAAAACTCTTTTTCAAACCCATGTAACAACATAGTAAAATGACAGGGGATTATCTGTTCACCAAGTGAGTGCCCAGCAACACGACAAAATGACCCCAGAGTCAGCTACCCCAGAGTCCGGGAGAGGAAAGGACCACGGCCACCCCTGGGCCTCCCCGAGCCTCAGCTTCCTCATCAAGCCCGCTGTATGTGGGACAGTAGAGTCCTCATCAGGCTGCTGTGAGGTGTGGCAGGTCAAATCATGCCCTCTGCAAAAGAGGTTCACGTTCAAATCCTCGGAACCTATTACTGTTACTTTACACAGCAAACGATTTACAGGCTCAATTAAGTTTTGAATCTTGAGATGAGATTATCCCAGATCGCGCTGGTAGGCCCCAAATGCCATCACAAATGTCCTTATAGGAAGCCAGCAGATTTTGGAGAGAAGGCCGTGTGACAGAAGCAGAGAGAAGTGGAGTCATGGAGAGAAGACTCCAACTCGCTGGGGTGAAGATGGAGGAAGGGGCCGGCGGTCGAGGCACGCCAGCAGCCACAGAGTGGATTCCGCCCTAAGTTACTGGAGAGGACATGGCCTTGCCCACAGCTTGACTCAGCCCACGGATGCTGATTCTGGACTCTGGCCTCCAGAACAGTGAGAGAATAAGTTCCTGTTGCTTTAAGCCACCGAGTTTGTTACAGCAACCACAGGAAGCTAATACAAGGGATGAAAAGGGAAGTGGATACAAAGCCATAAGCACGCTACCTGGCACGTGGTAGGAATTCCAGAATCCCCATTAGTGAAAGGCAGTTCCTGACATCCTCCCTGGACCACCAACCCATCCTCAAAAGCTGTGTGAAAAGCTACAACCTTGTGCTGCAATAGCAAGTTCTGTATCCCGCTCACAAAAGCTCCTGCGTGTGTATCGTCTCACTTGATTCTGTCCTAAAAAGGAGTTTCCAAGGTTGTCCAAGGACTCGCAGCTTGTCCCATATAAATGTAACTTTGCCACAGGCCTTGTCTTCAACACTCAGTCCAGTTAGTGCAAATATTTCACAGGATGGCCTCTGCTCATACCTCCTGGAGCGGACCCCCCGGATCCGAGGCATCATGAGCTGCGATCAGGGCCATCGTACCTTTGCAGAAACACAGCACGAGTACTTCTCTCAGCCACAGGCCTTGCAACCGTCAAAGGAGAAGCTGCTGCTGAGTCTGACGTGGGAACTGAGAACTCTGCCCCTGTCAAGGCAGACACGGCAGAAGAAGGAGCTGGGCAGGCAAAAGAAGACACTGGCTAGCACTTGACCCTCCAAAGTGCTTGTCAGCTTGACTCATGCAAAGAGGTTTCTCTCTCCCCTAAAGCCCCTGCTTTTTGTTTCTTCACCCCGTGCTCCGTGCACCCCCACTCTCGATTTTCCTCCTCGAGGGGAGAGACCCAAGTGTCGAAACACACCGTGTGCAATAATTCCACTTCCTCCGTCGAGCTCGGCCTCCGCCATGCAGACCCTGGGCCTCAGCTTCCCCCGGGTTCCTGCGAGAACGAGGCCCTGTGACTCTCACGGCTCTCCTGCCCTCCCCTCTGCCCCATTTTGTTTGAGAGTCAGGGCTGTGCTGTCCCAGCCTTCCCCAGCCTGTGCAAAATTTGAAGACTGTGCCCTTCACCAAGCCACAGCAACCCTCAGACGCAAAGAGCTCAGGGTGGAGCCTCAAAACCTCAAGAGTGTGTTAAAGAAAAAATGAAGAAAAAGAAGAAGCCTATTCACTTCCTAAAAGCAGCCATCTGCAGGCCCTCTGAGCTATCTTCTTTGCACCCATTCTTCTGTGAGCTTCTGCCAGCGCCAGGTTCACTGGGTGGAGACCATGTACCCTGAGCCAACTGACCACTGACCACTATCAGGCAGGAGACAAGGGCTGTGCACGGAGCGAGCAGAGACCGGAGGAAGAGCTGCCTCAGCATTCCTCGGCCCCTGGTACTACAGCACGCAGCAGACCCTAGGGCTAACAGCTCACACCCACCAGACCTTCACTTGTCCACAGAGGCTCATGGCTCTGATCTGCCCTAAATCCCACCCGGGGGCTTGTAAGCAGTCTCGCAGGCACATGCTGTGAGCCCTCTGCGGGTGGCTACTACTTCCTGCTCTCCGACAGACCCCAGGGCCAGCTCCACAAGTCACTTCCTTTGTGCCTGAAAACGACCTGCTGCATGAGTGAAATGAGAAGGGGCAGGTGTGCTCCCACTCGGTAACTTCGCATCACCCCACCTGTGACGAATGACCATGCCATATCGCAGATTCAGAAACTGAAGACCACCAACCAACACGACTCCAGCATGTACGTGCAATGCCCTGCCCAGGCCGTTCCCTTCCCTCTAAGACGCAGGGCACCTTGGTTGGAACAGCTGAAATGCCGGGAGGGCGTGGCCAGAACCAGCCTCAGCGAGACACCGTCACAGTTGAAATGTCGACTTCCACACAAGCACTGGGTGTTCCTGGGCCTGGCTGTCATTAGGGTCCCTCCAGAACCATCTGCCTTTGCACCTGCAGCTTGAGTTGGCCCCTTGATAGGCCAGGCGGAGGAAAGCCCAACAGAGCCAATGTACCTGAAACTGGGGTCAAAAGCGGCCTTGACGAGCCTCACTGTAGGATGCTACAGGTTAGTTTAAAATGTCTATGTGGGCCGGGCATGGTGGCTCATGTCTGTAATCCCAGCACTTTGGGAAGTGGAGGCGGGCAGATCATCTGAGGTCAGGAGTTCGAGATCCTTTAGTAGAAACGAGACCGTTTCTACTAAAAATACAAAAATGAGTCGGGCATGATGGCACACGCCTGTAATCCCAGCCACCTGGGAGGCTGAGGCAGGAGAATGGCTTGAACCCAGGAGGTGGAGGTTGTAGTGAGCCGAGATTGCGACAGAGGAAGATTCTGTCTCGAATAAAAATTTTAAAAAATTAAAAATTAAAAATTAATAAAAAATTACATGTCTGTGTGTTGGTCAGGCATGGTGGATCACACCAGTAATCCCAGCAGTTTGAAAGGCTGACGCAGGTGGATTGCTTGAGCCCAGGAGTTCAATACCAGCCTAGGCAACATGGCCAAACCCCCTACCTACAAAAAAAAAATTAAACATTAGCCAGGCATGGTGGCATACACCTGTAGTCCCAGCTACTCAGGAGGCTGCAGTGGGAAGATCACTTGAGACTGGAAGGCAGAGACTGCAGTGAGCCATGATCCTGCCACTACACTCTAGCCTGGGTGACAGAGTGAGACCCTGTCTCAAAAGAAAAAAAAAAAAAACTAAAATTAAAAAAATAAAAGGTCTGTGTGTAACTAGAAGGTAATATTTTATTTTATTTTTATCTATTTATTCATTTACTTTTGAGACAGAGCCTCCCCCTGTCGCCCAAGCTAAAGTGCAGTGGTAGGATCTCGTCTCACCGCAACCTCTGCCTCCTGGGTTCAAGCGATTCTCCTGCCTCAGACTTCTTAGTCGCTGGGACTACAGGCACCCACCACCTCGTCTGGCTAATTTTTTGCATTTTTGGTAGAGATGGGGTTTCACCGTGTTAGCCAGGATGGTCTCGATCTCCTGACCTCGGGATCCGCCCGCCTTGGCCTTCCAAAGTGCTGGGATTACAGGTGCGAGTAACCAACGCCCGGCCACTAGAAGGCAATATTTTAAAGGCACACGCCTTACAAATACTATCTAACCATTAACTGCCCATTTCCCAAAGAAAACCCTACAGGCCAGGTCACAATTAAAATAAACGGGCAGAAGCTTAAAAATGTCATCTACCCCTACCCTCTTTTTCCAGCTAAAGTGATACGCAATCCAGCCAGAGCCTAGGCCCAGACCTCACAAGGGGGGTGCAACTTCTTTCACTAACGTATTACTGCCAAGCACAGGCTGGAAAGAGGCTAACAGGCATCCAGAGAGCGCTGGTTGAAGAATCTGCAGCACAGCGCAGCAGCAGGCCAGCATGCAGCTGGACAAAGGAACACAAAACTCCTTGTGGGCCAGTGAAACCATCAGGAGAAGGGGCGCAGAGCAAGCACGCAGCATGGCACCGGGGTGTGGAAAACTGTCTCATGTCTGCACACGCAGGCCCGCTGGCATCTACACAGCCTAACTTCAGGAAAACACCCCACAAGCATATGGCATTGGTGTCTCAACAGAGGGGACACGGATGGCTAGAGGACAGGGTAGGAAACAGGCTTCACCACATATCCTGCTATATTTTACAATTTTTAAGCCATGAAAATGTTTGCCTATTAAAAAACAAAATATAAAATGTTATCGAACGTGTCAAACCAAATTAAGTACGGGGAGGTTTTTAAGAAGTCTCTCCAAGAGACAGTAGTGCACAGCTAATAAGGGGATGGAAGATTTCAAGGGGCCCTGCTCTGGGGCAGTCACCCCCGCAGGTGACAGAATCGAAGCCAGGCCCACGACTGTTGCTGGCAGTGACTGCCACGGCCTTGGCGGTGAGCGTCCTTCCTTCTTCTCTGACTTGTCTCCTTCTACCCTGTTTGCCTCCTCTGCCACGTCACTACATCATGGGGCACAGTGAAGTCTATATTCCAAGTCAGAGTCCCAGGATCTTAGAGATGGAGGGTGGGGTGGCAGAACCACGAGCCAACCCCGTCCCTGTAATCGTCTCTCACTACCAGACCACCCCTCGCCAGCTACTGGCTCGCAGGCTTGACTGGGTCTTTTTGCACCGCACCTGCTGCGCAGACACCCCCCCGCGAGGTCACGGGAAGAGCATGGCTATGGAGAAGATGGAGCCTGCTGCAGCTGCCCAGTCAGCTATTTCACACTGTAGGGAGAGCCCCTGGGACAATTAATACCGTTTCTAGAAACCAGTATTTCCGGGTTTCTTTACACCCCAATGCTTCCTCTTCCTCATGGTGTTTCAGCACAGTGCTTCATAGGTGGCTTACAGGGGGTGCAGACGATTCTTCCCCATTGCCGGGTTTCATTTCTGTCATTTCACAGATAACAGCTCCACCCCTGACCCCATGGAGGCCAGGGACACCCTGCCCTGTGGTCCGCATTGTGGACATCCTGCAGCAGGACCCACTGCCACGCGGCACTCGGTGAGCTGTGGCATCCACAACTGTACAGGCAAAAGGGAGCGGAGACAAGGAAGCCGAGTCGCAGCCCACCATCCCCCGAAACTGGTGGTGAGAGCGCTGGCACCGTTGTAAGAATTACTGTGATCCAAGCAAGGTCTCCCCAATCCACGAAAATGACTATGGAACTGCTTCTGTCATTTAAAGTAATGATACAAACAAAAAGAATGGAAGAGTCTTAAAGAGTCTGACACCCTCCAGTGTGGGATGAATGAATTCCCAAACTTTACAAAAGGCCTGAAGGGGCTCAAGCCCCTGGGTGATCTGGCCCTGCCTCTCCGGAGCCTCCTTCCTAATGCACTGCCCCAGTCCCTCCTCATTTACCTCTGAAGACCCCCAGCTTGAGCCACTGCCCTCCCTTGACACATAACTCACGCTTCCCTGAGGCCCTGTGATGCTCCCCAAAACCCATGAGAGGAAAGAGGCCACCTTTCCTGGGTGCCCCTACCCCACCAGGCTTCTCTGCACCCTTTAGCACCTATAATACCATACTTGCATATGTGTGTACATGTACATGCGTATGGGGAAAACTTTTAATTTTAAACATACACACACACACACACACACACACACACAAGATGACCAAACCTGAAGGTGTGGCACCTTCTCACCCAGAGGAGCGGAAGCAGCCCTAGGTTCCAGCCACCTGGACAAATGGGCTTGTGTGCCAAGGACAAAAAAGGTCACTGCTGAGAACAGGCTTCTGCCTTTGACAAGCACAGTGAGACCAACTGACCGTTCTGGTTTCTCACCGAGAACTTACTGGGGCAGTAGCTGTGCAGTGGCTTCTGGTCTCACCTCCTTCTCCTCAGTGAGACTGAACCTCAACTTGACCTCAGGGAAGCAGGCTGTCTTCCCAAGAGAGGCTGAGGCTTTTCTTGCTACTTTTGAGGAGGACAGACTGGCTTTGTTCATTCATTCACTCAACAAACATTGATTATATGCCTATTTTGTGCCAGGCACAGTGGGGCACTCTGGAGATACAAAGAAAACTGAGCTATTGTCCCTGCCCTGAAGGACACTTAAGTCTTATGACAACCCAGATCCATGATGTTCGCAGGGTGTGTCCATAGAGAACTCTGGCAATCTTCGCACTGTGAATGCCACTGTGGGACACGATGCTCCGCAGCACGCAGTGAAGTGGAATCTAACATTTGAGCAACTTCTCCAGATCCTCAAGGAATTACTATTAACCAGTTGCACACCAAGGAGGAGAGGGTAAGAGGGCCTCCCACACACGGACGCAGGGGAGTCAGCCCCTCAGCACTCTGCACGCCAGCCCTCCAGGGTGTCCTGGTAGACTTTCTTACTTTGATGTTGTTTTTCCTTTTGGCTACTTAGCAGTGACCCACTTCCTCCTAATAGCTCCCTGAACTCTACCCTCTCTTAGGCCACTCAACTAGGGTAGGGAGGGGTGGGCGGGAAACCAGGGGAGGCAATCAGAGTGCCGATTTTCCCAGGTGCAGGGACCACTGGTTTAGGGGCAAGCCCCTGGCCCAGGTCTACTCAGTGTCACTCCCTCCCCTGGGCCAGTCCAGACCCGAACCATCCATCTTGTCTCACAAGTGAGCGGCGTTCCCGAAGGACAAAGCTCTGCCTGAGTACTACGCGGTCCTGACCTGGTACCATCTTCTGTGCCCCATGAGTGCTCTAATCACACTGGTGGCAAATGTGGTAAAAGTCAGTCAAAATCAAGCACTTCGGGTGCCTTCGGGCGTGCGGTGGCTGCCATCCTGACAGGTGTTAGCAGGGCCACAAGGGGTGTGCTGAAAGCCACCTTTCACAGTTGGTCACGCTTTGAGACCTTCACCTCTGCTGTACTTCTCTCCCTGCCGTGCTCCACTGATAGTGCCTTCCCCCTTAAGGTCCAGAGAGACGCAATGTGGAAATCAGAACCACTTCCCCCTGGCCACGCCTCACTCTGCATACTCAGAGGTCCCAACACCTTCTGTTTCTCCTGGAAAAAAAAAAATTGTGTGGCATCCCATTCATTGGGCCAGAGGCTCACCCAGGATACCAGCAGAATGGGAAAGCAAGCCCCGAAAACCACACAGACCAGCACAGCCATGACGGGGCAGGAAGGCATTTCTATGAAGTTCGGTGGTCAGCTTCCTGAAGTAAAACATTTCACTCTCAAAGAAAAGAGGAAAAAATTTTGAATGTTTTTACGGAGAAAGAACTGGTTAGCAAAACACTCTGGAAGATAATCACTAGGCTCAGGCATCACAGGCAGCAAAGATTCGTCTTGGGTACCAGGAAATGTGTGGTGTTCATTTGTTGCCTGTCCGCAGCCACTCCCAGGGTAGAGAAGGTGAGAAAGGGCTATTTGATGATTTTTTTTTTTTCGAGGCAGGGGCAAGCCCTTGTCACCAAGATGTTGTGCAGCGGTACAATCATAGCTCACTGCAACTTTGAACTCGTGGGCTGAAACTATCCTCCTGCCACAGCCTCCTGAGCCGCTGGGACTACAGATACGTGTGCACCACATAATTGTGTGTGCCCAGCTAATTTTTTAATTTTTACTAAAGATGAAGCTTCACTATGTTGCCTAGGCTCAAGCCTTTTTTAAATGTGAAGTTAGGCAGGGTGTGATGGCTCATGATTGCAATCCAAGCACTTTGGGAAGTTGAGTCAGGAGGATCACTTGAGGCCAGGAGTTCCAGACCAGCCTGGGCCACAGAAAAAGACTTCATTTCTAAAAAAAATAAAATAAAATAAAAATTGTTTAATTAGCTGGGCACAGTAGCATATGCCTGTAGTCCTTGCTAATTGGGAGGCTGAGGTGGGAGAACCACTTGAGCCCCAGATTTTGAGGCTGCAGCGAGCTATGGCTGTCTACTGTACTCCAGCCTGGGCAACAGAGTGAGATCCTGTTTCTAAAATAAAAACAAAACAAAAATAAGAGTTTCTCCCTAATAGAGACCACATTTATATAATCCTAAAAAAGCTAGCCAATCCTATTTCTAGGTCTGCCTGAGTAGCAAGCTCAAACAGCTTTAATAAACCAAACTCCTGTTTATTGTCTCAAATGTTTAATTTGCAGACAAATCTAGGTTATGAGGTAAAAATAGCACCTGTTTGTATTCATGACAGTAGTCCATTAAGTTAGGTTCACTGTCGACACCACAGCCTGCTGGCTGCCATAACAAACACTGGTATAGTCCTAATCGTTTACAAAAGAGCCAACCTATCATATGAAACACTGGTCAAACCCTGGGATGCCCAGTTCCCAAAGAATAACACAGCAGTTACTGCCCTGGAATTTAGTCATAGCTCACGGAATCCTGTTTTTGTTTGTTTGTTTGAGACAGGCTGGTCTCACTATACTGACCAGGCTGGTCTCAAACTCCTGGGCTCAAGCAATCCTCCAGCCCCAGTCTTCCAAGTAGCTGGGACTACAGCCTCACCAGGTGCATACCACTATGCTCACCCAGCTAGATCTAATCCTACTTGAAATGAGTTATATCCACTACTGCTTAAAATTCTCTTTGCTCCAGAGGAGGCTGAGGCAGGGTGGCCAGTACCCTGAGTGTCTGGGCTGGGACACACCCAGGGACATGGCCCAACAGTCAAATCCCCAATGAGAAAGGCCAATGTTGTCCCACAGGAGAAACTGAGTGAGATTAACTTTAAAACCTGAACGTTCCTCATCGTGCAAGTTGGTACGAAGTTGTTTCCGGTGACACTGCTGTCACCGAGGTATCCTTTCCCTTTGAGCCACACGAAAACCCACCCATACAAAAGGTCCCTCACCACTTCACAACCCATCCACTGGCTTTCTTCTCTCTTTGACAAAAGATATTAATTATCTAGCTTGGTAAAGACACTACACTAATTAAAGAATGATTAAATAATTAAGTTGACTCAAAACACAAAGATCTTCCTCCCTCCAGTGGAGTTACTTAACATACCATACAGTTCAAAGGCACCCTACAATAATAGTCACAAAATACGTGTTTTGGGCAATTGATGGTTGAACACTATTTGTAAGACTATTTGCACTATGGAGTAAGACAAGCTCCTACTCTCATGGTCTCTGCGGTGTTTCCAGAAGAAACGGATGAGAACGAAAAAGGTGAAAGTGGCTGGGTACAGTGGCTCATGCCCTGTAATCTCGGCAATTTGGGAGGCTGAGGGAGGAGGACTGCCTGAGGCCAGGAGTTTAAGACCAGCCTGGGCAACACAACAAGATCCAGTCTCCAGAAAAAATTAAAATTAAAAATTAGCCAAGTGTGGTGGCACACGCATGTAGTCATTGCTACTTGGGAGGTTGAGGCAGGAGGATGCTCGAGCCCAGGAGTTCAAGGCTGCAGTGAGCTATGATCACACCACTGCACTCCAACCTGGGCAACACAGCAAGACTCTGTCTCTAAAAATAAGTAAATAAAAAATGTAAAAGCTTTTGGCAATGACAACCTCCCTGTAACGTGTTCAGAGCTTCTTCTACAACTTATACAGTTGTATCCATTTGACATTTGAAGCCCTTTTTTTCTTTTTAATCATTTTCTGCTTTAACTGGTAATTTCAAGTCCATGTATCCTTTTTGAAACAAGTCAGGAATGGCTAATAGGAAAGAAAGTTGCCAGAAAGAGAAAGACAGTTCAGACCTGAAACAGAAGATAAGTGTGCATACAGCATGCTAGAGTCAAGTGGTCTCCATCAGTCAAGCGGAAAACGACAAGGGCTGGTCTTACAAAAATGCTGTAGTTGCACTGGGAGACTGTCTGCAAAGGGCCTCAGAAGGAGTGATGGAGAGAGGCTGGAAAAACCAAGGAAAGGCACGGGACGCTCTGGCTGGACCAGGAAGAATGTGGTCTGCGTGACACACAGGCAGCTTCCCTCTCCACGGACATATCCTTGGTATTCCAGGGTCTCTGACACTATGTAGTTTTTTCTTCTCTAGAAAGCTACTGCTGAATCACTGCAGAGGGGAGAGAAAGTGAAAGAATAAAAAGGCAGTATTTCCAAGGAAACAGACCAAAGAACAACTTCCCTAAATAGACACTTGTATGCGTGTGTGTCTTAGTCCAATGCCAACTAAATCGAGAACACACCACACTTCACCCATGTAGCCCCTGGGCACTACCACCACTCCATTCCGCCATCAGGGAGGATTCCACGGGGGAGGAACAAAGGAAATCACCTTCGCTGGATGAACAAGAAAAGAGGAGGGTGAGATTCAGGCATGACTTCACCCAGTCACTGGCAAGTTGGAGACAAACTACACATGAGACTGCTGGCCCTTCCCATCTACCTGAGGTGGGCACAGTCTACCAGCAAGGGGCCGTCCCTAAGGCCAATCCATTTACTCACTCCCCTATTCCAAACCATAGGAGTAACAATATTTGGAAGATTCTGGGGTATCTCTTTTTTTATCTTTTTTTATAGAGACGGGGCCTCACTCTGTCACCCAGGCTGGAGTGCACTGGTGCGATCGTAGCTCGCTGCAGCCTCAACCTCCTGAATTCAAGTGACCCTCCCGCCTCAGCCTCCCAAGAAGCTGGGAATATAGGTGTGCACTGCTACATCTGGCTAATTTTTTAAGTTTTAGCAGAGACGGGGTCTTGTGTTGTTGCTCAGGCTGGTCTGAATTCCTGGCTCAAGCGATCCTCCTACCTTGGCCTCCCAAAGTGCTGGGATCACTGGCCTGAGACACCTTACCCAGCCTATCTTGACATTTCTTGGCACGTAGCCCTGTTTTAAAATATTGGGCTCTGTCAAACATACCATTTTATTGCCATTGGATTATCACCCAGTTATGTAATGTGATCATTTCATTTAACATTTGTATACACAGAGAACAAAGAATGAATAAGAAATGTGAAAATACTCAACATTTCAGCTCGTACAATCATTAGTCCTTCCATTCCTTATAAAAACAGTGTCAGTAGAAGGCTCAGTCGGGTCAGTGACCAGCCGACTGAGAGTTTAGGGAGTGCCAGCCCTCCACTTCCTCCTCCCACCCCCCCACCCCCACACCCTTCTCCTCTGAACTTCGCTGGACGTCCCTGCCTCTCAGCACCTCCCTCTTCTGTGACATTTCCCCCGGACAGTGCCCTGAGCAGGAGTCAACAACAGGGTATACTCCAGCCCTTTGAGCACACGTGAAAAATAAGAGTGCTGTGGGGAAAACAGAGTTACCAAGACCGTCAGGTGGAGCGGGGGTGGAAACATTCGTGTCTGGACTGACCCAGTGCACTGCGGTTCACAGCCCTCTCCCACGTGTATTATCAATCCCCGCCACCCTCCCGTGAGACCAGCACCCTCCCCATTTTACAGATGAGAAAGCTGACTTGGATTCACATCCAGCACTTTCTACCTACAATCCAACTTGCCCCTTCCCCAAAACAACAAGCACAAACACGCAAAGCCACCACTCCATAAGCTTTGTGATACAAACCAGACTAGAGCCTGCATTAAATAATGGGGATCATGGCTGACCCGAAGCCAGCCTTGGGAACTGTCCTGACAGTGTCAAGGCACAAAGGATTCCAACAGGTAGTCACAAGCAGCAATGCCTTCATTGGGGCCAGCCCCAAACAAGGAGATTCTCTCTCTTATGAAGAAATATGTGGATCCACCTGTTAGGTAAAGGACGCATCTGGCAACCAGAGTTAATTTTTTTTTTTTTTTTTTTTTTGAGAGGGAGTTTTGCCCTGTCACCCAGCCTGGAGTGAAGTGGTGTAATCTCAGCTCACTGCAACCTCCACCTCCTGGGTTCAGGTGATTCTCCTGCCTCAGCCTCCCGAGTAGCTGGGACTACAGGTGTGCACCACCATACCCAGCTAATTTTTGTATTTTTAGTAGAGATGGGTTTTCATTATGTTGGCCAGGCTGGTCTTGAACTCCTGACCTCAGGTGATCAACACACTCCCTGCCACCATCTCTGCTGTCTTTCAGGGTGGCCGTGCAGAGTCCTCCTCATGAGGAGGATCTGGCCCAGATGGCTTAATGCCATGGACAATATGCCACAGCAGGAGCAGGCCCAGGGCTTTGTGCCTGCTCCTCAGGCCCCCAGCTCCACTCCCACAGGCCCACACCACTGAAAGTCTCCTCTGGTTTTAGGTCAGTGGTTCTCGATCTATGGCGAGTCACAGACCACTATGTTCTGACAAAAGCCACAGGCCCCAGGCCCAGGAAAAGACCCCAAGTGTACACATATCCAGCACAGACCCCGCCTTCCTACAGGTTAGGGCCCACTGCACTCAGCCCTAGGGTTTGACACATCTTTACCAAAACCCACTGTAAGAAACAGTCACACCATCACAATACCCCGAATACACTGCATGTGAATAACTAGATGTTTCACCAAAAAAGGGCTATCCTTCCCATAGGAAAGGTACTTGAATATCTGATATTTCAAAAAAGCTTTTTAATGCTAGTTACAACCTCAAATTGATTTCATGAACCATTGCATTTTGAAACGTGCCGTGTGGACCCTTCTCTAGCCTGTTTCCTCCTCAGGTGCCCTTCCTTCCTCAATAATTAGTGCACATGTGGTTAGAGCTCAGTGCAAGACTACCCTTAAACGTTATTTTTATGTATTAAGATGAATCTTTAAAGCTGAAAGTCCAGAAATATCTCAACTCTTTAGTTTCAGGAAAAATTCAGAAAAGTGGGTCATTGTGATCTCACAAATTACACCATGGAGGTGGCTATTTATTTCACCCAAACATCAAGTTGGAGTTGTACTTGCAAAACAGGGGACAGAACACAGGTAAAAACCACCACTGAAAGTAATCACCTGGGCTGTCTCCAGGCCAATTCCCTAAATATTTCTCAAGCACCTACTAACGGCACTGCTCTTTTTTTCTAGCTGAGCAAGGAGTAGCAGCGTAGGCAGCCCCTACACAAATGAACACACTTCAGGAATGGCTTCAGAAGATGAGTCATAATAGCCCAAGCGGACTCTCGGCACCAGCCCGGTGGACTCCATCCCTGCTAGGCCAGAGACGGACCTGGAGCTGGGGTGTTACTGAGGTTGCTTCCTTTAGCACCGAGTCATACAGGGAGAGTACAGGCCACACTTGGAGGAACTGAAGAAGCTTCACGCAAGGGGGCTGAGAAACTTATATGGGTGGACAAGCTGGCGAATGGGGGGACAGGGGAAGGACTCAGGAGAGCAAAGTGGCCCTCAGGGCCTTAAACACTGGCTAGTTCACACGGTGGGCTGGCCACCCACCATCCACTCTTCCTTCTTGCTATTCTAGGACCTGACCTCCTCCCCGGTCCTCAGGAAGTCAGCTGTGTCTCCAACTGGGGAGTGGGGAAAGTCTTGATTAAACTAAAAGAGCTGCTCTCCAATGTGACCTTGCATCAGAATCACCTGGAAGTCTTCTCAAAGCACAGCTTTCCGGGCCCCATCCCAGAGTTTCCGATTCAGTGGGTGGGGTGGGATCCATGAATCTCCAGTTCTGACAAGTTCTGTTAGAACAGCTGACGCTACTGGTCTGAGGACCACACCTGGAGGACCACCAGCCTAAGCCAATCAGCACACAGCACTCTCAACAGCCTCATGTTGCTGATCCAGGGAAGGCCCTGTGACCCTTTGCTCTCACAGGCCAGAGGGAAGGACTGGCAGACACTGGCTGGGGAATCAGCTGGTTGGTCTCGTTCCCTTCTCCTGCTGGACAGGAACAAGGAAGCATGCAGTCCCACTGCCCCTAACGACCATCTCAGAATCATGAGGAGACTAACCCCCTAGGATGAAACCGGCAGTGATGGCTGCACAGAGGAGCAGAATCAAGGTCCTTGATGAAACTGCGACATGCTGATGGAGACTCCAGTTCTCTGAGATAATAAATGTCACTGTTGGCAGCCAAAAGCATCCCAACTGACACACCCCATAATCCAGGGAAAAGCGTGAACTGGGCATCCCTGTTTCCTAGTAGGACCCTGTTCCCCAGAAACAACCACCTGCCTAAACACTTCCTTCACATTTCCAGAGTTCACACACTTAGGTCATCCTTCTTGAAAATTCAAATTAATTGGTTTGAGAATACACCACTTAGAAATGCAAGCAACACGAGAGAGGGAAAGAGGGGTGCTCAATATGCTAGGGTGAATTAATAATAGACAGCTTTCATAATAGCAGCTGAGGCCACCTGCGTGAGGGCTATGGGAGGCACAGGAAAGGGGTAGGGGGTTTTCAGGAGACCTCAGAATACCACCTGGTGAGGTGCAACAAGAGGGGCGCTGCAGCAACTGGAGGTCAGAACTACCAGGTATCTCAGGGAAAGGGCTCTAGGAGGATCCCAGGACCGGAGCTGGGAGCGGGTAAACACTTTCCTCTTCCAGTGGTCCCCACCCTTCCTCCTGGACATCGGAGGACATCCTTGTCTTCCTGACCCTATTCCAGAAAATGGACCTGACCAGAGCATGATCCCCACCACCGCCCCCACCATATACATCTGCTTACTGTGCCTAAGTCCTTCACCAGGTGAGCCTCACTGAACAAGTTCCATATTAAAAGACCAGCAGTCTTGCACATACTCCAGGTTAGGGCTGTGGGCAAACACCAGAGGCCAGCTGGCCTGGCTGGCAGGCATGGGCCTGAGAGCCTGACAAGGCACGACAAAGGGATGTGCAAAGACCAGAAAGAGGAGACATGCACACCGCACCCAGGACCCTGGCCTTCCAATACCAGACAGGCTATGATGCAAGGGACAGCTAAGTCCGGATGCAGTGGCTCACACCTGTAATCCCAGCACTTTGGAAGGCGGAGGCAGGTGGATCACGTGAGGTGAGGCGCTCGAGACCAGCCTGGCCAACATGGTGAAACCCCGTCTCTACTAAAAACACAAAATTAGCCAGGCGTGGTGGTGTATGCCTGTAATCTCAGCTGCTCGGGAGGGTGAGGCACGAGAATTGCTTGAACCCAGGGAGCCGAGGTTGCAGTGAGCCAAGATGGTGCCAATGCACTCTAGCCTGGGCGACAGAGTGAGACTCTGTCTCAAAAAAAAGAGACAGATAACTAAGAGATTAAATCCACAGAGGAAAGGCTGATCTAATTCCAAGCTCTGCCAACCACCCACACTCTGTATATGAACCCATTGTACCACTTCCATTCTGCACACTACTGAGGCACCAGGACTAACTGTTAAATTCATTTAATCCCCCAAAAGGCCTCTGGGGCCGCTACTACCATCAGCCCAGTTTTGTGGATGAGATAACTGAGGCACAGAAAGATTAAGCCCCTTGCCCAAAGTCACACAGCTAGCTGGATGCTCACAGAAAGTGCAGCGCCAGAGTCCACAATAGTTCTAGGGATAAAATAAAGGGTTTTGAAAGATGTGCATGTGTGTATGCTCAGCAAAAAGGACTGTGTAAAAGAAAGTCCTGATTTATAAACCAAAATACTGAAAATAGAAATTGTTGATACTGGCAAGTCCAGGTAATCAATTTTTATCCCTACATTGAAAAGCATTTATTTTTTAACCCTGTGAAGGAAGTTAGGTGATATAAGTGGGTTTTAGTCCCAGTTGAGCCTCTTTTAACTACCCTCAGGAGGGTGTCCTAACCACTCGTCAACACCACAGCTCACCTTCGGACAGAACCTCCCACAGGAAGCCCAGGGAGGCCTGGCATGCAGGGGGTACTCAGAAAAGCTTGGGTTCCTTGGCATTTAGGACTTTAAAAAAAAAAAAAAAAGCATCACACTTTAAAAAGCATTCTAAAGCTGCCAAGAATAAAATTCAAAGTTACAGTAACTTCCACAATCTAGTAAGATAAGGAAAAACAGCCCGATAAGAAAAAATGAACAAAGGACATAAACAGGTAATTCATTAGAAGTTAAAATATACATTAACAAGAAAAGGTATCCGATATTTTTGGGAATTTGGGAAATGTAATTAAAACAATAATGTCTTCCTTGCCCATTAGATTGGCAAAATTGACAAGACTTATTCTCTTAAATGGTGGCCGAGTTAACGGGAAACACAGTTTCACAGCCTAATGGAAGGAGTACACACTTAAAAAGCAGCCACAGAAAACTGTGTGTAATGTGACTACATTTATGTTTACAATGAGAGCATCCATCCCCTGAGAAGGTCTAGAATCAGTGACACCTCAGTAGCAATGGGCAGGCTTAGTGCCTACATCTCGGGGTTTTTTTGTTGTTTAATTTTTTTTTTTTTTTTTTGAGACGGAGTCTCGCTCTGTCCCCCAGGATGGAGTGCAGTGGCGTGATCTCAGCTCACTGCAAGCTCCACCTCCCAGGTTCATGCCATTCTCCTGTCTCAGCCTCCCGAGTAGCTGGAACTACAGGCACCCCCCACTCCCGGCTAAGTTTTTGTATTTTTAGTAGAGACGGGGTTTTACCATGTTAACCAGGATGGTCTCGATCTCCTGACCTCGTGATCCGCCCGCCTCGGCCTCCCAAAGTGCTGGGATTACAGGCGTGAGCCACCGCGCCCGGCCATCTCGGTTTTTAACACCGTTCTCCACTAACGGAAACCAGGACTCTTTGGAGAAACGGCTGATTCCAGGGCTGGGACAAGGAAAGTAGAGGCTGAGTCTTGAAGATTTTGTGCCAGGAAGAAAAGTCCTCAAAGAATGATGAGCATGTGTCAAAGGACACAAAAGCCAGACTGAAGGGACTCCCACTGGCCAAATCTGGGATACTCTGAGCAACAAAATGCATAATGAGAGCAATGGACTATAATCTATTGAATAAAGCAAGAATTCATGAGTCCAGCGATGTAAACCAAAAAATAAATAACAGAGAAAGGAAGGTTCTTCCTTTCAGTACAATTCCAACTAATAAATATAGAAGGAACTATGAAACTAGAAAATCATCATCTGCCAACTCTCTTAATAATTGACTCAGTTTTAAGAAACATCAACGGATTCTGAAACTAGTCAGTAATTGTATGAGAAGTAACAGTATATTTACATAGTGTCAATTCTCTCCCTTTGAGACACAGATTAACTACAAAGGGAAAAATGGTAACTTTTCCATGAGATAGACACCACCTTAATTCAAGTGATCAAAGTTAATGGGGCCAGAGAAGGGGAAAATCACAGCATATGCCTCCTGATGGGGCACACTAGGAAGGCTGCAGCATCAGTCGGGCACAGTGGCTCATGCCTGTAAACTCGGCACTGTGGTAGGCCAATGCAGGAGGATGGCGAGACTAGGAGTCTGAGACCAGCCTGAGCAACACAGTGTGAGATCCTGTCCCTGCAAAATATTTAAAAATTGGCCGGATGCAATGGCACACACCTATAGTCCCAGCTACTCAGGAGGTTGAGGCAGAAGGATCACTGAGTGGAAGAGGTCCAAGCTGTAGTGAGCTACGATGGCACCACTGCACTCCAGCCTGGGCAACCAAGGGAGACCTTCTCTCTTTAAGAAAAAAAAGAGACAGAGAGAGAGAAGAGAAGACTGCGACTGCTTCAACCCTGTGCTACTCCTGCCAGAAGTGCAAAACCTGAATCTAATCATGAAACCACAGGAAACCCAATTGAGGGCATTATCTTAAAAAGTCAGTAGTCTTCAAATATGTCTATGCTGTGAAATACAAAAGAAAGACTTGATAACTGTTTCAGATTAAAGGACACTATAGAGACAGAAAAACCTAATGCAAAACAGATGATCTAGGATTTTCTTTTGCTATAAAGGGCATTATCGAAGCAATTGACAAAATCTAAATACGACCTCTACACTAAATACTGTTGTATCAACCTTAATTTCCTGACTTTTTTTTTCTGTTTCTGAGACACAGTCTCACTCTGTTGCCCAGGTTAGAGTGCAGTGGCGTGATCTCGGCTCACTGCAACCTCCACCTCCTGAGTTCAAGAGATTTTCATGCCTTAGCCTCCCAAGTAGCTGGGACTGTCACTATACCCCGCTAATTTTTGTATTTTTAGTAGAGACAGGATTTCGTCATGTTGGCCAGGCTGTTCTCAAAATCCTGGCCTCAAGTGATCCTCCTGCCTCAGTCTCCCAAATTGCTGGGATTACAGGCATGAACCACTGCACCCGGCCATGATTTTTTTTTTTTTTTTTTTTTGGAGATGGAGTCTCGCTCTGTTGCCGGGGCTGGAGTACAATGGTGTGATCTCTGCTCACTACAAGCTCCGCCTCCCGGTTCACACCATTCTCCTGCCTCAGCCTTACAAGTAGCTGGGACTACAGGCGCCGCCACCACGCCCAGTTGTTTTTGTATTTTTAGTAGAGATGGGGTTTCACTATGTTAGCCAGGATGGTCTCGATCTCCTGACCTTGTGATCCGCCTGCCTCGGCCTCCCAAAGTGCTGGGATTACTGTTGTTATGAATATCCTTGTTTTTTGGGAAATACACAGTGAAGCATTTAGAGGTAAAAGGGCCTCAAGCCTGCAACTTACTATTAAGTAGTTCAGAAAAAAGTAGTAGCACATAGGAATACAAGAGAGCGATAAAGCAGTGTAACAGAATGTCCACATTTGGAGAATCTGAGAACCTTTGGCTTATTCTTGCAACTTTTCTGTAAGTCTAAAACTATATCAAAATACTAAAAAAAAAAAAATTAGAGAACATGTGCATATGAATAGAAATATAGGTAAATTCCCTGGGATTAGCTTCATGATGGCATTTTCCTTAAAACAGAGAGAGAAAACGAAGCAAGCATGCATGGGCGTTAATATTGGTCTCCTGGAAATATGTTTTCCTCACAGAGCTTCTGTTTTAGGACACTGAAAAAAACAAAAAAAGCCATTTCGAAGGCTCTCTCAAGACCAGCTCATTAATCAAGTTCTACAGAAGCGCCAACATAATCAAGCGTTTTTCACTGCAGATTTGTGCTATTTTTTTCTCAGTGAAAGTCAAAGCCTCCTGACACCATGAGCGGTTGATGATGTTGTCGCAACCTTTCTGGATTACTAAGCTAAAAAGGAGCTTTTCATTTAAAAACAAAACAGAATGAAACAGTCTTGGTGGGAAGCCTCCCACTCCACTCTGCCTCACTGAACTCTTGAGATGTTAAGCCCTGGGCTGGGGATCAGTGGGTCTGTTGGTCCCACACCGCCTTCAGGTCCATTCCTGTGTGCATTTGAAGAGATGCTGGCTGAGAACGCTCCCTCTTAGGCAGGCAGCGAGTTAAACGGACTTGCAGGGCTGATACTTCTCTGTCACACACATCCCATTTTTCTAGTGCTCTACAGTTTACAAAAAGCTCTCATGTGTATTATTTCATCCTTTCCTTAAAGTGATTAAAAAAAAAAAAGCTAATATTCGGTTCAACAGCAATACTACAAAATATCCAGTTTTCAAAACAGGGACGCACTGCAACATCTGCCCTTGGTTCTGAATCCAGTTGGGAAACAAGACTTACCTAAGCAGATAAACACCCTGAAACAGAAAACTCTAAATGAAAAAAGTTGCTACATGATGAGTAAGGTGGCCAGGTAAGTAGACTAATTCTATAAGGAGCTCAGTAGAAATACAATGTTTCTTTCTCTTTGAATTTGTCCACATCCATTTCTTTAAGCCTTATCTTCAAGCCAGACTCTACCAAGCAGCTCTGGTTCCACAGGCGTGTTTACAAGACATCACAGGGAATGAGGCACTGGGAGGCCCGTTCACATGCAACACCACCCCTGGGACCGACAGCATCAAGACCTCCTGGCACCAGTCCTCCAACGGACCAACCACACTGTGCTTCTCACATGGGCCCCATCATTCTTTCTTCAAAGACAACAGTAAATTAGCAGTCGACACTTCAGCAAAGAACCCCCGAAACAAATGCCCTAGCCCAGATCCAAAACCAAAATTTTCGTTAAAGAAAGCGTGTTTTCAACCAAAGAAAAATTAGCAATTCTACGTGCACCGGCCAACGCCAACAGCAGCTAGATTCCAAAACAAACAGCAAAAAAAGGCTCTGCTCTCACCTTTTAGAGACAAGAACCAGAGTCAGCAAGCGGCAGAACCATGATTCACACCGTAGCCAACGCACTCTGTCCTCAACCCCACTGGCTTCCCCATGGTCCACACAACCCACTGTGAACAGATGAACCTGGCAGAATTTCTCTGCAACACCCAAATCGCCACCCCACCCCCATTCCCTTGGTTTAAATGTCCTGAGGGGCAGGTGACAAATCAAATTCCACTCTTAGGCAGCTTCCCAGCAGAAGATACATTCCGTGGCAAAGCCAAAGAGAAGATGGGCTCTACCAGCTATAGGTCTTTCTGACCCAGAGGAACATTTTCATGGTCTGTCATTACGGATGAACTCGGGTCAGGAAGGCCCCATCATTATGTAATGTCAGAGGGCAGGCGACAGGGGGAGGGAAGCGAGACCATCAACACTCCCTTCGCCCACAGAGACACAAATTTACCTCTGGCATTTTGAATGTCTGTCTTCTGGGGCCTACCCATTCCTGGCTGGCTTTTCAAGAGACTGCCACAGATCCCTGCACATTTCTCAGGCCTCAATTAATTGACTAGCAAAGCCAGGGAGAAATAAAATACAGAAAGCAAAGATGCCAGAAATGTTGTCGGGGTCTAAGGGCGGGCAGAAAAGGGAGGAGTTTCGAGGATGGAGACCAGATTTCCTACACGGAGATGCATGTTTATTTTCACCCGGTGATGTTTCCACCCAAAACACGGCAAGGCCTCCAGCGTCAGAAGCCCGGAGACCCAGCCCTGGAGCCGCACCGGGCAGGCGCCGCGTCTGCATCCCGCGGCCCCGCGCCCGCTCGGCACCCGGCCCCCTGCCGGGGCGGCCGCGTCTTCACGGGGCTCGGGGTCGGCCGGGCTCGGATTGTTCTCAAAAGACGCCACCGCAGGTGGACCGCTGGCACCGCTAGGCAGTGCAATTTCCATGAAAACCGCGGGCGCCGTCCCCGTCCGGCCCAGCAGGGACCGGGACGCGCCCCCGCGCCCGCTGTCAGTCCCCGGCCCCGGCCCCCGCGGCGGCCGCGTCGCCTCCCGCCCGGCCCGACCCACCTACCTGGCGCTTCCCGGCCCCCGGCGCCAGCCGCCCCGCTGTCCCGCCGGGTCGCGCGCCGGAGCCCCGCAGCAGCAGCGCCGCCGCCTGGTTGTGAAGTCGCGGGCTGCGGGCCCGGCCTCAGGTGCTGGCCCTCCCGCCCCGGCCCGCGGAGCCCGACCCGGCGGTGCACCAGCCGCGAACCCTCCACGCTCGCCGCAGCCCCAGCCGCCGCCGCTCTAGACGCCGGGCGCAGCCCCGCCCTGACCCCGCCCCCTCGCCGCGCATGCGCGCCGAGGCCAGCCCGCGCCCTCGGCCCCCCGCCCCGCGACCAGTCCGAGCTGGGGCCGCCCCCCGAGGCCGCAGGGCCGGCGACCGAGCTCCCCGCGCCGATTCCTACTGCAGGGTTCCCACAAGCTCCCACCCTAGCCTGTGACTGCTTCACCTGCAAGGAGATGCTGAACTTCCGGACTTGACTGAACGATGGCATGTTCACCCTGTCATCCACTGAGGCTTCTGAGGCCCTGACGGATCCCCCAGGGAAGGTTTCCTGGAGGAGCCGCGACCCCGGGGTGCGCCCCCAACCTTTTGAGACAAGAGCACTCCCTGAAGTGCAGACGTGCTCGCTTCCCAGGGGATGTTCAGGAAACTGAACGTTCCAACCAGAGACAAGCAAAAAACCTAAAATCTTAATTCTTTGAAAATACAGACTTGCAAAAAGAAGAAAATTGCTAACTTCTAAGTGTATGTCCTTCCAGACCTGTTCCGGCCTGTGTGCGTTAAGTGTGCACTCACAGACTTGCAGCAGCATCTGTCCTTACACTCGGCCCCAAGTTTCTATTTTGCCATAGACAAGAAGAGGAATCAGAGGTTTTGGAAAAAAATTTTCACTTGGACTTTAAAACAACATTTCTCCTTGAACAAGGGCAAATATTGGACTAAACGTATCCTTATCTTTGAGTCTTCACATTTTATCCGAAAAAAAAAATCTTAAAACTATTTTAATTCGATAAACCAGAATACTTCTCAGGCAGAGCATTTATACGTATAATTTACTTCAAAAAGAAAAGAGATTTAGGAATGGAAATTAAGAATTCTCCGAACTCATTTAGAATTACTTCTGATCCTCCTCAAGTCACCAAAATACAGACAATAGTCTGGAATAAAAATAAACAAATAAAAAACGAGTTTTTTGCGGAGCCTGAGGCAGGAGCATCGATTGAGCAGAAGAGTTTGAGGCCTGGGAGACAGAGCAACACCCTGTATCTCAAGAAAATAAAAAAAGAAAGAAAGAGCCCTAGTTTTAAATTTTTATTTCTTTTCTGACTTTTTATTTTATTTCTCTTCTGAAAAGTAACTTAGTAATAAAACAGTTCCCTCTTATTATTTCTCCAGCTAAATGGAAAGAAATATTGACAGAACCTTGACTCCACAGTACAGTTAAATCCAAGAAAATCACATTTGTAGAAATGCAAAAATATTTTTGTATTTTTTTTTTTTAATTACTGTAACCAATTAGTTTGCTTGGAACAGCCCCCGTTTACATCTTTTTACCAGCAAAATTATTAATAGGGCCTCCTTTCACTCTGAAAAGTATTCCTGTTCAAACAATAAATTTTATGGCCATGCTATTTATTTATTTTTATTTGCTCGTTTATTTTTCGAGACGGAGTTTCGCTCTTTTTGCCCAGGTTAGAGTACAATGGCGTGATCTCGGCTCACCGCAACCTCCACCTCCCGGGTTCAAGCGATTCTCCTGCCTCAGCCTCCCGAGTAGCTGGGACTACAGGCGTGTGTCACCACCCCGGCTAATTTTGTATTTTTAGTAGAGACTACTAATTTTTAGTAGCGACATCTCTCTTTCGTAGAGACGGGGTTTCTCCATGTTGGTCAGGCTGGTCTTGAACTCCCGACCTTAGGTGATCCACCTGCCTTGGCCTCCCAAAGTGCTGGGATTACAGGCGTGAGCCACCATGCCCGGCAGTCATGGTCATGCTATTTATAATCAAGCTAAGAAAGTTGTTAAACACTAACTTTTAAAAAAGAAAAAAATGAAATGTATAAAGATTTGAAAATAGATATCAGTCTAATTTCGGTATTCATTCATTTAGTACAGTAACACTGAATGAGGATCAGCTTCCAATAACATTTGTCACTTGACTGTTATGTAATTCTGGATAATTTTCAAAGATCAATCATGTTTTCAGTGTGGCAAAGAATGAGACCCTAATTCCACTGTAGAATGAAAATTATCAAGAGAAAAGGGAGCCACGTGTTAGTTAATACTGTAAAAGGAAAATAAAATCTCGGGACCCCCAAACTCACTACTCCAAAGGAAAAAGCTAAGCTTGAGAACTGAATCATGTAAAAAAAACTGCCTTCTTTTTGTTCCTTAAGAGATAGCTGCAAGACAGAAGGTCACATATCTCCCCAGGTGGCCTCCCTCACCCTGACAATGTAAATTAACAGCTTATCTTCACAGGAATGAGACAGAGACAAGAGGAGGAATCATGCATCCACCCACCCCAAGACAAATGCATATTTGACCTCTTCCTCTACTCTCCGTTTACTTATCTTATGTAAAATGCATAATTCACTGTTCCTCTTTCCCCTCCTGCCCACTCCTTCCTCTTTAAATACTGAAGTCCCCAAAACCCTCTTGGGAAAAAGCATAGGCCACAAATCCTACTTTTGTTTGTGACTCTTTTTCCCAGTTGCATCCTCAACCTTGGCAAAATAAACCTCTAAATTGACTGAGATCTGTCTCAGACACTTTTTGATTTACAATACCATGCTGTATCTTCCCTGAGCGTCACAATGTGACAGCTAAGTATGCTGGTGGTAAAGTATCTCAGTCCTTCAGAAGTTCTCAACATGGGATCCCTAACCAGTAGCATGGGCATCCTCCCAGAACTTGCTAGAAATGCAAATTCCTAGACTCCACCCTAGATCTACTGAATCAGAAACACTAAAAGTAGGGCCAAGTGACCTGTATTTTAACAAGCCCTCCAAGGGATTCTGATGAACATACTGACTTAAATGATCTATATACAATAAGTAAGCTGATTTAGATGATCTGTAGACAATAATTAAGAGGTGAGCAGTGTTATCTTTAGGACTAGCACCATCCTACATGAGAATTTATCTTCAGGCCATTTAACAGGGTATTTTTGCAGGTATACAGTCAACTCTCCAAATCTATGGTTTCCACATCCATGGATTCAACCAAACCACAGATCAAAAAATATCTGGGAAAAAAAATTGCATCTGTACTGAACTTGTATGGACTATTTTTTCTTGTCATTATTCCTTAAACAATAGGGTATAACAATGATTTATATAACATTTACATTGTATTAAGTATTGTAAGTCATCTAGAGATGATTGAAAGTATACAGGAGGACGTGCATAGGTTATATGAAAAAACTACACCATTTTATATAAGGGATATGAGCATCCATGGATTTTTGTATCCATGGGTGGATACAGGCTGAACGCAATGGCTCACACTTGTAATCTCAGCATTTTGGGAGGCTAAGGCAGCAGGATCACTTGAGGTCAGGAGTTTGAGATCAGCCTGGCCAACATGATGAAACCCTGTCTCTACTTAAAATACAAAAATTAGCCTGGCATGGTGGCGTGTGCCTGTAATCCCAGCTACTTAGGAGGTTAAGGCATGAGAATCACTTGAACCCAGGAGGCAGAGATTGCAGTGAGCTGAGACGGCACTACTGTGCTCCAGCCTGGGTAATGGAGGGAGACCTGTCTCAAAAAATAAAAAAATAAAAAGAAGAAGAAGAAGGAAGAATATGTGTAATCTTGAAAGCCACCAGTCCAGAAGCCATGAGAGCAGTCTAGCAGCCACTGGGGGGCAAAAAGGATGTGGAGCACCTGAAAGAGCTCCATCCCCAGAGTCTTGTCACTATCTGACTTGTCTGGCAGCTTCCTGGAAAAGCTACATTCCCAGGGTTTGTCTTTAAATTGGCATAACTCAGAGCTTGCCCTGTGCAAGTGGCCCTCTCCACAGGGCATTGTTAAAAACAATCAGTAACAATTGTTTAATATTACAGCAGCCTCAGGTAGTGACACCAGTTAAAGCTAACAACAGGCTGACTGAAAAACTTGAAAAAGAAAAGTGAAGAATGAGATGTCCATGAGGAGGGGGCATTAAAGAGATTTAACATAAGCTGCCTGGTGGCACATGCCTGTAGTCCCAGCTACTCAGGAGGCTGAGGTGGAAGGATCACTCGAGCCCAGGAGTTTGAGGCTGTAGTGTGTTATGATTGCACCTGTGAATAGCCACTGGACGTCAGCCTGGGCAACATAGCAAGATCTCATCTAACAGAAAAAAATGAAAAAGATTAACATATTTCTGGAAATCTGAGAAGGCCCAAGTTTTACTTCTGGCTAACCTTGAGGCTTTGAGCAAGCAGGGATGTGAAGGCTGAGGCAAAGATGTGAACTGTCTGCCTGAAAATTGAAGGCATGAGGCTGGACGCGGTGACTCATACCTGTAATCCCAGTACTTTCGGAGGCCAAGGCGGGCGGATCACGAGGTCAGGAGATCCAGACCATCCTGGGTAACACAGTGAAACCCCGTCTCTACTAAAAATACAAAAAATTAGCAGGGCGTGGTGGTGGGCTCCTGTAGTCCCAGCTACTCAGGAGGCTGAGACAGGAGAATGGCATGACCCCGGGAGGCAGAACTTGTAGTAACCCAAGATTGTGCCACTGCACTCCAGCCTGGGAGACAGAGTGAGACTCCGTTTCAAAAAAAAAAAAGAAAAGAAAAGAAAATTGAAGGCATGCATTAATATGCACACATAGTCCTACCATAAACAAAGGAAGAGAAAATCTTTGATTCTAGCATTTGAGGAATGATAGAGCATTTCTCTCATCCTTAGTGAAAAATTAAGCTAACTGAGCAAGGACTACAGATGGCTACAGTGACGTATCAGTGACTACAGATGACAAAGAGGACAGACTTTACAAAATCAGTCCAAGAAAGGCACTAAACAAATAGAAACAGTAACAACAGCAAACCCTGGGGGAAAGGGAAACATGGTTTTCAGAGTTGCCACATTACATTATTTTTAATGTCTATTTTAGCAAAAAGTTATAAGACACATAAACAAGGGCCAGGCATGGTGGCTCACTCCTGTAATCCCAGCACTTTGGGAGGCCAAGGCAGGTGGATCATGAGGTCAGGAGATTGAGGCCATCCTGGCTAACATGGTGAAACCTCATCTCTCCTAAAAATAAAAAAAATCAGCCAGGCATGGTGGCACGTGCCTGTAGTCCCAGCTAGTTGGTAGGGTGAGACAGGAGAACCACTTGAACCCGGGAGACGGAGGTTGCAGTGAGCCAAGATAGCACCACTGCACTCCAGCTTAGGTGACAGAGCAAGACTCGGTCTCAAAAAAAAAAAAAAAAAAAAAGACATATAAACAGGCAGAAAAGGACACAGGCTGGAAGACAGTCAACAGACTATCATTGAAAATACACAAATTGTAGACCTACTAGACAAAGACCTAAAATCAGCTATTACACATGTGTTCAAAGAACTGATGGAAACCACGTCTCAAAAATTAAAGGAAAGTATGAGAACAATATCTCAACAAAAAGACAGTATAGTTAAAGATATAGGAGTTATTTAACTATATGTAAAGAAACTCTGTAATTGAAAGGTATAATAACTGAAATGAAAAATCCATTAGAGGGGAACAATAGCAGGATTGAGGGGCAGAAGAATTAGCAAAATTGAGGATAAGTCCATGGATACTGCCTAGTCTGAAGAACATACAGAAAAATCAATGAAGAAAGATGAACAGAGCCTAAGAGATCAGTAGACACCATCAAGTATACTAAGATATATCTAGTACCAACTGGGAGTACCAGAAGGAGAAGAGGGAGATAAAGGTGCAGAAAAAAATATTCACCAAAACCTTCCCAAATTTGATTTAAAAATTAATCTATAATCCAAAAATTTCAACAAACTCCAACTGAAATGAACTCAAAGAGAAGCATGCTGAGATACATCATAATCAAACTAGCTAAAGCCAAAGATGGAGAGAATCTTGAAAGCAGCAAGAAAGAAGCAACTCCTCGTGTGCAAAGAATCCTTAATAAAATTAACAGCTGTTTTCTCACCAGAAACCATAGAGACCAGAAAGCAGTAAGATGATACATTCAAAATAATAAAAGGAACGGAAGGAAAAGCAGACCTAGAATTCTATATTCAGCAAAAGTGTCCTTGAAAATGAAAGAGAAATTAAGACTACCTCAGATAAACAAAAACTGAGAGAATGCATTGCTAGCAGATCCACCCACTAAGAAGCACTAAAGGAGTCCTTTAGGCTGAAATAAAATGGCACCAGAGAGTAACCCAAATTCATACAAAGAAAACAACTAAGGCAAATTTAAAGTCAGTGTGTCATGCTTTTCTTCTCTCTGATTTAAAAGACAACTGCATAAAAAGTAAGTATAAATCTGTGTTGATGGGCTCATAATGTAAAAAGATATAATTTGTATGACAATAATAGCACAAAGCAGCGGGGGAGTAAAGAGAGCTTAACTGGAGTAAAGTTTGTGTACGCCATTGAAATTAAGTTCTAAAAACTCAATTGTTTTAAATTGAGAAGCTAACTGTAACCTCCAGGACAAATACTAAGAAAATGACTTTATATATACATATATAAATGAAACAAGGAAATTAAAATAGCATACTAGAAAATGTCTATTTACTATAAAAGAAGACAGTAACGAATGGAGGAACACACAGGATATAAGATATATAGAAAATACATACCAAATGACGGACATCAGTACTATTTTATCTCAAGTTATATTAAATGTAAATGTGGCCGGGTGTGGTGGTTCAAGCCTGTAATCCCAGCACTTTGGGAGGCTGAGGTGGGAGAACTGCTTGAGGTCATGCATTCAAGACCATCCTGGGAAACATAGTGAGGTCCCATCTCTATAAAAATTTTAAAAAATAGTAGCCAGGCATGGTGGCTCACACTTGTAGTTTCACCTACTTAGGAGGCTGAGGTGGGAGGATCACTTGAGCGCAGGAGTTTGAGGCTATCATGAACTATCATTGCACCACAGTACTCCAGCCTGAGTGACAGAGCAAGACTCTGTCTCAATCAATCAATGGATCAATAAAAATGTATTAAATACTCCAATCAAAAAGCAGAGATTGTCTGAATGGACTTTTAAAAAATATCCAACTACACGTTGTGTCCAGAGATGAATGTAAATGTTAAGGTATAAATAGGTTTAAGGTAAAATAATGAACAAAGGTATACCAACAAGAGTACTGGAGAAGTTATGCTAATATAATACAAAATAAACTTAAAACAACAAAAAAATACTACTGACAGAGACATTTTATCATTGTAACAAGGTTAAACCATGAGGAAGATATAGTAATTATAAACATTTATACATCCACAATACAGCGCCAGAACACATGTAGCAAAAACAGAATTGAAGTGAGACGTGAACATTGTAATAGTAATAATTGATGATTGAAGTACTGCACTCTAAGTAGTGGATAAAATAATGAGGTAGATCAAAAAAGAAATACAAAACTTGAACAATACTATAAACCAACTAGATTTAACAAAGCTGTAGAATATTCCACCCAACAGTAACAGAACATACATCATGTTCAACTGTACATGGAATATCCTCTAGGATAGATTATATGGTGGGACATTTAAAAGCCTAAACAAATAAAAGACAATTGAAGTCATACCAATAATGTTCTCTGACCACAGTGGAATTAAAATAGAAATCAACAACGGAAGGAAATTTGCGAAATTTACACATAAATGGAAATTAAACAAGACAGTTCTCCATAACCAAAGGGTCAAAGAAGATCTCAGAAGGGAAAATCAAAAATATTTTGAGAAAAATTAACATGAAAACTCAACATAACTGTTGCAGAGCTTTGCTCCTTAGTTCCCCTAAAATCTGGTTCTTGTCACAAGACCAGGAAAATGTAGGCACACAGACACACTGGTGAGTAGAGCAAAAAGGGAAAAAAATAAAAAATAAAAAACTCAGCAAAGCAAGACGGAGTCATGCTAACAGGACTCAGATTGAATCCCAGGCCACTGCACGGGAACAAGAGAGGCCAGGCTCCTCCCCACTGCAAACAGCACAGACTTTCTCTGGCTCCACTCTGTTCTCCCAGTGTGCAGGCCCATGGGAGGTTCTCTGGGGACCTTCCCCCTTATCTGCCTCCTGCATCTATCATTGCCGCCTCTAAAGAAGTACATCTAACTGCTGTTGCGTAAGAATAAGGATAAGGACAAAGGCCTTAGAAGTTTAAAACACTTGATGTTATGAAATAGAATTCCAGATTACCATGTTACTTATTTTGCCAAAATTATGACTCAAAAGTTTAAAAAAGCAAAAACCTTTTATAACCCTTACAAATTTTGCTAAAGAGAATATTAGTGCCTTAAGAACACCTTGTGCTTTTATTTCAATGCTCGATTTACAGAAAAATCATATAACACCCTTTTTAATTTAGTCAATATATTCACACATGGAATTTTTGCAAGATTAATTTTTATAATCCTTCCATCATTTGTTTAAACCTTCAGCTTTATCTTATCTAATTCAAAATCATCCTTCAACCCTAGGCAAGGATTTACATTTCCATGCTTTTGTACAATCTTTTACTAAAAACACATCTTACTGTTCTTATGCACCTTGCATGTAAATCTATTTCCAGTACTTTTAATTTCATGTTATAATGGTCATTCCTAGCAATTTTTAACTTTAATGCAAAACCTAGTAATTTAATTATGTGCTGGGTGCAGCCAAAGTTTGACTCCTTCCAGCATAATTCAGGGCATGGTTAATTCCATATGTTCCCAGGCCTTACCAATTGTGAAGCAGGCAAGTCAAACAGTTCTCAAAAACCAAAAAGGCAGTTTATAACCTTAAAACATTTAGCAAACTTAGTATCTGACCTGTATAATTTAGTTCACCTATTCACATTTTGAGGACATCTGCATTTCACCGATAATTTTTAAGGCTGTTCTTATTTCTCAAAGATTAAAGTCATGTGAACTAAAAGGTATCACAACTTTTATTTTACCTTTAAAAAACATTTCATCCAAGCACTGGTCTTCCTTGAGGCCAATTAATTAGAGGTCTTTTTATAGACATTACACACACAATGCATATATAATAAGAGTAGCAAGAGAAAATGGAGAAAAAGAATTTAGTCACCTAAGAAAAAATCCTTTTCCAGCAAAACAAGATCCAAGAAAAGAAAAACACAAAAGCCTTTTAAATATACCTATTACTTGCATATCCACTTTTAATTAAGCTGAGCGCTCTTTAAGAAAATCAGCCGGGCGCGGTGGCTCACGCCTGTAATCCCAGCACTTTGGGAGGCCGAGGCGGGCGGATCACAAGGTCAGGAGATCGAGACCATGGTGAAACCCCGTCTCTACTAAAAAATAGAAAAAAATTAGCCGGGCGAGGTGGCGGCGCCTGTAGTCCCAGCTACTCGGGAGGCTGAGGTAGGAGAATGGCGGGAACCCGGGAGGCAGAGCTTGCAGTGAGCAGAGATTGCGCCACTGCACTCCAGCCTGGGCGACAGAGCGAGACTCCGTCTCAAAAAAAAAAAAAAAAAAAAAAAAAAAGAAAATCTTTTTAACTCCCTTGTTACCCACCTTTAGCCCTGCCAAGTGGTCAATATTTCTGGCTTTCAAACCTTACTGGAAGTAACCTTGCAGGTGAAACCAACAAGCCTCAATTAAGACTATGATTCAACTGTGGGTCTATGGGGTCTTTTCAAAGCGGGTAAGCAGTTCTTACAAAATTTAGAACCTTTAAAGATAACCCAGAGAAAGGAAGATTTAAGAAAAAGCCTAGACGTTGCTCATGGAGAAGAAGAGAGTCAGCAAATGGCAAAAGTCACACAGGTATCAACCTTCGAGTACTCAGTCCCTAAGCCAGGATCGAACCCCGGCCACCGTTGTAAAATGGCAGAGGCTCCACAAAGCATTGCCACGTGGTTACAGGCCAGCTTCCAAGGGCGTAAAACAAGATGGAAGCCTTCAGCAAAGTTTGCTGCAGACCCTACAGAAAGGCACGCAAAGCACACCAGATTGGCTACAGCTTAAGACCAACCTCCCAAATCCTTTTTCATAATTAAAACTTTGCAGAGACTATAAACAGTGATCCTTCTCATTCCTGGCCTAGTAAAACGTCTTCGAAAAGGAAGAAAAAAAAAAAAAAAACCCTCACGTAAAAGTTTACTGCTGACAAGGTAGAGAAAAGAAAAAAAAAGTTTAAAGTGCAGGGTTGGAAAGATGCCTGGGGAAAGAACCTCTTGTTCTTATACAAATGGGTTCCTAGCCCTGGCCCGGAGGTGGGCAGGGGAGTCCCTGTTTGCCCATTCACCCTGCGTGCCTGCAGCCATTGGGGTGGACTGGTGCACAGTTTCCTCTACCTCAGAAGAAGTCGGAGGATAAAAAGGCTTAGAAGTAAAGGGAAAAAGAATTTTTGGTTCACATCTTACCCCTCCTCAAGCCCCACGTCTGGGCCCCAAAATGTTGCAGAACTTTGCTCCTTAGTTCAGCTAAAACTGGATTCTTGTCACACAACTAGAAAAATTTAGGCATGCGGACATAAGGAAGGGTGAGTAGAGCAGGATTTTATTGGGCAAAAAGGGGAAAAAAAGAAAAAAAAAAAACTCAGCAAAGCGAGACGGAGTCCTGCTAACAGGCCCACGACCTCACAGATTGAACCCCAGGCCACCACACAGAAACTGAGGAGTCCAGGCTTGTCCCGGCTGCAAACGGCCCTAACTTCCCCCGGTTCCACCCGGTTCTCCCAGTGCATAGGCAAGCGGGAAGTTCTCTGCGCACCCTCCCTCTTATCCTCCCCCTGCATCTATCAGTAGCAAAATCTCTGGAAGCAGATAAAGCAGTGTTGAGAGAACAATTGATAGTTGGGAAAAACTGTATCATAATAAAAAAGGAAAAGCTGGATGTGGTGGCTCCTGCCTGTAATACCAGATACTCCATAGGCTGAGGCGGAAGTATGGCTTGAGCCTAGGAGTTTCAGGCTGCAGTAAGCTATGATGCTGCCGCCGCACTCCAGCCTGGGTGACAAAGCAAGACCCTACCTCTAAAAATAAATAAATAAACAAAGATCTAAAATCAATAACCTAACTATACCCCCTAAGAAATAGGAAAATAGGACAAACATGGTGTAATCCCAGCACTTTGGGAGGCGGAGGTGGGTGAATCACTGAAGCCCAGGAGTACCAGAGCAGCTTGGGCAACACGGTGAAATCCCTTCTCTACAGAACAATACAGAAAAATTAGCTGGGTGTAGTAGTGCAACCCTATAGTCCCAGCTTCTAGTGAGGCTGAGGTGGGAGAATTGCTTCAGCCTGGGAGGTTGAGGCTGCAGTGAGCTGTGATTGCACCACTGCACTCAGGCCTGGGCAACAGAGCAAGACTCTGAAAAAAAAAAAAAAAAAGAAAGAAAGCGAGAGGGAGGGAGGGAGGGAGGGAGGGAGGAAGGAAGGAAGGGAGGGAGGAAGGAAAGAAGGAAGGAAGACAAAACAAAACAAATTAAATCCAAAGCAAGTATAAGAAATGAAATAATAAACATTTGAATGGAAATGAATGAAATACGGAATAGAAAAATAGAGAAAATCAACAAAACCAGTTGTTGATTCTTTGAAAATATAAACAATTTTGATGAATCTTTAGCTAGTCTGACCAACAAAAAAGGAGAGAGAAGATTCAAATTACTAATATTAGAACTGAGAGAGGAGACTTCACTACTGACCTTATATAGAATAACAACGGTTATAAAGAAAACTCTAAATAACTGTATGCCAACAAACTACATAACTTAGAGGAAATGGAGAAATTCCTGGAAACAAAAACAAATTAGCAAAACCAGCTCATGAAGAAACAAAAAATATGAGTAGACTTATAACAAGACAAGAATAATTGAATTAGTAGCTTCAGAACATCCCATAAACAAAAACTCAGCTACAGACATCTTTGCTAGTGAATTTTAACGAATATGTAAGAATCCTTACAAACTCTTACAAAAATTAAAAGAGGAGAGAACGTTTCCAAACTTACTTTTGAGGCCTGTATAACCCTGATACCAAAATGATAGACATCACAATAAAAAGAAAACCACAGAGTAACATTTCTTATCAATATAGATGTGAAAATCCTCCAAAACTATTAGCAAATTGAATCTAGTAACACATGAAAATTATTATACACCATGACCAAGTGGAATTATTCCAGGAATACAGGTTAGTTTAACACTGGAAAATCGATTAATCAGTTAATGACAATCAATTAATGTAATATGCCATATTAATAAAATCAAAGACAAAAACATAATTATATCATTAGATGCAGAAAAATCCATTGACAACATTCAACATCCAATATTAAAGAAACTAAGAATAGACAAAGAAACTAACAAAGAATATTTTACAAAAAAACACTGATAAATCCCACCGCTAATATTATACTTACGGATGAAAGTCTGATTGCTTTACCACTAAGACCGGTAACAACATAAGGATACTCACTTTTGTCACTCCATGCAGCATTGTGCTGGAAGTTCTAGCTAGGGCAAGTAGGCAAAGAAAATAAAATAAAGGCATCTAAACTTAAAAGGAAGACATTAAACTATATTTATTTGTAGAGGACACAATCTTGTGTATAGATTCATGCATACAGACTACTTGTACATAGGCAGATTTCTATATACATGATCTTGTATATAGAAAATCTTAAGGAATTCACCAAAAAGAAAACACTGGAACTAACAAACCAATAGGACGCAGGATACAAGATAGTCATTTCTAGTTTTTAGACATATTTCTATAAATTAGCAGGGAACAATCTGAACATGAAATTAAGAAAACTCCATTTAGAATAGTATCAAAACAATAAAATACTTAGGAATACATTAAGAAAAGAAGTCCAAACTGTGTACACTGAAAATCCAAAAACGTGTACACTAGTGAAAGAAATTAAAGAAAACCCAAGTAAATAGAAACACATTTGCGTAAAAGAATCGGAAGACTATGTATTTTATTTTATTTTATTTTATTTCATTTCACTTTTTTGAGGTGGAGTCTCGCTCTGTTGCCCAGGCTGGAATGCAGCAGCATGATCCCGGCTCACTGCAACCTCCACCTTCCAGGTTCAAGCAATTCTCCTGCTTCAACCTCCTGAGTAGCTGGAACTACAGGCATGCACTACCACACCTAATTTTTGTATTTTTGATAGAGACAGGGTTTCGCCATGTTGGTCAGGCTGACCTCAAACTCCTGACCTCAAGTGATCTGCCCACTTCAACCTCCCAAAGTGCTGGGGTTACAGGTGTGAGCCACCATGCGTGGCCAGAAGACTATATATTTTAAGATGGCAATATTTCCCCCAACTTGATCTAAAATTCAAAGCAATCCCTATTAAAATCCCAGCTGGTTTCTTTGTAGAAATTGGCAAGCTGATCTAAAATTTATATGGAAATGCAAGAGACCCAGAATAACCAAAACAATCTTGAAAAAGAATAAAGTTAGAGGACTTATGCTTCCCGGTTTCAAATCTACAGTAGTCAAGACAGTATGTCACTGATGTTAAGAATAGAAATGAGGATCAGTGGAACAGAATTGAGGGTCTGGAAATAAGCCCTCATATTTATAGTCAGTTGATTTTTGATGGGGATGCCAAGACAATTCAATGCAGAAAATAATAATTGAGCATCTTATATACATTTGGGGTATTTGTATATCTTTTTTTTTTTTTTTTGGAGAAATAGCTATTCAGATTTTTTGCCTGTTTTTAAATTGTATTATTTGTATTATTGAGTTATAAGTGTTGTTTAGATATTCTGGTTACAAATCCCTTCTCAGATAATATGATTTACAAATTTTTCTCCCCTTCTCTGGGGTGCTTAATTTTTTGATGCATCCTTAGAAAAACAAAAGTTTTTAATTTTAATAGTGTCTAAATTGTCTATTTTTTATTTTGTTGGTTGTGCTTTTTGTGTCATATCTAAAAAGCCATTGCCTACTCTAAGGTCACAAAAATACATGCCCATGTTTTCTTCTCAGAATTTTATAGTTTTAACCCTTACATGAGATATTTGATCTATTTCGAGCTAATTTTTGAATATGGTGTGAGGTAAGGGTACAACAACTTCATGCTTGTCTTCTAGATAGCCAGCTGTTCAAGCATTGTTTGTTTAACAGACTATTCTTTCTTCCATTGAATTCCAGTGACTCTCTTGCCAAAAATCAACTGACTATAAATGTGAGGGTTTATTTCTAAATTCCCAATTGTATTCCAATGATCTGTACATTTTTTCTTATTCTAGTATCGCACTATCTTGATTACTAGCTTTGTAGTAAAATTTGAAATCAGGAAGTGTGATTCTCTCACTTTGTTATTTTTCAAGATTGCTTTGGCTCTTCTGGGTCCCTGGAATTTCCAAATGAAATTTAGCATCAGCTAAATTTGAGTATAAATAAATCCGGGGAATATTGTCATCTTAAAAATACTAGGTCTGGCCGGGCACAGTGGCTCACACTGTAATCCCAACACTTTGGGAGGCCAAGGCGGGCGAATCAGGAGGTCAGGAGATCAAGACCCTCCTGGCTAACATGGTGAAACCCCATCTCTACTAAAAATACAAAAAATTAGCCGGGCATGGTGGTGGGCACCTGTAGTCCCAGGCAGGAGAATGGCGTGAACCCAGGAGGCAGAGCTCGCAGTGAGTCAAGACCATGCCACTGCACTCCAGCCTGGGCAATAGAGTGAGACTCCGTCTCAAAAAAGAAAAAAATACTAGGTCTTCTAATCCATAAACATAGATGTCTTTCCATTTACTTATGTCTTTTAAAAAGTTTCTTTCAACAATGTTTTATAATTTTCAGAGTATAGCTTTTGCACTTTGTTAACTTTATTCCCATTGTATTTTTTTTTTTTTTTTGGAAACAGAGTCTCCCTCTGTTGCTCGGGCTAGAGTGCAGTGGCACAATCTCCGCTCACTGCAACCTCTGCCTCCCAAGTTCAAGCGATTCTTCTGCCTAAGCCTCCCAAGTAGCTGTGATTACAGGTGTGCACCACCACACCCAGCTAAGTTTGTGTTTTTAGTAGAGATGGGGTTTCTTCATGTTGGCCAGGCTAGTCTCAATCTCCTGACCTCAGGTGATCCACTTGCCTCAGCCTCCTACAGTGCTAGGATTACAGGCACAAGCCACTGCACTGGGCCAAAATTGTTTCCTTAATTTTCTTTTTTGTTTGTTCATTCCTACCGTATGAACACACAGTAGATTTTTGCATATCTACAACATTGGTAAACCCATTTGTTTGTTCTCAAAGCTTTTTACTGGATATTTTAGAGTTGTCTGTATATGAGGTCATGGCATCTGCAGCTAGAAACTTGTTTCTGTCTTTGAAATCTGTATACCTTTTATTTAGTTAGTTTTTCCTAATTGTGCTGGCTAGAACCTCCGATACAATGTTGAATAAAGTGGTGGGAGTGGTCATCCTTTTCTTATTTTCAATCTTAGCACAAAAGCCTTCAACTTTTCACCATTAAGTACAATGTTAGCTGTAGGTTTTTCATAGATACTTTTTATGAGGTTGAGAAAGTTCCTTTCTATTCCTAGTTTTTGAGTCTTTTTGTCATCAAGAGTTGAATTTTGTCAAATTATTTTGAGATAATCATGTGGTTTATTTCCTTAATTCTATTGATAAGATGTATCATATTAATTGATTTTCTGATATAAAATCAACATTATGTTCTTAGGATAAATCCCACTTGATTATGGTTATATTCCTTTTTTTTTTTTTTTTTTTTTTTGAGAGGGAGTCTCGCACTGTTGCCCAGGCTGGAGTGCAGTGGCCGGATCGAAGCTCACTGTGAGCTCCGCCTCCCGGGTTCACGCCATTCTCCTGCCTCAGCCTCCCTATAGCTGGGACTACAGGCGCCCGCCACCTCGCCCGGCTAGTTTTTTGTATTTTTAGTAGAGACGGGGTTTCACCGTGTTCGCCAGGATCGTCTCGATCTCCTGACCTCGTGATCCGCCCGTCTCGGCCTCCCAAAGTGCTGGGATTACAGGCGTGAGCCACCGCGCCCGGCCTGCAATCCTTTTTCTATATTAACGGACGTGGGCTGGGCATAGTGGCTAATGCCTGCGATCCCCGCACTTCAGGAGCGTGTGGCAGGAGGGTCACTTAAGGCCAGGAGTGTGAGACCAGCCTGGGCAACAAAGTGAGACCTCCGTCTCTACACACATTTTTACAAAACAATTAGCTGAGTGTGGTGGCACACACCTGTAGCCCCAGCTACTCAGGAGGCCGAGATGGGAGGATCAATTGAACTCAAGAGTTTGAAGCTACAGTGAGCTATGATTGTGCCCCTGCACTCCAGCCTGCACCACAGAGTGAGACCATGTCTGAAAAAACAAACCCCAAAACTCCAGAAAACCAAAAACATATATATTGCTAGATTTAATTTGCTAGTATTATGTTGAAGAGTTTTACATTTATATGCACAAGAGATACTGGTGTGCAGATTTATTTTCTTGTAGGTACTTGTTTGGTTTCGGTATCAGGATAGCATAAGCCTCATAAAATGTATTGAGATGTGTTCCCTCCTCTTCTATTTTTGGAAGAATTTGTTGTGAAATGGTATTAATTCATCTTTAAATGTTGGTATAATTCACTAGTAAAGTCATCTATGCCTGGGTTTTTCTTTGTAGATAGATACTGTTTCAATGTGTTTACTTATTATAGATGTATTCAGGTTTTCTACCTATACCTGAGTCAGTTTTTGTAGTCTGTATCGTTCTAGAAACATGTCCATTTCATTCAGTTCATCTAATTTGTTGGCATACATCTATCTGTTCATAGTATGTCCTTATATTCCTTTTTATTTCTCTAAGATGAGTAGTAATATACTCTATTTTATTCCTGATTTTAGTAATAGGAGCCTTATCCCTCTTTTCTTGATCAGTCTAGCTAAAGGTTTGTCAGTTTTATCTATCATTTCAAAGAAGCAACTTTTTGTTTCAATGATAATTGTTATTATTTTTCTATAACGTATTTTGTTAATTTCTGCTATAGTCCTTATTTCCTTCCTTCTGCTTGTTTTGGGTTTTTGCTCTTTTTTTTCATGGTCTTAAGGTGGAGTGTTAGGTTGTTGATTTCAAATATTTCTTTTCTTCTCTTAAAGTAGGCATGTATAAGTTTCTCTCTAACTGCTGCATTAACTGAGTCTCATAAGTTTTTCTATGGTGGGTATTCATTTTTATTCATCTATAATATTTTCTATTAATAATTTCCTTTGTGATTTTTTTCAGTGACCTATTGGTTTATTCAGAGCTTGTTTATAAATTTTTATATATTGGTGAATTTTCCAATTTATTTCTATTATTGAATGCTGTCTGGTGTTTTTATGCTTCTAGCATAAAAAAACTGCTTTAGCATTTCTTGTAGGAAAAGGTTGTGCCAGCAATAAATTATCTGACTTTCTGATTATCTGGGAATGTTTTTATTTCATCTTTATTTTTATTTTTATTTTTATTTTTATTTTTGAGATGGAGTCTCGCTCTGTCACCCAGGCTGGAGTGCGCAGTCGTGCAATCTCGGCTCACTGCAAGGTGTGCCTCCCGGGTTCACGCCATTCTCCTGTCTCAGCCTCCCGAGTAGCTGGGACTACACGCACCCGCCACCGCGCCCACCTAATCTTTTGTGTTTTTAGTAGAGACGGGGTTTCACCATGTTAGCCAGGATGGTCTCGATCTCCTGACCTCGTGATCCACCCGCCTCGGCCTCCCAAAGTGCTAGGATTACAGACGTGAGCCACCCCGCCCGGCCTATTTTTAATTTTTAATTTTTTTTTTTTTTTTTTTTGAGATGGAGTCTCGCTCTGTCACCCAGGTTGGAATGCACTGGTGCAATCACGGCTCACTGCAACCACTGTCTCCTGGGCCCAAGTGATTCTCCTGCCTCAGCTTCCTGAGTAGCTGAGATTATAGGCGTGCACCACCAAGTCCGGCTAATTTTTTGTATTTTTTGTAGAGATGGAGTTTCACTGTGTTGGCCAGGCTGGTCTAGAATTCCTGATCTCAGGTGATCCACCTGCCTCAGCCTCCCAAAGTGCTGGGATTACAGGTGTGAGCCACTGCGCCTGGCTATTTCACCTTTATTTTTGAAAGAAAGTTTTTCTGGATATGAGTCTTGGCTGTTTGGTGGCGGGGGGCACTTTGAATATGCTATCCCACTGCCTCCTGTCCTCCATAATTTATTATAAGAAATCAGATATCATTCTTATTAAGGTTTCTTTGTATGTGACAGGTCATTTTCTCTTGCCACTTTCAAAATTTTCCTTTTGTCTTTTATCTTCAGCATTTTTACTATGATGTATTTGTACATGGGGAGCTCTTTGCATTTATTCTACTTAGAGTTGGTTAATCTTGGATGGGTAGAATTTTTCTGCTCCTTTCTCTCCTCTCCTTCTGTTACCCGGATTAAGTGTATGTTGATATGCTTAATGGTATCCCATATTTCTTAAATATTTTGTTTCTTTTTCTTCATTCTTTATTCTTTCTGTTTTGGATTTCATACACTCTACTGATCTATCTTCAATTATGCTGATCTTTTCTCCTGCCAATTCACATCTACAGTTGAGTCTTTTTAGTGATTTTTTTCATGTCAATTACTGTACTGTTTAGTGCCATAATTTTACTTTTTTTAAAAATAAAGTCTCTTTGTTGATACTGTCTGTTTGATGAAACATTGTCATAATCTTTTTTTACGTCTTTAAGCCTGGTTTGCTTTAGTTCTTTGAACACATTTATAATGATAGACTTAAAGTCTTTGTCTGTTCAATTCAATCTGGGACCTCTCCTAGGCGGTCTGCATTGCCTGTTCTTTTTCCCCATGTGTATGCCACACTTTGTTTCTGTGGGTATAGGAACGGAAAGAAACAATTGTTTATGATGCAGAACATTCTACAGGGCCCTGTTATTTATATCAAAACCTGGTGCTTGGAAACTTTTGGTTTTATTTTAAGTCATCTTTCATCAGGATTATGTGAAGAAAATGCATTTTAATCACATTTTTCTCCTTTGATGTTGGCTGTCTTCTTTGATTGCTTTTCTTTTTGCTAGTGCTATTGGGTGGGTCTGGAACTGCCTCATCTTGGAACTCCTCAGTTTGGGCTGTTGACACTCACTCTGCTCAAGGAGAAGCTTCCTACCTGTGAGCCTCCTCTAATCCCTCTTTCTTTGCCTATTCTTATAGTATTGCTTCTGAAATGTGTTTACTCCATGGCACACAGATGATATATATTTGACTAGCATCCTAGGGTAAATGAAAAAATCCACTCGTAGCTAGACGTGTCCTGCTTGGGGATTCTGACCCGACTGTCTCAAGTACATCAGATGGTAAGTTTTACCCTGGGCCAAGGTGTAGGAGAGAGGGACAAGGAAATTACTCAGTCCACTTTTGGGGTAAGCTTTTAGCCAGATATCCAGAACACATGAGTTAAGCTTACTAACACCCAGATTCACTCCCTACCCTTCAGAGGCCAACTCCTGAAAATTAGACCCCCGAGGCTTCTTTGCCCACTGTCTTCTGGCTGGAGGTAGCCAGTGGGATGCAATCGTGGGAGACTGTGGAGCAGAAGGAAAGGAAAGGCAGTGTCTCCCTCTGGCCTCCCGCTTGGGTGTCATCCTCGTGTTATTGGAAATGGCTCCATCTCCTTGGTCAGTCCAGCTCCCTCTGTGCAGTCTGTGTTGTGATTCCAGCTCCTGTCAGACACCTCTGACCCCAGGGGTTTATTAATCCCATCACCTCCTTGCATCCCTTGAGCTTTTGGGCGTGCTGCATTTGCTTTGTGATTCTTTGTTTGGATTTTCAGCAACTCTATCAAATGATTAGTTCCCCATTAATGTCACTCTATTGAATATCTGATGTGAGCTGTTTCCCTGACTGCACTCTGACTCAGACAGCATGCTAATAGCATATACATGGCCTTACAAACATCCCCAGCTGGTAAAAAAGCACATGCATTGGATTCACCTTATTCCCTGTGGATGATCTTCACCATAAACCTGTGGCAGCAGGAGGCAGCTAGTACAGAATTTGGGAGCTCGCGTCCTGGCCAAGCATTATTTCCCTGGCTAATAATGGGGAAGAACAGAGATTTGGAAGAACAGAACATATCTCCCGGGCAACCCCCTACTCATCCATTTTAAAGTCAAAATGTCTTAACTCTTGGTCACTGGCCTTTTTTCCTCCCACTTCCTTCAGGCTGAATCAGTTCCTCCCTCATCTGTCTTCCCAAAACAGTTTTCATAAGTAAACTATAGCACTTTTTTGCTATAGTTTGGAGTCACACGTGGACCTATTTCCCCTATTAGTTCGCTGAGGGCAGGAACCTGATCTTAGTCAACTCGGTACTTCCAGTGCCTTGGTCCGAGTCCAGTGCCTGGCCATAGAAGGCAATGACACCGTTTCACTGAATTCAGTATTTCCCTGACCTGGCTGCATATTGGGATCACTTAGGAATATTTTTTAAATGTTGGTTGTCCAGTCTTCACCCCAGGCTGATTAAATCAGCATCTCTGGAGACGGGGTCCTAAGCATTGGAATTTTTTAAAGGACTCCCTCGGTGAATGTTTGCGATTTTGGGATTATGAGCTGGTGGTTTAGCTGATAACTTTACCTCAGCACACTTCTTCTTGCTGATGAGTCCTGGCATAAAGCCCAAATTCCTCTGCAGTTTAATTCAATTAAGCAAATATGTTTGAGTGCCCGCTCTGTGCCAGCCACTGTGCAAACAGACCCTTGCTACTTAAAGTGTGCTCTGTGAACCAGCAGCATCAGCATCACCAGGGAACCTAGAAATACGGAATGTTAGGCCCAGGCCTATTGAGTCGGAATCTGCATTTAACATGATCCCCAAATGATCTGCATGCACATTAAGGTCTAAGAAACAGTGCTGTAGATATCACACAAACATCCAGTTCCTTGCACACTGAATTTTATTTCCTTTCTCAATCACTCTGCTTTACTTTCCCTTAAAAAGGTGTCATATTATATTCTCTTCTCCAGCTAAAACGGACTGTCCAGTGTGAAGCAGGTTGAGACTAGGGAGGGATGAAATGAGATAGTGGACAGAGGATTCCCTGGGTGTGGAGGGAAGAGGGAAGGTGTGGTTGGCCGTTGGAAGGATGGAAACATTTCTTGGTACATTGAGGATCAGGATATGGGAGGTCTTTGGGATGGGATGTTTGGTAAGGATGACTCCTGTTTTCAATATTGCCAGTTCCTTAGGAAAGATCCAGGTTTACTACAGGAATCCTCGGGTCTGTGTGTTGGAGGGCTGGAGCAGATCTGGCGGCCGGAGCAGGCTGGCTTTAGTGCCTTTCAAGATAGAGTAAATAAAGCAGCCTCATTCACCTCATGCTCTTAGGACCAAGGAACAGAGGGACATTTTTAAGGGCTGGCCCATTGGACATCACACGTTACCCACAAAGGTAACATTTTAAAAATTCTCTTAACTTTGCAAATATTTAAAGCCTAATTCTCACAATGATTTCAGACTCTGTTGACTGCTATCTGTCACCAGAGATGTGGCGCACGCCTCAGTCAAACACGTGTATATGTGTATAACAAACACAAATTTCAGGGACAATACTTTAAAGAATGGTGCCAATGTGATCTGTTGTTTTCTATTGTATTCTCCTAAAACTCATCATTAGGTTGATTTCATCACTCAATAATGAATTGCAGCCCACAATTTGAAAAAAACAATGTTTTCCACAGAATCATAGTAAATTTGCAAGGAAAGCAGTTGGGCACATTCAGCTTGAACTTGTCAAGCTGAGCCTACTCCTTTTAGCATGACGTAGCATGGGATCCTTATCTGGCTTCAAAGCTGTATGCTCTGGACGCGTACATGACTTCATCTTGCTAAGCCTCAATTCCCCATCTGAATGTGGATATATCTATATCCCCCCATTCTTCCTCTCCACATCTGTCCCCTACCCAAGCACACCCCTGGCCATCCCGCAGGTAGTAATAACTGATAGGTCTCCGGACCCAAGGCGTTATGTGTGGTGATGGGCAGAGTACATCGTCAGAGCCTGGAGATGAGGACAGCACCCTCAGGAGCATCGCAGCTCAGGAGGCAGATTTGGAAATGACAATATATAAAAATATAATCCCTACTCACTGGCACAGGAAGGAAAATGTTTCCTTCCCTATTCAGATGTTTTTTACAACTTTATGAAGGCGAAATTGATATACAAAAAACTGCAACTATTTAATGTGCACAATTTGATGAATTTGGACATATGCATGCACCTGTGATACCATCACCACAATCAAGGTAATAAACATATTCATCACCTCCAAAAGCTGTCTAGTGTTCCTTGGCTTAGAAAAAAAGTTTTAGGGCCGGGCGCGGTGGCTCAAGCCTGTAATCCCAGCACTTTGGGAGGCCGAGACGGGCGGATCATGAGGTGAGGAGATTGAGACCATCCTGGCAAACGTGGGGAAACCCCGTCTCTACTAAAAATACAAAAAACTAGCCGGGTGAGGTGGCAGGTGCCTGTAGTCCCAGCTATTTGGGAGGCTGAGGCAGGAGAATGGCTTGAACTCGGGAGGCAAAGCTTGCAGTGAGCTGAGATCCGGCCACTGCACTCCAGCCTGGGCGACAGAGCGAGACGCTGTCTCACAAAAAAAAAAAAAAAGAAAAAAGAAAAAAGAAAAAAACTTTTAGGATATCTGCAGAGAGAAAAAAGCAAAGCCTGATATGGTTTGAATGTGTCCCCAACCAAATCTCGTCTTGACTTGTAACTGCCACAATTCCCGCACTTTGTGGGAGGAACCCAGTGGGAGGTGATTGAATTAGGGGGATGGATCTTTCCTGCACTGTTCTCGGGATAGTGAATGAACCTCACAAGATCTGATGGTTTTAAAAATGGGAGTTTTCCAGCACAAGCTTTCTTCTTTTGTCTGCTGCCATATGAGACGTGCCTTTCACCTTCCATTGTGATTATGAGGCCTCCCCAGCCAGGTGGAACTGTAAGTCCAACAAACTTCTTTCTTTTGTAAATTGCTCAGTCTCGGGTATATCTTTATCAGCAGTGTGAAAATGGACTAATAATACAAAGTTACCAGCAAATATCAAATGTCATTGGCTTTACACAGTGAAGATTTATTACTTAATCATATCACAGTCTTGTGGGCGGCAGTGATGGCTCAGAGATCCAGGCTCTTGTTTTTTTTTGTACAAATTTATGGGGCACATGTACAGTTTCGTTACATGCATAGATTGCACGGTGGTCAGGTCAGGGCTTTTAGGTTATCTATCACCTGAATAATGTGCATTGTACCCATTAACTAATTTCCCATCATGTACCCCTCTCCTTCTGATCCGGATTCTTTAACTCAAGGCCTGTACAGCCACTGCAAATGAGGAGAAAAGCGTGGGACAGTCACACTCAGACACTAACAACACTTCTGCTCACCTGATCAGCCTAACTGCAACGGTGGCTGGTAGGCAAGGAGGCCACGGTGTGGTGAGAGGAGGGTGAGTCCCTCGCTGCCTCACCTAGAGGTGAGGAAGAAGAGAAGGTGATGTGACCATCACCCTATCACCAAAAGCCAGCCCACTCACCAAGAAGGAGAAATACATGGGAGTTCCTTTATTATAAGGCATTGGATCTGAAATCCTACAAATGATGTCAGCGGCATTCTTGCTCTGGCATTTTGACTTATTACTGAAAATAATGTGCTAAAAAGACCAAACCATGCCTTGCTGACAGCCCCCTGAAAGCTGAGGTTTGCATGGAGAAGAGCTGTTGCATCCCACTCTAACTAGTTATATCTGTCTTTGACTCATGTTCCCCTACCCAGGGGGAGGTAATGGGTGGGAAGATGTGCACAGCTCAGCCCAACCCTTCCCTTATGCTGGAAAACCACTCCAGGCACTGGCAAAAGTATTCTTAGAATTCCCTTCCCTAAGTATTAGCCTGTCTTTGTATACAACAATCACACACGCAAGATTTCTTTCCTCTGATTCAGTTAGGAAAGATACGGACCGTGCTTAAATCCAACGCGGCAAATCATATGTATGAATCAAATTTGCATAACCATCCAAAATGAATGGGAGAATTAAATCATCCTGTCAAAACAAACTCTGTTGTCTGAGTCTCAGGTTTGCGACTGCTGCCATCAACCGTGAAGAGCTGGTCCGCATTGTTCGGTGGCTGTACCAGAACCCATGGGAAAATACCATCCAAATCACCTGTAGTGTGTCATTCATAACTGTCTTGTCCTAGGCAATTTCGTTGAGAGTATAAGATTTCTGTTAACATACGAATTAAAATTTAATTCTAACACTTGAAAGTATATCCAAAGTTAAAAGAATTTCCAAAATTAAAAAAATATTGAAATTCTCATCTTACAATCATTGCCTTGGTGAAACAGAACTAGTATTATTTCAAACGAACTGTCAAAAGAACTTTGATTTTTTTTTTTTTTTTGAAACAGGGTTTCACTTTTATCCCCAGGCTAGGGTGCAATGGGTGATCTGGGCTCACTGCAACCTCCACTTTCTGGGCTCAAGCGATTCTTTCGCCCCAGCCTCCTGAGTAACTGGGACAACAGTCATGTGCTACTGTGCATGGCTTATTATTATTATTATTATTTTGAAGACAGGGTCTCATTCTCTTACTCAGGCTGGAGTGCAGTGGTGCGATCTCCACCCACTGCAACCTCCGCCTCCCCAGCTCAAGCGATTCTCATGCCTCAGCTTCCTGAGTAGCTGGCATTACAGGTGTGTGCCCCCACACCCAGCTAATTTTTGTATTTTTAGTAGAGATGGGGTTTCACCATGTTGGCCAGGCTGTTTTCGAACTCCTGACCTCAAGCGATCTGCCTGCCTCAGCCTCCCAAAGTGCTGGGGTTACAGGTGTGGGCCACCATGTCTGGCATGAAATACATGCTTTCTTTTTTTTTTTTTTTTTTTTTTTTTGAGATGGAGTCTCACTTTGTCACCCAGGCTGGAGTGCAGTGGCACGATCTTGGCTCACCCAACCTCTGCCTCCTGAGTTCAGGTGACTCTCCTGCCTTAGCCTCCCGAATAGCTTGGATTACAGGCATGCGCCACCATGCCCAGCTAATTTTTGTATTTTTAGTAGAGACGGGGTTTCACCATGTTGGCCAGGCTGATTTCGAACTCCTGACCTCAAGTGATCCCTCGCCTTGGCCCCTCAAAGTTTTGGGATTACAGGCATGAGCCACCATGCCCAATCCATGCCTCCTTTTTAACAAGAGCTTGTCCTCAGTACCTAAAGCCATCATCATATGGGAGTCAGTGAGCTTCAGGGTTACCACACATTTAAGGATGCTGTCGTCAGATTCTTGTCAACTGCAACTGTCGCTGTGTAACAGTTACTAGGCACAGAGCCTGGTTTCTGGTATGGCTGCGTTGTCTTAGGGATAGGCAACTTTTAAAGAGCCATGCCATTGGCATGGATTTTTTCTTAAAAGTCTTGCTTTGTTGTAGTCTTGTGAAATCCATTCATCATGAAATGCCTATGTCAATGAACTGGACATGGAGGTTACCTCCAGATTTGTATGTTGAAGTCCTAACCCCGAAGGTGATGATGCTAGGAACTGGGACCTTTGGAAGGTGATTAGGTCAGGAGGTAAAGTCCCCATGAACGGATTCATGTTCTTGTAGAAGAAGGACCAGAGAGCTCGTTCACTGCTTCTACCACGTGAAGACACAAAGAGAAGAAGCCATCCCTGAACCAGGAAGAGGCCTTCACCAGACACCGCATCTGCTAGCACCTTGATCTTGGACCTCCCAGCCTCCAGAGCTGTGAGCAACACATTTCCCCGGGCACAGAGAGATGCACTAGCCCTGAAGGCAGCCTGTTGGCAGCAACATGAACCCCCCTCCAGAGCCTTGAACACAGTGCCTTTGGCTGATAAAACGTCTGGAAACATTTAAACCACTTGCTCGTTTAAATCCTCCAAATCTAACTCTCTGAGTCTGGGACTGCATGGAAGGGGAGAAATAATCTGAACAGGTGTGAAGATTCTGCCTGGTGTTCTGCTGCTGCAATGAGTGGGGATCCCAAGAGCATCTCAGAGGGTGAGCAGCTCATCACACTGACAGCCACCATGCCAGGACCTGGGCATATGGTATTATTTAAGTTGATATAGTATTTATTTTTCAATATGAACAGTGACAACAAACATAAAGCCACTGTTTAAAATTATGTAAAACATCCAACATAAAATAGAAGTTTCAAGTTCCTGGTAACAGTGACTCAAAATCAGTAAGATTTATTAATTTGTCATGAAATAGATGCACATTTTGCTTTTGTGGAAATGAAATGCTTCAGCAGTTTTAATGCGTATGTGTTCCGTGATCTCTTTTTTTTTAAACGAGAAGGATCATTGCACTTGCCAGTTTTTCTTGCAACATTGTACATCTTAAGAAGTTTTAAAGTAATTTTCATTTTGAGAAGCTATGTTCTCCACTGGCAACTGTTACTGGCTGAGTTAAATATATACTAAAGAACTCAGAAATGAATTCAGTAAATATTGCTGCCAGTATGCTGCAAGTCTGGTGGGAGTCAAAACATTCGTTCTGATTAAGAACCCATGCCTCTGTTGTTACGGGGAAAGGATTAATGCAAAGCAGCACTGTCTAGGTAAGGCTTTAACGTCCTGCCCTCGAAAATGGTCATCGTATATGGACCATTAGCACAAGACCCTCTACTGCCATCTGCTGGAAATCCGCCAGAGTAAATACCAAAAAAATCCACGATGGCGAGAATGTGCAGGACACCTCTTTAGAAGGTCCCTTTTGGGCAGTGCACAACTAGAACAGTCCCGAATATGGTCATTAAAAACAAGCTAACTCCTTCCTCTGGGTCCCACTCAAAGAGTGATCAGTCTGCTCCACTGAAGGGAATACTGGTTATGGAGGACCTAACCAGACTATATATGCAGAGGGCAATTCAAGAGATTTCCTATGGTAATTTGACCACCTTTTTTTTTTTTGAGACTCGCTCTGTCACCCAGGCTGGAGTGCAGTGGTGCAATTTCAGCTCATTGCAACATCTGCCCCCCTGGTTCCAGCAATTCTCCTGCCTCAGCCTTCCGAGTAACTGGGATCACAGGCACCGGCCAACACACTCGGCTAATTTTGTATTTTTAGTAGAGATGCGGTTTCACCATGTTGTCCAGGTTGGTCTCGAACTCCTGACCTCAGGTGATCCACTCGCTTCAGCCTCCCGAAGTGCTGGGATTACAGGTGTGAACCATGGTGCCTGGCCCAATTTTGACTACATTTGATCACCCCCTTACCCAGCACTTACATAAGGGGTGACTCAGTTTTCCTGGCATATTTAGCTGGCAGAAAATACGACTGATTCTATTATATGTATATGAAATAGCATCGAATTTGAGAGCAAATATGAACACATGAAAGGAAGCTGTGGAATTACATGAATTCTGAGGGCTTTCTCAGCTGATTTTAGTTTGTATGGACAACTAGATGTCTATGTTAAGACTGTTCCCTTTCCAGAGTGTAGAGTTGTCACTGGGAAGTGACCACCTAGTCAAGGATCACTATTTCCCCTCCCTCTTCTCCACTCACCCCCACTTGCATCTAGATGTGACAAGCTTTCACCAATAGAAGTGACACGTGTCTCTTCTACAAGGTGAATATGAAGCAGATGTACCTTTTCCGTCTCCCCTGCCCTGTCTGCAGGCTGCTGCAGAGCTCTGCACTCTGAGGGAAGGGCAAAGCTGAAAAATAGTGTCTGGAGTCCGGCCATCTGGGAGCGTTCATACTGCATTGCTGAGTGAGACCCTTGCATTGCATCAAGCCACCAAACGCTGGAAGCTTATTCATCGCAGTGGCTAGCATTACCTTAATTAATATGATTTGCTATTAATGCACTTAATGCGTTTTGTTGGCCAGTAGATGACTAGTAATACCATGGAGCAAAAGCTACAGAAACTTTTTTTTTTTTTTTTTTTTTGAGACAGAGTCTCGCTCTGTCTGCCAGGCTGGAGTGCAGTGGCCGGATCTCAGCTCACCGCAAGCTCTACCTCCCGGGTTTACGCCATTCTCCTGCCTTAGCCTCCCGAGTAGGTGGGACTACAGGCACCTGCCACCTCGCCCGGCTAGTTTTTTGTATTTTTAGTAGAGACGGGGTTTCACCGGTTTAGCCAGGACGGTCTCGATCTCCTGACCTCGTGATCTGTCCGTCTCAGTCTCCCAAAGTGCTGGGATTACAGGCTTGAGCCACTGTGCCCGGCCTGTTGCTTCTATTTCTATCTTATTATGCTATGTCTTGAAAAGTTGTTGTAGTTATTATTTTTGATAGGTTCATCTTTTAGTCTTTCTACTCTAGATATGGGTAGTTTACACACTACAATTACAGTGTTAACATATTCTGTGTTTTTCTGTGTACTTGCTGTTACCAGTGAGTTTTGGACCTTCAGATGATTTATTCTTGCTCATTAATGTACTTTTCTTTCAGATTGGAGAGCTCCCCCACTTTTTTTTTTTTTGAGGCAGGGTCTCGCTCTGTCACCCAGACTGGAGTGCAGTGGCACAATCTCGGATCACTGTAACCTCTGCCTCTGCCTCCCGGGTTCAAGCAATTATCCTGCCTTGGCCTTCCAAGTAGCTGGGATTACAGGTGTGTGCCACCATCCAGCTAATTTTCACCATGTTGATGGGGTTTCACCATGTTGACCAGGCTGGTCTTGAACTCCTGACCTCAAGTGATCCACCCACCTCGACCTCCCAAAGTACTAGGATTATAGGCATGCGTCACCACACCCGGCTAATTTTTTGTATTTTTAGTAAAGATGGGGCTTCACCATGTTGGCTAGGCTGGTCTTGAACTCCTGACCTCAGGTGATCCACCTGCCTTGGCATTCCAAAGTGCTGGGATTACAAGTGTGAGCCACCATTGCTGGCTGAAGAACTCCCTTTAGCATTTCTTGTAGAACAGGTATAGGGTTGATGAAATCCCTCCGCTTTTGTTTGTCTGGGAAAGTCTTTATTTCTTCTTCATGTTTGAAGGTATTTTTGCTGGATATACTATCCTAGAATAAAAGTGGTTTTTTTTTGTTTGTTTGTTTGTTTTCTCTCCTTTAGCACTTTCAATATGTCAGACCATTTTCCCCTGGCCTGCAACGTTTTTGCTGAGAAGTCTGCTGCCAGATGTATTGGAGCTCTGTTGTATGCTATTAGTTTCTTTTCTCTTGCTGATTTTAGGATCCTTACTTTATTCTTGACCTTTGGGAGTTTGATATGAAATGTCTTGAAATGTTATTTGGGTTAAATCTGCTTCATGTTCTGTAACCTTCTTGTACTTCAATATTGATTTCTTTCTTTAAGTTTTGGAAGTTCTCTGTTATTATCCCTTCGAATAACCTTTCAACCCTGATCTCTCTACCTCTTCCTTAAAACCAATAACTCTTAGATTTGCCCTTTGAAGCTACTTTCTAGATCTTATTGGTATCCTACATTGTTTTTTATTCTTTTTTCTTTTGTCTCTTCTGTGTATTTTCAAGTAGCCTATCTTCAAGTTCACAAATTCTTTCTTCTGCAGGATTATTTCTGCCAAGAGACTCTGAAGCATTCTTCAGGATGCCATTTGCATTTCTCAGCTCCAGTATTTCTGCTTGATTCTTCTAAATTGTTTCATTCTCTGTTAAATTTATCTGATAGGATTTGGAATTCCTTCTCTGTGTTGCCTTTGATTTTGTCGAGCTGCCTCAAAACAGCTATTTCGAATCCTCTGTCTGAAAGTTCACATATTTCTGTGTCTTTGGAGTTGGTCACTCGTGCCTTATGTAGTTTGTTCGGTGAGGTCATGTTTTCCTGGATGGGCTTGATGCTTGTGGATGTTCGCTGATGTCTGGGTATTGAAAAGTTAGGTATTTATTGTAGTCTTCATAGTCTGGGCTTGTTTGTATCTGTCCTTCTTGGGAAAGCTTTGCAGGTATTTGGAGGAACGTGGGTATTGTGATCTATGTCTTTCTCTGGTCACTGCAGCCGTATCTGCTTTAGGGGGCGCCCCAATCCCGGGAATGCTACAGTTCTTGCAGACTCTTAGTTGTATCCCCTTGGTGGTCTTAGGTAACATCTGGGAGAATTTCCTGGATTACCAGGCAGAGACTTTTGTTCTCTTTGCGTACTTTCCCTCATACAAACAGAGTCTCTCTCTTTCTCTGTCTCTGTGCTGAGCTGCCTGGGGCCGGGGAAAAGCTGACACAAGCACCCCTGTGGCCACCATCACTGGGACTGTGCCGGGTCAGACCCGAAGCCAGCACAGTACCAGGTCATGCCCAAGGCCTCCACTGCTCTGTGACCACTGCTCGGCTACCACCTATATTCACTCAAGGCCCAAGGGCTATTCAATCAGCAGATGACAAATCCAGGCAGGTTTGTATCTTTCCCTTCAGGGCTGTGAGTTCTTCCCAGCCCCAGGTGGGTCCGAGATGCCGTCTGATAGCCAGGGCCTAGAGTCAGAAACCTTAGGTGTCCACCTGAGGCTCTCTTCTACTGTGGCTGAACTGGCACCAAAGCCACAAGATAAAGTCCTTCCCATTCTTGCCTCCCTCTCTTCCCTCCAATTTCCTCAAGTAGAGGAGTCTGTCCTCATGGCCACCACTGCCCTAGGCCCATGGCAATTACTGCCTGGCTACTGCCTATGATGTCTACTCAAGGCTCAAGGGCTCTTCAGTCAGCATTTGGAGAATGCTGTCAGTCCTGAGTCTCTCCCTTCAGGGCAGTAGGCTTCCCTCTGGCCCAGGGCAGGTCCAGAAATACTGTCCAGGAGCCAAGGCCTGCAACTAGGGATTCAGGAGCTCACTTGGTGCTCACCCACCTGTGGCCGAGATAGTGCCCAAGCGGCAAGACCAAGTCCCCTTTACTCTTCCCTCTCCTTGCAGAAGGAGCCTCTCCCCACAGCCACCACAGCTGGGAATGTGCTGGGTCACACCCGAAGCCAGCACAGCCCTGAGTCTTGCCCAAGGCCCTTGGTGAGCACTGCTTGGCTACCACTACTTATTCTTCAGGGCCCAGAGGCTCTTCAGTCAGCAGGTGATTACTTCTGCCAGGACTAAATCTTTCTCTTCAAGGCAGCAGGTTCCCTTTTGGCCCCGGGGGTGTTTCAAATGTCATCTGGGAGCTAGGGCTTGGAAGGGGGGCCTCATGACTCTGCCCAGTGCCCTATTCTGCTATGGCAGAGCTGGTACTCACATTGCAAGACAAAATCCTCTTTACTCTCCTGTCTCTTCTCCTCAAGGAGAGAGAGAGGGTCTCTCCTGGAGCTGCGAGCTGCACTGCACGGGGTTAGAGGAGGAATGATGTGAGCGCTCTCTCGGCTGCCTCCGCTGATATCTCACTAGGTTGCCTGCACTCCATGTCCACCCGCTCTGAGTCCAGCACAGCACCAGGACTTGCCCAGGAATTGCAGTCCATGCGGCCGAGACTGCCTTTCAAGTTTACTCAGCACCGCAGAGCACTGTAGCCCACAGTGGCAGGGCTGGCTGGAACTCAAGTTCTGACTGCTGGGATGATTTGCCTGGTGAGGGCTAGTCTAGATCCCTTCATGGGTGTCAGCCGAGTTCTGCCCTGCATTGCTCTCTGCTATGACAGGGCAGCACGGAGCTCCAATGCAAAGTCCCACAATCACTGCGCTCTCCCCTCAACAAGCACACAGATTCTCTCTTCTTGCCATGCAGCTGCTGCTGAGGGATAGGGGAGGAGTGGTGTGGGCAACTCAGGACTGTCTTTCCTACCCTCTTCACTGTATCCTTCCTTAATACGATGTTAAAACCAGTACTGTGATTGCTTATTTGATTTTTGGTTCTGATGAAGGTGCTTTTGTGTGTGGATAGTTGTTCAATTTTGCATTCTTGTGTGTGTGGTGGGGGAACAATCACTGGAGGCTTCTATTTGGCTGTCCAGCTCTACCCCCCACCCCCATCAACTTTGCAACTAGTGGTTTTAATATCCATTTTATATGATTGCCTAGATCCAATATTCTATGAGATAATATTTTTTTTAGTTGGAATTATTCTATAAAGAAGAACTTTCCAGCTGGGCATGGTGGCTCATGCCTATAATCCCAGCACGTTGGAAGGCAGAGGTGGGAGTATTGCTTGATCCTAGAAGTTCAAGACCAGCCTAGGCAACATAGTGAGATCCTGACCCCACAGAAGAAAAGAAAAATAACTTTTCTTCTTCAATTGTTTAGGTTACTCTGAAATACAGTTTTTGTATAGGAAAGTCAGCCATAACTGCTTGATTCTTTCTCTTTGACAATTTTTGGAACAAGTTGCAATGGTGACCATGAAAAATATATTTGACTTAGTACATGCAGTTGCAGTTGTTTTTCTTTGTGATTCTCAAATTCTCCCATCTTTGGCCAGTGGAGGTGCATTCAAATTGAATTCTGTATTCTACTGACATCATCTCAGTAGTCTTTGATAATTCCCTTGCTTTCCGGCAAAACAAAATGTTTTGGGTTCATCTTGGTTCCTTTAAATGTGAAATCGTATTTAGAGGCTACAACCTGGATGCTGTGGGTACTCATTGCTACTGAGTTTACTGTTCTGAGCTTTTTCAGTGAGCAGAGTACTTGGCCTTATGTTAATATTTTCCCAGTCTTTTTGGTCTTCTGAGGTTCTTCTCTTGTGGATTGCTCAGGAAGGGCTCATGAAAGCAATACTTCTGAGTTTTTGTATGTTTGTAACTGTTTATCTGCAGCCTTTCTTCCTCAAGGCCAGTTTGGTTGGACATAAAATCTGTGGCTCATATTTTTTGTCTTTGAATATCCTACGTGTTGTTTCATTGTCTTCTAGCATGAAGTGCTATTTTATAAAAGTCTGAAGGCACTCTGATATTATCCCCTTGTAAGTGACTTTGTTTTTTTGCTTGAATGTCAAAAACATTTTTTCTTTTCTTTTGGAGTCTGTAAGTTTTACTCTAATATGTCTCAGTGCTAGTTTCCTGGCTCAGTTTTCCCAGAATGCAGAATGTTTCTTCCATATCTAGTTCAAGCTAATTTTTATTTCAGGAACTTTTCTTACATGATAAGTTTTAGCGTCTGGCTCTGTTCCTGTGCTTCGGTACTTGTTTGGGATTCTTATTAACATGTTAGATCTTTGTTGTTTATTCTCCATCACTTTTCTCTCAAATTCTTTTTATCTTTTCCATTTGTTTTTTATTTTAAAAAAGCATTTTAAGAGCAGTTTTAGGTTCACAGCAAAATTCCCATATACCTGCAACATACTCCATATTTTTGGTAGTGCTATTAAAGGTGCATTTGCTGTGGAGACGAACCTACATTGACCCGTTTTCTCCTGAAGTCCATAGTTTACATTGGTGTTCACTCTTGGTGGTGTACATTCTGTGGGTTTTGACAAAGGCATAACAACATGTATTTACCATTACAGTACCATACAGAGTATTTTCAGTGCCCTAAAGCTCTCTGCTCTCCACCTGTTTATCCTTCTATCCCCCCAACCCCTGGCAACCACTCGTTTTTTTGGTTTTCTTCTTTTCTTTCTTTTTTTTTTTTTTTTACTTTCGCCATAGTTTTGTCTTTTCCCAAATGTCACATTTGGAATATCTTTTTTGATTTTTAAGACATTTTTCCTTCTCATCTTTGATTTCTCTTAAAACATCGCTCACTATGTTTATTTGCTCTTGTGTTCCTTTTAATTCAGTCTTTATTTTGAAATTATTTTTGTTATTTTATTTCCAGTACTTTCCTGAGTTCTGTTACAGCTCTTGTCAAATCTTCCTTTTCCTCAATCACCTCATCCTTGATTCTGGCTTATGCTGTTTTTTTTTGTTTTGTTTTGTTTTTTAAGGATCTATCTTCTCTTAATTTCTTTTGGCTGGTTTTGAAATGATGGGTCAGTTTACATCCGCTCTGTGGGCATGTCTTTCTGGTGGGTTTCATTATCTGCAGAGACGTTACACTCCCTCTGATTCTTCCTCGCTCTCTGTTTAATAAAGACTTTGCACGAAATTTGAGGGTGCATCTTTTCTGTTGTTCATCTTTTAAGTGAGTTGAATGTGCTTATACTTTAGAGAGAAGAGTTGGAACATGATTTACCTTTTTCCTAACTTCATAGTTCTCTAATTCTCTCTTCGGCTGTTTTCTCAGTGATAAAAATATATATGGACTAGTGCTACCTCCTCTGCTTCTCTACCCTCTTTAATCTAAACTTTCTTTTTCCTTTGTCACTACCTTTTCTGTCCTGTGATCAATTTGGAATTTACTCCAAATTGTCTCTCAGTGAGAGATTTTGTCTTAGAATGAAGCTTCTTTCATACTAGAAGAAAACACAGGGTAAATCCTCCATGACACTGATTTGGGAAATTATTTTTAAAGATGTGAACCCAAAAACACAGACCACAAAAGCAAAAATAGACAAATAGGATTACATTAAACTAAAAAGCTTCTGCACGGCCAAGGAAACAATCAACAGAGTGAAGAGACAACCTACAGAATGGGATAAAATATTTGCAAACCATATATCGATAAGGGTTAATATCTAAAATATATAAGGAACTCAAACAACTCAATAGCAAGCAAACAACCCAATGTAAAAGTGGGCAAAGGATCTGAATAGATGTTTCTCAAATAAAGAAGGAAGCTTTATTCTGTGAACATCTAGAGTGTGTAGCACCCAGACTGTCCCTGCACATCAGTCTTGTAGCATCATTGTCAATTTGCTGCCACCCACAAATTGATTCCTGCAGAATCTCCCTTAATTCCACCTGTTCTCAGACAGGCTCGCCATGCTTTTTGATGAGCACCTGTTGGTGATTCGGGTGTTTTCATATCCTTGGGGATGTCAGATGTTGTCTGTGGATCTTTAGATTTACTGTCTTATTTGCTGTGTTTTTATGTGAAGACTTAGACAGCCCAAAAAACGACACTGCCACCACCACTTTTCCAGAATTGCAAAAATCTTAATGAAGTTGCTACCGTAAGAATAATACATATTCTTTCATTGTTACATTGCCTTCCTCTCTCTGATCTTCCTGCCTCCCACTTATCAGAATCCTCATGATTATATCAGGCCCTGTTGGAAAATCCAGGATAACTTTCCCACCTTAACATCGTTACTGTAACCCCACCCACATGATCAGTTGATATTGACATTATGTTCCCCCAAGGCAATGTAGAGGCTGCCGGATCCTTGGTTCCAGTTCTGAGTGCAAGATCCGCAAACAAGGCTTTGCATCCTGGGGTGGAACGTATCGAATAATCTACATATGTTATCTGGAATTCTTCTGTAAAAAACGTGTCCTTTCTCCCTCATTAATTTATTTATTCAATTGTTTATTTGTGGCATAGACTCATATACTTTTATACTTTGGGATATAGTCTAATACTAAATTTTTAAGTTTTGTTTTTCAGATGGCTTCAATTTTGGCCATTGGGAACTCTTTCAGTTTGGTTGCTTTGTCCCTTTGATTTACCTCCATCATTGTGTGTGTGTGTGTGTGTGTGTGTTTGTATTTGTGTGTGTGTGTGTGTAGAAAGCCCTATTGCCACTTGCCCCCCAACATTGTGTTTTTTGAGTACTTTCTGGCACTACAAGACACTCCAGGACACTCCAGGTTCATGGTATGTTTTCCCTGCCTCAGCCCTAGAATCAGCCCTGGTTCCTTTCATTGGAGAAAGATATTTGGAAACCAAGATCTGGGTGCTTGGTGTGCTCTCTGTAATAGGTATCACTGCCAAGGCTTCTTGGTACACAGAGTTAGAAATATATCTATGTATACCAACATATATATATACACACACACACACACACACACCCCTACAATCATTTCTGCATCTGTCTACCTGGATATATAAGTAAACATGAGTTCGTTCTAATGTCTGATTCCAATCCGTAACACAGGGTTCATTCTGATCTTGTGTGGTCTTATTTGTAACCTCTTTTTCTGACTATGATAAATCTGGCTTCCATTTTTTAAAGCATTTATTTATTCAGTCATTCATGCATTCATCCATAGTATAATGTAATTCTGAATTAGTAACCCATATCCCCATGTGAAACAAAGTTACAACTAGAGTGCAGTATTCATGTCACATCTTTTCGTCTTTAGCCTTAGTTTCTACTCAAAGCACCATTTTTAACATTACTTAGGCCATCATTTTACCCTACGTCCTTCAGTAAAGTTATGTCATATATTTCTAATACAGTTAGATTCACTTGTCACAATCTGCTTTCCATCCTTGTGTTGCTCACATTTGGGTTGATATTTTAAAATTCCACACATTACAGTTGATTCTTTGTGGTGTACCGTTCTGCGAGAGTGGACAACGCACAGTCATATACCCACCACCCCCACACCATGCAAAACGGTTCCATCACAACTAAAAATTCCCCACTGTGATCTTTGCAATCAGCCTCTACACCTCCCGACAACCCCTGGCAACCGCTGAGCTGTTTTCCATCATTATTGTTTGCCTTTTCCAGAATGTCATACAAATGGAATCTTTTTCCCTTGATCAATTGCTCATTCATTTTCATTCCTGAGTAGGATTTGATTATATGGTGATTGTATAGGTATGCCACTGTTTTACTTTTTTCTTTCTTTTTTTTAGAGACAGGGTCTTGCTATGTTGCCTAGGCTGTCCTAAAACGCTTGGACTCAAATGATTCTCCCTTCTCAGCCTCCTTAGTAGCTGGGATTATAGGCACACACCACCTCACCTGGCTGTTTATCAATTCACCTACTGAATGATATTATTACTACTTCCAGATTTCTGTTAATAATGATTAAAGCTGCTACCAACATTTGTAGATGTTTCTATGTGCATATAAGTTTCAAATTCTTTTAGGTAAATACCTAGGAGTGTGACTGCTGGATCATACGCTAAAGTGTATGCCTAACTCTATAAAAACTACCAAATTGTCTTCCGAAGTGGCTGCACCATACTCCATGCCCACCAGCAATGAATGAGAGTTCTTGTTGGTTTGTGTCCTTAATAGCACTTGGCATTGTCACTTTCTTGGAATGTGTGCCCTCCCCCACATCAGCACCTATTCTTTCTAGGGAAGCCATTGCCCTAGAAACATACTCTGTGACTGAAACTTCCCTTATGGCAAGAGCTGAAGCAAGAGTCATTCCTATTTTTAAATCCAGGTCTTTATTTTGCCTGTGCAAATATGAATGCAGGCATAACTAATAGTTAAGGCTTTTAAAATATATACATTTTGAGGAGGAAAAGAGGAGAGAGAAAGAGGAAGAAAGAAGAAAGAAAAAAGGAAAGAAAGAAGATTCATCTTCGGGTAATTTACATAAGGATGGAATATTGAGGTCATAATTTGCAATCACAGAACTCAAAAATATAAATCTGTTATAAAATGTTAATGAAATTATATTTACTGGGGTTTGTTTTTTTAAAAAAAGCTAATTTCTGCAATCTGCGAGCTTTCGGTGAGCCAAAAGCTTTGCCCCGGGATGCAATTCCAAGGGATCTTGAGGCTTCCTCTTCGTGGGTGAAGGGGCAGTTTGCAAAGATACATGCCTAATGGTCTCATCTTCTAAAACTCTTAGTTGTCGGCTTTTTTGGTTTAGGACACCACTCCAGCCTTCAGTCTAAAAGGCTCTCCCTGTACGTTGCTCTCCTCCTTGGGTTAGAATAGGTCACCGAGGGCCTTGACCCAAGAATGGAGGATAGGGGCTGTCTTTGAATCTCTTTGGCAAGTGAGAAGGAGGGGATGTCTCTTCTCCTGAGATGCTCTTTTCTGTAAAACAGACTCTGGTTTCACAGTGGCTGGATGGCAAGGAGTCTGGATTTGCTTCACAGATTGGAAGTGACCTCAAATGGGGCAGCCTCTTTCCATCCTACAGAACTTCTACTTGCCATAGCACTCCCAAAGGCCAGGGTTTCCAAGGCCCCAAAGAGCACACGAGGTGATACCAGAGTCAGAAATATGCCTCAAACTGTCTTGTGTAAGTCTGAATTTGAGTCACTACGTTGTACCTTCAGCTTTCTGTTATATACCCATTATCAGGTGGTGGTGGAGTGAAGTTGGGGAGGAGAAAAGTGACTAAATAATCTTTCATTGATAAGAAAATTAGATTAAAAAGCCTAAAAACGCCTTGCAGATTCCATAAAAAAGTAGTGAGAGTCCTGTGTGCACACTTTCATATACTTGGACCGGGGATACTTTGCACTTTGCAAAGCCCTGCCTGGTGCAGTGTTTCATGCGGACCTCACAGTCAAACCTGGCACTTCACTGGGACTGAGACAAAAGTCCCGTTTTCTAGGTGAAGAAACAGGCTCTCTTGGGCAGTCACACAGCTTTTAAAGGGTGAATAGAGCTGGAATTAAACCCTGACCAAGTTCCATGCCACACAGCTGTGGCCACATAGCGTCACCCTGACAGTTGACCCCGTGAAGCAGGAGACAGATGCTGCATTTTCACTGTTGTTTGTCCTCTGTTTTTGTAGCATCCCCGGGAACTTCCCCATCAGCCAGGGGGTTGTCCCCACCACCCTTCACCTGGCTCTCCAGTTGGCTGAGACGCTGCTTCATCTTCATCTGGGTGGCGCTGTACTCAGCCAGGAGGCGTGCAAACCTGGTCTGCAGGGTGTCCAGGGAGGACCCCAGCTGCTCCACCTTCTCCTCAAGGTCCTTGGGGTCCGCCCCCGCCCTGGCCAGCTCCTCATCAATCAGGTTGTCCTTCATCAGGATCTGCCGTCCTTTCTCCTCCAGAGCCTTCTTGGCTTCGGGGTACTCGGTGAGGGCCTCCATGAGATCGTCCTTGGAGAGGCAAAACAGGTCTGAGTAGCCGATGCTGCGGATGTTGGCCGTCCTGCGGTTCCCCGATTTGCTCCCCTTGATGTTCAGGATGCTGATCTCCCCGAAGTAGCTGCCATCGCTGAGGACCACGAACTGGGTGACCCCATCATCGGCCACCACGGCCAGCTTGCCCTCATTGATGATGTACATCTCCTTCCCAATGTCTCCCTTCTTGCAGATATAATCCCCAGGGCTGAACACAGTGGGCCGCAGCTTTAGCACCAGCTCCACCAGCAGCCCCGCTTCACAGTCCTGGAAGATGCGAACCTTCTTCAGCGTGTCCAGGTGCACGTTGATGGCGATCTCGGCCTTCAGCTTGTCTGGGAGGCTCTTGAGCACCTCCTTCTCATCCACCGTCTTCTTGTTGGCCCACAGGTAGTCAAACCACCGGATAACCCGCGTCTCCAAGTCCTTGGTCACCTTGCGGAACTGCATGTACTGCTTGATGGAGTCAATCTTGGCCTGGAACTCTGCCCGTGAGGCGTTCATATTCGAGATCATGGAGCCCACATTGCCCACAATGGTGGCAAAAATCAGAACGCCTACCAAGAAGTCTATGACCACAAAGAGATACTCCTCATCTTTCACGGGGGGTGGGGTCTCACCGATGGTGGTAAGGGTCAAGGTGGACCAGTAGAGGCTGTAAATGTACTTCCTGGAGAGGCGCCCATGCTCTGGGATTGAGATGTTTGGGTAGACCCAGGAGTCTGTCCCAAAACCAATGAACTTGGAAATAGCAAAGTAGATGCAGGCATTCCAGTGGATGATGACGAGAATATACAAGACCAAATTCCCAATCCTGAATATATTGGGGTAGTTGGTCCTCGTCTCTGTGCGGTCAAAGAATTCAAAGAGCCGGGAAAACTTCAGTAGGCGGTTGAACCTCAGTTCTGGGTAGTTCATGCCCACCTTTAAGTAAGCCAGGTCGGTGGGGACCAGGGATAACACATCCAGCTTGAATTGCATGGTCGTCTTGTAATGCTGCCACAGCCTGTTGGTATCACTGACCATTAAGCCTTGCTCAAGAAAACCTAAAGAAGAAGATGGAGGTCACTCGGGCATCACAGAGGCCGACTTTTTTTGACCACAGTACAAAGAATCATCTTTTACCTCATGGCTACAGAATATGCAGTGATACATATATAATAGAAATTATTTCAAAACCAACACTTACCATGACTATAGGAAATGCACTCTGATATTTTCTATTCTATGAGGTTCTATCTCTTCTATTGAATTTTTTTAAAACATAGGTCGATTGAGTAAATTTAAGTATAAATGAGGTATTAGATGATAACAAGGAATGATTATTAAATTTTAAAAGATAAATGGAAATTATATACATATTTTTAAAAAGGATCCTTTAAAATTAGAGATACATGTTGTAAATCAAAAAGTGATGGTGGACCAAGTGCCGTGGCTCATGCCTATAATCCCAGTACTTTGAGAGGCTGAGGCGGGTGGATCACCTGAGGTCAGAGGTTCGAGACCAGCCTGGGCAACATGGTGAAACCCTGTCTCTACTAAAAATACAAAAATTAGCCAGATGTGGTGGCGCACCCCTGTAATCCCAGCTACTCGGGAAGCTGAGGCATGAGAACCACTTGAACCCAGGAGGCAGAGGGTGCAGTGAGCCAAGATCGCACTACTGCACTCTAGCCTGGGCAACAGAGTGAGACTCTGAGTCTTAAAAAAAAAAAAAAAAAGAAAAGTGATGGAGGCGATCTCAATTGATTTAGAGGTTTATTTTACCAAGGTTGAAAGTACACCTAGGAGAAAGAAACACAAGTCACAGTAGGATCTGTGGCCTGTGCTTTTTCCAAAGAGGATTTTGAGGATGTCAATACTTAAAGGGAACAGAGCAGGCAGCAGGCAGGACAGGAAAGAAGAAAGAAAAGAAAGGGTGGGTAGGCAATGAGGCCAGTAGTTACATTCTTGTGAGGCTTTGATTAGCACTCAGTGAATCTACATGTGAAAAGAGGGGAGAGGAGGAAAAGTACATTATGCAAACTACATTTTACATAAGATAAAGTAAGCATGTGAAATTACAGCTATCTGTTTGGGAAGAAAAGGAAGGCAGCTTTTGCATGACTCAGTTCCCAAGCGTAACTCTTCCCTTTGGCACAGTGAGTTTGACTTCCCGAGATATTCTATTTCTATTCAAAACGCTAAAGTGCTTACTGCCTGGGGTTTGCTTACACCAGTCAAGAAAAGGGTGGATGAAACAAAAAAGCAAAAACAAAAACAGGAAAATGAAACAAGAAAAGGGTGGATGAAACAAAAAAGCAAAAACAAAAACAGGAAAATGAAACAAGAAAAGGGTGGATGAAACAAAAAAGCAAAAACAAAAACAGGAAAATGAAACAAGAAAAGGGTGGATGAAACAAGAAAAGGAGCAAATGAAACAAGATGGGCAGAATGTTGATAACAGCTGGAGCTGGGTGAGGGTACATGGGGATTCATAACACTATTCTCTCTGCTTTTGCATACATTTGAAAATATTAATAATAAAAATTAAAAAAACACAGGCCATGGCCTCCCAAACTGATTTCACCAGTCAGCAATGGGGCACAACCTGCCTTTTGAAAACACCTCGCAGGAACACAGCTGTCCTTGGTTGCATGTGACTGTTACCCAAGGGGCATTAAAAACATATGAAGTTCGGGACCCACCCCCAAAGAATCTGACTGGTCTGGAGATGGGGTGGACACCTAGAGCCAGGGGCATTATAATGGGTGAAATCAATTAAGGAGGCCATGACCCACATTCTTTTTTGTTTTTTACATTTTCAAACATGCACAAAAGTAGAGAGAATGATAGAATTAGTCCTTTTAAAGTTGTGGTGAGCATCAGTATTTCCCCGAGGGCTGTGTGAAACGCAGAGTGCCAGCCTGCAACCCAGAGTTGGCTCCTGGAAGTTGGGGGCAAGTCCAGCAAGTTCCAGGTGATGCTAGGGCTGCGGGTCCAGGCCACTGAGGCTAGACTGGGGTAGGACGTCCCACTCTGCTCAAACTGAAAATCTACTGTGCCGTCACAATGAAGAACACCCTGCTTCCCAGCCCCCAGTTCTTCTTAGCATTATTTGTTATACATGAGTTACTGAGGGCCTCGATCATTATGTAGCCTCCTGTGCCTCCAGCCTCCTCCCCACTTCTTTAAGATGTCGTCTCACAATTTAATGATGTTTTCCTTGGGGTGTGATTCCTGTGCCTCCCTCTCTCCCAGCTTCCTGCTGAATCTTGAGTTGCTTAGGATACTACCCAAGCACAAGAAGGCATAGGGTTAATGTCTGAGTCAGGGTGTCTCATCCCACTGAAGCTGGGCTGAGACCAGGGAACATCAGCCCAATGGGCCACTTACAGAGCTCGTGTGTCTATGGAGTTTAACGTGACTGCAGTAGGGGAGCAGATGGCCAGGGCTGGCTAGGTCACCCATGCAAGCCTCAGCCTGTGTATCTGAGGTCTTCTAAGTTATGATGCTAGGCACCAGTGTGGAAGCAAATGGTGGACCAGTCTGGCATGGCTGGGCAGCGACTGTGGACTTTGGACAAGTCACTTGGTGTCTCTGACATTGGTTTCTAAATCAGCAAGATGGGAGGTGATCATGCCTGTGCTTCTTGTCTCATGCAGTGGTTCTAAAGAAGATGCCAGACGCGCTTGAAATATTTTGTACACGGAGCCACACAGAGGTTGGCTACTGTGATCTGCTGGTCTTTGCATCAACACCTATGGCATAGCATTATTTTATTTTATCTTTTTTTTTTTTTTTTTTTTTTTTGAGACAAGGTCTTGCTCTGTAACCCGAGGCCATGACTCCCTTTAGTCTTGACCTCCTGGACTCAAGCAATCCTCTCACCTCAGCCTCCTGAGGCACACACCAGCACGCCCAGCTAATTTTTTCTTTTTGTAGAGACAAGGTCTTGCTATGTTGCCTTGGCTAGTCTGGAACTCCTGGCCTCAAATGACCCTTCTGTCTTGGCCTCTCAAAGTGCTGGGATTACAGGTGCCTGCACCCATGCCTGGCCTGGCACAGTTTTTAGTTCAAAAATCTTGGAAACAGGGCCTCTACCAGCTTAGGCAATGTCTTTGTGCAGATTAGAAAAAGACGTCCCAAGCGCACACAGTTCAGCACCTAAGAAATGTGAGGGGTGAGTATCCTTTCCCATCCCCAACCAGAGATGATGTGAAGGAAGTCCTCATTCACCGGGACCCTATTTCAGATTTTCATTCTCCACATGTTAAAACTCCTCTGAAAGCCACGGAGTAACATGTCCTGGATCCTCTGACTGTCTGAGAAGAGAAACTCCAAGATTGCCTGAGCTCTCCGTCCTGCTCACCCCAGTGTCGAGTAGTGAGAGCTGGAGGGGTCCTTCGAGATTGCAGTTGGGCCTGCTTCTTTCTTTCTTTTTTTTTTTTTTTTTGACAGAGTGTTGCTGTGTCGCCCGGGTTGGAGTGCAGTGGCGTGATCTCCACTCGTTACAACCTCCACCTCCCGGAGTTCAAGCGATTCTCCTGCCTCAGCCTCTCAAGTAGCTGGGATTACAGGCACATGTCAGCAGGCCCAGCTAATTTTTGTATTTTTAGTAGAGATGCGGTTTCACCATGTTGGCCAGGCTGGTCTTGAACTCCTGACCTCCAGTAATCTGCCCACCTTGGCCTCCTAAAATCCTGGGATTACAGATGTGAGCCACTGCGCCTGGCCCAGCCTGCTTATTTCAGCGGTGACAAAAAGAAGGCCCAGAGAGACAGCCTGACTTGCTCAAGGTTACACAGCTTGTCGGAAGGGCAGAGCCCAGAGCTTAGGTGTCCTGGCTCCTGCTCAGTGTCCTGTCCAAGGGTTCCATGTAGAGGGGCTTGAGGCCGCACCACCTACCCTCACGGTCGTAGGTCCCCAGACCTGCCTGGCCTCTCATGGTCAAAGGTCAGCAACGTCCAATCCACTGTGCTGGGTCTCCCGGAACACGCCTGTGGGCGCCATGGTCCCCTCCCCAGGCCTGGGGCACACTCACCTGTCCGAGCTCGCACGAGCGCATCCAAGGCATACAGGACATCTGCCGAGTAGTCCAGGAACAGCCACAGCATCAGGTACTCGGACTGCAGCTCATCGAAGCAGGCCCTAAAGACGCCAATTGGGAGACGGATGGCTGTGCGTGTTTCTGGAGCACGGTCCACCCGTGTGTGGGCACCGGCTCTGTGCTGAAGACGCTGGATCATGTCATCTGGGAATGGCCCTGCCTGCGGTGTCACTACCACAGCATAATCACCCCAGCTTCCGATGAGGCACCACTGTCTCTGAGAAGCTTTTCTGTCCCACAGTCACAGAACTCCTGAGAGGAGCCAGGACTGACCCCAAAGAGCGGCCCCATTGCGTCTCAGCAGAGAGCTACAAGATCCCAGGAGGTACTGTTTTCCAGGCCTCACTGGCAAAGTCAGGTAAAGGGGCTAAGGACCTGCCCTTTCTGGGGTCAAATTTCAACGAAAAATAAGAGAATTTCTGAGAGATTAACAATGGAACAGGCAGTAAATATTTTCTACCTTCTCCATCTTTCTGCTGTTTCCCACACAGGCAGCACCCTCAGCTCTTCTCCTAGCCTCACGGGCACAGCAGCCTGCCCCTGCCGCCCCTCTGCAGCTTGCTCAGCACCCCAAAGCCTCCTGCCATATATATATATATATATATATATATTAGCCGGGCGTGGTGGCTCATGTATGTAGTCACAGCTACTCGGGAGGCTGATGCAGGAGAATTGCTTTAACCCGGGAGGTGGAGGTTGCAGTTAGCTGAGATTGCGCCACTGAACTCCAGCCTGGGTGACAGAGTAAGACTCTGTCTCAAAAAAAAAAAAAAAAAAAAAGTAGCAGCTTGTCCCTGCCTCCCTACCCTGCAGCACATTCAGAACCACCCACTTATCCCTCCAAAGAGAAGCAACCGCCCCTGCATCCTCCTCGTACAACTCACTTGAGGGGACCCCACAGTGCCGGAACCCTGACTGTCCACCTTAAGCTCAGTTCTCCACCCATGCTTCAGAGCACCCTGATGGTCCTCTTGGGGAACCTTCTATTTTTAAAGGGAGAAACTGAGGCACAAGAACTAAGTGGTGGCCGTGAGGGGTCCAGGCCTCAGGCCTCCTGAGTGAGAGTTGGAGCTCTGCCTCCTTGGCCTGGTGCGACGTTCCCTCCTTTCCACTGCATCTCCCACCCCCTGCTGCTCACCTGCAAATAAGCAGACACCAGTTATAGAAGACAGGCAGGGCGATGACGGTCAGCCAGTGGTAGTACAGGTTGCTGGAGGGGTCCACCACGATCGCATCCTTCTTCTTCGTCTTCTTCCTGGAAACCCACACACACACAAACAGTGCACCGTGTTTCAAGACTGTAGCTTTGGAGGGTTTGAGAGACCTGGATTCCCTTAGAGACTCTACGGCCATTTTAGGCTGAAGCCCAAGATGTGGCTGTCCACAACAGGGTCCTCTTAGTTATCAAGGGAGTCACATGGAGAGTCCCTGTAGGGGAAGACAAGCCGAGAGGTAGGGTAGACTCCAGAAGTCCTTTTCTCCCAGTTCAGTCCCAGGAAGTCACAGTTGACTATAAGGTCATGGTGGACATTCCCATGTGCCCATGGCAACATCCACACCCTTCAGGATGCTGAGAATGAAAATGCAGCATGGCAATGTCACAGAGGTCTGCTGAAGTCTGGGGAACTTCCAGAAAATGCTGATTCCCGGGGCCCACTCACCTCTTCCAGGGCTGGGCCTGGGAATGTGCATTTAAGCATTGCCTAGATAGTTCTGAGGCAGCTCCTCTCTGGATAGAGTTGGGGAGCCCCACAGTATTCCCTGGAGAACCCTCTCCACCTCCCTCACTGTGTTTGCGCGGACGTTGTAAAGGCTCATTTCCAAGGGCTTGCATCGCGCCTCTCCATCAAAAGCCTGGGAATAACCTGTTATGTGGGCCCGCACTGAATGAAAAACATCGCTTAGAGGACTTAGCTTTTATTCTTAGACTTTCCCGCAGATTCAAGTTTACAGGCTGTACTGGAGACTTCCTTTTCGTTAGGTCCATGTGTCCCCTCTGTCGTCCCATGTGACCCACGCTGGCCTAGGCTTGCAGAGTGCTCCTGTGTCCCATCGGAGACCCCAGGGACTTCCTGCCTTCACCGGGATGCTGCGGTTCGAGGTCACTCACCGACGGGGCTTTGGGGCGTTCCCAACAGCTCTCATCACCACTGAATCTGGGTGAAAGTTTGTGAACATTGTATCTTCCAGTGCCCCAGAGAAACCCTCAGCCTACCCTGACTGTGTGGTCCACTTGTGAGGGCAAACGAAATGCTTCGAGTGGGGGGGTCACATGAGCAGGCTCACAGGGACAGCCCCCGGCTGCCCCCGGAGGCTGCAGACGAGCAACTCTCTTTACTTGTAAGCCCGCCTTGAGTTCTCAGAGCTCGGAGAGGATTCCTTCTGCAAGACGGGGGCTTCACATGGCCTCAGGAGGCATGGTCTGCAGCCTGGGGCCGACTTTTCCTCCGCTCCAAGCACCCCCTCCCCTCCAGGGCCGACGCTAAGGCCCCTGATAGCGTTGCTCCAAGACACCCAGCCCTGGAGCCCTGCAGGGAGGAGGGGTCAGGCCTGCTGGGACCATGGCACCCCGTCCTTAGAGGCAGCTTCCTTCAGTATTTCCTCTTCTTGTTTTAGGTAGTTTTTTCTCTCTTCTTTTCTTCTCTTCCTTCTTTTCTGCCTTGTTGCTGGATGATGCCGAGGGACACTGAGCAGTGTTCATATATCAACAACATTACCAATCAACGACATTACCAAGTGGAAAGGGCAGGCTGCGGAGTGATGAAGAGAGGGCGCGGCGTGCGGCGTCGTGGAGAGAGGGCGTGGCGTGCGGCGTCGTGGAGAGAGGGCGTGGCGTGCGGCGTCGTGGAGAAACGGCGTGGCGTGCGGCGCTGTGGAGATGCGACGTGGCGTGCGGCGCCGTGGAGAGGGGGCGCGGCGTGCGGCGTCCTGGAGAGAGGGCGTGGCGTGCGGCGTCGTGGGGAGGGGGCGTGGCATGCAGCGCAGTGGAGAAAGGGCGTGGCGTGCGGCTCCGTGGAGAGGGGGCGTGGCAAATGGGTACAGCAAGTTGGGATGGAATGGGGTTATTGATTTGCTATTATTATTCCTGAAGCACGAGGTAAACCACCCCATTCAGCATACACTGAGAAATTAATGGCTCAGTCTAATGTTCTACAATTTCTGATCTATTTTCGTGAGCTCCTGGGAAGTCACAAACAGCCAGAGACTGGAGACGTTTTGAGGTAGGAGGACAGAGACCCGAACCCACACAATGAGGTTGGGAAAGTTACTGGGAGTTTTGGAAATCCCACTCCAGGCTCTCTGTACTGAATGGAAGGGTATGGCCTGTCCGTTTTTCTTGAAACCTGTCTCTGGATCCGATGAAAACCTGGGCCTTTGGCCGGGCGCGGTGGCTCAAGCCTGTAATCCCAGCACTTTGGGAGGCCGAGACGGGCGGATCACGAGGTCAGGAGATCGAGACCATCCTGGCTAACACAGTGAAACCCCGTCTCTACTAAAAACACAAAAAACTAGCCGGGCGAGGTGGCGGGCGCCTGTAGTCCCCGCTACTAGGGAGGCTGAGGCAGGAGAATGGCGTAAACCCGGGAGGCGGAGCTTGCAGTGAGCTGAGATCCGGCCACTGCACTCCAGCCCGGGCAACAGAGCAAGACTCCGTCTCAAAAAAAAAAAAAAAAAAAAAAAAAAAAAAAAAAGAAAACCTGGGCCTTCATGAGAAAGCCAGTGAGCAAAAGGGAACCAAAATTCGAAGAGGCGGGTCTGTGACGCGTGTAGTGGCAAATACGTGTCGTCGCAGGCTGGCAAATGTGGCAGGGTTCAGACACGCCTTCAGACTTTGCTTGGCTGCGGGGTAGTTCCGGCAGTGCCCGCAGGACGGTCCTGTGAGTGCAGGGTTTTCTTCAACATATGGCTTTACACTGCTCCCTCTTCTTTACTGGGTGTCTTTTAAGGGCTAGGAACTCTTATAAAGTTAACTAATGAATACATGTAACATTTCTTCAAGGCAGGCAGTGATGCCCCATTGAATAGTTGAGGAAACAAAGGTTGCAGAAGGGACAAGGCCTGGAGTCCCCTTTGGGTCCCTCTGATTTCTCTCTCCCACACGCTGAAGGAAGGCATGGGTTGAGAGATAAATTCTGCTAATTAGACACTCATTGAAAAAGATCCATCCACAATTACCTAACACTTCCTATGGAAATAATCAAGGCTGTGTGCAATGCATGTGGAAAAATAATTACCGCCATTATTCATGACAGTCAAAAAGGGAGAGCCACCGAATCACACCACCGTACAGGCTCATCCACAACGGTGAATTCTATGTGGCCATTTAAAACGCTGTTTCAGAAGACATGGGCAAACAGCTCTAAGTTAAAAAGCAGACTACAAAGAGTTTATCATAATAGCTGGATCAGTTTTCTATTTCTGCCGGAACAGATTACTGCAAAGTGACGCAACATAAATGTCTTATCTTGCAGATCTGTAGGTCAGAAGTCTGCTGTGGATCTCACCAGACTAAAATCAAGGTGTTGACAGGGCTGCCATCCCCCAGAGGCTCTAGCGGGGCTCTGATTCCTGCTCATTTGGATCTTGAACAGAATCCAGCTTCTTGCGATTGCAGGGCTGAGGTCCCTGTTTCCCTGCTGGCTGCACCTTTCGAGGCTGTGGCTTCCTTAGCTCGGGTCCCTTTCCTCCATCTTCAAAGCCAGCAGCGATGGGTCCAGTCTCCCTCACACTGTGACTCTCTTCTTCTTCCATTTACTTTTTCCGGCCCACTCTTCTGCTTTTAAGGACTCATGTGATTACATTGGGCCCACCCTGATAATCCAGGATAACCTACCTGTGTTAGTCTATTCTCATGCTGCTAATTAAGACATACCCAAGAGTGGGTAATTTATAAAGGAAAGAGGTTTGGACTCACAGTTCCATATGGCTTGGGAGGCCTCACAATCATGGCGGAAGGCAGATGAGGAGCAAAGTCACATCTTTTGTGGTGGCAGGCAAAGAGTCTGTGCAGGGGAACCCCCCTTTATAAAACCATCAGATCTCGTGAGACTTATTTACAGCATGGGGAAGACCCGCCCCCACGATTCAATTACCTCCCACCAGATCTGTCCCACCACACATGGGAATTAGAGGAGCCACAATTCAAGATGAGATTTGGGTGGGGACACAGCTGAGTCAAATCGTTACCTATCTCAAGGACCTTGAATTTAATCACATTTACAAAGTCCCCTTTGCCATGTAAGGTAACCTGTTTACAGGTTCTAAGGATTAGGATGGTAGACATCTTTTGAGGGAGATTGTTCTGCCTACCACACAAGCCAATATTTATTGAGCACTTACTATGTACCAGGCACTGTTCTGAGCACTTTACACAGAGTAACACATTTAGTCTTCACTCCCACCCTGTAATAAGACACTATTACAATCCTCATTTTATAAGCCAGGAAACAGACACACAGAGAAGTTAGGTAACCGGCTTATATGGTTTGAATCTGTGTTCCTGTCATGGTGGTGGATGTCTCATGGTTTAGCACCAACCCCTTGGTGCTTTGCTTGAGATAGTGAGTGAGTTCTCTTGAGATCTGGTTGTTTAAAACACCTACCCCACCTTCCTTCTGCTCCTGCCCTGTGAGACTCCTTGCTCCCGCTTTGCCTTCGCCATGATTGAAAGCTTCCTGAGGCCTGCCCAGAAGCAGAAGCTGCTGTGCTTCCTGCACAGCTTGCAGTACCTCAAGCCAATTAAACCACTTTTCCGATAAATTACCGAGTCTCAGGCATTTCTTTATAGCCATGTGAGAATGGACTCATACACTTGTCCAAGGTCACAAAGCTCTGAGGCAACTGAGTTGGGAAACAGATGCTCTTAACACGCATATGTATATATAAAACATATTGTATCGATCTCTTTATTCGATATATATGCTCAGGAAGAAGTTGGAAGTGTATTTGTCAACATGTTAAGTGGGGCTCTCTCTGAGAGTGGAATTCCACGGTTAGCATGAAGTGCGATTTTTGTGTGTGTATGCCCCTGTGTGCTTTTCTTGCCTTCCAAGTTTTCAGCAAGAGTATTTCAATAAAGTGAATTAGAATAAAAGGTGATTAAAATCATTAAATGAAAAGAGCAAGGAAAGTTACCCCTCCTCTGGCCTCCAGGGTGATGTGAATCCCGGTCTCTTTTCAGCCACTGGAGTCTTAACGTCAAGTGACCAGCAGACGGCGCTGCCCTCAAGCTTATTGGGTGAGCTTTGCCCTGCAGTTTAACCAGACCGGACTCAGCTTGCCTTGTGCAAGATTTGTGGCCCTGGAGTACGGGCCTTGGCCTGTCCTCTGGCTACCAAACTGCCGAGGGCCTAGGAAAGACCTGGCACCATGGGCTGCATCCCCAAATCCACCCAGCACTGCCCCAAAAGAACCCTACACAGAGCTGCAAAATGCTACCGATTTTGGCTGGGAACAGTTTGATGGGGGAGGGAAAATTATTCAGGACAAAAGAGACCATATGAAAATGACAGAAACGGAGTGGAAGAATCAGGGAAGGTGTTCATAAATAATTTTTGTGTGTGCCAGTTGTCCTCATTTTGGGACAGTTCCCAGTTTTGTCCCTTGGTCCTTGGCTTCGAAGTGGACCCGTGAAGTGAGCCCATTTATTGAAAGATTGAAGAGCTGGATGCAGCCCATGCTATCCACCCACATCCTTGCCCACACCCCAGCCCCAGGACAAAGATGTCTAGAAACCCCCAGGACCTCTGTCCATGGTTTCAGTATCTGGAGCCTCTCCCTGCCTGAAAGCCTGGGCTGCAAGGGTTGGCTTTAAGTCTAACACAGATCACTGTAGCTATTGCTTTGTAGAGAAAATCATCTCATTTTTCTTTATGGATGGTGTTTGGTCTCTGGATTTGATGTCCAGATTTATGCAAACAAAAGACATGCTTCCTTCATGGAGAAAATAGAAAAAAGTTCTATCTGAGGAACAAAGAGAGAAATAGCAAGAAAAACCCTTCACACATTTCTCTGTCAGTTGGAAGTCAAGAAATCGGCATTTCTCACTGATACTGATATTTTTTCCCTAATCTCCAAGGAAGACTCCCCCTCCCCAATAGTGCCACTCTGTCCCTAATCTGCCACCTTAGTATCTGGTGACGGAAAAAGGAATTACAGCAGGCCACCCTTTCAAGAGGCTATTCTCTGAACATATTTAAATTGCCTTATTTCCACTGCTCTAATTATCCCCCTAAAATTGGCCCAAATTGGCCTTAAAACAAGGGCATTTCAGGCCAGGCATGGTACCTCATGCCTGTAATCCCAGTACTTTGGGAGGCTGAGGCGGGCGGATCACGAGGTCAGGAAATCAAGACCATCCTGGCTAACATGGTGAAACCCCATCTCTACTAAAAATACAAAACAACTAGCCGGGCACAGTGGCTGGGCACCTGTAGTCCCAGCTACTCGGGAGACTGAGGCAGGAGAATGGCATGAACCTGGGAGGCGGAGCTTGCAGTGAGCCAAGATCATGCCACTGCACTCCAGCCTGGGCAACAGAGTGAGACTCCATCTCAAAAACAAAAAACAAAAAACAAAACAACAACAACAACAAAAAACAAGGACATTTCACTGGCACTCAAGAGCCTGAGGTTGTAGAATAAGAAAATGCCTTTTCATCATTAAGGAGAATCTCCACTGCTCTGTCAAGGAACTCCGGTTCTGCACCCTCAGATATATCGGGGTATAGATGCTACAGCTTAAAGCATTTATCTGATTCAATTCCTTTGCTTTATAGATGAGAAAAATGAGAGCCAAAGAGATCAGACGACTTCCCCAAGAAGTCACACAGATCTCATCCCTCCCCCACTTCTGTCCTCAGGGATGGAGTTCCAACTAAAGGAACAGGATTCTAAAATATTCTACTGGTGTTCTGGGAGTGGGGAGCTGGAGCACTAAGGAGCGAGGCCAAGCTGGGGCTTCTATGGGGTGGAGGGCACCAGGCTTGGGAAGGGCTCTGCAGGGCGTGTGGGTACTTACTCCTCCTCCGTGTTGTTGCTGGTGTTAGTGTTGCGTTTGGCCAGGGGCCAGGCACTGCGGGGAGGTAGAGAGAACATCAAGGGTCTGAACTTCGTTTCCATTCCTTGGGGCCATTTCCCCAGGGGATTACCATGCCCCCCCCCCCAACCCCCACCCCATCCCACTGCTTCCAGCCTTTGCACTCACAGCTTGAAGAATACGGGGTGGTATTGTCAAGGCCAAAATGCTTTGTGATTGGTTAGCTCAGATAAAAGGCTTGGGGGAAGGGAGGGTGAACATGGCTAAACCGAGGCTTCTGAAGAAATGAAGATTCAGCCATTTGACTCCTTCCAGCTTCCCTGCCTCAAATTCCACTCAATTTCCTTCCATTCCGCCCTGGATGGGGCCACGTGCTGGGCACTGAGAGGGGCACAGAAATGGACCCCACGTGGCCTCTGCCCTCAGCGCTTCCCTGCCTCTTGGGTGGAGGAGGTCTTTCACCTTCTGCCCCGGGATGGACGCAGCCTGCAGCAGCAGCAACAGCGACTTGCTCCCTCAGCTGCAAAGGCCTCTTCCAATTAGCAGGACGAGTAACTGAGCATAGGCAGGATTGTCGCTGTTTTCAGCTTATCCTCCTCCTGTCCTCTCCTACCTCCCCAAATCTTACAACTCCAGGGCCTGACACCCCTGGTCTGTGTGAGAATCTGGTTGAAGGTAAGGGCTGGTTTTGCACAAACTGGATATTTATTTAAAGTTGAATTTTGCAGTACTTCACGATGTTCTATAGCAAAAGGTGTTATCTCTGACCGCCAGAACCCATTTTCAACATGGCTGGGTTAAAAACACCAGGCGGTCTTGCAGGGCACTGCAGACCCCTCATAGGAGACCACGAGAACTGGAGCTTGAGGCAGGTGACATCCCCACTGACGCCCGGGACGCCTCTTCCATGATGCTGGATGTCGAGCCAAATAAATGCCATTTTGATGACCTTAGCTCCTCCTGCCCAAATCTCCCTCTCCCCGTCTAAGATATGGCCATAACCGCTTATTTCTGGATTGGCTCTGCTCATCTGAAAATCTCCCAGGAAGTGGAACAGCCGTGGGATTGCGAAGGAGAGAAGGTTCAGCTCTGTGGGGGTGCAGTGGCTGTGTTCACCACGCCTCTGTGCCCGTAACCCCACAAAGCCAAGCCCACACAGGAGAACTAGGACCTGTCTCTGTATATACTTGGCTTTGCCGTGGAGACTTTGCCTCCAGAAAAATTCAAAATCCTCACCCCAGGAAGCCTTGCTAGTTGACTGACACTATCTGCACCATCGCGTCCATCTGCCTGTGCTGACCCTGCCCGCGAGTGATCCAACAAGTGTCTGTGAGGTGGGCGGGGCCTGCCCTGGATGTGGTCCTAGCTCAACGCTCCATTCCTCTGGTCCCATCCAGAAACAGACAGAGAGTCTAACGTTCATCTCTAAGGATGTAGGAAGGTAATTTGGTCAATTTAAATAAGGAAGTCTTTGCTTGTCCAAAAGGAATTAGACCGGTCTGGCTGGCTTGCTGAGAAGCCTCTGTGTCCCTCCTCCCTCTTCCTCTTTCTCCACTTTGTCCTCTTTCTTATCTGTCTGTCTCCTTGTCTTTCTGTCTATGGTGTCCCCCAAGGGTACTGGATGCCCAGTCCTGGGAACCTGGGACCTCCCTGCACTTGTCTGGGCCAGTGCCCAGGCCTTCCCCAGCCTCCTTCCCACAGCCCAGGAAACCCAAGGGTTTGCAGTCCAAGCTCGTGTGAAAACTGCCCTTCCCGGCAGGGATTCTCACACCTTTCCCTGGGTCTCCTAAAGCAGTCACTGGTGAGATGTGGCCTTGAACTCTCACATTCCATCTTAAAAATGCCCTTGCTCTTTGCCGTCCCCTGCATCATGTATGACATACAAATACCCACTGCCACTCCCCACACAAATGTGGAATGAAAATGGATGTTCCGGAAAGATCCATTGGGTTTCCCCCGAGACTTCATCACCTTCACACCCCAGAGACCCTCATATGCCCATTTGAGAAGCTCCAAACCTGAACCCATCTTCTCCTCATTGACATACAAACAGATAGCTTTTTCTCTAGCAAATTATATAGGGACTATTCTGCAATCATCATGCTTATTTGATCCCCTTTTCCCACCCCCTAGAAAATAGGTTCTGGGTGAGAATCCACCTGTTTGGGAGACTGAGGGGAGGTCAACTTCCCCTCCACGTCTTACCTCTCCTCCCTTCCAGGACAGACCAGTGTCCTAAAGAGATGCTCTACTGTTCAGTGACAATTGATTCAACCTTTGCTGACCCAGGGGTCTCTCTGCAGACCACCTGCTGGGGAGACTTCTCACGAACAAGTCAGGAGGGGAGGCAGCAGCCCTGTGTCTGTGTGTAAGGGGGTGCCAGTCAGATCTATCTCCCAGTTAGGGTGGGGGCGATGCAAGACGGTGCGCAGAGGCCCCAGTTATGCAGATTTTCCCTCCAGAAAGCAAACACCCTACCCACCTCACTCTGCTCCCACCATTGTACCTTCCCCACCTGGTATTTCTCAACCTGATCTGGGACACGGATGGCTCCCCTTGAAAATTCTGACCAACCTGTAGACTCTCGTCCCATAAAAATGCATGCATGCCTACACATAACATTGTGGATACCATTTAGACACCCCCCAAAACTCCTGCTATAAAAGACCCCGCTTTTGAGCAAGATGGGTCATAGTGAGTCTAGGATGCGAGTCCTTTGGTGAAGAGAGATGGGTAAGGCCAGCATCCCCCGGTGAGTTTCTGAGAACACGATTTCCAGGGGACCCTAATGGGGGTTCTGTGTAGGATGAGGTGAGTGGTCAAATGAGGCTGGGGGCTCTGGTTCAAGGGTTTTCTCCTCCTGCAAGGCCTCCTGGACTCCACAGAGGCTGTTAGAGCATGTAATGCTCCCCTAAGGGCAAACACTTTCTTCAAGGAACAGCTCACGGGGACAACATTCCAGGCCACCTGTGCTGCATCCAAACAGGATGGAGCAAAGCAGAGGCTTCCTGCCTGGCCCCAGAAGGCACAGGAGGCCCCTTCTTCTTTTCCGCTCCTTACCTTCTCCCTCTGTCTGCTGGCTCCTGGCTGCCCACGTTTGCCTGGGCATTGCTTTCTTGGCTGGACACCTCCTTAAGCTCAGCTCCACGGGAACGATCAGGAAAAGAGTGCGGTCCCTGGTCCTGGTGGTGCACGTGCCTGACAGCCCACCTGCGCAGCAAGAAGATGAGGCGCGAGAGCCTGGAAGGCGACACAGGCACTGAGCCAGAGGGAGAGGAAAAGCCCCCCACACCTCCAACCCCCAGTCTTTCCCTCTCTCTTTTTCTCCCTCTCTCTCTCTCTGTCTCGAGGGGTGGGGCAGAAGCAGTGATGGCCAGCAGGGCGTGGGTGCTGGGGGCCCTGTGGTCTTCGTTTGCATCTCCGTCCCATGGGGACCGTGTATCCCCTTCTCCCTCCACCCTGCAGTCAGGGGCAGGCTTCCCCTGAAAGGGACACTCTATTACCATTTGTCCCTGTAGCACTTGGACTCTGCCTAAGGCATGATCCTTCAAACGGGCAATTATCTCACTCCTTTTGCCCAGTGGAGAGCTCTTTGTAATGACTGCCAAGCACAGGAAGAGTAAAGCAATGCGGGTTTCAAATGAGAACAACATCGAGAGCAAGGTTATTTATTTATTTATTTGGAAGTTCCTGAGATCTGATAGAGCAAGGCTTAAAGGAACAGGCATCCAGGCACAGCCTGGAGTCTTTTCCAAGCTTTTATCTTATTGGTGTGTTCTTGTACAAACTAGAGTTTTCTCCCCAGGCCTGGGAGGTTCCTCTGCAACTTGCCCTCGGCCCCCTCCCGGAGCCGGCCCTGCCTGGAGCTTGCAGTAACAACACCTGCGACCGTAGTACCAGCCCCCAGAGCTCATCTGAGTCGCACGGGCCTGAGAGGTGCCTTCCCTCCACCCTGCCTGCTGCTGCCGGTGTCTCTGCCAGAGGGGAACAGCGGGTGACAGGCCCGGAGACTCCATTCTGTTTCTCGGCTTCTGGTTTCCCTGATTTGCCAAATCCCTGATTTGGCATCTGCAGTGCCCTCGCCTGGACGGGGTGTCCCCAGCCAGTTGGTACTGAACAACCTGGAACTAAGCCACGAATTGTCACATACCTTGACCCTAATCACACACTTATGACCTTAGCCTAAGGGAATACACTGACTAAGAAAATATCCCTGTAGGCAGATGCTTACAGCTGCTGCCGCAGACATATGTGGAGGTATCTGCCCAGCCCTGCCTCTCTGCTGCAGACAATTCCTGCACCCACACCCTTCCTCTGCCGAGAGGGTGGAACAAAGGTCATACTTCCTCCTCCAGCCTCAGACAGTGGGACTAGGACAGACGACGGATGCACACAGAGCCACTCAGGCCTCTGAACTGACAGCCTCTTGAAGACGGGGTTGGGTGTTTCAACTCAAGGTCACATGAGAAAGACTGTTTTCAGCCTTGTGCCGGCTGATATGGGAACAGAAAGAGCCAGAACGGAGGGGACATGCAGAAAGAAGCACAAAGACCATGAAACTCCATGAGACAATGGGAGGGGGAAGGTGGCTACTTCCTCAGGTCCCCTTCTGCGAGCCCCACGGGCTCTGTTTCCCTGAGATAGCTTGTGTTGCTAGCTTACAACACACCCTGTGTCAGCCCTGCAGAGCTGACTTACAGGTGTTCTCTTTTTCCCTTTATGAACAAAGAACCTTAAGACAGCTGTTTATTAGTAAAATGCGAACACTGAACATCACTTACATGCCCAGCTACAATGGACTAGTTAATAAACAACGGTGGAGCAGTAGTAGACTTCATAATGAAAAGCATGAAGAATAAATAGATAACGTGAATTTCTTTTGCGATAATCTGAAGTAAAAAGTGTAGAACATATGACTATGTAGAACTCTGGCGTTGGAAACAACCACGTGGTGGAGGGAAATAATGAACCTGGTATTTGCTGGGCACCTGCCGTGAGTCGGTGCTTGGCTCTGAAGCAGCTTTCAAGCCACCTGTGGGGTAGGTACTGTCAGATGCATTTTTAGAGGAGAATTGAAAAGGCGAAATGACTTCCTCAGGATGGGGCAGCTGTTGAAGCTGGAGTACGGATGTTATCAGAGGGAGGCAGAGCTTGGAGTCTTACTAATCTTGCAAACAAATGCTTTTGCAGGGACACCTGCCCTGGGGCCCAGACGAGCACTCGGGAGACCCTGCCAGCGCTATTTCAGACCTCATCGCCATCACCCTCAGCGTCCACCGAAGCCAAGCTCTCCCACGCCTGGCTGCTCTTACCACCTTCTCCGGTTGGCTTTTGCTCTGAAATCTTCCAAACCTGAGCAAGCACCTCAATGTCAGTTTTCATTAAGCAATTTCAGATAAAGGCAGTTTTCCTAAGACTTTTCTGAACTCAGAACAGCTGACCCAAGAGGAAATGACTCACTGAGAGTTTTCAGGCTGCTCTGCTCCGGACCCTTTCTTTTCCAGATCTTCAGCTCCACCCCCATCTAGCCCTTCTTCTGGAGAGGTCACTACCTTCTTCCTGCCACAGCGTCCCCCAGGCCAAGGTAGGGACTGAAGCCGGTCGGTTACCTGGCAAGCTCCTGGCCGGTGAAGGAGCCCTGCCCGGACTCAGCCAGTCCTCTGGTCTCCATGGCGATCCCCGGCTGCAGCGCTGACGATGTCTCCTCGCCTGGCGAGTGGGCTCTAGGAAATCAGATATGCAGCAAGCGGGATTGATTTCAAGCCCATCCACCTCCTGGACACAGCCAGGAGTGAGACGGTCAGATGTTCTGCTTAACAGGGAAAGCCGCCCTCAGAGATCCTCATCCCAGGGGCTCCCCACTTCCCTTTGCCTCCTGCAGATGGATTCTGGCTTTTGGTATAAACGTGGCCTTTCCTTTACAGCAAGGCAGGCAGCTACTGTCCAGGGCTAGATGAAGGGATAGGGAGGTGGCAGTACATGATGGCCTGGCCCTCATCAAAGCACTGGGTAGGGAGGGGTCCCAGGGCTTTGCCATTTCAAGCCAAAGCAGCTGCTTCCATAAAACGACTTCAGAACGAGGATTTTGGTTCCAACGCTTCTCGCCTACTGAATTTCATCTTCTGAGGCCAGATTGAATACCTGCTCCTTAGGGGTCTTCCTGAGCCTCCCTTCCTACTGCGTGTGCTGCAGCCACACTGCCTGGGCAGTTGTTTGTGGGCTTGTGTGGCAGCCTTCCTGGGAACCCACTGGTTAACACGAAGGCCCTGGAATATTGCGCAGAACTGGCCTAGCCCTCCACACGCAGTTCAAATAATTTGTACAGTGCTTTCAAATGGGACTCCACTTCCCCTAGTCCCTTTTGCCAAACACTAGGCTCTCTCTCCTGCAAGGCAGAGGTAAGGTGTGGTGACCCCCTTGTGCAATCCATTGTGGAAAGTGTGATCCCAGAAAGGACAGGTGCCCGAAACTCCATACAAGCACCAGTCACACTAGCGGAGTCTGGTTGAATTGCCTGGAAAAAGACTAGGAATGTGTCTGGGAATATTTGCCTTTCTTTTAAACCCCCTTGGGCTGAAGTTTGATCAGCCTGATTAAAAGGCAGCCAGGCATTAGCCTCTAGGGATTTGCACTTCAGTCGATGAATCTTGAGGAGCCCAGGCAAGACAAATTAATTCTATCACGTGACCTGTGCCAACCTCATTAGCCTTCTTAACAAGGAGGCAAGAATTAACACCAGGGAAAAGCTTCAGTCTCTCCCTGGTGATTGATTAAAAGTCAGAGTCCTTGAATCCCGGTGGCCGGGTTGCTGCTTCTCCTACAGATTCCTTCCTGCCTTCTCCAGCAGCAGGGAGTTCACTCCTGTGCCCCGGTCTGTCTGGGCCGTCTCTTGACTGCCCCACCTGCCCACAGATTCTTCCCTCCCTCAGCCTCCCCACACTGAGGCTATGTTTTCTGCTGGAACCACAGGGAGTCAGGTAGCTTCATCTTCTACCTTCAATGACCAGAACCTGTGAGACTTCTGGGTTTGCAGGCCAGAACCCCCAGCTCACCCGGCCATTCCTCCTTGTGGTCAAGTCTCTTCCTTGTCATGGTCCTTCTCCCATGAGCAAGTTCCTGGGGTCTTGCTTGACTGGACAGGGAGACTGAGGCCACCCTGCCGTGACTGGAGCCCACTCTGAGAAGCCTTTGTTGCTTTGTGTGTTTTTGGTGGTTTTTGATGGTCACCAGCTACCATCAGCAAAAACCCAAAGCAGTCCTGTAACACAGCCTGCTGCCAGCCAGAGGACCCCGGCTTGTGCATGTGCAACTGATATTTTTGGAATTAAGTACTGGACCTTCCCATTGATCCAAGTCTCTCGATGTGTTGGAAGCCTTGGTATGCAGAGAACACACTCACCTTTCCTTCCAACACCATTCTACTCACAAACACAACACACAAACTACATGCCACTGAGTGGCTCTTTACTGTATGCCAGCCACATACATTTTATCATCTCATCCACACAACAACCCTGTGAGAGAGGAAATGGAAATTCAGAAAGGTTAGGCAACTTCACTGAGGTCCCACAGCCAGGTGGTATAGCCGAGATTCCAATGTTATTCCATCCCATTTCAAAACCTGCTGTCATCCACGCCATGAAGCTGCCCTATATTTTCATATATGGCACAGATGAAGATGAAATTAAAAGGATGGCTGAGGACCGAGCCCTGTGGCATGCCACTAGAGACACTGCTCTAATCCGTATAGCTGCACCATAGGCATGGCTCTTTATTTTCAAACCATCTGATTGAATTCTCCCCTTATACACATAAGAAACCCGCTCTCATCTCATTTGCGTACATGTGAAAGACACTGTCAGAGGCCCTGCTGCAGTCCAGAAGCTACGATTCCCTTGCCCTCTTCATATTCTGTATACAATAAAGGTGGGATGCGTGTTCCAATGCACCTAGGTGGGTTGCAGGAGGAGGTGGCAGAGGTCCTTGGATTCGAGCAGATGGCATGGGGGTGGTGGTGTGGCAGCAGACAGCTGGGCGGGGGCCCTGTCACAGCCTGTGTGCCTGGAAGATCTGGAGGCAACCCCAAGGATGGAGGTGTTCTGCTGCCACCAGCAGCTCCTCAGGGAGCTCTCGGCACCAAGCAGTCGGCCCAGCGTTTTAGCGTAGTCTGGTTCCTGCTAATTGCATGAGGGCGCATCCTGAGACCAGATTTATTTGCATTTGCGGCAAAGGAATTAGATGACATCAGAGCTGGTGGGTGGGTGAGGAGGGCAAAACCCACCCAGGATTGCAAAGCAGACCTGCAACCAGCAGCAGTGAGAGCTGTTGCATGTGGACGGGATCTGTGATGCCCACTCAGGGGGAGGAGGCAGAGTGGAAAGGTGTCAGGTCCTGGTTGGAGTCTCTGCTCCAGCACCTGCAGGCTGAGTATTCTGTTGACTGGTCACTGACTCTCTCTGGGCTTAAGTTTCCTGATCTTCACAAAGCAAATAAAGCGAAAGTTGGCAATTTCATGTGGATTTCAGTGACCAGAAAGGCACAACTGTCCGTGAAGAACAGGGAGAGCTTTACATGATGCAAGTTCAAGTTCCAGGGGCCTGATGGGGGTGCCCATTTCTTCCCTATGCTTTGCCCCACTTCCTTTTTTTTTTTTTTGAGATGGAGTCTCGCTCTGTCGCCCAGGCTGGAGTGCAGTGACCAGATCTCGGCTCACTGCAAGCTCCGCCTCCCGGGTTCACGCCATTCTCCTGCCTCAGCCTCCCAAGTAGCTGGGACTACAGGCGCCCGCCACCTCGCCCGGCTAGTTTTTTGTATTTTTTAGTAGAGACGGGGTTTCACCGTGTTAGCCAGGATGGTCTCGATCTCCTGACCTCGTGATCCGCCCGTCTCGGCCTCCCAAAGTGCTGGGATTACAGGCTTGAGCCACCGCACCCAGCCGCCCCACTTCCTTCTCAATGCCTGAAATTCTGTTAGATCAATGTCTTTCTTTTAGCTCCAGAGCTCTACCTATATTAAATGCCCAGGGGTGTTTACATAGTAAACCTCATCAACTACTTCTCCCAGAAACTGATTTTGCCAGGCAGATGGAGGGGAGGTGGGAAGAGAGGAGAGGAACTGATGTCTGAGATGACATTTGGAGTCCCCAAGGACACACAGGTACCAAAAAAAGGGAGATACTTTGGCAACTAATGCAAGAATGGTAACTAGAGTCTCCCTGGGAAATGAGAGTCTTGGGGCCAGGCTCTGTCCTGCCTGTGGCTGGTGAAAGGGCCTGGGGCAATGGCTTGACAGGACCTCAGTCTCTGTAAAATGAACAGACCAGGCCAGGACAACCCTGGAGCTTCCCTCCCACGTGTGGGCGGCTATTCTAAGATCCCATGTAGGGACGATGCCTTCCAAGGAAGAGGCCCCCCTGACGTTGGTAGTTGTCAAGAACAAGAACAACTAGTAGAATGGAGAGAGCTGCTTTGAAAGACAACATAATTTTCACCTTGTAATGCTCAAGTTCTACGTTTATTTGCACAGAGGAATTAATGTTGGCAAGGTGAAGGTTTCTTGTCACTGGGCGAGGACAGGGGCTCCCACGAGAACTGGAACTGGAAATTAACTTTGCACTTGGTGAAGCATCTGATGTTTTCCAGCAAGATGGGTTTGGGGACGTGAGAGTAAACAGAGGCGGCCTTTCAGCACAAGGATGGGGAATATGACACTTGAGTTTCCCCCTTCTCAAGCCCTGAGGAACCTGAATGATTGTAACCCTCCGCTGCTGGCCGCATGTGGTGGGGACTGAAGGCAATGCAGTTTTAAGCCTTCAGTCCTGGAAAAGCGGGATGAAAATTGTTTTCTTCTGTGGTAATTGCTTTGGGCTGTGCTCAGGGAGTAACACAAGAAGACCACTCTTCTGTCGGACACAAACCCCTGTGCCCCAAAGCTCATTCAAAACAGCTACACCAGGAGATGGATCCAGGATTTAAGGTGCCCTCAGTCCTAGCTGCAGTTCTTTGTAGCAGAGAATAGCCTGCTTCTATTGCCTTATCCTCACAGATATGCCAGACAGCTCTTAAATAATTGAGCCAACTAAGAAGGGCTAAGCAGAAAAGAAAAACTCAAACTTATTTTTGGTGTTTACAGGGTGTAAAATGTTTTCATTCAAATGAAGTGTTTTCATGCTTCCTTATGACGTTCCACTATAAAAATAATTCCAATAACTTAAAAACTGGGCCTCCGATTTGGTGAAAAGACCTTGGGGCAGGGAAGTCTCAAGGGACAGAGACTTGGTTGTGCCTTCCTCTTGGGGGCAGTCAGCGAGGGGCCACACCCACACGCAGGTTCCCAGTGCAGGCTTCTTGATATCACTGAAGATAAAGAGTGATTAACATTCGTGTACCCCAATTCTCAATCATTTATCTCAAAAGTTTTCCAAAAGGACTGGAATTTCAAGACAAAGAGGTGTGGCTTGTCCAAACACCGTTTCTCTTGGCTCCAAAATTGTGATTTGAAACGTAAAAATTTTTACGTGGTAGGTGCTGGAGTCCTTTGTTCAAATCAGGTGGATAGACAGGTGCGGGGCTGGGCTGGGAAGCTGGGGAGGGGCTGGGCCCAGCCTCCATCCCTGAGGCTGCTGTACCCCATCCTGAGCACACATTGTCATTCCTTTGTGACTCCAAGGAACATTCTGAAAATTTGTGGCTGGTTAAAGCCACTCTTGCCTCTGTAAGATAAAGCATAGCTCTCTCATAATGGAAGCGCTCTTTCTGTCTCTCATTTTGGAATCTCGGTGGTGTTTCCATGGGATACTGTGTTAATCTGTCAATTTACCACATGAAGGGTAGGGCTGAGGCCTGAGTGGAGCTCAGTAAACCTCAGCTAGTGGTCAGGCTGAGACAGCAGGGCTTGGACACGGGCCGGAAATGGGGCTATCTGAGGTCAAGGAGAAGAGACCAGAGAAGGCCCACAGGAAGAAGTAACCATTTCCAAGACCGGGAGTGAGAGTCAATGGGCTCTCAACCACACAGCAGGGGCCGTGCTGGGACCTCTGCATTCATGTCTACTGTAACCTCCCCACAGCCCTAGGAGGCAACACTAGTACCGATTCATATTACAGATGAGAAAACTGAGGCTTGGAGCCATTGAGCAACTTTTCGTAGCAGGTCAGTTGCAGTGCCAGTGTTCAAACCTGGGCAGTCTGACCCAAAACCTGTGCTGTTAAACCATCATTCTGGTCACAGAAGGTGCAAAGGAAGGAGAAGGGAGGACCTTTTCTCACCCATGCAGACGACAAATAGCATTGTTGAAGGGCATCAGTTCAGAGCCGCTGACCATGTGGCTGATCCCTAGAGCATGCTGTGACCCTTGTCAATGTGCATTCCAGAGTGAGCCTGCAGGGAGTCTGCTAGAAGCCAGAGGCCGGTGACTGGTATTAGCGTGGCTTAACAAGCTAGCAATTCATTTAGCAAATGGTCATCTTCTAAGAGGCCTTGAAAGCCCTCTTGAACAGGCCACAGGTCAAGCTGGGCGTGGAGGTCACTGGCCAAAGCAGAGCCAGGGTGAGTCAGCAGGACTGTAGTGCTGTCAAGTCAAGCAGACATTGTGGGCAGGAGCCGCAGCAGCCTACAGACCAGGCCTGCCTTCTCCTGGGTGCCTACTCCAGTGAATATCTCACTGGAAGGAGCCGGACTGAGATCCCATTACTGCCTTCTCCGCCTTAGGGAACCTGGAAGCTCCATGAGATGCTTGGGTCATGCCCCACTCCAGGCAAGTGGGGTGCAAAGAGGAAAAGTTCCATTCTGCTTCAAAATCTTCCTGATCCTGACAGCCTCTGGTCCTTCTCCCAAGGTCTTGGGCCCAGGATCCTGTGCCCCATCGTTGGGCTCCTTCTGCCTGATGCCCTCTTTTGATACTCTCTTTGAAGCCCTCTTCACAGGGCTCTATTAGCTCACACATGGGAAATAAACTATTAAAACATACAAATGTTTCAAGAGTGAATACAGTCCTAATAGCGTTCTTTGTTCTTTGAAATAAGGAGCAATGCCTTAATTTAGAGGACTAAGTCTCCAGTGGTAGGACACAGGCATTGACAAAGGGCTAGTTAGGATAAAGGTATTTGAGTAGGATGGAATTTTCTGAGGCTTCTGAAGCTATATCACACTTCCTGGGGCCCCGGCACAGAGTTAAATGGTTGGAGGAAATAAGTATCTGTTGGGGATGCTCTGGGATCTTCCTTCCTTTGCCGAAATCTCAGAAGGTGGGGTTCAAGGGCTGTGTGGGTTTGCGTAATGGGGACTCAATCTCTTTGAAAATTATTGACCATCACTTATTAGCAGAGTTTGCTGCGGAGCTGGGACCAAGAACATAGAGAAAAAACCAGATGTGCATTTGGGAGAGGAAGTGATGAACACAAATGAATGGAAGAAATGAGGCATGACGGCCCAGTGCTGGGAGGTGGGGACTGAGGGATGTTACTGCATTTTGGGGCCATCAGACAGTGTGCATTTAAGCTGCATAATTTTCAATTCTATATATGTAGGGTGAAAGTAACAGAAATATTGGAAAGAAAGTTACTCATGGTTCAACTCAATCATCTCATTGAGAATTTAAGAAACATGGCCAGGTGTGGTGGCTCACACCTGTAATCCCAGCACTTTGGGAGGCTGAGGCAGGCAGATCACCTGAGGTCAGGAGTTCGAGACCAGCCTGGCCAACAGGGCGAAACCCCATCTGTACTAAAAATACAAAAATTAGCAGGGTGTGGTGGCGGGCGCCCGTAATCTCAGCTACTAGGGAGGCTGAGGCAGGAGAATCACTTGAACCCAGTGAGCTGAGATTGCACTACTGCACTGCAGTCTGGGTGACAGGGTGGGACTCTGTCTCAAAAAACAAAAATGAGAAAACTAAAAACAAAGAAACATAAGGGTTTAGGTCCATGCACACTAAATGGGTCCCTTCCGATGTCCTCACTGTTATACCAGGAGCTTGGAAAAAATGCTGTTCCATTCTGCAGGTGGAGAAATTGAGGCATGGAGAGGTTAAGTGCATTTTTCCAGGTCTGCTAGGAAGTTAGGAACAGGGCTCGAAGTAGAGCTCAAGGCCCCAGATTTCCATTTCCTACCTGTGTCAGGATGTCATTGGTGGAGCTGATGGCTTGGCTGACAAGGCACTACCCACTCCCTATACAGGCCCTGGGCATGGCCTGCCTCCAGATGCTCCCCTGGAAGCGAGGGCAGGGCATTGGATTCATGCTACATCCTTGGTGCCCAGCTCAGGCTGCAAACCCAGTTCAGTGGCTGGTGCACAGCAAGAGTCCAACGCATTTTTGATGAATACATGAGAGAGTGTGTCAGTTTGAGGAAGTTCTTACAGTAAAATTTAGTCTGCTGCATTTGAATCTTCATTTTCTTATAGCAATTAAGTCACTATTTAAGCCTGCTTTTCCACATCTCTAAAACAATAATACAGACTAGTTTCTGGGGGTTGTGAGGATTAAGTGAGATGAAAAATGAAATTGGCAGTGCTGTGAATACCTCCCCTGCCCTCCGACCTGTGGTTGGCCAACGTGAAGGCGTTCTTCCCCCATAGTCTAGATGTGCTGTGGAAACGACCAGAGCCAGGCATAAAACGAAAAGCCCATCTTACCTACTGAGGCCATTTTCAGCACGATCGAGATCTCGGTCTGAGGGCTTTACCCTGAGGTGGGTCCTGGAGGAGTGGGAGTATTGGGTGTTGATCTTGGCCATCTTCTTGGTTTGTCACATTTAGCCCCCCAGATGATTGCTGAAATGTGAACATAAAGCAGATACGTCATCAGGACGGGAAAGTAACTGCAAACCCAGCTCATCACGGACAAGGGCTACCGCACGCGGCCCCCCTGCAAGCCCTGGCAGGCACGCCCTCCGCTGTCTCTTGTAGATCCTGCAGCAGTGAGTTTTAGTTGGACATCTCCCGGCTCTTCTTTCTAGCCTGAGGCACAAAGTCTTTTACTTATTTATGTTACCATGCTGAAGAGCTGCTCAGAGTTAAGTGCTGAACGAGCGAATGAATAAATAACTGAATGGCCAAGTGGGTATGTGATATAAGGAAGGTGAAGCCCTCATGATTCTCTGAGATGATGCAATGTCCCTCTTGACCCTGGTTTTCTTGTTTCCTTATTTTTGTCTTATAATTTGGCAGGTGTTTCCACTGCACCCTCAAATCTTGCTTTAAGACAACACGTAAAGAAAGGACCATACATGACGTTCAGAAAACCTTTATAATATAATGCTAAATCCAATATCACTTCATCTCATTAATCCTCACAATAACTTTGTGAGGCACTTATTCTTTTTATTCCCATTTAACGATGAATAAACTGAGCCTCAGAGGTGTTAAGTAGCTTGTCCAATGAAAGATAGATCCCACCTGTCAATGTGGCACAATCCTTGAGAAATCGCCTTGAAAAATTGTAACTAAGGAAATTATGGCAGTGAAAGACATCAGATCTAACCAATTCCATCTTGCTTCTAACCTCTAAACTGTCCTTATTCATTCCTGGGCATAGGCTGAACTAGCCTTGGGAAGGAATTTAATTTATAATTTAAATTAAAGCCCTTTCCCAAAGCTAAACTGTTTTTGTAAAACAAATGAAAGCCCACCAGCCACCAAGTTAGAATGAGAGGGGCTGGAATTCTAAATATTATCAGCCATTATTCCAGAGGTCGTAAGATTCGCAACTTCCCCAGTTACTGTTAAAGGCAACATCTCTATTGTGAACCTAAGACTGCCTTTTGAGATGTCTTTTCAGGTTTTCATGTTTCTAACAACAGGTGGCCACACCTTGACCTACCAACCAGATCTGTGGCCCCCACCCAGTAACTGACTCAGCAGAAGAGAACAGCGTCAACTCCCTATGATTTCATCCCTGAGCCAGCCAATCAGCACTTCCGATTCACTGGCCCCCTACCCACCAAATTATCCTTAAAAACCCTGATCCTTGAGTTTTTGGGGAGACTGATTTGAGTAATAATAAAACTCTGGTCTCCCGCACAGACAGCTCTGTGTCAAATACTTTTTCTCTATTGCAATTCCCCTGTCTTGGTAAGTTGGCTCTGTCTAGACAGTGGGGAAGATGAAGCCCTTGGGCAGTTACACTTGTGCCAGAGATCAGGCCATCAACATTTCCTCTTTGGCAAACATTGGAAGTGCCTCTGGATTGAAAAGAAAGCCTACGTGGGAGCAGGGCTGGTGTGATTGGCCAGTTCCGTGATTTCTGGACAAGTCTTTCTGGAAAATGCATTTCTGAGGATGGTTTCTCTAAAATAGATTGGCACGGGCTCTCTTGAGCAGCCACGTGGTTTAAATGTGTCAGATGTCAGTAGAGACCACTCCGGAGAAGGATGGCAATTTCTAGAAATAGCCCAGGGTCTCACTCCAGGACTCAATTAATTCCATATCCAAAGGAAGGTCGGAGACAGGAGCCATGGGCGTGGCCATGCACATCTGGCCAACCCTCTGCCAGTTACAAAAGGGCAGCCATGGGCTCAGCAGGGTCCCGACTTGTCTCTGATGTTTGAAAGTTTAAGTCTATGAGTTTAAATTTTCTAGTTTACCCAATAGATCAAACATTGTTTTGATTTTTAAACACTTTATTCATTTATATAACAAGGAGTGAGCTTCTGGCTGATCACAGGAGCCATAAAGAGAAATAGAACGAAGCCGGTTCTCAAGGATCTGACAGTGTGGTGGGGCAGGAGCTACAACAGGCTTTGCAGGTTGTGCCCAGGAGCTTGGGCCTTACCCTACTAAGCCCAGTAGAAATGTGGTCAGATGTGTATAGGCCACTCTGGCTAGACCAGGGGGGATGTATTCAGGGAACATGACTGGCTGTGAGGTGAGCAGCTAAAAAGTTGTCACAGTTTCTTAGGGGAGTGAGAACAGCTGCCTGAACTAGCTTTGTGGTGGTGATAGCAAGTGGGTAGAATTGCCAGGACATGGCAATTTAGGTATAAGGGGTGGGGAGGAAGAGGTGCTGAACACGGTGTCCAAATAGCTGGCTTGATAGGGGGCGCTGCCTGCCCACTGAGGCAGGGAAATAGGAGAGAAGCAGGTTAGAGAAAGAGAATGATTCCAGTTTGAGGTGCCTGCAAAACTTTAGGACCAACATATGAAATTGTACTCTTCCATTAAAAGCAATAAATCCGGGGAGGGACCAAGGTGGCCGACCAGAAACAGCCGAGGTCAGAGGTTCTCACGAAGGAGAATGAAAATGGTGAGTGAATCCTGCACTAGCAACTGAGGTGTCCAGGTTCTCTCAGTGGGACTGACTAGGCAGGCCCACGGAGAGTGAGGAAAAGCAGGGTGGAGCGCCTGCCCACCCGGGAGGGGCACGGGGCAAGCGGACCTCTGACTCTCGGCCAAAAAAGGCGGTGAGTGATGGTGCTGCCCTAACCGGGAAACCTCGCTTTCTCCATGGATCTGTGCTATCCGCGGATCAGGCGATTCCCTCGTGAGCCCCACACCACCAGGGCCTTGGGTCCCAAGCACAGAGCTGTGCAGATTCCTGATGGCTGCTACACTGGAGACGGCCTAAGATTACCGAGCCCCTGTGGGGAGGGGTGGCCACCATCACTGGAGCTCCAGTCTGCCATTTTCCCCTGCTGGTGTCATGGAGACTGGGCAGTTTGGACCCACGAGGAATTCCCCACAGCACACCACAGTGGCTGTGGCAGACTGTGGACAGACTGCCTCTTTAGGCTAAACCAAGACCCATCCCACCTCACCAGGCAGGGCCTCTCCACTGGAATTTCAGCAACTCCAGCCAGGGACTGGATGTCCCTGGGTTGGAGCCCCTGGGGAGGAAGGGCAGCTGTGATATCCACAGAATAGTGGACTTAGTCTCTCCCCTGGCTGGCTCTGAGGAATCAGGGCTGTCTGGATGAGTGGGATCCCCCACAAGTGCAGGGCACGCCCTCTGCTAAGAGTCAGCCAGAGTGCTTTGTTAAGTGGGTCCCTGATCCTGTGCTTCCTGACTGGGTGAGACCCCTCAACAGGGCTCAGCAGAAACCTTATACGGTCACATTCTTGCTGGCATCAGGTCAGTGCCCCTTTGAGAGGGAGCTCCCAGATGGAGGAGCGGGCAGCCGTCTTTGCTGTTCTGCAGCCTCCACTGGTAACACCTCCAGGGGCAGGAGGGACCCAGGTGAATAGGGTCTGGATTGGACTCCCAGGAAACTGCAGCAGCCCTACAGAAGAGGGGCCTAACTGTTAAAAGAAAAATAAACAAAGCAACAACAGCAACAGCATCAACTAAAAACTCCCCACAAAAATCCCATCCAAATGTCAGCAGCCTCAAAGACCAAAACAAGATAAACCCATGAAGATGAGAAAGGATCAGCCAAAAAATGCTGAAAACTAAAAAAACCAGAGTGCCTCTTCTCCTCCAAATGATCACAACATGTCAACAGCAAGGGCACAGAACCGGGCTGAGGCTGAGATGGACGAACTGACAGAAGTAGGCTTCAGAAAGTGGGTAATAACCAACTTCACTGAGCTAAAGGAGCATGTTTTAACCTGATGCAAAGAAGCTAAGAACCATGATAAAACATTACAGGAGTTGTTAACCAGAATAACCAGTTGAGAGAGGAACATAAATGACCTGATGCTGCTGAAAAACACGACACGAAAACTTCACAAGTATCAATAGCCAAATAGACCAAGCAGAGGAAAGAATTTCAGAGCTTGAAGACTATCTTGCTGAAATAAGACAGGTGGACAAGATGAGAGGAAATAAAAGGGAAAAAGAATAAACAAAACCTCTGAGAACGATAGGATTATGTAAAAAGACTGAACCTATGACTGATTGGGGTACCTAAAAGAGATGGGTAGAATGGAACCAAGTCAGAAAACACCCTTCAGGATATCATCCAGGAGAACCTCCCCAACCTAACAAGACAGGCCAACATTCAAATTCAGGAAATCCAGAAAACTCCAATAAGGAACTCCATGAGAAGATCAACCCCAAGATACATAATCATCAGATTCTCCAAGGTCGAAATGAAGGAAAAAATGTTAAGGGCAGGGATTACAGGCATGCGCCACCACGCCCAGCTAATTTTTGCATTTTTAGTAGAGACAGGGTTTCACCATGTTGGCCAGGCTGGTCTCGAACTCCTAACTTCAAGTGATCTGCCTGCCTTAGCCTCCCAAAGTGTTGGGATTATAGGAGTGAGCCACCAGACCTCAGTAGGCTGAGGCAGGAGAGTCGTTTGAACCCGGGAGGTGGAGATTGCAGTGAACTGAGATTGCACCACTGTACTCCAGCCTAGGTGACAGAGCAGGACTCTGTCTAAAATAAAGATGTTAAGGGCAGCCAGAGAGAAAGGCCAGGTCACCTACAAAGGAAAGCCCATCAGACTAACAGTGGACCTCTCAGCAGAAACCCTACAAGCCAGAAGAGATTGGGGGCCAATATTCAATACTCTTAAAGAAAAGAATTTGCAACCCAGAATTTCCTATCCGGCCAAACTAAACTTCATAAGCAAAGGAGAAATAAAATCCTTTTCAGACAAGTAAATGCTGAGGGGATTCATCAGCACTAGGCCTTGCAGGAGCTCCTGAAGAAAACACTAACTACGTATGGAAAGGAAAAACTATTAGCCACTACCAAAATACACTGAAATACAAAGACCAATGACATTAGGAAGCAACTACCTCAGTAAGCCTGCAAAATAACCAGCTGACATCATGATGGCAGGATCAAATTCATACATAACTATATTAACCTTAAATGTAAATGGGCTAAATGTCCCCATTAAAAGACATAGAATGGCAAGCTTGATAAAGAGTCAAGACCCATCATTGTGCTGTATTCAAGAAACCACCTCAGGTGCAAAGACACAAATGGGCTCAAAATAAAGGGGTGGAGGAAAATTTCCAAAGCAAATGGAAAGGAGAAAAAAGCACAGGTTGCAATCCTAGTACCTGACAAAACAGACTTTATTTATTTATTTATTTTTGGGATGGAGTCTTGCTCTCTTGCCCAGGCTGGAATGCAGTGGTGTGATCTCGGGTCACTGCAACCTCTACCTCCTGGGTTCAAGTGATTCTCCTGCCTCAGTCTCCCTAGTAGCTGGGATAACACGCCCACCTTGCTCTTCCAAAGTGCTGGGATTACAGGCATGAGCCAAGATGCCCAGCCTGACAAAACAAACTTTAAAGCAACAAAGATAAAAAAGACAAAGAAGGGCATTACATAATGGTAAAAGTATCAATTCAACATGAAGAGTTAACTATTTTAAATGTATATGCACTCAATACAGGGGCACCTAGATTCATAAAACAAGTTCTTAGATACCTATAAAGAGACGTAGACTCCCACACAGTAACAGTGGTAGACTTTAACACCCCACTGTCAATATTAGACAGATCATTGAGACAGAAAATCAACAAGGATATTCAGGACTTGAACTCAGCTCTGAATCAAGACCTGATAGATATCTACAGAACTCTCCACCCCAAAACAACAGAATGTATATTCTTATCAGTGCCACACGGCACTTACTCTAAAATCGATCATATAATTGGAAGCAAAACATTCCTCAGCAGATGCAAAAGGACTGAAATAATAATAGTCTCTCAGACCACAGCGCAATCAAATTAGAACTGAAGATTAAGAAACTCAAAACCACAGAACTACATGAAAATTGAAAAACCTGCTCCTGAATGACTCCTGGGTAAATAATGAAATTAAGCCAGAAATCAAGAAGTTCTTTGAAACCAATGAGAACAAAGAGAAAACATACCAGAATCGCTGGGACTCAGCTAAAGCAGTGTTAAGAGGGAAATTTATATCATTAAATGCCCACATCGAAAAGCTAGAAAGATCTCAAATTGACACCCTAACATCACAACTAAAAGAACCAAGAGCAAACAAACCCCAAAGCTAGCAAAAGACAAGAAATAACCACGATCAGAGTGGAATTGAAGGAGATAGAGACACACACACAAAAAAACCTTCAAAAAAGTCAGTGAATCCAGAAGCTGGTTTTTGAAAAAATTAATGAAGTAGATAGATCACTAGCTAGACTAATAAAGAAGAAAAGAGAGAAGAATCAAATAGACACAATAAAAAATGATAAAGGGGATATCACCACTAACCCCACAGAAATACAAACAACCATCGGAGAATACTACAAACACCTCTATGCAAATCAACTAGAAAATCTAGAAGAAATGGATAAATTCCTGGACACATATACCCTCCCAAGACTGAACCAGAAAGAAGTTGAATCCCTGAATAGACTAATAACAGGTTCTGAAATTGAGGTGGTAATAAATAGCCTACCAACCAAAGAAAGCCCAGGACCAGATGGATTTACAGCTGAATTCTACACAGATACAAAGAGGAGCTGGTACCATTTCTTCTGAAACTATTCCAAGCAATTTAAAAGGAAGGACTCCTCTCTAACTCATTTTATGAGGCCAGCATCATCCTGATACCAAAACCTGGCAGAGATACAACAACAACAACAAAAATTTAGGTCAATATCCCTGATAAACATCGATGCAAAAATCCTCAGTAAAATACTGGCAAACTGAATCCAGCAGCATATCAAACAGCTTGTTCATCGCAATTAAGTCAACTTCATTCCTGGGATGCAAGCCTGGTTGAACATATGCAAATCAATAAATGTAATTAATCACATAAACAGAACTAAAGACAAAAACCACATGATTATCTCAATAGATGCAGAAAAGGCCTTCAACAAAATTCAACATCCCTTCCTATTAAAAACTCTCAATAAACTAGGTATTGATGGAACATACCTCAAAATAATAAAAGTCATTTATGACAAACCCACATCCAATATCATCCTGAATGGGCAAAAACTGGAAGCATTCCCCTTGAAAACTGGCACAAGATAAGGATGCTTTCCAGATCCTGTATCTAGAAAACCCCAACGTCTCAGTCCAAAAGCTTCTTAAGCTAATAAGCAACTTCAGCAAAGTGTCGGGATACAAAAATCACAAGCATTCCTATACACCAACAATAGACAAGCAAAGAGCTAAATAATGAATGAATTCCTGCTCAAAATTGCTACAAAGAGAGTCAGATACTTAGGAATATAGCTAATAAGGCAAGTGAAGGACGTCTTCAGGGAGAACTACAAACCACTGTTCAAAGAAATCAGAGAGGACACAAACAAATGGAAAAACATTCCATGCTCGTGGATGGAAAAAATTCGTTATCAAGAAAATGGCCATACTTCCCAAAGTAATTTATAGATTCAATGCTATTCCCATTAAACTACCACTGACATTCTTCACAGAATTAGAAAAAACTACTTTAAAATTCATATGGAAACAAAAAAGAGCTTGTATAGCCAAGACAATCCTATGCAAATAGAACAAAGCTGGAAGCATCATGGTACCCAGTTTCAAACTATGTTACAAGACTACAGTAACCAAAACAGCATGGCACCAATACAAAAATAGATATATAGACCAATGGAACAGAATAGAGAACTCAGAAATAAGACCACACATCTACAACCATCTGATCTTTAACAAATCTGACCAAAGCAAGTAATGGGGAAAGGATTCCCTATTTAATAAATGGTGCTGGGAGAACTGACTAGCCATATGCAGAAAATTGAAACTGGACCCCTTCCTCACATCTTTTACAAGTATTAACTCAAGATGGATTAGAGACTTAAATGTAGAACCCAAAACCGTAAAAACCCTAGAAGAAAATCTAGGCAATACCATTCAAGACAGGCATGGGCAAAGACTTCATGAGGAAAATGTCAAAAGGAATTGCAACAGAAGCAAAAATTGACAAATGGGATCTAATTAATTCAAGTTGCTTCTGCACAGCAAAAGAAACTATCATCAGAGTGAACAGACAACCTACAGAATGGGAGAAAATTTTTGCAATCTATCCATCTGACCAAGGTCTAACATCCAGCATCTATAGGGAACTTAAACAAATTTACAAGAAAAAAACAACCTCATTAAAAAATGGGCAGGCTGGGCATGGTGGTTCACATTTGTAATCCCAGCACTTTGGGAGGCCAAGGCAGGCAGATCATCTGAGGTCAGGAGTTTGAGACCAGCCTGACCAATATGGTGAAACCCCGTCTCTACTAAAAATATAAAAAATTAGCTGGGCATGGTGGCAGGCACCTATAATCCCAGCTACTCAGGAGGCTGAGGTAGGAGAATCTCTTGAACCCTGGAGGCAGAGGTTGCAGTGAGCTGAGATTGTGCTATTGCACTCCAGCCTGGGCAACAAGAGTGAAACTGCCTCAAAAAAAAAAAAAAAAAAAAAAAGTGGGCAAAGGACATGAAAAGATACTTCTCAAAAGAAGACATTTATGTGGCTAACAAAAATATGAAAAAAAGCTCAACATCACTGATCATTAGAGAAATGCAAATCAAAACCACAATGACATACCATCTCATGCCAGTCAGAATGGTGATTATTAAAAAGTCAGATGCTTGTGGGGCTGTGGAGAAACAGGAACGCTTTTACACTGTTGGTGGGAGCGTAAGTTAGTTCAACCATTGTGGAAGATAGTGTGGTGATTCCTCAAAGACCCAGAACCAGGAATACCATTTGACCCAGTAATCCCATTACTGGTTATATACTCAAAAGAATATAAATTATTCTGTTATAAAGATACATGCATGCATATGTTCATTGTGGCACTATTCACAATAGCAAAGACATGGAATCAACCCAAATGCCCATCAATGACAGACTGGATAAAGAAAATGTGGTACATATATACCATGGAACACTAAGCAGCCATAAAAAGGAATGAGATCATGTCCTCTGCAGGGACCTGGATGGAGCAGGAGGCCATTATCCTCAGCAAACTAACTCGGGAACAGAAAACCAAACACTGCATGTTCTCACTTATAAGTGGGAGCTGAACAATGAGAACACATGGACACGGGGAGGGGAATAACAACACAGACTGGGGCCTCTCCAGGGGTGGCGGGGAGGGAGAGCATCAGGATAAAGAGCTAATGCATGTTGGGCTTAATATCTAGGGATGGGTTGATAGATGCAGCAAACCACCATGGCACACATTTACCTGTGTAACAAACCTGCACGTCCTGCACACGTACCCCAGAATTTAAAATAAAATAAAATAAAAATAAAACACATATTCCTGTGTGTTATCCAAATAGCACTGCCAAGCAACATAGCAGTATTTAAAATATATTGAAATCTGATTATATTCCAGTCAATGTACTAAGTTTTTTATATCATTATTTATTCTAACATGCGACTCTCTGCGGTGGATGCTGTTAGTGTCCTCAATTGCATAGATGAGGAAATGGAGGCTTATAACAGGTTATGTAACTTTCCAAAGAATGCGTGAGGTCCAGAAGCCACATTAGAACTCAGGCGTATTTAACTCAATCTATGCAGACTTTGGCCAAATCCTTGTCTCCCACCTCCCTCTGGCCTCATGACTTTCAATACTTTAAAATGGAATGTTTATATGTTTTTAGGTAAAAAAGCAATAAATCGAATTTGAAATTGTCCATTCCACACTTTTTAATTGAGCACTTACTATGTGCCAGGCAATATGCTAGAAGCTGGGGGCTTACTAGAGAGCTATATGCAGCTCTGTCCTCCAGGAGCTGACAGTCAAGCGGGGTGCAGAGCGAGTCTCAAAGAAGTTTGGGACTCTGTGGAAAAACTATCTAATGACTCTTCTTTGTACATTTCCAGGCAAATTACACCAAATAAAGTGCATTGTTTCCAGCTTGTGCCCCTTCCCTCTGCCCTCTCAGCTGCATTCTCTATCCTGGGCACAAACTCTGGTGCCACCGCCATGGCATGGAGGCAGTACCTCTGTCCTCTCATAGACCTGCCTCCTGCTGAGGGCCACTAGGTGCCAGGCACAGGTGGGTGCTGTGCAACACTTCCTTACTTAATCCTCACAGCAGCCCCCCTCTATCTCTTAAAAATGAAGAAACTGGACAGGTGAGTCATTTCCCTAAGGTTGCTGCTGAGGACCGGAGCCAGGATTGACTAAAAATCTGTCTGACTCCACAACCTGAGAGTGCAAAGTCATTGAGGGAGCTGGTATTGCCTTTAGGCTTGGGTAGGAGGGGTCTCTGCTTTAAATGACCCCATGCTGGCCCTCCTCCAGCCACACCCCTCCCAAAGGGTCGAGAAGCCCATAGGGTCAAGGGGCCATGCCCACCGGGAACCCTGCCCCTGCTCTAGCTATGGTCTGAGTGCCCAGGACTCCCAGATTCTCTGTCCAAGAGGCTGTGAACTGGTTCTAGAGCCTGCCTGGGACTCTTCCCTGGTCCATCTTCCTGAGTGCACCAGCTTGCACTGCCCTAGGCCCAAGGAGCAGCCGTTTGTCGGGGATGGGGGAGACAGAGCCTGGAGATGTGGGCAGGGCGTCCACAGGCAGGTGTGCAGGGCCTCCTGTGCAAGGCCCCTTTGACATGGCGTGGACCTAGGGCTGGGGAGAGAAGGGGGCAGGTCAGGGGCACGGAACCAGAGACCCGCTCTCCTCACGACTTCCTGCTCTCAGGCTCAACTCCAAAGGGCCTGAGTACTCTCGGTTTGAACCTGGCCTCCAGGTTGTGATGCAGTGTATTTGCCAGGTTAGGAGGGTGGGTACATTTGATGTAACAGTGTGCTATCTTGGTCCATGTAATGGTCATCTCTGGTCCTCTACCTCACGTCCTTCCTGCCCACCTTTCAGTCCAGCCATTGCTATGGCAACCAGCTGCATGCTGGGTAACCCATATATTTTGCCTCAGCGACACTGCAGATTCTAGGGTCTTCTGCCTTAGGGGCTTCCTTACTTCCCCCAGGAAACACTTGCCGAGACCACATCACCCTTCTGATGCATGTGCAAACGCTGGAGGGGTAACACCCTTGGGGCAACACTGGGCCAATAGCAGCAGGAGCCTGAGGGAATATACTCTTCCATCCCTCAGGAAGATGGTTCTGAGACACTTTCTACCTGGGTCCTTGGAGAACCCCTTGTTGCCCAGAGTGGCGATCAGTTTGATAATGGACATCTGGGTTGGCTTGTCCTTCTTCCCTTTTGCCCTCTCCAAGACCCCTACTCCTGTTCCTTAGAATCACTCCCCAAATAAACTGCCTGCCTGCGTGCCCTGTTCAAGGCTCTGTTTTGGAGGGCAGTGAGTATCACTGCTAAGAGAATCTTTAACTTTTAGATATCTGGGCTATGGTAAGTCATTTGTACTCTTGACCCAAGTCCCTCAAGGTTTAGGAGTGAGCCAACTTTCCCTTTTAATTCTCTGTTCTTTATTCAGGAGAACAGTGGTTGGAGTAGGACAGGGCAAAATGTACATCACGAAAGGGAAATGTAAGTTTAAGATAACTCAGAAGATAGTTTTTCCCTATTGTCTCATAAGTGTCATAAATGGTTGCCTTTGAAAAAATACATTAAAAAATCAGGATCCAAATAAGGAACCAATCTTGTTGATTGGTTGATATATCTTCTTGGTATTTTTACCTGTAAAGTTTTTCTCTTTGTGTAGAAATTTAATTATTTGTCCAATGGAGTTCACTATAGTATGAATTTTTGCTGATTCCAACCCTAAAATATTACCTAGTACTGGTAGTTGTACCCAGAGTCTTGGTCAATTTATTAATTTTTTTTGCATGACAGTGTCATAGGGGATTCTTTGTTCTTCCATCAGAAGGCACGTAAGATCTCATTGCATTTCTTTGGGTGATGTTAGCAGCCGTTGATGATCATTTGCTAGCTCCATCAATTCATTAGAGGTTGTAAGTTGCTGGTATTCTATCATTCCTTCCTCAATTAGCTGAAATATTTTTAAAAGAAAAAATTTTACTCTGAATTATTCAGTTGGTCAATTCCTATAGGAAAGGCTGAATAAACACTTAATTATTTCCCTGTATTTATCAGTTTTTGAGTCATGACGTCTCAAGAGATTACCCAACCACTACATGTGTTTTCACATCTGGCCCTGCCTTGATGAACTCTTTGTGAGTAGAACTCACAAATGAGATCATGAAACCACAATCAGTGATCCCGGGGCTCTGTGGACAATGAAAGCTGCCATCTAGCCAGGGACCCCTGAGTGCGAGGCACTTGCATGTCCCTCACGCGTGAATCCTCAGGGACCCCAAGAGGGAATAGCGATGCTCATCCAGCAGATGAGGAAATGGACCCCTGGGCCTGTCTCACTCCAAAATCCACATTATGGCTTGTTCTGTTTATCACAGGCACTGCGGGAGATTGGAAATGCACAAATGGAATTTTAATTTTCAAACATAGCAAGAAGATGCATTCTGCCAACTGTGAAGGTGACCTGAAGTGGATCCCAGGCATGAGTCTAGGAGTGGTTTTTGAGCATCTCTCAAAGGAATGTGTATTTTCTAGGACCTAACTGGAGAGCTAAGAACATGCCATTTCAGATAATTTCTGTTTTCTTTACAACATGACTAAATCTAGCATGTCACCCTGCCACCAGCCCCCTTACTGACTCCTTGCCAGTGATGTCCCAGGCACTGCACCTGGTCCTGAGAATTATGAAGATGAGGAAGATAGGTCTCTGCCATTAAGAGCATAACATTTGCATGGGGAAAACAGGCATGTTAAACAGTGAGGGTAAGGTAGTACAAGTGGTGTAGAAATACAGGTAGAGGCATGATGGGGTGCAATGCAGGAAGGGGAGAAAATCCTTAATTCTGCCTTAGGGAACATCAAGGAGACTTCCCAGGTGAGAAGCCATCACACTGACTTAGCGACTTAGCACTATCCAACACTTACCATTACAGTGTTACATGTGCCATTTACAATCACACTTTGCTGTGCCCTTCAAGGATTCAATTGTGACTTTTGCACTCCAGTGCTCATCCTGGACTCTCTCCACGGGCACTGGCCTGGATGTCTGAGTAGCCAGGCATTTACCACATTTCATTGTATTCCAGTTATTCTTGTACTTTTCTTGTTCCTTTACTCCAAAAGGCTTAAAGGCAAGAACTATCTCCTTTTACCTAAAAAACACTTTATTCTTCAAACACCCGGCACATACACATAGTAGGTAGTAGAACATGTGATATTAATGGAGGAACTGGTGAGTAATCATCATGACCACACTGATAATAACAGCCACGTATTTATTGTTTAATTTTTGCCTGCTACTGTTCTGATAATTTTAAGTGCATATTTACTCATTTGATCGTCACAATGATTGTGTGAATGAGTCACACTGAAAATTTCCATCCCACTTAGAATTTATGAATGGGAATTTATACATGGGAATTTATGAGAGATCAAACATACTGTAAAGGAGGGCAAAACATGTCGAGCCCCTTGCTGTAGACTGAACGTGCTTCCAAAAGAAAACCTTGCTCCCCACTCACGATGACTAACTAACCCCTTTCACAGTTTGTTTGTTCTCTGTCTTCTTTTTTATTATGGCTTGAACATCAGAACTAATCCTGGTCCGATTTGAGTGGTTTGAAACATTACCATTTTCCAAGTCTGAATGCAGCTGTCAATGGAGAGACAACAGAGAGGGGTCCATAGTCCTGTATGGCTGCGCCACAAGTCCACTGGAGGTCGTTCTGAATGATCATCGTCCTTGGGGAGGAGACTCTATTCAGCCAGGGTTTGACAGGTCCAGTTAGTGAGGTGCCAAGTCTGGACACGAGCCATGGCAAACAAGCCGAAATCTCAATCAGGACAGAGCACAGAGTCCTGATGGACAGGCATACTCGGCCCAGGCCACTGTTTTCTCTGGCAGAGACTGACCACTGGGGTCTTTGATCTTCTCAGAAGTAATTCTCTCAGACTCTGTCTGAGTCTGATTCGTTTCAGTCCTCCAAAACTCAACCTTCTCAGCATCACCCCGGACAAATGCACTCAGCAAGTTATCAGTAAATGTGAAGCTGGACAGGCTCACTTCATCAAATTAAACTCCAAAGGTAAGTCAAGAACTCCCCCAGGGTCTACATACCTTGAAACTTTTCTAAAACACTTTTCCAAAACACTCTTCCTTTCCCTTCTGCCCCCATCCTGCTTGAGAACTGCAGGGTGGAAGGGAAATTCTCCAATGTTGAAGCACTTAATTATCCTAACCTGTGAACCACTCCACAGAGCTGACGCGGGCAACACACTGACATTCCTATGGCCAGCGAAGAGGCCTGGTGATTTGAAGCAGAGCCCTAGGCTTATGGAGAGAGAAAACCTTGAGTGAAATATCTTTTGTTTGACTCAAATCACCTTTGAAAGGCAGTATAAGGGGTCAAGGGCACTGGCCTGAGAGAAAGGAGAGATGGCTTCTCTTCCCAGCTTAGCCTCCAATGTGGGTAAGTGACCAGCACTTTAAATTTCTTCATCTAATAATAGAAATGGCCTTATTTAAAATGAAATCATCCACAAAACCCTGATGCATAAAGCATTTACTTATCGTATTTTATTTAAAAGTATTTGATAACTTTGATAAAGACAATTAGTGGGGCACAATTTAATTTTGGCCATGATGGTCAATATATTAAAGTTTGGTACAGAAGACATGTCAGTGCTATCTTTATATTTTTGAGTTTTAAAAATATTTAAATATACCTTTAAAAAAAACTTAAAATGTGTGCAGAACATCTTAAGAAACTGTGGAACAGAGTTGAAAATCATGGGCCCAGTTGATTATGAAAAGTCCTTCAATTCTAGAAGTTCCATGATGGATCAAAGCACTACATGCAAATATTACACCTGAGGGTCCTCTTATATTTTATGTGTGAATGTGAACCTATGTGGAGAAAATAAAAACATTCCAGAGCTTCAAAAACAGAAAGGAAAACTATATAATGTTAGTATTCTTGGAAACTGTACAAGAAAAGTGAAAACTAGTTGAGTATCAGAACTTACATGAAAGGACACTTTGAAATTCAGATTACTATGCAAAAGTTCTCAATGAGATACTAGTAAACTATATCCAGCAACATACAAAAAGGATTTCACGTAAAACCAAGTGATGTTTATCCCGGAAATGCAAAATAGACTTATCCAAAATCAATCAATGTGATACTCCCTCCTAAGAAAACAAAGGGCAAAGAGCTCATAATCATCTCATGAACACAGAAAACGCATCTGGCAAAAATCCAACAAGCTTTCGTGGTGAAAATAGTTAAAAGCTAGGAGTATAAGGAAACTTCCTCAACCTAACAAAGAGTATCCATGACACAACCACAGTTAACAGCATAGTGAATGGTGAAAGTGTTAAAAGAAAAAATAGATTGGACTGCATCAAAATAAAAATACCTTGGTGTATCAAAATATGCCATCAACAAAGCAAAAAAGCAATCTATAGAATGGGAGAAAATGTTTTCATTTTTTATTTCTTTAGAGACAGAGTCTCACTGTGTCACCCAGACTACAGCACAGTGGTTTGATTACCGCTCTCTGCAGCCTTGACCTCCTGCGCTCAAGCCATCCTCCAACTTTAGCCTCCTGAGTAGCTGGGACCACAGGTGCACACCATCATGCCCAGCTATTTTTTTAAATTTTTTGTAGAGATGGTGTCTCTCTCTGTTTCCCAGGCTGATCTCAAACTCCTAGGCTCAAGTGATCCTCCTGCTTCAGCCTCCCAAAGTGCTGGGATTGCAGAATATATTTTAAGTCATATATTAGCAAGGAACTTGTATCCACAAGATATAAAGAACTCTTATAACTCCATAATAAAAAGTCAAATAACCCCATTAAAAAGTAGGCAAAGGATTTGAATAGACATTTATCTGAAGAAGATATACAATGGCTAAGAAGCACATGCTAACATTCTTCATGTATTTAGTCATGAGGAAATGCAAATCAAAAGCACAATGACATACTACAGTTGGCCCTCTCATCTGCAGGTTCTGCATCTGCAGATTCAACCAATCACAGATTGAAAATATTTGAAAAACCCCAAAACAATAACGAATAACAATACAACAATAAAAATAAAACAAATAAAAACAATACAGTATAAACGATTTACATAGCATTTACACTGTATTAGGTACTACTATAAGTAATCTAGAGATGATTTAAAGTACAGTACACAGGAGGTTGTATGTCGGTGATATGGTTTGGAGCTGTGTCTCCTCCAAAATCTCATGTTCAGTTGTAATCTCCAATGTTGGAGGTGGGAACTGATGGGAGTAATTGGCTCTTGGGGCGGATTTCTCATGAATTATTTAGCACCATCCCCTTGGTGCTGTTCTGATGACAGTGAGTGAGTTCCCATGAATTCTGGTCATTTACAAATGTGTGACGCCCCCCCCCCCCCGCGTGCTCCTACTCCTGCCAAGACGTGCATGCTCCCTCTCTGGCTTCCATCATGATTGTAAGTTTCCTGAAGCTTCCCAAGAAGCTGAGCAGATGCCAGCATAATGCTTCCTGTACCACCTGCAGAACTATGAGCTGAGGAGACCTCTTTTCTTTATAAATTACCCAGTTCTCAGGTATTCCTTTATAGCAATACAAGACTGGACTACTACAGTAGGTTATTTATTAGATTGCTAATGGCAAAAAACACAATTACTTTTGTACTAACCTAAAACAAATACTATGCCATTTTGTATAAGGGACTTCAGCATCTGTTAAATTTTGGTATTTGTGGGTAGGTCCTGGAACAGATGCCCCTCAGATACTGAGGGATGACTGTACTCAACATTGACTGGGATGGTTATAAAAGGTCCTTCCATTCCAGAAGTTCCATGATATATTAAAACTGTACAGTGCAAATATTATCCTTGAGTGTCCTTTCATATTTTATGTGTGAATGTGAACCTAGGTGGAGGAAATAAAAAATATTACAAAGCTTCAAAAATAGAAAGAAAAAGAACTATATAATGTTAATATTACCATACAAGTTAGTGAGTGTATTAGTTAGGGTTCTCCATGGAAACAGAACCAATAGGTTATGTATATCATTGATCCTTGAATAGCATGGGTTTGAACTGTACAGCTCCACTTCTACATGTTTTTCTTTCAATAAATATATTGGAAAAAATTTTGGAGATATGTGACAAATTGAAAAATCTCCATTTTTTCCTTGCTTACTCTATTGTAAGAATACAGCCTGTAATACATAGAACATACAAAATGTGTGTTAATTGGCTATTTATGTTATAGGTAAGGCTTGTGGTCAACAGTAGGCTATTAGTAAATCAGTTTTGAAGAAGCCAAAAGAGTTATATGTGGATTTTTGACTGTGTAGGGGATCAGCACCCCTAATCTCTGCATCGCTCAAGGGTCAACTGTATATACATATGATGTATTACAAAGCATTAGAGGCTGAGAAGCCCATGAGCTGCTGTCTGTAAGTTGGAGACCAGAAAAACCAGTGGTGCAGTTCTGAGAACCAGAGGGCCAATAAAGGGCAGGAAACTGATGATGTCCCAGCTCAACGAGTGAATTCCCCTTTCTTCTACATTTTTTCCTACTCAGGCTCCCAATGGATTGAATAGTGGTCCCCAACATTGGAGAGGGCAATCTGCTTTACCCAGTCCATGGATTCAAATACTAATCTCTCCTGGAAATTTGCTCACAGGCACCCCCAGAAATAATGTTTTATCTGGGCACCCTGTATCCCAGGCAAGTTGATACATAAAATTAACCATATTCCACAATGCGATGTGGAAAACTGGAAGCCTCATTCATTTCTGGTGGGAATGATGTAGCCACTTTGGAGAACAGCTGGGCAGCTCCTCAAAATGTTAAACCTGAGTTACGGTACGATCCAGGAATACTACTGCTAAGCATATACCTAAGAGAAGTAAGAACATGTCCACACAACAACTTGTGCGTGAATGTTCATAGCAGCAGTATTTACAATAGCCCTAAGTGGAAATGACAATCATTTATTAGGGCCTATCCACTGATAAATGGATAAACAAAATGTAGTATGTCCACATCATGGAATGTTATTCAGAGGGAATCTTATTTGGCAACAGAAAAGAATAAAACAGTGATACATGCTACAGCGTGGGTGAACCTTGAAAATATTATGCTACGTCAAAGAAGCCAGACAAAAAGAGTCACATGATATATAAATTCATGAACATGAAATGTCCAGAACAGGCAAATCCATACAGACAGAAAGTAGAGTAGAGGTTGTCTGGGAGAGAATGAGAAAAAGGAATGACTGCTAATGAATACGGGGTCCCTTTTGACGGTGTTGAAAAGTTCTAAGATTGTAATGTGGTGATGGCTGCACAACTATAAATATACTAAAAACCAGAGACATGTGCATTTTAAATGGGTGACATTTTTGGCATGAAAATTATATCTAAAAAGAAATAATTTAAAATCTAAAATCAAAACACTTTTTAAAATGCAAAACTCACAATATCACCTAGTAGAAACTCACGAAATGTAATAAAGGGGAGAAATGCCAAAATATGACATTAATAATAATGAACATCACATTTTTGAGGGCTTCTATTATGCCAGTCACGGCTCTATAGTTTTTTACATGTATCAACTCATTTAATCTTTTCAATAACCCTACGGGGTAAGTATTATTCTTATCCCCTGTATTAGTCCGTTTTCATGCTGCTGATAAAGACATACCTGAGACTGGGTAACTTACGAAAGGTTTAATGGACTCACAGTTCCACGTGGCTGGGAAAGCCTCACAATCATGGTGGAAGGAGGAGCAAGTCACATCCGACATGGATGGCAGCAGGCAGAGAGAGAGCTTATGCAGGGAAGCTCCTCCTTATAGAGCCATCAGATCGCATGAGACTTAGTCACTATCACGAGAACAGCATGGGAAAGGCCTGCCCCCATGATTCAATTACCTCCCACTGTGTCCTTCCCACAACACATGGGAATTCAAGATGAGATTTGGGTGGGGACACAGACAAACCACATCATCCCCATTTTAAAGAGCAGCAAACCAAGGTACACAGTTCACACAGCCAGGACTTCAACAGGCAGTCTAATTGTAGAGCCTGCAAGCTTTTAAGCCCTTGCCTCTTAAGAAACAAGGCAACTTCTGGGGACAGTAAGTATTAAAGCTTTCTATCTGCCCAAGAAAGGTCCTGAAAAGCCAGTTCAAGTCTTAGACAACAAGAATGTATCCAGTTGTGCTCAGAGTTGAGCTGTGAGGTGATGTGGGAAGATGAAGGTCAGAATCCAATTCCCCCCTCTCTATGGAGGCTGCCCCAAACACATCAATGTGCCTGCACCATGATGGAGGTAATGAGTCTGAGTTAGGACAGTTGAATCTTGTTTCCCAAAGAAATCTTCTCATGACTGGAAGGCAGAGTTCTCTCTCTCTGAACTCTGGCATTTTTATAACATGAGCAAATGGAAGCTTCCAAATGTCAGCTGCAAATTTTCAATTCCTGTCTGAGAAGAAAGTTAAGGTTGTTCTCAAGAACAGGAAGAGATTTGGAGTAAAAGAAAATGCACTGAAACTGGATGAAGATGATCAATTATGTTACTTAACCAAGAGGCAGGGGCTTGTCTCATGACTAGAAAGTGTCCTGGTCTCTGCAGAAATGATTCAGAATTAATGGGACTCTGAGTTTCTCAGCTGTGAGTGTGCTCAGTTTTGAAATTGCTGCTTTGTGATAAGATTCAGCTGTTCAGGTTGAGCTTGCAAGAGGATGAAAGTGCTTTTCAGACCTTACCAGAGCTGGGGAAGCAGAGCTCTCCATAGCCAGCTCTATAGATGCTCCAAACCTAATTGCAAGCATGGGAGGTAAAGTGTTTTTTTTTCTGAAGGAACTTTTGTGATGCGGTTATAAAAGTAATACATTGCTTTTATTTTATTAGGAAGTAATAAGATGTCCAAATCTAACTTTGAGCACTTACAATATGTCAGGCAATGAGCTGAGGAATTCACTTCAATTACTTCATTTAATCCCCAAAACAACTCGATGAGGCAGGCATTATAACTATTACTACTGCCAATGTACACGCTAAGAAGCTGAGACTCAGAATGATTAAATACCTTGGTTCAAAGTCACCCAGTGGCAGAGCTGGGGAGCAGAAGTCAGTTTAACCCCTACACTGCATTATTATAATTCAAGGTGAAATGTATGAATCCTGCAAAGGACAAAAGAAGCGCTCTGGGGATTAGATGAGTTCTGGGGTGCAGATGGAGTTCAGGGAAGAGTTTTCCTTGGAGCAAAACTATTCTGAATGGCATCACTCTCTCCCCCAGCTACTGTCAAGCCTGCTCTTCTTCCCTGCAGTACTGTCTTGGTTAATGCCATGAGCGACACCCAGCACCAAATGACTACCCAGCTAAGACTGCGTGAGCTTTTACTCCTTCCTCTCCCTTACTGCCCCAGATCCAGCATCATCAAGTCTTGTCAGTCACAGCAACAGCTATCTCTCTCCTCCATCCCCTCCAATTCTTGTATTTACTAATTCAGAAATGTACCGAGCACTCACCCTGTGCAAGTCTCTGCTAGGCAGGTGTGTAAGTGTCAAAGCAGAACAGATGTCGCTTCTGGTCTCTTTGAGCTCTGTTCCTGCTTTTGTCCAGGCCTTTCTCTCTCCCCAGGATGGCTGAAATAGCTATCTTTGCTCACCTCCCATCTTCAGGCTGTCGCTCCTATAATCCGTCCAGTCCCTGGCACTAGGGAGGGGCTCAATGAGTGTAGAATGAATAAATGTGTAGATGAATGAACCTTCCATAGTGACCCCAGAATCTTTATGAAAGGTAGTTCTAATTAAATTGTTACTCTTCTCAGAAGCTTTTAGAGGTGCCTAAATTTCTCCAGCACACAGTCTCCATTTCTTAGCCTGATGGTCAAGACTTTTCATAATTTGGATCAAGTCAGCCTAAACTGGATGTTCATCTAAGCCAAATTACTCACCTTTTCCTTATGTGTGTCATACATTTTTTTTTTGCCCCCATCTACTGGCAGAGACAGTGCTCACCAAAGCCCACCCTGTGCCTGCTGCATTTTCCAGCCTCCCTTCCAGGCCAGGTGAAGGCTGAGTGACGGATTCTGGCCAGTGGACTCCCCCGACATGATGCAGGACTCCCAAAACCTCAGACATTGCATAAGCAAAGGGTGAAGCCACCAAGATATTCCAAGTCTATAAGTCACCACAGCAGGGCCTTACCCTCTCCCGACTAATCCACACATCCTTGCTTCTGCCTAGAGAGATTTTCCTCTCTTCCTGGCCAGTTGATTTCAAGTTTCAACTGCAACATAACCTTGCTGGGGAGGCCCTCCTTGACCAGGATTCAGTCACTGCCACCTGTCTCTACTCTCAGGGCTCTGTTATTGCCTCCATTTGCACCCCAGTGCAGGCCACCTGGTAGGTTGCACAAGGGTTTTTCTGCCACACTACACAGTGAGGTCCCAGAGGGCAAGGACTGTGTCTGTTTAAAATTCTGTTTCTCCCACTAGACTGAGCCTTGTCCACTGCACTCAGAAATATTCAGGCTGTTACTAAAATGCATTAGGTCAGAGGGAAAACTGTTTACCCCCTGGCCTCAGTGTATGTAACTGGGAGATAGAGAAAAAAGCACGGCCTATCTCAACCTTGAGGCCACAGTGGTCGGTGGGGTATTAGCGGGGGTTTCAGGCGAGCAGGACGCTGTGGGAACGGGGGAGGAAGAGGAGGACATGGAAAAGGGTTCTGGAACCTGGTCACTGCTGTCCCCGCCCCACCCCCTAGGGAAACTAGGGGCCAGAGCTGGAGAAGAGCCTGAGTAGCTTCCAACTGTTTACCTTCTGGGTACCATGGCGACTGGAGACCGGTCGCCATGGCAACCTTAATATTAACCAGAGGCAGCCACCGCTAGCAGATAGTGAATGAGGACAGAAAAGACATAGAAACGGGAGCATCAAAGGCAAGTGCACACGTAGTCACGGCCAAAGTCCCAGCTAAAGTGATTAAGATCCTGCACCCACCAACCAGTCACCCCAAGAGCCACCGCTCCTCCCCTCTGGGCATCTGCACCGGAGGAGGCCCCCCTCTGTGGCTGAACGGACGCTGGAGAGGAAGTGCGGGTGTCTGGGCATTGGTGCGAAGCAGGGGGAGTTTATGTCCTTCCCCCTACCCCAAAGAACCCAAAGAAGCTCCCACCGGCTCAGTGAAATCCCATCTGAGTCCTCGGACCTGGCCGACTTTTCTACAACTGCGACTTTGGCGTAGAAGACCCAGTTGGTAGATAGTAGGCACGAGTGACCATCTCTCCTCTCCCGGCCCAACCACCCGCGTCCCCCATGACTTTTCACTTGGGGGTGTGTGAACGCACGCTGTGCATTGGACCCCGTGCCCAGACAGCAATATTCTTGCTGGTTTTCATGAATGAACGTGTGTGTGTGTTGGGGAGAGGGGGTTGCGGAGAGCGCTTAGAGAATGTTAGGGGCACGGAGCCGTCCACTCCGGGATGGAGTCTGAACCCGGGTGGGGGCCATTCCCGCCGCCCCAGCCTCGCCACTTTGGAAGATGTGATGGGGAGCATCTGCCGTCGGGGTGCCGGGCTTCGCTGCAGGAGACTGCGCTCGCCAGCTCCGGCGAGGCCTGAGACGGCGGACTGCGTGTCCGAGGAACCCGGTTCAGGCCGAAGAGGCTGAGGCGCCGGCTCCGGGTCCTCTAGGTTCCAGCGCCATTCAGTCTGCGCCACGCGCCGCGCCAGCCGGAGACGCCCGCTGCGGAGCGCCGAAGTTAAAGTCCCAGCGGCGGTGCTCAGTAGGGAGGTTACACCGGGAGAAAAATGAATCACCCTGCCCGGGGTTGCGGGAGTGCGAGGGCCTGCGGGCCCAGCCCCCCAGGGGCATCGGGAGGGGCCAGAGGCATCGGGAAAAAAGCCCGAGGGCTGGGAGCCCGGCGCCTTTATCCGGTTAGGGGATTGCAGAGGATCAGAGCGCCCGCCGCCCCTTCTCCTCCATCACCGAGCACTAAGCCCCGGGCGTCCGAGATCCCGGGTGTGATTTTGTCATTAAAAAAAAGTAACCGCGCACTCCTCAAAGAATTGTAATTCTCGCCTCCTCCTCAGCCCACCCTTCTCTTTGAATCCCCAAGGGTGAACAGTCCCCTGGGTTGCGGGGCAGTCCTTCGCCGCTGCCTTCCCCCGGCCCTGCTCCCTCCAGGCCACTGACTCAACCTCCCCCGGCGCGGTGCGGACTCGACGAGACACGACTTGGAGCCGGGGAGGGGTCCTTCCCGGACTGGCGGTCCTGGAGGCCCGGGGCGCGTCCTCCTGGGGCAGCGTGGCAGGAGGCGATGTATGGGGTGGGGTCGCGGCTGGAAGCCCTACCGTTCCCCAGCGGGAGCCAGCCCCGCTCCTTCTGCCTCCCGCCCCGACGGCTCGGCCCAGCGCGGCTGCGGGACGTGAGTAAAAGGGGGTGCGGTCGGCTTGGGGAGCACGGGGAGGGCTTCCTGTCCTTTGAACTGGAATGGAGGGGTTTGGGAGCTGAGGGGTGGGAGCCGAGGCCGCAGCCGGCCCTTTTTCACTCTCTCTCCAGCCTGCGGCCCGTTTCAGCACCGGGGGCTGCGGACAGCGCCGCGCCCGCCCCGGCTTGCAGCTGCCTCGCTCCCCAGCGTGTGGTTCTCTAATTCATCTCCTATCTGGGGTCTGCGCCCCCAGCACACCTCCCGGCGCCCCCCAAAACTTCGAGCTCAAGAGCCCCTAAAATCCTTACCCTGCCGAAGTTTGAGCTTCTCCGCGGCGCGCTGGGGTCTGCGGAGCGCCTCCTCCCTCCGCCTCCCGGGCGCAGCTCCGCTCGCTCCCTCCCCCGCGCTCCCGGCCCAGGACTCTGCACCGGGACTACTGAAGGAGCCTCTGGCCTCCCTCTCCGTGGGAAAGTCAGGTGAGGCTCTGGAGCCTCAAAGGCGGTCCGAAAGAGGCAGAAGTCAGTAGTTCACATCCCCAACACTCCCAGGGAAGACGGGGAGAGTCAGGGGCAAGAAAGCAAACAAGTCCGTCGTTCCATTCTGGGTTCTCTCCTAACTGCGGGCGGCCATCCTGGACTCCTTCCTGGGATGTTTTGCTGGTAGTGTAATCCACACTGGATGAGTGCGCAGCAGAGATCTGGGAGTTTGAAGTTTAAAGGTGGGACACACACACACACACACACACACACACACACACACACACACATTCTTGGACCCGTTTACCATCTTAAGGAAGATGTTTGAAACAAGACTATTTGGGACAATGTGTATTCTCCTTGCAGAGTTTTTGTTTCCTTCCATCGCACAAGATAACACCAGATTTCCTGAACTAAAACCCACCAATCTAGCTAGTAATCATTACCCTCTATTGAAGCCAAAGGAACTTAAACTCTTTTTGAAGAAAATAACTTTATTTACTAAAACTCATTTTTCTCCCAGAAGGTGTACCTCCAAGAACACGCCTCTCCATGAAGGATGAAGACAGAATCCTGCCTTTCCCTCACCGGCAACTGCACACTCTGGTTCTAGATCGCAGCAGCAGGTCCCGGGAGGAATCCAAACGTCCTTGCCTGGGACAAGGCTTGGACAGCCTCTTGGGTTCTAGGTTCTCATGACTGATACCCTCATGGGAAGAAACTCCACAATAGCAGATCCCACCCAGCCAGTTAACCAGAGCTTCTCTGAGGACTTGGAGTTCATGGCATTTCCGAGCATACTTATCAAATCGCCTGCTAACTGAACACATTATCTTTAGATGGCTTAAAGTTCATCGAGTTCATGCAATACTTGAAGGGAGAGATGAAGTGTATATGCTCTTTACTGAAAAAATAAAGAATTAGAATGGCTCGCACACACATGTGCATGTGTGCACACATGTCTTAAATGGGGGAAATAAAACCTAGACAAAATTTCCCCCAAAGAAAATCAGGCTTAGTTGTTCAGATTCAAGGGACTCTGGTAGTGGAAGAGCAAATAAATGGAAGCGGTGAATCAACCAAAGGAAGCCGAAGCCACAGAAGGTGGAAGACAGGAGAATTCTTATTTCATTATTTGGGCTTCTGAAAGGAACCTGACGTTAATTCAACGCAAGAGAAAATATAATAGATGAGACTTTGCCTCATTGAGGACTTCAGCATCCTTATTCCAGGAATCTCCACACGCCTCAGTTATTATGTGCATTTTTTTTATAGTTCTCGTTGTCAGGAAATGCTTTATTTCTTCTAATCTCATTAATTTATGCAACAAGTTAAAGCTGTTTCCTGCTGGCTTGTCCTCAGGGAAGACTGCAAGCAGATGATTATCTTCTGTTGTCCAGAAACATTTCAGAGCTTCAAAACAGTCTTAAATCCTGATTTTGGAGAACATAGTAGTGATCATGAGATCATTTTAAGGCATCATCCTGAAAAATCCCCTTGGACTTTGTTTCTGAAATGCACACCATTCCTAAGATTTGAAAGGGAAAAACAAGACCTCACAGAATTAATTAAGAAATGGAGAAGTGTCCTGAGTGTGATGAAATGAGATAGAGTGTTTAGCACAGAAATGGGCACATAGTTGGCCCTTAGGGAATGATGTATGTGGCAATAGTTATCATTGAAGAACTTTGGGTGTCTGAAAAGTGGAAACAGACGAACGGAGACTGGAAACGAATAGAAGGAGACTGAAGGGGATGTATCTGTGAATTTGCCTGCAAAAGTCATCGGGCTCCAAGATCCTAGCTGCCATGATGGAAGGTCCAGATTTGGCCCAAGGCTCACTCAGTGGAGTGGCCTCTGGGGACCTTTCCGATTATTGCTCAAGCTTCAACTGAGGCACGGTCAAGTGTGGAAGGGACAGCAAGGTTTTGTGAAGATGCAGGATACAGCAACATCTGAATAAACTAGTGGGATGCTCTAACAGGCCCATCGCACTAAGAGACCAAGGAGCATGATCCTCAGAAACCCAAAGTCTTTTGGTGTTTGGTGGAATAGGGAGACCAAAGGAAGAAGAGAGCTATGGAGAAGGCACCATCTCCTCTTTCTGACAGAGCAGGTGAGAGTGGGAGGAAGGGAGTGGGGACCAGGTGAATGCTAAGTTGCTTCAGCCTCAGCCAGGACACTAAGGAAGTGGGGAGGGGTCTGTGGGGAAAAAAGTAGCACCCAGGAGCTGAGGAAGTCTGGAGCCAGGGAGCCTGATGAGACCGATTGTATCCACCTGTGAATTCGGTGCCAGGAAATGAAAGGAAAATACGAGCCAGGCCCAGAAGGATTGAGTCTGAGCATACGTGTGTACATGTGTGGCTTGTGGGACTCCTCAATGACATTTAGTTTTAATTGTTTGTGAAATTTAGAAACAATGTGATGGTCTATATAGTCTCCTGGGATTTGCTTTTGTCAATCAATATTAAGTTAGTAAGATTCGGTGATGTTGCTTGTAGCTATAGTTCATTCAATTTTACTGTGTAAATAAACAATTTGTTATTTATTTATTCTGTATGCATTTCATACACATTGCTTTAAAAATAAGGGTGGGAGGAACTAAATTTTTGATTCTAATTATGTAAAATCTTCCCAGTCCAAACAAATTTTAGGTGTACTAGGGACCGGACATTTTATAATCAGGGTTGAAAGGCACACAAATAGTGCCCATAGGTAGGCAACAGGACTGCCATCTCTGCTGGGGGCCATATGGTGTCCAGTGTGTTAAAGTACACACAATCTCATAAGTAGATAAGCCAGACTAACCGACGATACACAGAAATGCAAACAGATAAACCCAGTTATCAGCAAGGAGGGATGTGTGAACTTGCTTTGGCAGATGGTCTAGATCCTTGGCAAATGAAAAGGCAATTTGTAGGAATGACTTTTGGGAAATAAAAAATTTATGAGGAGACAGGCAAGGTGTACGTGAGAAACAGGGATGCATCAGTTTTCCCCACAGGAATTCTGTCAGTCCGCGCAAAGGTGCGGGACGGTGAGGCCCCAAGCTGGGGAAAAGCAGTTGTTTTCTGTCTTTAAAGCCCACTGTGCCTGCTTCCTTCTCAGACAATGAAGATGATGGCATCTATTTCTCTTACTTACCTGGCAGTTGGAAGAACAGAAGGAAAATTAAATTAAATGAATGAACAAGATCTGAAGAGTTAAAAATTCTAACCAAATACCATTAAAAGCTTGAGGAGGACTGTGGGACCATAGGATCTAATCTATCTTGTCCCCTGCAGACTCCCTGTTTCTTTCAGGTCAGCTTTGCAAAGAGTAGCTAGGTAGGGGCTGCCCTTAAGACCCCAGGGCCAGCCTTTCCACTCTCCAAATTTCTACTGTCTGACCATCAATGACTGAAGTCCTACCATTGGAACGTCATCTCTCTGTTTTCAAACTTGGATCCCTTTTAAAATGCCAATAACTCCACGAGATAGAGTATGGATAAAGAATCAAATTAAAAGTTTTGGTAGGATAAATTGAGGAGCACATTTGAGGATCCTGCAGGCCAGTGAGCGTGGCATGGGATGGGCGCCACAGCAGGCGGTGGGTAAGATCAGGGGGAAGGGGCACAGATGAGAACTTAAACACTGAGGGCAAGCTTGGCCCCCGTTACAACTGAGCCTGGTCCCGGCCCAGGGAAATCACTTGAGCTTTTGTCTAAGCCTAAAACCCTAATTTTCCACCCGCAAAAGGACAATCACCTTTTCTAATTGCTAAGCTGGCACACGTGTGCTGGATGCAAGGCTGTTTTGTGGATTGTGATGTGAACGGCATCGAAGTGCTCCCTAACAGGTGTGACTTGCTCTGGGACTCAGTACCGCTCAGTTCGACATCATTATCACGGCCTTGGGTGAACATACGGAGTTTCCTGCATATTTTAATGTGGACATGGAATTACAGAATGTTTAGCTAACATGCACTCAGAATATACGGTGACTAAGGAGTGTAAATCAAAATCCAAAAAAATCTGGAGAGCCTTCAATGATGCACTAAATATACAGGCCAAGAAAAGACATAACAGGAACAAATGTAAAGTTCTGTATCAGCATCCAGAAGGTCAGCCCCCCAAGTAGAGGAAGAGGAGACGTGGCTTACCAGACCTCGCGGGGTAAGATGTAAAGCCTCAGGGCGATGTGTCTCCACAAAAACTGGCAAAAAGCTAATGAGAAATAAGGCTGACTTAACAGAAGTATATCATGTAGAAGAGAGGTGAGTCTTGCTCAGCTCCTTTCTGTCAATGTACCTGGATTATTTTGATTTTAGGTGCCATATTTAAAAAAATTTACAGGCATCACTATATTAGTAATAATATAAGTTTAAAAATCAGCTGGGCGTGGTGGCTCATGCCTGTAATCTCAGCACTTAGGGAAACCAAGGCAGGAGGATTACTCAATCCTGGGAGTTTGAGATTAGCCTAAGCAACAGAGGGAAACCTCATCTCTACAAAAAATAAAGAATTTAAAAAAGTATGTGGGCATGGTGGTGCACTTGTATTCGCAGCTACTTGGGAGGTGAGGTGAGAGGATTGCTTGAGCCCAGGAGGTCAAGGCTGCAGTGAGCCATGATCGTGCCACTGTACTCCAGCCTGGGTGACAGAGCAAGACCCTGTCAAAAAAAATAAAATAAAATAAGAAAGTCAACCTAATAAATCAATTGTATATTTTCTGTTACTTTCTAGTTTTCATTCATGTACACATACTCTTTTTCACAGGGATAGTAACAGTGATGTAAATATATAATTTTGTTATTCTGCTTTTAATTAGGCTTTATAGCTTGAGAAATAGTCTATTGTGCTGCATTAGTTTCCAGTGGTTTTTGGTCATGGCCAAATCATTTGTCACTGGCCATGATCCTGGCGAAATGAATTACATAATTAATAGGGTGATTTACACCATTGTTGACTTTTTTATGTACATTTAAATTAGTTCCCACTTTTTCACTTTTAAAAATGACTGCTGTAAACACATGCATCAAAACTTCTCCTATTTTTGCAATTATTTCCTTCAGTTACAGTCTCAGTAGTAGGATTACCCTAAGGATATGAATATCTGAATTCAAGAGAAGTTTAAACAATTTATATTGCTATTAACCATTTACCACTTCTACCACATTTTATTTTTGCCAGCATTCTATTTTATTTTTTCAAATTTAATGCATAAACTGTATCCCATTACAGCTTTAATTTGCATCTCAGCAAGAGGTAGTAAAGTTGACAATTTTCTTATGTATATTTATTACTTGTGTGTCCTCTTTGTAAATCACCTATTATGTCCTTGCCCATTTACATTAAAGTTTTGATCTTCTTTCAGTTTTCATGAGCTTTTTGTGCAGTACTGACAGAGGCTTTTTCCTGGTTTATATTATGAAAATATTTTCTTTAGTCTGCTTGCCTTTTTATTTGAGTTCTGATAATATTTAGTCCAGAGACTTGCAAATATTTGAAAGCCAAGAAATGCATACTTCCACTACATATATAATATCTACTCTCTTTTTGCTGGTCTTATGTGTTTTTATTCTTAATATAATTTAATACTCTTTAATACAATTGGGCTTATTTTGACATAGGTCTAGACAGTTTCATTTGAAATTTCTTTAACTTTGAGCAAAGTTAAATTTAACATAGGTATCTGGTTCATCATCTATGAAAAAATGAATCTGCTTTTCACTTTCATTCCAGAATCTTCTAAAAGAATACTGGGCATGTCAAATACTTGATTTCTTAGGAATCCTCATTCCTCAACTATGCCATGTCACTTATCAATTCAATGTCTCCCAGTTCCAAATGCATCTTCAATACCTGCTCTGCAATAATGGACAGAATTTCCTTGAGTATTACAGTGAGCGTGATGTTAAACTTTCTCAGCAGAGGATGCTGGAGTGGCAACAGAGCAGGAAGGGGCTCCGCTGCTGTTCCTGGGGAGTTCAAAATTAGCGAATGACACAGGTGGGAGAATGTCTGGTAGTGCTCCGCCTTGGCCACATGCCTGGAACACATGGTCACTTCCAGCTCCAGCCTGGCCTGCTGGTCATGACCTCCCAGCTCCAGCCTGGCCTGCTGGTCATCTTTCTGCAGCTCTTGCAGCATGGACCCTGCATGCCACAGCCCTCCTGCCTGCACTGCTGCTCCAACTCCCTCTGCTTCCCTATGCCTGCTTCCCCCAGGTTCGCCTGCTGTGACCTTCTGGTTCTACAGCCCTTCTAACATAAACATCACAGTTCCAGGGCTCCTATTCACATAAGCACCCATTTTCTCTGCACACCTGTGTGGCTGGCCACCGGTTGTGGCTTACTCAAACCCATCTGCACTCCAGGTGAGAGCTGCTTCCTACTTGCTCAGCAACTACAGACCAGCTCTGGCCTGTGCTAACCGGCACATTTCTCTGCCAATCATTGGGCTGCAACTATACTTGCTCCAACAAGGTCTGAATGCTAGCCTTGGAAAGGGGGGACCCCATTTCAATCTCGGCTCACTGCAAGCTCTGCCTCCCGGGTTCACACCATTCTCCTGCCTCAGCCTCCCAAGTAGCTGGGACTACAGATGCCAGCCACCATGCCCAGCTAACTTTTTTGTATTTTTAGTAGAGATGGGGTTTCACTGTGTTAGCCAGGATGGTCTCAATCTCCTGACCTCGTGATCTGCCCCCCTCAGCCTCCCAAAGTGCTGGGATTACAGGCTATTTTAAGAAGAAAATTGTAATTATAAAATTTTACAGAAATACAAAAGATCTACATTAGACAAAAGAAGACTGAAAAGGAACAAAACTGGAGGATTTACACTACCTGATCTCAAAACTAATGATAAAGCTATAGTAATCAAAACAGTGTGGTATTGGGATAAGGAACAGGTTAGTGTAACAAAACGGAAATTTCAGAAAAAGACCCAGGTACATATGGCCAAATTATTTTTGATAAAGATACGAAGTCAATTGGGAAAGGAAGTTCATCTTAAGAAGTGGTGCTGGAACAACTGGATGTGGTAAACAAAGATGAATCTCAATCTCTGTCTCACTCCACAGAACAAATTAATTGAAAATGGATGATAGATAGACCTAAGTATAAAAGTGAGAACTTAACACTCTAGACACAAAAATCCAGAATATTTTCATGAGTTTAGAGAAGGCAGAATTCTTTTAGATAGGACACAAAACACACTAACCATAAAAAAACTCCCAATGAATTACACTTAATCAAAATAAAAATTTCTTCTAATCAAAAGATACCATGAAGAAAATGAACAGAATAGTCTACAAAATAAATGCTATGTACTCTTCAAAAGTGTCAAAGTTGTGAAAGACAGTGAGTAATTGATGGATAGATGAATAGATGGATGAATGGATGGTTGGATAAATGGACGGATAGATAGACTGATTGACTGTCTGACTGACAAAGTGTTCCAGAGTAAAAGAGACTAAAGATAAATAAAAACTAAATGTAATGTGTGATCTTGGTTTGGATTTTTGGTCTTAGTAATTTTTTTTTTCTTTTTTCTATACAGGATATTCTGGGACAACTGGTGAATTTTGAACAACGTCTGCAGATTAGATAATAATATAATAATATATCCATATTAATGTACTGATTTTGATCACTGTACTATGGCTCAGTAAGAGAATGTCCTTGTTTTTAGAAAATATTCTTTGAAGTATTAGAGATAAAGGAACATTATCTCTGTCACTTAGTCTCAAATGGTTCAGAAAAAATTGATGTGTGGGCCAGGCGCAGTGGCTCATGCTTGTAATCCCAGCACTTTGGGTGGCTGAGGCAGGCAGATCACAAGGTCAGGAGTTCGAGACCAGCCTGGCCAACATAGTGAAAACCCGTCTCTACTAAAAATACAAAAAAATTAACTGGTCATGGTGGCAGGCACCTCTAGTCCCAGCTACTTAGGAGGCTGAGGCAGGAGAATCGCTTGAACCCAGGAGGCAGAGGTTGCAGCGAGCCAAGATCGCTCCACTGCACTCTAGCCTGGGCGACAGAGTGAGACTCCATCTAAAAAAAAAAAAAAAAAAAATTGGAGTGTGTGTGTGCATGTGTGTGTCTACGAAAGACAGAAACAATGAGACTGACAAAGCCAATATAGCAAAACATTAGCATTTATGGGTTCTGGCTGAAAGGTATTTGGAAATTCTTTGGATTATTTTTTGCAAGTCTTATTTTACTTTCTATTTCTGGAAGTCTTAAATTACTTCAAAATAAATGTTAATAAAGAATAATGTACAGATAATCCCCACAGACAAAATATTCACAGTACATATATTTGACAAGGGACTTATCTTCAAAGTATATAACATTTTTATGTAAATCAGTAATAAAAAGAAAACCCAATGAACACATTGGGAAAATATTTGAACAAACATTTCACTAAAGAAGATATATAGATGGCAAACATACACATGAAAAGTGCTCAATGTTATTATAGTACTCGAAATGCTAATTACTAATTAGAAGTGCAAACTGAAGCCACAATGAGGTACTACTGTCCATCCACAAAAGCGACTGGCAGCACTCAACCTCGGGAGGATAGACAGCAACACATCCACTGCTGGTGGGAATGGAAAACGGTTCAAACAGTTTGGAAAACGATTTGGAACTTTGTTACAAAGCTAAATGTGCACTTACAACATGAACCAGTATTTTGACTCCTAGGTATTTTCCCGAGAGAAATGAAAACATATGTCGTCAAAATGACTGTGCACAAATGTTCATAGCAGCTACATTTATAAGAGCCCCAAACTAGAAATAGCTCAGATGCCTGTGGATAGCTGAATGGACAGGCAGATTGTGATTTATTCAAACGTGGAAGTACTCAGCGACGAGAAGGAAGGACTAATCACACATACAACAATAGGGATGATTCTCAAAATCGTTAAGTCAAGACTGAGAAGCCAGACACAAAAAGTGTGCACACAGTGTGATTCCATGGAGCAGGAAGGAACTTTCTGCAATTAAGGCAATATTTTACATCTGGTATGGGGTGGTGGTGTCACGGGTGTATATGAATGTCAAAGTTCTTTGCACTAGGGATTTAACATGTATGCATTTAATTGGATGTAAATTATATACATCTCATTATAAATTGTACTAATATTTTAAAAAAATCAGTGACCCCTAAAAAGGGGGGTGGGATGAGATGAATTGGGGTGTTGGGATGTTTCTGGTGCCTACAGGTGAAGAAGAGTGGGAATCCATCCCCAGCATTGGGTCTCAACCTGTCCGTCTTCCACAACCCCAATCCTGAGAGTGTTACCATGCTACAACGGTCATGACCTCCTCCTATTTAAAATGCTTTACCAAAGACCTTGTTATGACAATGCCAACCTTCAAATAACTCAGGACTGAAACCTTAGAGGAGTCATCTTGGACTCCTCTGTTTCTTTCTTTCTTTTATTTTTCTTTTCTTTTTTCTTTTGGAGACAGAGGTTTTCTTTGTTTCCCAGGCCGGAGGACAGTGGTGCGATCTTGGCTCACTGCAACCTCTGCCTCCTGGGTTCAAGCAATTTTCCAGCCTCTATTTCTTTTATAACCCACATCCCCTCCTGTGGCAAATCTCACCTATTCTACCTTCAAAATAAATCCAGACTCTCATCACTTTTTGCCAACTCCATTTTGTCCAAGTCATCCACACAACCAGCCGGGGTTATTGCTGTTGCCTCCAAAATGGTTCCACTGCCTGCTTCCACCCTTGCTCCAGTGACTAGCTTCCTTGTTAATCCTCACACAGCCAGGCAAACTTCTGCCTCAGGGCCTTTGCACCTGCTTTTCCTACTGTGTAGCAGTGTGACTTCCTCCTTCACTTCCTTCACATCTTTGCTCACATATCACTTTCTTAAGAAGGCATTTCCTGAACACCCCTATTCAAAATCTCAAGACCCCTCTTCCATCCCACCCATTCTCTCCATTGCTCTTTATCTGATATTTTGCATATTTAATTTATTTTTATCTTCTACCTCTTCCCACTAGTCTGCAAATGCCATGAGGAAAGGATTTTTGTCTCCTTTGTTTACTGTTATATTTCCCAGTGCCTAGAACAAAGTCAGGCACATAGTAGCAACTCAATGTTAATACCTGCTAAACGTGTGAATCTTAGCTTTGGATATAGAGCTCTCGGAATGCAAGTGGGGGATAAATTTTTCCCCACCACATAGATAATGGAGATAATATATGTCAAGTCTCTTGAAAATCATAAAATAATCACATTTCAGTGAATGCTACTTAGAAAAAGTCATTTTCTGCCACCCATCTGTAACCACTTTACTCAATTATCACTCTCAGATGTTTACTGTCATGCCTCTTTCATGATGATGCTGAATGTTAACATTCCCTGGGGGAAGGGGCCAGGTCTGACTCCTTTGATATGATGATGAGGTGGCCTCAAGTATGGGAGTGTTTGAAAGCTGCTGAGGAAGAGGACTTAATTTGTTTTTACCCTGCTGCTTTCTGGAGTAATGGGACAGAGCAATAAGAAATCATAGGCTGAATTCTGAATAAGAATTTCAGACCCTGGCATGGGGGTTTAGCTCATGAAGGAATGGTTTCCAGGGAACATGATTCAGACCCTGTGGAATGGCTCACAGTTTATTATTCACAAGATCTAGGTGACATTTAAATCATGCAAATATATCCTGCTTATCTGTGAGTGGACACAGCACACACATTTGCAGTGACAGAGCAATGAATCATGTATTTTAGAGGAGACAAGGGTGTTTGACATTTCCATGTGATTCTTCGTGAAGGGCAGCTTTTGCATTTTCCTTCTCTATTCGAATTCTGATGTCTTATCAAGTGGACACATAAAGGAATTTTTTTTTTTTCTGCCCCTTCTTGCCTCCCTCCTTCCTTCATTCCTTCCACATTTTCTTCTTTCAATCTTTATTCTTTCTTTCTCCTTCTTCTCCCTGTTTTTCATTTCATTTCTGTTTTTTTAAGACAAGGCCTGGCTCTGTTGCTCAAGCTGGGTTCACTCTCTCTGCTCCCCACCCCCACCCCTGCCATAGCATCCACCTTCCCTGGGGAGGAGGGCTTCTCTGCTGTTTTCTCCTGCCTGGTGTGAGCTCACATTCTCTGTGTGTTGCACAGGCCTCATAACCATCAGTTGTTACTGATGCTTGTTTTGGTTGTCAAAGAAGAATGAGGAGTGGAGTCATAGGAGGCGGACTTGGAGGTTCGTTAGGGGTCACTGGCTGCAGCAAGTCTCCTCCCACACAGCCGACCCCATTCCTCAGACCCGCCCTCTGAACAGCATGGGTACTGACCAGCTCATGGTTAAATGGTGAGTTTGATTTGCTGCCCACTAATGACCACCTTTTGCGATCAGGTCCCAACTCTCTGTCTAGCTGAAGCTCCTGCCCAGCAGATCCCCTAGGTTCCCTTGATACTGTGACAGGAGATGGTGAGCCCAGTAGGTTTGGATTACGCCTCCAGTTTATTAAAAGGCAGGTAGAGAATTTTTCAGAACTATCAGACAGTTCTGTGACTTTTGGAGAGCTAAGGCATTGCCTGTTTCACAGAAAATTGCTTTTAACAATCCTACAGGGATAAAACCTGCTTATTAATGTAGAGAGAGGTGCTGAGAAGACATAAGCCCTGGTGGTAATGATAGCCGACACATCCATAGCACTTCCTCGCTAATGCACAGTGTGCAAAGCACTTTTTAATTCCACTCATTTGATTTTCATGACAGCACAGGAGAAACTGAAGCACAGCTCAGGTGCCCACCATCAGTAGAGCTAGGCCAGCAGCAGAGGTGGGTTCTTAACCACACATTTCAACTGTTTCTCTGCTATCTCTGTCACATTAGGAAGCTGGGCCTCCAAGCCCTTCTAGGACTCAGAATCCTCCCAGCAGACACCCAGACCCAGGAGCGTGAACTCTCAGCCCCTAAAAAGGTTGGTGATGTGGCTGTGAGGTCCGCAGTGCATTTAAATCTGTCTGCAGAGTCAGACATGCTCTGGCCTGGAAAGGCTAACAGGCTGGGAGAAATAAGGAGAGTGTAACCCCTTGACCTTGTCTGGGATGACCAGCTTTCAGATGGGGTAACTGCTAAGAAGTCACTAACACTCATCTCTTCATTGTGAATGAGGTTGAGATTTCCTGCCTTATTTCATTTGGTTGCCCCCAAACAGCAAATCAGGGGTGAATTGTGAGCTTGATTCAACTTCTTCCTTTTGGGCGAGTACATTGATAAACAGACCCCGGCCAGACACTCTGAGAATTGGGTGTCCCATTTGATTCCTGGTTGTAGCATCTGACCCACTTCTCACTGTTTTATTAGCCATTATAAAACCAGTATCCTTTTATTAGAGGATATTAGGCCTAAAATGCAAAATACCATTAATTAGAGGCAAAACAGCTGGTGACTACAGGTCATGTAATGGGACATGTATGGCCAGGGCATACTACATGTGAGTCTTTACCCGAGGCCAAGTCAGAACGGACAGGGTAGGGGGTTCCCGCTGCCTCTAGGCAGCTCTTCCTCTCCACTCCCACTTCCTCAGAGGCGCTGACTGGGGAAGCTGGTCACTGCTGGGGGCCTACAGTGAGTTATTTCTCTAAAGTACACATACTCTGGTCAGAGAATTTTGAAGCCAACAAGCAAGGTTGCTTAAATGAAGGTCCATTCATTCCACTGAGCACCTATTATGTGCTTGGCTCTATGTACAGTATGTCCACCTCATCACATTATGAGAAAGATGACTGTGCACAGACCAAGGGAGTGTTAAGCTCATGCAAGACACAGTCATTTGCCCCTGGAATGCAGGTTGACTTGCTGCTGAAGGGCTGTGCTGGGAATGCTGGGAAGGGGGCTAAGGCTCAGCACAGTCATTGATGTCCTGGGGAAGATTCATAGCACTTCGACTTCAGAAGGGGGCTTGGTGAGGGCTCCACTTGGTGAAGGGGGTTGGATCAGAGCGGGATGCTGAAGGGAGAAACAGTCTTGGAGAAGGGTCCTCTAACCTCAGTGGAGGACGGTTTGCTGCTGGGTGAAATGCCTGGGTGCTCCTGCAGAGACGAGAACCTTGGAAAAGACTCGCAGTGTGAGGCAGATGAGGTGGAAGGGGTGTGGTGCTGATGCTGGACTCATGATTTTAATTTGTTCTGCACAGCTCTTGCCTGCTTGGAGTGGGGTCCTCTTTCTCACATGGTAGAGGGTGGAGAGGTCATTCCAGAACCTTCTCCTTGCCACCTCTTGGTAGGAGTGTTAGTGATGGCACCAGCAATGACCATGGTCATGGGGAGAGCAACAGCTAACGTTAATTGAGTTGTCACTGTGTGCCAGATCCTGTTCTAAGCCCTCTATCCATTTTATCCTCAGGACAGCCCTGTGAGGCAGGCTCACAGGTTCTTAGAGGATCTTCTGTGCTGACTACAAGCCTGTAAGTGAAGAAGCAAAATAGGCTCTGGATCTTGGAGGTCCTTGAATTCTCCTGGGGCTCAACTTGAGGATGCTCAGGGCTCAGGCCTGAGAGGGGAGAAGCATAGTGGGCAGGCCTCTCCTCTCTGATCACCTGCTTAGGTTCTGGTTCCCCAAGAATGATTTGCTGCCATCCTTCTCAGGTGTGTGTGAAAAACACAGAATGACAGGTGCCACTCCAGGCCCACTACATTCAAATCTCTAGGGACTGGGCTTGGGATTCTGCGTTGCCACCAGGGCCATGCGTAGGCAAGTTAAAGTTGCAGACCTCCACTGTGGGGAGTAATTGCCACCTTGCACAGTTTCTCCTTGGTTCCACAGGTAAGGATGGAGTTTTGGGAGGACTCACATGTATAGAATATCATTTCGGATTCCAGGCAGGAAGTGAATTATTTATATTCAAATGTATCCTAACAGCAGAGAAATACACACAGAGGCTTTTGATAACGTGGATAGGTCTGTTAGATTGTGCCTCCAAAAAAATCCCAGAGAGAGATTTAAGACCTCATGACATTCCCCAGCAGACCATGTGTAAATCCACACGATGGCAGAGTTAGTTTTAAAAACAAAAGCAGCAAAGTTGCACAACAATGTGAATATACTTACCAATATTTATCTGAACACTTAAAAATTGTAAGAGGTTAAATTTTGTGTGTTTTTTAAATTACAAAAAAAGTGAAAAAAGCCACCTCCAGGGGCATGGGGGTGTCCCAACCTTTGCATCAAAAGCAAAGCTTTTGTAGTACCACATTCTTGCAAGGTTCAGAGAAGGCTTGCCCAATGCAGATTCCTGATGAAATACCGCCTTGCCAGGGCTTCCAAGCTTTGATGGGGAGTGAGCAGAAACCTTCCCAGAGGTGTGTCTAGAACAATACAAATATGAATACAGACAACTCATACGGAAAGTAGGCTGGAGGCAGATCAGTGCCCAGGGAGCGAAGGCACCAGATGGACCCTGGAACTGAGAGTTGATGGAACCTGATGTGTTTTTCAGGATCTCAGTCACAGCAAAACAGCAAATGAGGTATTTCTCTGATGGGCACAAAGTGTAGGATAAATAAATTAACAAGGAAAGGACATGTGGTAACGAAGGGAGAGAGAATTATTCAATTCACTTCCTAGAGCAGTCCTGGGACCGTAAGTCTCTGGACCACCATCCTCCAAGTAAATCCCAGCCCTTAGGAAAGTAAGAGAAAAGAGCCTCTTAGTTAGACATGAGCCTCCCTTTGGAGGCTGGAGGCTGGAAATGGGTGTAAGCAAATGTCTGACGTTGGCCATCTAGCATTAGAATATCCCCTGCACCTTGAATAGCCCCATGCAGTCCCTCCCTTGGAAGACGGTGACCCTAATGTGCCAGGAGACCCACGTGACAGAAGCAGTCCCAGATGTTGTAGGATATGTGCCCTAGTTTTGCCCTAGTTCTTATAGGTCCAGAGATCATGGTACAGCATCACTCAGATGGGGTCAGCCTCTCTTGTAGAGTTTCCTGAAGTCTGAAAAACGACATCCTTCTCAGCCCCGCATCTTCACACTCTCCAGCCCGGCCAAAGTGAAATGCATGGGGCAGGCAGTCAGGAAGGGCAGGCTGAGACTCCTGGGCACATGCAGGAACTGCTACCCACAGACGGGATTTCTTCTTCATAAAGGATGCAACACATCAAGTCTGTTCTTAAGGCCTTTCAACTGATTGAGCCAGGCCCACCCACATTACCTAGGATAGCTTCCCTTATTTATAGTCAACTGACCATGGACTTCAATCCCATCTACAAGATACCTTCACAACACCTAGATTAGTGTTTTCTTGAATAAGTGAGTGCTGCGGCCTAGCTAAATTGACGCATAAGGTTTTTCCTGGTGACTACCACAATTTGCCTGATGACTAATGATGGAGAGCCACCCTTCATGTACTTATGGCCAGTCATAGATCCACTTTTAAAATCTTGCCCCTTAAAAAATAATGAGCTGTTTGCCTTTTTACTACTGAGTTGTAAGAGTTATTTTATATCTTAGAAAGCAGTCCTTTATCAAATAATGTATTGCAAATATTTTCTCCCCATCTGTGGTTTGCTTATTTGTTTCCTTGTTAGTATCTTTTTTTGAGTAGAAGTTTCGAATTTTAATGGAGACAAACATCAATTTTTTCATTTATGTTTAGTGATTTCTGTGACATGACAAATAAACATTAGCCTACCTCCATGGTCACAAAAATTTCATTCTACCTTTTAGATATTTTGCAGTTTTAGCTTTTACATTTATGTCTATGATCTAATCTATTTCTGTAAATTTTTATTTATGGTGTGATTTATTGTTTATGGTCATTTTTTCCCCATATGAATATCCAGTTTTTCTAATTATCATTTGCTGAAAAGACTTTCTTTGCCCCATCAAACTGCCCTGGGACTTTTGTTGAAAATCAATTGACCACGGATGTGTGGGTCCTTTTTTGGACTATTTTTCATTCAGTTGAGCTATATGGCAATCCTTTCACCAAAACCACACCTTATTGTTTAATGTAGCTTTGAAGTAGGCCTTGAGATGAGGTAGGTTAAATCCCCCAACTTCGTGGTGTTTTATTAAGAATGATTTGGAAATTTTTGTTCCTTTATATTTCTATGTATATTTTAGAATAAGGTTCTTAGTTTCTGTCAACAAACCTGCTGGAACTATGCGTGGAATATAATTGAATCTACAGAGGTTTGGGGGAGAATCAACATCTTAATAATGTTGATTTTTCTCCCAATCTGTGAACTTGATTTATCTAATTATTTTGATCTTCTTTAATTTCTCTGAAGAATGTTTTAGTTTTCAAGGTAGAGGTTCTTACGTCTTTGGCTAAATTTATTACTAATACTTTGTGGTTTTTGACACTTCTAAACATTTTAAGATTTTATTTTCAATGGCTTATTCGTATGTAGAAATACAATTGAGTTTTGTATATTGACTTTATATCCTACGTCTTTGCTAAAGTCACTTATAAATTCTAATAGTAGCAGTGAATACGCCCTAGGAGTTTCTATATAAATATTTATGACCTAGCAAATAGAAATATTTTTGCTTTTTTTCCCTGATCTTTATGCCTTTTCTTTTTCTTGCCTTATTACACTGGCCAGGACCTTGCTCAGTACAATGTTTAACAGAAGTGGTCACAGTGGGCATCCTTGCCTTGTTCCCACTCATAGCAGGAAAGCATTCATTGATTCACTGTTAAGTATGATGATACTCGTAGATTTTTTTCGTAAATATTTATAGGGGGTTCAAGGGATTTGGGGACTGATCAAGAAAAGAGATATCACCATGAGTGGCAGTAACACAAACAAAACTTTATTGGGTGGCACTTGGACAGGGTTGAATGAGAGGGGAGGTCCCTTATAGTATGAGACCTCCCAGAGGCTTGTGGTGAGGGGCCACCCACAGAAGGCAGGCAAGAGAATGGGGAATCAGAAAGAGGTGCCTTGGTAATGTTGCTCAGTAGCATAGTGGGGAGTCTCTGTGAGATCCCTGAAGGACAGCAGTGGCTTGAGGCCTTACAACGTCAAGGCCCTACCTGAGCAATGGGTAACAGCTGCCAGATGAAGTTTCATGGGGTATACAAAGCACACAGGATATAAATGACTGAACATATGCTTGTTTGGGCATTTTAAAAATAATTGGATGTGCAAAAATTTGAGTCTGGTGCTGAGAGACTTTGAGCTAACAGGTCTCATCCTGTACAGAAGAAATAAACAACCTAGAGATCAACACACAGAGGTTGTCTTTGACCGATTTCTATAACCATGCCCTGATCAGCTTGAGGAAGTTCTCTTTTCCTGTTTTCCTGAAAGTTTGTATTGTGAATGGATCTTGAATTATGTCAAATACATTTTTCTGCACTTATTCAGAAGAGCTCTTCAACTGGAATTAACTGAATTACATTGAGTTTTGATTGTTAAAACAGTCTTTTATTTCTTGTATGAATTTAACTTGGTCATGAGGTAGCTTCTTTTTAGGTATTACTGGCTTTGATTTGCTTATATACTTATTTGCTTTCATTGTAGTCTTTGTTGAGATTTGAGTTGAGCTGGGCTTATCTTAAGTTGAGAACTGTTACCTTCTCCTTTATTTTCTTTACTTTTTTTTTTCTTGTTTTTTATATCTTTGTTTGTTTTAGAGACAGGGTCTTGCTCTGTTGCCCAGGCTGGAGTGCAGTGTCATGATCTTGGCTCACTGCAGCCTCAACCTCCCTGGCTCAAGTGATCCTCCCACCTCAGTCTCCCAAGTAGCTGGGACTACAGGCATGTGCCACCACGCCTGGCTAATTTTTGTATTTTTAGTAGAGACAGGTTTTGCCATGTTGCCCAGGCTGGTCTCAAACTCCTGGATTCAAGCAATCTGCCTGCTTTGGCCTCCCAAAGTGCTGGGATTACAGGTGTGAGCCCCTGCACCTGGCCTACTTTTTTTTTTTTTTTTTTTCAAGTGACTCAAAACAACAGAAATTTATTCTCTTGCATTTCTGGAGTTCAGAATTCTAAAATCATGGTGTTGGCAGCCTTTTTCTGGAAGCTTCAGGTTGAGAATCTGTTTATCATTTCTAGCTTCTAGAGGCTGTCTGCATTGCTTGACTTCTGGCCCCTTCCCCTATACCTCCCCATTTTCTGGGAGAGTTTGTGTAAGATGGTTATTATTTCATCTTTATTTATTTATTTATTTTCTTGAGACAGGGTCTCACTCTGTTGCCCAGGCTAGAGTGCAGTGGCATGATCTTAGCTCACTGCAGCCTTGACCTTCTGGGCTCAAGTGATCCTGCCACCTCAGCCTCCTAACTGAGACCACAGGTGCATGTCACCACGCCTGGCTAATTATTTTATCTTTTTGTAGAGATAGGGTCTTGCTATGTTTCCCAGGCTGGTCTCGAACTCCTGAGTTCACTGCCTCAGCCTCCCAAAAGGAGGCATTACAGGTGTAAGCCTCCATGCCCAGCCTATAATTTTGTCTTCAAATATTTGATAAAATTCACCAGCTAAACTGTCTGGGCCTGGAGCTTCTTTTGTAAAAAGGGTTTTGATAACAGATTAACTTTCTTTAATAGATACAAGGTAATTTATACTTTGTTTCATTTTATGTCAGTTTTGGTTAGTTATATTTTTCAAGGTTCATTTTATCTTCATTTTTGAATTTTCAGGAAATAGTTTGTCCATAATATTTTATTATGATTTGAATATCTGTATGCACTCTAGTAGTGATAACCCTTTTGTATTTGTGTTTTCTTTTCCTTGCTAATTAGAGGTTTATCTATTTTGTTGATTTATTTCAAATAACTAATTTTTGTATTTGTCATTTTGCCTTGTGATTTCTTCTTTGTTCCATGGATTTCTAGAAATATGTGTCTCGTTTCCAAATATTTTGAGATTATTATAAATATCTTATTTATGTTCACATCTCTACTTTGTTTTATTGGCTTTTCATTTAATTTCATTGTGGGCCAAGAACACGCTTCTTATGACTGCTATTCCTTTAAATTTATTGGAACTTGGTTTATGGCCAAGCACACAGGCTGTCTTGGTGAAAGTAACAAGCATACTTGAAAATAAATATATTATCTGGGATTTGGGGAAGAGGTAAGCTGGTTGAGATAATCTTTACCGGTTTTTGGTTTTGGTCTACTTGTCCTAGGAAGTGTTGAGAGAAAGAAGTTAAAATCTACAACTATTTAAGACACAAAAGCCTTGCAACCATGTATGTCCATTCACCCCTCCACCTGTTCCTATTTATGCCACAGTTGCCATGTTGTCATGTATATTATACCTATATGTATATTAAGGAAATAAAGAGAAACATATTTTGATATAGTCACCTGGATAATTATTATTTCAGATCCTGTTTATCCCATCCTTAAGATCTGATTTTCTGTTTTCTATCAATTCCCATCAGCCTGAATAATTTCCTTTAGCATTTCTTACAGTGCAATTCTTCTGATGATAAATTCTTTTGGTTTACTTTTATCTGCAAATGTCTTCATTTTGCTTTCATTTTTGAGGATATTTTCACTTGATGTGGAATTTAGGGTTGAGAGGTTTTATTTTCTTTCAACACTTTAATGATGTTGTCCCACTGCAGGGTCGTTGCCTCTATAGGTGCCGATGACAAACCAGTGGTTTCTAATTAGTATTCCCCTTAATGCAATGTGTTGTGTTCATTCTGGCAGCTTTCAAGATTTTTTCTCCATGTTTGGTTTTCAACATTGTGACTATGACAGGATGATTTTCTTCTTATTTACTCTGGGATTCACTGAACCTCTTGGATTTATAAATTTACATCTTTAGACAAATTTGAGAGATTTGCAGCCATTATTTCTCCAAAGATTTTCCCCTGTTGCCTCTCTCATCTTAAAACTCAAAATACAGTGTCTATTTCCCCACAGTTTCTAAAGTCCTGTTTACTTAAATCTTGTATGTTTTTCAGACTTGACAATTCCTATTGATCTATCTCAGAGCCACTGACTCCTCTGCCATTTCTATTCTGTTCTTAAGCCCATCCAGTGGACTTTTCTTTTTTTTAACATTAAGACGTTGTATTTTTTAGTTCTGGAATTTTCATTTGTTTGTTTTTTTGATAGTTTATTATAAGCATATTTTCTTTGACTTTAATGAACCTAGTTATTATAGTTGCCATAAAGTCCTTGTCTGATAATTCAACAACTGGATCATCTCAGGGTTAATTGGCTTATATTTTTTCTCTTGAAACTGGATGATCACATTTTCATGGTTACATGTTGAACAACTTAGAATCTTAACCCATACTTTATAAATGTTAGGTAGTAGAGACTCTGAATTCTGTTACATTCCTCAGAACACTTGTTATTTTTGTTTTAGCAGACAATTAACTTTGTTGAATTTATACTACAAATGCTGTGGCTTGGGTGGCAGTTAAAAATTTCAGTTGAGCTCTTTCACCCTTAATTGACCTATTTGCAATTTGTCTGTGTATATATGGTTAAGATGTTAGAGGCCAGGTGTGGTGGCTCACACCTATAATCCTAGTACTCTGGGAGGCCAAGGTGGGTGGATCACTTGAGGTCAAGAGTTAAAGGCTAGCCTGGCCAACATGGTGAAACCCCACCTCTACAAAAAATACAAAAATTAGCCAAGTGTGGTGGTGCATGCCTGTAATCCCAGCTACTTGGGAAACTGAGGCAGGAGAATGGCTTGAACTTGGAAGGCAGAGATTGCAGTGAGCTGAGATTGCACCACTGGACTCCAACCTGGGTGACAGAGCAAGACTTAGTCTCAAAAAAAAAAAAAAAAAATGGTGTCAGAGATGTGGGCCAAGCTTATACACAAAATCTGTGGCTCCTTGTCTTTGGATCTTTCCTTGCTGGATTCTCTCTGTATACACTAAGAGCTGTAGTTTTCCCAAACTCTGTTTTGTGGGTTTTCAAGCCAGAAAGACTGTAAGTCTTCATTCAGAGTTTAAGCCTCCACATGTAGTACTTACTATGTCTTGCCTTAGCCTGCCCTTAAGCTAAAATGTGTAATAACAGGACATTCACCACATCAGAATCTGCTGGCTTTGGTGCCTCTCTTGAGTCTCTGGGTAGTTATAGCTATCTGTTGGAGGGTCTGTGTTAAGAGTTTACTTGAACATACTGGAAGTGGAACTCCTCTCACCTTCATTTTGAAGGCTGGTTTTACTGCATATACAATTCTTTGCTGATAGGTTCCTAAACTCTTTTCTTTTTATACTCTGCCATTCCAATACCCTCCAGTATCTATAGTTTTTGTTGAGAAGTCATCTGTAATCACGTCAGTCTTCCTCTGAATGTAATATATTGTGTTCTTTTGTCTGGTTTCAATACTTCCTTGTTAGCAATTTGACTATGATGTGTGTGGGAGTCGTTTCTCTGTATTTATCATGTTTTGAGGTTCCTTAGGCTTCTTGAATCTATTAACATTTTCTACCACATTTTTGGAAGTTTTCAGTTATTTTGTCTCCAGTGATTTTTTTTCTTTCTCTTTTTCTATCTCCTCTTCTAGGACTTGAATTACACATATTTTAAAATGCATGAAATTATTCCATGAGTCTCTGAGGTTCTGTTGACTTTTCTTCAATATTCTTTGCCTTTTTTGTTTTTTGGATTGAGGAAATTTTATCAACCTACATTCAAATTCAGTGATTCCTCGGCCTTTTCCATTTTGCTGCTCAGTCTATTTAGTGTACTTTTTGTACCTTTCAGCTCTAGAATTTTCCACTTGCATTTTAATACCTGCATTTCTGTATTGAGATTATCCATTTCTTCACTGATACTCTATCTTTCTTTTATTCTTTGTATATATTTATAGTAACTACTTTGATGTCTGCTATACAACATCTGGAATAAATCAAAATTTTTATTGAATGTTTGTCTTTTATCATAAGAATAAAATGCATTTTCCTGTTTCTTTGCATGTCTACTAAATTTTGGTTCAAAATTGGACTACAGGCAATATATTCTAGTGATTCTGGATTCTGTTGTGTTCGTAAGGGTTTTTCTTGTGTGTGTGTGTGGTTTCTTTTTTGTACACTTAATTTTTCATTTTCAATTCTAGTAGGCAGTCAACTTGCCTGGACTCAAACTGCAAACTTTTTTCTCTTGTAATATGAAGCAGTTCACATCTCTACTTTGTTCTTATGGCTTCAAATTGCTGCTTTTATCTTGGCATCTTGGGTGTTTTCCCTATGCCTACATAATATAGTGGTCATCCAAGGATTTGGGCAGCTTTGAGGGCTCACTCCTTCAAAGATTCCCTTGTTTAAATTTCCAACTGTTATTCCAGCCTTGAATTCTGTCCCTTGCTACTTTAAACCCATAAAGCATTAGATTACTGCTGCCCAAGCTGCACATGGCTTGGAAATGCATTTCAGTTAAAAAGCAGCAAACACACAGACCTTTCTCTGTGCGGCTCTGTTTCTCAACAGTACATTCCTCTCTGGTCTCTGCCTAATTTCTTTTACAGTATTCCCTGGGTTCTCCCTTGTACCTGAATAATTTAGCGGCTAGCTAAGAATTAGGGCAAAGTTCATACTTAGGTTTTATGATTCACTCTTACTGTAGCTTCTTGCTGCTGAGCATTTTCCTTTAAACTTCCACTTTTTTTTCTAGCCCTGAACTCTTATTTCTGGCACCTTGAGCCAGTTAGGCTATAGTTTTTTGTTGCCTTGACCGTGAAAGTTAGGGAGTGCCTTCAGGCCAGAATGTCACAAACTCACAATTCTTCCCTTCTCCAGTTGCAGTTTTAAAGAATAAGCTCGCCGGGCGCGGTGGCTCAAGCCTGTAATCCCAGCACTTTGGGAGGCCGAGATGGGCGGATCACGAGGTCAGGAGATCGAGACCATCCTGGCTAACACGGTGAAACCCCGTCTCTACTAAAAACACAAAAAACTAGCCGGGCGAAGTGGCGGGCGCCTGTAGTCCCCGCTACTCGGGAGGCTGAGGCAGGAGAATGGCGTAAACCCGGGAGGCGGAGCTTGCAGTGAGCTGAGATCCGGACACTGCACTCCAGCCCGGGCGACAGAGCAAGACTCCGTCTCAAAAAAAAAAAAAAAAAAAAAAAAAAAGAATAAGCTCTCCAGCAGCTTCTCTCTGTTCTTGAGCATTTTATTGTGCCTGTAAATAGCTGGTAACTTAAAACATTTTTTTCCAGGTCTCTATTAGTCTGTTCTCATGCTGCTAACAGACATACCCAAGACTGGGTAATTTAGAAAGGAAAGAGGTTTAATGGACTCAAAGTTCCACATGGATGGGGAGGCCTCACAATCATGGCAGAAGGCAAGGGAGGAACAAAGATGTGACTTACATAGAAGCAGTCAAAAGAGCATGTGCAGGGGAACTCCCTTTTATAAAACCATCAGATCTCATGAGACTTATTCCCTATCACGAGAACAGCATGGGAAGGACTTGCCCCCATTATTCAAATACCTCCTACTGGGTCCCTCCCGTGACATGTGGGAATTATGGGAGCTACAATTCAAGATGAGATTTGAGTGGAGACACAGCCAAAATATATCTTTGCACCCCAGTTCCTCCCAAATCTCATGTCCTCACATATCAAAACCAATTATGCTTTCCCAACAGTCCCCTAAAGTCTTAGCTCATTTCAGCATTAACTCAGAAGTCCACAGTCCAAAGTCTAGCTGACACAAGGTAAGTACTTTCTGCCTATGAGCCTGTATAATCAAAAGCAAGTTATTAACATAACCATTCCAAATGGGAGAAATTGGTCAAAATGAAGGAGATAGGGCAGTCAAATCTTAAAGCTCTGAAACGATGTCTTTTGACTCCTTGTCTCACATCCAGGTCATGCTGATGCAAGAGGTAAGCTCCTTTGGCCTTGGACAGCTCTGCCCCCAGGGGGGCTTTTCAGAGTACAGCCCCACATCTCGTTGCTTTCACGGCTGGTATCGTCAGTGGATTTTCCAGTCGCACGGTGCAAAGCTGTCAGTGGACCTACCATTCTGGGATCTGGAGGATGGTGGCCCTCTTCTCACAGCTCCACTAGGCAATGCCCCAGTAGGGACTCTGTGGAGGGGAATCTGACCTCATATTTTCCTTCTGCACTGCCCTAGCAGAGGTTCTCCATGAAGGCCCCACCCCTGAAACAAACTTCTACCTGGACATCCAGGCATTTCCATACATCCTCTGAAATCTAGGCAGAGGTTCACAAACCTCAATTCTTGACTTCTGTGCACCCACAGGCCCAACACCAGGTGTAAGCCACAAAGGCTTAGTGCTTGCATCCTCTGAAGCAACAGCTTGAGTTGTACCATTGGCCTCATGGCTGGAGCTGAAACAGTTGGGATGCAGAATGCCCTGTTTGAAGGCTGCATAGAGCCAGGTCCCTGGGCTCAGCCCACAAAACCGTTTTTCCCTTCTAGGCCTCTAGGTCTGTGATGGAGGGCTGCCACGAAGGTCTCTGACATGCCCTGGAAACATTTTCTCCACGGTCTTGGTGATTAGCATGTGGCTTCTCATTACTTATGCATATTTATGCAGCTGGCTGGTATTTCTTCCCAGAAAATGGGGTTTTCTTTTCGACCGCATCATCAGGCTGCAAATTTTCCAAACTTCCATGCTCTGTCACATCTTGAATGCTTTGCTGCTTAGAAATTTCTTCTGCCAGATACCCTAAATCATCTCTCTCAGTTTCAAAGTTCCACAGATCTCTAGGGCAGGGGCAAAATGCTGCCAGTCTCTTTGCATAGCAAAAGGAACGTTTCATCCAGTTACCAGCAAGTTCCTCATCTCTATCTGAGACCACCACAGCCTGGACTTTATTGTCCATATCACTATCAGCATTTTGGTCAAAGCCATTCAACAAGTCTCTAGGAAGTTCCAAACTTCCCCACGTTTTCCTGTCTTCTGAGTACTCCAAACTGTTCCAATCTCTGCCTGTTATCCAGTTCCAAAGTCGCTTCCACATTTTCAGGTATTTTTACAGCAGCACCCCACTCCTGGTACCAATTTGCTGTATTAGTCTGTTCTCATGCTGCTAATAAAGACATACCAAGATTGGGTAATTTAGAAAGAAAAGAGGTTTGATGGACTCACAGTTCCACATAGCTGGGATAGCTGGGGAGACCTCACAATCATGGTGGAAGGCAATGGAGAAGCGAAGGCAATGGAGAAGCAAAGGCATGACTTACTTGGTGGCAGATGAGAGTGTGTGCAGAGGAACTCCCCTTTATGAAACCATCAGATCTCATGAGACTTATTCACTATCACAAGAATAGGATGGGAAAGACCCGTCCCCATGATTCAATTACTTCCCACTGGGTCCCTTCCATGACATTTGAGAATTATGGGAGCTACAATTCAAGATGAGATTTGGGTGGGGATACAGCCAAACCGTATCAAGGTCTAAAAATTGTTACCTATAAAATGATTTGTATGACTACTTCATATTGGCACATTATTGGCAGTTCTGTAAGTGTAGTTTGTGTGTGTGTGTGTTTCTGAGATGGCGTCTCACTCTGTCACCCAGGCTGGAGTACAGTGGCGCGATCTAGGCTCAATGCAACCTCTGCCTCCCAGGTTCAAGTCATTCTCATGCCTCAGCTTCCTGAGTAGCTGGGATTACAGGCATGCACCACTGCGCCTGGCTAATTTTTGTATTTTTAGTAGAGATGGGGTTTTTCCACGTTGTCCAGACGGGTCTTGATCTCCCAGCCTCATTTTATCCACCCGCCTCAGACTCCCAAAGTGCTGAGATTATAAGTGTGAGCCACTGTGCCTGGCCTAAGCCTAGTTTTAATTTGTATTTCTCTTATCATTAGTGAAGTTAAACATCTTTTCATATTTTTAGGTCTATCCTTACATCTTATGGAGAGTTTATTGTCTTTAGCCTATTTTTCTTCCACGTCTTTGGTCAGTTTTTCCCTTGAATTTTAAAGAACTCTTTGTATTTTACAGACACCAGCCCTTTGTGTGCTATTTAGTGCAAATACTTTCTCTCCATTTGTCATTTGTCTTTTGACTTTGTTTATGGTGTCTTTGGAAATACATTTTTAAAAATAAATTTTTATCTAGTCAAAGTTAGCAACATTTTATTGCACCTGGATTTTGAGTTATATTTGGAAAATCTTTCTCTACATTAAGTTATAGAGGAATTCACTCATGTTTTCTTCTAGTACCTGGCTGCTTTCGTTTTTTTTTTTTTTTTTTACATTTAGGACTTTTATCAATTTGGAGTTTATTCTTGTATGTGGTGTGAGCCATGGATCTAATTTTATTGTTTCCCAATGGCTATCCATTGTCCCAGTACTTATTATTAAAGTTTCAGTGATTTGAGATGCCACCTTTATAATATACAACATTTCCAAATATGGTCAGCCATCTGTATCCTCAGGTTCTGCATCTGTGGATTCAACCAACTGTGGATTGAAAATTCCAGTATTCATGGCATGTGGAACCCATAAAGATGGAGGGCTGACTTTTTGTATCCATGGGTTCCACAGGACCAACTGCAGGACTTGAGCATCCTCAGATTTTTGGTATCCAAGGGGTTCCTGGACCCAATCCTTTGAATACTGAGAGACAATTGCAGATAGATATGTAGATGGATAGACAAATAGATGATAGATAGATAGAAAGATAGATGGATAATATATATTATGTCTTTCCTGGACACTATTTTATTTCATCAGTCCATTTGCCTTTCCTTGTGATAGCACACAAGGAAATTTTTTTAACTTTTAAGTTCAGGGGTACATGTGCAGGTTTGTTACATAGGTAAATGTGTGTCACGGGGGTTGGTTGTACAGATTATTTCATCATCCAGGTATTAAACTTAGTATCCATTAGTTTTTTTTTCTGCTTCTCTCCCTCCTCTCACCCTCCAACCCTCTGATAGGCCCCACCCAGTGTGTGTTGTTCCCCCTGCCATGTGTCCATATGTCTTATCATTTAGCTCCCATTTATAAGTGAGAACATGCAGTGTTTGGTTTTCTTTTCCCTTGTTAGTTTGCTCAGGATAATGGCTTCCAGCTCCATCCATGTCCCTGCAAAGGACATGATCTCATTCTTTTTTATGGCTGCATAGTATTCCATTGGTGTATATGTACCACATTTTCTTTATCCAGTTTATCACTGATGGGTATTTGGGTGAATTCCATGTCTCTGCTATTGTGAATAGTGCTGAAATAAACATACGCATACATATGTCTTTATAATAAAAAATTTTATATTTCTTTGAGTATAAAGCCAGTAATGGGATTGCTGGATTGAATGGTATTGCTGTCTTTAGGTCTTTGAGGAATTGCCACACTGTCTTCCACAATGATTGAACAAATTTACACTCCCACAAACAGTATAAAAGCTTTCCTTTTTCTCCACAACCTCGCTAGCATTTTTTTTACTTTTTAATAATAGCCATTCTCATTGTTGTGAGATGGTATCTCATTGGTGCCACACTATTTTAAGCATAGAGATATCATAATGTTTTAATATGCTAATATAAGCTCCTCCTCAGGGCCGGGCGCGGTGGCTCACGCCTGTAATCCCAGCACTTTGGGAGGCCGAGGCGGGCGGATCACAAGGTCAGGAGATCGAGACCACAGTGAAACCCCGTCTCTACTAAAAATACAAAAAATTAGCCGGACGCGGGGCGCGGCGGTGGGCGCCTGTAGTCCCAGCTACTCAGGAGGCTGAGGCAGGAGAATGGCGCCAACCCGGTAGGCGGAGCTTACAATGAGCCGAGATAGCGCCACTGCACTCCAGCCTGGGCGACAGAGCGAGACTCTGTCTCAAAAAAAAAAAAAAAAAAAAAAAAGGTTCCTCCTCAGAGTTTTATTTTTCAGTATTTTCTTAGCTACTCACATGTTTCTTTTTCCATATGAACTTTGTTGACAAAAAGAATTAAACTCTGTAAAATATTTGTTGAGATTTATTTTGAGCCAAATATGAGTGATCGCAGCCCATGACACAGCCATCAGGAGATCCTGAGAACTTGTGCCCAAGGTGGTTGGGGTTCAGCTTGGTTTTATCCATTTTAGGCGAGACATGAGACATCAATTAAATACCTTTAAGATATACAATGGTTCAGTCTGGAAAGGTTGGACAATTCAAAGTGGGAAGTTTCCAGGTTATAGGTAGATTTTAAAATTTTCTAATTGGCAATTGGTTGAAAGAGTTATTATCAAGGGAATGGAATGTGTGGGTTACAATAAAAGGTTGTTGAGACCAAAGTTTTATCATGCTGATGAAGCCTCCAGGTATCAGGCTTCAGAGAAAATAGATTGTAAATGTTTCTTATCAGGCTTAAGGTCTGTGTTGATGTTAATGCTGGATGGTATAATAAGGCATGTTCAACCCCCACTTCCCCTCAGGGCCTGAACCAGTCTTTCAGGTTAAACTTTAGAGTGCCCTCGCCTAAGAGGAAGGCCGTTCAGATGGTTGGGGGCTTATAATTTTATTTTTGGTTTACCACTTTACTATAAACTTTTCAAGCCTCATAAAACATTTTCTGTTGTTTTTACTTGGATTGTGTTATATTAATACATGAACTCAGGGAGAACTATCATCTTCATGATGTTCAGTCATCCTATCTAAAACAAGGGATGTTCCAGTCTACTTTTGTATCTTTCAAGAGTGTTTCAAAGTTTTTCATGCATTGGTTTTGCACATTTCTTGTTAAGTTTATTCTAGGTACAGTCCATGCTCATTATTTACAGATTCCATACTTGTGAATTCACCTACCTGCTGGTATTAGTCCATTCTCACATTGCTATAAAGAAATATTGGAGACTGGGTAATTTATAAAGAAAAGAGGTTTAATTGGATCATGGTTCTGCAGGCTGTACAGGAAGCATGGCAGCATCTGCTTTTGGGGAGGCCTCAGGAAGCTTCCAATTATGGCAGAAGGTAAAGAAGGAGCCAGTACTTACGATGCCAGAACAGGAGAAAGAGAGGGGAGGGGAGGTGCTACACACTTTTAGACAACCAGATCTCATGAGAACTCAGTCACTATACAGTACTCAGGAGGGATGGTGCTAAACCATTCATGAGAACTCTATCCCCATGATTTAATCACCCTCCCACCAGGCTCTCCTCAAACATTGGAAATTACAATTTTTTTTTTCTTTTTGAGACACAGTCTTGCTCCATTGCCCATGCTGGAGTACAGTGACATGATCTCGGCTCACTGCAACCTCTGCCAAACAGGTTCAAGCGATTCTCCCACTTCAGCACCCTCAAGTAGCTGGGACTACAGGCACATGCCAACATACCCAGCTAATTTTTTGTAGAGACAGAGTTTCGCCATGTTGCCCAGGCTGGCGTTGAACTCCTGAGCTCAAATGATCCACCAATCTTGGCCTCCCAAAGTGCTGGAATTACAGGCACGAGTCCCCATGCCCAGCGAGGGATTATAATTTGACATGTGATTTGGGCCGGGACATGAATCCAAACCATATCACTGCTAAAACTTAGTTGTAACCCCAAAACCAATGCTCAAAGCACGTTTGCAGACAGGTGCATGCTCACAGAAGTGAAAAAATCTGAGTCACCTACTGCCTTCTTGTTTTAGCTCTCCTACTGTAAACATGCTTATAGGGTTGGGCATGAGTATGTTAATGAGTCAGTAACATATATTAAGATATCTTTGAACAGAAACACACATAAAACAAAGTTATGTATTGATTAGTTGATGAAAATATGGTGACCAGAGGCCTGCAGGAACCTAACCTTGTATGTCCCCTAGGAGCAATGATTCGGTATTCAGTGTTAGATGCAACTTTACAGAATATAACTACATGAATAGTGAGAATCAACTGCATTTTATTTTCTTTGTTGCTATTGTAAATGAGGTTTTTCACTATCAACATATCTTCTAATCGATCATGCTTTGTGTATATTTATTTCTATGTATTAAATTTATATCCTTCATCTCACTGAATTCTTTTGTTTGGATTAGTGTTATTGATTCAGGTTTTTCAGGTGTTGTCTTTTCTCATGTGCAAACATCATTTTCCTTCTTCTTTTCCAATTATTATTCCTCTAATTGATTTCTCTTAACTAGTTTTGTTGGCTACAACCCACCCACCTTTTATAAGGACAGTTTTCCTCTATGCGGAACTGCTCTGAGTTGGTAATAGACTGTGTCATTGAGCTGTAGACTCCTAGAGTTGGAAAGCAGCTGAGAAGTATGTAGATGACTTTCACTTGATGCATGGAATCTTTTTTACGTCACTTAATTGGCGATCCAGTCTCTTTTTGAATATCTGTTCCCTTTTTTCTGAAGAACATCTTTCTGTTTCAAGGATTCACCTCGTACCCATTCCACGTAGTTTACATCTGGTTTTCAATCACTCCATTCCTATAGCAATCACCCACAGCCCCTGGGTTGTGATCCAGGCCTATTATACAGGGTGGCCATAAAATCTAGATACATAGGTATTATTATCATCATCATTATTATTGTGTGTGTCTGTGAGTGTGTTTAACAGATTGAACTCCCTTTATTACTTCTGGTATATGCTAAAAGTACAGATTTATTCAGCAAAAAAATCAAATGCACAAATCATCTGAGGCAATGAAAGCATCCAGGTGCATGTTCAGGGATTTATGAAAATGCATTAATGTACTGTTGCCATTATTCTATAAAGTCAATTATCTTTAAAGGAGATTTAAATAATAAGAAAAAAAGTCTTTCATATATATACCATCAGTTGCCATTTCTGGTACTCTTCATTGTCTGTGTCATTCGGAGCTGATTCCAATTGGCTTTTCTCTCTTTTTTTTTTTGAGATGGACTCTTGCTCTGGAGTCACCTCCTGGGTTCAAGCATTTCTTCTGCCTCAGCCTCCCCTCCTGAGTAGCTGGGATTACAGGTGCACCCCACCACACCCAGCTAATTTTTTTATTTTCAGTAGAGACAGGGTTCCACCATGTTGGCCAGGCTGGTCTCGAACTCCTGACCTCAGGTGCTCCGCCCACCTCGGCCTCCCAAGTACTGAGATAACAGGCGTGAGCCACCATGTTTGGCCGGCTTTTTTCTTTATTATGGGTTATTTTCCTGCTGTTTTTCATGCCTGTCTTTAGGCCAGTCTTTGATTGGATGTCAGACATTGTAAATTTTACCTTGTTGGATGGTGAATATTTTTGCATCCCTATAAGTATCCTCGATCTTCGTTCTGGGACACAGGTATTTGGAAACAGGTTTGATCCTTCCCAGGCCTGCTTTTCAGCTTTGTTAGGTTGGCACCATGGAAGCATTTAGTCAAATGCCAGTTTTGCTCCACTATTGAGGCAAATTCCTGAATACTTTATCCGATGCCCCATGAATAATATTTTCCACTTTGGCTGAAGGAAACAGGAGATATTCTTAGCCCTGTGTAAACTGTAGGAATTGTCCTTTGTAATCATTTTGAGTGGTCCTTTCTCTGGTCTTCAGTAATTTCCTCACTGCCATGCACTTATTAGCTGAAGACTCAACAGGGCCACTCTGCAGGTCTCCAGCGAGCTTTCTCTCTGCAGCTGTCTGCTCACCAGCCCTGACCCTGGTAAATTCCAGCTGCCTTGGTCTCCTCAGAATTCTATGTCCATCCCCTCATCTCACAGAGGCTGCCAGGCTGTGTTTGGGTTCCCTCTCCCTACGCTGCAACCTGGAAATGTCTCCAGGAAGTGACTGGGACATGCACAGGGGTCATCACATTTGTCTCTCTATAAGCACCGTCCTTATCACCTGACGGCCAATGTTTTGGAAACTGTTGTTACATACATTTTAGCAGGTGTGTTAGTTGTTTTGGTGGGAGTGTAAATCTAGTTGCTGCCATTCTGTATTGGTTGGAGGTGGAAGTTCACCGTTGTAATTGCAACTTCCTCCATTACACTGAAGTAGGCACTATCATTGAACACATCAAGTGATGGCCTCGTGCACTGCAATGTAACACCAATGCAACTAGTATTGTATATATTTGCCCTGTAGTCATTTGTCTCTGTTCATACCCCACCACCAGACACCAGTGATTGTTCCAATAAGAGTGGAAATGAGGAGAGTGAGATGGGTACAGAGGGAAGATGACCACCTTCCAAGTGTCTGCTGGAATCTCTCTGGAGCCTGGCAGGCTGTCAGCACTCAATTGCGTGTTGAATAATTGAATGAATGTACGCAGGCTCATGTGCATGCTCGCATGAATAAATGAACCAATGCCTATGACTGGGTAGGTTTCTAAACTGGTCCACTAGTTCTCCAGACCAGACACCTTGCTTCCTTCAGACCTCGCTTCTTTCAGACCCTCATACCCTTCCTTCCTTCCACAACACAACTCTCATTAGCAGAGACTGCTCCAGAGCCTTCCTGCTGGGAGGGAACGTCTGAGTTCTAGGACACATGCTGCCTCCCACAAGCACTGTTCCTTGCCTTGTTTCAAACAGTTCCCTCACTCTTCAATTCCTTCCTCACTGCATTATTGTTTTTAGCCTGATGCTGAGCGAATGTCCTTTATTTTTTTTCATATTTTTAGAAGTGGATTAGTCCTTTAATTTCTTCACCATAACCCTGGCTACTCCTAGCTTTCAGGAATGTGAATGCCACTTTTAATTGGAGTGTAAATTTTTAGAGTATCAGAACTCTGCCCTATCTGTGCTATTTGCAAAAAGCATCCAATATTTTCCCTAACGATGACCTGTACTCTATTTTCATCTAGCCTCAGGGATCTTACTGACTAGAAAAAGGAAATTTGATGGAGCGATTTCATTTTTGAAGTTAGTAAACACAACTGAATACTTTCATATGTCATTGCTAAAATGTGTTCAGAGAAAAACGGTAACAAATAAACAATCCAACAATCCAATGGTTTTGAAACGTTTCCAGTGTAAGAGTTTTTATTCTGCTTTCGTGCTCAGTTAGAGTTACCTACAACAGACTACAGACAAAAATAATTAGGAAAGGTTCAACGAAAATGTCAGGAAACAATACAGCAGGGCATGTTCGGTCTTGCAGATCTCAGACAAGTTACCGGGTCCGAATTTCAGTCCCAACACTGGGTGACAAAATCTCTAACTTAGATGTGGTAATTTAAAACAACATTGCCGGGTTGGATCCTGACTACGCTGACTTGTAAACAATTTGAAAGTCCTGCGACAGTCACCTTACAGGTTAAAACTTCTGGGGGTGGGGCGTCTACCAGAAGATGGAATACAATTTTGTGAGTACCGGCGGAAAACAGGATAAAGAACGGTCAGAAAAAGCCAGAACCAGTGCGGCCAAGCGGGCAGGGGAGGCGGCAGGGCAGAGGGGAGAGGAGTTTACCACAGACGCGGCAGGCGCGCGCGGCGCGGAGGGCGGCCTTACCTCAGCGGAGCGGCCGGCTCCAGCGTCAGGGCTGAGGGCTGAGCAGCCTGGAAGAGCGCTGGTCTCTTAAACGCCGCTGCCACCAGACGGCCTCAAGGTGTCTCCGGGGCGCTCCTCAGCCCTTGGCTGCTGTGGGTGGCTCGGAGGGTTCCGGGCAGGGCTGCTCCAGGTGGAGGTGCGGCCATGATGGCGCGGCTGCTGCTGAGGCCTCGCCGCCCGGCCGCGGGGAGGCGGAGCTGGGCTGTCTGGGGAAGCGGAGATCGCCATTACTTAAGGATATAGGTAGGGTCTTTGCTGCACTGGAGCCTAAACAGGCCCAGAAGCTGGAGGATGGTGTCAGGTGCGCCATTCTTGAAAGGGGTTTCAGGGTGTTCCTGAGATAAGCCATGTCGCGTTCCCTCCCATCACCCAAACCTTAGGCTCGGGGTGTGTCCCAGGGCGGGACCCGTGGGAGCTGTTGCCGTGGGAGGAGCCCTCCGAGTCCGAGGGCGCCGCCTGCTGGAGAGGAGGCTGCTTGGCGGGCCTCTTTTTCCCCCTGGGCTTCTCGGGTCTTGGCTCTCCGGAATCCTGCGTGTCCGCTTCTTTTAGTGGCCAGAAAACGAAAGCAGAGTTCCTCGTCTCCACATCCTCTCTAGAGACAGAGAGAGATCGCGGTTACCCTGTCTTGGTGGCTGCGGGATCTACAGAGATGTCCAAGCCATCCCCATGGCTGCTTCTCAGCTCCTTTGCCCAGGTCCCTCTTCCCACGGAAAGGAGTCTCTGGAGCACTGTGCACCCAATGCTTTAGGCTGGGCTTAGTGCCACTCAGTTCATTTCCACCAGCCTTTGGTGTCTGGGAGCCTCCCACGACATGGAGAACTTGAATATACGGACCCGTCCTGACCAAGCCAGTGAAGGAACAACTCCCAGCCCAGAAGCCCCTGGAAACGCCTCAGCATAGACCTGTGTCCGCCCCACGGAGATGAGCTTGGCCCTGCCACAGCCCAGTTCATCCCTGAACTGAAGCTTGTACATCAGAGATATTCTTTCACACCCTGAGTTTCTCTAATGACTCCAAGGTATACTATCGGAAACATTTTCCCAAATGTCCAAAATGGTATGATTTGTAATGACATTGAACTTCGGAATGACTATGAAGTCACTGAGCTAGATTACTATTTAGAAAATGCGCTGACAAAGCTTCTTTACCCAGAAGTGCTGTCCTTCAAAGGTAGCATTTTGGGAACACCATGACCTCATTCCAGCCATGCCTCCATGGCTCACGGTTTTGGGAGCTCACCTTTTTTCAGGGCCTTCAGGGTAAGTTAAGGACACCCGCTGCCTAGTGTTAAACCTTATTTTGTTCCCGTAATCAGTATCAGCTATCTTGATCACCCTGCCTTCAATCTGAATAATTATTTGTTTTGTTTTTACTCCGCATAACTTCTATTACTGCTTCGGATCCTTCTGGAAATTGTCAGGGAAAAAACAAAACAAAACAATAAAGTGGAAAGAGAGCTTTTGTTATTTCCAAATAGAAAACACCATCATTCAAATCCCTTGTGAAAGAATCAAGATTCATCACACATGATAATTTTCAAAGACTGGCTCAAAGACTCAGGAGAGAATTCCCAAGAGAGATGAAAACATTGGCCTGGGCGATAGCAGTGACATTGAGAAAAGCCTTTCTGGGAGGCCACAGACAAAAATCATCTTTAAATCTGAGGCCAGCGCTTGTGTGAATGTATAAGCTCTGTGATGGAAGGTTCTGAGAGACTTCTAGGAATCATGTTTCAAGGTTGCATTTACCGCCCCTGCTCTGTGAAGTCTAAAATCTTATCCATCACATCACCCTCAGCTATCCCTCAAATTGCTGCCGCTCTCCAGAGCAGAATAAGTTGATACATTCTGTTTCTTTTTCACATTTTTTCTCTATTTGCCATGAATTAGTATCCATGATTACAGTTCAGTCCCTAAGCTATAATCTCTCAGAAAGAGGAGCGACAAGAAGGGGATGTGAGAAGTGGAGAAATTTTCAGGCACTAAAGGCATGGAAAGAACAAGGTAGGGAGACGCCTACCCGCTCGCCTGGAGGACTCTGGGAAGAAGAACAAGAGAGACCCAGGAGCAGCGTGTGGACAGCCCTCACTTAGGGGACTGGTCACCCAACCCACCGACCACCTGAATAATGGAATTCTAGTGAGGCAAAAATGAAACAAGAGGTGCCACTGTCATGGAAAGGTGCAAATGACATATTGTTAAGTGGAAAACACGTCACACAACAGAATGCATATTACATCTTCATTTTTGTTATGAAAATTGTGAATCCGTAAGGATGACTGGAGCCCTTGCATTAAACTGTTCACAGTCACCCTTGGAAAATGAATTCCAGTAGAGCTGTCACTTTCTTGACATTAAAAAAAGTTTGCAATTGTCATACATGATGAGGAGAAAAAAATACAGCTTTGTGATATAAGCGGATATGAGCTTACGGTGAAATAAGAATCACCACAGTGGGGAAGACACTGTAGAAGGACCTATAACAAGGTAAAAATGGTGGTTACTTTTGAAATGTGGGACTATGGGTGGTTTTTGCATTATTTCTGCTTGTTTTTAATTTAGAAATGTTATTAACTCTGCATTACTTTTGGAATAAGAATAAAGCAGTACACGTCATCACGATTAGTACAAAGAGCAGGCAGGAGTTTTGATAAAAGTCTTAAAGCAAATACCGCTTGGCTTCTGTATTTCACACTCCAGGACGGCTGTGGTCAGCCAAGCTCAGGATCTTTCACAAGTGTCTCCTTATGGGAGGGTTGGGAGCAGGAGGCAGGGTGGGTGTGAATCTGATGTGAAGGCCTCAACCCCACCCCCGTGCTCACACACCTCCCTCTCCTACCTGACCCAAGTCCACTCAGTGGAAGGGGGAGGGCCGCCAGGGTCCTGAACTCCAGCCAGCGGTGTTCTCCACCAGCACTCCTAGAAAAGACCCACTGAGTGGCTTTCTTTTCCCTAGTCTCATGCCCAAACAAAGTTCAATTAAGTGCTCTATTAATTATGTTAGGCTACAGATCTGGTTGAATAACATGATCAACCTACAATAAATATGTGCGCCTGTTCAGAGCAGGGCAGCCAGGCGCTGAGCTGGTTCCACTTCTGGGAAGAAAGTGCTGAGTGTCCACTCCATGCCCTCCTGGGGTCAGAACCCACCCCCTTCGCTGGATGAAGCATTGGCAGCTTGTCAGTAATCGTGCTGGATCCCTGAGGTCTCGTTTGTATCCTGCCCTCAGTGTCTCTCTCTCAGCAAGGCTGTCTTAGAACATAAAGAAGAAGAGGACCCGTGGAGCAGGCACCAGCAGATGTCTGATGAAGACCCGGTGGGGGGCTTTTGACAACTGAAGGGGCGGAGAATGAAGAGACGGATAAGCAAAGGCTGTTGCTATCTGAATTGCTACTGCTGGCCCTGAAGGCTGGCAAATCTCCGTGTCTCCTTGTGTCCCCTTGTCCCATGTCCCAGGGCACCACCACGTGCTTCCTGAATGTAAGCAGTGGCATGTGTCCTTCTGAATTACATAGGACACTCACAGACAGGGTTTGTTGCTGAACTGCACGTTTTTCAGGGCTTTGTTCCAGCGTAAGAAATGGGGCTCCTACTCCAACCGGAAGGGACGGAGGGAGCTAATGACATACAGAGGCCTAATGATTTCAGATGCACAGACGCCTCTTAGGAGAAAGTCGTCAGGAGTGACCAGGCGAGATTAAGGGCAGTGATTCATCTAATGTAATGTCAGAGGCAGTGCTGAATCTTGACGTTTCAATCAATGACTTAATTTCACTGACGTCAGGAGACAATGTGAGTCCACAACACTACGGGGTCAAGGGAGGAGCGTTAAACATGCAGACAGTATCGTTTCCAATGGGACATACACCCAAATCCAATGGCTTCATGGAAAGTTACTCAACCACTCAAAAGAGAGATAACGAGAGGCTAATACTTTGTGTAACAGGAACTGGGGGGAACAGGGGTTGACCAGAGATCCAGACAAACCCCACCTGGCCCTGGGAGGGTCTCTCCTCCTGCCAACTCATACACAGCCACGTCCCCAAGACCACACAATGACTCTCAAGCAGCAAGAGAAGAACACGCCTCGCCTCCAGGGCCCCAGAACCCAACAGCTTCCTCCAGATGCCTGACGGTTTCACTGGAGCACAGAGGAAATGCTGAGTCCTATTTTGCTTTCCTGGTATCACATTTGGAATGTTGTTATTATTTTTTAAAAAATAAATCATACTCTCTCTAAAGAGACTTTTTTTTTTTTTTTTTAACAGAGTCTCGCTCTGTCGCCCAGGCTGGAGTGCAGTGGTGTGGTCTCGGTTCACCGCAAGCTCCAGCTCCTGGATTCAAGTGATTCTCCTCTCAGCCTCCTGAGTAGTTGGGATTAAGGGTGCCCACCACCACGCCTGGCTAATTTTTGTATTTTTAGTAGAGGTGGGATTTCACCATGTTGGCCAGGCTGGTCTCGAACTCCTGATCTCAAATGATCTGCCCACCTTGGCCTCCCAAAGTGCTGGGGTTACAGGCATGAGCCACCGCACCCAGACAAGAGTCTTCTTAAGGAGGAGTCTTGAAGGTAATTTGCCCAAGCCATGCTCTGTTAAGGGTGAGGGAAGGAAGGATTCCAGCTCATCTGGGAGAGAGTTCTAGCTAGTTACGTGGTACCAGGTGTGTGCGTTCAGTTCAGGCGGCCTGAAACCCCAGCCTGTGGGTGGTTGAGTAACGCCTGCTACAGGCACCTCTTCTCCACTGGACAACACCAGCAGCTGGAGCATCAGACCCACCAGGTAACTCCCCCAGCCCCAGCCAGCGGCCACAGCCCTCTGATGGGAACGGACGACAGGGGAGGCAGCCAGGGAAGGGCTTGGTCTGTGAGTCCCCTGCCCTGGCAAGGCGAGAGGATGCCAGATGGAGGAAAATCCCCCTGTTCTGCCTGCTTCTTGTAGTTATTGAGAAGGACCACATGGGAGAAACTACACGTGTGTTCTCAAATGAAGGAAGTTATAGACAGGATAAGGACTATTCTCCCTCAGAAAAGACATCTCTGATGCCATGGAATGTAGCAGAAAGCTCAGGGAAGCTCTTGAAGGGAAGGGAAGGGAAGGGAAGGGAAGGGAAGGGAAGGGAAGGGAAGGGAAGGGCAGTCATTTCGCTCCATCGGACACATTGTCTTGAAAGACACGCCTCTCAGCTGTGTGTCAGAGAATGCTGTCGTCATGCTGCAAAGGAAAGAGACAATCTGCACCCACTTTGCTGGTTTCACATTGCAAATATGGCAATACCAGCATCTGCTCCTTGAGGAATGAGTAGTCTGGAATTTAGCAATATTGATAACATATTTTATAAGCCAACCTTGTTTTTTAGGAAAAGTCTTTAAGAATCATTTAGGTGTCAAATTTTAAGTTGAAAATGAAAATGTGCATCAGCTTTTGCCGTGTTCAATAGTTTTGAGCCCTTCAGCCTCCAAATGCCTTTCTTCCTGCCTTTCACTGTGCACCGTCCTCACTCAGAAGCCAGAAGAGAGACCTGCAGGAAAGGCCCCCGGAAGGAAGGAAAGGAGGATGGGGGGAACATGGAGGCTGTTTGGGCCCAGGTATCCCTTGTCTTACCCTGCAAGCAGATAGTTATAGTAAATTCGGTATTTAAAAATTAAATTTAGTCAAATAATGTTCTGTTGGAGATGTAACCTACAGTACATGTCTTTAACAGCCTGTGAAGAAAGCATCAGGATTTTTTTAGATGGCCTCATTTGGAATGTAAAAAGTAAAGTAGAGGTTCCTCTCCAAAGACTTTCCTCCCCATCTAATTAGGAATAAATAGTAACTTCTCTTAGAAGCAAAATGTATTCAAAGACCTGTGCTAACATTCTTAAACATCTGCTGGCCGTGATAAAGATATCCATGTACTTTATGTTCTTAGCTCCCACAATGTAGCCTAAATACTTGCCCTGGCACATATATATATATATATATATATATATATATATATATATATAGACACTAGTCCAAGTCAGCATTAGGTCATAGCCTGTTCCTCTTCCTTATCTGAAGGTATTTTTACCTTTCTCTGCATTCCACAAGTTACTTCCTCCTTCCTTTGTTCTCCTCTGCCTTTGCCCCTTTTAAAAAGTTCAAGCTGGGCGCGGTGGCTCACGCCTGTAATCCCAGCACTTTGGGAGGCCAAGACGGGCGGATCACGAGGTCAGGAGATCGAGACCATCCTGGCTAACACGGTGAAACCCCATCTCTACTAAAAATACAGAAAAAACATTAGCCGGGCGTGGTGGTGGCGCCTGTAGTCCCAGCTACTCGGGGGGCTGAGGCAGGAGAATGGCGTGAACCCGGGGGGCAGAGCTTGCAGTGAGCCCAGATCGCGCCACTGCACTCCAGCCTGGGCGACTGAGCAAGACTCTGTCTCAAAAAAAAAAAAAAAAAAACAAAAGTTCTAAGTTGTTAGCCATTCGGGACAAATACAGAATGTGAGGCCCCGTTCCAGCCAATGGAAACCGGACATAGCAGTAGGGTGGACGCATCAGGTTATAAATGACCCTGCTCCTTTGTTCAGTGTACTCTCATGGCAAAACTGCTGGCGAGTGTACCCTTTCTGCAGAAAGTAAAACTGGCCTTGCTGAGGAAATTAAATTATGTTCAAGTGCTATTTCTTTACAGCACCAGGGAACAAGCATTTCTAACAGGAATAATGGTGTGAACGCTCCCTAAGGAACACATTTGTAAAGTAAGTGAGAAAGAGCTCCTGAGGAAAGGACCTACCAGAAGGAAATCCCAGCACAGATACAAAATCAGACCTACACCTTTATGTTTGTACTCGCTTCTGCTAGCCCTGATGATAGAAACAGAGACAGGTTAAGCTCTGAACTTAATAGGTTGAATGTGAACGCTGCTTATGAGAATTAAACTAGTCTCTTGCTCCCACAGAGGCAGCCAAAACAAACAAGAGTGGAAATTACAATGGGGGATGAGGGAGTCAATGAAGACTTCCGCTGTGTGAAGCCCAGAAGCAAAATTAGATAATTCACAGTGAAGAGCTTTAAGTAAGGCCGGGGGAAGATAGAAAACAAAGGCTTTTCTTGACACACAAAGATTTGCATTTTCATTCTAAAATAATGGTTGATAACATTGAGTTTGGTGCAAACGGGTAATACTTAGATACATCAGCTCATATTCCTTCACAAGGAGCTATGATTTAGATATCATAGGAACTAGAAGCAAGACCCACAGGGACCATTGTTGGGGTAGAAGTTTGAGATGAACAGAAAATGTCCTGCTATTTTAAATGAAGTATCAACCCATCTAGACAAAGAATGGAGAATTGCAGCACATGTTTTTGATAATCATAGCTAAGAAAAGGTTCTCTGTGGAGCCGCACACCCCTCGAGGAGCACTGCTGGGCATCTGCTAGCATGTGTCTGTATATATTGATTTGTTCTTCAGATAGTCTTTGGGGGCATTCTGTGAGCTGGTCTCTGGCAACAGGGATTCAGAGGCAGATAGAGCCTGTCCCCTACCTTCAAGGACTTGTGCCTACAGAGTCCAATGCAAAGGAAATTTTCTTTAACGGACACCTCTACGGACTGCAGTGGGACCACCTCACTACCTGGGGGTGCTGGGACATCGCATGGTGGTGCTGACATTTGAGCTCAGTCTTGGAGTTACTCAGGTGGCCAAGGGCAAGGAATAGCTTTCCAGGGAGAATACTTAATCTGTTGAAGTCACAGAGACCTGAGAAACTATGGTGTGGGCAAAACCTACATGTAGCTTAATGTGGTTAGTATGTAGAAGGCATTGGCGGGTTAGCTGGGAGTGGCTAGGGAAAAATGAGGTAAGGTAGGCAGGTCTGGGCCAGACCAACAAGAAGCTAAGCTGGGATAAGAAGGGGTGATGGGGATGGAGCTCTGAAGGATTTTTAAGTGGGGAAGGGACACAGGCAGATTTGCATGTGAGGAAGTTGATTCTGCTCAGCCCTTATGGTGAGTGACTGGGACTGTGGCAGGAGAAGGCCGGAGGACATGAGCATTCCTGGCCATTTAGGATCCCTGTAACCTGGAGACCAAGGGGGTGTGGTAGGTGAGGGACAAGCAGCAGCTAAAGATGACCACCAGATTTCTGGCTGGACAGCTCCGTGACTTGTGGGTGAAAGGGTGAACTGAGATGGGGAAGCCCGAGATGGGAGCAGGTTTGTGGGGAACTGTGATTTCAGTTTCAGATGTGCTGAATTTTTGAGATTCTGTACACTCAGGTGGAAATATCCAGTGGGTGGTTGGAAATAATGTAGTTCCCACAATGTGCTGAACGCTTGCCAGACAATGACCATCTCCAAATCTTTACACCACTGTAATCCTGCAGACGAGCTCACGGTCAACGAGCAACCACAAAACTAATGAAGGCAGGGCTGGGATAGAAACCCACTCTTGATTCCAATGCACTTCCCCCTAAAGTTGCCCGCCACGGCTGCACCTTGCAACCAGCTAGGGGCTTTCAGAAAAACCCACCTCCAGGCCCACTCTCAGAGTCTGACTGTGACGCACAAGCACAGGAGAGCAGGCTGGGTTGGAGAAGGAGACATGGGGTCCTTAGCACAAAGGGAGTCATGAAGGCAGTGGGTGGCAGTGAAGTCAGAAAACCCAGCGAGGTGGAGCAGCAATAAGCCTCAAGAGGAGGGGCTGGGGCAGAAGGAGGGGCTGGTGGTGTCCAAAGCGACTGCAGGAGCAGACTCAGTCAGTGAGGGTGGATGAGAGGTCCCGTGTGGCCTCTGTGGAAGGAGTTTCTTGGAGGGTAAGGGTGGACGCCAATACCCAAGGCTCAGGAGTAAAGAGGAGGCAGGAGAGTGGGGATGTTGAGCCTATCCGATGGTGCATGGAGACTGGCAGTGAAGGCCAGGGAGCGTGCTGGATCATACTGCGGAACCAAGGGAGTGGTAGTTATTCAGGAGTGTGTGTGTTTGTGGGTGCTGCGTGTGTGTGAACAGGAGGTCAACCTGTGTACTTGCTGAGGTGAAGGGCTCAGTGAAGAGGAGCTAAGGAGAGAGGTGAGAAGAATCCAGGGATCACTGATGGATCCAGGACCCGAGGTAGCGGAGGATGGGTCCCTGGGGTGAAAGGAAGGACACTGATTCTTTGACATCAGGGGCAAAGGCAGAGACTTCCATAAGCCCAGAGGTGGGAGATCAGATGTGGAGGGAGAGGATGTCTGATGGTTCTGTGACGAAGTAGAAGGTAAGGCCATCGGGAGAATGAATTAGCACCCAAAGACAGCCTGCAAGCTCTAAGAGAAACTGGAAGATGTTTCCTGGGTCCTTTTCCCCAACACTAGCTCAACATCCATCTTCACCTCTTTTTGTATGGCCTTGACTCCAAAGTCATGGCTCCATGACCCCAATTTTGATGCCCCTCATTGGCCCCATGGACTTGAGTTTGTGTTTGCTTTGCAGGCCTCCCCCTTTCCTTTTGCCTTGGCTACCTTTAGTCTACCTTTACAGCTCTTAGCAATCCTGCTGCCTCAGCTGAAAATGTGTTGACTCCACTGCAGCCCCTGGAAGCCACGCCCCCCAACACCCTGAACTGGCTACAGGCAAGCCAGGGTCAGCCCCTTCCTCCCACCTCCCAGCAAGGGGAGAGGCAGGTAGGTGACTGGACCCAAATGCAACTTAATTAGAAGGCCTTGAATCTTTACAAATAAAAGGGGAACCATTCTTTCATATTCATGACATATTCATGAATGCTTTTCTGAAGGGTCAAATCATGTTGAATTTGAGATGAGAACCAGATGGATGAATACACAGTGGGTGAAAGGTGTGACGTTGAAGGGATAATAATCACAGAGCTACGTTTTAAGTAGGACATTCTCCATCTCTGCTTTTCTTCCCTAGTATTTAGAGGTCATGGATCTCTTCTCAAAAACAGATTAAAGGTGCAAGCATATAAATTAATATTCAAGAGATAAAAGTTGAGTACACTTACACTGCTGTATCCTCAGGAACTGGGGGTGACTTTATGTGAGAGCAAGAGACCGCATACTTATTTTGGCTGATCTTAATAAGTGCACTCCGAGGGCAAAATTCCTGTAAAGCACCGACAGAGTTCACTCAGTTTAAATCAGAAATGTCCACCGTTCAGATACAATTTTATTCTAGCTCAGCCCATTATAATAGCTTCTAGTCATTATCCTATTCAGGGTGACACTTAAAAGAGTAGTTTAAATTCAGAGCCTCACTTGATCATTATTTGCTGAATAAAAGTCATCAGAGTCCTCTCTGTCATTTCTCCATATTCTGGATCAATTGCCAAGTGTACCCATGTAAGACACACACACACGCGCACACACACGTGCACGCACATACACCTTCATATAACCACCTTCCTTTCTATCTTTATTTCAGCCTTTGGCCACCACTTTTGCTGACTGCCCCACCTTCAGCCTCTTCGGGTCTCCCCAAGTCCCTATCAGAACTGTCTTCAGTATCCTTCCCCACCCCCCAACGCTGCCCCCACCACCCTCCACCCCCGACCATGCCACTCTAGCCTCCAGGGTCCCACATCCTGTAGGTAAATTCCAAGGCCCTTTCCTGGGCTCTGTGGCTTCCCCTCAGGGATCCTAGGCCAACTGCCTCATCTGTCCCCACACCCTAGGGCATGCCTGGGGACATCTCTTAAAACATCCCTCCCTTTCGCAGTTGATAATGCCCAGAGTTGTCCCACACGCCAGGGAGAGGAAGGCTCTGCCCTTCCAGATGCTTCTCTACTGCTATCCAGACAGCTTCAGGAAACTCCATTTTCTCCAAGGGGTTTTTTCTGGAGTGATTAGCAGACACCTCCTTCTCTGTTTGCCCTGTTGGGTTGGATACAGGGCTCCAGCGGCTGCTGGCTCTGATGGTCTTTCTCCTTTGCCCTTAACCCTAAACTTCATTTCCCACGCCCTTCTCCCTGATGGAACTACCTCATGCCACAGTCAAGGATGTACTGGATATTTTTATTCTGTATCCTAGGCAGCTGGACACGGTAGTTTAGAGGGTAGGCCATGGAGCCAGATTGTCTGCATTCAAATGCCTGCTCAACACACCAGGTGTGTGCTTTAACTTCTGGCTTCAATTCCTTTTCTGGAAATCAAGATAATAACAGTCTCTACCTCACGGTGTTCTGAGGATCCAAGGGTCCGCTCTGTGTAAAGCGCTTGGATTGGAATGCATGGCGCATAGTAAGGTCCTAAGAAAGAGCCACTGCTACCTGGCGTTTTGATCACCAATCTAGTTCACTTGTGGGTCTGTTTTCCAGTCATGTTAAGTCATCCATTAAAACAATGTCATTTTCCATTAGGAATGTCGTTCATTCAAGTAATTTAAAAAACAATTGTGAGACCCTTCTCTTCATCAGGGGCTGTGCTGGGAGGGACAAAGGTGAACAGACGTGGTCTCTGCCTTTAAGGGTTGAGAGGTTGGTGAGGAAGCCAGTTTTGCAAGAGCAGTGTAGTGGACAGGAGGGCCTCAGTGCCCTGCAGGAAGTCACGATCAGGCAGAGTCTTTAGGGTGACGGCAGTTTAGGAGAAAGGAGATGGGGGAGGGCAGTCCAGGAAGAGGCAAGAGCCTGGGACTCGGAAAAGCCCACCACATTCAGGAAGCAGTGAGCCTTCCACGTGGCTGGAGGTCAAGCTCACGGAGCAGGCTGGGGCCACACAGGGGTCTGGGGGGATTCTCCCTGAGCGTGACACGAAGCATGTGTGTGGGCTGGGCAAACGACATCATCAGTTTTGTAAACTGATACAGAATTCTTCTAAAACTTTTAGAAAAATTACGTAGAGAAATATATAATTAAGGAAGGATTTCTTAAACAAACACAGACAGGGCAGAAGGAGAAGAGGGATACATTTGACCATATTAAAATTTAATGCTTCTCTGTCAACAAAAATTCCAAAGTTAAAAGACAAGCAACAGACTGGGGAAAACTGTCGGCTGCATATATTACCAAGAATTACTACCCAGAAGACACGGAAGACCTCTGCTAGTCAATAAAAAAGACAAACGCCCCGACAGACAATACAGACCCTTAACAATTATCCGTCCAATGAGCAAATCAGTCTAGAGGTGATACAGTTAATGGAGTCACTCCCACTCGCTGGCCCTGGGCAGTGCAGGAGGAAGGGATCTGAGTGATGCTACCAACCTCTGCAGCCACATCATCACTGCTGGTCCCGAGCACATGCCTGCCAGACACACAGATCTCTGACATCTTTTACATGTCTTTTCCTCAAGCCTCACAATCACCCCATAGGGTACACATAGACAGATATAGATATCGATATGTAAAGAATTCATTTCATATGTGACCAAACTGAGTATCGGGGGTGAAGCCACCTGCCCAATACAGAGCAGAGTGAACGTTCAAATAATTCAAACACAGGTTTTTTTGTTTTGTTTTGTTTTTTAACTGTAAAGCCTGCGTTCTTTTCATTCTCCTCTACTTTGTCCCCGTCTGCCCTTAGTCTCCCAACTTCTGCCAACTCTGGAGGTGTTTCCTAGGTAAGTAGGAGATGGGGAACCAGGTAGTGGCACCCCAGTACAGGGGACACAGAGGAGAAGGAGGCACTTGGGGAAAGGGAGTGCACTGGCTTGCGGAGTCTGAGACGCCTGTGCTCACCCGGAGGGAGTGCTCCAGGACGACCCAGCTAGAAGCACAGGGTTGGAGCTCAGGGCAGCAGCGGGGCTGGCACTTCTGGCACAGGGGAGGTGTCCAGAGATGGAGGCTCACTCCGAAAGACAAAGGGAGGAGGCAGAAGATAGTACTGGGAGGGGCCCAGGAGGTGCCCAAGTCTGCAGGGCCAGCAGGGGACCTCAAGGCAGGGCAGGAGGAGGAGGAGGAGGAGGAAAAGTAGGACGAGGACGAGGAGGAGGAAAAGTAGGACGAGGACGAGGAGGAAGAGGAGGATGAGGACGAGGCAGATGGAGAGCCAGAGAGAGAGGTGCTCCAAGACCCTAGAGTGAGCCTGCCTCTCCGTCAAATGCAAAGCACGGTTCAGCCATGGAAGCCAAAGGACTGCACAGCACAGGCAGCAGAGGCCACGGCCACCTCACTGAGGGCAGGGTCTGTGTGGCACAGTGGGCAGGAGCCAAAACACAGGGAGTGGAGAGCAGGGCAGCAGATGCAGCCAGGGAAACCATTCCTCAAGAAGCCTGGCAGTGCCAGGAAACAGCTTGGCATTGCCCAGGAGAAAGTCTTTTTCTAAATGAAAATCTACTTACTCTCCGGTTGTTACACTTCAAAACCGTGTAGAATTTTTCTGCGGCCTCATGCTTATTGGGAAGTGCTATGACAATGGCAGGGACGTAGAAGTCAAATCCTTTGGGTATCACAATTTTGGCAAACACATAATCTCCAACCTGCAGAGGAGAACACGGAGCAAATATTTTGCTTATGGATTGTACAGACAATGTTAATATAAGCTTGTTTTTTTTTTTTTTTTTTTTTTTTTTTTTTGAGACGGAGTCTGGCTCTGTTGCCCAGGCTGGGGTACAGTGGCCAGATCTCAGCTCACTGCAAGCTCTGCCTCCTGGGTTTATGCCATTCTCCTGCCTCAGCCTCCCGAGTAGCTGAAACTATAGGCGCCCGCCACCTCGCCCGGCTAGTTTTTTGTATTTTTTAGTAGAGACGGGGTTTCACCGTGTTAGCCAGGATGGTCTCGATCTCCTGACCTCGTGATCCGCCCGTCTCGGCCTCCCAAAGTGCTGGGATTACAGGCTTGAGCCACCGCGCCCGGCCAATATAAGCTTGTTTTAAAACACTACAAGGCAGTTGGCAAGTACTGATGCTAAAATTCAAATACATATTTTTTTTCTCAGTTAAGAAAGAGTTCCAAGATTCTCTGGGCTCATTGGGCCACGTCTGGAATTTTGTGATCAGTTTGGGAAGCCCCGTTGTAATAGGACTTCACCAACTGACAAGGGCCCAGGGGTCAGCCAGCAAGATGGTGAGGGTTCTGGAAACCACACCCTGAAGAGACTAGTTGAAAGAACCTGGGCTGTTTGTCATACAAAGATCCTCAACAGTGTCCTCGTCTGCCAGAAGGGCTGTCACCAAGACGTAGAAAGGGAGAGGTTTGTTGAATGTCGCTCTAAAGCACACACCCAAAATCCATGGGTAGAAGTCACAAATGGAGAATTTGCAGGAGAAAAAGTATCTTGTGGAGGGACATGCGGAGGCTGCGGGCCCTCGGGCATCGTCAGGGGACGACAGCACTGTTGTGTGCCAGGGCTCTGACTCGGAAGCAGCAACAGGCCGGAGGATAAATTCTCCAATTCCCCCTCCAGCGCTTCTCCTCCAGGCTCACAATGGGCAAGACACAGCAGCAGGGTGCTCTGCAAGGATTTCCCTCTACTCCTGGACCTTGAAGCTGGAATTAGGATCGTGGCAAAAGGATGAGCCAGACATGGCACAGCTTTTATGAGTTTGTGACCAGATGAGAACACATTAGTCTGGCTCATCCAAGGCAGGAGAACAGGGTCTGGAGTCAAGGAACTTAAGGTCAATTCGTGCTGACTTTCTAAGGCTGAATCAAGGGAAGCACCAAGGTCTGGGGGGCAGGGAATCTGGGGCCCATTCATGATAATTTCCTAAAGTTAAATCAAAGGGAAAACATCTGGGTCTGGGGCAGGGAACCTAAGACCAATCACCACGAACTTCCTAAAGCTAAACCAAAAGGAAAAACCCCATCTCCTGACGCTGGGTAGCAAAGGATCAAAGGCCAGTCTCCCTACAACCCTCCCCTTCCACCCCGGCTCAGAGGGAAAGGGAGTGGGCCTCGGATTGCCCAGAGGCCAAGCAGGGGCCATCCCTTCATCTGCACAGGGGCCAATTCACCTCAGCCTTTAATTAGCCACAGACCAAATCCTTCGTCCAGAAAAGCGGTAGTCCATAGGGACCTCAAAAGGAGTATTTAAAACCCAGAAATCTTTGTAATGGCGCCCTTGTGTCTCTTGCGGCCCATTCCCACTCTGTGGAGTGCTTTCTCGCTTTAATAAATCCCTGCTTTCGCTGCTTCATGCCTGTGTTCCATTCCTCTGTTACTTTATTTGTGCATATTGTTTAATTCTTTGTTCAAAACACCAAGGACCTGGACAACTCATACTCAAAGCCTTTCTTCCGGTAACACATGTGTGGAACGCACATTTGGGGTAACTGTGCATTACGACATCACCGTCTGACATCAGCTGATTACAGTGCCAAGGAAAATGCTACCTCTGCCCTTGTTATTATGTAATAGAATAGAATGGAATGGAGTGGAATGGAATAGAATAGAATAGAATAGAATAGAATAGAATAGAATAGAATAGAATAGAACAGAACAGAACAGAATTTTTTGCAGTTAAAAGTGTCCACAGTACTGGCAGCTACAGCAATGCCCTTTCCCCAACCTCTATTGTCTTGTAAAGGGACAAGGACCTCAAGGTGCAATGCAAACAAGCCTGTGCAGCCCTGAGCTACATAACAAGGAGTTGGCAGGTCAGCATCACGAGCAAAGAAATCACCAGGCGACAGGTCCCAGAACAGGGGCCATGGTTCTTCCTGCCCAAACACACCCTCTCTGCAGGAGCCTGTGTAGGTTCAGCAAAGGGCCAAACAGTGGCCTTGGCGTTCTCTGTTATCCAGAACTCTGTAGATGGTGAAAAGGGGCCAGAACACATCAGGGACTGGGTACCTGGAGCAGTGGGCAGGGCATGGCGCCCCCCACAGGCATGATGAAGGAGGTGGACACGACCTTGGTGTCTCCATACCTGAAGCCCACCAGTGCTTGGGTGCGGCTCACACACTTCTTCACAACCCCTGCAAGGAATCAAAGAAAACATAAACTGTAAAGACAAATAACATCCCTTCCCGTAGGCTTGTGCCATCTTTCTGGCCACACTGAGTTACAACACTTTGCCTGTTTAAATCAGTGTGCCCCTGTGATTTCTCCAGCAGATAATGTTGGGCACCATAGGATGCCTACTGGGTTGACCAACTCAAAATGGTGATGCACATGCCTGGTCTGGGCACCCGCTGAGGTGAGAACTGGTGAGAATGGACGAGATCTGTTCATCCTGCACCATCAGCCTCCGTCCTGACAGGAACATGCATCCTGGAAATAAAGATCCTCTTCCCGAACACCTCCTACCACCTGATATTTTCATTTACTTTAGCCCTACTTTCTTCCATAATACTTAAAGATAGAAAATACATATTGTTAATTAAATTGTGAAAGTAAAAAGGAAATATAAACTCCTATCCAAATCGGCTTTTCATCTGACTAGACTGAACATACTCAACTCCCCCAAAATGTACAGCTGAAAGGAACAAAGAAAAAAGAAGTAAGGCTGGATGTGGTGGCTCACGCCTGTAATCCCAGAACCTTGGGAGGTTGAGGCAGGTGGATCACCTGAGGTCAGGAGTTTGAGAGCAACCTGGCCAACATGGTGAAACCCCATCTCTACTAAAAATACAAAAATTAGCTGGGCATGGTGGCACATGCCTGTAATCCCAGCTACTTGGGAGGCCGAGGCAGGAGAATCATTTGAACCTGGGAGGCGGAGATTGCAGTGAGCTGAGACTGTATCATTGCACTCCAGCCTGGGCGACAAGAGCGAACTTATGTCTCCAAAAGAAAGAAAAAAAAAGAAAAAAGACGTAAGAAGTTTCTTTTTTAGTTATACTGAAGGAGTGCATGATAGATACATAAGGTTGGTATAAAAGTAGTTGTGGTTTTTGCCATTAAAAAAAATGACCAAAACCACAATTACTTTTGCACCAGCCTAATATATATATATATATACACACACACACACACACATATATTATTTAATTATATAATAATTTTGTTATACCTTTCAATATAATTATTAGAATAGATTATCATTCTAGGAAAAGAAAATACCTGTGTTAAGATGCACATTTTTTGTCATTTATCTGACTTGAAATTTATCTTCCCATTAAAAAGGGATTCTGAACATTAAGGGGGAGATGATGACGTTGGACACCTCCCCTGGCAGTATCAGCTGCTCACGGGCCCTCATGGAGACAGAAATGAGCGTGGGCATCCTGGGTTCCCCAGCACGTGCTGCAGCAGCTCCCCCGTCCCGGCTCACCTGCCTGCTGAGCAAAGTCCTGTGTCCTCTCATGGGGCAAAGAGACAGCTGCTGATTTTCATCTTGATCCATGTGTCTTGTTTTAAATGGCCAAAGGAATGAATTTTTTTTGCAAAATACGCACACTCAGGCCAGCTTACCATTGTGTGTTTTCTGATCGGACTGAAATGTTTAATTTGGGTTTTGAAATATTTACACATTATTCACACATTTTCTACCATAAACTGGCTTTACCCTTTTAATCAGAAAAATAAATACTACCTTTTAGAAATAATTTCTATTCTGGAAAAAAGAGCCGCCCCTGATTGAGAATCAGGGAACTTGTCTCCTGCCACGCACTGTGTGCCCCACGCACTGGAGGGCCCAGAGCCCCAGGGAAGGGTCTGGGCTGCCACCACAGCCACATTGGCCCATGTGACTCTCTTCAAATCCTCAGCCTTTGGGACTTAGCAGTATCCAGCATCAAAACTGCTAGGCAGCTTTTCAGTTGTTTGCCTAAATTGAGAAGTTGTGACAGAGACTGTGTAGCCAACGAAGCCTAAACCATTGATCACTGACTTTCTTCTTTGGACCTAAACTTTTTGGACCGTTATGATGAATTCTTTTTAGTTCCTTTAATTCAGCTTCCTTCTCTGTAAAATCTCTGTAGATGTGAGTCTTTGTTCATCTCCAGAAATGAGCACAGTTTCTTATGGTCTGTCTTCAATCTGGCCTCGCGGGCCCCCACGTGGCCGCACTCTGGGCAGCTGGAGGGCCCAGGACTGGCCTGTCCCACTACTGCTAAGCCTCTGTACCTGCTCCTTCTCCATCTAATTAAGGGATTGCTACCATTGCTTGTGTCCTGATTCAAGATCAGCTCCAATTTTTGGCTTGCCTTACCCTGTAGTTTCTCTCTGTCCTCAGCCTTGAGAGGTGAGGCCGTGTCTCCCAGCTCTGAAATCTCTTGGACCTGTTTGAGGACCTGGGCTCTGGAGGCTGGCCAAGCTGAAGAACCTCCACTGCCTCCCCTCTTTCTCTGGGTGGAGGCTGGTGGGCCCAGAGCCTCCACTGCCTCCCCTCTTTCTCTGGGTGGAGGCTGGCAGGCCCAGAGCCTCCACTGCCTCCCCTTTCTCTGGGTGGAGGCTGGCGGGCCCAGAGCCTCCACTGCCTCCCCTCTTTCTCTGGGTGGAGCCTGGTGGGTCCAGTGCCTTCCTGGGGATGAGCTGGCTCCCTGCCTCAGTCGGGGTTGTCCTGTATTCAGCTGGAGAAAGGGCCTGTGCTCGTACAGAGGCCTTCAGCAAAAATGCTGCGGGTGCTCAGGGCTCAGAGAATTGATGTCACAGTCTGAGTAAACAGTGGAAGTCAGTTTGTGTGGTGAAAGATGCATGAATGGTTCTGAACCTTTGCTCCAAACAGATATTCTCAGGCTGGAGACTGGATTTTTTTTTTTTTTTAAACCTTTGGCTCTAAGAACCTTCTGATATATAAAGCCCGGCTTGAATTCCACCTCTTCAAAAAGGCTTTCGCTCTGCTCCAGCCACAGCGTCTCTCCAGCGGCCCACTCCTGGGCAGTGTCATCTTTCACGGTCTTTGTGTCCGCTCCTCCTTCCAGTCTTGGAGGTTTCCTTTCTACCCGCCGTGCTGACTTTTGCTGCTTTGACTTGCTGTGAGAAGTTCTAAGCTGCCGTGAAACGGAAAGCAGCTCCCTGCTCCCCGGGAGAGGAGGCAAGGTGTTTATCCCCACTCCTAGGAGGAGCTCTCACATGGGACGCAGAAAAACTCTTTCCGCGGAATCAACAAAGGGCTGTACATCATCACATTTAATCTACACAGCAACTTACGAACGGTTTCATTGTTTTAAATCCCACTGGAGAAGACCGAGACACTGAGGTGCAGGGAAACAAAGAGACTGCAGTCGGGTGGCCAGCAGAGGCAAGAGGCAGAATTCAAATACATGAAAACACAGGATTTTTTGACCTGAGCTCATTACACTTGAGAAAGCATTCCGTTTTGTCCCCTTTTCCTTCATGATAACTTGTCCTTATGGCATAGTGCAGAAATCACCGGGGATTTCCTGAAGTAAAATGCTGCTTCTCACAGAACAACAGGATGGATGACCCAATTTCCACAGATAATGATTTCAAATAAGGGTTGAAAACGTGTCTTCCTCCTTGTCTTTCGGCATCCAGATAAGCCAGGCTATCGCTCTGTACAACACAGTCATTTCCTCAACTGGATCACCCACACTGACCCCTGGAATAACGCTGGCGACAGGGAAATCCCCACCGCAATCCCGACGACGGTGGCAACAGCCTGCCCGGCCAGCTCTGCTTCCGCGTGGACCTGGCTTCATGTAGTGGACACCGCAATCCAGTGACTCCAATCTTGCCTTCTGCTGAGGTGCATTTTAAAGTGAGCTGTTTTTTACTAAAAATGTTTAGGAGGTTTTGAACAATAGTTACCAGAAGAGGAGTCACCAAGGATGTCATGCCTGTGCTCTGCAAAATTCTATTTGGCCTTCTTTTTTTTTTTTTTTTTTTTTTTGCATGAGGGAAAATAGTGCCTCACAGTGAACAGGTGATCTAAATTAACATCACCAGTGAGGGCAGGTGAACATCACGTGCCTCTAGACAGGATGACCCAGAGGGCCATGACATACTTAGGCAGTATCCTGGCAGGGAATGATAACCTGAATCTAATCTAACCCAAATTGAGGGACATTCTATAAAATAACTGGCCTTATGCTTAAATAATGTCACTATCATGAAAGATAATAGAAAAGGCTAAAGAATGGTTCTAGATCAAAGAAGGCTAGAGACATGTCCACTAAATGCAATACATGATTCTGGGCTGAGACCTGTCCTGGAGAAAATAAGTGTGATAAAGGCCATTACTGGGACAATTAACAAAATCAAAATATATAGATTAAATAAAAGTACTATAATAATGTTACAGTTTTTGAATTTTCTAACTTTATTGTGGTTATATTAAGAGATTATTCTTACTCTTAATACACACTGATGTGTTAAGGGATAAAGTAACATGATAAATGTTGCCTAATTTCTAAGAGTTCAGAAAAAATAAGATGTGTGTATGTATGTGTGAAGACAGAGAATAAAATAATATATGTGATAAAATATGACCAAATGTTAAAAATTGGCAAATCTGGGTAAAGAGTATACTGGGGTTCTCTGTATTACTCTTGTGACTTTTCTGAATGTTTGAATTTTTAATAAAAAACAACCATGAAAGTAAAGTTATTCCCAATTAAGGAAAAGATCAGGTGACTGGGGAGAGAGGGCACAAAAACTAGGCTCATGGAGATAACTCAGGCATTGCCACTTAATCTGGCTGAGTCAAAGTTAGTTTACTACTTAGACACTAATCAAAATTACCGATTATATGACTAAATTCAAATATTTCCTTCAAGTTCATTTATTGAAGTTTAATTACACTGCAAATTAAAAATTCCTGCTTAGTCAGATCCCATGCGGCTGTTGGGAGTATAGTATGTACTTTCTGCCTCTAATTGCACATTAAAAAAATTTCTGTTGTGGCCTCAGGCATTGCACATGGTCATGGTATTAGCCCTGTCTTCTCCACTCCCCCGAGTAGGTCTTTAGAATTTTCTCATCACACAAGCATGGTGCTGGGTACAAATTCGAGCCATTCTACATTTCTCTGGGGCCTTAGCCAGCAAAGTGACACCAAGCCCCTAACCCAACCATTTAGAATCCAGTCTGTTTTAGGATTTTAGCATTTTCTATTCTCTTTTTTTTTTTTTTTTTTTGGAGACAGAGTCTTACTCTGTTGCCCAGGCTAGAGCGCAGTGGCAAGATCTCAGCTCACTGCAACCTCTATCTCCTGGGTTCAAGTGATTCTCCTGCCTCAGCCTCCCGAATAGCTGGGATTACAGGTGCCCACCACCACATCCGGCTAATTCTGTATTTTCAGTAGAAACGGGGTTTCACCATGTTGGTCAGGCTGGTCTCGAACTCACTACCTCAGGTGATCTGCCCGCCTTGGTCTCCCAAAGTGCTGAGATTACAGGCATGAGCCACCGCACCTGGCCTCACTTTTAGCATTTTCATTCGACTACCAGTTTAACCATAAAACCCTTTCCAAGGCTCAAATTCAGAAAATCAAAATTTCTCAAGCAGGGGTGGCCTTCTATAATCACCTCTTAGAAAATCTGCACCCCAGAAAAACGGAAGATTCCCAGCCCTTGTTGTAAAGAAGGATGTCACGCCTTAGCCTACGTGCTTATCCCAAGTGCTGGGATCCACATTTACTCTCGTCCAGGCAACTCCCAAGCACATTTATCACATTCAAATAACCTGTCCCGTTGTCAGTTGTACATATGTGCCTGCTGGAAACCAGAAATCCTGCTGAAGTATTTTTTTCCCACCTAAAGTATTATTCAATTAAATTTAAATAATAATTATTCTTTTAACTGTTGACAGATAGATCATGCCTATGAAGAAAGGCCAGCTACATATCTGTAATGTAATTTTTTTTTTTTTTTGAGACAGTCTCTCACTTGGTCGCCTAGGCTGGAGTGCAGTGGCGTGATCTCACTGCAACCTCTGCCTCCCAGGTTCAAGCGACTCTCCTGGCTCAGTCTCCCGAGTAGCTGGGATTACAGGTGCCCGGCTAATTTTTTTTTTTTAAGTAGAGATGAGGTTTCACCACATTGGCCAGGCTGGTCTTGAACTCCTGACCTCAAGTGATCCTCCAGCCTTGGCCTCCCAAAGTGCTGGGATTACAGGTGTGACCCACCACACCAACCCTGAAACGTAATCATTTTGCCTGACAGAGCTTCCTCGAGGTTTCCTCCCAGTTCCCTTTTCCCTACAGACCCTTCTCATGATTTCAATGATGACTTTTGTGGTTATGTCTCCCAAATCTCTATCTCCAGACTCCAGACCTACATCTCCAATTGCTTCTCTGACATCTTCCTCTGGGCATCTTGCAGGCACCCGTAATTCATCATGTCGCAGACACATCTCACTGTCTTTCTGTCCACACCACCATCTCCTGTAGGTACCACTATCTATCTACTGCCCCAAGCCAGGGACCAGAGAGACACCCTAACCCCTTGGCATCCAATCTTCACACAGCAGTGGGAGGCAGCTTTTGAAAACTTCAAATGTGATTGTGTTTCTCACTGCTTTAAATGTGGCTCTCATTGCCCTGAGGGTAAAGTGCAAACCCTCAATATGACCCTTTATGCATAGCCCTATGCTTACCTCTCTGAAGGGGTTTATTATTTCCACCCTTCCTTCTCATTTTAAGTTCCAGCCAGAATCAATTTTATTTCTCCAGATATAGATGTTTTTCTTCATTTCTAAGTCTTCACACATATTATTGTCACCATCCATGAAACTCTCTTCATACCTCCACCCCCTGCTGAATTGCAACTGGCTGATTCCTTCAGGGACCACATCCCCCAGGAAGTCTGGGGCAAACCTCTGAGGCCCAGCTATCCCGGTCTCATGGCCCTTCCTCCAACACACATGTGCACTCCACTCTGAGGCCTGGGCACCGCTGCTGTTCCTGCTTAGAACTCTCTTCCCCAGATAATCTCATGGCTTGCCCCACCTCTTTTAAGTCCTTATTCATATGTCACCTTCCCCAGGAGCTCTTCATTAACCACCAGATATAGAATCACAACCCTCACCCCGACATTCTCAACCCCATTTGTGGCTTGATTTTTCTCTATGGCACTGTATCTGACATGTCACATATTTTATCTGTTTATTTCATTGCTTGTCTGTCTCCTTTAAGATGTAATCTCCAAAAAGCAAGAATATTCATCTGTTTGCTCATACCATTAGACCAGCACTTTCAAAATATTACATACATGCAACGCAGTAGATGGGTAATAAAAGTTTGTTTACTAAAAAATTAGAAATTAAAATAAGTGCATTTTTTTTCTGGCTACTTTTTTGGGGGACCAAATATGCTCATTTCACAAGCTGGCCAGAGATATTTCACTTCTCTTCTCTGTGAAAAGTGGACTAGCTCGGGCCAGCTCGTGAAATGTCAGTGTTCTAGCAAAAGCACAGGTTGAAACTTCTTGTCCCCAATATCAAATTATTTAACAAAAGCTTCACAAAATTTAAGAAAAAAAACCTACCTGGAAAATAAAAGCCATTTTCATCACATCTTGCAATAACTTTCTGTCCTTTGAGGGGATCTGGTCTTTTTGATTTGGTTTTCTTTGTTGGATTTCCTTGCAATTTCTGTTGCTGAAAAAGACAAAACAGGAATAATTGATGAGAAAAACTGAATGCAGATGGTGAAAATGATAAATACTGGTTAGCCTAGTGATATGGTTTGGCTCCGTGTCCCCACCCAAATCTCATGTTGAATTATAAGTTCCAATGTTGGAGGTGGGGCCTGGTGGGAGGTGGTTGGATCATGGGGGTGGTTTAGCACCATTCCCCTAGTGCTGTTCTTGTGATAAAGTTATCAAAAGATCTGGTTGTTTGAAAGTGTGTGGCCCCTCCCCTTTCACTCTCTCTCTCATGTTGGCCATGTGAAGATGTGCTTGCTTCCCCTTTGCCTTCTGCCATGATTATAAGTTTCCCATGGCGTCCCCAGTTGTGCCTCCTGTACAGCCTATGAACTGAGAGTCAATTAAACCTCTTTTCTTCATAAATTATCCAGTCTCAGGTAGTTCTTTATAACAATGTAGAAGCAGACTAATATACCTGAAATTTTCTACTGAGAACCATATTATAGAAGAATTACAGAATATTCCTTTACTATATACTCCCTTTGGAGCCCTTTCTGTTTTATGTTAATTAAATGCTACTATTTTGGCAAGGGCAATATCTGCCCTCCACAACTTTTATACTTTAGCTCAAGGTACAAGGAGAACTGGATGAGTAATTGAAGAAAAGGTAAATAAAGAAAAATTATATATACAACTAGAATTCCTGAGAGCAAAGACTACACCAGCACCATGACCAGCAGTGCTGCCTTCCTAGAACAGTGAAAGGTAAAGGGGCCCTTCAACAGAAGAGTCCACTAACAACTCTGAGAGAGACAAGCACTGAAACATAGTGCTTTACAGAAATTCAATATCCCAGCCTACCTCTTCAGGACAAAGGAGAACCTTTACGATCGCTGACTGGCAAAGAGGAAAGAAGTCCATGGGCTGAGATTGGCTAATAAATGAATTATCCTCATTCCTTCTATCTCCTGGTTGATGCAACAGTGGATGCTAGAAGTCAGTGGGTCAGAGCTTTCAAAGTTCTGAGAGAAAATAACTTTCAATCTAGAATTCTAAACCCAGGCAAACTGTCAATCAAATGGAAAAACAAAGACATTTCTAGTCATATCCCTAGGTAGAAACTTTCCCTTCCCATACATCCTATATTAGGAAGTTACTTGAAAATGTGCTTTTCCAGTAAGAATGACATGTCTGCACAAGTCACAGACAGCAGGAGGTCTCCCAGGAAAAAAGGACTTAGAAATCTTGGAAATACATGCATACATATATACAAGCATGCATATATATATCTAACATATGCAAAAATAATGATTCAAACAAGTAACATAATTTTAAATACTGAGGGAGAAAAGGTAAAGAAATTATTTTGCTTGATGCTATTAACATTCTTCAATTGGCCAGCGTATCACATAGGACCTTAAGGAAGGCATATACTCCTGAACTGTGACTTGTCCCAGTATTGAACAATATTTATCCAATCAGAATAGTACAAATACTTTTTTGTGTTCTTTTAAATGAAAAATTTTAAACATGTACTGTGAACCTTTGGAAGGAGTATAGCATTGACAACACGATGGTTTAAATGTAGCTCTTGAAAGGTTGGAATGAAAGGGGAAAGAAAAAGCATAGATATTACCACCATGCGAACTCAGGAATTGAAGAAGTTATGCAACTTGATAGATCAAGAAGTGGAGGCTTAAGTATATTAAATAAAATGTTACAAATGCAGCCAATAGAATAAAAGATAATGTAAATATCCAATATTAGGAGCGGGAGACAAAGAGGGAAGGGATGAGAGTAAAATTATAATTTTTTTTCATGTAGTGGAATAAAAAGTTTAAATATAACAAATCATAAAATAGAGAACTATATGAAACATGTACTTTGATAAAAATTAATAATTAATCTGGAAATCTCACAGAGGAAAGAGAGGGAGAAGAGAATGCCTTTATTTTCTATATAAATGAATCAAAGTCCTGGACTACCCCTAAGGTACACAGGTGCAGAAAACACTCAAAGCAGCACAGCAAAGGCTTTGAGAACTGAACTACAATGTAAACCATTGCCCAAGTCCCAGATTACCAGCATAAACCTTGAGGGATGCATGCAGACTTAAGCTGTGAATAGCACAGCCTTCTAAAACTGAACTGACATGGAAACCACTGCCCACAGACGGTAAGGCAGAGCTTGCAGTCTAAACCTAACCAAGTCTGATGGAAAAAAATTAAATCTCCTTCAGAGAATTTAAACATGATCCAGAATCTTAAAACATAATATTCAAAATATTCAAAATGTCCATTATACAATTAAAAAATTCAACAAACAAAAAAGCAAGCAAATATGACCAATTCTCAAGGTAAAAGGCAATCAATAGAGTCCCAAACTGGGAAGACTCAGATATTGGAATGATCAGATAAAGACCTTAAATTAGCAATTAGAACCATAGTCTATGAGATAAAGGGTAAATACTCTTGAAATAAATGGCAAAGTAGTTTTTTGTTTCAGCAGAGAAATAGAAACTATTAAATAAAAATGGAAATTTTTGAAGTGAAATATATAATATCTGGAAGGACTCAGTAGCAGAAATGATAGAATTGATATAACAGAAGAAAGAGACAGTGTACTCTAAGACAAAACAATAGAATGTATCCAATTTGAAGAATGTAGAGGAAAAGGATCTTTAAAAATGAACAAGGTCCTTTTCCTGTTACAGATAATTTCTTCAAAGACCAGCTCAGTTATAACCTTTCTGGAACGATGTCACCCCCAGGAAATTCCAGAAAAAGAAAGGAAAAGATTGTTTTGTTATTTCCAAATGGCACTGCATGAATCAAAGGTGGAGTGAATGTCATGGCTATGTCTACCACATGCAGAAACTATTAGCATCATTTTGACTTGTAAAGTCCAACTCTAAAGTTCCATTTTTTTATGCTTCATGACTGTTAATAGAAATATCCAATCCCCATTCATCTCTCCCTCCAAAATCCCCCGTAGTCTTTATTCCATCATCCAGAACAGTCATTATTTTTAATTCCCAATCAATTTGAGGACAAATGTTCTTGTAAAATATATTAAAATGAATTACTAGAAAAATGAAATAACATAGCAGAGAAAGAGCTTGAGTTCTAAGTAAAATCTATTTAAGGATTCTGAAAAGCAAACATGTAGTGGTAAAAGGGTTGGGAAAGAAGACAAGAACTCAAAGTACCACCAAGCTAGTGGTGGGTAATTTACCATTTGTTCCCTCTAGTGTCTCCTGGCCTGGTCCAAAACCCAGAAGTAGGCACAAGGGTCCAGACAGAGAGAGCGGTAGGAGAATCCTAGAGTTCTAGCTTAATAAACGGAAAAAGGAAATCCTAACACTCAGAAAGAATACAAAAATTGTCCCCTCTTTTTATTCTCCATTCTCACACCTCAGTCACCAAGCAATCCTGTGGCAGCGCAGCAATGTTTTGAGCCCAAAACTCTGAAGGAGGCTAAATCTTCCTGTCTGATTAGTGGCATTGTGATTTTGAGAAGGTGGAGTGAAATCTCATTGTTCTCTCTCTCTCTCCCTTTCGCTCTCCACCCTCTGTTTGGCTCCAGATGCAAACACAATAAATAGAAGCCACTGAGCTGGGTATACATTAATAAGCCCAGATTTCTGGCTGGAGAACTGAAAAGAGAAGCCATAGGGAACTAGAAATTACTGGCAAGATCATTGACATAGAAAAGAGAAGGGGAAGCACTAACCCAACACCAAACCAGACAAATACATCACAAGAAACGGACCCTACAGACCTATATTCCCCATGAATGTAGATGCAAAATCCATAAGAAAATATAGCAAATGAATCCAGTAACATATAAGAAGGATTATATACAATGGCCAAATCATATTTGTCCCTGGAATGCAACACTGGTTTAACACCCATATTAATAGAACAAAAGATAACAATTAATGTAATACACCATATTAATAGGATAAAGGATAAAACCATATGGCTATTTCAATGCATGGAGAAAAAGTATTTGACAAAAATCTAACACACTTTTAAGATAAAAACTCAACAAACCAGGCATAGAAGAAAACATTCTCAATTTGAGAAAAGACACCTATGAAAAGCCTACAGTAAACATGATACCCAATTTAGAAAAACTAGATGACTTACCCTTAAGATCAGAAACAAAGTAAGGCACTCTCACCACTTCTATTCGACATTGTATTTGAGGTTCTAGCCAGTACAATCAGGCATAAATAAATAAATAAATGTCTCCAGATTGGAACAAGTAAAACTGTCTTTATTCATAAATGACATGATTGTATATGCGAAAACTCTAGGGAATTCACCCAAAAACTGCTAGAATTAATTAACAAGTTCAGCAAGGTGTCATGCTACAAGATAAATGTGCCAATAAAATCAACTGTGTTTCTATGTATTAGCAATGAACACCCTGAAAATGAAATTAAGAAAAAAATTAATTTATAATAGCATCAAAAAAGAATATATTTAGGAACAAATTTATCAAAATAAGTGGAAGACTTATACACTCAAAACTAAAAAATATCATTGAGAGAAATCAAAGATCTAATAAGTAGAGTGACATACCATGTTCATGGATTGGAAGACTTGATATTATTAAGATAGCCATTTGTTCCCAAACTGACATATAGACATTATAATTTATATTAAAATCCCAGCAAGTTTTTTGTTTGTTTGTTTTTGGATTTTTTTTTTTGTTGTTGCTGCAGAAATTGAGAAGTTGAATCTAAAATTTACATATAAATGCAGAGGACCCAGATGACCCCCCAGTTGACAAAGAACAAATTTGGAGAACTTGCTTTTTTTTATTCTTTTGAAACTTACTATACCTACTGTCATCAAGCAATTGTGGTACTGACATAGGATAGTGATATGGATTAGTGAAACAGTACTGAGTCCAGAAATAAATCCTTATAGTCAATTGATTTTTGACACTTTGGAACAAAGTTTGGCAGTTTCTTAAAAAATTAAACAAACTTACCATATGACCTGAAATATTGCTACAGTATTAGATATCTCACCAAGAGAAATGAAAATTTATAACCATAAAAAGACCTGTATATGAGGATTCATATCAGCATTATTCATAATAATAAAAGGGGAGAAAGAATTCAAATGTCCATTAACTGGAGAATGAATAAACAAAATGTGGTATATCCATACAATGGAATAGTATCCAGCCATTTATTTATAAAATGCATAGAAAAGGCAAATGTATAGAGACCAATTGATTAGTGGTTATCCAGAGCTGAGAGTGTGAACAGAGAGTGATTGCAAATGGGCATGAGGGATCTTGTTAGGAGGAAGATAACGTTCTAAAACTGGATTGTGGTGGTAGTTGAAAACTCTTGTCAGTTTTATTAAAAGTCATTGAGTTGAAATAGGTAACTTTCATGGGGGTACAAATTATACTTCTACAAATCTTTTTTTTAAGGTAGAAATGTTTTTGGTTTGCTCTACATAACCACTCACAATATTTTGCATATACTGTAGTGGGTTGAATGACTGAATGAGTACAGGAGCTTCCGAATCCATCTACAAATCAAAAGATAAACCACATAGGCCTTTTTCTCCAAATTGCTACACTGCTGAAACTGGGGATTTTCCATCCTAGATTTTTACTCATTTTTTTTTCTTTCTTAACCATAAACTTATTATAATTCTTGAGTCTCTTAAAGAAATTAGTCCTCCATCCCAATTGGAGTGCCTAGCAAAATAATTCTCAAGTGTCTCCTCTTTTCAGACCACCAAATGCTCCTCTTCTCCATGACACAAAGTCCAATATAAAGTGTTTGCCCAGACATTTTAATGTCACCTTTTTGCAGTGATATAGCTATCTAGCTATAGCTATGTATTTGCCGTGCTATAGTTACACCATAAATAAAATACCAATGCATACTTTATGAGTTCATTTGCAGTCCTCCTCTTAAGAAAGTCTCTAATTTATGAGGCAGCTGACTATAAAAATTTAAATAATTTCAGGCAGTCTGAACACCATTTGCTCTTGGGTCATTATTCATGTTCAATACAGTTTGGGTCCTGGAAATAAGTGGGCTCATTTCCATGGTGCCCTGATATGACCGGGTTCTGTTGTAGTCATCTATCATTTGGACCTGTGTGAAGATGCTTTTTAGATTCATTAAAATAAGTGGAAATATGGTTTATAACCTCAGAGATGAAAACTTAAGAGCCAGGTACTTAGAAGTGGAGAATAAATAAGCTGAGAGGTTAAGGTCTCTTACAAGGACCGTGGGAAGTCTTCAGACCTGCGTTGCTTATAGCCTCTGCAGCCACGGACAAAAATGTATAGTGAACAACACTCTTTTGTTTACGATGCTCACATCTAGCCAGATTTTGCTTGGATCCTTCCCTACTCATGGAATTTGCACACTTGCTGAGGCAATCAGTATCTCAAAGAGAATTCACCGTCACTGGTGGGTGGTGAATGTCACCTGCTTATTCCCGGGCTTTCACCCAGAGAAGAAACCTAAGCACTCTTTCTAGCGTGAGGTTCAAAATGGCCTACTGTGGTCTGAAATGACCTCAGAGGAAGGAGCTGGACTAGGAGACAGGAGAAACAGGATTGGGTGCTGCCCACCGGGCGATGTGACTTTGCGCAATCTTTTAGCTTTCTTGGGTCTCAGTTTCTGCATATGCAAAGTAAGGGAACAAACTAAATAATCTCTACCACTTCCTAGTTCCCTATTTCTGTATAGGAGGGTCTAAATCTACACTCTTGGAGAAACTGCTAGGATGTATGTATAAGGCCAGGATACAAGCCTGCTACCCTTCCTGGCAGCTCCCACAGGATAAGAGAAATGCACCAGCAACAACTGAGTACATGAGTAGCACAGTTTTTCCATCTTCATAATCCAGTGGGATGCCCAAGCACAGCTTCCTACAGTAATTTCTTCAATGGAAGACTGTGTAAAGTGTTCTAATAATGGACAGAATTTAAAGTCTTGAGAATCTGGAGCGTGTCATGCTAAATCAACTGTTACTTAAAAACTTCACTTTTCCATAAAGTTTAAAGCCTTTATGGAAAAGCCACCTTGCTTCAGGTCACCAGTGTTCATGTCAAAGACCAATTGGCTGGGAAGATACTTTGGTCACTGAGACCACCAGACAGTCTCTGTCTTCAGACGAATAAAAACCTGATTCCACAAAGACGTCCACATCGATTCCGGGAAGGCATTTCTCCCCTTTAGATTTCATTAGTATGACAAATCATTTCTGAGAACCTATGCCTAGATACATTTAAAGCTCCTGTTTAAAATTCTGAATGAGTAGAGTCACATAATTTATTGAACTAGCCCTCTTTCATCTCTAGATTCCAAATATTGATTCTCTCAATTTCCTAGCCAGAAGTTAACTGAGGAGATTGCTTTCTACATGTTCAGAATCGGTTTAAAGGTATAAATCTGGGAGTTCAGTTGCCTAAAATAATCAGAGAAGTCTTTTTTTCTATAGTTGTCACTCACTTCCCAATTCTTCTGATAGAAAATAGCCATTTACTCTGTGAAGAGCTTCCCCCTGCATAGGTGACAGTGAATGGTAGCAATGCTATGGCATTAACACTGCAACTGCCACCTAAGAAAATGTCTTTCTAAACTGTCACAAGTATCACTCCCCTTCAAGTCATTCATACACCTGTAAGTTCACTGGAAAGGACAAGGACAGATACTAAAGAATATTGTAAAAGTAATTCATGTTGGCTGTGAACAGTGGCTCACACCTGTAATCCCAGCACTTTGGGTGACTGAGGCAGGTGAATCCCTTGAGACCAGGAGTTTGAGACCAGCCTGGCCAACATGGCAAAACCCTGTCTCTACTAAAAATACAAATATTAGCTGGGTGTGGTGCCATGTGCCTGTAATCCCAGCTACTCAGGAGGCGAGGAACAAGAATCACTTAAACCTGGAAGGCGGAAGTTGCAGTGAGCCAAGATCACACCACTCCACCCCAGCCTGGGTGATAGAGTGAGACTTTGTCTGAAAAAAAAAAAAAAAAAGTAATTCATGTTTACTCTGCTTTGTTTCCAACTGTTATTACTATTGGCAAGAATTCATTTCTGGTTGATTCCACAGCACGGGGCTTTATGGAAGGAACCATCCACCATGGCCTACGTGATGATTTGATGATTCATTTGGACCATGGCACAGTCAACTGAACTGCATCACAGATAAAGCACAGTGATCAGCTTCAATATAATGGTTCATCCCACAGAAATAGAACACAGGCTTCCCAGGATGAAAAGACATCTCACCGGGGCAGCTAGAGGTGCCATCCCTTCAGCCAGAATATTGACAGCTTTGTTCCAGAAAGATGACATCCTGCTGGTTTTGAACTTTGCTGAAGACTTCGGGGTGCCGTACAGTTCACATCAAAGAACGCCTCCCAACTCCATTTCTTTTCTGCCATACCTCACCTAAACATGCACACAAAATACATGCCAACTACTGAGGTCTAAAAAGAAACCCACGGGTGATGAAACTCAGAGGGAATAGAGACAAAGCAGGAAAGGCTAGCTCTCAAATAAATAAGCCAACATATGTTTAGACTCAGGCACACAAGAATAGCCGCATACCAGTTTCAGTGAGGAAGTCCCACGAGCAATGATGCCAGCAGGAGGGATGCTGTGTGCTAAGTAATGTGATTTAGCCTTGTCTACAAAATTCAGATAATCCAATTTACTTCCTTGTCAGATTCAGTCGCAGGTGATAGGGACGAGGGCCCCAAAAGGTGCCACCCTCTTTTCATTTCGTGACTTAATTTCAAGGTCATGCTCTTGGACATGGTGGTGGAGATAGTGAAATGACTAAATGTTTGATGCTTTAAAATTTTCCACTTAACAAGCAGCATACTTCTACACTGGGTAGAGAACGCATTTCTACAAGTTAACCAGAACTATCTTTGGCTTAAAACCTTGTTAAAAAAACCCACTACTGAATACTTCTCCTGCCATGAATTATTGAATTCCAGCATATGCAATCCCCAAATTGTCGTAACAGCAGCTCCAGCATGCTTCTTTGTTCACGTTTGTCCTCGAGGCCATGTAAAGTCTGTCACTGCTCTAATCGAAGGAATGTGTGTAGGTTCAGAGAGGTGCTGACCTTTCCCCTTTCTAGGACACCTAATTATAAGACCGGGACATTTGCAAACTGTCTCTGTAAATAATTCAACTCCCTTTAAAACCTTGGTGTACAGGACGGCGCTAACCTGCAGCATTTGGGAACTCAGTCCCCGCTCATTTAAATTTAGAGGGATTTCATCCACCAGCAAGTATCCAGACTCTGCATCCCTTTGAAAAAGGGACCGGAGAGGCCTGGCACGGTGGCTCATGCCTGTAATCCCAGCACTTTGGGAGGCTGAGGCAGGCGGATCACGAGGTCAGGAGATCGAGACCATCCTGGCTAACATGGTGAAACCCCGTCTGTACTAAAAATACAAAAAAATTAGCCGGGCGTGGTGGTGGGCGCCTGTAGTCCCAGCTACTCGGGAGGCTGAGGCAGGAGAATGGTGTGAACCCAGGAGGCGGAGCTTGCAGTAAGTGGAGATGGTGCCACTGCACTCCAGCCTGGGTGACAGAGTGAGATTCCGTCTCAAAAAAAGAAAGAAAAAAGAAAAATGGACTGGAGAGACAATGAGAAAAGAGCTTACAGGAAAATAGAAATCAGGAGTGGCAAACTCCTGCCCAGCCTCTCCGGGGCGGGGAGGAAGTGGCCCATGGTGAATGAGTTGGAAGGCCTCAGTGTGCTTTCTTTCCCAGGGCGTTTGCACTTTAACAGAAGGCAAATATTGTGCCCAAGAAGTGAAGCTCTAAGTGGAATTTCCTGCCTGAGCCCTGAAGAGAAAGCAAGGTCTTTCCTGAACCAGGAAACATTCCTTCCCCTCCCGGACCCCAGGGCAGCACCGGGCCTGGGGAACTGTTAATCACCCTGCAAGCAAAACCTCCAGTCAAACATTAACAAACAGCTACTTCAAAGGCTTTGCTGAAAAGAAACGTGTGTGTGTGTGGTTTTTTTTTTTTTTTCCTCTCTCTCTCTTTTTCTTTGTAGCAGCAAAGGAATCTAATAAATATATACAATATTCCAAAAAGAAAAACCAAAAAATCCAAAATGATTTCCCTATCTTGAAAGCAAACCTGCAACATCATCTCAGGAAATTCTCTTACTGCTCTTTTAGGAAAAAACATACAAACAAACGGAGAGAAATTTGAAGGGTGTTATATATTTAAATCTGAAAATCACCAAAGCTTGGGATTTGTAATTCCGTGTTCCTGATACAGTTATTCATCTCCCGCTACTCCGGAGATGAACAAAAGCCACACTTGGGAGCCACTTTTGTGTCACCGCCTTGAGGTATGAACCACTACCAGCTACCTACTTTATACAAACATCTCCCACGAGACTGTGGTGTGCAAATAAATTCTGAGTCTTTAAGAAAACTTTTCCCTAATTTTAGCTGTCTTGAGGCACGGGCCAAGCTCAGAAGGCAGGAGAAGGCTGGGGTATTGGTGTCCTGCCCACTCCCTGCTCTTTCTCTCTAAGGCTCCAGGAACTCTCTTTCCTTCCCTTGCCCCTTTAAGTCTGGGGGTGATAACAACTTCCTGCTATTGCTTGTCCTGGGGTCCTGTAATATCCCATGAACGGCCTCAGACTGACCTTCACCTCTGCCAAGAGTTCCTTCATTAACGTTCCTTCACTAGTACTGAATGAATTGGATTCTGCTCCCTGGGTGGCCCCTGCTAAGCCCTCTACACTCTGCTTTCTTCCTCCAGACAGGGAGGGCAAATCTGTCCCCAAACCTGTTTAGGGTGCTTGGGTAGAATTCATGACTCGGAACAAAGACAAAAGTAGAGGCAGGAGAGTGCTGGCATCTGCCCAGCCGAAATCTCCAGAGAGGAGGGTGCCTTTAGCTTCAGAATGAAAAGACAACCTGGTTGTAAGTTTTTGTCACCTCAGGGATCCCCAGAGTTGACACCCACCTTCCCATTCCTGAACATCAGGACACGAGACAGAGACTTTTTAGAAAATAGAATTTGAGGATATTTTCCTCCTTCTTTCAGTTTCCTCCAGTGACTGGTGTTTCTGAGCAGGATTCTCTCCTTAAACCCCCATCTAACCCCTAGCTAACCATGGCACAGTCGTGAAGGTTTCATTTTCTCTTTGTCATCCTCTCACTCGCTCTGGGGTTTCAGCTTCATTCTGGCCACACGCCCCAGAGGCCCGTCGGGGGTCCCACTTCCAGATGGTAAACTGTCACTGCAGTGCTGTCTGAGGACAGCAAGGCCTGAATGTGCACACATCACTTCTGTGTGATGGCAACATCACCAGTGCACCCCCAGACTTGTTAACTTCCTGCCCACTGATACGGACAGGAGGCAGGGAAATACTGAGTAGAAGACGGCGGTCCCCGGTGAGGGCCCCACTCTCAAGCCTGGACCCAAGGCCCAAAGTGAGAACACACATTTCTGTTTTCCTGCTTGAATGTTGCCTTTTCCAAAACCACCCTCTGCCTGTACCGTCCCCCATCCTGTACCCACAAAAACCCCAGGCTCCACTGGCCATGGAGGAGCAGAGAAGGAGAAAAGAGAAGCAGCAGCCTGACATCATTGAGAAGCAGCTTGACTTCAGAGGGATGGCTTGATGGCGGGACCTCAGAGAAGAGTGTGGCTGGCGACACCCAAACCCCAGGGGAAGACCACCTTCCCACTCCATCCCCTTTCTAGCTCTCCATCCTGCTGAGAGTCACTTTCATCAGCAATAAAATCCCCTGCATTTACCATATTCTTCCTGGATGCCAAACAAGAGCTAGGGATACAGAGGGCTGTCACACCGAGGAGTTAAACACTTAACCACCTGCGGACAGCAAAACTAAAGGAGCACTGTTGTAACACATGCCCTCTGGGGCTCCAGGGGTTGCAGGTACTCCCCTAGAAGCTGCCTCCGGGCCACACAGAGTTCTGCTCCTGCTGGCACCCAGACATACTCATCCTGGCCCCTGCACCCACTCATCCGTGTGCTCCCTCTCCCGAGAGGGGCTGAGAGCCATGGGCTGAGTAAATGAGCCACCCTCTTCGCAAGTCCTGCGAAGGGGTCGGGGAAAATTTCCTCTTTCAACATCAGTAGATTTTGTTCCACTGCAGAGCAGTTCACAGCCACTAGGGAGCTCGTCTTCCCAGCAGACCTGAATATCAGCAAAACAGACGAAGTTTTTACTAGTGGAATTAGGAAGGCTGACTAGTTAGGGTGTGATGCCTCCCACCTCCCGTTAAAGAGAAAATCTTGTGGACTGTTAAAAAAAAAAAAAAAAAAAAAAAGGTTACAATGCAAGAATGACAATTGGTTCATTTACTATCTGGGACACAGGTAACAGCTGTATATATTCTGAGTTTATTTTACATAACCGAAAGACATTTTCCTGTCTCCCCAGCTAACATCTTCCTGCATGTATAGTGTCAAAGTCACAACCCAACAGAGGATCCTCAATGGCAAATGATCTGTGTTCTCTTCCTTCTCCGATTCCACCTCATCCAGCCTCACCCATGCCTGCCTGCCTATGTGCATTTACCTAAAGCTCTCCTTCTCCTGGAGCAGAGCACTCAGCTCCCCACCCTGAAGGCCATGGGCTCCAGCTTCCTTGCCAGTCACGGCTTTGAGAAGGAAACGTGTGCAGTCAGTGGTGTGGGTAAGTTTCCACGGCCTCCTTCAGGGCTGCTTTCAGCTTAAAAATATTTTCTACCTCCAAATTTTCCAAAGCAGTCAAGGTTATGGGTGAGAGAGCCTTTTTCATCTTTCTGGGCCAAAGGATTTGCCCTGGAGAACAATCCTTATTTATTCAGAAAATGTTGGAGGACAGCACAGCTGGGCTGCCCTAGACCAGGCTCCCAAGGAAGATGAATTATAATCCACAGATGGCCTCTGGCAACTTCCCCTACCTTTCAGCTCTGAGGGCTCTGGATTGGCCAGTGAGGGTGAAATCTGCAATTATAGTAACATGAGGGGTGCTAGGGAGGGGAGTTTTCAAAGGGAATTTAAAATTTCAGACTTGAGATTTCTCCTGTCATTATGGAGTCAGTGAGCCAAGTGCCCATCTCCAGGAACACCACGAAGCAGGCGGACTATGGAAACAGGCGGAAACCATGACACAGTCAAGCATGGAACGTGCCCAGCGCAGGATGCTAGGCAGAGCAGGTGGGAAGAACGGCTCTCACTTTAGGTCTGATCTGGAGCCAGCCAGGAACTGCCCGTGGAAGCTGGAGCATCAAAAGCAGGCACAGGCTCCCTGGACACAGCACGGGTTGCCGTGTCTCCTTCCCACCTCTGGTTCTTACCGACCAAGAAATCATGAAGCTGCCCCAAACTTAGGAATCGGCAAGGCAGCTATGCTGGGTGTCAACCCTGCTCCAGATGAGGGTATCAGAACGCCCTGGTCATCCAGACTGCATCACACACCCTGCAGCAGGCCAGATGCAGTGGCCACAGCCCTCTGGACACATGTGGGCAGCCCCCTCCGAATGGTCTCATCCCCATTGTGTTGCTTATCGGTCAGCTCATGGGGGCACTTAATGATGAACAAAGGGGCTCTTTCACGGCAATTTATACTCACCTTTCAAAAGCTTTGGCCTTGCTAAAAGAATTTAACATGAGACTCTATTTACATATGAATCAGGAAAAACGACTTGCATCTATGATGCAGTTTTCACCGCAGGATCTCAGAGGGCCTTGAAACCCGGAGTTTCGCACACCAAAGCTTGAGCCCTGTTAGTGGGTCACAGAATTCAATCTGTGGGGTGTGATCATAATGGCATTTTGAACTCTCAGAATCTATCACACGTGGAAAGGAGAAGTATCATCGCAAGAAAACAGCACTCAAAATCTTCCACTGCAGAGAGCCGTGCCACGAGTAGAAAGAACTGAGGAGAAGTCACCAGATGTGGCCTCTCCCCCAGTTACCCAGGGACATTTATTCTGGAGCATGGGTGTGCCCCTAACAGACAAGAGCGGCTTTCGACAGCCTGTGTGAGGACAAGGCAGTGAGGGGACAGTCTTAGCCTCTGACCAAGAGGCAGCAGCAGATCCAGTGATACCACGACACAAACTAAACACCTTCTCCCGCACTAGCTCACCTGGCGTTCCCACCCCCTTTCTCCCTGCCTTCCCAGTGAAGGTCTGGAAGCAAAACTCTTCACTTCTTAAACTAACTTCCTCCACTTCTACCCACCCTTCTACCCCCTGCAAACTGGCCTCTGCCCCACCATTCCACTGGCGTTATTCTCGCCAACCTCACTAATGCACTTCCTCTTGGCCAGTCAAATGGCTTTCAGACATCGTTCTGCATGGCTTCCCAAAACTCCTTGATAATAACTTTAGCAGTGGAAAGAGCCATCCCTGATAACGCATGTTGTGTGCATTCACTGCTGAGCACCTGGTGCTGCACACTCTCCTAGGTGTATGAAGTACGTGGTCTCACAACCTTCTTTTAGGCCAGTGCTTTAATTTTTGTATTTGGAGTCAGGTGGACCGGAATGCAAATCTCGGCATTGCCATCTTCCAGCTGTGTGACGCTACTCAGGCCTTCTAAGCTGAGTTCCTGCCTCTTGTCCTTGGCTCTCTACCCTGAGCCTCCTGCTTCTCTAACTTATCCACCTTGGTCCCTTCTACTATCTCCTCCTCCTCTCCTAGCACCTGAAATGACCTCCAAATCTATCCCCTTAACTCTGGCCTCTCTTCTAAACTCCAGACGTGCGGCTGTTTACTGGCCTCTCTCACCTGCGTGTCCCACGGATATCTAAGAATCGGGAGTGCTGAAAGTGAACTACCTTTCCCTGAAAAGCTGCTCTTTCTTTCACTGTGCCTCTTCTGTGTTTGTTCTTTCATTTATTCACTGAAATATGTGTGCATGCCTACAAGGTGCCCACCACGATTCTAGGCTCTGGGAGCACCTACACCACCACAAACCAAGTCCCACCCTTATTTCAGTGGGGAAGACAGACTGTAAACAAAAATGCCAGGCAGGGAAGTGTGCTGCGAAGTAAACAAACACGTGGCAGAGGGTTAGAGGATGACACGTGATGGGGTAGGCTGGCCAGGGTGCACCCGTCTCCCTGAGGAGCAGAGGAAAGATGGAAGGGGAAGCAGCACTTCTGCTCCTACAGTTGTCCAAGGTAGAAGTTTCGTGAGCATCTTCGACTTTGTCCCACATGTCCTACTTTCCCACAACCCACGTCTCTGTTACCTGTTCTCTCCCCAGTGTTCCCACCTGGCTCAAGGACTCAACACCTCTCAAGGGGAGCGCTGCACAGGATTTTGGTCTTTTACGTTGGGCCTCATCTCATTGTCAGAATAATCTTTCTAGGACACACATCTGTGAATGTCCTTCGCTTGCTGAAAACCCCGCCCAGGTGTCCATTTCCTACAGGTGTAAGTCCCTGACCCCAGCAGAGTTCAAGTACCTTGTTTTCTGGTACCATCTTCCCGTTCCCACCGTCTCTCCTGCCACGTTCCCCAGGGAACACTCCGTGTTCTTCCCCACATCGCTGCCTGAGCCCAGGCTGTTTCTTTCACTCCAAACACTTCTCGCACCCCAGTCCGCAATTCCTAGGCATCCTTCTGGGCCAAACTGGATTAGTGACGCCTTCTCTAACCGCCCAGTCAGGTCACTTTTCCCCATCTTCCAGGTGTTCTCTGGGGGTGCCTCTGTTGTATTTATAATACAGTGAAAGGTTGTAAGAGTCTGCATTTCACTCATTCAATACACATTTGTTGAGTGGCCCCTGTGCACTGGGCTTCACTGTCAGTGCCATGGACACAGCTACAAACAAGGCCAGACCAGGTCTTGGCTCTCACAGTGGTGATGCCCTGGCGCAATGTCTCCTCCATCGGGCTGGGCCCATGCGTTCAGTGCAGCTAACAAATCCCCATTTTGTGTCCAATATAAGGTACCCCCCTGGGAGATCCCAGGGAGACAGAAAAGAATGAGGGAGGCCACTCATCGCCTGAGGGCACCTGCCCCATGTGCAGAATCTTATCCGTGGTTTTTGGATGAAGAAATTACGGGAATTATTTTTATTCCCATTTTGTGGTAAGAAAAGAAAGACATAGAACAATTAATTCAATTAATTCGTATGTTGTAAACAATGAGCTTGACTGCCATAATTCCAGATGAATTCGGTGGAACACAATGATCTTTGCTCTGAATCACAAGAGGGTTCTTTTCACTCCATTTGCAACACTTCCTATTTGCAAAGTTAATATGAAGTATAGACAAAAGAATAGGCCAGCAAATTCTGCTGTTAGGCAGCGGGGTCTCCATAGCTCAACACCTGGGACTGGCCATGGTCCGTCATCCTCATTCAAATTAGGATAGTCCAAGGACTAAGTCTGTTGTGTTCTAGGTACTCCCAGTGCCTAGAATAAGGCTTGGCATCTCATGGGCACTCATAAATATTTCAACGAATAAATGAAAGAGCAGGACAGGGAAAAGCACAAAGAGAGGAAGATCATCTTTTCAAGGAGAGGCAGGTAATTCACTCTCGGTCCTCTTGAGTCTTAGGTGCCCACAGGGCATGTGGGTAAGGAAGGCAAATAGAGAAATGTCTGGGGGTGTCAGATGGCACCTCCCAAAGAAACACTGAACAATTCTTTGAGGAAGTCATTTTGTTTGAATAACATTACTAGACATATGACCTTCTGTGACAAAAATTTTTGCATTCTGCACGAAAGACATAGCTTTTTACACTGAAGGAAAAAATGTGATTTGCAGAAGAAAGAATAAAAGGAAAGAAAACAAACAAAACAAAATGAAGCAAAACACAAGAATCTAGAGCATCAAAAACAGAATTTTAAGCCAGGCTAAACCAGTGATACTTGGCAAAGACTGAACCAAAGGTGATGAACCTGAACAGTCAGATCTGGGGTGGATTTTTAGAGGAGAATGTGGTGAACACCTGAAAATGATCTAGGATTTAGTAAGATTTTGGATGAACAATTCCATCTCTCTCTTAGTTCGTTTTGTGCTGCTGTGAGAATACTACCAACTGGGTGACTTGTAAGAGACAGAAACTTACTGGCTCACTGTTCTAGAAGCTGGGAGGTTCAAGATGAAGGGACCAGCACCTGGTGAGGGCCATCTTGCTGCCCATAACCTGGCAAAAGGCACCACATGGGAGAGAGAGAGAGTGCAACAGAGATCCAAACTCATTCCTTTAATAACGAATCCACCCCTGAGATAATGGCATTGGTCCATGTGTGACCAGAGCCCTCATGGTCTAGCCAGCTTGTGGTATTATGGCGCATATATATATTTATCTGGCATGCATACATATAATATATATACACACATATATTTTTCTTCCATGGTTCCTGGCTCATAACTCCTAACATCCTTGGGGTCTCTGCAGTACTGTCCTTTGTGTGTCTGTGTTGGGTAGGTTCAGGGTGGGACTGGTCACCAGAAAGACCAAGGTAGGATTAGAGAGTTAAGACTTTCAGCCCAAACCCCCAACCTCCAGGAGGGGAGAGCGGCTGAAGGTCAAGTTGATCACCATAGCCAATGCTTTAATTGATCATCCCTACGTAATGAGGCCTCCGTAAGAACCCAAAAGGACAGGGTTTAGAGAACGTACTGACAGCTGAACACATGAAGGCTCCTGGAGGGTGGCCCATCGAGGGAGAGCACTCACGGAAAGGAGGCTCTGCACCCTTCCCGCATAGCTCCCACGATGCATCTCTTCATCTGCATCCTTTGTTATATCATTTATAATCAACTGCTAAACATTGGTGCTTCCCGGAGTTGTGTGTGCCCCTCGCGCAAATTAATCAAACTCAAAGAGGGAGTTGCGGGAACCCCAACTTGAAGCCGGTCAGTCAGAAGTTCTGGAGGCCCAGACTTGTGACTGATGTGTTGGGAGGGCCAGTCTTGGGGACAGAGCCCTCAACCTGTGGGATCTGACGCCATCTCCAGGTAGTAGTGTCAGAGTTGAATTGGAGGCGAACCAACCAGTGTCTGCTGTTTGGTACGTGTCGGAAAATCCCCCACACCTCTGATCCCAGAAGCCTCCTTCCCTGTTGGTGACTGCCTTGTGGGCGGGGACTGCCTTGTGGTGCGAGGATTGCCTTGTGGGCGGGGACTGCCTTGTGGTGCGAGGATTGCCTTGTGGTGCGAGGATTGCCTTGTGGGCGAGGATTGCCTTGTGGTGCGAGAGCACCGGCTGAGAGTGGATTTTCCCACGCGCCTCTTAAACGCCCCACCTCCAGCACTGCTGCAAGGGAGATCAAGTTTGCAACGCAGGAACTCTGGGGGACACATTCAAACAAAGCACCATCCACACACACCCACGGAGAGTCAGAGAGTGGGTTTCCCACTGGCCATGTGTATTTATAGACTCCAAATGTTTATACTCTTTGCTCCAGAAATACTACTTCTAAGGCTGTATCTTAACAAAATAATTCAACTATGGGCGCCACAGGAGTCATGAAAATACTACGTGAGAAAGCAGAAAACCGGGAAATAACTATAAATGTTTAACGTTTAGTGAAGAATCAAATAAACCAGGGTATATTCACACCATGGAATATTATGTAACCATCACCCATATAAATCTGACAGTTCAATAAAAACACAGAGAAAGTCTATGAAATAATGGTAAATTTAAAAGCAGAATATACAATAATTTAGACACTCTGACTGCACCTATGTAGAAAACATTTGAGGAGAAAAAAACTAAAAGGAAAGGCTCCCAAGTGGTAGCAATAAGGCAACCAGATTATAAATTATTTTTCTTTTTAGAAGGTTTGCTCTATTAATGGTGATAAAAAATAATTGCTAACACTTACGGGGAGCTTTCAATACTAAGCACATCACATGTTCATTTCTCTTTATAACAACCCTATGAGACGGATACTATTAATACTCTTATTTTACAAGAAAATTGAGATTTAAAGAGACTGAGTAACCAAAATCACACACAGATTAGAGAGTAGATCTGAGGCCAGTTCTTGGTCTGGCTCCTATAAAAGTCCAGGCTTTTTAATCACTACATTATACTTCTATTTAGCTTTTTTTTTTTTTCCAATTAGAAGATGTATTGTTTTAAAAATAAGTCCATAGTACAATCAAATGGCATTTCCTTTATGATGTAAAAAAGTACTGAGACCTTAACTGGATTGGCTCTAACCCTTTTAGAAATCAATGTGGCAAGGAGTGGGAGAGAGAGAAGGAAGCCAGTGTAGGGATGGCAATGACTTGGGACAGGCAGAGAAGGAGGAAAGACGGAGACCTCCAGGGCACCCACCTCTCCTGGGGCCTTGTTTGCATAATTCTTCTTGGCAGCCTCCTGGAGTTCCATGGCCTGCTGGATGTACATTTTCCCAGCTAGGATTTCACTTTCCAGCATCGACAGCTCTTTCAACGAAATGGGCCAGTTCAACCGTTCTAAAGCCTGGTTTAAAACTGTTTTGTTTTCCAAGTACTGTATTGGTTTGTTTGCATCTAACCTAAAAAACAAACAAGCAAAAAACAAGAGGAAGAAACAAAAAACAAAGAAAATGACTGTAATTGAAAAAAATATGGTAAGATGGTTTCCTAAGAAACTCTCCCCTGAGAAACATCTGTTGAAGCTAGTGTCAGTTGTCAGATGACAGCATCATAGCCATACCCTCTGGCCCATCAAGACTTTGGTAGCTTACAAAGGTTAGAAATAACCATCTCTGTGAATTATGGTAGGCACTTTTCCTTATTACCTCATTAGGTTATCTGACTTTAGAGAAGTATGATACACATAAATTTTTCAGCATTTTTTATCTCCATATTTGGAGTCTAACATCTGGCAGAACCAAACATGAGCTTCAAAGAGATTTCACACAAGTATGCCTAAGCAGTGACTCTGAAAAACAAAGCAAAGCAAAACAAACCCAAATATTTGCCTCAGTGCAGTAATTCTTATACCAGCTCATTTTAGCTATTTTTATCTCCTTTTCTCTTTGTGGGCCTAAATAAGTCTAAACTATTTGGCTTGGCTGTTTTGGTACATAAAGAACAGAAGCCAAACTTTCTATGGCGGATAAGCAGGCTGTGGGACTCCAGAGGAAGCTAGTGTGGTGTGATGGCCCAGGGCCTGGATTCTGTTTCCAGTCTGAGCTGCTTCTGAGTCAGACATGGCTGGAAGGGAATGGGTAGCGAGAAAGAAAACAATTCATGATTATCACTCTTATTGCTAAAAGCATCACTTATTTCTTTAGATGTTGGGTATTGGAAGAGTACAGTCTAAACTCAGCACAACCACAGGACTCCATCCACAAACTCGTACCCAGAAGACAACACAACATTCTTATTGGAATGATGCCAGCAAGATGGTGGAATAAAAATCCCGGCCCTCATTCCCCTACAGAGACACTGACTTAACAATGTATGAACCAAATTGCCTTTGTGAGAATTACAGAAACCAGTGATGAGCTTGTGGCACCTTAGACAAGTTCAAATCCAAGAAGAACTGTATGAAGCAGAGTAAGAAAGTTTGTTACATTTTGCCTGCCCTAACCTCTCCTCCTTCCCAAAACAATGTGATGCAATTGGAAGAAAACTCCCCAATCCTGGCTTCTCCTTTGGAGAAGACAGTGGAATACACATTCAAAGTTCTTGTGTTTTGGGAGACTTCTCAAGAAACAGGTTTCTGTCTTGCCTGATTCAGAGTGCTGATGAGAACAGTGGTATATTTTGCATGTCAGGTTGGGACCTCTGAGAACAGAAATGGGCGCTACAGCTTGTTACAGCATTGGAGATACTGCAGTACTTCAGAGCGACACCAGGGGGAGCACGATATTATAGGCTCCTGAAAGAAACGGGCAAACCTTTTTCACTGGGAAATTACACACACAAGCCCAGAGAAGACACATCCCCAGAAAAGGTTTCAGAGATTCCCCCACATCTCTAGCTGGGATGACTGGTGAAGCCCTTCACCTGTAAGAGGCCAGTTTGTGAAAATCGGATGAAATAGCTGTTTTTTCAAATGTCATATTATCAACTAAATATCATAAGGCATACAAAATATAGGGAAAAGCACACAAAGATATGGGGAAACGGCCCAATCAAAGGAACACAATAAATCTTTAGAAATTGGTCCTAAAGAAATGGAGATACATTAATTACCTGACAAAAAATTCAAAACAACAATGTTAATGATGCTCAATGAGCTAAAAGAAAACAGAGACAACAAATACAACTTAGAAAAGTGATGCATGAACAAAATGAGAATATCAACAAAGAGACAGAAACCATAACAAAGAACCAAATAGAAATTCTAGAGCTGAAGAATATTATAACTGAATTGAAAACTTCACTAGAGGGGTTCAACAGCAGATGTGATTAAGCAGAAGAAAGCATCAGTGAACTTAAAGAATAGATTTTAAGTCATAAGTTGGTATAACAGATGAAGAATAGCATATAATGGTAAAAGGGCCAATCCACTAAGAGGATATAACAGTTATAAATATATGTGCACCTGGCATCAGAGTTCTCAAATGCATAAAATAAACTTTGATAGAATTGAAGAAATAGACAGCGACCCAGTATTAGCAGGAGACTTCATGCTCTGCTTTCAATAAAGGACAGAACAACTATACAGAAGATCAATAATGAAACAGAGGACTTGAACAACACAGATCAATTGGGCCTAATGGAGAACACTTCACCAAACAACAGGAGAATACACATTCTTCTCAAGTACATATGGAATATTCTCCAGAATACACTGAATGTTAGGCCACAAAACAAATATTTAAAAAAAAGAAAGTTGAAAGCAAAGTATTTTTTCTGAACAAAATGAAATGAAGCTAGAAATAATAACAAAAGGAAAACTGGAAAATCCACAAATATATAAAAATTAAGTCACATATTCTTAAACAACCAATGTGTCAAAGAACAAATCACAAGGGAAATTGGAAGATATCTTGAGATAAATGAAGGAAAAAAAACACAACATATCAAAATGTATGAGACTCAGTGAAGGCAGTACTAAGAAGGAAGTTTATAGTGGCAAACACATTTTAAAAGGAGGAAGGTCCCAAATTAACAATTTAACTTTACTTTTCAAGGAACTAGGAAAAGAACAAATGAAAGCCCAAGTTAGTAGAGGGAAGAAAATAATAAAGATTAAAAATAGAGTATAGAAAAACAATAGAAAAAATATCAATGAAAGATTGGCTTTTTTGAAAAGACCAACAAAATTGACAAATTCTTAGCTAGACTAACCAAGAAAAAAGAGAGAAGACTCAAATAACTAAAATCAGAAATGAAACTGGAAACATTACAACTGATGACACAGAAATTAAAAGGATTATGAGACTACTATGAACAATATTATACTGACAAATTGCATAACCAAGAAGAAATGGATAAATTCCTGGAAACATATTGCCTACTAAGACTAAATCATAAATAAATAAACTGAATAGATCTATAACTAGTAAGGAAATCAAATTAATAGTCAAAAATCTCCTAACAAATAAAAGCCCAGTACCACATGGCTTAACTGGAGAATTCTGCCAAACAATGAAATAATTAATAACAATTCTCCTCAAACCTCTTTCAAAAGATTGAAAAGGGAGAAATACTCCTAACTCATTTTATGAGACAGAAATTACACTGATACCATAACCAGACAGAGATACTACAAGGAAAAAGAAACTACAGACCAATGTCCCTGATGAACAGTGATGCAAAAATCCTCAACAAAATAGTAGCAAACTGAATTAAACAGCACGTTAAAAAGATAATCACCATGAAAAAAATGGGCTTCATTCCTGGAATGCAAGGATGGTTCAACATATGAAAATTAATGTAATATACCACATTAACAAAATGAAGGACAAACCCCACATGATTATCTCAAGTGATGCAGAAAAATCATTTGACAAAAGTCAACATCCTTTCATGATAAAAACACTCAGCAAACTAGGAATAGAAAGAAACTACATCAACATAATGAAGCTTACAGCTACTATCGTACTTAATAATGAAAGATTGAAAGCTTTTCCTCTAAGATCAGGAATAAGGCAACAATGTCCACTCTTCTCCCTTTATTTAACATAGTACTGGAAGTCTTAGAGAAATTAGGCAAGAAAAAAAAAGGAACAACATCCAAATTAGAAAAGAAGTAAAATTATCTCTGTAGAAGACATGATTTTCCATGTAGAAAAACCCTAAAGATTCTACAAATACTGTTAGAACTAATAAATTCAGCAAACTTAAAGGATATAAAATCAACAAATAAAATCAGTTGCCTTTCTATACACTAACAATGAAAAATCAGATAAGGAATTAAGAGAATAATCCCATCTACAATAGCATCAAAAAGAATAAATTAGGAATAATTTTAAGAAAGTGAAATATTTGTACACTGAAAACTACAAAACATTGCTGAAAGAAATTAAAGACGACACAAATAAATAAATAAGACATTTTGTGTTCATGGATTGAAAAACTTAATTGTTAAAATGTCCATACTACCCAAAGTGATGTACAATTCTATGCAATCCCTATCAAAATCCCAACGGCATTTTTTGTATAAATACAAAAAAATCCTAAAATTTATATGGAATTTCAACAGATCCTGAATAGCTAAAACAATCTTGAGAAAGAACAGAGTTGGAGGCCTCATACTTCCAGATATCAAAACATACTACAAAGCTACAATAATCAAAACAGTGTACTGTCTGTAGTGTAATAAAAGCAGTGGCACTGGCCTAAAGACAGACATACTGAATACTGGAACTGAATAAAGAGTCCATAAATAAGCTCTCATGTGATCTTGTCAAGTGATTTTTGACAAGGGTGCCAAGACTACACAATGGAAAAATGACAGTCTCTCCAAGAAGTTATTCTGGGGAAACTGGCTATCCATATGCAAATGAAGTTGGACTCTTGGTTTAAAACATATATAAAAACTAACTCAAACAGATTAAATATCCAAGCCTATAAAACTCCTAGAAGAAAACAGGGATAAAGCTTCATTATACCAAATTTGGCAAGCTTTTTTGGATATGACACCAAAAGTGTAGGCAGCAAAAGCAAAAATAGACAAATGGGACTATATTAAACTTAAAAACTTTTGTGCATCAAAGAAAATAGCTGCACATCAACAGAGTGAAACAGGAACCTAAAATATGGAAGAAAGTGTATGCAAATCATAAACCTGAGAACGGGTTAATGTCCAGGATATATAAAGAACTCCTACAACTCAACAACAGCATAACCCAGTTTAAAAATGGATAAAGGGCTTGACTAGATATTTCCCTGAAGAAGACATACAAATGTCCAGGAATCACGTAAAAAAATAAGAGAAATGCAAATCAAAACCACTATGAGATATCCTTCATATCCATTAGGATAGTCACTACAAAAACAAACAAACAAAAAAAATAGAAAATAAGTGTTGCCAAGGATGTGGAGAAGGATTCATGAAGTTCAGAAAACTTCCAGCTGGATAAACTCAAAGAGAGTCACATCAACACACATTATAATTAAACTACTGAAGGGCAAAGAGGGAATCTTGAAAGGAATAAGACAAAAGTGACTTGTCATAAATAAGGACTCTTCTATAAGATTAACAGTTGATTTCACATCATCAACTACGGAAGCCAGAAGGTAACAGGGTGATATATTTAATGTGCTGGAAAAAAAAGAAAAAATAATATCAGTCAAGAATTCTATATCTGGTAACACTATTCTTCAAAAATGAAGACAAGATTAAGACATTTCCAGATAAATAAAAGGTAAGAGAGTTTGTTACTAGTAGACTTGTCCTAAAAGGAATGCTATAAAGAGCTCTTCATGTTGAAGTGAAAGGATACAGAAGATAATTCTAAGATACATGATGAAATAAACAGGACTAGTAAAGATAACTACATAGGTAAATACAAACACTAGTATTCTTGTATGTTTGGTATGTAACTCATTTTGTTGTTTTCTTTATTCTTTAAGAGGCAAATGCATAAAACAATAATTATAAATCAATGTTAATGGGCATACAATGTAAATGATATAATTTGTGACAATAACTATATAGAGGAGGTTGAAGCTGAATAGGAACAGTTAATGTTGGCTACTAAAACTAACTTCATATCAATTCAAACAAGATTGTTATAAATGTAGGAGGTTAACTATAATTCCCATGGTAACCACTAAGAAAATAATTAAAAAGTACACAGAAAAGGAAATAAAGAGCGATCACAATGACCCATTAGAACAAATCAAAAATAAAAGACATAAATATTGGAGAAATTGAGGAACAAAAAATTTGACATGCAAAACAAATAGCACAATGGCAGAAGTAAATTTTTCATTATCGGTAATCACTGTAAATGTCAATAGATTAAACTCACTAATTAAAACAGAAAGACTGGCAGAATGAGGAAAATAATGATCCAACTATATGCTGCTTAAAAAGAGATTCACTTTAGACCTAAAGACACAAATAGGTTAAAAGTGAAAGGAAGAAAAAAGATATTCCATGGAAATAGTAACCAAAGAGAGTTGGAGTGGCTATAATATTACCAGCAAAATAGATTTCTTATACCTTGTTACAAGAGACAAAAGGTAACATCATATATTGCTAAAAGTCTCAAATCATCAAGCAGATATGAAAACTAGAAACACATATGCATACTGAGCCTTAAAATGTGTTAAGTAAATATTGACAGAATCAAAGGGAGGCATAGACAGTTACGTATAGTTATGTCTTGGTATCCACGGGGGATTGGTTCTAGTACCCCCTAGGGAAGCCAAAATCCACAGATGCTCAAGTCTCTTAAATAAAATAGTGTCATATTTGCATATAACCTACACACATCCTTCTGTACACTTTAAATCATTTCTAGATTATTTATAATACCAAATACAATGTTAATGCTATGTAAATAGTTGTTATACTATACTTATTTTTATTTGTATTTTTATTGTTGTATTATGATTTTTCTTTTTTAAAAAATATTTTTTATGCATGGTTGGCTGAATCATGGATGCAGATCCCACATATATGGAGGGCCAACTGTGTAAAAATAGTTGGAGACTTCAACGCTTCACTTTAGATAACGGATAAAACATCTAGACAGAAAATTTATAAGAAAATAGAGCACTAGAAAACGCTATAAATGAACTAGACTTAACAAACATATCCAAAACACCCCATCCAGCAACATCAGAATATACATTAAGTGCACATTTAACATTTTCTGGGATAGACCATACGTTAACCATAGCAATTCTCAAGATATTTAAAAGGTCAAAATCACACCAAGTATATTTTCCACCCACAATGGAATAAAGCTAGAATAACAATGAAGGGAAAATTGGAAAAACGGAAAATGCATAGAAATTAAACACCACATTCAAACAACCAATAGGCCAAAGAAGAAATTACTAGAGAAATTAGAAAGCAATATGAGATAAATGAAAATGAAAACATAACACACCCAAACTTATGGGTGCAGCAAAGCCAGTGCTCAGAAGAAGTTTTATGACTGTAAATTCCTCATTGAAAGATAGCTCTCAAATCAACAACCTAAATTTACATCTTAAGTACCTAGAAAAAGGAGAGAAAACTAAACTGAAAGCCAGCAGAGGAAGGAAATAATAAAGAGAGCACCTATAAACAAATTATAGAATAGAAAAACAACTGAGAGAATCAACAAAATTAAAATCATGTTCCTTAAGATATCAACAAAATTGACAAATCTTCAGCTAGATTGACTGAAAGGAAAAAACACATAATTACTACTATCAGAACTGAAAGCAGGCACATTACTAATTCAGCTTACAAAAATCAAAAGAATTATAGCGAATACTATGACTAGTTCTATGCCAAAAATAGATAATCTAGATGAAATGCGCAAATTCCTAGAAACAGATGACCAAAATGACTCAAGAAGAAATAGATAATCTCAACAGTCTCTATAACAATTAAATACTTTGCATAAGAAAACAAAATCCCCCCCAACAAAGGGAAGTTAAGAAGCAGTTGCCTTCACTGATGAATTCTACCAAACAATTAACAACAATACTGCTCAAACTCTTCCAAAAAATGGATGAGGGAATACTTCTTAATAGTCAACAAGAAGAGAATTACCCTGATACCAAGGCCAGACAAACATGCCAAAGAAAACTACAAACCATTTTCTTTATAAATACGGACATAAATATTCCAAAGAAAACACTAGCAAAAGACCATTTTCTTTATAAATATGGACATAAATATTCTTAATAAAACACTAACAAATCAAATCCAACAGAACATTAAAAGGATTATACACCATGACTAAGTAGGATTTATGCCAGAAATGCAGGAGTGGTTCAACTTAAGAAAATCAAATGATTTAATACATCACATTAGTAGAGCAAAGGGAAAAAAAACATGATCATCTCAATATATACAGAAAAAGCACCTGACAAAATTTAACACACACTTTTCATGACAAAAACTATCAGAAAACTAGGAATACAGGGAATTTCCTTGCTTTCTCACTGGTATCGGGAACAAGACAAGCATGTCCCCTTTCACCACTGCTATTCAGTGTTATTCTAGAAGTACTAGCTAGATCAATTAGGTAAGAAAAAGAAACAAAAGGCATCCAAATTAGAAAGAAAGAAGTAAAATTATTTCTACTTGCAGATGACATGTTTCTATGTATAGAAAACTCCATAGATTCCACACAAAGCCACTAGTATCAATAAATTCAACAAAGTCGCAAGGTACGAGGTCAAATACAAAATTCAGCTATGTTTTTATGTACCAGCAATGAACAATCTGAAAATGACGTTAAGAAAACAATCCCATTTATAATAGCACCCAAAAGAACAAAATAACAGAGGATGTGAAAGGCATGTATACTGAAAACTATATAACATTGCTGAAGGAATTAAACACCCACTAAATAAATGGAAAGACATCCTATGTTCATTGATTGGAAGACAATATTGTTAAAATGGTAATACTCTTCAAAGCAAACTTTAGATTACATATAATGCCTATAAAAATTCCAATTTTTTTTCAGAAACAGAAAAGCCAATCCTCAAATTTATACAAAACTTCAAGGGGCCCTGAATAGTCCAAACAATTTTGAAATAGAAGAACAAAGTTGAAGGACTCATACTTCCTAATTTCAAAACTTAATACAAATCTACAGTAATTAAAACAGTGTCAACTTACATAAAGATAGTCATATGTGGACCAGTGGAATAGACAGTCCAGAAATAAACCCAAATATTTATGATCAGATGACTTTTGGCAAGAGTGCCAAAACCATTCAAAGGGAAAGATATAGTCTCTTAAATAAATAGTGCTGGATAAACTGGATATTTACATGCAAAAGAATGAAGCTGGAACCCTACCTCACAATAGATAGAAAAATTCACTCAGAAATGGATCAAAAGCCCAGATGTAAGACCTAAAACTGTAAACATATTAGAAGAAAACAAAAGGATAAATGCTCATGACTTTGTATTTGGCAATGCATTCCTAGATTTGACACCAGAAACACAAACAAAAGAAAAAAAAGATGCATTCACTTCCTAAAACTTCTGGACATCCAAGGACATCATGAAGAATACGAAAAGATAACCCATAGCATGGGAGAAAATACTGGCAAATCAGATATCTGATAATGACTTCATCCTCAGAAGTTATACAACAAAAACACAACCCAATTTGAAAATGGACAAAGAACTTGAATAAACATTTCTCCAGAGAAGATATACAAATGGACAACAAGCACATGAAAAGATGTTTAACGTCTTTGGTCATTAAGAAAATGTGTATCAAAACCACAATAGAATAGCCTTTCACACCCATGAGGATGACTTTAAAAAAAAAAAAAAAAAAAAGGGAAAATGTCAAGTATTCGTGAGGATGTGGAGCAATAAGAACCTACCACATGACCCAGCAATCTCACTACTGGATAGTTATCCAAAGATAGTAAATCAATATGTATCATAGGGACACCTGCACCCTCATGTTTATTGCAGCAAGATATGGAATCAACCTAAGTGTCCATCAATGGATGGATGGATAAAGAAAATGTGGTATAGATACACAGTGGAATACTATTCAGCCAAAAAAGGAACACAATCCTATCATTTGCAGCAACGTGGATGGAACTGGAGGTCATGATATTAAGTGAGATAAGCCGGGCATGGAAAGACAAACAGTTCTCACTCATCTGTAGGAGCCCCCCCCACCAAAAAAAAAAAAAAAAAAAAAAGTTGATCTCATGGAGGCAGAAAATAGAATCATAGAGTGTGTGTGGTGGCGGGGGAGATGAAGAGAGGTTGGTTGATGAATACAAACATACAGTTAGGTAGAAGGAAAAAGCTGTAGCACTTGATGACACAGTAGGGTGACCAGAGTTAACAATAATTTATTGCGTATTTCAAAATAGCTGAAAGAGACAACTTAAAACGTTCCCAACACAAAGGGATAATAAATGTTTGAGGTGATAGATAGCCTAAACACCCTGTTTTGATCATTACATGTGTGCAAATATCAAAATATCACATGTACCCCAAAATATGTACAATTATTATGGGTCCATAAAAAATAAACAGATATGTTCTAAAAATGGCATAGCCACTGTGGAAAATAGTTTGGTGGTTCCTCAAAAAGTTAAGCATAGAATTGCCACGTGACAAGTAAATTCACTGCTAGGTATATACCCAAGAGAAATGAAAGCATATGTCCACAAAGAAACTTCTACACGGATGCATATGGCAACATTACTCATGACAGCAAAAAAGCAGAAACCACCCAAATGCCCGTCAGTGGAAGAATGGGCGGACCAACGTGATGTATAAATACACATGTAGTACTGATACCTGGGTGGACCTTGAAAACGTGAGGTTTTTCCATTAACTAAGTAAAAGCTGCCAGACACAAAAGATCACATGCTATATGATTCCCTTCATATGACATCTCCAGAGTAGCCAAAATCAGAGACGGGAAACAAACTCGTGGTAACCCGGAAAAGGGGGAGACAGGAACGCGGAGTGACAAATTTATGGGTACAAAGTGTTTTTCTGGGGAAATGAAAAAGTTTTGAAACTAGAAAACGGTAGTGGTTTGCAGAATAGTTTGAATATTTTAAACACCTCTGGGTTGTACACTTTAAAATGGGTAATTTTAGGTTACGTGAATTTCATCAAAAAAAAAAAAAGTGAGGAGGGAATGGAATGGCTTACTTTTCTTTTTCCTCTTGAGATAATGCTCGCCAAACAATTTTATTCAAGCGCCTGTTAAAAAAAAAAAAAGTCAACAATAATTTAGTAGCAATACTTCATTTCATGGCAAAAGGCTGACCCCAGGCACTGCAGTGGGAGCCCATCTAAGCATCACCTCCACTGAGCCAGGCCACTGTCAGGTGCTTAAAGACACCGGATGTGTCACCTCAGCACCACTGCAGCAGCCTCATGGTTTGTGGCAACTGCGTCAAATATGAAAGGAGGGCTCAGTCCCCAGCTCAGTCAGGTAAAACTCAGACTGAGTAAAGGCAATTGACAAACTGGTCTTCGTTATCGCTGTTTTAAACCGTTTCTAAACACCCACCGTTTTTCTTCTTATGGAAACGTAACTGGGTTCTTTAGTTCGCTTTCTGTAGACACTCTTCTGCCTGGATTCTCAGATCAAAAGAGGTTAACAGGGTCATAAACAACAGGATTGGACACACTTTAGAGATCAAGCGGCCTGGCTGCCTTGTTTTCCAAAGGAGGCTGCCAGGAGGGGCAGCTGGATGAAGCACCTTGCTCACCCACGGCTGCTGGCTGGCGGTGCTGAGACTGACCATGTTTTCAGAGGGAAGCTGTCGACCGAGAGCAAAGAAGGAGGTTGGAGCTAGTGGTTCCTACAGGGTAGCTATAGCTGCTCTTTCGGCTACTAATCAGTGCTGCTTCTTCAGAGTCCCAGTCCAGTTCTGTGTCATTGTGTCAGGACATCAACACCGGAAAGCAGGCTTTCTGAGCTGCAGGGCACAGAACACTGGCTCCAGGGATTGTGAGCTGATGTTCCATTAAAAAATACTGCCTCCGGCTGGGCGCAGTGGCTCACTCCTGTAATCCCAGCACTTTGGGAGGCCGAGGCGGGCGGATCGGCTGAGGTCAGGAGTTTGAGACCAGCCTGGCCAACATGGTGAAACCCTGTCTGTACTAAAAAAAAAAAAAAATACAAAAATTAGCTGGGCATGGTGGCAGGCGACTGTACTCCCAGCTACTCTGGAGGCTGAGGCAGAAGAATAGCTTGAACCCAGGAGGCGGAGGTTGCAGTGAGCCGAGGTCACGCCACTGCACTCCAGCCTGGGTGACAGAGCGAGATTCCGTCTGAAAAAAAACAAAAAACAAAAAACAAAAACCACTGCTTCCATACAACGAGGTAGGCGAATGCTGCTGCTCTTTAGGAGGCATTCTTCTAACCACTGGACCCAGCGTCAGCGGGACAGGGCTCAGAGCACAGATTTCGGGTGGCCGCATTCTCCTGTCCTGCCCTCCCATCGTGGGCCTGGTGAGAACACAGAAAGGGCGTCTGCATGGTGGTGAAGAGGGTAGACTCCGGAGCCACAATGCCAGGGCCCAAAGCTCAGTCGGCTGCTTCTCCTTCTTGCCGTGAGGCTTGGGGCCAGTGCCCTACTTCTCGGTAAAGGGGGGATGGTAATAGTACCGCTCCACTCCTAGTGTCACCATGGGGACCTGAGCTAGTGTGCACACAGCACAAAAATTGTGTCTGATCCAGGTAAGTGTGCTGTAAGTGACAGAAAAAGAGTGGGGAAGAGGGAAATAAGCCAGCTCAGTGCTCCTGTCTCACTTGAGATGTCTGGTTCTTTGGGGCCTATTTGGAAATTGGCTTTCTTGAGTCATGTGATTCAGGTAATAATGATTAAGGCTTCTAAGATTGGTTAAAAGGATTTATAGTATGCATTTTAGGTATTTTGTGTGTGTGCGCTTTTCTGAAAAACAAACAGACAAAAACCCCATTCACAATCCCCTTAAATGTAAATGTTGAGAGTGGAGGCAGTCTGGTGGGGAGGCCGGGAGTGTGGGTGAGGGTTCTGGGGTCAAACCTTGGTGGCCTCACTTTGCTGCTGTGTGACCCTGTGCTACATAGCTTTTGGAAACTGTTTTTGCATTGATAACACAAGGCTAACACCACCTGCCCTTGGACTCCTTGAGAGGATTAAGTGAGATGCATACATACAGTGACCGGAATAGCTCAGTGTTTATTCCCTCCAGATTCTGAAAAGCAAACTTAGAAATGCTGAGTCATCACTGGTAAATGTGGGTCCAGTTTTCTAGCACAGGTCTCTAATTTTAATTCACTTCTTTAGAACATATTTTTCCAGGAGCATATTTTTATAGCCTTTGTTATTGCCCTGTTTTCCACCTTCACCAAAATACTTCAATGGCTCTACTGACCAGGGAGGCCATGCAGGAAAGCCAGTCAGAATGTGGGATGAGGGAGTCCCTGTGGGATTCGGGCCGGGCACTGGACCTGAGGGCCTCTCCGCGGCTGGGATTTTACTAGCCCCACGATTCAGGGATTTTACTAACAACGGTTTCCCTCTTCGTTTTTTGTAGGAGAGTGAAATTTGGCTGAGGGATTGCATTCACCAACTTTCTGTATCTCTAGTTCTCAAATCAGCTTGTGCCAAGAGTTGACTCATTTGCAAAGCAACTTGTAACTAGTGACACTTCAGAAGGCTGAGGAGCAGCCAGCCCAGCAAATCAGAGACGGTAAGGAGAGGTTTCTAAGCATGGTCCCTGAGCCAGGCTAGAACGGATGCTGCTTCTGTGATCTGAGAGCTGTGACCTTGACTTTAGACTTTCCATGAAAGTAAGCAGCAGAAAAATCACTCCAGAATCCAGCCAGCCCTGGCAATATCCACTCAAAGCTTATACTCAGACACACAAAGCCAAACTTGCCGCCTGGATTCTTAAAATGAGACGAAAGGACTCCATGCATGGGCACTTAGTGTGACCCCCAATAATAAGTTTATGTCATTATTTTGACCAAAGGACTGTGAGCTTTCCATTTGCCTGGCCATCCCTAAACGGATGGATTTATGATGACACGAAGGTTGTTTTGAAAGTTACATGTTGCTTATCTTTGCTGGGAAACTCCTTAGAAATGTTATATTGGGGATGGGGGTGGTAAATGTGTCATTAATTACTTTTCATATTCTGAATATCTTGAGAAAAGTGAAGCAAAATGGAAAAAGAAATTGACATTTGTTCACTATTGAATGCAAATGACCAGGAAATTTGGTTCTGTATAATATTCATGTTACTATTAATATTATTAAATAACAATGTTAAATAATTTACTTGATACAAACATCAAATTAGTGATACCAAATAATTCAACCAATAACTTAATTATTAAATAATATCAATCATGTTAAAATTGTTATTAATAATTTGAAGTTAATATAATTAATAACAATATAGTGACAATATTTCTCTAGAGGGTACTAAAAGGCTTTTCCAGATTCACATTCACTCACTGAAAGTAAGAAGGAAGACAAATGACTATGTTTGTTTTGGTTTTGCTGCTAAGAAAGGAGGCCTCTCTTTCGCCTGGGAAGGGGGTCCCTGTCCTTTCCCGAAATTCTTGGGAAAAGGTCATTGCAGTGGGAAGAACCAGATGACGTGCACCTATGGTTATTTTAGCGTCAGCAGAGTCAGGAGCGAAGGGGGAAGTAATGAACATCAGTTCCTCTTTATACATGATTTACGTAATCCTCACGACAGGCCTGTGAGATAGATGCTGTGAACAAGGAATCCGAGGCTCAGGACTGTCACACGCTGGAACACAGCTGCTGTCAGAACCAAGCAGGAAACCCCCGCGAACCGTCTGACCGCACAGCTCTATCTCCCGCGTGGCCCTGCATCAGGCTTTCACAGGCCGGGTAATTACAGGACTCAAATATTTGAATTATTCAAGCAAACGACATTAGAATGTGAATGGTATTGTTATACTGTATTCTGAACGACTGAGTTTGAAGAATTGAATTATATAAAATTTGAATTAAATTTGAATAGTCCTATACATACGGACACCTGCTAGGAATAGGGGATGCAGGAGGAAGCAAGGCTGGCTGAGCCCTGGTCTTGGGAGCTGACATCTCAGAGGGCAGAGATGGTCACCAAGCCAGCACCCCTGCAGAAGCTGTGAGTGCTCTGAGGGCCACAAGCAGGGTGGGCGCGGAGAGGAGCTCCCGAGAGGCGAGAGGCGTCTCTGAGGAGGGTCATTGGTGCTGAGGCAAGAAAGGATGAAAGACCCAGCTGGGGACAGCAGCGTAACAGGAGAGGAGCCAAGCTGGGAGGCAAGGCCTGTCTGGAAGTCTCCGAACCACAGGGAAGGGTGAACCTTGAATAGCTCATCCTGCTTCCCAAAGGAACACTCATCCTTGGTTCTTCTTTCCTCTCAGGTAAAGATTCAGAAATACTGAGGAGTCCACGGAGGCTGCTGAGGAGCGTGGTAAGGCGGCCTCCACTCTCGGGTGAGGGCAGCGATGGAGGCTCACGTTAAACGGGGTTTGGAGAGGCCGGGGATGGGCACAGTGGGGAGAGGCCTGCCGTTGGAATGATCCTTCATGAGGCAGGATCAGGCCTTATATTTGTTTGACTGAGCACATACTAGACATACGACAGCAGACCAACACATGCTGGCCTGGGCCAATCGTTAACTTCCCTGAGCTTTATTTCACCTGCCCACGTGGTGGCAAATGACAACCCTACTGCACAGCTCCCAGAACCGAGGACAGGCTGGCCTGAAGAAGCCAAACGCTCAGAGTTTAACTAAGTTTGTGCACCCAGGATTAATTAAAGGCTGGGGACCGGGTAGAGAGGTGATTACAGCATGGACAAGGACCAGCCTGTGAGCAGAGTCTCCTGTCTCAGCAAGGACACACGGGCGATTTTCACTGTCGTCAACTTGATCATCATCTTGAACTTGATAAAAGTAATTTTAAAATTAAAAAAAAAAACCTGTTATTTCCATTATCTCATTACTGTCGAGTTTTATTAGTCACTTTATAGAATGTTAGATGCCAAAATAATCAGATGCATTCTGCTAAAAGGAAAACTTTACAGATCTTATGGAAACATGAGATTTTTATGGATTTTGGAAAGGGAAGACGGTTTCTTTAAAACCTTGTTGAAGATATTCAGGTAAAGTACTTGATGCAGTGCCGAGCATGTAGGAAGTCCCTACATTAGCTGCTGCCACTGTTGTTTATATTCCTTACGAGCAATTTTTTTTAGACAAGGTCTCACTCTATCACCCAGGCTGGAGTGCAGTGGTGCAATCACAGTTCACTGCGGCCTCCAACTCCTGGGCTCAAGCAATCCTCCCCTCTCAGCCTCCCAAGTAGCTGGGACTACAGGCGTGCACCGCCACACCCAGCCTATATTTATTTATGTATTTATTTTTCATCACAGAATTGTATTTTTATTTTTGTGGGTACACAGTAGGTGTATATATTTGTGGGTTACATGAAATATTTTGATACAGGCATATGACGTATAATAATCACATCAGGGTAAATGGGGTATCCATCACCTCAAGCATTTATCCTTCCTTTGTGTTACAAATACTCCAATTATACTCTTCTAATTATTTTTAAATGTACAATAAATTATTGTTGATTACAATCACCCTGTTGTGATATCATTTTTTAAATTTTTTGTAGAGAAAAGGTCTCCCTATTGTTGCCCAGTCGGTCTCAAACTCCTGACCTCAAGCTGGCCTCCTGCCTCAGTCTCCCAAAGTGCTGGGATTACAGGCATGAACTACCACACCCAGCCTGAACAATTTTTAAATAGCTGCTTCATTAAAAAAAAAAACAAACTGAACTAAAACAAGAGGAGTCTCCTCTTCCATAAAATAAATTTCACATCCATTAAAGAGCAGCCAAGAGTAATACTCACTTTTCATAGCTTTGAATTGCCTGTTCCACTTTTTGCTTGTAGATATTGAGTTTGGCTCCTTGGGGGTTAATTAATGTCATCTTATTTGTGTCGTTGCACACATGTGCCAGAGGGAACACCTACATGTCAATGGCAAAGGAAAGGAAAGTGTCACTTGATAGGTTAACGCGTGCCTTCGAAAATGTATCTACCTAGCTGTACAATATGTTTTCTCTGACTATAAAGTCAATATACGATAAGTGTAGACCATTAGAAAACACAGCAAATCACAGAGAAAAAGAATCAGAGATATCATTGCTAACCTTTACCTTTCAATGTTTAAAACTATATATTTTAGAAATCACCACTACCACCACATACACACATGCACACACACACACACACACACACCCCCGCCCCAAACAACAACCAAAACTTTTCAGGAAACTTTAATCAGAATGGAGTTTCGCTCTTGTAGCCCAGGCTGGAGTGCAATGGTGTGATCTCTGATACGAGATTCTTATACATGTCAAAGAATGCTTAGTGATCAATAAATGAGGCTTCTTTTTGAGTTCTTTCTCTCTGCACCTGGTACTTACTTCTGGGTTTTGGGATATCTTTGATTTCATGCCACGCAGCTCCAGTGGGGAAAGATGGTAAATGTATTGGTTTGGTGGAACTTCAAATTCTGGTCTCCTTCCCCGATTCTGGGGGGACCCTTTCAATTTCAAAGTTCACTGTTAGCTTCTCCATGTATTCTAGCCAAGATTTTCAGTTGTATTCAAAGGGAGAAGCAGGGTGACAGATGCTTCCCTCATCTTCTCTAGAACTGAAACCCTCCTTCAATCGTTTTTCCAAATTCCTCTTTAATCTTAATAGTAACTGTAACTTTATGTTTACCTGTCTGCATATTACCTACCTCTCTCTATCAGAATGTAAGTTCCATAAGACAAGAAATTCTGTGTTGTTCACTTCTGGATTCCTATCACTTAGAATAGCACCTGGCACACAGTGTGCCCTCAACAAATGTTTGTTGATAAAGGAATAAATGCATGTTCCCAAAAGGTATATTCCATATATTAATATTTTTTCAAAATGCAAAAAAGCCTAACAGGAAAATGCCAAGCTACACTATCATGGCTTCAAAATGATTCCACCTGTGAGGACCACGCGGGGCATTTCAGAAACGTGGGGAACTATTTTTAAGAAGTAAATTTTAAATTTTAATCGAGGTGACACAGTTTATACTTTTATGTTTCCCCTTGCCTCCAAAATGATACAATAATGTTATTGTTGTTGCTATGTTTAAGAAAATAATACAAAGAAGAAGGAAGGAAGGAAGGAGAGAAAGAAAGAAAGAAAGAAAGAAATAAGAAAGAAAAGAAAGAAAGAAAAGAAAGAAAAGAAAGAAAGAAAGGAAAGGAAGGAAGTGAAAGGAAGGAAGGAAGGAAGGAAGGGAAGGAAGGAAGGAAGGAAGGATGAGAAAGAAGAGAAAGAAAGAAAGAAAGAAAGAAAAGAAAGAAAGAAAGAAAGAAAGAAAGAAAGGAAGGAAGGAAGGAAGGAAGGAAGGAAGGGAAGGAAGGAAGGAAGGATGAGAGGAAGGAAGGGAAAGGAAGGAAGGAAGAGAAAGAAAAGAAAGAAAAGAAAAGAAAGAAGAAAGAAAGAAAAGGACACATGCTGATAGATTTCTAGAGACAAAAAGCTGAGCAGAAATGTAAACATATGAGCAGGGCTGAAGCTGGGGGCTTGTTAAGCTGTGCGTCCAAAGATGGCAGGGCAGTGGGAGTTCAACTTCTGGAAAGCTAGTGGGACTATGAGTGTTCTGAAAAGCAAAGGCCTATGTCAGGCTCAATGCCTGATGTCAGCACTGGTATGAGGGTCTCTCACCCCCTGAAAGAAGAAGGTCCTGCCTAGGGAGAGAGGACACTGATGTAGCCTCACAATCAAGACCTAAATCAAGGCACTCTTTGAATCTGTGATATCTGCAACATCACCATGGAACAAGAGCTGTAAACGCCTATGAGGGTTGGGCAATGGATCAAGGGGATAGATTTAGGCAACTGCCAAACAGAAGGAGAAAGAGAAAAGGCAGATTTTTAAAGAATCTTGTGAAAATGAGCCAACATACTAGAATTCCCAAGTACACACCAAAAAAATGCCAAAATCATAGCTGAGCAAATTAACAATCAGAATGTCAATTCATATGATAATAAATTAATTTTATGACCATCTAACAATGACTTTAAATTAATTATGATTAACATTGTTTATTTATTATTAGGTTGTTCAAAGATGTTACAGCTATATAAAAGTACAAAAACTTACTAAAGTGCCATAAGAAGAAATGGATGGGAAAAAAAACAAGAAAAAAAATTTATCTTGGAAGAAAAGACATCATAATTGAAACAAAAATAATCTTAATAGAATAAATTCTAGGCTAGACAAAATTTTAAAAAAGAACCTGTGAACTAGGTGATAGATAATACTGAAGACTTTCCCCAGAATATAGCACAGAGAGACAAAAATAATATAGTTAACTAGTTGATGATTAAGAAACTTCAAATATATATTAATAGACATTTTAAAAGAATAGAATAGAAGGATGGTTAGATAATCAGCATTTGAAACCACAATAGCTGAGTTTTCTAGAGTTTAATAAAAGAAATAAGTCCTCAGATCAAAAATCAAGCCCACAACAAAAGACTAAAAATAAATCCAAACATAGACATGTCATCATAAGACTGCAACATACTGAATCTAAAAGAAAACCTTAAAAGCAACTCAAACAAAACAGACTGTATAAAGGAGTAGTATATATATCAGGTAATAGATATGTGAAAAGAATATCTTTATTTCTTAAGGGGAATTTACAGTTAACAGAGACCTTTATATCCAGCTAAACTATCATTCAACAGTGAAGAGAAAACTAAAGGTGCTTTTTAGATATAAAGAGACATACAGCTGAAACTGTTAAAAAATTTAACTCTTGAAAGTTGAAAAAGATTACTGTATATGTTCTAAAGGCAAAAGTGAAACTCTAAATCACAGTGATAAGATTTTTGGGGGAAAGGTTTTTAATGACTATTAAAAGCTACTAAAATCTCCCATTGTGTTTGGGAGGAGAATAAAAATACAGAATACCTTGAGACGCAGTTAAAAAAATTGTTGGCCAGGTGCAGTGGCTCATGCCTGTAATCCCAGCACTTCGGGAGGCCGAGGCAGGTGGATCACTTGGGGTCAGGAGTTCAAGACCAGCCTGGCCAATGTGGTGAAACCCTGTCTCTACTAAAAATACAAAAATTAGCTGGGGGAGGTGTCAGGTGCCTGTAATCCAAGCTACATGGGAGGCTGAGGCAGGAGAATCACTTAAAACCCAGGAGGTGGAGGTTTCAAGTGAGCCAAGATCACGCCACTGCACTCCAGCCTGGGTGACAGTGCAAGACTCTGTCTCAAAAAAAAAAAAAAAAAAAAAAAATTGTCATGTAACATTAAAACTTTTTAAATGATCACTAAAGGAATAAAAAACACAATCTACTGCTTCCACACAAGCTGTCGGGGGGCAGGGAAGAGGGAATATAGACAGCTTTATCCAACAAAAGGCAGGAAAGAAGAAAATTGACATTTAACAGAAAGCATAAAAAATAAGAGGTTAAAAAAAGTTCAAAGATATTCGTATTTACAAAAAATGGTATTTGCACTTAATGGAAAAATAGAGGAGGGAAAAATAAATCAAGATAGATAAAATCTCAAAAACATAATGTTAAAACAAATAGTAAGTTTCATAATTGTGCTTTCCAATGTAATACCATTTCTATAAAGTTTTAAACCTGTAGGACAATGTTTTAGTGCTTTTGTATTAAGAATATTAAAATAGGCTGGGTGCAGCGGCTCGCCCCTGTAATCCCAGCACTTTGGGAGGCCGAGGTGGGCGGATCACCTGAGGTTAGGAGTTTGAGACCGACCTGGCCAACATGGCGAAACCCTGTCTCTACTAAAAGTATAAAAAAAAATTAGCCAGGCATGGTGGCACGTGCCTGTAATCCCAGCTGCTTGGGAGGCTGAGGCAAGAGAATCGCTTGAACCCAGGAGTCAGAGGTTGCAGTGAGCCGAGATTGTACTACTGTACTCCAGCCTGGGCAACAGAATGGGACTCCGTCTCAAAATAAATAAATAAATAAATAAATAAATAAATAAATAAATAATAAAATATATATGGAAACTCATGCTAGGGTTTATCTCTGGAAAAGGAGGAATGGAAAGTGGAACAAAAAAGGGGTTGCACAGGGGGGCTGCAGCTTTATCTGAAATGCTTTATTTTTAAAATAATGGGAAAATTTAAAAAATAGGTTTGAAACTATCAATAGGGGTTACTTCTAAAAATTGAGATTTCAAGACAAGTGAAGAAGGTAGATAGGACTTTTACTTCCTACTTTATTGTTTCATTTTTCAAAAACTACATATATTTAATTTGGTAATTAAACCATCAAAGGACTAAAAAAAACAAACAATTGGCAAAGATTTAGAAAACTGAAGAGAAAGAAAGTTAAGAAACTGCACGGTCCAATCTTGCTACTTAACAACCACATGAATTCCACATGTGGGCTTCTAAACAATTCTTGTCAAAGAGAAGGAACCAGACAGTGGGCTGAAAGGTGGGCGGAC